>NC_086203.1:30165848-31521720 GCF_035770615.1 Melospiza melodia melodia | reverse complement strand
TCTAACCCTAACCTAACCCTAACCCTAACCCTAACCCTAACCCTAACCCTAACCCTAACCCTACCCTAACCCTAACCCTACCCTAACCCTAACCCTAACCCTAACCCTAACCCTAACCCTAACCCTAACCCTAACCCTAACCTAACCCTAACCCTAACCCTAACCCTAACCCTAACCCTAACCCTAACCCTAACCAACCCTAACCCTAACCCTAACCCTAACCCTAACCCTAACCCTAACCCTAACCCTAACCCTAACCCTAACCCTAACCCTAACCCTAACCCTAACCCTAACCCTAACCCTAACCCTAACCCTAACCCTAACCCTAACCCTAACCCTAACCCTAACCCTAACCCTAACCCTAACCCTAACCCTAACCCTAACCCTAACCCTAACCTAACCCTAACCCTAACCCTAACCCTAACCCTAACCCTAACCCTAACCCTAACCCTAACCTAACCTAACCCTAACCCTAACCCTAACCCTAACCCTAACCCTAACCTAACCCTAACCCTAACCCTAACCTAACCCTAACCCTAACCCTAACCCTAACCCTAACCCTAACCCTAACCCTAACCCTAACCCTAACCCTAACCCTAACCCTAACCCTAACCCTAACCCTAACCCTAACCCTAACCCTAACCCTAACCCTAACCCTAACCCTAACCCTAACCTAACCCTAACCCTAACCTAACCCTAACCCTAACCCTACCCTAACCCTAACCCTAACCCTAACCCTAACCTAACCTAACCCTAACCCTAACCCTAACCCTAACCCTAACCCTAACCTAACCCTAACCCTAACCCTAACCCTAACCCTAACCCTAACCCTAACCCTAACCCTAACCTAACCCTAACCCTAACCCTAACCCTAACCCTAACCCTAACCCTAACCTAACCCTAACCCTAACCCTAACCCTAACCCTAACCCTAACCCTAACCCTAACCCTAACCCTAACCCTAACCCTAACCCTAACCCTAACCCTAACCCTAACCCTAACCCTAACCCTAACCCTAACCCTAACCCTAACCCTAACCCTAACCCTAACCCTAACCCTAACCCTAACCCTAACCCTAACCCTAACCCTAACCCTAACCCTAACCCTAACCCTAACCCTAACCCTAACCCTAACCCTAACCCTAACCCTAACCCTAACCCTAACCCTAACCCTAACCCTAACCCTAACCCTAACCCTAACCCTAACCCTAACCCTAACCCTAACCCTAACCCTAACCCTAACCCTAACCCTAACCCTAACCCTAACCCTAACCCTAACCCTAACCCTAACCCTAACCCTAACCCTAACCCTAACCCTAACCCTAACCCTAACCCTAACCCTAACCCTAACCCTAACCCTAACCCTAACCCTAACCCTAACCCTAACCCTAACCCTAACCCTAACCCTAACCCTAACCCTAACCCTAACCCTAACCCTAACCCTAACCCTAACCCTAACCCTAACCCTAACCCTAACCCTAACCCTAACCCTAACCCTAACCCTAACCCTAACCCTAACCCTAACCCTAACCCTAACCCTAACCCTAACCCTAACCCTAACCCTAACCCTAACCCTAACCCTAACCCTAACCCTAACCCTAACCCTAACCCTAACCCTAACCCTAACCCTAACCCTAACCCTAACCCTAACCCTAACCCTAACCCTAACCCTAACCCTAACCCTAACCCTAACCCTAACCCTAACCCTAACCCTAACCCTAACCCTAACCCTAACCCTAACCCTAACCCTAACCCTAACCCTAACCCTAACCCTAACCCTAACCCTAACCCTAACCCTAACCCTAACCCTAACCCTAACCCTAACCCTAACCCTAACCCTAACCCTAACCCTAACCCTAACCCTAACCCTAACCCTAACCCTAACCCTAACCCTAACCCTAACCCTAACCCTAACCCTAACCCTAACCCTAACCCTAACCCTAACCCTAACCCTAACCCTAACCCTAACCCTAACCCTAACCCTAACCCTAACCCTAACCCTAACCCTAACCCTAACCCTAACCCTAACCCTAACCCTAACCCTAACCCTAACCCTAACCCTAACCCTAACCCTAACCCTAACCCTAACCCTAACCCTAACCCTAACCCTAACCCTAACCCTAACCCTAACCCTAACCCTAACCCTAACCCTAACCCTAACCCTAACCCTAACCCTAACCCTAACCCTAACCCTAACCCTAACCCTAACCCTAACCCTAACCCTAACCCTAACCCTAACCCTAACCCTAACCCTAACCCTAACCCTAACCCTAACCCTAACCCTAACCCTAACCCTAACCCTAACCCTAACCCTAACCCTAACCCTAACCCTAACCCTAACCCTAACCCTAACCCTAACCCTAACCCTAACCCTAACCCTAACCCTAACCCTAACCCTAACCCTAACCCTAACCCTAACCCTAACCCTAACCCTAACCCTAACCCTAACCCTAACCCTAACCCTAACCCTAACCCTAACCCTAACCCTAACCCTAACCCTAACCCTAACCCTAACCCTAACCCTAACCCTAACCCTAACCCTAACCCTAACCCTAACCCTAACCCTAACCCTAACCCTAACCCTAACCCTAACCCTAACCCTAACCCTAACCCTAACCCTAACCCTAACCCTAACCCTAACCCTAACCCTAACCCTAACCCTAACCCTAACCCTAACCCTAACCCTAACCCTAACCCTAACCCTAACCCTAACCCTAACCCTAACCCTAACCCTAACCCTAACCCTAACCCTAACCCTAACCCTAACCCTAACCCTAACCCTAACCCTAACCCTAACCCTAACCCTAACCCTAACCCTAACCCTAACCCTAACCCTAACCCTAACCCTAACCCTAACCCTAACCCTAACCCTAACCCTAACCCTAACCCTAACCCTAACCCTAACCCTAACCCTAACCCTAACCCTAACCCTAACCCTAACCCTAACCCTAACCCTAACCCTAACCCTAACCCTAACCCTAACCCTAACCCTAACCCTAACCCTAACCCTAACCCTAACCCTAACCCTAACCCTAACCCTAACCCTAACCCTAACCCTAACCCTAACCCTAACCCTAACCCTAACCCTAACCCTAACCCTAACCCTAACCCTAACCCTAACCCTAACCCTAACCCTAACCCTAACCCTAACCCTAACCCTAACCCTAACCCTAACCCTAACCCTAACCCTAACCCTAACCCTAACCCTAACCCTAACCCTAACCCTAACCCTAACCCTAACCCTAACCCTAACCCTAACCCTAACCCTAACCCTAACCCTAACCCTAACCCTAACCCTAACCCTAACCCTAACCCTAACCCTAACCCTAACCCTAACCCTAACCCTAACCCTAACCCTAACCCTAACCCTAACCCTAACCCTAACCCTAACCCTAACCCTAACCCTAACCCTAACCCTAACCCTAACCCTAACCCTAACCCTAACCCTAACCCTAACCCTAACCCTAACCCTAACCCTAACCCTAACCCTAACCCTAACCCTAACCCTAACCCTAACCCTAACCCTAACCCTAACCCTAACCCTAACCCTAACCCTAACCCTAACCCTAACCCTAACCCTAACCCTAACCCTAACCCTAACCCTAACCCTAACCCTAACCCTAACCCTAACCCTAACCCTAACCCTAACCCTAACCCTAACCCTAACCCTAACCCTAACCCTAACCCTAACCCTAACCCTAACCCTAACCCTAACCCTAACCCTAACCCTAACCCTAACCCTAACCCTAACCCTAACCCTAACCCTAACCCTAACCCTAACCCTAACCCTAACCCTAACCCTAACCCTAACCCTAACCCTAACCCTAACCCTAACCCTAACCCTAACCCTAACCCTAACCCTAACCCTAACCCTAACCCTAACCCTAACCCTAACCCTAACCCTAACCCTAACCCTAACCCTAACCCTAACCCTAACCCTAACCCTAACCCTAACCCTAACCCTAACCCTAACCCTAACCCTAACCCTAACCCTAACCCTAACCCTAACCCTAACCCTAACCCTAACCCTAACCCTAACCCTAACCCTAACCCTAACCCTAACCCTAACCCTAACCCTAACCCTAACCCTAACCCTAACCCTAACCCTAACCCTAACCCTAACCCTAACCCTAACCCTAACCCTAACCCTAACCCTAACCCTAACCCTAACCCTAACCCTAACCCTAACCCTAACCCTAACCCTAACCCTAACCCTAACCCTAACCCTAACCCTAACCCTAACCCTAACCCTAACCCTAACCCTAACCCTAACCCTAACCCTAACCCTAACCCTAACCCTAACCCTAACCCTAACCCTAACCCTAACCCTAACCCTAACCCTAACCCTAACCCTAACCCTAACCCTAACCCTAACCCTAACCCTAACCCTAACCCTAACCCTAACCCTAACCCTAACCCTAACCCTAACCCTAACCCTAACCCTAACCCTAACCCTAACCCTAACCCTAACCCTAACCCTAACCCTAACCCTAACCCTAACCCTAACCCTAACCCTAACCCTAACCCTAACCCTAACCCTAACCCTAACCCTAACCCTAACCCTAACCCTAACCCTAACCCTAACCCTAACCCTAACCCTAACCCTAACCCTAACCCTAACCCTAACCCTAACCCTAACCCTAACCCTAACCCTAACCCTAACCCTAACCCTAACCCTAACCCTAACCCTAACCCTAACCCTAACCCTAACCCTAACCCTAACCCTAACCCTAACCCTAACCCTAACCCTAACCCTAACCCTAACCCTAACCCTAACCCTAACCCTAACCCTAACCCTAACCCTAACCCTAACCCTAACCCTAACCCTAACCCTAACCCTAACCCTAACCCTAACCCTAACCCTAACCCTAACCCTAACCCTAACCCTAACCCTAACCCTAACCCTAACCCTAACCCTAACCCTAACCCTAACCCTAACCCTAACCCTAACCCTAACCCTAACCCTAACCCTAACCCTAACCCTAACCCTAACCCTAACCCTAACCCTAACCCTAACCCTAACCCTAACCCTAACCCTAACCCTAACCCTAACCCTAACCCTAACCCTAACCCTAACCCTAACCCTAACCCTAACCCTAACCCTAACCCTAACCCTAACCCTAACCCTAACCCTAACCCTAACCCTAACCCTAACCCTAACCCTAACCCTAACCCTAACCCTAACCCTAACCCTAACCCTAACCCTAACCCTAACCCTAACCCTAACCCTAACCCTAACCCTAACCCTAACCCTAACCCTAACCCTAACCCTAACCCTAACCCTAACCCTAACCCTAACCCTAACCCTAACCCTAACCCTAACCCTAACCCTAACCCTAACCCTAACCCTAACCCTAACCCTAACCCTAACCCTAACCCTAACCCTAACCCTAACCCTAACCCTAACCCTAACCCTAACCCTAACCCTAACCCTAACCCTAACCCTAACCCTAACCCTAACCCTAACCCTAACCCTAACCCTAACCCTAACCCTAACCCTAACCCTAACCCTAACCCTAACCCTAACCCTAACCCTAACCCTAACCCTAACCCTAACCCTAACCCTAACCCTAACCCTAACCCTAACCCTAACCCTAACCCTAACCCTAACCCTAACCCTAACCCTAACCCTAACCCTAACCCTAACCCTAACCCTAACCCTAACCCTAACCCTAACCCTAACCCTAACCCTAACCCTAACCCTAACCCTAACCCTAACCCTAACCCTAACCCTAACCCTAACCCTAACCCTAACCCTAACCCTAACCTAACCCTAACCCTAACCCTAACCCTAACCCTAACCCTAACCCTAACCCTAACCCTAACCCTAACCCTAACCCTAACCCTAACCCTAACCCTAACCCTAACCCTAACCCTAACCCTAACCCTAACCCTAACCCTAACCCTAACCCTAACCCTAACCCTAACCCTAACCCTAACCCTAACCCTAACCCTAACCCTAACCCTAACCCTAACCCTAACCCTAACCCTAACCCTAACCCTAACCCTAACCCTAACCCTAACCCTAACCCTAACCCTAACCCTAACCCTAACCCTAACCCTAACCCTAACCCTAACCCTAACCCTAACCCTAACCCTAACCCTAACCCTAACCCTAACCCTAACCCTAACCCTAACCCTAACCCTAACCCTAACCCTAACCCTAACCCTAACCCTAACCCTAACCCTAACCCTAACCCTAACCCTAACCCTAACCCTAACCCTAACCCTAACCCTAACCCTAACCCTAACCCTAACCCTAACCCTAACCCTAACCCTAACCCTAACCCTAACCCTAACCCTAACCCTAACCCTAACCCTAACCCTAACCCTAACCCTAACCCTAACCCTAACCCTAACCCTAACCCTAACCCTAACCCTAACCCTAACCCTAACCCTAACCCTAACCCTAACCCTAACCCTAACCCTAACCCTAACCCTAACCCTAACCCTAACCCTAACCCTAACCCTAACCCTAACCCTAACCCTAACCCTAACCCTAACCCTAACCCTAACCCTAACCCTAACCCTAACCCTAACCCTAACCCTAACCCTAACCCTAACCCTAACCCTAACCCTAACCCTAACCCTAACCCTAACCCTAACCCTAACCCTAACCCTAACCCTAACCCTAACCCTAACCCTAACCCTAACCCTAACCCTAACCCTAACCCTAACCCTAACCCTAACCCTAACCCTAACCCTAACCCTAACCCTAACCCTAACCCTAACCCTAACCCTAACCCTAACCCTAACCCTAACCCTAACCCTAACCCTAACCCTAACCCTAACCCTAACCCTAACCCTAACCCTAACCCTAACCCTAACCCTAACCCTAACCCTAACCCTAACCCTAACCCTAACCCTAACCCTAACCCTAACCCTAACCCTAACCCTAACCCTAACCCTAACCCTAACCCTAACCCTAACCCTAACCCTAACCCTAACCCTAACCCTAACCCTAACCCTAACCCTAACCCTAACCCTAACCCTAACCCTAACCCTAACCCTAACCCTAACCCTAACCCTAACCCTAACCCTAACCCTAACCCTAACCCTAACCCTAACCCTAACCCTAACCCTAACCCTAACCCTAACCCTAACCCTAACCCTAACCCTAACCCTAACCCTAACCCTAACCCTAACCCTAACCCTAACCCTAACCCTAACCCTAACCCTAACCCTAACCCTAACCCTAACCCTAACCCTAACCCTAACCCTAACCCTAACCCTAACCCTAACCCTAACCCTAACCCTAACCCTAACCCTAACCCTAACCCTAACCCTAACCCTAACCCTAACCCTAACCCTAACCCTAACCCTAACCCTAACCCTAACCCTAACCCTAACCCTAACCCTAACCCTAACCCTAACCCTAACCCTAACCCTAACCCTAACCCTAACCCTAACCCTAACCCTAACCCTAACCCTAACCCTAACCCTAACCCTAACCCTAACCCTAACCCTAACCCTAACCCTAACCCTAACCCTAACCCTAACCCTAACCCTAACCCTAACCCTAACCCTAACCCTAACCCTAACCCTAACCCTAACCCTAACCCTAACCCTAACCCTAACCCTAACCCTAACCCTAACCCTAACCCTAACCCTAACCCTAACCCTAACCCTAACCCTAACCCTAACCCTAACCCTAACCCTAACCCTAACCCTAACCCTAACCCTAACCCTAACCCTAACCCTAACCCTAACCCTAACCCTAACCCTAACCCTAACCCTAACCCTAACCCTAACCCTAACCCTAACCCTAACCCTAACCCTAACCCTAACCCTAACCCTAACCCTAACCCTAACCCTAACCCTAACCCTAACCCTAACCCTAACCCTAACCCTAACCCTAACCCTAACCCTAACCCTAACCCTAACCCTAACCCTAACCCTAACCCTAACCCTAACCCTAACCCTAACCCTAACCCTAACCCTAACCCTAACCCTAACCCTAACCCTAACCCTAACCCTAACCCTAACCCTAACCCTAACCCTAACCCTAACCCTAACCCTAACCCTAACCCTAACCCTAACCCTAACCCTAACCCTAACCCTAACCCTAACCCTAACCCTAACCCTAACCCTAACCCTAACCCTAACCCTAACCCTAACCCTAACCCTAACCCTAACCCTAACCCTAACCCTAACCCTAACCCTAACCCTAACCCTAACCCTAACCCTAACCCTAACCCTAACCCTAACCCTAACCCTAACCCTAACCCTAACCCTAACCCTAACCCTAACCCTAACCCTAACCCTAACCCTAACCCTAACCCTAACCCTAACCCTAACCCTAACCCTAACCCTAACCCTAACCCTAACCCTAACCCTAACCCTAACCCTAACCCTAACCCTAACCCTAACCCTAACCCTAACCCTAACCCTAACCCTAACCCTAACCCTAACCCTAACCCTAACCCTAACCCTAACCCTAACCCTAACCCTAACCCTAACCCCTAACCCTAACCCCTAACCCTAACCCTAACCCCTAACCCTAACCCTAACCCTAACCCTAACCCTAACCCCTAACCCTAACCCCTAACCCCTAACCCCTAACCCCTAACCCTAACCCTAACCCCTAACCCTAACCCTAACCCTAACCCTAACCCCAACCCTAACCCCTAACCCCTAACCCCTAACCCTAACCCTTAACCCTAACCCTTAACCCTTAACCCTTAACCCTAACCCTTAACCCTAACCCTTAACCCTTAACCCTTAACCCTTAACCCTTAACCCTAACCCTTAACCCTAACCCTTAACCCTAACCCAGTACTCCAACCCTAACCCTAGTACTCCTGAAAAAATTAATACTCACAGGAAATTGAGTACTCTGGAAAATATTGGTACTCC
This sequence comes from Melospiza melodia melodia, assembly GCF_035770615.1. Lineage (NCBI taxonomy): Eukaryota > Metazoa > Chordata > Aves > Passeriformes > Passerellidae > Melospiza > Melospiza melodia. Next base: position 31,512,866 of record NC_086203.1, on the reverse strand, counting down.
TGAAAAAAAAAGTACTCATGGAAAAATGTATACTCCTGAAAAACAAGTACTCTGGAAGAAATTAATACTCTGGCAAAATGGGTACTCTCAAAGAAATGAGTACTCTGGGAAAAAGAGTACTTCTGGGAAAAAGGTACTCCTGAAATAAAGGTACTTAGGGTTAGGGATTGGGGTTAGGGTTAGGGTAGGGGATTGGGGTTAGGGTTAGGGAATGGGAATGTAATGTTGGGGTTCTGATTAGGGTTAGGGTAGGGATTTGGGGTTGGGGATACCAGCAGCTGGGGGAGCACTGATTAGGGTTAGGGTAGGGAAATGGGGATGGGGGTAGCAGCAGCTGTGGGAGGACTAATTAGGGTTAGGGCAGGGAAGGGGGGATGGGGGTAGCAGCAGCTGGGGGAGCACTGATTAGGGTTAGGGTAGGGAAATGGGGATGGGGGTAGCAGCAGCTGTGGGAGGACTAATTAGGGTTAGGGCAGGGAATTGGGGGTGGGGGTGGCAACAGCTGGGGGAGGGCTAATTAGGGTTAGGGCAGGGAAGGGGGTATGGGGGTAGCAGCAGTGGGGGGTGGACTAATTAGGGTTAGGTCAGGGAAATGGGGATGGGGTTGGTGTCCAAACCCTGGTAAAAGCAGCCCTAATTGTTGAAATTAATCGTTAAAAGTAACCCTAATCCAAGATGGCGGCCCCTATGCGGTCACGTGATTTATTTTCGACATGGCGGCGGTCACGTGATGTGGAGCAAAATGGCCGCGCCCGGCGGTCACTTCCGGCAACAACATGGCCGCGCCCGGCGCTCACTTCCGGCAACAACATGGCCGCGCCCGGCGGTCATTTCCGGCAACAACATGGCCGCGCCCGGAGGTAACTTCCGGCAACAACATGGCGGCGCCCAGAGAGCACGTGGTACGGGGACAAAATGGCGGCGCCCTGTACGAATGACGTTACTTCCTTCAAAATGGCGGCGCCCATGACCGGATTTTTTTTCGGGTTTTGGGCGGGTTTTTCGGGGTTTCCGAGGGTCCCGGTTGCCGCGGAAGGGTATTCCAGTTCGCGTGAGGCCAGCGGCGTGGCGGGGAGCGGCTTCCGGGGCGCGGGGCGAGTGCCGGGTTTTCGATCGGGCACTGGGAGGGACGGCTATGCCCGTGGGGTCCTTGTGGGGGTGTGTCGCTCTCGTGACGTCACGCGGTGGGGGCGCTGTGTGTACATGCAGTGCGGTGGACGGCAGGGGGCGCTGTTTCAGTGCTGTGGCGAGCAACAGGGGGTGGTGCGGTTGGTGACGGGGGCTGGTGGATCGGCAGTCGGGATGGCAGCTACGGATGGGGGCTGTGTCTGGGGGGTGGCAGCTATGGGTGGGCGGGGACAACAGGGGGTGGGTGCTTGGTTACGGGGGGTGGTGCATTGCTGGTGGTGGGGGTGGCCTCTGGGGAGTGGCAGCTGGGGAGGGGGACTAATTACCGGGTGGGTGCTTGGGTATGGTGCCCAGTGACAGGTGTGACTGATCAGGCTTGATTGGGGGCAGCTGGGGGGTACTGATTAGGGGTGGGTGGGGTTCCTATATACTATATATAAAAAGAAGAAAAACTATATTTCTGGTGCAGCAGTAGAAAATTTCAGGCTCCCGGGGAGTAAATGCTTTGTTTTATAATTATTTTTTTTTTTTGCTTTACTCCCAGGGAGCCTGAAATTTTCTACTGCTGCTTTTTTAAAACTAAAGCTAGAAAGGAAAACAAAGTTAGAAATAGAGAGAGAAAAGAGAGAGAGAAAAGACAGAGAGAGAGAGAAAAGAGAAGAGAGAGAGAAAAAAGAGAAGAGAGAGAGAAAAGAGAGAAGAGAGAGAGAAAAGAGAGAAGAGAGAGAGAAAAGAGAGAAGAGAGAGACAGAGAGAAAAGAAAGAGAAGAGACAGAAAAAAGAGATTAAGAGAGACAAGAAAAAAGTCAGAGAGAAGACAGAAACGAAAGAGAGAAAAATAGAGAGAAAAGAGAAAAGCAGACAAAAGAGAGAAAAGAGAAAGAGAGAGAAAAGAAAGGAGATGGAGAAAAAGGAGAGAATAAAGAAAATAGAGAAGAGAGAGGCACAAAAGACAGAGAAAGAAAAACAGACAGAAGAAAAGACAAAGAAAAAAGAACACAGAGAAAAAAAAGAAGACAGAGAGACAGAGGAGAAGAAAACACAGAGAGAAACCAAGACAGAGGCAATAAAGAAAAGGAGAAGGGAAAAAGTGAAGAACGGGAGTTAAAAGGGAAAAAAAGTGGTTAGGATTAGGATACAGGAAAAACTCAGGGTAGAGTGAAGAAGGAAAAGACTAAGAGCAAAAAAAGACAAACGAAGGAAAAGGAGAACGCAGACAGAAAAACAAGGAAGAAGAGCACAGGTGAAAGTTAAAAAGGAAAAGAAATAAGGTGCAAAGTAAAGAGAGAAAGAGAACAGAGTTACAGAAGCAAGACAGCATCAGAAAGAGTGAGACACAGAAACACAGGGTTGGAGACAGATAGAAGTTAAGTGAAAAACAGAAAAGGAAAGTAAGGAGCAAAAGGAAGAAACACAGAGGAAAAAAATGACAAAACCACACAAAAAAAAAGACAGGAGCCGTGGGGGTAAAGGGGGGGTTTAGGGAAGGGCAGGGGGTATCTTTATTAGGGGTGATTCAACTTTATTACAGGAAATCAGCAAAAGACATAGACATACAAGACATAGTGCATACAAATGCAAGCGCAGATACAATCCATAGACACAACAATAAAATCTAATTCACGTACAAAGCAGTACAAAGCAGTACAAAGCAGTACAAAGCAGTACAAAGCAGTACAAAGCAGTACAAAGCAGTACAAAGCAGTACAAAGCAGTACAAAGCAGTACAAAGCAGTACAAAGCAGTACAAAGCAGTACAAAGCAGTACAAAGCAGTACAAAGCAGTACAAATAATAACACAAACATATAACCTTTTTCTGTTTCCATTACATGTTAATCTATGGTTACAGGAAACCCAAAACAACAAAACCACAGAGAAAACAACACTCACCCACCACAGACACTCGCTTCAAATAGCACACAAACCCACCAGCCCTCTCACCAAAACTACTAAATTAAACCCCAGCAATCATTGGTCCACGGGAACGTGGTTCCCAGGAGCCCCCGAAAAATCCTCCTGCCTGACGAAAACCCCGGTCCCTGGCCGTTCCGTGCCCGAACTTTGGCGATGAACGTCGCCTCGCGGACCGACCGGGACCGAGGAAAAAAAAACCCAGCCGGGGGGAAAAAAAAAAACCCCCCCGGCTGGGGATTTTTTATTCTAATTTTAAAAATGAGTTGAAAAACCTGAAAAGCAAACAGCATACAAGGTTACAACCCTACAGACCTTCAACAGGCACACACACACACAAACACACACTTCAGCTTACACACAAACACACACTACCTCCCACATCAACCGCTCCGCTAACCCTCGGCACACATTCGCACCGCTCCTCGGGAACGTGGTTCCCGGGAGCCCCCGAAAAATCCTCCTGCCTGACGAAAACCCCGGTCCCTGGCCGTTCCGTGCCCGAACTTTGGCGATGAACGTCGCCTCGCGGACCGACCGGGACCGAGGAAAAAAAAACCCAGCCGGGGGGAAAAAAAAAAAAACCCCCCGGCTGGGGATTTTTTATTCTAATTTTAAAAATGAGTTGAAAAACCTGAAAAGCAAACAGCATACAAGGTTACAACCCTACAGACCTTCATCAGGCACACACACACACAAACACACACTCCAGCTTACACACAAACACACACTACCTCCCACATCAACCGCTCCGCTAACCCTCGGCACACATTCGCACCGCTCCTCGGGAACGTGGTTCCCGGGAGCCCCCGAAAAATCCTCCTGCCTGACAAAAACCCCGGTCCCTGGCCGTTCCGTGCCCGAACTTTGGCGATGAACGTCGCCTCGCGGACCGACCGGGACCGAGGAAAAAAAAACCCAGCCGGGGGGAAAAAAAAAAAAAACCCCCCAGCTGGGGATTTTTTATTCTAATTTTAAAAATGAGTTGAAAAACCTGAAAAGCAAACAGCATACAAGGTTACAACCCTACAGACCTTCAACAGGCACACACACACACAAACACACACTTCAGCTTACACACAAACACACACTACCTCCCACATCAACCGCTCCGCTAACCCTCGGCACACATTCGCACCGCTCCTCGGGAACGTGGTTCCCGGGAGCCCCCGAAAAATCCTCCTGCCTGACGAAAACCCCGGTCCCTGGCCGTTCCGTGCCCGAACTTTGGCGATGAACGTCGCCTCGCGGACCGACCGGGACCGAGGAAAAAAAAACCCAGCCGGGGGGAAAAAAAAAAAAAACCCCCCGGCTGGGGATTTTTTATTCTAATTTTAAAAATGAGTTGAAAAACCTGAAAAGCAAACAGCATACAAGGTTACAACCCTACAGACCTTCAACAGGCACACACACACACACATACACACACTCCAGCTTACACACAAACACACACTACCTCCCACATCAACCGCTCCGCTAACCCTCGGCACACATTCGCACCGCTCCTCGGGAACGTGGTTCCCGGGAGCCCCCGAAAAATCCTCCTGCCTGACGAAAACCCCGGTCCCTGGCCGTTCCGTGCCCGAACTTTGGCGATGAACGTCGCCTCGCGGACCGACCGGGACCGAGGAAAAAAAAACCCAGCCGGGGGGAAAAAAAAAAAAACCCCCCGGCTGGGGATTTTTTATTCTAATTTTAAAAATGAGTTGAAAATCCTGAAAAGCAAACAGCATACAAGGTTACAACCCTACAGACCTTCAACAGGCACACACACACACACATAAACACTTCAGCTTACACACAAACCCACACTGACTCTCAGCTCAACCGCTCCGCTAACCCTCGGCACACATTCGCACCGCTCCTCGGGAACGTGGTTCCCGGGAGCCCCCGAAAAATCCTCCTGCCTGACGAAAACCCCGGTCCCTGGCCGTTCCGTGCCCGAACTTTGGCGATGAAAGTCGCCTCGCGGACCGACCGGGACCGAGGAAAAAAAAACCCAGCCGGGGGGAAAAAAAAAAAACCCCCCGGCTGGGGATTTTTTATTCTAATTTTAAAAATGAGTTGAAAAACATGAAAAGCAAACGTCACACGCACGAGGTTAAATCCACTCACCCTGTGCTCACACACACAGAGACGAGCACACACAGACAAACACAGCCACAGGCTCTCACACATGCTCACACGCTCTGCCCGCTTACATGCTCGCTGCGGCCCTTACCTGAGACGCTGAAGAACGTGCTTCGACGCATCTTCTGGCTGCCCCTCCCTGACATCAAATGGTAGATTAGGGAAATCGGTAGCCTCGGGGACCTGTGAGACAACAGATAGTGGTCAGCAAGTGCCAATCTGACGGCCGGGAATTGTCCCCGCTCTGAACCGATAAGTTTTCTACCCAAAACCCCACAAAACACAAAGCAACAGGAAAATTTCTATAACTGTTCCACCTAACTATGACTAGCTGCCAGGGCAGGGCAGCTCCGACCGTAAGTGGTACAACATAGATACGCATAATATAAGCCAATGCACAAAGTGCCAGTACAGACAATAAAATGCAACGCACTTACATACATGATAAGTACATACAGTATAAGCCAACACAGGTACATGCTAGATAAGCCAACAGAGGTACATGCAACATAAGTACATACAGTATAAGCCAACACAGGTACACGCAACCTAAGTGCATACAGTAAAAGCTGACACAAGTACATGCAATATAAGCCAACACAGGTACATACAATATAAGTACATACAGTATAAGCCAACACAGGTACACGCAAGATAAATACATAGACTATAAACCAACACAGGTACATGCAAGATAAACCAACAGAGGTACAGACAATATAAGTACATACAGTATAAGCCAATACAGGTACACGCAACCTAAGTGCATACAGTAAAAGCTGACACAAGTACATGCAATATAAGCCAGCACAAGTACATACAATATAAGTACATACAGTATAAGCCAACACAGGTACACGCAACCTAAGTGCATACAGTAAAAGCTGACACAAGTACATGCAATATAAGCCAGCACAAGTACATACAATATAAGTACATACAGTATAAGCCAACACAGGTACATGCAACCTAAGTGCATACAGTAAAAGCTGACACAAGTACATGCAATATAAGCCAGCACAAGTACATACAATATAAGTACATACAGTATAAGCCAACACAGGTACATGCAACCTAAGTGCATACAGTAAAAGCTGACACAAGTACATGCAATATAAGCCAACACAAGTACATACAGTATAAGTACATACAGTATAAGCCAACACAGGTACATGCAACATGAGTACGTACAGTATAAGCCGACACAGGTACATGCAACCTAAGTGCATACAGTAAAAGCTGACACAAGTACATACAGTATAAGCCAACGTAGGTATATACAATATAATTACATACAATATATGCCAACACAGGTACATACAATATAGGTAGATAGATACAATATAAAACAGGACTTAAGATCACTCTGGAAGATGAATTCCTGAGACCTATACCCTTTCAGAAGATGGAACCCATAGAACTACTGCAGTCACGTCAGGAGGGTATAAGACACTGCTCTAGAAGTCAAAGAAAATGTCATTGGGGAAAAAAGGCACTACCGAAGCTGGTAGTGAGAAGGAAGACGGATGAGAACATCTTCTCTAATCCTACCTGGCTCAGAGTAAAAAGATAAAGAGGGCAGAATAAGGAAGATCCAGAAAGGCACACGAGTAGAATATAGGCAATACAGCACGCGTTAGTGCCGACAAAGCGTCGAGACGTAAGAAAGGCCTTAGGCGTGAAAGACAATGGACACACGCAACATAACACGGACCCAGATGACCTGACGCAAAGGCAAGCGGGAACTTTCCCCTTAGGGATCTGATATTGCAAACGCAAGATGAGCCACAGGAAAGGAAGACCTGTGATGATGGCACGTGATGATGAAATGTAGCTCGCAAAAAGAAGTTAGTGTCAAAGCAGTTAGGAAGACCCTCCGGACGCTCGGCCGGCCGACGGAAGGACGCGGACTGCCTGATGACCGTGGCGATGGCTCCGGACCCGAAGGCGAGCCCCTCGGGGAAAACGGCCGTGACTATGCCTAGTCGAGGAAAGCTGACGACGCAAAGTCCACGAGAACGTGTAGATGGGTCGGAACTGCCCTGCCCGGCAAAGGCTCTCGTGAGGCTGAGGACAAACCCTCTCTCTTTAATTTCAAAGAGCCCGTCCCACTACAGACCTCTCAGCTAAGCTGACGTGAAACTGCCCCCTGTGATAGTAAAGGCTTTTCCCCTTCTCCCGAGCGCCGCCCCGACACTTAGCTTTTGGAAGACGAGCGGACAAAATCCATCCTCGGTCGGACGTGCGGGTTGAGATGTTCTCGATGTGTGTGCTTCGGTGCTGCCGCTTCCCAGCTGTGGCTACGAGCCTGCTCAGGGTACCTAAGATACAACAGAAAATGTGACTATTGCCCTCAAAAACAGTAATCCCTGGAACTCCTCCGCACCGTGGCCCCAGCTCACCTCAAAACTTGATTTGACTCAGGAGGCATCCCAGAAGACACCTGCAAAAAGAAAATGTACACGCTTAGCGTGCTGCTGCATAACGCTCCCCTATGACTCACCCTGCCTAAACACCGACTCACCTGCCCTCCTCTGTTCCTTGGTCATGCTTAGGGCAGCGACAGCACCTGCAAGGAAACAAAGCAAAAAAGCATGCTGAGATACTGGGAAAACACAACCTCCCTACCGTGACAAGTATGCCACACCGATACCTTAGGCTTGCACCCGCCTCGCATGAGCACCCTCGGCCGGGATAGATCACAAGTGGACCACCTAAAAGAATAAAAAGAAAGAAAAAAAACAAGAGGAGACAGTTAGAGCTGCACCAGAAACTGAGACCTCAGCAATAAAACTGCGGGTGTACGCTACGCAATGCGCACCTTGCCCGCTGGCCTGGACTGCAGCTCTCTGCACTGACTTCCTAAAAGGAAAGGCAAAAGAGCTGTGACAGCCAGAATTTATGCTTCCTCTACAGAGGAAAACAGTGACTGACCTGCTTGGGGGAATCCCCTCACCCTAGATGTGGGGCTCTGCCCTGGATTTGATCCTTCTGCATCTGAAAGACAGTTAGGAGAAAAGTCAAAGGGCTGCAGGATAACTTAGAGGCTCCAGACATGTCATGTCCATTTACAAATCCCATCTAGAGGCCAACTAGACCCCACATTACAAATTACAAGCCCCCGAGACGCCTCCAATTGCACCCGGCTACCGGGCAGGGCGGAGCAGCTCCGGCACAAATGTGTGCAGACACCCGTGACACAGGACAGACAGGACAGGACAAACAAAGGGCACAACACACAGACAAAAATCTCTTGGTAAGGAAAATGGCTGCAAGGACTGAGAGAATGCAAAAGGAGATGACTGAGTTCAAACTGACGGTCAGCTGATGAGGCTCAGAGAACCCTGGAGGAAGAAGATGCTAACTGAAGGATTTATTCCAAGAACAGCAAAGACCGATGCCTAGGAACCCTGTGGTCAGAATCCTCTGCCTGCCCTCACATTCTTACAAGTCCTAATCCACCATAATGGATCCAGGTGGGGCGTAGCTGTCCGGACAGCTCAGAACAAGACCTGACAAGACATCTGACTGGATGCTTCCAAAGAGAGAACTTTTGACCAGGGAGCTCAGACAGGTATCAGAATCACATGTGTGGCCTGGGTGCCAGGACACGGAATGCAGAGATCACAGATGCTAACAAGGATGCCAGGGTTTCTGACAGGCCCCCCTAAGGTACAAGACATTGCATACACAAACACATAATGCACAACAGACAAAGGACACGAGACACACCGGGACTGCTCTGCCCTGCGCACCGCAGCACTGGGATCAACAGTGAGACGTGGCTTTTATGGGGCCTAAGGGGCCACTTCATGAACACCCCCCACCTCCAAACTGGACTCAAAAACACCTCCCAGTAATTCCCAAACCAGCACCGTGCCTTCATCCCCTCTGTGGGTCACAGCCCTCTACTTATCTCTCAGACATCTGGGAATGCCAGTCCGTCTCAGGTGCAGAGAAAGGCCACCTCGTCAGCTGGGAAGCTGCTGATGGCACCGGGCCGGTGTCTCTCAGACAGCTACATTAAAGAGAAACAAACATCAATGCCTGACCTTGGCACCACATTGGCCAAAACCCCACCACTCTGCTACTCACCGCGCTCCTAAGAAGGCCCGGCATCTCCTAACCCTGACCCTCTGCCACATCTGGAATCCATCTGCACCTGAAAGAAAGTTAGAACATATGTCAAACACCACCAGGATAACTCAAAAGCTGCAAACACCTTATGTCAATCTAGGAAGAGCATCTAGAGCTCAAGTACATCCCACATTACAAATTTCAACTCCCCATGGTTTGTCCTATTGCAGCAGGCCAGGCAGCAGGGCAAAAGAGCTCCGGGACAAATACGTGCAGATACCCGTGACACGGAACGTGACCAACAGGGGGACGTGAAACACGACACATCATGCTTGCGGTGAGGGCCTCGAGGGAAGAGGGCAAAAGGGACCCCAAAGACACAGCAGGTAACAGGCACACCTGACAACACCAGACAGACCGGAGCTGTTCTGCACTGCCCGCCTAAAAGCTGCCATCAAAAGTAGAGTCTCTCCCTTCACTTGTCCTAACATGCCCTTGGACAAGATTGCTTCTGCCTCCGCTATTTGTTAAAGCTGGACCAAAAACTCCCAATCTGCTACACTCCCATCTCCAGACCGAGGCCCCCGACTTATCTTTTGGATGATGAGTGATGGCAATCCACGTTGGTCCTGAAATGAGTCTGCCTCCGAGGGCCCCTGATAGCCTGTTAGCCTCTTGGTCAGCTACAATAAAGAAAACCAAAACAAAGGTATGAGTCCAAAATTATGGGGGACATATCCCAGCCAGTCAGGTACTTGCCCTTTCCTGACTGTGCCTGGCTCCCTCAGGCTCCAGCTTCATCCTGATTCCAAGGCTGTGGCCTTCATTAGGGGTGGCACCTGGGTAAGAAAAAGGCAAAGTTAAATGGCATTGCTGTGAGTGCAGTGGATGACCTTGTGTGCTGCGAGACATGGGAATGCCTCTGCTAGGCTTCTGAACAGCCTTGTGTGGGGGGGCCCCCAAATAAACACCCTTTCGCACCCTGCTATCTGCAAAACCCCTCCCAAGACCTCCTAAGTCGATACCTGATCACCCACCCTCTCCTAGTCACAATCCTCAACTCACCTGAAGCCTCAATCTCAAACATCATCCTTGACACTAGGCAGATCCCTCTTGCGACATGATCAATCCGCTGAAATATTGTTTTTCTTGAGAGCTGAGCAATAAGAACCACTTCTCTCCGCTGCTCACCTTGGCTGCTGGTATCCAGATTGACTTCCTAAAAAGAAAGACAAAGAACAGTGCTGTAACACAGTCACCATACACACTTCTGCTGCAGAGACAAATGGGGCCTCACCTGCTCGGGGCAATCCGCCCACCCGGGATGGGGCCCTCTGGCACAGATTTAATCCATCTCAATCTGAAAAAAAACGTAGGACAAGAGTCAAACTATTGCAGGATAACTGAGGAGCTCCAGATATCCTGTGTCCATCTACAAATCCCACCTAGAGTCCAACTACACCCCACATTACACATTCCAAGTCCCCAGGATTTCTACTATTGCACCAGGCTATGCAGCAGGGCAGAGCAGCTCCGGCACAAATGTGTGCTGACACCCGTGACGCAGGACAGGCAGGACAGGACACACAACGGGGACACAACAGGAACAGAAATCTCTTGGCAAGGAAAATGGCTGCAAGGACTGAGAGAATGCAAAAGGAGATGACTGAGTTCAAACTGACGGTCAGCTGATGAGGCTCAGAGAACCCTGGGGGAAGAAGATTCTAACTGAAGGATTTATTCCAAGAACAGCAAAGATCGATGCCTAGGAATCCTGTGGTCAGAATCCTCTGCCTGCCCTCACATTCTTACAAGCCCTAATCCACCAAAATGGATCCAGGTGGGACATAGCTGTCCCGACAGCTCCGAACAAGACCTGACAAGACACCTGACTGGATGCTTCCAAAGAGAGAAGAGAGTCTGATGCCTGTCTGAGCTCCCCAGTCAAAAGTTCTGTGGCCGGGCTGCCAGGCCAGGGAATGCAGTGATCACAGATGCTAACAAGGATGCCAGGGTTTCTGACAGGCCCCCCTAAGGTAAAAGACATGGCATACACAAACAACACATAATGCACAACAGACAAAGGACACGAGACACACCGGGACTGCTCTGCCCTGCCTCAGCGCTGTGATCAAAGTGAGACGTGGCTATTATGGGGCCTAAGGGGCCACTTCATGAACACCCCCCACCTCCAAATCGGACTCAAATACCCCTCCCAGTAATTCCCAAACCAGCACCATGCCTTCATCCCCTCTGTGGGTCACAGCCCGCTACTTATCTCTCAGACATCTGGGAATGCCGGTCTGTGTCAGGAGCATAGAAAGGCCACCTCGTCAGCTGGGAAGCTCCTGCTGGCACCGGGCTGGTGTCTCTCAGACAGCTAGATTAAAGAGAACCAAACATCAGTGCCTGACCTTGGCACCGCATCGGCCAAAACCCCACCACTCTGCTACTCACCGTGCTCCTAAGAAGGCCCGGCACCTCCTAACCCTGACCCTCTGCCACACCTGCAATGCATCTGCACCTGAAAGAAAGTTAGAACATATGTCAAACACCACCAGGATAACTCAAAAGCTGCAAACACCTTATGTCAATCTAGGAAGAGCATCTAGAGCTCAAGTACATCCCACATTACAAATTTCAACTCCCCATGGTTTGTCCTATTGCAGCAGGCCAGGCAGCAGGGCAAAAGAGCTCCGGGACAAATACGTGCAGACACCCGTGACACGGAACGTGACAAACAGGGGGACGTGAAACACGACACATCATGCTTGCGGTGAAGGCCTCGAGCGGAGAAGGCAAAAGGGACCCCAAAGACACAGCAGGTAACAGGCACACGGGACAACACCAGCCAGACCGGAGCTGTTCTGCACTGCCCGCCAAAAAGATGCCATCAAAAGTAGAGTCTCTCCCTTCACTTGTCCTAACATGCCCTTGGACGAGATTGCTTTTCCCTCCACTATTTGTTAAATCTGGCCCAAAAACTCCCAATCTGCTACACTCCCATCTCCAGGCCAAAGCCCCCAACTTATCTTTTGGATGATGAGTGATGGCAATCCACGTTGGTCCTGAAATGAGTCTGCCTCCGAGGGCCCCTGATAGCCTGTTAGCCTCTTGGTCAGCTACAATAAAGAAAACGAAAACAAAAGTATGAGTCCAGAATTATGGGGGACATATCCCAGCCAGTCAGCTACTTGCCCTCTCCTGAGTGTGCCTGGCTCCCTGAGGCTCCAGCTGCATCCTGATTCCAAAGCTGTGGCCTTCATTAGGGGTGGCACCTGGGTAAGAAAAAGGCAAAGTTAAATGGCATTGCTGTGAGTACAGTGGATGACCTTGTGTGCTGCGAGACATGGGAATGCCTCTGCTAGGCTTCTGAACAGCCTTGTGTGAGGGGGCCCTCAAATAAACACCCTTTCTCACCCTGCTGCCTGCAAACCCCCTCCCAAGACCTCCTACCTGGATACCTGATCACCCTCCCTCTCCCGGTCACAATCCTCAATCACCTGAACCTTCAATCTCAAACATCATCCTTGACACTGGGCAGATCTCTCTTGCGACATGATCCATCTGCTGAAAAATTGTTGTTCTTGAGAGCTGAGCAATAAGAACCACTTCTCTCCGCTGCTCACCTTGGCTGCTGGAATCCAGATTGACTTCCTAAAAGAAAGACAAAGAACAGTGCTGTAACACAGTCACCATACACACTTCTGCTGCAGAGACAAATGGGGCCTCACCTGCTCGGGGCAACCCCCTCAACGGGATGGGGCCCTCTGGCACAGATTCAATCCATCTCAATCTGAAAAAAAAGATAGGGCAAGAGTCAAACTGTTGCAGGATAACTGAGGAGCTCCAGATATCCTGTGTCCATCTACAAATCCCACCTAGAGTCCAAGTACACCCCACATTACACATTGCAAGTCCCCGGGATTTCTACTATTGCACCAGGCTATGCAGCAGGGCAGAGCAGCTCCAGCACAAATGTGTGCTGACACCCGTGACGCAGGACAGACAGGACATGACAAACAAAGCACACAACACACAGACAGAAATCTACCGGCAAAGAAAATGGTCGCAAGGACTGATAGAATGCAAAAGGACATGACCGAGTTGAAACTGATGGTGAGCTGATGAAGCTCAGAGAACCCTGGAGGAAGAAGATGCTAACTGAAGGATTTATTCCAAGAACAGCAAAACCAGATGCCTATAATCCTATGGTCGGAATCCTCTGCCTGCCCACACATTCTTACAAGTCCTAATCCACCAAAATGGATCCAGGTGGGCATAGCTGTCCAGACAGCTCAAAACAAGACCTGACAAGACACCTGACTGGATGCTTCCAAAGACAGAAGAGAGTCTGATGCCTGTCTGAACTCCCCAGTCAAAAGTTTTGTGGCCGGGCTGCCAGGCCAAAGAATGCAGAGATCACAGATGCTAACAAGGATGCCAGGGTTTCTGACAGGCCCCCCTAAGGTAAAAGACATGGCATACACAAACAACACGTAATGCACAACAGACAAGTGACACGAGACACACCGGGACTGCTCTGCCCTGCGCACCGCAGCACTGGGATCAAAAGTGCGACGTGGCTTTTATGGGGCCTAAGGGGCCACTTCATGAACACCCCCCACCTCCAAATCGGACTCAAAAACCCCTCCCAGTAAATCCCAAACCAGCACCGTGCCTTCATCCCCTCTGTGGGTCACAGCCCTGTACTTATCTCGCAGACATCTGGGGATGCCAGTCTGTCTCAGGTGCATAGAAAGGCCACCTCGTCAGCTGGGAAGGTCCTGCTGGCACCGGGCTGGTGTCTCTCAGACAGCTAGATTAAAGAGAACCAAACATCAGAGCCTGACCTTGGCACCGCATCGGCCAAAACCCCACCACTCTGCTACTCACCGCGCTCCTAAGAAGGCCCGGCACCTCCTAACCCTGACCCTCTGCCACACCTGGAACGCATCTGCACCTGAAAGAAAGTTAGAACATATGTCAAACACCACCAGGATAACTCAAAAGCTGCAAACACCTTATGTCAATCTAGGAAGAGCATCTAGAGCTCAAGTACATCCCACATTACAAATTCCAACTCCCCAGGGCTTGTCCTATTGCAGCAGGCTACACGGCAGGGCAGAACAGCTCCGGCACAAATATGTGCAGACACTCGTGACACGGAACGTGACAAACAGGGGAACGAGAAACACGAGACATCATGCTTGTGGTGAGGGCCTCTAAGGGGAGAAGGCAAAAGGCATGCCAAAGACACACTAGGAAACACGGCACAGTGGACAACATGACGCAGACCGGAGCTGTTCTGCGCTGCCCGCCTGAAAGCTGCCATCAAAAGTAGAGCCTCTCCCTTTAGCTGTCCTAAGAGGCCCTTGGACAACATTGCCTTTCCCTCTGCTCATTTTTAAATCTGGCCCAAGAACTCCAAATCTGCTACTCTCCCATCTCCAGGCCGTGGCCCCCGACTTATCTTTTCAATGATGGGTGATGGGAATCCATGTTGCACCTGAAATAAGTCTGCCTCCGAGGGCCTCGTAATGGCCTGCGTGCCTCTTGGTCAGCTACAATAAAGAAAACCGAAACCAAAGTGTGAGTCCAGAGTTATGTGGGCCAAATCCCAGCAAGGCAGCTACTTGCCCTCTCCTGAGTGGGCCTGGCTCCCTCAGGCTCCAGCTTCATCCTTACTCCAAGGCTGCGGCCTTTATTCAGAATGGCAACTGGGTTAAACAAAGGGAATGTCGAATGGCATTCCTGTGACTGCAGTGGATGAACTTGTGTGAGAAAGACGTGAAAATGCCCCTGCTATGCATCTGAAAACCTTGGGTGGGGGAGCCCTCAAATAAACACCCTTTCACACCCTGCTGCCTACAAACACCCCCCCCAAGAACTCCCAACTGGATACCTGCTCACCCTCACTTCACCTACTCTCAATTCTCAAATCCCCTGAAGCCCCAATCGCAGGCATCTTCTTGGACACAGGGACGATCCCTCTTATGACATGATTAATCTGCTGAAAAATGTACTGGAGTTGACACACCCTAGAATCTGTGAAAGCTGCCCTCCTACTAAAAACAATGGAAGAAAAAAAAAAAAAAAAAAAAAAAAAAAAAAAACAAAGACAAGAACAAAACCAGAAACTACAAACGTACTTTACCCCCCCTAAACACAAAACTCAAAACCACAAACCTAAATACTCCCTGTATTCCATGGCATTTTCTTCACTGTATTTCCCAAGCCTCTGTTACTTTGTCTAAAGGCCCAGAAACACCTGCTGAAAATGAGCTGAGATAAGCTAAAAGAGACTCTTCACTGAAATGAGAGGAGAGCTCTTACCCCAGCAGTTCCCAGGGAGGGAATGAAGGCCCCCAGCCAAGGCTGGGGTTAATATACCCCTGATAGTGCCCGCCTCCTGTTCCCATGATGCCCTGGAAAAGGGAGGGGACTAATCCCACCGGGTATAAAAGCCCTCAGAAGAGTTGCAGCAGTTTGGCTCCTCTGACTCAGATTCAAGAGGAGCAAAAGGCTTGTTAAAGAAGAAAGCTCTTCATAGAAAAAACAGTGCTTTCTATTTTCACAGCGACTACTTGCAGCAGAAGAACAAAAAACTGGTAAGACCTCAAACTTTTTCTTAAGGTTACATAGATAGATACATTGGGTGATATGCTGCTGCCTTACATAATTAGTCTTTGGTAATTGCTAAGTAGAACATCATGTAGGACAAAGTAGGGTGGAGAAAAATGATAATGACATAAATAGTCTAAGTCTCATTGGGACTCCTAATTAGGCCTAACTGCATTAGAAATAAAAATGAGAAAAAAAAAACCTCCTGGGTGGCTTATGTGTTCAGTACACGCCGGGCTCGCTCTTCTCTAAGATACCTGCTCCAAAGGCACGGAAAAAAAGTGGCCAGAAATGAATACTTAAATCCTAAAAATGCTGAAAAAGACACAGCTTCCTTCAAGTGAAGCCATAAAAGTTAGACAGCGGGGCAGTTAGGTCCACTGAAACTGATAACATGACAAATAAACTGATTCTACCCTATAATTCGTTCTCCAAAAATATTGTGAAACGAAGGGTTCTCCTCAATTTAAATCCCTCAAGCAATGAAAAAACAGAATTTTTTCTGTCAATCAAAACCCTTAACAACGAGGGACAGCTGGGGAAGGTTTGCAGGAGGCACTTAAGACTCACAAAGCCACCTGACTTTGGGGTGGTGACGGCTTGTGTCTGTGAGACGTCTGGCGCGAGGCACGTTTTTCAGCAAGCGGCCGGCCGCTCTGGTCCGTAGACCTCTGAACAACAGTGCTGGCCCTTTTCCCTAGCAATGACAGCTAACTAACTCAGGTTCAAGATGGCAATTTGCAACAGGCACTTGGCACTACCAAAGTACCTTGAGGTGTCCCTGGTGCCAGCTGGAATCTGGAAGGCATACTTCACAAAATAGAATTTCGGCAGACACCGCACCGCTCCGGGCTACAGGCCCGTGAACGCAAACACCGGCCCTTTCCCCTGGCAAACGAAACTCACCTGCCCGGGTTGGTTCAGAGGAGGCGCTTGGGACTGACTACGCGGCCTGATTTTGCAGAGGTGCCGGTGTGGGCTTGAGAGGCATCCTGTGCCATGCAAAATATGAGGAGCCGGCTGGGCACTCGTGGCGGTTGAGTCCTTACCAAAAATGCCACCCCGTTTCCTAGGTAAACAAAACTAACCGTTCCGGGTTCCTGGTGTCCCTTTGCAGGAGGCGCTTGTTATTGTTAATGCAGCCTGAGTGTTCCCTGCTGCCGGCTTGGGTCTGCGAGGCATCTGGCGCAATGCGGAATTTTAGGAGCCGAACAGCCGCTCCAGGCCGCGGGCACCCAAACACCAAAGCAAGGTCTTTTCCCTGGAAAGAAAATGCAACAGACTACGTTCCCGATGGCAGATTGCGGGAGCGCCTTAAGACGCTCAAACCAGCCTGACCTGCTAGTTGTGCCAGCTTACGACCTTGAAGCATCCTGTGCAATAGGGAATTTCAACGGGCAGCGGAACACGCTGGGCCTGAGGCGCCTGAAAAAAAATGCTGACCCGTTGCCCTGGGAAACGATGCTCAACGGTGCAGGGTCCTGATGGCAGACTCCGGGAGACGCTGGGCGCTGTCAAAGTAGCCTGACTTTGCAGTGGTGGCGGCTAGAGTCCGGGAGGCAACCTCTGCAATGCAGAAGTTCGGCAGGCGATGGGCCTCTCCGGACAACTGGCCCCTCAACACGGAGACCGGCCTTTTCCCCTATCGATCCACACTCACCGGATCACGTTCCAGATGGCAGATTACAGAAGCCACTTAGTGCTGTGAAAGCAGCTAGAGTTGGAACTGATTCCACCTGAGGTCTAGGGGGCACCTGCGCAAGGCAAAAGGTCGGTAGGCGGACGGCCCCTAGGACCTGAACGCAATAGGCAGCCCTTTACACAGGGAAGTGTAACTCACCGGCCGAGGTTCCTGATGGCAGACGGCAGGAGACGCGTGCTGAGGAAAAAGCAGCTGGAGTTGGAACTCGTGCCACCTTGGCTCGAAGAGGCATATTTGGCAATACAGAAATTTCAGCAGGCAGCCAGCAACTCCGGGCAAGGCCTCCTGAACACCAATGCCGGCCCTTTCCCAGAAGAAGACAACTCAGCATCCCAGGTTCCTGATGGAATATTGCTGGAGACATTTGGGACCCTCAAACGAGACTGACTGTACGGTGGTGGCAGCTTGGGTCTGGGAGCCATCCTGCGCAATGCAGAATTTTAGCCGGCTGATGGCCACGAAGGGCCCCTGGGCCCTGAATGTGAACACCAGCCCTTTTCTCAGGTAAGCGTGACTCAGCTGCCAGGTTCCTGATGGGAGATAGGAGACACGTGCCGAGGCCAAAGCAGCTGGTATTGGGACAGGGGCCAACTGGGTCTGGGAGGCAGATTGGGAAATGCAGAAGTTCAGAAGGCAAACAGCCGGCCACTCCGGGCCAAACGCCCCTGAACACTAATGCTGACCCTTTTCCCAGGTAAAGAAAACCGAGCAACCCGGGTTCCTGATTTGAAATTGCTGGAGGCGCTTGGGAGTCTCAAACCGTCTCGACTCGGCACCTATGGCAACTTGGATCTGGGAGGCATCCTGCGCAATGCGGAATTTCAGGAGCTAGCCGTCCACTAAGGGCCCCCGGCCCCTGAACAGGAACGCCAGCCCATTTCTCAGGGAAGCATTACTCAGCCACCCGGGTTCCTGATGGCAGATGGCAGGAGACACGTGCCGAGGGAAAAGGAGCTGGACTTGGAACTGGTGCCGGCTTGGGTCTGGGAGGCACATTTGGCAATGCAGGATTTCAGCAGGCAGTCAGCCGCTCGAGGCAAGGCCTCCTGAACAACGCCAGCCCTGTCCCAGAAGAAGAAAACTCAGCAGCCCAGGTTCCTGATGGAATATTGCTGGAGCTATTTGGGACCCTGAAACCAGCCTGACTAGGCGGCGGTGGCAGCTTGGGTCCGGGAGGGATCCTGCGCAATACAGAATTTCACCAGACAGCCGTCCACAAAGGGCCCCTGCGCCCTGGACACAAATGCCACCCGTTACCCCAGGTAAGTGTAACTCACCAGCTCGGGTTCTTCATGGAAGATTGCTGGGGACATTCTGAACCTTCAAACCAGCCTGACTTTGCGGTGCAGGCAGCTAGGGTCTGGGAGGCATACTGTGCGATGCAGAATTTCAGATGGCAGACAGCCGGCCCCTCTGGACCAGAGGCTCCTAAACACTAGTGCTGTCCCTTTTCCCAGGTAAGCAAAACTCAGCCCCCCAGGTTCCTTGTTGCAGATTAGTGGAGGCACTTGGGACTCTCAAATGAGCTCGACGCGAGTGAGGTGGCAGCTTTGGTCGGGGAGGCATCCTGAGCGATGCAGAACTTCAGCAGGCAGACAGCCGGCTGCTCCGGGCCACGGGATCCTTAAAATTAGTCCTGTCCCTTTTCCCAGGTAAGGAAAACTCAGCCACCCAAGTTCCTGGTGGCATATTGTTCGAGGCGCTTGGGACTCTCAAAAAGATCAACTAGGCACAGGTGGCAGCTTGGGGCTGGGACGCATCCAGACCAATGCAGAATTTCAGGACACAGCAGGCCACTACGGGCCACTAAGGGCCCGGGACACCAATGCTGCCCATTACACAGAGAAGTGTAACTCAGCAGCTCAGGTTTCTGAAGGAAGATTGCTGGAGCCACTTGAGACTCCCAAACCAGGTTGACTTTGCGGTGGTGGCAGCTGGGGTGCGGGAGGCATCCTGCCCAATGTGGAATTTCACCAGGCGGCCGGCCGCTAAGGGCCCCTGGGCACTGGACAAAAATGCCGCCCATTACGCAGGGAAATGTAACCCAGCCACCTGGGTTCCTGATGGCAGATGGCAGGAGACACGTGCCGAGGACAAAGCAGCTGGAGTTGGAACTGGTGCCGGCTTCGGTCTGGGAGGCACGTTTGGCAAAGCAGAAATATCAGCAGGCAGCCAGCCAATCCAGTCAGGGCCTCCTGAACACAAATGCCAGCCCTGTCCCAGAAGAAGAAAACTCAGCACCCCAAGTTCCTGATGGAAGATTGCTGAAGCCATTTGGGAGCCTCAAAGCCTCCTCACTCTGCAGCGATGGCAGCTTGGGTCAGGGTGGCATCCTGCGTAATGCAGAAATTCAGCACACAGCAGGTCACTAAGGGCCCCTGGGCCCTGAAAAAAGATGCTGCCCTTTACACAGGGAAGTGTAACTCACCAGCTCAGGTTCTTGATGGCAGATTTCTGGGGCCATTTGGGACCCTCAAACCAGCCTGACTCTGCGGTGGAGGCACCTTGGTCCGGCAGGCATCCTGCGCAATGCGGAATTTCAGCAGGCAGACAGCCACTCCAGGCAAGACCTCCGGAACACCACTGCCAGCCCTTTCCCAGAAGAAGAAAACTCAGCAGCCCAGGTTCCTGATGGCATATTGCTGTAGGAGCTTGGGAGTCTCAAACAAGTTCGACTCAGGTGAGGTGGCAGCCTGGGTCTGGGAGGGATCCTGCGCATTGCAGAATTTCAGAATGCAACCGGCCACTAAAGTCCCCTGGGCCCTGTATACCAATAATGCCCTTTACACAGGGAAGTGGAACTCACCAGCTCCGGTTCCTGATGTCAGATTGGTGGAGCCATTTGGGACCCTCAAACCAGCCTGACTTTTAGGTGGTGGCAGCTTGGGTCTGGGAAGCATCCTGTGCAATGTGAAATTTCAGCAGACATCCGGCCACTCCTGTCCCCAGCCTCCTGAAGACACATGCTGACCCTTTACCCAGGTGAGCAAAACTCAACCCCCAGGTTCCTTGTTGCAGATTGGTGGAGGCGCTTGGGACTCTCAATCGAGCTCAACTCGGCTGTGGCAGCAGCTTGGGTCTGGGAGGCATCCTGCGCAATGTGGAATTTCAGAAGTCAGCCGGCCACTAAGGGCCCCTGGGCCCTGAAAACCAAAGCCGCCCTTTACACAGGGAAGTGTAACTCACCAGCTCAGGTTCCTGATGGCAGATTGCTGGGCCCATTTGGGACCTTCACACCAGCCTGACTTTGCCATGGTGGCAGCTGGGGTCAGGGAGGCATCCTGCGCACTGCAGAATATGAAGAGCCAGCCGGCCACTAAGGGCCCCTGGGCACTGGAACCAAATGCCGCCCATTACACAGGGAAGTGTAACTCACCAGCTCAGGTTCTTGATGGCAGATTGCTGGACTTACTTGGGACTCTCAAACCAGCCTGACTTTACGGTGGGGGCAGCTTGGGTCGGGGAGGCATCCTGCACAATGTGGAATTTCAGAAGTCAGCCGGCCACTAAGGGCCCCAGGACCCTGAAAAACAAAGCCGCCCTTTACACAGGGAAGTGTAACTCACCAGCTCAGGTTCCTGATGGCAGATTTCTGGGCCCATTTGGGACCTTCAAACCAGCCTGACTTTGCGGTGGTGGCAGCTTTGGTCGGGGAGGCATCCTGCGCACTGCAGAATATGAAGAGCCAGCCGGCCACTAAGGGCCCCTGGGCCCTGAAAACCAAAGCCGCCCTTTACACAGGGAAGTGTAACTCACCAGCTCAGGTTCCTGATGGCAGATTGCTGGAGTTACGTGGGACTCTCAAACCAGCCTGACTTTACGGTGGGGGCAGCTTGGGTTCGGGAGGCATCCTGCGCAATCCTAAATTTCAGAAGGCAGCCGGTCCCTCCGGTCCCCAGGTTCCTGAACAGTCATGCTGACCCTTTCCCCACGTAAGCAAAAGTCAGCAGCCCAAGTTCCTGGTGGCATATTCCTCGAGGCGCTTGGACTCTCAATCGAGCTCAACTCGGCTGTGGCAGCAGCTTGGGTCTGGGAGGCATCCTGCGCAATGTGGAATTTCAGAAGTCAGCCGGCCACTAAGGGCCCCTGGGCCCTGAAAAACAAAGCCGCCCTTTACCCCGGGAAGTGTAACTCACCAGCTCAGGTTCCTGATGGCAGATTGCTGGGCCCATTTGGGACCTTCAAACCAGCCTGACTTTGCGGTGGTGGCACCTGGGGTCGGGGAGGCATCCTGCGCACTGCAGAATATGAAGAGCCAGCCGGCCACTAAGGGCCCCTGGGACCTGAAAACCAAAGCTGCCCTTTACACAGGGAAGTGTAACTCACCAGCTCAGGTTCCTGATGGCAGATTGCTGGGCCCATTTGGGACCTTCAAACCAGCCTGACTTTGCGGTGGTGGCGCTGGGGTCGGGGAGGCATCCTGCACAATGTGGAAGTTCAGAGGACAGCCGGCCCCTCCGGTCCCCAGGCTCCTGAACAGTCATGCTGACCCTTTCCCCAGGTAAGCAAAAGTCAGCAGCCCAAGTTCCTGGTGGCAGATTGCTCAAGGGGCTTGGGACTCTCAAATGAGCTTGACTCAGGTGAGGTGGCAGCTTGGGTCTGGGAGGCATCCTGCACAATGTGGAATTTTAGAAGTCAGCCGGCCACTAAGGGCCCCTGGGCCCTGAAAAGCAAAGCCGCCCTTTACACAGGGAAGTGTAACTCACCAGCTCAGGTTCCTGATGGCAGATTGCTGGGCCCATTTGGGACCTTCAAACCAGCCTGACTTTGTGGTGGTGGCAGCTTTGGTCGGGGAGGCATCCTGCGCACTGCAGAATATGAAGAGCCAGCCGGCCACTAAGGGCCCCTGGGCACTGGGACCAAATGCCACCCATTACACAGGGAAGTGTAACTCACCAGCTCAGGTTCTTGATGGCAGATTGCTGGAGGCACTTGGGACCCTCAAACCAGCTTGACTTTGCGGTGGTGGTAGATTTGGTCGGGGAGGCATCCTGCGCAATCCTAAATTTCAGAAGACAGCCGGCCCCTCCGGTCCCCAGGCTCCTGAACACTAATGCTGACCCTTTCCCCAGGTAAGCAAAAGTCAGCCGCCCAAGTCCTGGTGGCATATTCCTCGAGGCGCTTGGGACTCTCAATCGAGCTCAACTCGGCTGTGGCAGCAGCTTGGGTCTGGGAGGCATCCTGCGCAATGTGGAATTTCAGAAGTCAGCCGGCCACTAAGGGCCCCTGGGCCCTGAAAACCAAAGCCACCCTTTACACAGGGAAGTGTAACTCACCAGCTCAGGTTCTTGATGGCAGATTGCTGGGCCCATTTGGGACCTTCAAACCAGCCTGACTTTGCGGTGGTGGCAGCTGGGGTCGGGGAGGCATCCTGCGCAATGTGGAATTTCAGAAGTCAGCCGGCCACTAAGGGCCCCTGGGCCCTGAAAACCAAAGCCGCCCTTTACACAGGGAAGTGTAACTCACCAGCTCAGGTTCTTGATGGCAGATTGCTGGAGGCACTGGGGACCCTCAAACCAGCCTGACTTTGCGGTGGGGGCAGCTTGGGTCTGGGTGGCATCCTGCGCAATGTGGATTTTCAGAAGTCAGCCGGCCACTAAGGGCCCCTGGGCCCTGAAAACCAAAGCTGCCCTTTACACAGGGAAGTGTCACTCACCAGCTCAGGTTCTTGATGGCAGATTGCTGGAGGCACTTGGGACCCTCAAACCAGCTTGACTTTGCGGTGGTGGCAGCTTTGGTCGGGGAGGCATCCTGCACAATCTTACATTTCAGAAGACAGCCGTCCCCTCCGATCCCCAGGCTCCTGAACAGTAATTCTGACCCTTTCCCCAGGTAAGCAAAAGTCAGCCGCCCAAGTTCCTGGTGGCATATTCCTCGAGGCGCTTGGGACTCTCAATCGAGCTCAACTCGGCTGCGGCTGCAGCTTGGCTCTGGGCGGCATCCTGCGCAATGTGGAATTTCAGAAGTCAGCCGGCCACTAAGGGCCCCTGGGCCCTGAAAACCAAAGCCGCCCTTTACACAGGGAAGTGTAACTCACCAGCTCAGGTTCCTGATGGCAGATTGCTGGGCCCATTTGGGACCTTCAAACCAGCCTGACTTTGCGGTGGTGGCAGCTGGGGTCGGGGAGGCATCCTGCGCACTGCAGAATATGAAGAGCCAGCCGGCCACTAAGGGCCCCTGGGCACTGGGACCAAATGCCGCCCATTACACAGGGAAGTGTAACTCACCAGCACAGGTTCCTGATGGCATATTGCTGGAGTTACTTGGGACTCTCAAACCAGCCTGACTTTACGGTGGGGGCAGCTTGGGTCTGGGAGGCATCATGCACAATGTGGAATTTCAGAAGTCAGCCGGCCACTAATGGCCCCTGGGCCCTGAAAATCAAAGCCGCCCTTTAAACAGGGAAGTGTAACTCACCAGCTCAGGTTCTTGATGGCAGATTGATGGAGGCACTTGGGACCCTCAAACCAGCCTGACTTTGCGGTGGTGGCAGCTTTGGTCGGAGAGGCATCCTGCGCAATCCTAAATTTCAGAAGACAGCCGGCCCCTCCGGTCCCCAGGCTCCTGAACACTAATGCTGACCCTTTCCCCAGGTAAGCAAAAGTCAGCCGCCCAAGTTCCTGGTGCCATATTCCTCGAGGCGCTTGGGACTCTCAATCGAGCTCAACTCGGCTGTGGCAGCAGCTTGGGTCTGGGAGGCATCCTGCGCAATGTGAATTTTAGAAGTCAGCCGGCCACTAAGGGCCCCTGGGCCCTGAAAAGCAAAGCCGCCCTTTACACAGGGAAGTGTAACTCACCAGCTCAGGTTCTTGATGGCAGATTACTCAAGGCACTTGGGACCCTCAAACCAGCCTGACTTTGCGGTGGTGGCAGCTTTGGTCGGGGAGGCATCCTGCGCAGTCTTAAATTTCAGAAGACAGCTGGCCCCTCTGGTCCCCAGGCTCCTGAACTGTCATGCTGACCCTTTCCCCAGGTAAGCAAAAGTCAGCAGCCCAAGTTGCTGGTGGCATATTCCTCGAGGCGCTTGGGACTCTCAATCGAGCTCAACTCGGCTTTGGCATCAGCTTGGGTCTGGGAGGCATCCTGTGCAATGGAGAACTTCAGCAGGCAGACGGCCGGCCACTCCAGACCACAGGCCCCTGATCATTAGTGCTGACCCTTTCCCCGCGTAAGCAAAAGTCAGCAGTCCAAATTCCTGGTGGCAGATTGCTCAAGGCGCTTGGGACTCTCAAATGAGCTTGACTCAGGTGAGGTGGCAGCTTGGGTCTGGGAGGCATCCTGCACAATGTGGAATTTTAGAAGTCAGCCGGCCACTAAGGGCCCCTGGGCCCTGAAAACCAAAGCCGCCCTTTACACAGGGAAGTGTAACTCACCAGCTCAGGTTCCTGATGGCAGATTGCTGGGCCCATTTGGGACCTTCAAACCAGCCTGACTTTGCCATGGTGGCAGCTGGGGTCGGGGAGGCATCCTGCACACTGCAGAATATGAAGAGCCAGCTGGCCACTAAGGGCCCCTCGGCCCTGAAAACCAAAGCCGCCCATTACACAGGGAAGTGTAACTCACCAGCTCAGGTTCCTGATGGCAGATTGCTGGAGTTACTTTGGACTCTCAAACCAGCCTGACTTTACAGTGGGGGAAGCTTGGGTCTGGGAGGCATCCTGCACAATCTTAAATTTCAGAGGACAGCCGGCCACTCTGGTCCCCAGGCTCCTGAACAGTAATGCTGACACTTCCCTCAGATAAGCAAAACTCAGATGCCCAGGTTCCTTGTTGCAGATTGCTGGTGGCGCTTGGACTCTCAAACGAGCTCGACTCGGCTTAGGTGGCAGCTTACGTCTGGGAGGCATCCTGCGCAATGCGGAATTTCAGAAGGCACACAGACAGCCACTCCGGGCCACAGGCTCCTGAAAAGTAATGATGACCCTTTCCCCAGGAAAGCAAAAGTCAGCAGCCCAAGTTCCTTGTGGCATATTCCTCGAGGCGCTTGGGACTCTCAAACAAGCTCGACTCAGCTGAGGTGGCAGCTTGGATCCGGGAGGCATCCTGCGCAATGGAGAACTTCAGCAGGCAGATGGCCGGCCACTCAGACCACAGGCCCCTGATCATTAGGGCTGACCCTTTCCCCACGTAAGCAAAAGTCAGCAGCCCAAGTTCCTGGTGGCAGATTGCTCAAGGCGCTTGGGACCCTCAAATGAGCTTGACTCAGGTGAGGTGGCAGCTTGGCTCTGGAAGGAATCCTGCGCCATGTGAAATTTCAGCAGGCAGCCGGCCACTCCAGGCCGCAGGTTCCTGAAAACTAATGCTGCCCCTTACCCAGGTAAGAAAACCTCAGCCCCCCATGTTCCTAGTTGCAGATTGGTGGAGGCGCTTGGCACTCTCAAACGAACTCGACTCGGCTGAGGTGGCAGCTTGGCTCTGAGAGGCAGCCTGCGCAATGCAGAATTTCAGCAGACAGCCGGTCACTAAGGGCCCCTGAGTCCTCAACACCAATGCTGCCCTTTACACAGGTAAGTGTAACTCACCAGCTCAGGTTCCTGATGGCAGATTGCTGGACACATTTGGGGGCCCTCAAAGCAGCCTGACTCTCCAGTGCTGGCAGCTTGGGTCTGGGAGGCATACTGCGCAATGCAGAATTTCAGCAGGCAGACGGCTGGCCACTCTGGGCCACAGGCTCCTGAACACTAGTCCTGTCCCTTTTCTCAGGTAAGCAAAACTCAGCCGCCCAGGTTCCTTGTTGCAGATTGCTGGTGGTACTTGGGACTCTCAAATGAGCTCGATTTGGCTGAGGTGGCAGCTTACATCTAGGAGGCATCCTGTGCAAGGCAGAATATCAGAAGTCACACAGACAGCCACTCCGGGCCACCGGCTCCCTAAAACTAATGCTGACCCTTTGCCCAGGTAAGCAAAACTCATCCCCCCCAGGTTCCTTGTTGCAGATTGATGGAGCCGCTTGGGACTCTCAAACGAGCTCGTCTCAGGTGAGGTGGCAGCTTGGGTCTGGGAGGCATCCTGCGCAATGCAGAATTTCAGAAGGCACACAGACAGCCACTCCGGTCCCCAGGCTCCTGAACACTACTGCTGACCCTTTCCCCAGAAAAGCAAAACTTAACAGGCCAAGTTCCTGGTGGCATATTGCTCGAGGCGCTTGGGTCTCTCAAACAAGCTCAACGTGGCTGAGGCGGCAGCTGGGGTCTGGGAGTCATCCTGCACAATGAGAAATTTCAGCAGACAGCCGGCCACTACGGGCCCCTGGGCACTCGACACAAGTGCCGCCCATTACACAGAGAAGTGTAACTCAGCTTTCCAGGTTCCTGATGGCAGATGGCAGGACGCGTGCCGAGGCAAAAGCACCTTGAGTTGCCACTGGTGCCAGCTTGGGTCTGGGAGGCACATTTGGCAATGCAGAATTTCAGCAGGCAGCCAGCCAGTCCAGGCGAGGCCTCCTGAACACAAATGCCAGCCCTTTCCCAGAAGAAGAAAACTCAGCAGCCCAGGTTCCTGATGGCAGATTGCTGGAGCCATTTGGGACCTTCAAACTGGCCAGACTTTGCAGTCGGGGCAGCTGGGGTCCGGGAGGCATCCTGCACAATGCAGAATTTCAGCAAACAGCTGTCCACTAAGGGCCCCTGTGCCCTGGACACAAATGCCGCCTATTACCCCAGGTAAGTGTAATTCACCAGCTCAGCTTCCTGATGGCAGATTGATGGGGCCATTTGGGACCTTCAAACCAGCCTGACTTTGCGGTGCTGGCAGCTCGGGTCTGGGAGGCATCCTGTGCAATGCAGAATTTCAGATGGCAGACAGCCGGCCCCTCTGGACCAGAGGCTCCTAAACACTGGTGCTGTCCCTTTTCCCCAGGTAAGCAAAACTGAGCCGCCCAAGTTGCTGGTGGCATATTGTTCGAGGCGCTTGGGACTCTCCAACAAGTTCAACTAGGCACAGGTGGCAGCTTGGGGCTGGGAGGCATCCAGACCAATGCAGAATTTCAGGACACAGCAGGCCACTACAGGCCACTAAGGGCCCTGGACACCAATGCCACCCTTTCCACAGGTAAATATAACTCAGCAGCACAGTTTCCTGATGGCAGATTGCTGGAGCCATTTGGGACTCTCAAATAAGCCTGACTTTATGCTGGTGGCAGCTTGAGTCTGGGAGGAATCCTGCGCAATGTTAAATTTCAGCAGACAGCTGGCCACTCCGGGCCCCAAGCTCCTGAAAATTAATGCTGACCCTTTCCCCAGGTAAGCAAAACTCAACCCCCCAGGTTGCTTGTTGCAGATTCGTGGAGGCACTTGGGACTCTCAAACGAGCTCGACTCGGCTGAGGTGGCAGCTTCGGTCTGGGAGGCATCCTGACCAATGCGGAACTTCAGCAGGCAGATGGTTGGCCGCTCCGGGCCACAGGCTCCTGAACACTAGTGCTGTCCCTTTTCTCAGGTAAGCAAAACTCAACCGCCCAAGTTCCTGGTGGCATATTGTTCAAGGCGCTTGGGACTCTCAAACAAGTTCAACTAGGAACAGGTGGCAGCTTGGGGCTGGGAGGCATCCAGACCAACGCAGAATTGCAGGACACAGCAGGCCACTACGGGCCACTAAGGGCCCTGGACACCAATGCCACCCTTTCCACAGGTAAATATAACTCAGCAGCACAGTTTCCTGATGGCAGATTGCTGGAGCCACTTGGGACTCTCAAATCAGCCTGACTTTATGCTGGTGGCAGCTGGGGTCTGGGAGGCATCCTGCACAATGCAGAATTTCAGAAGGCAAACAGACAGCCACTCTGGGCCACGTGCTCCTGAAAATTAATGCTGACCCTTTCCCCAGGTAAGCAAAACTCAGCCCCCCAGGTTCCTTGTTGCAGATAGCTGGAGGCGCCTGGGACTCACAAACGAGCCAGACACGGCAGAGGCGGCAGCTTGGGTCCGGGAGGCATCCTGTGCAATGCAGAATTTCAGATGACCGACAGCCGGCCCCTCTGGACCAGAGGCTCCTAAACACTAGTGCTGTCCCTTTTCCCAGGTAAGCAAAACTCAGCAGCCCAAATTCCTACTTTCAGATTGCTGGAGGTGCTTCAGAGTCTCAAACGAGATCAACTAGGCACAGGTGGCAGCTTGGGGCTGGGAGGGATCATGAGCAATGCAGAATTTCAGCTGACAGCAGGTCACTATGGGCCACTAAGGGCCCTGGACACCAATGCTGCCCTTTACACAGGTAAGTGTAACTCACCAGCTCCAGTTCCTGATGGCAGATTAATGTGCCCATTTGGGACCCTCAAAGCAGCCTGACTCTGCGGTGGTGAGAGCTTGGGTCTGGGAGGCATCCTGCGCAATGCAGAATTTCAGCAGGCAGCCTGCCACTAAGGGCCCCTGGGCTCTGGACCGAAATGCTGCCCTTTACACACGTAAGTGTAACTCACCAGCTCAGATTCCTGATGGCAGGTGGCTGGAGCCACTTGGGACTCTCAAACCTGCCTGACTTTACAGAGGTGGCAGCTTGGGTCTTGGAGGCATCCTGCACAATGGGGAATTTCTGTAGGCAGCCGTCCCCTAAGGGCCCTTGGGCCTGAAGACCAAGGCTAGTCCTTTAAAAAGGTAAGTGTAACTCAGTGGCCCAGGTTCCTGATGGCAGGTAGCAGGGGACACGTGCCGAGGACAAAGCAGCAGGAGTTTGAACTGGTGCCGGCTTGGGCCTGGCCTCGCACTGGCTCGCACCGGCGCGGCTCCGCCACTGCCGCCCTTGGCTGACCCGGCCGTGCCAAAACCCCGTGCGCCCCGGCAGCTGCCCGGGCCGTGCCAGCAGCGCTCCCGAGCGGGAACATTCCGGGCGGGAATGTTCCGGGCCGGGCCGCGGGCACGAGGAGCGCCCTCCAATGCAGCGGCACAGCCCCATTGCAGCCCTGCAAACGCTGCCGGAGCTGCGGCTTCCCGCAAGCCAACCCCGAAACTGACGCCGCAGGCGGGGCTCACCTCACTTCAACAAGGGCAAAGAAATGTGTTCTCCTGTCCAATTTCACCCCCTACGAGAGTAGAAAAGAGGGGGCGCTCCCCAAATGAAAGCCTTCGACTGATGGGAAAGGGCGATTTCGACTTCCATTCAAACCCTTGAAAAGGAGGGACACCAGAGCTGCCCCCTCCATTTAAACCCGAGGGTGATGAAAATGGGGTGGCTGCCTTCAAATCAAACCCATAATACCACAAGAATACTTTTCCTATTCCCCTTAGAATAGAACGCAGGGATTCCCTGTCACCCCCGGGATACCCCTAACAGCCTGGAAAAGGCAGCTTTTCCTGCAATCAACACCCTTAAAACCACAAGTCAAGAGGGATCCCCTCAGGTCAAACGCAGACAATAAAAGAAGAACAGCTGCTTCCTTCTCCCTAATTCCTTTTGTCTTCATAAGCTCCATTTTTGTTCCTGGGGAACCGGGGAGGGACTGGCAAGATGAAATTGCAAAGGGGAAGGACAAAAGTCCCCGCTCCAAACCCACACGGGCTCACCTGTTCGGCTGCTGCTCCCCGGCACAAAGATTCGTCCCTCGGCACATCCTTTAAGCGATGCTCCACGTATCCAAGCGAGGATCCAGGTGTCCCCCCGACCCTGTGAGAAGCTCTCGCAGTCCTTCCATGAGACAGCACCGGGAGCGCCCCATAAACCCCTCCACTCAGCAGCTCCATGCAAAAGGGAGCTGAGGCAAAGTCTCCCCCTAAAACAGCCTCGCCCTGGCAGGAGCCGGCCCCTCATCATCCTCACACTCACACCTGGGCTGCTCCGAGCCCCCATCATATATTTTTCACAATTATATTCGCATTTATATTTAGAATTTATATTACTGTATAATAAAAATTATATTATATATTGCATCTCTTCATGTTACTTACATAGATTTCTATTCATAGTTTGGTATTATATCTTTATATCTCTATATATTTATTATATATTTCTGTATGTCGATTTACATTTCTATAGTACTTATATTATTTAAAATAAAACCCCTGCCTCTAATGAAATAAAAAGCAATGACACCTCTTTATTTAACACACATTTAAAATTTTAAAAAGTTTTGTTTGTCATAAATCTATTCACATCTATATTTGTAATTTTCATTTGTTATATTTATAGATATTATATATATTGGAGAGAATACCTTTTTATATAATAATAAATATATTCTTTTGACACAGGAGATTTCTTTTACTTCTATTTATATTTATTAAATATTTATTGATATCAACATATATATGATATATTTGCATTTCTAGTTTTATATTTTTTATGAAATCTCCAGCCCATACCCCAACAAAAGCCAAACAATCCCCAATTTATTTAAACTATATTTAAACATAAATCCTGTCACGGCTGCATTGCACAGCAGTGCCCCAAGCTAATCTGACACTTGTTCATCTCCTGGACCTGAAACTGAACCCGCTCACCTTGATCGCACCTGGCAGAACCATTTTCGTACCTTTTTCTGGCATGTCTTGTTTTTGGATTTTTTTTTGTCTTGAGTTTTTGTGGCCTTTATTGCCTCTCTTTCTTGCCTTGTTTCTTGGGGCTTTTACTCCCTTTTTCCTTGATTTTTTTCTGGCATTTTTTGGGGTTTTTTCTTCATTTCTTCTTGCCCATTTTGGTGTTTTTTCTGGTTTTTCCTTGCCCCCCTTGGGGGTTTTTTTTTCTGATTTTTTTTTTTTCCTGGGTTTTCCTTTGCCATTTTGTTTTTTTTTTTTTTTTCCTGGATTTTTTTTCCCCATCTTGGTTTTTTGTTCTGATTTTATTTCTTGCCCATCTTGGGTTTTTTCTCTGGTCTGTTTTCAGGGATTTTTCTTGCCCATCTTGGGTTCTTTTCTGGTTTTTTTTCTGGGTTTTCTTAGGGGTTTTTCCGTTTTTTTTTTTTCTGGGATTTTTCTCGCCCATCTTGGGGTTCTATTCTGGGCTTTTTTCTTGCCCATCTTGGGGTTTTTTTCTGCGTTTTTTTCTTGCCCATCTTGTTGTTGTTTGGGGTTTTTTGTTTGCTTGTTTTTGGTTTCGGTTTTTTTTTTTCCTGTTTTTTTTTTTTTTTTTTCTGTGGTATTTCTGGGATTTTTCTTGCCCATCTTGGAGTTTTTTTTTGGGGGGGGCGGTTTTCTCGCCCATCTCGAGGTTTTTTTCTGTGGGTTTGTTTTCTGTTGGGTTTTTTTCTTTTCTTTTTCTTTTTTTTCCCCCTAGGTTTCTCCTTGCCCCTCCTGGTTTTCGGGTTTTTTTTCTGTCTGTCTTCCTTCCTTCCTTCTTTCTTCCTTTCAGTTCCTTTCCTTATTTTCTTTTTTTCTTTCTCTTCCTTTCTTTCTTTCCCTGTATTTCTGATCTTGGTTTTCCTTTCTAGCTTTAGAATAAAAAAGCAGCAGTAGTAACTTTCAGGCTACCTGGGAGTAAAAAAAACTCCAAAATGAAAATGATTGAAAGAAAACTATTTATTCCCTGAGAGCCCGAAATTTTCTACTGCTGCACATGACATAGAGCTTTTACTCCTTCTTATAGATAGTTGATATTTTATACTTTATACAGCGGCCCCTGCCGTCTGCACCGGCGCACTGCAGGCACAGCGCCCCCTGCCGTCTGCACAGGCGCACTGCAGGCAGAGCGCTGCGGTGTCGTTCGGTTCTGTTCAATGAAACTCGGCTGAATTCGGCTTGGTTCGGCTCTTGGTCTAAACTCGTTTCAGTTCGGCTCTTCGGATGAACTCCCCACGGTTGGGCTAAACTCAGTCGTATTCGGCACATTGTCTAAATGCGGCTCAAGTTGGCTACACTCGGCTATCAGTTCCAGTCGGCTATCATCGGCTCTTGGTGTAAACTCGGCTATTTCCGGCCACACTCGGCTCTTCGGTGTAACTCGGCTGTTTCCAACCACACTCGGCTCTTCGGTAAAACTCGGCTGTTTTCAGCCACACTCGGCTCTTCGGAACAATTTGCACAGTCGCGCTTTACGGCACCTTTTACGACAGTCGCGCTTTACGGCACCTCTTACGACAGTCGCGCTTTACGGCGCCTTTTAGGACAGTCAGCATTATCTCAGCAAACACTCAGCACCCGCTCAGCACCATCTCACCACCAATCAGTACCCAATCAGCACCATCTCAGCACCCACTCAGGGCCATCTTAACAACCAATCAGCACCATCTCAGGACCTTCGCACCACCCACTCAACAGCATCTCAGAACCATCTCAGCAACCAATCAGCACCCAGTCAGCACCATCTCACCACATATCAGCACCGACTCAGCACCATCTCAGCAGCCATTCAGCACCATCTCAGAAACCAAGCAGCAACCAATCAGCAGCATCTCAGCAGCGAATCAGCACCCACTCAGCACCATAACAGCAACAAATCAGCAACCAATCAGCACCATCTCAGCCCCCACTCAGGGCCATCTTAGCAAGCAATCAGCACCATCTCAGGACTTTTGCACCACCCACTCAGCACCATCTCAGCAACCAATCAGCACCCAATCAGGACCATCTCAGCAACCAATCAGCACCCATTCAGCACCATCTCAGCACCCACTCAGGGCCATCTTAGCAACCAATCTGCACCATCTCAGGACCTTGGCACCACCCACTCAGCACCATCTCAGCACCATCTCAGCAACCAATCAGCACCATCTCAGCAAGCAAACAGCACCCATTCAGCACCATCTCAGCACCCACTCAGGGCCATCTTAGCAAGCAATCAGCACCATCTCAGGACTTTCGCACCACCCACTCAGCACCATCTCAGCAACCAATCAGCACACGCTCAGCACCATCTCAGCACCCGCTCAGCACCATCTCAGCAACCATCTCTGCACCCAATCAGCACCATCTCAGCAACGAATCCACACCGACTCAGGACAATCTCAGAAACCAATCAGCACCATCTCAGGACCTTCGCACCACCCACTCAGCACCATCTCAGCACCATCACAGCAACCATCTCAGCAACCATTCACCACCCTCTCAGCACCACCTCAGGAACCAATCAGCACCCATTCAGCACCATCTCAGCACCCACTCAGGGCCATCTTAGCAACCAATCTGCACCATCTCAGGACCTTCGCACCACCCACTCAGCACCATCTCAGCAACGAATCAGCACCCACTCAGGACCACTGCAGCAACCAATCACTACCATTTCAGCACCCACTCAGGGCCATCTTAGCAACCAATCTGCACCATCTCAGGACCTTTGCACCACCCACTCAGCACCATCTCAGCACCATCTAAGAAACCAAGCAGCACCCCCTCAGCACCATCTGAGCAACCAATCAGCACCCACTCATAACAATCTCAGCAACCAATCAGAAGCCCCTCAGCACCATCTGAGCAACCAATCAGCACCCACTCATAACAATCTCAGCAACCAATCAGGACCCACTCATAACAATCTCAGCAACCAATCAGCACCCAATCAGTACCATCACAGCATCCACTCAGCACCATCTGAGGACCATCTCTGGACCCACTCAGCACCATCTCAGCAACCAATCAGCAACCAATCAGGACCATCTCAGCAACCAATCAGCACCCATTCAGCACCATCTCAGCACACACTCAGGGCTATCTTAGCAACCAATCTGCACCATCTCAGGACCTTCGCACCACCCACTCAGCACCATCTCAGCAACCAATCAGCACCCCCTCAGGACCATCGCAGCATCCACTCAGCACCATCTCAGCAACCAATCAGCACCCACTCAGGACCACTGCAGCAACCAATCTCTACCATCTCAGCACCCACTCAGGGCCATCTTAGCAACCAATCTGCACCATCTCAGGACCTTCGCACCATCCACTCAGCACCATCTCAGCACCATCTAAGCAACCAATCAGCACCCACTCAGCACCATATCAGCACCATCTCAGCAACCAATCAGCACCCACTCAGCACCATCTCACCACTAATCAGCAACATCTCAGCACCATCACACCACCATTTCAGCACCCACTCAGCACCATTTCAGCAACCAATCAGCACCCACTCATGACAATCTTAGCAACCAATCACCACCATCTCAGGACCATTTCAGCAACCAAGCAGCACCCGCTCAGGACCATCACAGCAACCAATCAGCACCCAGTCAGCACCATCTCAGGACCATCGCAGCATCCACTCAGCACTATCTCAGCACCGACTCAGGAGCATCTCAGCACCATCTCATGACCCACTCAGCACCATCTCAGCAACCAATCAGCACCATACCAGCAACCAATCAGGACCATCTCCGCAAACAATCATCACCGACTCAGCACCATCTCAGCAACCAATCAGCACCCGCTCAGCACCAACTGAGAAACCAATCAGGACCCACTCATAACAATCTCAGCAACCAATCAGCACCCAATCAGGACCATCTCAGCACCCACTCAGCACCATCTCAGCAACCAATCAGCAACCAATCAGGACCATCTCAGCAACCAATCAGCACCCACTCATAACAATCTCAGCAACCAATCAGGACCCACTCATAACAATCTCAGCAACCAATCAGCACCCAATCAGTACCATCACAGCATCCACTCAGCACCATCTGAGGACCATCTCTAGACCCACTCAGCACCATCTCAGCAAACAATCAGCACCCAATCAGGACCATCTCAGCAACCAATCAGCACCATCTCAGCAAGCAAACAGCACCCATTCAGCACCATCTCAGCACCCACTCAGGGCCATCTTAGCAAGCAATCAGCACCATCTCAGGACTTTCGCACCACCCACTCAGCACCATCTCAGCAACCAATCAGCACACGCTCAGCACCATCTCAGCACCCGCTCAGCACCATCTCAGCAACCATCTCTGCACCCAATCAGCACCATCTCAGCAACGAATCCGCACCGACTCAGGACAATCTCAGAAACCAATCAGCACCATCTCAGGACCTTCGCACCAGCCACTCAGCACCATCTCAGCAACCATCTCAGCAACCATTCACCACCCTCTCAGCACCACCTCAGGAACCAATCAGCACCCATTCAGCACCATCTCAGCACCCACTCAGGGCCATCTTAGCAACCAATCTGCACCATCTCAGGACCTTCGCACCACCCACTCAGCACCATCTCAGCAACGAATCAGCACCCACTCAGGACCACTGCAGCAACCAATCACTACCATTTCAGCACCCACTCAGGGCCATCTTAGCAACCAATCTGCACCATCTCAGGACCTTTGCACCACCCACTCAGCACCATCTCAGCACCATCTAAGAAACCAAGCAGCACCCCCTCAGCACCATCTGAGCAACCAATCAGCACCCACTCATAACAATCTCAGCAACCAATCAGAAGCCCCTCAGCACCATCTGAGCAACCAATCAGCACCCACTCATAACAATCTCAGCAACCAATCAGGACCCACTCATAACAATCTCAGCAACCAATCAGCACCCAATCAGTACCATCACAGCATCCACTCAGCACCATCTGAGGACCATCTCTGGACCCACTCAGCACCATCTCAGCAACCAATCAGCAACCAATCAGGACCATCTCAGCAACCAATCAGCACCCATTCAGCACCATCTCAGCACCCACTCAGGGCTATCTTAGCAACCAATCTGCACCATCTCAGGACCTTCGCACCACCCACTCAGCACCATCTCAGCACCATCTCAGCAACCAATCAGCACCATCTCAGCAAGCAAACAGCACCCATTCAGCACCATCTCAGCACCCACTCAGGGCCATCTTAGCAAGCAATCAGCACCATCTCAGGACTTTCGCACCACCCACTCAGCACCATCTCAGCAACCAATCAGCACACGCTCAGCACCATCTCAGCACCCACTCAGCACCATCTCAGCAACCATCTCTGCACCCAATCAGCACCATCTCAGCAACGAATCAGCACCCACTCAGGACAATCTCAGAAACCAATCAGCACCATCTCAGGACCTTCGCACCACCCACTCAGCACCATCTCAGCAACGAATCAGCACCCCCTCAGGACCACTGCAGCAAGCAATCACTACCATTTCAGCACCCACTCAGGGCCATCTTAGCAACCAATCAGCACCCACTCATAACAATCTCAGCAACCAATCAGAAGCCCCTCAGCACCATCTGAGCAACCAATCAGCACCCACTCATAACAATCTCAGCAACCAATCAGGACCCACTCATAACAATCTCAGCAACCAATCAGTACCCAATCAGTACCATCAAGCATCCACTCAGCACCATCTGAGGACCATCTCTGGACCCACTCAGCACCATCTCAGCAACCAATCAGGACCATCTCAGCAACCAATCAGCACCCATTCAGCACCATCTCAGCACCCACTCAGGGCTACCTTAGCAACCAATCAGCACCATCTCAGCAACCAATCAGCACCATACCAGCAACCAATCAGGACCATCTCAGCAAACAATCATCACCGACTCAGCACCATCTCAGCAACCAATCAGCACCCGCTCAGCACCAACTGAGAAACCAATCAGGACCCACTCATAACAATCTCAGCAACCAATCAGCACCCAATCAGGACCATCTCAGCACCCGCTCAGCACCATCTCAGCAACCATCTCTGCACCCAATCAGCACCATCTCAGCAACGAATCAGCACCCACTCAGGACAATCTCAGAAACCAATCAGCACCATCTCAGGACCTTCGCACCACCCACTCAGCACCATCTCAGCAACGAATCAGCACCCCCTCAGGACCACTGCAGCAACCAATCACTACCATTTCAGCACCCACTCAGGGCCATCTTAGCAACCAATCAGCACCCACTCATAACAATCTCAGCAACCAATCAGAAGCCCCTCAGCACCATCTGAGCAACCAATCAGCACCCACTCATAACAATCTCAGCAACCAATCAGGACCCACTCATAACAATCTCAGCAACCAATCAGTACCCAATCAGTACCATCAAGCATCCACTCAGCACCATCTGAGGACCATCTCTGGACCCACTCAGCACCATCTCAGCAACCAATCAGCAACCAATCAGGACCATCTCAGCAACCAATCAGCACCCATTCAGCACCATCTCAGCACCCACTCAGGGCTATCTTAGCAACCAATCAGCACCATCTCAGCAACCAATCAGCACCATACCAGCAACCAATCAGGACCATCTCAGCAAACAATCATCACCGACTCAGCACCATCTCAGCAACCAATCAGCACCCGCTCAGCACCAACTGAGAAACCAATCAGGACCCACTCATAACAATCTCAGCAACCAATCAGCACCCAATCAGGACCATCTCAGCACCCGCTCAGCACCATCTCAGCAACCATCTCTGCACCCAATCAGCACCATCTCAGCAACGAATCAGCACCCACTCAGGACAATCTCAGAAACCAATCAGCACCATCTCAGGACCTTCGCACCACCCACTCAGCACCATCTCAGCAACGAATCAGCACCCCCTCAGGACCACTGCAGCAACCAATCACTACCATTTCAGCACCCACTCAGGGCCATCTTAGCAACCAATCAGCACCCACTCATAACAATCTCAGCAACCAATCAGAAGCCCCTCAGCACCATCTGAGCAACCAATCAGCACCCACTCATAACAATCTCAGCAACCAATCAGGACCCACTCATAACAATCTCAGCAACCAATCAGTACCCAATCAGTACCATCAAGCATCCACTCAGCACCATCTGAGGACCATCTCTGGACCCACTCAGCACCATCTCAGCAACCAATCAGGACCATCTCAGCAACCAATCAGCACCCATTCAGCACCATCTCAGCACCCACTCAGGGCTATCTTAGCAACCAATCAGCACCATCTCAGCAACCAATCAGCACCATACCAGCAACCAATCAGGACCATCTCAGCAAACAATCATCACCGACTCAGCACCATCTCAGCAACCAATCAGCACCCGCTCAGCACCAACTGAGAAACCAATCAGGACCCACTCATAACAATCTCAGCAACCAATCAGCACCCAATCAGGACCATCTCAGCAACCAATCAGCACCCACTCATAACAATCTCAGCAACCAATCAGGACCCACTCATAACAATCTCAGCAACCAATCAGCACCCAATCAGTACCATCACAGCATCCACTCAGCACCATCTGAGGACCATCTCTGGACCCACTCAGCACCACCTCAGCAACCAATCAGCACCCAATCAGGACCATCTCAGCAACCAATCAGCATCTATTCAGCACCATCTCAGCACCCACTCAGGGCTATCTTAGCAACCAATCTGCACCATCTCAGGACCTTGGCACCACCCACTCAGCTCCATCTCAGCACCATCTCAGCAACCAATCAGCACCATCTCAGCAAGCAAACAGCACCCATTCAGCACCATCTCAGCACCCACTCAGGGCCATCTTAGCAAGCAATCAGCACCATCTCAGGACTTTCGCACCACCCACTCAGCACCATCTCAGCAACCAATCAGCACACGCTCAGCACCATCTCAGCACCCGCTCAGCACCATCTCAGCAACCATCTCTGCACCCAATCAGCACCATCTCAGCAACGAATCCGCACCGACTCAGGACAATCTCAGAAACCAATCAGCACCATCTCAGGACCTTCGCACCACCCACTCAGCACCATCTCAGCAACAAATCAGCACCCCCTCAGGACCATCGCAGCATCCACTCAGCACCATTTCAGCAACGAATCAGCACCCACTCAGGACTACTGCAGCAACTAATCTCTACCATCTCAGCACCCACTCAGGGCCATCTTAGCAACCAATCTGCACCATCTCAGGACCTTCACACCACCCACTCAGCACCATCTCAGCACCATCTAAGCAACCAATCAGCACCCACTCAGCACCATATCAGCACCATCTCAGCAACCAATCAGCACCCACTCAGCACCATCTCACCACTAATCAGCAACATCTCAGCACCATCACACCACCATTTCAGCACCCACTCAGCACCATTTCAGCAACCAATCAGCACCCACTCATGACAATCTTAGCAACCAATCACCACCATCTCAGGACCATTTCAGCAACCAAGCAGCACCCGCTCAGGACCATCACAGCAACCAATCAGCACCCAGTCAGCACCATCTCAGGACCATCGCAGCATCCACTCAGCACTATCGCAGCACCGACTCAGGAGCATCTCAGCACCATCTCATGACCCACTCAGCACCATCTCAGCAACCAATCAGCACCATACCAGCAACCAATCAGGACCATCTCCGCAAACAATCATCACCGACTCAGCACCATCTCAGCAACCAATCAGCACCCGCTCAGCACCAACTGAGAAACCAATCAGGACCCACTCATAACAATCTCAGCAACCAATCAGCACCCATTCAGCACCATCCCAGCACCCACTCAGGGCCATCTTAGCAAGCAATCAGCACCATCTCAGGACTTTCGCACCACCCACTCAGCACCATCTCAGCAACCAATCAGCACACGCTCAGCACCATCTCAGCACCCGCTCAGCACCATCTCAGCAACCATCTCTGCACCCAATCAGCACCATCTCAGCAACGAATCCGCACCGACTCAGGACAATCTCAGAAACCAATCAGCACCATCTCAGGACCTTCGCACCACCCACTCAGCACCATCTCAGCAACAAATCAGCACCCCCTCAGGACCATCGCAGCATCCACTCAGCACCATTTCAGCAACCAATCAGCACCCACTCAGGACTACTGCAGCAACTAATCTCTACCATCTCAGCACCCACTCAGGGCCATCTTAGCAACCAATCTGCACCATCTCAGGACCTTCACA
The DNA here is from genome assembly GCF_035770615.1 of Melospiza melodia melodia. NCBI lineage: Eukaryota > Metazoa > Chordata > Aves > Passeriformes > Passerellidae > Melospiza > Melospiza melodia. The sequence continues at coordinate 31,472,578 of NC_086203.1, read as the reverse complement.
CCACCCACTCAGCACCATCTCAGCACCATCTAAGCAACCAATCAGCACCCACTCAGCACCATATCAGCACCATCTCAGCAACCAATCAGCACCCACTCAGCACCATCTCACCACTAATCAGCAACATCTCAGCACCATCACACCACCATTTCAGCACCCACTCAGCACCATTTCAGCAACCAATCAGCACCCACTCATGACAATCTTAGCAACCAATCACCACCATCTCAGGACCATTTCAGCAACCAAGCAGCACCCGCTCACGACCATCACAGCAACCAATCAGCACCCAGTCAGCACCATCTCAGGACCATCGCAGCATCCACTCAGCACTATCGCAGCACCGACTCAGGAGCATCTCAGCACCATCTCATGACCCACTCAGCACCATCTCAGCAACCAATCAGCACCATACCAGCAACCAATCAGGACCATCTCCGCAAACAATCATCACCGACTCAGCACCATCTCAGCAACCAATCAGCACCCGCTCAGCACCAACTGAGAAACCAATCAGGACCCACTCATAACAATCTCAGCAACCAATCAGCACCCAATCAGGACCATCTCAGCACCCACTCAGCACCATCTCAGCAACCAATCAGCAACCAATCAGGACCATCTCAGCAACCAATCAGCACCCACTCATAACAATCTCAGCAACCAATCAGGACCCACTCATAACAATCTCAGCAACCAATCAGCACCCAATCAGTACCATCACAGCATCCACTCAGCACCATCTGAGGACCATCTCTAGACCCACTCAGCACCATCTCAGCAACCAATCAGCACCCAATCAGGACCATCTCAGCAACCAATCAGCACCATCTCAGCAAGCAAACAGCACCCATTCAGCACCATCTCAGCACCCACTCAGGGCCATCTTAGCAAGCAATCAGCACCATCTCAGGACTTTCGCACCACCCACTCAGCACCATGTCAGCAACCAGTCAGCACACGCTCAGCACCATCTCAGCACCCGCTCAGCACCACCTCAGCAACCATCTCTGCACCCAATCAGCACCATCTCAGCAACGAATCCGCACCGACTCAGGACAATCTCAGAAACCAATCAGCACCATCTCAGGACCTTCGCACCACCCACTCAGCAACATCTCAGCAACGAATCAGCACCCACTCAGGACCACTGCAGCAACCAATCACTACCATCTCAGCACCCACTCAGGGCCATCTTAGCAACCAATCTGCACCATCTCAGGACCTTCGCACCATCCACTCAGCACCATCTCAGCACCATCTAAGCAACCAATCAGCACCCACTCAGCACCATATCAGCACCATCTCAGCAACCAATCAGCACCCACTCAGCACCATCTCACCACTAATCAGCAACATCTCAGCTCCATCACAGCACCATTTCAGCACCCACTCAGCACCATTTAAGCAACCAATCAGCACCCACTCATGACAATCTTAGCAACCAATCACCACCATCTCAGGACCATTTCAGCAACCAAGCAGCACCCGCTCACGACCATCACAGCAACCAATCAGCACCCAGTCAGCACCATCTCAGGACCATCGCAGCATCCACTCAGCACTATCTCAGCACCGACTCAGGAGCATCTCAGCACCATCTCATGACCCACTCAGCACCATCTCAGCAACCAATCAGCACCATACCAGCAACCAATCAGGACCATCTCCGCAAACCATCATCACCGACTCAGCACCATCTCAGCAACCAATCAGCACCCGCTCAGCACCAACTGAGAAACCAATCAGGACCCACTCATAACAATCTCAGCAACCAATCAGCACCCAATCAGGACCATCTCAGCACCCACTCAGCACCATCTCAGCAACCAATCAGCAACCAATCAGGACCATCTCAGCAACCAATCAGCACCCATTCAGCACCATCTCAGGGCCATCTTAGCAACCAATCAGCACCATCTCAGCACCATCTCAGCACCCATTCAGCACCATCTCAGCAAGCAAACAGCACCCATTCAGCACCATCTCAGCACCCACTCAGGGCCATCTTAGCAACCAATCTGCACCATCTCATGACCTTCGCACCACCCACTCAGCACCATCTAAGCAGCATCTCAGCAACCAATCAGCACCCAGTCAGCACAATCTCACCACCAATCAGCACACGCTCAGCACCATCTTAGAACCCTTTCAGCACCATCTCAGCAACCAATCACGACCCACTCATAACAATCTCAGCAACCACTCAGCACCCAATCAGGACCATCGCAGCATCCACTTAGCATCATCTCAGGACCATCTCAGCACCCACTCAGCACCATTTTAGAAACCAATCAACACCCAATCAGGACCATCTCAGCAACCAATCAGCACCCATTCAGCACCATCTTAGCACCCACTCAGGGCCATCTTAGCAACCAATCTGCACCATCTCAGGACTTTCGCACCACCCACTCAGTACCATCTCAGCAACCAATCAGCACCCGCTCAGCACCATCTCACCAGCAATCAGCACCTACTCAGGACCATCTAAGCAACCAATCAGTAACCCCTAAGCACCATCTGAGCAACCAATCAGCACCCACTCATAGCAACCTCACCAACCAATCAGGACCCACTCATAACAATCTCAGCAACCAATCAGCACCCACTCATAACAATCTCAGCAACCAATCAGGACCCACTCATAACAATCTCAGCAACCAATCAGCACCCAATCAGGACCATCGCAGCATCCACTCAGCACCATCTAAGGACCATCTCAGCACCCACTCAGGACCATCTCAGCAACCACTCAGGACAATTTCAGCAACCAAGCAGCACTCCCTCAGGACCATCGCAGCATCCACTCATCACCATCTCAGCACCGACTCCAGACCATCTTAGCAACATATCCGCACCCACTCAGCATCATCCCAGAAACCAATCAGCACCAACTCAGCACCATCTCAGCAACCAATCCGCAGCGACTCAGGAGCATCTCAGAAACCAATCAGCACTGACTCAGGAGCATCTCAGCAACCAATCACCCACAATCAGGACCATCTCAGCAACCAATGAGCACCCACTCAGTACAATCACAGCAACCAATCCGCAACATCTCAGCAACCAATCAGCACCGACTCAGGACCATCTCAGCACTCACTCAGCACAATCTCAGCACTGACTCAGGACCATCTCAGAAACCTAGAACTGTACCAAGAACTATACCTAGAACGTACCTGGAACGTACTGGAACTACAATGCGCCCCAAGAGCTGCCATCACAGGCGCAGGCAATATTCTGCCATCGACGGGGTTTTCAGGCGCAAGCTTCACCCTTTCGCCACCCCGCACATCCTGTTCTACTATTAGTGGCAATACCCAGCCCCTGCATCCCTGTCACAGGCCTACAGTGATCTCGGCGCAGGAACACTACAGTCTCAGGTACCAGCCCTAAGGTTAATGTGGTGTGTTAAGCCGCAATTCCAGCCGCACAATGACGAGACCAGGCCCAGTGATCCCAGCTCTTTTAGCTCTTTTCCCACCAGCTTTATTTTACTGCCAGCTCTCTTCTTCCAGCTCCAGCTCTGTGTTTTTCCAGCTTCAAATGCCAGCATCTGGCTCTTGGCTCCAGCTTGGAAACAATTCATCTCCCGCACGAGCCTCCGAAAGCCCACCCCACCATCCATATGCTAGCCCTGCAGTGATTTTAGCCCCCACCCAGCAGTCCCCAGTCACTTTGCCACCCCCTGCGTAAGTTCTCCTGGATACCCACAGCCCCGTTCACAGGTCTAGTGCCTTTGCCATTTTCATTCACGTTGCCAGCCCCGCACTCCACTTCCCAGCCCCACAGTGCGCCCCAAGAGCTGCCATCACAGGCGCAGGCAATATTCTGCCATCGACGGGGTTTTCAGGCGCAAGCTTCACCCTTTCGCCACCCCGCACATCCTGTTCTACTATTAGTGGCAATACCCAGCCCCTGCATCCCTGTCACAGGCCTACAGTGATCTCGGCGCAGGAACACTACAGTCTCAGGTACCAGCCCTAAGGTTAATGTGGTGTGTTAAGCCGCAATTCCAGCCGCACAATGACGAGACCAGGCCCAGTGATCCCAGCTCTTTTAGCTCTTTTCCCACCAGCTTTATTTTACTGCCAGCTCTCTTCTTCCAGCTCCAGCTCTGTGTTTTTCCAGCTTCAAATGCCAGCATCTGGCTCTTGGCTCCAGCTTGGAAACAATTCATCTCCCGCACGAGCCTCCGAAAGCCCACCCCACCATCCATATGCTAGCCCTGCAGTGATTTTAGCCCCCACCCAGCAGTCCCCAGTCACTTTGCCACCCCCTGCGTAAGTTCTCCTGGATACCCACAGCCCCGTTCACAGGTCTAGTGCCTTTGCCATTTTCATTCACGTTGCCAGCCCCGCACTCCACTTCCCAGCCCCACAGTGCACCCCAAGAGCTGCCATCACAGGCGCAGGCAATATTCTGCCATCGACGGGGTTTTCAGGCGCAAGCTTCACCCTTTCGCCACCCCGCACATCCTGTTCTACTATTAGTGGCAATACCCAGCCCCTGCATCCCTGTCACAGGCCTACAGTGATCTCGGCGCAGGAACACTACAGTCTCAGGTACCAGCCCTAAGGTTAATGTGGTGTGTTAAGCCGCAATTCCAGCCACACAATGACGAGACCAGGCCCAGTGATCCCAGCTCTTTTAGCTCTTTTCCCACCAGCTTTATTTTACTGCCAGCTCTCTTCTTCCAGCTCCAGCTCTGTGTTTTTCCAGCTTCAAATGCCAGCATCTGGCTCTTGGCTCCAGCTTGGAAACAATTCATCTCCCGCACGAGCCTCCGAAAGCCCACCCCACCATCCATATGCTAGCCCTGCAGTGATTTTAGCCCCCACCCAGCAGTCCCCAGTCACTTTGCCACCCCCTGCGTAAGTTCTCCTGGATACCCACAGCCCCGTTCACAGGTCTAGTGCCTTTGCCATTTTCATTCACGTTGCCAGCCCCGCACTCCACTTCCCAGCCCCACAGTGCGCCCCAAGAGCTGCCATCACAGGCGCAGGCAATATTCTGCCATCGACGGGGTTTTCAGGCGCAAGCTTCACCCTTTCGCCACCCCGCACATCCTGTTCTACTATTAGTGGCAATACCCAGCCCCTGCATCCCTGTCACAGGCCTACAGTGATCTCGGCGCAGGAACACTACAGTCTCAGGTACCAGCCCTAAGGTTAATGTGGTGTGTTAAGCCGCAATTCCAGCCGCACAATGACGAGACCAGGCCCAGTGATCCCAGCTCTTTTAGCTCTTTTCCCACCAGCTTTATTTTACTGCCAGCTCTCTTCTTCCAGCTCCAGCTCTGTGTTTTTCCAGCTTCAAATGCCAGCATCTGGCTCTTGGCTCCAGCTTGGAAACAATTCATCTCCCGCACGAGCCTCCGAAAGCCCACCCCACCATCCATATGCTAGCCCTGCAGTGATTTTAGCCCCCACCCAGCAGTCCCCAGTCACTTTGCCACCCCCTGCGTAAGTTCTCCTGGATACCCACAGCCCCGTTCACAGGTCTAGTGCCTTTGCCATTTTCATTCACGTTGCCAGCCCCGCACTCCACTTCCCAGCCCCACAGTGCGCCCCAAGAGCTGCCATCACAGGCGCAGGCAATATTCTGCCATCGACGGGGTTTTCAGGCGCAAGCTTCACCCTTTCGCCACCCCGCACATCCTGTTCTACTATTAGTGGCAATACCCAGCCCCTGCATCCCTGTCACAGGCCTACAGTGATCTCGGCGCAGGAACACTACAGTCTCAGGTACCAGCCCTAAGGTTAATGTGGTGTGTTAAGCCGCAATTCCAGCCGCACAATGACGAGACCAGGCCCAGTGATCCCAGCTCTTTTAGCTCTTTTCCCACCAGCTTTATTTTACTGCCAGCTCTCTTCTTCCAGCTCCAGCTCTGTGTTTTTCCAGCTTCAAATGCCAGCATCTGGCTCTTGGCTCCAGCTTGGAAACAATTCATCTCCCGCACGAGCCTCCGAAAGCCCACCCCACCATCCATATGCTAGCCCTGCAGTGATTTTAGCCCCCACCCAGCAGTCCCCAGTCACTTTGCCACCCCCTGCGTAAGTTCTCCTGGATACCCACAGCCCCGTTCACAGGTCTAGTGCCTTTGCCATTTTCATTCACGTTGCCAGCCCCGCACTCCACTTCCCAGCCCCACAGTGCACCCCAAGAGCTGCCATCACAGGCGCAGGCAATATTCTGCCATCGACGGGGTTTTCAGGCGCAAGCTTCACCCTTTCGCCACCCCGCACATCCTGTTCTACTATTAGTGGCAATACCCAGCCCCTGCATCCCTGTCACAGGCCTACAGTGATCTCGGCGCAGGAACACTACAGTCTCAGGTACCAGCCCTAAGGTTAATGTGGTGTGTTAAGCCGCAATTCCAGCCGCACAATGACGAGACCAGGCCCAGTGATCCCAGCTCTTTTAGCTCTTTTCCCACCAGCTTTATTTTACTGCCAGCTCTCTTCTTCCAGCTCCAGCTCTGTGTTTTTCCAGCTTCAAATGCCAGCATCTGGCTCTTGGCTCCAGCTTGGAAACAATTCATCTCCCGCACGAGCCTCCGAAAGCCCACCCCACCATCCATATGCTAGCCCTGCAGTGATTTTAGCCCCCACCCAGCAGTCCCCAGTCACTTTGCCACCCCCTGCGTAAGTTCTCCTGGATACCCACAGCCCCGTTCACAGGTCTAGTGCCTTTGCCATTTTCATTCACGTTGCCAGCCCCGCACTCCACTTCCCAGCCCCACAGTGCGCCCCAAGAGCTGCCATCACAGGCGCAGGCAATATTCTGCCATCGACGGGGTTTTCAGGCGCAAGCTTCACCCTTTCGCCACCCCGCACATCCTGTTCTACTATTAGTGGCAATACCCAGCCCCTGCATCCCTGTCACAGGCCTACAGTGATCTCGGCGCAGGAACACTACAGTCTCAGGTACCAGCCCTAAGGTTAATGTGGTGTGTTAAGCCGCAATTCCAGCCGCACAATGACGAGACCAGGCCCAGTGATCCCAGCTCTTTTAGCTCTTTTCCCACCAGCTTTATTTTACTGCCAGCTCTCTTCTTCCAGCTCCAGCTCTGTGTTTTTCCAGCTTCAAATGCCAGCATCTGGCTCTTGGCTCCAGCTTGGAAACAATTCATCTCCCGCACGAGCCTCCGAAAGCCCACCCCACCATCCATATGCTAGCCCTGCAGTGATTTTAGCCCCCACCCAGCAGTCCCCAGTCACTTTGCCACCCCCTGCGTAAGTTCTCCTGGATACCCACAGCCCCGTTCACAGGTCTAGTGCCTTTGCCATTTTCATTCACGTTGCCAGCCCCGCACTCCACTTCCCAGCCCCACAGTGCGCCCCAAGAGCTGCCATCACAGGCGCAGGCAATATTCTGCCATCGACGGGGTTTTCAGGCGCAAGCTTCACCCTTTCGCCACCCCGCACATCCTGTTCTACTATTAGTGGCAATACCCAGCCCCTGCATCCCTGTCACAGGCCTACAGTGATCTCGGCGCAGGAACACTACAGTCTCAGGTACCAGCCCTAAGGTTAATGTGGTGTGTTAAGCCGCAATTCCAGCCGCACAATGACGAGACCAGGCCCAGTGATCCCAGCTCTTTTAGCTCTTTTCCCACCAGCTTTATTTTACTGCCAGCTCTCTTCTTCCAGCTCCAGCTCTGTGTTTTTCCAGCTTCAAATGCCAGCATCTGGCTCTTGGCTCCAGCTTGGAAACAATTCATCTCCCGCACGAGCCTCCGAAAGCCCACCCCACCATCCATATGCTAGCCCTGCAGTGATTTTAGCCCCCACCCAGCAGTCCCCAGTCACTTTGCCACCCCCTGCGTAAGTTCTCCTGGATACCCACAGCCCCGTTCACAGGTCTAGTGCCTTTGCCATTTTCATTCACGTTGCCAGCCCCGCACTCCACTTCCCAGCCCCACAGTGCGCCCCAAGAGCTGCCATCACAGGCGCAGGCAATATTCTGCCATCGACGGGGTTTTCAGGCGCAAGCTTCACCCTTTCGCCACCCCGCACATCCTGTTCTACTATTAGTGGCAATACCCAGCCCCTGCATCCCTGTCACAGGCCTACAGTGATCTCGGCGCAGGAACACTACAGTCTCAGGTACCAGCCCTAAGGTTAATGTGGTGTGTTAAGCCGCAATTCCAGCCGCACAATGACGAGACCAGGCCCAGTGATCCCAGCTCTTTTAGCTCTTTTCCCACCAGCTTTATTTTACTGCCAGCTCTCTTCTTCCAGCTCCAGCTCTGTGTTTTTCCAGCTTCAAATGCCAGCATCTGGCTCTTGGCTCCAGCTTGGAAACAATTCATCTCCCGCACGAGCCTCCGAAAGCCCACCCCACCATCCATATGCTAGCCCTGCAGTGATTTTAGCCCCCACCCAGCAGTCCCCAGTCACTTTGCCACCCCCTGCGTAAGTTCTCCTGGATACCCACAGCCCCGTTCACAGGTCTAGTGCCTTTGCCATTTTCATTCACGTTGCCAGCCCCGCACTCCACTTCCCAGCCCCACAGTGCACCCCAAGAGCTGCCATCACAGGCGCAGGCAATATTCTGCCATCGACGGGGTTTTCAGGCGCAAGCTTCACCCTTTCGCCACCCCGCACATCCTGTTCTACTATTAGTGGCAATACCCAGCCCCTGCATCCCTGTCACAGGCCTACAGTGATCTCGGCGCAGGAACACTACAGTCTCAGGTACCAGCCCTAAGGTTAATGTGATGTGTTAAGCCGCAATTCCAGCCGCACAATGACGAGACCAGGCCCAGTGACCCCAGCTCTTTTAGCCCTTTTCCCACCAGCTTTATTTTACTGCCAGCTCTCTTCTTCCAGCTCTGTGTCCCATTCTGCGATTCGTCCTCAGATGCACAGTGAGTATCCCTTGTAGCAGTGACTCTTTCTGCAGCACTGCCGTCCCCACCCCGGCCCCAGTGATTTCAGCTCCAGTCCCACAAGCTTTATTTAACTGCCAGCTCTTCTTTTGCACTTTCTGCTCAAAATCTTCACAGTAGTGCCACACAATACTACTTGTGCTTCTCAGGACAGGATCTTTGTTTTAGCTCTAGTTCTTGAGCTCTGATCACAGCCCTTACAGCAATTTCAATTCCAACCATGCAGTTCACCTCCCCGCTCCACAATCCCTATCCCAGCCCCACCGGGGTTTTACACCAAACCCTACCATATTTCTGTCTCCTCCAGGTCTGCTGCCTCAGCTCCAGCTCCTCAGCTTCCTACTGGCTGCAGCTAAAAGCTGCTCATGCTTCTCACTGCACCTTGGGGCTGTTGATAAGGCCACAAATCAGTTACTGCCATCATTACAATTTCAGTATCTCTAGAAGCTGTCCCATCCACCCACCCAGCCCTAAGTGGCAACCTTAAGTGGCATCCCAACTCTGGGGACACTGGAGGCCTGAAGCTCAACATCCACCCTCCCCCTCACCCTGGCTCTTAGCCCAGCACCTGCACAAAGGCCCCCTCACCTCCCCTCAGGCAGCTGCAGGGGCTGGGAATAGCCACTGGACTCCTGCCCCCCCATCCCAAAAGGCACTCTTGGGCTGGTTCTTGGGCCCTAGAACCCTCTGAGCCCCCACACCCTCAGCCCCTCGTTGCTACCACAGGGCAGGGGCTGGGAACCCCCAGGCATAACCTGCAGGCCCTGTGCTGCAGCTCCATGCCTTCCTCCCATGGCATTTATCTAGCCTCAGCATTTCCACCACTCCACATTGTTTTGGGCCTGACTCATGCCAAAATCATTATTCCACACCCTGGGGTTTTATGTCCCCACTGCTCTCACAACTGGTGTTTCAGCCCCAGTCCCACAACCCTTACCAAATTAACATGACATATCTAGTAAAGAAAACAAATCAAACCAAAAAGATGTATTAAAACAGGCAATAATAAAATAACACAATTAAGAAAAAAAACATTACAAGTAAAAACAAAATAAAGTAATAAAAATACAAAATCAAGCTTTATTCCTCGTATTCTGAACGTTTCTTTACATCCAGAAACCACAAAACGGCTACTTCCCAGCCCCCAGTGACAGCAGACGGTGCCCCCCCCCCCCCCCACCGCGCCACTCCAGGCCCCACACCAGCCGCCGGCTACCCGAGCCACGCAGGGCGCGGCAGAAAGAACTGGACACGGCCGGCCCCAGATACGGCCGCAGGCATCGCGTCCGTGCTCACCAGCGCTCCCCGGATCAGCTGCCGCGGGGGTCCCGTCCTGCCGCAGCGCCGCTCCTCGGACCGCGCATCCGCAGCTCCCGTCGCTCCCAGCTTCGCCGCCGAACTGACGCCGCTGCCTCTCCAACGCCCGCTATTTATGCCCCACGGGCGGACAGCCAGCCAATCACAACCCGAGGCAGCGCCTGCCGGCTCCACCAATCCCAGCCCGCCAATTCCCGCCGCGCTCGGATCCGCGACTCCCCGCGGTCCCCTCAAGCGCTGCTCCCGCCGCCGCCATTGCTGTGGCCGCGTCCGCCCGCTCCCCGCCGCCTGCCCGCTTCCCTGGACCAGAACCTGATCCCGACCAGGACCTGAACTGGAAGCTCCCGGCCGCCCTTCCCGTCCGCAACAGCGCCTGCCGAGGCAGCGGCAGCGGGGACGCTGCTCCGCCGGCTCCCAAAGCGGCGGTGGCGGGAGCGGCGCCTCAGACGTACGGGCGAGCGGGGCCAGTCTGAGGCGGCGAGCCGCGACTGAGCGGGCTGAGATTGGCGGGACCGCTTCCGGTTTGAAAGGGCGGCTGTGATTGGACAGGGCGGACGGAGAAAGGCGGGCCGTGATTGGCAGGTTTAGGAGCCGTCAGGCTGAGGCCCGTGGGAGCGTGGGGCGGAGCTCGCAGGCGGCGGCGGCGGCGGCGGCGGCGGCGGCGGCGGCGGCGGCGGCGGCGGCGGCGGCGGCGGCGGCGGCGGCGGCGGCGGCGGCGGCGGCGGCGGCGGCGGCGGCGGCGGCGGCGGCGGCGGCGGCGGCGGCGGCGGCGCTCGCCAAACCCCCGTCCCCTTCTCCGGCCTTCTCTCGTGCCCAGGTCCCGGCGAAAAGACTCCCGCAGAGCCCCTACCGGAGAGCCCCATCGGCACTCGGGGCAGGAGGCGGAGAGGAGTGTAGCCCGGGAGGGGTTCCGTGTCGTCTTTGCGACAGCAGGGCGGACTAGGGAGCGGCGGCGATTTGGTGAGGAGAGGGCTCGGGAGCGGGGAGGGCGTGCAGCGCCCGCTGCGGGCTCTGGGTGCCTCTTCTACCGCAGTGCTTCCGCTTCTGCGGGGACTTGGCCTGCCCCGACTGGCCGAGATCAGCACCCTGGCCAAAGTTAAGTGCCCGCGTCCCCCTGCCCGCCCTCCGCCTGCTGCGGGCCCGCTGCTCACCCTCGTCGTCGGATGTTATAGATGATAAAACAATATTGGCTTTCACATTCATAGATTAGCTTTTTGCATTACAAGTATTTTGATATGGTAAAACTTATACTTACTTTGAACTGCTTTGTATAGTGTAATATGCCAGTTTATGTATGCACTGTATATTTCATATGAATAGTAGCCTGATAAATATATCGTAGGCTTTAGCAAAATGTTGAAATAGAAACTAAAGTACTTCTATGTAACTAACTCAGAAAATGGTGTAAAGCAATTATTCTGTTTCTTATAACTGCAGACTGCCCCTACCAAGTGATAATAGTGACAAAAAGAGCTTAAGCATCCAGGAAGCATTTATCGACTCTTATCGGTATTATCAGGGAGTGTGAAGCAACAGGATAAAACTACAGGAAGAAATAAAATGTGTAGACCTCATTTACAGAACGTTCTGCAGACAAGTCAGAGGTTAAAACCAAACAAGAGAGTTCCTGGAACATCAAAAAGTCAAAGGAATGTTTGAATAATGTGTAAGTTAATGAATATGCATGTAACCTCAGCAATGTAACAGTATATAGTGAACATGTTTTTAAGCTACCTCTGTGCTCTTTGGCTGTGTGCTAAAAGCATCCCAGTGCTGGATTATTTTGTCCTTTTATCCTTTAATAAACTTTTAAAAATTTTAAAGAATGAACTCTGTTTATCACATCAGTGAAGCTTAAGCTGATCTGCATCCAGGTGTTTTGGGACCTGCTGGGGCAGGCCATCGAGGTTAGTGTGGGGCTACTGCAGTGGAGGCCAAGTATTTCAACACAATAGCATAATCAGCAACGTTAATTAATTTTGTGTTCTTCATGCAAGCCTCAGCCTTAAGAACTCTACCAGCCTCTAATAATACGCATAGTGTTACTAGTATTAATATTTAGGTAAGGATTGTTAGTGTTAACACTGGTACTAAGTATGTTAGCTGGTATTTACTGTGAAGCTCTGCTCTCCCACAGTATGACAAGGTCCTGAAGCTGTCCTCAGGTGCAGAGTTAGGTGAGCACTGCTGTCCTTACCACGATCCCCCGATGGAGCCATGCTCCAGAGACGGGCAGCAATGAATCTGCAGATGCCTTCCCAAGGTGACAGAGCTTGCCCTCCTTCCCATCTGCAGTCAGGGGATGCGAAGGCAACCATTGCTGTCCTCGGCTTCATCATCTCCAGTGCAGCCAAGCACAGTATAGACAATGAGTCTCTGTCAAGTGAGCTGCAGCAGCTGGGACTGCCCAAAGGCAGGGGAAGCCCTCAGGGTGGCACCATCAGCCAGACCTGCTGGGATGTTGCTTAGTTCCCAGCCCTGCCTTCTTCACACCCAGATGGAGGGCAGGCTGCCTGCTGTGCTGTCCTCCATCACCTCCCTTCTGTACCATCAGTCCCTGGGGGCTCCTCAGGTGCTTTGGTGAGGTTTGGCAGCTGCAGGTCTGGTGTGAGCAGAGGGATTCTTCTCTTGTCTCCCCTCATAAGCAAAGCATGCCAGCCAGCTGTGCTGTTTTACATGTCACTGACCCACAAAATTGCAGGAGACTGAGGACTCGTAACAGGTGCAAGACAGGTTCAAAAGGAACTTGGGACAAAACCTCTGCCTTTGTCAGTCCAAAGGGACAGCAGAGCTCACATCTGCTCACAATAATCCTCTGGAGAGCAGAGCAATGTTTGTATGGAAAGATGACTGGGGGTAAAATCAGTGGAAACCGAGTTACATTTGTATCCTAACAGGAGCTATAATGGGACAGAAATTTTAGGGTAAAATACAGGTGCTGTTCCCAGGATGGAGCTGGGTTGGCATGCTCCACAACGATTCCCCATACAACCATAAGGACCTGCTAAGGGGGGTGGAGTGGAATGGGGCACCACAACCAGGCTCTGCCAAAATCTTTGCAGGGGCAGCAACTCCATGTGTACTTTGAAGCTTATTAACTGCATAACAAGGGCTATTTGGCATATGTAGGAACACTTTCCAACCTAGCATCTGAAGACCAATTTAGAGGAGGCGCCTCTAAGTCGAAAGCCAGCCAGACCTTATGTTCTTAGCACCATTCATTTAGAAGAAATCCTGTTACATTTGCAAATTTAAGAGGTGACACCCCCATTCAGACCATGGCTCCTGGGTGCCAACAATAGCTCTTTTCAACAGCAAGGAAATCTGCATGCCCTAGTGTCTCAAGGTCACTTCACCTGAGAGTCCAGAGACCCTAATCCAGCCAGAGTCCTAGCTCCCAGAAAACTTCTGCTATAAGAAATCCTTCAAAGTGTGCAATTCTAGGAGTGGAAATCCTACAGGAAACACGAGGCTTCAGGCTCCAAATGGGATCTCTTTTCCACACAGTGGAAAACTCAGCAAGCCCTTCTGGCAAGACCAGTTCACAGGAGGCCTAGCTGGGTATGATAACAAGTAGACAGAGAGACATGGGAAATGGGGAATCTAGGTCCAAAGGAATGAGGAAGAGTTGATGGTATAGTTTAACCAGTAGATCGCTTGGCTTACAGAATTTCATGAAACATTAAGTACAAAAAAAGTCAAACAAGTATCAGACCTGCCTATTTTCTCACCATTGCATAAGAAAATCCTAAAAGCAGTATAAAGTCACTGCCTAAAACTGATCATAGGATGTAACAAAAAAACAATTTAGGTCATTTGCTAAACTCCAGCAGCCAAGCTGGCCCTACCAAATGTGTATGTTTATATATACAGCAAACAAAACCAAAACCCAAGTAATACCTATCAGAACTCTATTAAAGAAACCTATTGTAATTAATCCTACCTCAAATACAAACCAACCCATCCAGAAAGTTAGCTTCACTCCAAAAACAATTTACACAGAGTTAATAATACCAAGAAATAAAACAACACACCATATACCACCAATGAATATAATAGTGAAGAAAAAAACCCCACATTTTTTTCTTTTTTTTAATTTAAACTAACTTCCTTTATTAGCTAGAACAAAAGATTATGCCAGGACTGTAACAACAACTTCTTCTCCTTCTGAAATGTCCCTTCTCATTCCCAAATTCCTTACAACTTCTGAGTTTAAATCCAAGCAAAATTTGTGCACTTGTGCGTTCGATGCTCCCGTCAGATTCTCTGTTTCCCTCCACATCTTCTTACAATTTCAGTCTTCACGCTGTCCTGCCGTCATGAGTTTGACAGAAGAATTGGCACATGTTAACAGAGGATTTCCCTCCCTCCCTCCCTCTGGTTTCCTTAGCACACATCAGTCAATCCCAAACCTGCAATGATGCACACTCACCCCAAGGCTCACAGCAAGCATGCAGCAGCTCAGGCTTACTTGGCTCCAGGGCTCTGTGCCTCAGATAGCTGAGGAAACTTCTGATGAGCCTCTGTTCCAATAAATTGGAATGCAAACTCAGCTCCATCTCAGGGTCTTGGCGGGAGGCAGGAGAACATCTGGCTGAGCCACAAAAAATCCTTTCTTGGGCGGCTGCACTCTGCTGGAAAGGGGAAGCACATGCTAGTGAACAGCCGCTCAGAAACAATTCTTTTCTAATGTTACCTGCTCTACTTGACGGCTCACTAACACAAGTCTAATTTTATCATTGCAGGGAGAATTCTGTGGGAAAATGTCTGATGAGCAGCATCAAAGGCCTTGCTCCCTGCCACACAGCCTGCAACACCCTTGGGAGAGCAGAACAGTAAAATCACCAAACTCTCCTTTCCATGGGGAAGGGTAGAAGATTACTGTGGGAGGCATATAATGCTCCTATAAATGCACAGCCATTTGCTTTCAGAAGCCCAGAGTTAAGGATCTTCTCTAGGAAGCCAGACATGACATGATATTTCTAAGATTTTCTTCCTTATTGAAGGAAATGTATGTATATACACACTCTTATAAACGTATGTATGTTTTTGGGTTTTTTTTTCTTCTGAAGTTCCCAAGCTCCCAACTTTCTTCTGAAGTTCTGAAGAATGATTTCCCATCTTGAGTAATTTAGAAGAAATGGCCCCTGTGACTCTGGACAGAAGGGCTACCTGCATTTTTGATCATGACAGCTTTTGGGTTTACCCTGGAAGCAGGAGCAGCCAGAGCTGAGGCTCTGCAGAGGCTGACCCCGGCCAGCCCCTTCCTCACTTATCTGTGTGACAATGACTTCCAGGCAGAAGGATGCAAAGCAGGTTTTTGTCTTTTCTCTTGAATGCCAATAGGTAAAATATTTAGGCTTTGAAATAACTAATTACCCTCTCTTTGAACTATCCCAAGGACACTTTTAAAGAAAAGACAGAAGACTGCTGGTACATCCATATGGGATCAGGAGCAAAGCAGCAAGGATCCGAGGCCAGCGGCGTGGCCGGGCAGTGTCACGTCCCTGCCACCCTGTGACAAGGCACACAGCTGCAGAGCCCCAGAGCCTGCAGGCCCTGCAGCTGCCACACGGATGGACCTGGTTCCCTCCCCGGGTGCCCAGAGGGAAACCTGAGGGCAGGCGTCCACCCCGAGGGTGCACCCAGAGCCCCGGGCAGGGATGGAGTCGCTGGCTGCTCTCTGGGGACGAGACCCTCCCTGCAGGTGACACTGCCTTGTCCTCTCCCTCCCTGGGGGACAGGGACCTCCAGGGTCTATGACCAGCCTCCTTCTGTCAGCATCCAGGTGCTGTGTTAGAGCCAGAGGGGTCAAGGCTTTCCAGAACCATAGGACCCTTTAGGCTGGAAAAGCCTTCTAAGGTCATCGAGCCCAGCTGCTGCCCCAGCACTGCCAAGCCCCCACCCAAATCAGGTCCCTAAACACCACATCTTGCCATGCTTTAAATGTCTCCAGCAATGGGGACTGCCCTGGGCAGCCCGCTCCTACGCCTGACCACCCTTTCAGTGAACAAACTGGTCCTCAAAGCCAATCTAAGCCTTCCCTGCTGCAACTTGAGGCCATTTCCTTTTGTCACGTCACTTCTTACCGGAGAGATCTCGGCACTTAAACCTTACCTGCCCCTTCCCTAGGAGGTCTCTGGCTTGCCTGGATGAGAGGAGAAACACTCCCACCACAGGAACGGCAGCTCAGCAGGTCCCACACCGAGGCAGGGGAGCAGCTGTCCTCACCAGAGCTCCCGTGTCAGCTCTCAGAGATCGGCTCTGCTCAGTGCTTCAGAATTGGCTGTTTGGAGGAAGGGGAAAAAACAGGTTAGCCAAGATTTTTATCCAGACTTATCTGATGTCTTTGCCTGCTTTGCCTCTTCCTGACTTCCTCCTGCTAAGAAAACAGCTGCCTTTGGACTTCTAGGGGGAACTGTCACGTAATGCTCAAAAAGAAACTACAGAAATGTGTCTCATTTTTAAAGACTCAGCAGAGAAGACAGATAACTGCAGCTTCTCCATCCCCACTGCCTGCAGAGCTGCCAGGCACCAGGCCAGCTCTGCTGCTGCTTCAAGTTGTTCCCAACTCTGCTGCAAGAACTGAAGGCTGCTTTGGCGTGCCATTGCTCCGCTTCTCCCAAAAAAGATCTTTCAGTGCTGTTACCCCTCCACGGGAAGGGCCTTTCTGTCTCACACACTCGGTGACACGAGGCTGCACGAAGCTGCAGCAGCCTCTGCTCCGGGTGGGAAGGGCTTTCTTCCTCCTCTGGCACCTGGCTGGCACAGGTTGCTCACAGATGCTGGGGCTGCCCCATCCCTGGAAGTGTTTGAGGCCCATTGGTGCTCTGGGATCAGGCTCACAGCAACCTGGTCCATGGAACCATGTCCCTGCCCACGGCAGCAGGCTTGGAATCAGGTGATCTTCAGAGCCCCTTCCAACCTGAATTATTCCATGATTCTATGAACTCAAAAAACTCGGGGAAGAAATCTGTAAAGGTCACTAAATACATAAAAGCATATCCCCACCAGCATAATTTTGAATGAAAAGTATATCTACAAACAGGGAGAAATATTCTATGTATTTGCTGCTGCTACCTTTCAGGCGTAATTTTAGCTATCGCTTCACGTTTTTAAATATTCTCTTTTGAAATAATAAGCAGTGTTCAAATTTTAGCATTTTTACACTATTGCAGAAGCAAAAATCGCTGACAGTCAGGCCGTGTCATTCTTTATGGAGCAGAGGCATCGTGACAGAATTTTTACAGGACGTCACTCCACAGAGAGCACCAAATTCCATATCAGTTGGCAGCTCTGTTCCTCCACATCAGAAAGCTAAACTAGGACAAGACAGCCTCGGGCTTCATGAAGGGCAAGGCAATAAGAGACGCGCCTTAATAATATCATTACAATTTCCACAGATCTGTCACCTGATCTGTGACAGCACAGCACCCTGGCCGAGAGGAAGGTGAGCCTGCCCAGGACAGGGGTGGAACTAGGTCGTTTTCAGGATCTCTTCCACCCCAAACCATTCTGTGGTGTGATGAAACAGGAGAGTTGTAAGGGAGAAGAAGGATGAATTCCTTTGGAAGGATAATTGTTTGCCTCTCTAGTAGCAGGTTTTGCTGGCAGGATTGTTTTGCTCTTGCACTGACTGACCTTGGCTGAAGGTGCTTCACCCTGCAGAGAGCGCTAACAGCCTGCTGCACACGCTGTTCTTGGGCAGACTGCACGGAGCTCGAGGGCAAAGAGCCCCCAGCAGTTCCGTGACAGGAGCAGATGCTCCTCCCCACGTTTGGAAATATCCATTAGGAATTTTTCCAGGGGACGGCAACAGCAGACCGGTGTGTACTGCAAGGGCAGACTCTGCAGGCTGCCTGAAACCTGGCTGGGCTCCAATCAAAGCACCTCTTCAGTCTGCTTCTCCCGCTCCTGGTATTGAGCCTAGCTGGCACCCCAGCGCACGGTTACTGGAATACAGAATAAATCAGTGCTGCAGTGAACTGCACTACAAGCTCTGCAGCTCTCGCTGTGTGTGCAGGGCTTAAAACACACCTGGTGCATTTGAAACAGATGAAAATTATGGCTCCCCCTGAATAAACATGATTTCTCTCCTAGATATCATAAATACTTATAAATAAATACTTATCATAAATACTTATACATAAATACTTATTTTGAAAAATAATACTTCAAGGGGTGATCAGAATGGGAGCACAGACAAACGCAAAGAATAAAAACTACAGCGTTTGATGCTTTATCAAATGGTGTGTCTGCCTTACCGTGTCGGGAAGCTGGACTGCTGGACCCAACTTTGCAGCACATTCTTGTCATTGCTTCTGAGCCACCTTCCGCAGCTGCTCTCGTGGCATTTGCCGTGCCGTTTGCAAATTACAATACGAGCGAACCTGGAAGACAAAGCACAAGATAAATTTACAGCTGGACAGTAAAATCTTTTTCTCCAAAATGCAATCAATGTACAGCTTTCCCCGTAAGCTGAAGTACAGGCCAAATTCATAGAATCATTTGGGTCAGAAAAGCCCTTCAGGCAGTGAAAACGAGCATTTAGGTGTGGTGTGAAGCTTGGGGAGCCCTGAAGAGGCCGTAAAAGTCAACTGATATTCTTTGGAAATTACAAATAAAAAATGGGAGGAATGAATTTACAATGAATCCAGTGCAGAAACGCCACAAGGGACAGCTTGTAGGGGAGATGCCTGAAAGCCAAAGCTGTGCTTCAGTGGCATCTGAGGTGGCAATTTTGCAGAGTGCCTGTACACAAGTTTCTTTTCACTGTGAGCAGCGGCTCAGAAGACCTGGCTGTAAAAAACACAGGTTACTGTCCCCAAGCACATGCCAGTGGTCTGGAAAAGGGTGACACTGGTTGACATGACTGTTGTGTTTGCTAAAGGGGAGAGCTCCTCAGTCCTCCTCACTTCACTGATGCTCCCAGTTGTGGTGCAGGTGAATGGCACCACTGGGCTGTGCTTCACCTCCCTGGGTATATTCTGTGCAGGGAACTGCAATGCCATTGCAACTTTTCTGCTCTCGCATCATTCTTCCAGAAAAAAACAGTACCTTGAAGGGGAAAGTGCCCTGTCCCTGTCCCACTTCCTTTGTCACTTGTGGTAACCCGCAGCACATTCCCTGCACATGTTATCTGAATGTTAACTCTGTTCACAAGTGCTGTGAATAAACCCAAATCCAACTGAGAAAGTTCCTCTTTGCTCACATTTCAATACAAGGCTGGAACTATCACCTTGCAAAGAACTTTCCTCTACCAGTGCTAGATGCAAAACTAAAAAGCCAACCTAGGAATGCCTGCCACACTCCAGCACACAAAGCTGCTGCTGTTTCTGATGCTTTTAATGGCTTAGGCTGAGGGCTTTTCTGTTCTTCCTTTGCTCTGCTAATGGGAAGGACTTTGAGACCTCTTTGAACTAGCTACAGATACGGAAGATTGAGTAAACAAGTATTCTTCAGCCCATTTCTCTTAAGAGTTTGTCCTGACAGATATCTTCTCCCTCCTGAGGGTTAGATTATAGCTTGTTTTTCCCTTTTTTCCCCCTTTAGCCCCTGAAGCATTTCGCACCCTGCTGGGCAAATGCCCAGAAGTAATCAGACTGCCTGAACACGGGAAACGCAGACAAAAGAAAAGGCTGGAAGTTACTGTTCTTCTCCCAGCTGGCACTGCCAACTCCTGAGGGCTCAGCCACGACAGCCCACGTTTCTGAGAGTACCTGTACGCTCTGGGTGTGTGCAGCCCTTGGGTCCTGCGGCAGCCTGGAGCTGCAGGCTCGCATATCCACCCCGAGCTCCTGGAACCTCCAGGACAAAGCCACCTCTCCCTGCTGCTCCCGTGTTGCTCTGCCTGTGGAGCAGGGAGGGAAGGCACACAGGTTAGCACAGTGGCAGTGCACGAGCTGCCAGGCGTCACCCATCTGACCTGCACCAAAGAGAAAAATCTTAATTTTCAAAACTTCCCATCATGCCACACAAAACACTGAAGCCTTCCAAATCTGGAAGGGATAGCCTGGCATGATGCCCCCCCAGGTCATATCTTACATAAAGAGTTCTTTTTCTCCTGCACAAGGCTCTATATCCTACTTTGACAGATATACAAATATCTATAGAAACTACAGACATTCAATAAGCGATCTTAAATCATAACAGCCAGGCCTCTGTATGGCCGCGCTTAACTCCTGCTGAGCTCAGGCCATCTCCCCATTCCTCAGGCATCAGAAAGCACTGAAACTCCCGTGTTTTCCTGGGGGCTGCCTGCTTGCAGCTGCCCTCCTCTCACCAACGGGGCCACCTGCCAGGCTCCCCGGTGCACAGGGCACAGCAGCCTCCAAGGGGAGTATTCGTCTGTTTGAGAGGTGATTAAAAGCCTGGGGAAAAAAAAAGCTCAGCGATACTGTGGCTCTGAAGGTGCAAGAATCATTACCCTGGAGATGTGCAGGTCACCTGGTTCATGCTGGGCATGCTCTCTGCTCACTTCACCTGAGCGTTCAGCTGGAGAGATCCATTTCCACGCGCTGGGCTGGGTCCATCTCCTTCCCTGCTGTGAGAAGGTGTTCGGGGGGATGCCACTGCCTGCTCAGCAGAGGCTCCACACACTCTGCCAGCAGCAGGGGCAGCCTTTGAGGCCACACCAGCCTGGCGGAGAGTCACTGAGCCATTATGACAGCCACTGATGAATCCTCAACCTGAACCCCAAATTTCACCAGAGCAGTTCTTCCCCAATTTGCTGCTAACAGCTGTACACTGCAGCTCCTCTGCTGTTTCCCAGCTACAGATGCGTGCCAGCACAGGAATATCAGTGTATTTTTTTCCTCCACATCTGTCTGATAACGTTGGCTGTAACGCTGGCATTGTCACGACTATTAAGTCATCCATGCTAAAATGAAATAAACCCCCCACTTTGAAGCACTGAATTCTCTACCAAAGCAAGTGTCTTACTGCTGTCTGCTTGGCCATACTGGGCAGCTTATTTTCATTCGGACAAATGAAATGAGCTTTTCCAGTACAAAACCCCTCTCCAGCAGCACAGGACGTACCACGACCAAGAGAAGCGCCCCCGCCAATGCCCGTCACCGGCCCCCCAGAACCCGCCCGCCCGCGGCGCCGCTGAGCCCACAGCCCCTGGGCTCGGCACTGCGTACCTCACGGACAATCCCGCCGCTGCGGCCTCGGGGTGCCCAACAGCCGGTCCGGGGCACGGGCCGCGCGGCTCCTTTCTCCCGCCCTTGGTGCCGCCATCTCGGGACGCCCGAGCGCGTCCCGGCCGAGCCGCTGCCAAGGTCGCGATCGCGCCTGCGCCGCGGCAGAGACGCGTAATGGCCGCCGCCCCTCGGCTGCCTGTGCGGGGGGGCTGCGCTGCTGCGGCGCTCTGGGGCGGGCGGGGAAGGCGGGCAGAAGACCAGCTGCGATGCCCTCAAAAATCCTCTAAAATAAATGCCAAACACCTGCCTCTTACCCTACAAGAACCAAAGAAGCCCCCTTCCTTTAAAACCATCTTGAAATATATTTTATATTTCTATTTTTTATATTTACATCCACATGCATATTTATACCGGACACTGATGTGTTAAGTAATTGATATAGTACATTACGTCTATTCCTATTATTGATATTTATTTATCTGTTGTGTTTTCATATATATCTTTATATATTGATTGCATATTTCTATACTTAGATTAATATTTCTATACCAGTTCCATTATTCCAAATAAAAACCCCATCAGTAAACAAATGAACATAAAAAAGCCCTTTCTTTTAGGCGACATTGAAATAGTATAATTTATACTTTGTATAATTATATTCAGATTAATATTTATTGTCTCTTTTGACGCAATAATGATAATATATAATATAAATAAAATTCCAGAAGTTTATTTAAATGCTTATTTAAATTCCTTGTCATATCTACTCCTACAACAAATTTTTTCCTCTATTTTTAAATTTTACATATCTAGATGTATTTATGACATATTACTATACTTAGATTACCACCTTTATATTGTTTGTATTTGTAATTTTTAAAGTCAAAACCCTGCCTATTGGCAAATAAAAAACCCGCTTTATTTAACTGTTTTTAAAAATATATATATATTTATAATTTTGATATGTATGTTTATCATTTGTTAAATATTATAACATATTGATGTACTGTATTTAGAAATACTTTATACATATTTCCTATATTATGTTATAATACTTTATATACAGTATTACTTGCATTATGTATTATATCAATTTTTATTTTTCCATATTTATGAATATTTTCTATTTCTAGATATGCCTGCATATATTTGTCATACATTTCTATATTTATTTTTTGATTGGGGTTTCTATTTCTAATATCTATTTTTACACATCTATAAACATATATAATATCCTGTATTAAAATTATATCTTATTGTAATATATAGTGATATATGTTACATGGATTTTTATTAACATATTCGATTTGATTTACATTTTAGGATTTTTATTCTCACTTCAATACATATATTTGTTTTGTTTAATTAGCGTTACACTTAAATTTTACATTTAAAATCCAATTCCTAAATAAAATGACAAACAGCATTGAATTCCCACCAATATCTTCCAAAAACATCAAGATACCTCCAACAGCCAAGCAACAGCCAGCGAAAAAAACACACAACGCTCTTTTCGATAACAATTCTCATCAGGTCAGAAAAATGGAACAAAAATAAAAGGAAACCCTATTGAAACACACACAGCAAATCACAGAAACTACTGAAAAAAATGAAACCAGCCTAATAAACTCCAAACAGTGCCACTGATCCTGAATGTTACTAAAAAAAATAAACAAAATTCTACCTCTACACTAACTCAAAGAATAAACAATTCTTTGTTTAAAAATAACTTTAAAAACCGAACTAATTAACGAAATGGGGAAAAAAAAATTTCAACCCCTAAAAACCAAGAAAACAACTACCCAAATAAATACTTAAAAAGACCCACCATGTAAATACCCATATTCCCAAAACTAAATCTGAAAAACAACAACCAAATACATCAAAGGACACACATACAAAAAAAAAAAGCCCCAAAACCAAATAAACTTAAATTTACAACAAAAAAATTATTCCCAACTGAATAAACCCATAGTGCCTCAAGCTATCAAAATAAAAATACCACCTAGAAACAAACACAAAGACTAAAGACAAACGTAACCATAAACAATGTTCCCCAAATTACCCGTAACCATAAAACATACACTACAACCAAACAAACCAAATAAATAAAAGCTCTGGAAAACGATAAACTCACATGCAATTATCGAGATTAAAAACCCGCTGCTATGAACGACACGACGCTACCTCAAGCTCTCCAAAACAAACACTACACACTCACGCTAATAAAAGCCACCGCAACAGAATTAAAATGCGAACCGCTGCTTCACGCTACAACCCGTAAAAACCATTGCGCGCCCTTCTAAACATAATACCCCGGAAAAAAAATATATATCCGACTACAAAACTCAATCCGAAACGAACCTTTATCATCCCTACCGGCACCGAGAACCGTACCACTCAGGAAGAACACCATATCCCTTAGCGTACACCCGCTGCAAACCGAACACAGCGATGCAATCAACGCCTCCAAAGCGCCTCCGAACCACGGCACCGCCGAACTTTGAGCGGCCGAACCCCGCGCTCGCTGCCGGCACGGGACGGAGCGCGGCTCCCGGCAGGAAAGCGGCTCCTGCGGCGGCTGCTCCGGCACGCGGGGCCGGCGCCGCCCCGGGGAGCCCCGCCCGCTGCCCCTGCCCGGCGGGGCCGGCACCGGGCCCGGGGCTACCGGCGGCACCCGAGCCCCGCGCCCGGAGCGGACGGAGCGGCCGGCACCGCCCGGGCCGGCGCAGCAGCGCCCGCGCCGCCTCTGCCGCCCTTGGCCGGCCCGGCCCGGCTCCGCTCGGCTCCGCACAGCTCGCACCGGCGCGGCTCCGCCCCTGCCGCCCTTGGCCGGCCCGGCCGCGCCGAATCCCCCATGCACCCCGGCAGCTGCCCGGGCCGTGCCAGCAGCGCTCCCGAGCGGGAACGTTCCGGGCCGGGCCGCGGGCACGAGGAGCGCCCTCCAATGCAGCGGCACAGCCCCATTGCAGCCCTGCAAAGGCTGCCGGAGCTGCGGCTTCCCGCAAGCCAACCCCGAAACTGACGCCGCAGGCGGGCTCACCTCACTTCAACAAGGGCAAAGAAATGCGTTCTCCCCTAAAATTTCACCCCCTACGACAGCAGAAAAGAAGGGGCGCTCCCCAAATGAAAGCCTTCGACTGATGGGAAAGGGGGCTTTCGACTTCCATTCAAACCCTTGAAAAGGAAGGACACCAGGGCTGCCCCCTCCATTTAAACCCGAGGGTGATGAAAATGGGGTGGCTGCCTTCAAATCAAACCCATAATACCACAAGAATACTTTTCCCATTCCCCTTAGAATAGAACGCAGGGATTCCCTGTGACATCCGGGATACTTCTAACAGCCTGGAAAAGGCAGCTTTTCCTGCAATCAACACCCTTAAAACCACAAGTCAAGAGGGATCCCCTCAGGTCAAACGCAGACAATAAAAGAAGAGGAGCTGCTTCCTTCTCCTTAATCCCTTTTGTCCTCACAAGCTCCATTTTTGTTCCTGGGGAACCGGGGAGGGACTGGCAAGATGAAATTGCAAAGGGGAAGGACAAAAGTCCCCGCTCCAAACCCACACAGGCTCACCTGTTCGGCTGCTGCTCCCCGGCACAAAGATTCGTCCCTCGGCACCTCCTTTAAGCGATGCTCCACGTATCCAAGCGCGGCTCCAGGTGTCCCCCCGACCCTGTGAGAAGCTCTCGCAGTCCGTCCATGAGACAGCGCCGGGAGCGCCCCATAAACCCCTCCACTCAGCAGCTCCATGCAAAAGGGAGCTGAGGCAAAGCCTCCCCCTAAAACAGCCTCGCCCCGGCAGGAGCCGGCCCCTCATCATCCTCACACTCACACCTGGGCTGCTCCGAGCCCCCATCTTCCTAACAGCTCATACCTGGGCTGCTCCGAGCCCCCATCATATATTTTTCATATTTATATTCGCATTTATATTTAGAATTTATATTACTGTATAATAAAAATTATATTATATATTGCATCTCTTCATGTTACTTACATAGATTTCTATTTCTATTTCGATTCATAGTTTGGTATTATATCTTTATATCTCTATATATTTATTATATATTTCTGTATGTCGATTTACATTTCTATAGTACTTATATTATTTAAAATAAAACCCCTGCCTCTAACGAAATAAAAAGCAAAGACACCCCTTTATTTAAAACACATTTAAAATTTTAAAAATAAATTTGTTTGTCGTAATTCTATTCACATCTATATTTGTAATTTTCATTTGTTGTATTTATAGATATTATATATATTGCAGAGTATACCTTTTTATATAATAATAGATATATTCTTTTGACACAATAGATTTCTTTTACTGATATTTATATGTATTAAATATTTATTGATATCGACATATATATGGTATATTTGGATTTCTAGTTTTATATTTTTTATGAAATCTCCAGCCTATACCCCAATAAAAGCCAAGCAATCCCCAATTTATTTAAACTATATTTAAATATAAATCCTGTCACGGCTGCATTGCACAGCACTGCCCCAAGTTAATCTGACACTTGCTCATCTCCTGGACCTGAAACTGAACCCGCTCACCTTGATCGCACCTGGCAGAACCATTTTCGTACCTTTTTCTGGCATGTCTTGTTTTTGTTTTGTTTTTTTTTTGTCTTGAGTTTTTGTGGCCTTTATTGCCTCTCTTTCTTGCCTTGTTTCTTGGGGCTTTTACTCCCTTTTTCCTTGATTTTTTTCTGGCACTTCTTGGGGTTTTTTCTTCGTTTCTTCTTGCCCATTTTTGTGTTTTTTCTGGTTTTTCCTTGCCCCCTTGGGGTTTTTTTTTTTTCTGTTTTTTTTTTTTTTTCTGGGTTTTTCTTTGCCTTTTTTTTTTTCCCCTGGATTTTTCTTCCCCATCTTGGTTTTTTGTTGCGATTTTATTTCTTGCCCGTCTTGGGGTTTTTCCCTGGTCTGTTTTCAGGGATTTTTCTTGCCCATCTTGGGTTCTTTTCTGTTTTGTTTTTTTTTCCTGGGTTTTCCTTGGGGGATTTTCCGTTTTTTTTTTTTTTTTTCTGGGATTTTTCTCGCCCATCTTGGGGTTCTATTCTGGGCTTTTTCCTACCCATCCTGGGATTTTCTTCTGCGTTTTTTTCTTGCCCATCTTGTTGTTGTTGTTGTTTGGGTTTTTTTGTTTGTTTGGTTTTGGGTTTGGGTTTTTTTTTCTTGTTTTTTTTTTTTTCTGTGGTATTTCTGGGATTTTTCTTGCCCATCTTGGGGTTTTTTTCGGGGGAGGGCGGTTTTCTCGCCCATCTTGAGGTTTTTTTCTGTGGGTTTGGTTTTTGTTGGTTTTTTTTTCTTTTCTTTTTCTTTTTTTTCCCCCTAGGTTACTCCTTGCCCTCCTGGTTTTTGGGTTTTTTTGTCTGTCTTCCTTCCTTCCTTCCTGTCCTTCCTTCTTTCTTCCTTTCATTTCCTTTCCTTATTTTCTTTTTTTCTTCCTTTCTTTCTTTCTTTCCCTGTATTTCTGATCTTGGTTTTCCTTTCTAGCTTTAGAATAAAAAAGCAGCAGTAGTAACTTTCAGGCTACCTGGGATTAAAAAAATCTCCAAAACGAAAATGATTTAAAGAAAACTATTTATTCCCTGGAAGCCTGAAATTTTCTACTGCTGCACGTGACATAGAGCTTTTATTCCTTCTTATAGATAGTTGATATTCTATACTTACTTTATACAGCGCTCCCTGCCATCTACACTGGCGCACTGCAGGCACAGCGCCACCTGCCGTCTGCAGAGGCGCACTGCAGGCACAGCACTGTGGCATCGTTCGGTTCTGTTTAATGAAACTCGGCTTGGTTCAGGTCTTGGTCTAAACTCGTTTAAGTTCGGCTCTTCGGCCGAACTCGGCACAGTTCGGCTAAACTCGGTCATATTCGGCACATTGTCTAAATGCGGCTCAAGTAGGCTACACTCAGCTATCGGTTCCAGTCGGCTATCATCGGCTCTTCGGTGAAACTCGGCTGTTTTCTGCCACACTCGGCTCCTCGGCTCTCTGGAACAATTCGGACAGTCGCGCTTTACGGCACCTTTTACGACAGTCGCGCTTTACGGCACCTTTTACGACAGTCGTGCTTTACGGCCGTATTTACGACAGTCGCGCTTTACGACACCTTTTACGACAGTCGCGCTTTACGGCAATCTTTACGACAGTCGCGCTTTACGGCACCTTTTACGACAGTCGCGCTTTACGGCCGTATTTACCACAGTCGCGCTTTACGGCACCTTTTACGACAGTCGCGCTTTACGGCAGTCGCGCTTTACGGCACCTTTTACGACAGTCGCGCTTTACGGCCGTATTTACGACAGTCGCGCTTTACGGCAGTCGCGCTTTACGGCACCTTTTACGACAGTCGCGCTTTACGGCAATATTTACGACAGTCGGGCTTTACGACACCTTTTACGACAGTCGCGCTTTACGACACCTTTTACGACAGTCGCGCTTTACGGCAATATTTACGACAGTCGGGCTTTACGACACCTTTTACGACAGTCGCGCTTTACGGCCGTAATTGCGACAGTCGCACTTTACGGCCGTATTTACGACAGTCGCGCTTTACGGCACCTTTTACGACAGTCGCGCTTTACGACACCTTTTACGGCAGTCGCGCTTTAGGCACCTTTTACGACAGTCGCGCTTTACGGCGCCTTTTAGGACAGTCAGCATTATCTCAGCAAACACTCAGCACCCGCTCAGCACCATCTCACCACCAATCAGTACCCAATCAGCACCATCTCAGCACCCACTCAGGGCCATCTTAACAACCAATCAGCACCATCTCAGGACCTTCGCACCACCCACTCAGCAGCATCTCAAAACCATCTCAGCAACCAATCAGCACCCAGTCAGCACCATCTCACCACATATCAGCACCGACTCAGCACCATCTCAGCAGCCATTCAGAACCATCTCAGAAACCAAGCAGCAACAAATCAGCAGCATCTCAGCAGCGAATCAGCACCCACTCAGCACCATAACAGCAACAAATCAGCAACCAATCAGCACCATCTCAGCCCCCACTCAGGGCCATCTTAGCAACCAATCAGCACCATCTCAGGACTTTTGCACCACCCACTCAGCACCATCTCAGCAACCAATCAGCACCCAATCAGGACCATCTCAGCAACCAATCAGCACCCATTCAGCACCATCTCAGCACCCACTCAGGGCCATCTTAGCAACCAATCTGCACCATCTCAAGACCTTCGCACCACCCACTCAGCACCATCTCAGCACCATCTAAGAAACCAATCAGCACCATCTCAGCAAGCAAACAGCACCCATTCAGCACCATCTCAGCACCCACTCAGGGCCATCTTAGCAAGCAATCAGCACCATCTCAGGACGTTCGCACCACCCACTCAGCACCATCTCAGCAACCATCTCTGCACCCAATCAGCACCATCTCAGCAACGAATCCGCACCGACTCAGGACAATCTCAGAAACCAATCAGCACCATCTCAGGACCTTCGCACCACCCACTCAGCACCATCTCAGCAACGAATCAGCACCCCCTCAGGACCACTGCAGCAACCAATCACTACCA
Source organism: Melospiza melodia melodia (assembly GCF_035770615.1). Taxonomy (NCBI): domain Eukaryota; kingdom Metazoa; phylum Chordata; class Aves; order Passeriformes; family Passerellidae; genus Melospiza; species Melospiza melodia. Next base: position 31,443,661 of record NC_086203.1, on the reverse strand, counting down.
TTTCAGCACCCACTCAGGGCCATCTTAGCAACCAATCAGCACCCACTCATAACAATCTCAGCAACCAATCACAAGCCCCTCAGCACCATCTGAGCAACCAATCAGCACCCACTCATAACAATCTCAGCAACCAATCAGGAACCACTCATAACAATCTCAGCAACCAATCAGTACCCAATCAGTACCATCACAGCAGCCACTCAGCACCATCTGAGGACCATCTCTGGACCCACTCAGCACCATCTCAGCAACCAATCAGCAACCAATCAGGACCATCTCAGCAACCAATCAGCACCCATTCAGCACCATCTCAGCACCCACTCAGGGCTATCTTAGCAACCAATCAGCACCATCTCAGCAACCAATCAGCACCATACCAGCAACCAATCAGGACCATCTCAGCAAACAATCATCACCGACTCAGCACCATCTCAGCAACCAATCAGCACCCGCTCAGCACCAACTGAGAAACCAATAGGACCCACTCATAACAATCTCAGCAACCAATCAGCACCCAATCAGGACCATCTCAGCACACACTCAGCACCATCTCAGCAACCAATCAGCAACCAATCAGGACCATCTCAGCAACCAATCAGCACCCACTCATAACAATCTCAGCAACCAATCAGGACCCACTCATAACAATCTCAGCAACCAATCAGCACCCAATCAGTACCATCACAGCATCCACTCAGCACCATCTGAGGACCATCTCTGGACCCACTCAGCACCATCTCAGCAACCAATCAGCACCCAATCAGGACCATCTCAGCAACCAATCAGGACCATCTCAGCAACCAATCAGCACCCATTCAGCACCATCTCAGCACCCACTCAGGGCTATCTTAGCAACCAATCTGCACCATCTCAGGACCTTGGCACCACCCACTCAGCACCATCTCAGCACCATCTCAGCACCCATTCAGCACCATCTCAGCACCCACTCAGGGCCATCTTAGCAAGCAATCAGCACCATCTCAGGACTTTCGCACCACCCACTCAGCACCATCTCAGCAACCAATCAGCACACGCTCAGCACCATCTCAGCACCCGCTCAGCACCATCTCAGCAACCATCTCTGCACCCAATCAGCACCATCTCAGCAACGAATCCGCACCGACTCAGGACAATCTCAGAAACCAATCAGCACCATCTCAGGACCTTCGCACCACCCACTCAGCACCATCTCAGCAACCAATCAGCACCCCCTCAGGACCATCGCAGCATCCACTCAGCACCATCTCAGCAACCAATCAGCACCCACTCAGGACCACTGCAGCAACCAATCTCTACCATCTCAGCACCCACTCAGGGCCATCTTAGCAACCAATCTGCACCATCTCAGGACCTTCGCACCATCCACTCAGCACCATCTCAGCACCATCTAAGCAACCAATCAGCACCCACTCAGCACCATATCAGCACCATCTCAGCAACCAATCAGCACCCACTCAGCACCATCTCACCACTAATCAGCAACATCTCAGCACCATCACACCACCATTTCAGCACCCACTCAGCACCATTTCAGCAACCAATCAGCACCCACTCATGACAATCTTAGCAACCAATCACCACCATCTCAGGACCATTTCAGCAACCAAGCAGCACCCGCTCAGGACCATCACAGCAACCAATCAGCACCCAGTCAGCACCATCTCAGGACCATCGCAGCATCCACTCAGCACTATCTCAGCACCGACTCAGGAGCATCTCAGCGCCATCTCATGACCCACTCAGCACCATCTCAGCAACCAATCAGCACCATACCAGCAACCAATCAGGACCATCTCAGCAAACAATCATCACCGACTCAGCACCATCTCAGCAACCAATCAGCACCCGCTCAGCACCAACTGAGAAACCAATCAGGACCCACTCATAACAATCTCAGCAACCAATCAGCACCCAATCAGGACCATCTCAGCACCCACTCAGCACCATCTCAGCAACCAATCAGCAACCAATCAGGACCATCTCAGCAACCAATCAGCACCCACTCATAACAATCTCAGCAACCAATCAGGACCCACTCATAACAATCTCAGCAACCAATCAGCACCCAATCAGTACCATCACAGCATCCACTCAGCACCATTTGAGGATCATCTCTAGACCCACTCAGCACCATCTCAGCAACCAATCAGCACCCAATCAGGACCATCTCAGAAACCAATCAGCACCATCTCAGGACCTTCGCACCACCCACTCAGCACCATCTCAGCACCATCACAGCAACCATCTCAGCAACCATTCACCACCCTCTCAGCACCACCTCAGGAACCACTCAGCACCATCTCAGCACCATCTCAGCACCCACTCAGGGCCATCTTAGCAACCAATCTGCACCATCTCAGGACCTTCGCACCACCCACTCAGCACCATCTCAGCAACCAATCAGCACCATCTCAGGACCATCGCAGCATCCACTCAGCACCATCTCAGCAACGAATCAGCACCCACTCAGGACCACTGCAGCAACCAATCACTATTATTTCAGCACCCACTCAGGGCCATCTTAGCAACCAATCTGCACCATCTCAGGACCTTTGCACCACCCACTCAGCACCATCTCAGCACCATCTAAGAAACGAAGCAGCACCCCCTCAGCACCATCTGAGCAACCAATCAGCACCCACTCATAACAATCTCAGCAACCAATCACAAGCCCCTTAGCACCATCTGAGCAACCAATCAGCACCCACTCATAACAATCTCAGCAACCAATCAGGACCCACTCATAACAATCTCAGCAACCAATCAGCACCCAATCAGTACCATCGCAGCATCCACTCAGCACCATCTGAGGACCATCTCTGGACCCACTCAGCACCATCTCAGCAACCAATCAGCAACCAATCAGGACCATCTCAGCAACCAATCAGCACCCATTCAGCACCATCTCAGCACCCACTCAGGGCTATCTTAGCAACCAATCTGCACCATCTCAGGACCTTCGCACCACCCACTCAGCACCATCTCAGCACCATCTCAGCAACCAATCAGCACCATCTCAGCAAGCAAACAGCACCCATTCAGCACCATCTCAGCACCCACTCAGGGCCATCTTAGCAAGCAATCAGCACCATCTCAGGACTTTCGCACCACCCACTCAGCACCATCTCAGCAACCAATCAGCACACGCTCAGCACCATCTCAGCACCCGCTCAGCACCATCTCAGCAACCATCTCTGCACCCAATCAGCACCATCTCAGCAACGAATCCGCACCGACTCAGGACAATCTCAGAAACCAATCAGCACCATCTCAGGACCTTCGCACCACCCACTCAGCACCATCTCAGCAACGAATCAGCACCCCCTCAGGACCACTGCAGCAACCAATCACTACCATTTCAGCACCCACTCAGGGCCATCTTAGCAACCAATCAGCACCCACTCATAACAATCTCAGCAACCAATCACAAGCCCCTCAGCACCATCTGAGCAACCAATCAGCACCCACTCATAACAATCTCAGCAACCAATCAGGACCCACTCATAACAATCTCAGCAACCAATCAGTACCCAATCAGTACCATCACAGCATCCACTCAGCACCATCTGAGGACCATCTCTGGACCCACTCAGCACCATCTCAGCAACCAATCAGCAACCAACCAGGACCATCTCAGCAACCAATCAGCACCCATTGAGCACCATCTCAGCACCCACTCAGGGCTATCTTAGCAACCAATCAGCACCATCTCAGCAACCAATCAGCACCATACCAGCAACCAATCAGGACCATCTCAGCAAACAATCATCACCGACTCAGCACCATCTCAGCAACCAATCAGCACCCGCTCAGCACCAACTGAGAAACCAATCAGGACCCACTCATAACAATCTCAGCAACCAATCAGCACCCATTCAGCACCATCTCAGCACACACTCAGGGCTATCTTAGCAACCAATCTGCACCATCTCAGGACCTTCGCACCACCCACTCAGCACCATCTCAGCACCATCTCAGCATCCATTCAGCACCATCTCAGCACCCACTCAGGGCCATCTTAGCAAGCAATCAGCACCATCTCAGGACTTTCGCACCACCCACTCAGCACCATCTCAGCAACCAATCAGCACACGCTCAGCACCATCTCAGCACCCGCTCAGCACCATCTCAGGAACCATCTTTGCACCCAATCAGCACCATCTCAGCAACAAATACGCACCGACAAAGGACAATCTCAGAAACCAATCAGCACCATCTCAGGACCTTCGCACCACCCACTCAGCACCATCTCAGCACCATCACAGCAACCATCTCAGCAACCATTCACCACCCTCTCAGCACCACCTCAGGAACCACTCAGCACCATCTCAGCACCATCTCAGCACCCACTCAGGGCCATCTTAGCAACCAATCTGCACCATCTCAGGACCTTCGCACCACCCACTCAGCACCATCTCAGCAACCAATCAGCACCATCTCAGGACCATCGCAGCATCCACTCAGCACCATCTCAGCAACGAATCAGCACCCACTCAGGACCACTGCAGCAACCAATCACTACCATTTCAGCACCCACTCAGGGCCATCTTAGCAACCAATCTGCACCATCTCAGGACCTTTGCACCACCCACTCAGCACCATCTCAGCACCATCTAAGAAACGAAGCAGCACCCCCTCAGCACCATCTGAGCAACCAATCAGCACCCACTCATAACAATCTCAGCAACCAATCACAAGCCCCTCAGCACCATCTGAGCAACCAATCAGCACCCACTCATAACAATCTCAGCAACCAATCAGGACCCACTCATAACAATCTCAGCAACCAATCAGCACCCAATCAGTACCATCACAGCATCCACTCAGCACCATCTGAGGACCATCTCTGGAACCACTCAGCACCATCTCAGCAACCAATCAGGACCATCTCAGCAACCAATCAGCACCCATTCAGCACCATCTCAGCACCCACTCAGGGCTATCTTAGCAACCAATCTGCACCATCTCAGGACCTTCGCACCACCCACTCAGCACCATCTCAGCACCATCTCAGCAACCAATCAGCACCATCTCAGCAAGCAAACAGCACCCATTCCCCACCATCTCAGCAACGAATCCGCACCTACTCAGGACAATCTCAGAAACCAATCAGCACCATCTCAGGACCTTCGCACCACCCACTCAGCACCATCTCAGCAACGAATCAGCACCCCCTCAGGACCACTGCAGCAACCAATCACTACCATTTCAGCACCCACTCAGGGCCATCTTAGCAACCAATCAGCACCCACTCATAACAATCTCAGCAACCAATCACAAGCCCCTCAGCACCATCTCAGCAACCAATCAGCACCCACTCATAACAATCTCAGCAACCCTTCAGGACCCACTCATAACAATCTCAGCAACCAATCAGTACCCAATCAGTACCATCACAGCATCCACTCAGCACCATCTGAGGACCATCTCTGGACCCACTCAGCACCATCAAAGCAACCAATCAGCAACCAATCAGGACCATCTCAGCAACCAATCAGCACCCATTCAGCACCATCTCAGCACCCACTCAGGGCTATCTTAGCAACCAATCAGCACCATCTCAACAACCAATCAGCACCATACCAGCAACCAATCAGGACCATCTAAGCAAACAATCATCACCGACTCAGCACCATCTCAGCAACCAATCAGCACCCGCTCAGCACCAACTGAGAAACCAATCAGGACCCACTCATAACAATCTCAGCAACCAATCAGCACCCAATCAGGACCATCTCAGCACCCACTCAGCACCATCTCAGCAACCAATCAGCAACCAATCAGGACCATCTCAGCAACCAATCAGCACCCACTCATAACAATCTCAGCAACCAATCAGGACCCACTCATAACAATCTCAGCAACCAATCAGCACCCAATCAGTACCATCACAGCATCCACTCAGCACCATCTGAGGACCATCTCTGGACCCACTCAGCACCATCTCAGCAACCAATCAGCAGCCAATCAGGACCATCTCAGCAACCAATCAGCACCCATTCAGCACCATCTCAGCACCCACTCAGGGCTATCTTAGCAACCAATCTGCACCATCTCAGGACCTTCGCACCAGCCACTCAGCACCATCTCAGCACCATCTCAGCACCCATTCAGCACCATCTCAGCACCCACTCAGGGCCATCTTGGCAAGCAATCAGCACCATCTCAGGACTTTCGCACCACCCACTCAGCACCATCTCAGCAACCAATCAGCACACGCTCAGCACCATCTCAGCACCCGCTCAGCACCATCTCAGCAACCATCTCTGCACCCAATCAGCACCATCTCAGCAACGACTCCGCACCGACTCAGGACAATCTCAGCAACCAATCAGCACCCCCTCAGGACCATCGCAGCATCCACTCAGCACCATCTCAGCAACCAATCAGCACCCACTCAGGACCACTGCAGCAACCAATCTCTACCATCTCAGCACCCACTCAGGGCCATCTTAGCAACCAATCTGCACCATCTCAGGACCTTCGCACCATCCACTCAGCACCATCTCAGCACCATCCAAGCAACCAATCAGCACCCACTCAGCACCATATCAGCACCATCTCAGCAACCAATCAGCACCCACTCAGCACCATCTCACCACTAATCAGCAACATCTCAGCACCATCACACCACCATTTCAGCACCCACTCAGCACCATTTCAGCAACCAATCAGCACCCACTCATGACAATCTTAGCAACCAATCACCACCATCTCAGGACCATTTCAGCAACCAAGCAGCACCTGCTCAGGACCATCACAGCAACCAATCAGCACCCAGTCAGCACCATCTCAGGACCATCGCAGCATCCACTCAGCACTATCGCAGCACCGACTCAGGAGCATCTCAGCACCATCTCATGACCCACTCAGCACCATCTCAGCAACCAATCAGCACCATACCAGCAACCAATCAGGACCATCTCAGCAAAAAATCATCACCGACTCAGCACCATCTCAGCAACCAATCAGCACCCGCTCAGCACCAACTGAGAAACCAATCAGGACCCACTCATAACAATCTCAGCAACCAATCAGCACCCAATCAAGACCATCTCAGCACCCACTCAGCACCATCTCAGCAACCAATCAGCAACCAATCAGGACCATCTCAGCAATCAATCAGCACCCACTCATAACAATCTCAGCAACCAATCAGGACCCACTCATAACAATCTCAGCAACCAATCAGCACCCAATCAGTACCATCACAGCATCCACTCAGCACCATCTGAGGACCATCTCTAGACCCACTCAGCACCATCTCAGCAACCAATCAGCACCCAATCAGGACCATCTCAGCAACCAATCAGCACCATCTCAGCAAGCAAACAGCACCCATTCAGCACCATCTCAGCACCCACTCAGGGCCATCTTAGCAAGCAATCAGCACCATCTCAGGACTTTCGCACCACCCACTCAGCACCATCTCAGCAACCAATCAGCACACGCTCAGCACCATCTCAGACCCCGCTCAGCACCATCTCAGCAACCATCTTTGCACCCAATCAGCACCATCTCAGCAACGAATCCGCACCGACTCAGGACAATCTCAGAAACCAATCTGCACCATCTCAGGACCTTTGCACCACCCACTCAGCACCATCTCAGCAACCAATCAGCACCATCTCAGGACCATCGCAGCATCCACTCAGCACCATCTCAGCAACGAATCAGCACCCACTCAGGACCACTGCAGCAACCAATCACTACAATTTCAGCATCAACTCAGGGCCATCTTAGCAACCAATCTGCACCATCTCAGGACCTTTGCACCACCCACTCAGCACCATCTCAGCACCATCTAAGAAACGAAGCAGCACCCCCTCAGCACCATCTGAGCAACCAATCAGCACCCACTCATAACAATCTCAGCAACCAATCAGGACCCACTCATAACAATCTCAGCAACCAATCAGCACCCAATCAGTACCATCACAGCATCCACTCAGCACCATCTGAGGACCATCTCTGGACCCACTCAGCACCATCTCAGCAACCAATCAGCAACCAATCAGGACCATCTCAGCAACCAATCAGCACCCATTCAGCACCATCTCAGCACCCACTCAGGGCTATCTTAGCAACCAATCTGCACCATCTCAGGACCTTCGCACCACCCACTCAGCACCATCTCAGCACCATCTCAGCAACCAATCAGCACCATCTCAGCAAGCAAACAGCACCCATTCAGCACCATCTCAGCACCCACTCAGGGCCATCTTAGCAAGCAATCAGCACCATCTCAGGACTTTCGCACCACCCACTCAGCACCATCTCAGCAACCAATCCGCACACGCTCAGCACCATCTCAGCACCCGCTCAGCACCATCTCAGCAACCATCTCTGCACCCAATCAGCACCATCTCAGCAACGAATCCGCACCGACTCAGGACAATCTCAGAAACCAATCAGCACCATCTCAGGACCTTCGCACCACCCACTCAGCACCATCTCAGCAACGAATCAGCACCCCCTCAGGACCACTGCAGCAACCAATCACTACCATTTCAGCTCCCACTCAGGGCCATCTTAGCAACCAATCAGCACCCACTCATAACAATCTCAGCAACCAATCACAAGCCCCTCAGCACCATCTCAGCAACCAATCAGCACCCACTCATAACAATCTCAGCAACCCTTCAGGACCCACTCATAACAATCTCAGCAACCAATCAGTACCCAATCAGTACCATCACAGCATCCACTCAGCACCATCTGAGGACCATCTCTGGACCCACTCATAACAATCTCAGCAACCAATCAGAAGCCCCTCAGCACCATCTCAGCAACCAATCAGCACCCATTCAGCACCATCTCAGCACCCACTCAGGGCTATCTTAGCAACCAATCAGCACCATCTCAGCAACCAATCAGCACCATACCAGCAACCAATCAGGACCATCTCAGCAAACAATCATCACTGACTCAGCACCATCTCAGCAACCAATCAGCACCCGCTCAGCACCAACTGAGAAACCAATCAGGACCCACTCATAACAATCTCAGCAACCAATCAGCACCCAATCAGGACCATCTCAGCACACACTCAGCACCATCTCAGCAACCAATCAGCAACCAATCAGGACCATCTCAGCAACCAATCAGCACCCACTCATAACAATCTCAGCAACCAATCAGGACCCACTCATAACAATCTCAGCAACCAATCAGCACCCAATCAGTACCATCACAGCATCCACTCAGCACCATCTGAGGACCATCTCTGGACCCACTCAGCACCATCTCAGCAACCAATCAGCAGCCAATCAGCACCATCTCAGCAACCAATCAGCACCCATTCAGCACCATCTCAGCACCCACTCAGGGCTATCTTAGCAACCAATCTGCACCATCTCAGGACCTTGGCACCACCCACTCAGCACCATCTCAGCACCATCTCAGCACCCATTCAGCACCATCTCAGCACCCACTCAGGGCCATCTTAGCAAGCAATCAGCACCATCTCAGGACTTTCGCACCACCCACTCAGCACCATCTCAGCAACCAATCAGCACACGCTCAGCACCATCTCAGCACCCGCTCAGCACCATCTCAGCAACCATCTCTGCACCCAATCAGCACCATCTCAGCAACGAATCCGCACCGACTCAGGACAATCTCAGAAACCAATCAGCACCATCTCAGGACCTTCGCACCACCCACTCAGCACCATCTCAGCAACCAATCAGCACCCCCTCAGGACCATCGCAGCATCCACTCAGCACCATCTCAGCAACCAATCAGCACCCACTCAGGACCACTGCAGCAACCAATCTCTACCATCTCAGCACCCACTCAGGGCCATCTTAGCAACCAATCTGCACCATCTCAGGACCTTCGCACCATCCACTCAGCACCATCTCAGCACCATCTAAGCAACCAATCAGCACCCACTCAGCACCATATCAGCACCATCTCAGCAACCAATCAGCACCCACTCAGCACCATCTCACCACTAATCAGCAACATCTCAGCACCATCACACCACCATTTCAGCACCCACTCAGCACCATTTCAGCAACCAATCAGCACCCACTCATGACAATCTTAGCAACCAATCACCACCATCTCAGGACCATTTCAGCAACCAAGCAGCACCCGCTCAGGACCATCACAGCAACCAATCAGCACCCAGTCAGCACCATCTCAGGACCATCGCAGCATCCACTCAGCACTATCTCAGCACCGACTCAGGAGCATCTCAGCACCATCTCATGACCCACTCAGCACCATCTCAGCAACCAATCAGCACCATACCAGCAACCAATCAGGACCATCTCCGCAAACAATCATCACCGACTCAGCACCATCTCAGCAACCAATCAGCACCCGCTCAGCACCAACTGAGAAACCAATCAGGACCCACTCATAACAATCTCAGCAACCAATCAGCACCCAATCAGGACCATCTCAGCACCCACTCAGCACCATCTCAGCAACCAATCAGCAACCAATCAGGACCATCTCAGCAACCAATCAGCACCCATTCAGCACCATCTCAGGGCCATCTTAGCAACCAATCAGCACCATCTCAGCACCATCTCAGCACCCATTCAGCACCATCTCAGCACCCACTCAGGGCCATCTTAGCAACCAATCTGCACCATCTCATGACCTTCGCACCACCCACTCAGCACCATCTAAGCAGCATCTCAGCAACCAATCAGCACCCAGTCAGCACAATCTCAACACCAATCAGCACACGCTCAGCACCATCTTAGAACCCTTTCAGCACCATCTCAGCAACCAATCACGACCCACTCATAACAATCTCAGCAACCACTCAGCACCCAATCAGGACCATCGCAGCATCCACTTAGCATCATCTCAGGACCATCTCAGCACCCACTCAGCACCATTTTAGAAACCAATCAACACCCAATCAGGACCATCTCAGCAACCAATCAGCACCCATTCAGCACCATCTTAGCACCCACTCAGGGCCATCTTAGCAACCAATCTGCACCATCTCAGGACTTTCGCACCACCCACTCAGTACCATCTCAGCAACCAATCAGCACCCGCTCAGCACCATCTCACCAGCAATCAGCACCTACTCAGGACCATCTAAGCAACCAATCAGTAACCCCTAAGCACCATCTGAGCAACCAATCAGCACCCACTCATAACAATCTCAGCAACCAATCAGGACCCACTCATAACAATCTCAGCAACCAATCAGCACCCACTCATAACAATCTCAGCAACCAATCAGGACCCACTCATAACAATCTCAGCAACCAATCAGCACCCAATCAGGACCATCGCAGCATCCACTCAGCACCATCTAAGGACCATCTCAGCACCCACTCAGGACCATCTCAGCAACCACTCAGGACAATTTCAGCAACCAAGCAGCACTCCCTCAGGACCATCGCAGCATCCACTCATCACCATCTCAGCACCGACTCCAGACCATCTTAGCAACATATCCGCACCCACTCAGCATCATCCCAGAAACCAATCAGCACCAACTCAGCAACCAATCCGCAGCGACTCAGGAGCATCTCAGAAACCAATCAGCACTGACTCAGGAGCATCTCAGCAACCAATCACCCACAATCAGGACCATCTCAGCAACCAATGAGCACCCACTCAGTACAATCACAGCAACCAATCCACACCATCTCAGCAACCAATCAGCACCGACTCAGGACCATCTCAGCACTCACTCAGCACAATCTCAGCACTGACTCAGGACCATCTCAGAAACCTAGAACTGTACCAAGAACTATACCTAGAACGTACCTGGAACGTACTGGAACTACAATGCGCCCCAAGAGCTGCCATCACAGGCGCAGGCAATATTCTGCCATCGACGGGGTTTTCAGGCGCAAGCTTCACGACTCAGGACCATCTCAGCACTCACTCAGCACAATCTCAGCACTGACTCAGGACCATCTCAGAAACCTAGAACTGTACCAAGAACTATACCTAGAACGTACCTGGAACGTACTGGAACTACAATGCGCCCCAAGAGCTGCCATCACAGGCGCAGGCAATATTCTGCCATCGACGGGGTTTTCAGGCGCAAGCTTCACCCTTTCGCCACCCCGCACATCCTGTTCTACTATTAGTGGCAATACCCAGCCCCTGCATCCCTGTCACAGGCCTACAGTGATCTCGGCGCAGGAACACTACAGTCTCAGGTACCAGCCCTAAGGTTAATGTGGTGTGTTAAGCCGCAATTCCAGCCGCACAATGACGAGACCAGGCCCAGTGATCCCAGCTCTTTTAGCTCTTTTCCCACCAGCTTTATTTTACTGCCAGCTCTCTTCTTCCAGCTCCAGCTCTGTGTTTTTCCAGCTTCAAATGCCAGCATCTGGCTCTTGGCTCCAGCTTGGAAACAATTCATCTCCCGCACGAGCCTCCGAAAGCCCACCCCACCATCCATATGCTAGCCCTGCAGTGATTTTAGCCCCCACCCAGCAGTCCCCAGTCACTTTGCCACCCCCTGCGTAAGTTCTCCTGGATACCCACAGCCCCGTTCACAGGTCTAGTGCCTTTGCCATTTTCATTCACGTTGCCAGCCCCGCACTCCACTTCCCAGCCCCACAGTGCGCCCCAAGAGCTGCCATCACAGGCGCAGGCAATATTCTGCCATCGACGGGGTTTTCAGGCGCAAGCTTCACCCTTTCGCCACCCCGCACATCCTGTTCTACTATTAGTGGCAATACCCAGCCCCTGCATCCCTGTCACAGGCCTACAGTGATCTCGGCGCAGGAACACTACAGTCTCAGGTACCAGCCCTAAGGTTAATGTGGTGTGTTAAGCCGCAATTCCAGCCGCACAATGACGAGACCAGGCCCAGTGATCCCAGCTCTTTTAGCTCTTTTCCCACCAGCTTTATTTTACTGCCAGCTCTCTTCTTCTAGCTCCAGCTCTGAGTTTTTCCAGCTTCAAATGCCAGCATCTGGCTCTTGGCTCCAGCTTGGAAACAATTCATCTCCCGCACGAGCCTCCGAAAGCCCACCCCACCATCCATATGCTAGCCCTGCAGTGATTTTAGCCCCCACCCAGCAGTCCCCAGTCACTTTGCCACCCCCTGCGTAAGTTCTCCTGGATACCCACAGCCCCGTTCACAGGTCTAGTGCCTTTGCCATTTTCATTCACGTTGCCAGCCCCGCACTCCACTTCCCAGCCCCACAGTGCGCCCCAAGAGCTGCCATCACAGGCGCAGGCAATATTCTGCCATCGACGGGGTTTTCAGGCGCAAGCTTTCAGCCCGCTTTTGCCACCCCGCACATCTTGTTCTACTATTAGTGGCAATACCCAGCCCCTGCATCCCTGTCACAGGCCTACAGTGATCTCGGCGCAGGAACACTACAGTCTCAGGTACCAGCCCTAAGGTTAATGTGGTGTGTTAAGCCGCAATTCCAGCCGCACAATGACAAGACCAGGCCCAGTGATCCCAGCTCTTTTAGCTCTTTTCCCACAAGCTTTATTTTACTGCCAGCTCTCTTCTTCCAGCTCCAGCTCTGTGTTTTTCCAGCTTCAAATGCCAGCATCTGGCTCTTGGCTCCAGCTTGGAAACAATTCATCTCCCGCACGAGCCTCCGAAAGCCCACCCCACCATCCATATGCTAGCCCTGCAGTGATTTTAGCCCCCACCCAGCAGTCCCCAGTCACTTTACCACCCCCTGCGTAAGTTCTCCTGGATACCCACAGCCCCGTTCACAGGTCTAGTGCCTTTGCCATTTTCATTCACGTTGCCAGCCCCGCACTCCACTTCCCAGCCCCACAGTGCGCCCCAAGAGCTGCCATCACAGGCGCAGGCAATATTCTGCCATCGACGGGGTTTTCAGGCGCAAGCTTCACCCTTTCGCCACCCCGCACATCCTGTTCTACTATTAGTGGCAATACCCAGCCCCTGCATCCCTGTCACAGGCCTACAGTGATCTCGGCGCAGGAACACTACAGTCTCAGGTACCAGCCCTAAGGTTAATGTGGTGTGTTAAGCCGCAATTCCAGCCGCACAATGACGAGACCAGGCCCAGTGATCCCAGCTCTTTTAGCTCTTTTCCCACCAGCTTTATTTTACTGCCAGCTCTCTTCTTCCAGCTCCAGCTCTGTGTTTTTCCAGCTTCAAATGCCAGCATCTGGCTCTTGGCTCCAGCTTGGAAACAATTCATCTCCCGCACGAGCCTCCGAAAGCCCACCCCACCATCCATATGCTAGCCCTGCAGTGATTTTAGCCCCCACCCAGCAGTCCCCAGTCACTTTGCCACCCCCTGCGTAAGTTCTCCTGGATACCCACAGCCCCGTTCACAGGTCTAGTGCCTTTGCCATTTTCATTCACGTTGCCAGCCCCGCACTCCACTTCCCAGCCCCACAGTGCGCCCCAAGAGCTGCCATCACAGGCGCAGGCAATATTCTGCCATCGACGGGGTTTTCAGGCGCAAGCTTCACCCTTTCGCCACCCCGCACATCCTGTTCTACTATTAGTGGCAATACCCAGCCCCTGCATCCCTGTCACAGGCCTACAGTGATCTCGGCGCAGGAACACTACAGTCTCAGGTACCAGCCCTAAGGTTAATGTGGTGTGTTAAGCCGCAATTCCAGCCGCACAATGACGAGACCAGGCCCAGTGATCCCAGCTCTTTTAGCTCTTTTCCCACCAGCTTTATTTTACTGCCAGCTCTCTTCTTCCAGCTCCAGCTCTGTGTTTTTCCAGCTTCAAATGCCAGCATCTGGCTCTTGGCTCCAGCTTGGAAACAATTCATCTCCCGCACGAGCCTCCGAAAGCCCACCCCACCATCCATATGCTAGCCCTGCAGTGATTTTAGCCCCCACCCAGCAGTCCCCAGTCACTTTGCCACCCCCTGCGTAAGTTCTCCTGGATACCCACAGCCCCGTTCACAGGTCTAGTGCCTTTGCCATTTTCATTCACGTTGCCAGCCCCGCACTCCACTTCCCAGCCCCACAGTACGCCCCAAGAGCTGCCATCACAGGCGCAGGCAATATTCTGCCATCGACGGGGTTTTCAGGCGCAAGCTTCACCCTTTCGCCACCCCGCACATCATGTTCTACTATTAGTGGCAATACCCAGCCCCTGCATCCCTGTCACAGGCCTACAGTGATCTCGGCGCAGGAACACTACAGTCTCAGGTACCAGCCCTAAGGTTAATGTGGTGTGTTAAGCCGCAATTCCAGCCGCACAATGACGAGACCAGGCCCAGTGATCCCAGCTCTTTTAGCTCTTTTCCCACCAGCTTTATTTTACTGCCAGCTCTCTTCTTCCAGCTCCAGCTCTGTGTTTTTCCAGCTTCAAATGCCAGCATCTGGCTCTTGGCTCCAGCTTGGAAACAATTCATCTCCCGCACGAGCCTCCGAAAGCCCACCCCACCATCCATATGCTAGCCCTGCAGTGATTTTAGCCCCCACCCAGCAGTCCCCAGTCACTTTGCCACCCCCTGCGTAAGTTCTCCTGGATACCCACAGCCCCGTTCACAGGTCTAGTGCCTTTGCCATTTTCATTCACGTTGCCAGCCCCGCACTCCACTTCCCAGCCCCACAGTGCGCCCCAAGAGCTGCCATCACAGGCGCAGGCAATATTCTGCCATCGACGGGGTTTTCAGGCGCAAGCTTCACCCTTTCGCCACCCCGCACATCCTGTTCTACTATTAGTGGCAATACCCAGCCCCTGCATCCCTGTCACAGGCCTACAGTGATCTCGGCGCAGGAACACTACAGTCTCAGGTACCAGCCCTAAGGTTAATGTGGTGTGTTAAGCCGCAATTCCAGCCGCACAATGACGAGACCAGGCCCAGTGATCCCAGCTCTTTTAGCTCTTTTCCCACCAGCTTTATTTTACTGCCAGCTCTCTTCTTCCAGCTCCAGCTCTGTGTTTTTCCAGCTTCAAATGCCAGCATCTGGCTCTTGGCTCCAGCTTGGAAACAATTCATCTCCCGCACGAGCCTCCGAAAGCCCACCCCACCATCCATATGCTAGCCCTGCAGTGATTTTAGCCCCCACCCAGCAGTCCCCAGTCACTTTGCCACCCCCTGCGTAAGTTCTCCTGGATACCCACAGCCCCGTTCACAGGTCTAGTGCCTTTGCCATTTTCATTCACGTTGCCAGCCCCGCACTCCACTTCCCAGCCCCACAGTGCGCCCCAAGAGCTGCCATCACAGGCGCAGGCAATATTCTGCCATCGACGGGGTTTTCAGGCGCAAGCTTCACCCTTTCGCCACCCCGCACATCCTGTTCTACTATTAGTGGCAATACCCAGCCCCTGCATCCCTGTCACAGGCCTACAGTGATCTCGGCGCAGGAACACTACAGTCTCAGGTACCAGCCCTAAGGTTAATGTGGTGTGTTAAGCCGCAATTCCAGCCGCACAATGACGAGACCAGGCCCAGTGATCCCAGCTCTTTTAGCTCTTTTCCCACCAGCTTTATTTTACTGCCAGCTCTCTTCTTCCAGCTCCAGCTCTGTGTTTTTCCAGCTTCAAATGCCAGCATCTGGCTCTTGGCTCCAGCTTGGAAACAATTCATCTCCCGCACGAGCCTCCGAAAGCCCACCCCACCATCCATATGCTAGCCCTGCAGTGATTTTAGCCCCCACCCAGCAGTCCCCAGTCACTTTGCCACCCCCTGCGTAAGTTCTCCTGGATACCCACAGCCCCGTTCACAGGTCTAGTGCCTTTGCCATTTTCATTCACGTTGCCAGCCCCGCACTCCACTTCCCAGCCCCACAGTACGCCCCAAGAGCTGCCATCACAGGCGCAGGCAATATTCTGCCATCGACGGGGTTTTCAGGCGCAAGCTTCACCCTTTCGCCACCCCGCACATCATGTTCTACTATTAGTGGCAATACCCAGCCCCTGCATCCCTGTCACAGGCCTACAGTGATCTCGGCGCAGGAACACTACAGTCTCAGGTACCAGCCCTAAGGTTAATGTGGTGTGTTAAGCCGCAATTCCAGCCGCACAATGACGAGACCAGGCCCAGTGATCCCAGCTCTTTTAGCTCTTTTCCCACCAGCTTTATTTTACTGCCAGCTCTCTTCTTCCAGCTCCAGCTCTGTGTTTTTCCAGCTTCAAATGCCAGCATCTGGCTCTTGGCTCCAGCTTGGAAACAATTCATCTCCCGCACGAGCCTCCGAAAGCCCACCCCACCATCCATATGCTAGCCCTGCAGTGATTTTAGCCCCCACCCAGCAGTCCCCAGTCACTTTGCCACCCCCTGCGTAAGTTCTCCTGGATACCCACAGCCCCGTTCACAGGTCTAGTGCCTTTGCCATTTTCATTCACGTTGCCAGCCCCGCACTCCACTTCCCAGCCCCACAGTGCGCCCCAAGAGCTGCCATCACAGGCGCAGGCAATATTCTGCCATCGACGGGGTTTTCAGGCGCAAGCTTCACCCTTTCGCCACCCCGCACATCCTGTTCTACTATTAGTGGCAATACCCAGCCCCTGCATCCCTGTCACAGGCCTACAGTGATCTCGGCGCAGGAACACTACAGTCTCAGGTACCAGCCCTAAGGTTAATGTGATGTGTTAAGCCGCAATTCCAGCCGCACAATGACGAGACCAGGCCCAGTGATCCCAGCTCTTTTAGCCCTTTTCCCACCAGCTTTATTTTACTGCCAGCTCTCTTCTTCCAGCTCTGTGTCCCATTCTGCGATTCGTCCTCAGATGCACAGTGAGTATCCCTTGTAGCAGTGACTCTTTCTGCAGCACTGCCGTCCCCACCCCGGCCCCAGTGATTTCAGCTCCAGTCCCACAAGCTTTATTTAACTGCCAGCTCTTCTTTTGCACTTTCTGCTCAAAATCTTCACAGTAGTGCCACACAATACTACTTGTGCTTCTCAGGACAGGATCTTTGTTTTAGCTCTAGTTCTTGAGCTCTGATCACAGCCCTTACAGCAATTTCAATTCCAACCATGCAGTTCACCTCCCCGCTCCACAATCCCTATCCCAGCCCCACCGGGGTTTTACACCAAACCCTACCATATTTCTGTCTCCTCCAGGTCTGCTGCCTCAGCTCCAGCTCCTCAGCTTCCTACTGGCTGCAGCTAAAAGCTGCTCATGCTTCTCACTGCACCTTGGGGCTGTTGATAAGGCCACAAATCAGTTACTGCCATCATTACAATTTCAGTATCTCTAGAAGCTGTCCCATCCACCCACCCAGCCCTAAGTGGCAACCTTAAGTGGCATCCCAACTCTGGGGACACTGGAGGCCTGAAGCTCAACATCCACCCTCCCCCTCACCCTGGCTCTTAGCCCAGCACCTGCACAAAGGCCCCCTCACCTCCCCTCAGGCAGCTGCAGGGGCTGGGAATAGCCACTGGACTCCTGCCCCCCCATCCCAAAAGGCACTCTTGGGCTGGTTCTTGGGCCCTAGAACCCTCTGAGCCCCCACACCCTCAGCCCCTCGTTGCTACCACAGGGCAGGGGCTGGGAACCCCCAGGCATAACCTGCAGGCCCTGTGCTGCAGCTCCATGCCTTCCTCCCATGGCATTTATCTAGCCTCAGCATTTCCACCACTCCACATTGTTTTGGGCCTGACTCATGCCAAAATCATTATTCCACACCCTGGGGTTTTATGTCCCCACTGCTCTCACAACTGGTGTTTCAGCCCCAGTCCCACAACCCTTACCAAATTAACATGACATATCTAGTAAAGAAAACAAATCAAACCAAAAAGATGTATTAAAACAGGCAATAATAAAATAACACAATTAAGAAAAAAAACATTACAAGTAAAAACAAAATAAAGTAATAAAAATACAAAATCAAGCTTTATTCCTCGTATTCTGAACGTTTCTTTACATCCAGAAACCACAAAACGGCTACTTCCCAGCCCCCAGTGACAGCAGACGGTGCCCCCCCCCCCACCGCGCCACTCCAGGCCCCACACCAGCCGCCGGCTACCCGAGCCACGCAGGGCGCGGCAGAAAGAACTGGACACGGCCGGCCCCAGATACGGCCGCAGGCATCGCGTCCGTGCTCACCAGCGCTCCCCGGATCAGCTGCCGCGGGGGTCCCGTCCTGCCGCAGCGCCGCTCCTCGGACCGCGCATCCGCAGCTCCCGTCGCTCCCAGCTTCGCCGCCGAACTGACGCCGCTGCCTCTCCAACGCCCGCTATTTATGCCCCACGGGCGGACAGCCAGCCAATCACAACCCGAGGCAGCGCCTGCCGGCTCCACCAATCCCAGCCCGCCAATTCCCGCCGCGCTCGGATCCGCGACTCCCCGCGGTCCCCTCAAGCGCTGCTCCCGCCGCCGCCATTGCTGTGGCCGCGTCCGCCCGCTCCCCGCCGCCTGCCCGCTTCCCTGGACCAGAACCTGATCCCGACCAGGACCTGAACTGGAAGCTCCCGGCCGCCCTTCCCGTCCGCAACAGCGCCTGCCGAGGCAGCGGCAGCGGGGACGCTGCTCCGCCGGCTCCCAAAGCGGCGGTGGCGGGAGCGGCGCCTCAGACGTACGGGCGAGCGGGGCCAGTCTGAGGCGGCGAGCCGCGACTGAGCGGGCTGAGATTGGCGGGACCGCTTCCGGTTTGAAAGGGCGGCTGTGATTGGACAGGGCGGACGGAGAAAGGCGGGCCGTGATTGGCAGGTTTAGGAGCCGTCAGGCTGAGGCCCGTGGGAGCGTGGGGCGGAGCTCGCAGGCGGCGGCGGCGGCGGCGGCGGCGGCGGCGGCGGCGGCGGCGGCGGCGGCGGCGGCGGCGGCGGCGGCGGCGGCGGCGGCGGCGGCGGCGGCGGCGGCGGCGGCGGCGGCGGCGGCGGCGGCGGCGGCGGCGGCGGCGGCGGCGGCGGCGGCGGCGGCGGCGGCGGCGGCGGCCGCGCTCGCCAAACCCCCGTCCCCTTCTCCGGCCTTCTCTCGTGCCCAGGTCCCGGCGAAAAGACTCCCGCAGAGCCCCTACCGGAGAGCCCCATCGGCACTCGGGGCAGGAGGCGGAGAGGAGTGTAGCCCGGGAGGGGTTCCGTGTCGTCTTTGCGACAGCAGGGCGGACTAGGGAGCGGCGGCGATTTGGTGAGGAGAGGGCTCGGGAGCGGGGAGGGCGTGCAGCGCCCGCTGCGGGCTCTGGGTGCCTCTTCTACCGCAGTGCTTCCGCTTCTGCGGGGACTTGGCCTGCCCCGACTGGCCGAGATCAGCACCCTGGCCAAAGTTAAGTGCCCGCGTCCCCCTGCCCGCCCTCCGCCTGCTGCGGGCCCGCTGCTCACCCTCGTCGTCGGATGTTATAGATGATAAAACAATATTGGCTTTCACATTCATAGATTAGCTTTTTGCATTACAAGTATTTTGATATGGTAAAACTTATACTTACTTTGAACTGCTTTGTATAGTGTAATATGCCAGTTTATGTATGCACTGTATATTTCATATGAATAGTAGCCTGATAAATATATCGTAGGCTTTAGCAAAATGTTGAAATAGAAACTAAAGTACTTCTATGTAACTAACTCAGAAAATGGTGTAAAGCAATTATTCTGTTTCTTATAACTGCAGACTGCCCCTACCAAGTGATAATAGTGACAAAAAGAGCTTAAGCATCCAGGAAGCATTTATCGACTCTTATCGGTATTATCAGGGAGTGTGAAGCAACAGGATAAAACTACAGGAAGAAATAAAATGTGTAGACCTCATTTACAGAACGTTCTGCAGACAAGTCAGAGGTTAAAACCAAACAAGAGAGTTCCTGGAACATCAAAAAGTCAAAGGAATGTTTGAATAATGTGTAAGTTAATGAATATGCATGTAACCTCAGCAATGTAACAGTATATAGTGAACATGTTTTTAAGCTACCTCTGTGCTCTTTGGCTGTGTGCTAAAAGCATCCCAGTGCTGGATTATTTTGTCCTTTTATCCTTTAATAAACTTTTAAAAATTTTAAAGAATGAACTCTGTTTATCACATCAGTGAAGCTTAAGCTGATCTGCATCCAGGTGTTTTGGGACCTGCTGGGGCAGGCCATCGAGGTTAGTGTGGGGCTACTGCAGTGGAGGCCAAGTATTTCAACACAATAGCATAATCAGCAACGTTAATTTTGTGTTCTTCATGCAAGCCTCAGCCTTAAGAACTCTACCAGCCTCTAATAGGATTAATAATACGCATAGTAAGTGTTACTAGTATTAATATTTAGGTAAGAACTGTTAGTGTTAACACTGGCAGTCAGTGTGTTAGCTGGTGTTTACTGTGAAGCTCTGCTCTCCCACAGTATGACAAGGTCCTGAAGCTGTCCTCAGGTGCACAGTTAAGTGAGCACTGCTGTCCTTACCACGATCCCCCAATGGAGCCACGCTCCAGAGACAGGCAGCAGTGACTCTGCAGACGCCTTCCCAAGGTGACAGAGCTCGCCCTCCTTCCCATCTGCAGTCAGGGGATGTGAAGGCAACCATTGCTGTCCTCGGCTTCATCATCTCCAGTGCAGCCAAGCACAGTATAGACAATGAGTCTCTGTCAAGTGAGCTGCAGCAGCTGGGACTGCCCAAAGGCAGGGGAAGCCCTCAGGGTGGCACCATCAGCCAGACCTGCTGGGATGTTGCTTAGTTCCCAGCCCTGCCTTCTTCACACCCAGATGGAGGGCAGGCTGCCTGCTGTGCTGTCCTCCATCACCTCCCTTCTGTACCATCAGTCCCTGGGGGCTCCTCAGGTGCTTTGGTGAGGTTTGGCAGCTGCAGGTCTGGTGTGAGCAGAGGGATTCTTCTCTTGTCTCCCCTCATAAGCAAAGCATGCCAGCCAGCTGTGCTGTTTTACATGTCACTGACCCACAAAATTGCAGGAGACTGAGGACTCGTAACAGGTGCAAGACAGGTTCAAAAGGAACTTGGGACAAAACCTCTGCCTTTGTCAGTCCAAAGGGACAGCAGAGCTCACATCTGCTCACAATAATCCTCTGGAGAGCAGAGCAATGTTTGTATGGAAAGATGACTGGGGGTAAAATCAGTGGAAACCGAGTTACATTTGTATCCTAACAGGAGCTATAATGGGACAGAAATTTTAGGGTAAAATACAGGTGCTGTTCCCAGGATGGAGCTGGGTTGGCATGCTCCACAACGATTCCCCATACAACCATAAGGACCTGCTAAGGGGGGTGGAGTGGAATGGGGCACCACAACCAGGCTCTGCCAAAATCTTTGCAGGGGCAGCAACTCCATGTGTACTTTGAAGCTTATTAACTGCATAACAAGGGCTATTTGGCATATGTAGGAACACTTTCCAACCTAGCATCTGAAGACCAATTTAGAGGAGGCGCCTCTAAGTCGAAAGCCAGCCAGACCTTATGTTCTTAGCACCATTCATTTAGAAGAAATCCTGTTACATTTGCAAATTTAAGAGGTGACACCCCCATTCAGACCATGGCTCCTGGGTGCCAACAATAGCTCTTTTCAACAGCAAGGAAATCTGCATGCCCTAGTGTCTCAAGGTCACTTCACCTGAGAGTCCAGAGACCCTAATCCAGCCAGAGTCCTAGCTCCCAGAAAACTTCTGCTATAAGAAATCCTTCAAAGTGTGCAATTCTAGGAGTGGAAATCCTACAGGAAACACGAGGCTTCAGGCTCCAAATGGGATCTCTTTTCCACACAGTGGAAAACTCAGCAAGCCCTTCTGGCAAGACCAGTTCACAGGAGGCCTAGCTGGGTATGATAACAAGTAGACAGAGAGACATGGGAAATGGGGAATCTAGGCCCAAAGGAATGAGGAAGAGTTGATGGTATAGTTTAACCAGTAGATCGCTTGGCTTACAGAATTTCATGAAACATTAAGTACAAAAAAAGTCAAACAAGTATCAGACCTGCCTATTTTCTCACCATTGCATAAGAAAATCCTAAAAGCAGTATAAAGTCACTGCCTAAAACTGATCATAGGATGTAACAAAAAACCAATTTAGGTCATTTGCTAAACTCCAGCAGCCAAGCTGGCCCTACCAAATGTGTATGTTTATATATACAGCAAACAAAACCAAAACCCAAGTAATACCTATCAGAACTCTATTAAAGAAACCTATTGTAATTAATCCTACCTCAAATACAAACCAACCCATCCAGAAAGTTAGCTTCACTCCAAAAACAATTTACACAGAGTTAATAATACCAAGAAATAAAACAACACACCATATACCACCAATGAATATAATAGTGAAGAAAAAAACCCCACATTTTTTTCTTTTTTTTTAATTTAAACTAACTTCCTTTATTAGCTAGAACAAAAGATTATGCCAGGACTGTAACAACAACTTCTTCTCCTTCTGAAATGTCCCTTCTCATTCCCAAATTCCTTACAACTTCTGAGTTTAAATCCAAGCAAAATTTGTGCACTTGTGCGTTCGATGCTCCCGTCAGATTCTCTGTTTCCCTCCACATCTTCTTACAATTTCAGTCTTCACGCTGTCCTGCCGTCATGAGTTTGACAGAAGAATTGGCACATGTTAACAGAGGATTTCCCTCCCTCCCTCCCTCTGGTTTCCTTAGCACATATCAGTCAATCCCAAACCTGCAATGATGCACACTCACCCCAAGGCTCACAGCAAGCATGCAGCAGCTCAGGCTTACTTGGCTCCAGGGCTCTGTGCCTCAGATAGCTGAGGAAACTTCTGATGAGCCTCTGTTCCAATAAATTGGAATGCAAACTCAGCTCCATCTCAGGGTCTTGGCGGGAGGCAGGAGAACATCTGGCTGAGCCACAAAAAATCCTTTCTTGGGCGGCTGCACTCTGCTGGAAAGGGGAAGCACATGCTAGTGAACAGCCGCTCAGAAACAATTCTTTTCTAATGTTACCTGCTCTACTTGACGGCTCACTAACACAAGTCTAATTTTATCATTGCAGGGAGAATTCTGTGGGAAAATGTCTGATGAGCAGCATCAAAGGCCTTGCTCCCTGCCACACAGCCTGCAACACCCTTGGGAGAGCAGAACAGTAAAATCACCAAACTCTCCTTTCCATGGGGAAGGGTAGAAGATTACTGTGGGAGGCATATAATGCTCCTATAAATGCACAGCCATTTGCTTTCAGAAGCCCAGAGTTAAGGATCTTCTCTAGGAAGCCAGACATGACATGATATTTCTAAGATTTTCTTCCTTATTGAAGGAAATGTATGTATATACACACTCTTATAAACGTATGTATGTTTTTGGGTTTTTTTTTCTTCTGAAGTTCCCAAGCTCCCAACTTTCTTCTGAAGTTCTGAAGAATGATTTCCCATCTTGAGTAATTTAGAAGAAATGGCCCCTGTGACTCTGGACAGAAGGGCTACCTGCATTTTTGATCATGACAGCTTTTGGGTTTACCCTGGAAGCAGGAGCAGCCAGAGCTGAGGCTCTGCAGAGGCTGACCCCGGCCAGCCCCTTCCTCACTTATCTGTGTGACAATGACTTCCAGGCAGAAGGATGCAAAGCAGGTTTTTGTCTTTTCTCTTGAATGCCAATAGGTAAAATATTTAGGCTTTGAAATAACTAATTACCCTCTCTTTGAACTATCCCAAGGACACTTTTAAAGAAAAGACAGAAGACTGCTGGTACATCCATATGGGATCAGGAGCAAAGCAGCAAGGATCCGAGGCCAGCGGCGTGGCCGGGCAGTGTCACGTCCCTGCCACCCTGTGACAAGGCACACAGCTGCAGAGCCCCAGAGCCTGCAGGCCCTGCAGCTGCCACACGGATGGACCTGGTTCCCTCCCCGGGTGCCCAGAGGGAAACCTGAGGGCAGGCGTCCACCCCGAGGGTGCACCCAGAGCCCCGGGCAGGGATGGAGTCGCTGGCTGCTCTCTGGGGACGAGACCCTCCCTGCAGGTGACACTGCCTTGTCCTCTCCCTCCCTGGGGGACAGGGACCTCCAGGGTCTATGACCAGCCTCCTTCTGTCAGCATCCAGGTGCTGTGTTAGAGCCAGAGGGGTCAAGGCTTTCCAGAACCATAGGACCCTTTAGGCTGGAAAAGCCTTCTAAGGTCATCGAGCCCAGCTGCTGCCCCAGCACTGCCAAGCCCCCACCCAAATCAGGTCCCTAAACACCACATCTTGCCATGCTTTAAATGTCTCCAGCAATGGGGACTGCCCTGGGCAGCCCGCTCCTACGCCTGACCACCCTTTCAGTGAACAAACTGGTCCTCAAAGCCAATCTAAGCCTTCCCTGCTGCAACTTGAGGCCATTTCCTTTTGTCACGTCACTTCTTACCGGAGAGATCTCGGCACTTAAACCTTACCTGCCCCTTCCCTAGGAGGTCTCTGGCTTGCCTGGATGAGAGGAGAAACACTCCCACCACAGGAACGGCAGCTCAGCAGGTCCCACACCGAGGCAGGGGAGCAGCTGTCCTCACCAGAGCTCCCGTGTCAGCTCTCAGAGATCGGCTCTGCTCAGTGCTTCAGAATTGGCTGTTTGGAGGAAGGGGAAAAAACAGGTTAGCCAAGATTTTTATCCAGACTTATCTGATGTCTTTGCCTGCTTTGCCTCTTCCTGACTTCCTCCTGCTAAGAAAACAGCTGCCTTTGGACTTCTAGGGGGAACTGTCACGTAATGCTCAAAAAGAAACTACAGAAATGTGTCTCATTTTTAAAGACTCAGCAGAGAAGACAGATAACTGCAGCTTCTCCATCCCCACTGCCTGCAGAGCTGCCAGGCACCAGGCCAGCTCTGCTGCTGCTTCAAGTTGTTCCCAACTCTGCTGCAAGAACTGAAGGCTGCTTTGGCGTGCCATTGCTCCGCTTCTCCCAAAAAAGATCTTTCAGTGCTGTTACCCCTCCACGGGAAGGGCCTTTCTGTCTCACACACTCGGTGACACGAGGCTGCACGAAGCTGCAGCAGCCTCTGCTCCGGGTGGGAAGGGCTTTCTTCCTCCTCTGGCACCTGGCTGGCACAGGTTGCTCACAGATGCTGGGGCTGCCCCATCCCTGGAAGTGTTTGAGGCCCATTGGTGCTCTGGGATCAGGCTCACAGCAACCTGGTCCATGGAACCATGTCCCTGCCCACGGCAGCAGGCTTGGAATCAGGTGATCTTCAGAGCCCCTTCCAACCTGAATTATTCCATGATTCTATGAACTCAAAAAACTCGGGGAAGAAATCTGTAAAGGTCACTAAATACATAAAAGCATATCCCCACCAGCATAATTTTGAATGAAAAGTATATCTACAAACAGGGAGAAATATTCTATGTATTTGCTGCTGCTACCTTTCAGGCGTAATTTTAGCTATCGCTTCACGTTTTTAAATATTCTCTTTTGAAATAATAAGCAGTGTTCAAATTTTAGCATTTTTACACTATTGCAGAAGCAAAAATCGCTGACAGTCAGGCCGTGTCATTCTTTATGGAGCAGAGGCATCGTGACAGAATTTTTACAGGACGTCACTCCACAGAGAGCACCAAATTCCATATCAGTTGGCAGCTCTGTTCCTCCACATCAGAAAGCTAAACTAGGACAAGACAGCCTCGGGCTTCATGAAGGGCAAGGCAATAAGAGACGCG
This sequence comes from Melospiza melodia melodia, assembly GCF_035770615.1. Classification (NCBI taxonomy): domain Eukaryota; kingdom Metazoa; phylum Chordata; class Aves; order Passeriformes; family Passerellidae; genus Melospiza; species Melospiza melodia. Next base: position 31,417,256 of record NC_086203.1, on the reverse strand, counting down.
CCTTAATAATATCATTACAATTTCCACAGATCTGTCACCTGATCTGTGACAGCACAGCACCCTGGCCGAGAGGAAGGTGAGCCTGCCCAGGACAGGGGTGGAACTAGGTCGTTTTCAGGATCTCTTCCACCCCAAACCATTCTGTGGTGTGATGAAACAGGAGAGTTGTAAGGGAGAAGAAGGATGAATTCCTTTGGAAGGATAATTGTTTGCCTCTCTAGTAGCAGGTTTTGCTGGCAGGATTGTTTTGCTCTTGCACTGACTGACCTTGGCTGAAGGTGCTTCACCCTGCAGAGAGCGCTAACAGCCTGCTGCACACGCTGTTCTTGGGCAGACTGCACGGAGCTCGAGGGCAAAGAGCCCCCAGCAGTTCCGTGACAGGAGCAGATGCTCCTCCCCACGTTTGGAAATATCCATTAGGAATTTTTCCAGGGGACGGCAACAGCAGACCGGTGTGTACTGCAAGGGCAGACTCTGCAGGCTGCCTGAAACCTGGCTGGGCTCCAATCAAAGCACCTCTTCAGTCTGCTTCTCCCGCTCCTGGTATTGAGCCTAGCTGGCACCCCAGCGCACGGTTACTGGAATACAGAATAAATCAGTGCTGCAGTGAACTGCACTACAAGCTCTGCAGCTCTCGCTGTGTGTGCAGGGCTTAAAACACACCTGGTGCATTTGAAACAGATGAAAATTATGGCTCCCCCTGAATAAACATGATTTCTCTCCTAGATATCATAAATACTTATAAATAAATACTTATCATAAATACTTATACATAAATACTTATTTTGAAAAATAATACTTCAAGGGGTGATCAGAATGGGAGCACAGACAAACGCAAAGAATAAAAACTACAGCGTTTGATGCTTTATCAAATGGTGTGTCTGCCTTACCGTGTCGGGAAGCTGGACTGCTGGACCCAACTTTGCAGCACATTCTTGTCATTGCTTCTGAGCCACCTTCCGCAGCTGCTCTCGTGGCATTTGCCGTGCCGTTTGCAAATTACAATACGAGCGAACCTGGAAGACAAAGCACAAGATAAATTTACAGCTGGACAGTAAAATCTTTTTCTCCAAAATGCAATCAATGTACAGCTTTCCCCGTAAGCTGAAGTACAGGCCAAATTCATAGAATCATTTGGGTCAGAAAAGCCCTTCAGGCAGTGAAAACGAGCATTTAGGTGTGGTGTGAAGCTTGGGGAGCCCTGAAGAGGCCGTAAAAGTCAACTGATATTCTTTGGAAATTACAAATAAAAAATGGGAGGAATGAATTTACAATGAATCCAGTGCAGAAACGCCACAAGGGACAGCTTGTAGGGGAGATGCCTGAAAGCCAAAGCTGTGCTTCAGTGGCATCTGAGGTGGCAATTTTGCAGAGTGCCTGTACACAAGTTTCTTTTCACTGTGAGCAGCGGCTCAGAAGACCTGGCTGTAAAAAACACAGGTTACTGTCCCCAAGCACATGCCAGTGGTCTGGAAAAGGGTGACACTGGTTGACATGACTGTTGTGTTTGCTAAAGGGGAGAGCTCCTCAGTCCTCCTCACTTCACTGATGCTCCCAGTTGTGGTGCAGGTGAATGGCACCACTGGGCTGTGCTTCACCTCCCTGGGTATATTCTGTGCAGGGAACTGCAATGCCATTGCAACTTTTCTGCTCTCGCATCATTCTTCCAGAAAAAAACAGTACCTTGAAGGGGAAAGTGCCCTGTCCCTGTCCCACTTCCTTTGTCACTTGTGGTAACCCGCAGCACATTCCCTGCACATGTTATCTGAATGTTAACTCTGTTCACAAGTGCTGTGAATAAACCCAAATCCAACTGAGAAAGTTCCTCTTTGCTCACATTTCAATACAAGGCTGGAACTATCACCTTGCAAAGAACTTTCCTCTACCAGTGCTAGATGCAAAACTAAAAAGCCAACCTAGGAATGCCTGCCACACTCCAGCACACAAAGCTGCTGCTGTTTCTGATGCTTTTAATGGCTTAGGCTGAGGGCTTTTCTGTTCTTCCTTTGCTCTGCTAATGGGAAGGACTTTGAGACCTCTTTGAACTAGCTACAGATACGGAAGATTGAGTAAACAAGTATTCTTCAGCCCATTTCTCTTAAGAGTTTGTCCTGACAGATATCTTCTCCCTCCTGAGGGTTAGATTATAGCTTGTTTTTCCCTTTTTTCCCCCTTTAGCCCCTGAAGCATTTCGCACCCTGCTGGGCAAATGCCCAGAAGTAATCAGACTGCCTGAACACGGGAAACGCAGACAAAAGAAAAGGCTGGAAGTTACTGTTCTTCTCCCAGCTGGCACTGCCAACTCCTGAGGGCTCAGCCACGACAGCCCACGTTTCTGAGAGTACCTGTACGCTCTGGGTGTGTGCAGCCCTTGGGTCCTGCGGCAGCCTGGAGCTGCAGGCTCGCATATCCACCCCGAGCTCCTGGAACCTCCAGGACAAAGCCACCTCTCCCTGCTGCTCCCGTGTTGCTCTGCCTGTGGAGCAGGGAGGGAAGGCACACAGGTTAGCACAGTGGCAGTGCACGAGCTGCCAGGCGTCACCCATCTGACCTGCACCAAAGAGAAAAATCTTAATTTTCAAAACTTCCCATCATGCCACACAAAACACTGAAGCCTTCCAAATCTGGAAGGGATAGCCTGGCATGATGCCCCCCCAGGTCATATCTTACATAAAGAGTTCTTTTTCTCCTGCACAAGGCTCTATATCCTACTTTGACAGATATACAAATATCTATAGAAACTACAGACATTCAATAAGCGATCTTAAATCATAACAGCCAGGCCTCTGTATGGCCGCGCTTAACTCCTGCTGAGCTCAGGCCATCTCCCCATTCCTCAGGCATCAGAAAGCACTGAAACTCCCGTGTTTTCCTGGGGGCTGCCTGCTTGCAGCTGCCCTCCTCTCACCAACGGGGCCACCTGCCAGGCTCCCCGGTGCACAGGGCACAGCAGCCTCCAAGGGGAGTATTCGTCTGTTTGAGAGGTGATTAAAAGCCTGGGGAAAAAAAAAGCTCAGCGATACTGTGGCTCTGAAGGTGCAAGAATCATTACCCTGGAGATGTGCAGGTCACCTGGTTCATGCTGGGCATGCTCTCTGCTCACTTCACCTGAGCGTTCAGCTGGAGAGATCCATTTCCACGCGCTGGGCTGGGTCCATCTCCTTCCCTGCTGTGAGAAGGTGTTCGGGGGGATGCCACTGCCTGCTCAGCAGAGGCTCCACACACTCTGCCAGCAGCAGGGGCAGCCTTTGAGGCCACACCAGCCTGGCGGAGAGTCACTGAGCCATTATGACAGCCACTGATGAATCCTCAACCTGAACCCCAAATTTCACCAGAGCAGTTCTTCCCCAATTTGCTGCTAACAGCTGTACACTGCAGCTCCTCTGCTGTTTCCCAGCTACAGATGCGTGCCAGCACAGGAATATCAGTGTATTTTTTTCCTCCACATCTGTCTGATAACGTTGGCTGTAACGCTGGCATTGTCACGACTATTAAGTCATCCATGCTAAAATGAAATAAACCCCCCACTTTGAAGCACTGAATTCTCTACCAAAGCAAGTGTCTTACTGCTGTCTGCTTGGCCATACTGGGCAGCTTATTTTCATTCGGACAAATGAAATGAGCTTTTCCAGTACAAAACCCCTCTCCAGCAGCACAGGACGTACCACGACCAAGAGAAGCGCCCCCGCCAATGCCCGTCACCGGCCCCCCAGAACCCGCCCGCCCGCGGCGCCGCTGAGCCCACAGCCCCTGGGCTCGGCACTGCGTACCTCACGGACAATCCCGCCGCTGCGGCCTCGGGGTGCCCAACAGCCGGTCCGGGGCACGGGCCGCGCGGCTCCTTTCTCCCGCCCTTGGTGCCGCCATCTCGGGACGCCCGAGCGCGTCCCGGCCGAGCCGCTGCCAAGGTCGCGATCGCGCCTGCGCCGCGGCAGAGACGCGTAATGGCCGCCGCCCCTCGGCTGCCTGTGCGGGGGGGCTGCGCTGCTGCGGCGCTCTGGGGCGGGCGGGGAAGGCGGGCAGAAGACCAGCTGCGATGCCCTCAAAAATCCTCTAAAATAAATGCCAAACACCTGCCTCTTACCCTACAAGAACCAAAGAAGCCCCCTTCCTTTAAAACCATCTTGAAATATATTTTATATTTCTATTTTTTATATTTACATCCACATGCATATTTATACCGGACACTGATGTGTTAAGTAATTGATATAGTACATTACGTCTATTCCTATTATTGATATTTATTTATCTGTTGTGTTTTCATATATATCTTTATATATTGATTGCATATTTCTATACTTAGATTAATATTTCTATACCAGTTCCATTATTCCAAATAAAAACCCCATCAGTAAACAAATGAACATAAAAAAGCCCTTTCTTTTAGGCGACATTGAAATAGTATAATTTATACTTTGTATAATTATATTCAGATTAATATTTATTGTCTCTTTTGACGCAATAATGATAATATATAATATAAATAAAATTCCAGAAGTTTATTTAAATGCTTATTTAAATTCCTTGTCATATCTACTCCTACAACAAATTTTTTCCTCTATTTTTAAATTTTACATATCTAGATGTATTTATGACATATTACTATACTTAGATTACCACCTTTATATTGTTTGTATTTGTAATTTTTAAAGTCAAAACCCTGCCTATTGGCAAATAAAAAACCCGCTTTATTTAACTGTTTTTAAAAATATATATATATTTATAATTTTGATATGTATGTTTATCATTTGTTAAATATTATAACATATTGATGTACTGTATTTAGAAATACTTTATACATATTTCCTATATTATGTTATAATACTTTATATACAGTATTACTTGCATTATGTATTATATCAATTTTTATTTTTCCATATTTATGAATATTTTCTATTTCTAGATATGTCTGCATATATTTGTCATACATTTCTATATTTATTTTTTGATTGGGGTTTCTATTTCTAATATCTATTTTTACACATCTATAAACATATATAATATCCTGTATTAAAATTATATCTTATTGTAATATATAGTGATATATGTTACATGGATTTTTATTAACATATTCGATTTGATTTACATTTTAGGATTTTTATTCTCACTTCAATACATATATTTGTTTTGTTTAATTAGCGTTACACTTAAATTTTACATTTAAAATCCAATTCCTAAATAAAATGACAAACAGCATTGAATTCCCACCAATATCTTCCAAAAACATCAAGATACCTCCAACAGCCAAGCAACAGCCAGCGAAAAAAACACACAACGCTCTTTTCGATAACAATTCTCATCAGGTCAGAAAAATGGAACAAAAATAAAAGGAAACCCTATTGAAACACACACAGCAAATCACAGAAACTACTGAAAAAAATGAAACCAGCCTAATAAACTCCAAACAGTGCCACTGATCCTGAATGTTACTAAAAAAAATAAACAAAATTCTACCTCTACACTAACTCAAAGAATAAACAATTCTTTGTTTAAAAATAACTTTAAAAACCGAACTAATTAACGAAATGGGGAAAAAAAAATTTCAACCCCTAAAAACCAAGAAAACAACTACCCAAATAAATACTTAAAAAGACCCACCATGTAAATACCCATATTCCCAAAACTAAATCTGAAAAACAACAACCAAATACATCAAAGGACACACATACAAAAAAAAAAAGCCCCAAAACCAAATAAACTTAAATTTACAACAAAAAAATTATTCCCAACTGAATAAACCCATAGTGCCTCAAGCTATCAAAATAAAAATACCACCTAGAAACAAACACAAAGACTAAAGACAAACGTAACCATAAACAATGTTCCCCAAATTACCCGTAACCATAAAACATACACTACAACCAAACAAACCAAATAAATAAAAGCTCTGGAAAACGATAAACTCACATGCAATTATCGAGATTAAAAACCCGCTGCTATGAACGACACGACGCTACCTCAAGCTCTCCAAAACAAACACTACACACTCACGCTAATAAAAGCCACCGCAACAGAATTAAAATGCGAACCGCTGCTTCACGCTACAACCCGTAAAAACCATTGCGCGCCCTTCTAAACATAATACCCCGGAAAAAAAATATATATCCGACTACAAAACTCAATCCGAAACGAACCTTTATCATCCCTACCGGCACCGAGAACCGTACCACTCAGGAAGAACACCATATCCCTTAGCGTACACCCGCTGCAAACCGAACACAGCGATGCAATCAACGCCTCCAAAGCGCCTCCGAACCACGGCACCGCCGAACTTTGAGCGGCCGAACCCCGCGCTCGCTGCCGGCACGGGACGGAGCGCGGCTCCCGGCAGGAAAGCGGCTCCTGCGGCGGCTGCTCCGGCACGCGGGGCCGGCGCCGCCCCGGGGAGCCCCGCCCGCTGCCCCTGCCCGGCGGGGCCGGCACCGGGCCCGGGGCTACCGGCGGCACCCGAGCCCCGCGCCCGGAGCGGACGGAGCGGCCGGCACCGCCCGGGCCGGCGCAGCAGCGCCCGCGCCGCCTCTGCCGCCCTTGGCCGGCCCGGCCCGGCTCCGCTCGGCTCCGCACGGCTCGCACCGGCGCGGCTCCGCCCCTGCCGCCCTTGGCCGGCCCGGCCGCGCCGAATCCCCCATGCACCCCGGCAGCTGCCCGGGCCGTGCCAGCAGCGCTCCCGAGCGGGAACGTTCCGGGCCGGGCCGCGGGCACGAGGAGCGCCCTCCAATGCAGCGGCACAGCCCCATTGCAGCCCTGCAAAGGCTGCCGGAGCTGCGGCTTCCCGCAAGCCAACCCCGAAACTGACGCCGCAGGCGGGCTCACCTCACTTCAACAAGGGCAAAGAAATGCGTTCTCCCCTAAAATTTCACCCCCTACGACAGCAGAAAAGAAGGGGCGCTCCCCAAATGAAAGCCTTCGACTGATGGGAAAGGGGGCTTTCGACTTCCATTCAAACCCTTGAAAAGGAAGGACACCAGGGCTGCCCCCTCCATTTAAACCCGAGGGTGATGAAAATGGGGTGGCTGCCTTCAAATCAAACCCATAATACCACAAGAATACTTTTCCCATTCCCCTTAGAATAGAACGCAGGGATTCCCTGTGACATCCGGGATACTTCTAACAGCCTGGAAAAGGCAGCTTTTCCTGCAATCAACACCCTTAAAACCACAAGTCAAGAGGGATCCCCTCAGGTCAAACGCAGACAATAAAAGAAGAGGAGCTGCTTCCTTCTCCTTAATCCCTTTTGTCCTCACAAGCTCCATTTTTGTTCCTGGGGAACCGGGGAGGGACTGGCAAGATGAAATTGCAAAGGGGAAGGACAAAAGTCCCCGCTCCAAACCCACACAGGCTCACCTGTTCGGCTGCTGCTCCCCGGCACAAAGATTCGTCCCTCGGCACCTCCTTTAAGCGATGCTCCACGTATCCAAGCGCGGCTCCAGGTGTCCCCCCGACCCTGTGAGAAGCTCTCGCAGTCCGTCCATGAGACAGCGCCGGGAGCGCCCCATAAACCCCTCCACTCAGCAGCTCCATGCAAAAGGGAGCTGAGGCAAAGCCTCCCCCTAAAACAGCCTCGCCCCGGCAGGAGCCGGCCCCTCATCATCCTCACACTCACACCTGGGCTGCTCCGAGCCCCCATCTTCCTAACAGCTCATACCTGGGCTGCTCCGAGCCCCCATCATATATTTTTCATATTTATATTCGCATTTATATTTAGAATTTATATTACTGTATAATAAAAATTATATTATATATTGCATCTCTTCATGTTACTTACATAGATTTCTATTTCTATTTCGATTCATAGTTTGGTATTATATCTTTATATCTCTATATATTTATTATATATTTCTGTATGTCGATTTACATTTCTATAGTACTTATATTATTTAAAATAAAACCCCTGCCTCTAACGAAATAAAAAGCAAAGACACCCCTTTATTTAAAACACATTTAAAATTTTAAAAATAAATTTGTTTGTCGTAATTCTATTCACATCTATATTTGTAATTTTCATTTGTTGTATTTATAGATATTATATATATTGCAGAGTATACCTTTTTATATAATAATAGATATATTCTTTTGACACAATAGATTTCTTTTACTGATATTTATATGTATTAAATATTTATTGATATCGACATATATATGGTATATTTGGATTTCTAGTTTTATATTTTTTATGAAATCTCCAGCCTATACCCCAATAAAAGCCAAGCAATCCCCAATTTATTTAAACTATATTTAAATATAAATCCTGTCACGGCTGCATTGCACAGCACTGCCCCAAGTTAATCTGACACTTGCTCATCTCCTGGACCTGAAACTGAACCCGCTCACCTTGATCGCACCTGGCAGAACCATTTTCGTACCTTTTTCTGGCATGTCTTGTTTTTGTTTTGTTTTTTTTTGTCTTGAGTTTTTGTGGCCTTTATTGCCTCTCTTTCTTGCCTTGTTTCTTGGGGCTTTTACTCCCTTTTTCCTTGATTTTTTTCTGGCACTTCTTGGGGTTTTTTCTTCGTTTCTTCTTGCCCATTTTTGTGTTTTTTCTGGTTTTTCCTTGCCCCCTTGGGGTTTTTTTTTTTTCTGTTTTTTTTTTTTTTCTGGGTTTTTCTTTGCCTTTTTTTTTTTCCCCTGGATTTTTCTTCCCCATCTTGGTTTTTTGTTGCGATTTTATTTCTTGCCCATCTTGGGGTTTTTCCCTGGTCTGTTTTCAGGGATTTTTCTTGCCCATCTTGGGTTCTTTTCTGTTTTGTTTTTTTTTCCTGGGTTTTCCTTGGGGGATTTTCCGTTTTTTTTTTTTTTTTTCTGGGATTTTTCTCGCCCATCTTGGGGTTCTATTCTGGGCTTTTTCCTACCCATCCTGGGATTTTCTTCTGCGTTTTTTTCTTGCCCATCTTGTTGTTGTTGTTGTTTGGGTTTTTTTGTTTGTTTGGTTTTGGGTTTGGGTTTTTTTTTCTTGTTTTTTTTTTTTTCTGTGGTATTTCTGGGATTTTTCTTGCCCATCTTGGGGTTTTTTTCGGGGGAGGGCGGTTTTCTCGCCCGTCTCGAGGTTTTTTTCTGTGGGTTTGGTTTTTGTTGGTTTTTTTTTCTTTTCTTTTTCTTTTTTTCCCCCCTAGGTTACTCCTTGCCCTCCTGGTTTTTGGGTTTTTTTGTCTGTCTTCCTTCCTTCCTTCCTGTCCTTCCTTCTTTCTTCCTTTCATTTCCTTTCCTTATTTTCTTTTTTTCTTCCTTTCTTTCTTTCTTTCCCTGTATTTCTGATCTTGGTTTTCCTTTCTAGCTTTAGAATAAAAAAGCAGCAGTAGTAACTTTCAGGCTACCTGGGATTAAAAAAATCTCCAAAACGAAAATGATTTAAAGAAAACTATTTATTCCCTGGAAGCCTGAAATTTTCTACTGCTGCACGTGACATAGAGCTTTTATTCCTTCTTATAGATAGTTGATATTCTATACTTACTTTATACAGCGCTCCCTGCCATCTACACTGGCGCACTGCAGGCACAGCGCCACCTGCCGTCTGCAGAGGCGCACTGCAGGCACAGCACTGTGGCATCGTTCGGTTCTGTTTAATGAAACTCGGCTTGGTTCAGGTCTTGGTCTAAACTCGTTTAAGTTCGGCTCTTCGGCCGAACTCGGCACAGTTCGGCTAAACTCGGTCATATTCGGCACATTGTCTAAATGCGGCTCAAGTAGGCTACACTCAGCTATCGGTTCCAGTCGGCTATCATCGGCTCTTCGGTGAAACTCGGCTGTTTTCTGCCACACTCGGCTCCTCGGCTCTCTGGAACAATTCGGACAGTCGCGCTTTACGGCACCTTTTACGACAGTCGCGCTTTACGGCACCTTTTACGACAGTCGTGCTTTACGGCCGTATTTACGACAGTCGCGCTTTACGACACCTTTTACGACAGTCGCGCTTTACGGCAATCTTTACGACAGTCGCGCTTTACGGCACCTTTTACGACAGTCGCGCTTTACGGCCGTATTTACCACAGTCGCGCTTTACGGCACCTTTTACGACAGTCGCGCTTTACGGCAGTCGCGCTTTACGGCACCTTTTACGACAGTCGCGCTTTACGGCCGTATTTACGACAGTCGCGCTTTACGGCAGTCGCGCTTTACGGCACCTTTTACGACAGTCGCGCTTTACGGCAATATTTACGACAGTCGGGCTTTACGACACCTTTTACGACAGTCGCGCTTTACGACACCTTTTACGACAGTCGCGCTTTACGGCAATATTTACGACAGTCGGGCTTTACGACACCTTTTACGACAGTCGCGCTTTACGGCCGTAATTGCGACAGTCGCGCTTTACGGCCGTATTTACGACAGTCGCGCTTTACGGCACCTTTTACGACAGTCGCGCTTTACGACACCTTTTACGGCAGTCGCGCTTTAGGCACCTTTTACGACAGTCGCGCTTTACGGCGCCTTTTAGGACAGTCAGCATTATCTCAGCAAACACTCAGCACCCGCTCAGCACCATCTCACCACCAATCAGTACCCAATCAGCACCATCTCAGCACCCACTCAGGGCCATCTTAACAACCAATCAGCACCATCTCAGGACCTTCGCACCACCCACTCAGCAGCATCTCAGAACCATCTCAGCAACCAATCAGCACCCAGTCAGCACCATCTCACCACATATCAGCACCGACTCAGCACCATCTCAGCAGCCATTCAGAACCATCTCAGAAACCAAGCAGCAACAAATCAGCAGCATCTCAGCAGCGAATCAGCACCCACTCAGCACCATAACAGCAACAAATCAGCAACCAATCAGCACCATCTCAGCCCCCACTCAGGGCCATCTTAGCAACCAATCAGCACCATCTCAGGACTTTTGCACCACCCACTCAGCACCATCTCAGCAACCAATCAGCACCCAATCAGGACCATCTCAGCAACCAATCAGCACCCATTCAGCACCATCTCAGCACCCACTCAGGGCCATCTTAGCAACCAATCTGCACCATCTCAAGACCTTCGCACCACCCACTCAGCACCATCTCAGCACCATCTAAGAAACCAATCAGCACCATCTCAGCAAGCAAACAGCACCCATTCAGCACCATCTCAGCACCCACTCAGGGCCATCTTAGCAAGCAATCAGCACCATCTCAGGACGTTCGCACCACCCACTCAGCACCATCTCAGCAACCATCTCTGCACCCAATCAGCACCATCTCAGCAACGAATCCGCACCGACTCAGGACAATCTCAGAAACCAATCAGCACCATCTCAGGACCTTCGCACCACCCACTCAGCACCATCTCAGCAACGAATCAGCACCCCCTCAGGACCACTGCAGCAACCAATCACTACCATTTCAGCACCCACTCAGGGCCATCTTAGCAACCAATCAGCACCCACTCATAACAATCTCAGCAACCAATCACAAGCCCCTCAGCACCATCTGAGCAACCAATCAGCACCCACTCATAACAATCTCAGCAACCAATCAGGAACCACTCATAACAATCTCAGCAACCAATCAGTACCCAATCAGTACCATCACAGCAGCCACTCAGCACCATCTGAGGACCATCTCTGGACCCACTCAGCACCATCTCAGCAACCAATCAGCAACCAATCAGGACCATCTCAGCAACCAATCAGCACCCATTCAGCACCATCTCAGCACCCACTCAGGGCTATCTTAGCAACCAATCAGCACCATCTCAGCAACCAATCAGCACCATACCAGCAACCAATCAGGACCATCTCAGCAAACAATCATCACCGACTCAGCACCATCTCAGCAACCAATCAGCACCCGCTCAGCACCAACTGAGAAACCAATAGGACCCACTCATAACAATCTCAGCAACCAATCAGCACCCAATCAGGACCATCTCAGCACACACTCAGCACCATCTCAGCAACCAATCAGCAACCAATCAGGACCATCTCAGCAACCAATCAGCACCCACTCATAACAATCTCAGCAACCAATCAGGACCCACTCATAACAATCTCAGCAACCAATCAGCACCCAATCAGTACCATCACAGCATCCACTCAGCACCATCTGAGGACCATCTCTGGACCCACTCAGCACCATCTCAGCAACCAATCAGCACCCAATCAGGACCATCTCAGCAACCAATCAGGACCATCTCAGCAACCAATCAGCACCCATTCAGCACCATCTCAGCACCCACTCAGGGCTATCTTAGCAACCAATCTGCACCATCTCAGGACCTTGGCACCACCCACTCAGCACCATCTCAGCACCATCTCAGCACCCATTCAGCACCATCTCAGCACCCACTCAGGGCCATCTTAGCAAGCAATCAGCACCATCTCAGGACTTTCGCACCACCCACTCAGCACCATCTCAGCAACCAATCAGCACACGCTCAGCACCATCTCAGCACCCGCTCAGCACCATATCAGCAACCATCTCTGCACCCAATCAGCACCATCTCAGCAACGAATCCGCACCGACTCAGGACAATCTCAGAAACCAATCAGCACCATCTCAGGACCTTCGCACCACCCACTCAGCACCATCTCAGCAACCAATCAGCACCCCCTCAGGACCATCGCAGCATCCACTCAGCACCATCTCAGCAACCAATCAGCACCCACTCAGGACCACTGCAGCAACCAATCTCTACCATCTCAGCACCCACTCAGGGCCATCTTAGCAACCAATCTGCACCATCTCAGGACCTTCGCACCATCCACTCAGCACCATCTCAGCACCATCTAAGCAACCAATCAGCACCCACTCAGCACCATATCAGCACCATCTCAGCAACCAATCAGCACCCACTCAGCACCATCTCACCACTAATCAGCAACATCTCAGCACCATCACACCACCATTTCAGCACCCACTCAGCACCATTTCAGCAACCAATCAGCACCCACTCATGACAATCTTAGCAACCAATCACCACCATCTCAGGACCATTTCAGCAACCAAGCAGCACCCGCTCAGGACCATCACAGCAACCAATCAGCACCCAGTCAGCACCATCTCAGGACCATCGCAGCATCCACTCAGCACTATCTCAGCACCGACTCAGGAGCATCTCAGCGCCATCTCATGACCCACTCAGCACCATCTCAGCAACCAATCAGCACCATACCAGCAACCAATCAGGACCATCTCAGCAAACAATCATCACCGACTCAGCACCATCTCAGCAACCAATCAGCACCCGCTCAGCACCAACTGAGAAACCAATCAGGACCCACTCATAACAATCTCAGCAACCAATCAGCACCCAATCAGGACCATCTCAGCACCCACTCAGCACCATCTCAGCAACCAATCAGCAACCAATCAGGACCATCTCAGCAACCAATCAGCACCCACTCATAACAATCTCAGCAACCAATCAGGACCCACTCATAACAATCTCAGCAACCAATCAGCACCCAATCAGTACCATCACAGCATCCACTCAGCACCATTTGAGGATCATCTCTAGACCCACTCAGCACCATCTCAGCAACCAATCAGCACCCAATCAGGACCATCTCAGAAACCAATCAGCACCATCTCAGGACCTTCGCACCACCCACTCAGCACCATCTCAGCACCATCACAGCAACCATCTCAGCAACCATTCACCACCCTCTCAGCACCACCTCAGGAACCACTCAGCACCATCTCAGCACCATCTCAGCACCCACTCAGGGCCATCTTAGCAACCAATCTGCACCATCTCAGGACCTTCGCACCACCCACTCAGCACCATCTCAGCAACCAATCAGCACCATCTCAGGACCATCGCAGCATCCACTCAGCACCATCTCAGCAACGAATCAGCACCCACTCAGGACCACTGCAGCAACCAATCACTATTATTTCAGCACCCACTCAGGGCCATCTTAGCAACCAATCTGCACCATCTCAGGACCTTTGCACCACCCACTCAGCACCATCTCAGCACCATCTAAGAAACGAAGCAGCACCCCCTCAGGACCATCTGAGCAACCAATCAGCACCCACTCATAACAATCTCAGCAACCAATCACAAGCCCCTCAGCACCATCTGAGCAACCAATCAGCACCCACTCATAACAATCTCAGCAACCAATCAGGACCCACTCATAACAATCTCAGCAACCAATCAGCACCCAATCAGTACCATCGCAGCATCCACTCAGCACCATCTGAGGACCATCTCTGGACCCACTCAGCACCATCTCAGCAACCAATCAGCAACCAATCAGGACCATCTCAGCAACCAATCAGCACCCATTCAGCACCATCTCAGCACCCACTCAGGGCTATCTTAGCAACCAATCTGCACCATCTCAGGACCTTCGCACCACCCACTCAGCACCATCTCAGCACCATCTCAGCAACCAATCAGCACCATCTCAGCAAGCAAACAGCACCCATTCAGCACCATCTCAGCACCCACTCAGGGCCATCTTAGCAAGCAATCAGCACCATCTCAGGACTTTCGCACCACCCACTCAGCACCATCTCAGCAACCAATCAGCACACGCTCAGCACCATCTCAGCACCCGCTCAGCACCATCTCAGCAACCATCTCTGCACCCAATCAGCACCATCTCAGCAACGAATCCGCACCGACTCAGGACAATCTCAGAAACCAATCAGCACCATCTCAGGACCTTCGCACCACCCACTCAGCACCATCTCAGCAACGAATCAGCACCCCCTCAGGACCACTGCAGCAACCAATCACTACCATTTCAGCACCCACTCAGGGCCATCTTAGCAACCAATCAGCACCCACTCATAACAATCTCAGCAACCAATCACAAGCCCCTCAGCACCATCTGAGCAACCAATCAGCACCCACTCATAACAATCTCAGCAACGAATCAGGACCCACTCATAACAATCTCAGCAACCAATCAGTACCCAATCAGTACCATCACAGCATCCACTCAGCACCATCTGAGGACCATCTCTGGACCCACTCAGCACCATCTCAGCAACCAATCAGCAACCAACCAGGACCATCTCAGCAACCAATCAGCACCCATTGAGCACCATCTCAGCACCCACTCAGGGCTATCTTAGCAACCAATCAGCACCATCTCAGCAACCAATCAGCACCATACCAGCAACCAATCAGGACCATCTCAGCAAACAATCATCACCGACTCAGCACCATCTCAGCAACCAATCAGCACCCGCTCAGCACCAACTGAGAAACCAATCAGGACCCACTCATAACAATCTCAGCAACCAATCAGCACCCAATCAGGACCATCTCAGCACACACTCAGGGCTATCTTAGCAACCAATCTGCACCATCTCAGGACCTTTGCACCACCCACTCAGCACCATCTCAGCACCATCTCAGCATCCATTCAGCACCATCTCAGCACCCACTCAGGGCCATCTTAGCAAGCAATCAGCACCATCTCAGGACTTTCGCACCACCCACTCAGCACCATCTCAGCAACCAATCAGCACACGCTCAGCACCATCTCAGCACCCGCTCAGCACCATCTCAGGAACCATCTTTGCACCCAATCAGCACCATCTCAGCAACAAATACGCACCGACTCAGGACAATCTCAGAAACCAATCAGCACCATCTCAGGACCTTCGCACCACCCACTCAGCACCATCTCAGCACCATCACAGCAACCATCTCAGCAACCATTCACCACCCTCTCAGCACCACCTCAGGAACCACTCAGCACCATCTCAGCACCATCTCAGCACCCACTCAGGGCCATCTTAGCAACCAATCTGCACCATCTCAGGACCTTCGCACCACCCACTCAGCACCATCTCAGCAACCAATCAGCACCATCTCAGGACCATCGCAGCATCCACTCAGCACCATCTCAGCAACGAATCAGCACCCACTCAGGACCACTGCAGCAACCAATCACTACCATTTCAGCACCCACTCAGGGCCATCTTAGCAACCAATCTGCACCATCTCAGGACCTTTGCACCACCCACTCAGCACCATCTCAGCACCATCTAAGAAACGAAGCAGCACCCCCTCAGCACCATCTGAGCAACCAATCAGCACCCACTCATAACAATCTCAGCAACCAATCACAAGCCCCTCAGCACCATCTGAGCAACCAATCAGCACCCACTCATAACAATCTCAGCAACCAATCAGGACCCACTCATAACAATCTCAGCAACCAATCAGCACCCAATCAGTACCATCACAGCATCCACTCAGCACCATCTGAGGACCATCTCTGGACCCACTCAGCACCATCTCAGCAACCAATCAGGACCATCTCAGCAACCAATCAGCACCCATTCAGCACCATCTCAGCACCCACTCAGGGCTATCTTAGCAACCAATCTGCACCATCTCAGGACCTTCGCACCACCCACTCAGCACCATCTCAGCACCATCTCAGCAACCAATCAGCACCATCTCAGCAAGCAAACAGCACCCATTCCCCACCATCTCAGCAACGAATCCGCACCGACTCAGGACAATCTCAGAAACCAATCAGCACCATCTCAGGACCTTCGCACCACCCACTCAGCACCATCTCAGCAACGAATCAGCACCCCCTCAGGACCACTGCAGCAACCAATCACTACCATTTCAGCACCCACTCAGGGCCATCTTAGCAACCAATCAGCACCCACTCATAACAATCTCAGCAACCAATCACAAGCCCCTCAGCACCATCTCAGCAACCAATCAGCAGCCACTCATAACAATCTCAGCAACCCTTCAGGACCCACTCATAACAATCTCAGCAACCAATCAGTACCCAATCAGTACCATCACAGCATCCACTCAGCACCATCTGAGGACCATCTCTGGACCCACTCAGCACCATCAAAGCAACCAATCAGCAACCAATCAGGACCATCTCAGCAACCAATCAGCACCCATTCAGCACCATCTCAGCACCCACTCAGGGCTATCTTAGCAACCAATCAGCACCATCTCAACAACCAATCAGCACCATACCAGCAACCAATCAGGACCATCTAAGCAAACAATCATCACCGACTCAGCACCATCTCAGCAACCAATCAGCACCCGCTCAGCACCAACTGAGAAACCAATCAGGACCCACTCATAACAATCTCAGCAACCAATCAGCACCCAATCAGGACCATCTCAGCACCCACTCAGCACCATCTCAGCAACCAATCAGCAACCAATCAGGACCATCTCAGCAACCAATCAGCACCCACTCATAACAATCTCAGCAACCAATCAGGACCCACTCATAACAATCTCAGCAACCAATCAGCACCCAATCAGTACCATCACAGCATCCACTCAGCACCATCTGAGGACCATCTCTGGACCCACTCAGCACCATCTCAGCAACCAATCAGCAGCCAATCAGGACCATCTCAGCAACCAATCAGCACCCATTCAGCACCATCTCAGCACCCACTCAGGGCTATCTTAGCAACCAATCTGCACCATCTCAGGACCTTCGCACCAGCCACTCAGC
The DNA here is from genome assembly GCF_035770615.1 of Melospiza melodia melodia. NCBI lineage: Eukaryota > Metazoa > Chordata > Aves > Passeriformes > Passerellidae > Melospiza > Melospiza melodia. The sequence continues at coordinate 31,399,849 of NC_086203.1, read as the reverse complement.
ACCATCTCAGCACCATCTCAGCACCCATTCAGCACCATCTCAGCACCCACTCAGGGCCATCTTGGCAAGCAATCAGCACCATCTCAGGACTTTCGCACCACCCACTCAGCACCATCTCAGCAACCAATCAGCACACGCTCAGCACCATCTCAGCACCCGCTCAGCACCATCTCAGCAACCATCTCTGCACCCAATCAGCACCATCTCAGCAACGACTCCGCACCGACTCAGGACAATCTCAGCAACCAATCAGCACCCCCTCAGGACCATCGCAGCATCCACTCAGCACCATCTCAGCAACCAATCAGCACCCACTCAGGACCACTGCAGCAACCAATCTCTACCATCTCAGCACCCACTCAGGGCCATCTTAGCAACCAATCTGCACCATCTCAGGACCTTCGCACCATCCACTCAGCACCATCTCAGCACCATCTAAGCAACCAATCAGCACCCACTCAGCACCATATCAGCACCATCTCAGCAACCAATCAGCACCCACTCAGCACCATCTCACCACTAATCAGCAACATCTCAGCACCATCACACCACCATTTCAGCACCCACTCAGCACCATTTCAGCAACCAATCAGCACCCACTCATGACAATCTTAGCAACCAATCACCACCATCTCAGGACCATTTCAGCAACCAAGCAGCACCCGCTCAGGACCATCACAGCAACCAATCAGCACCCAGTCAGCACCATCTCAGGACCATCGCAGCATCCACTCAGCACTATCGCAGCACCGACTCAGGAGCATCTCAGCACCATCTCATGACCCACTCAGCACCATCTCAGCAACCAATCAGCACCATACCAGCAACCAATCAGGACCATCTCAGCAAAAAATCATCACCGACTCAGCACCATCTCAGCAACCAATCAGCACCCGCTCAGCACCAACTGAGAAACCAATCAGGACCCACTCATAACAATCTCAGCAACCAATCAGCACCCAATCAGGACCATCTCAGCACCCACTCAGCACCATCTCAGCAACCAATCAGCAACCAATCAGGACCATCTCAGCAACCAATCAGCACCCACTCATAACAATCTCAGCAACCAATCAGGACCCACTCATAACAATCTCAGCAACCAATCAGCACCCAATCAGTACCATCACAGCATCCACTCAGCACCATCTGAGGACCATCTCTAGACCCACTCAGCACCATCTCAGCAACCAATCAGCACCCAATCAGGACCATCTCAGCAACCAATCAGCACCATCTCAGCAAGCAAACAGCACCCATTCAGCACCATCTCAGCACCCACTCAGGGCCATCTTAGCAAGCAATCAGCACCATCTCAGGACTTTCGCACCACCCACTCAGCACCATCTCAGCAACCAATCAGCACACGCTCAGCACCATCTCAGACCCCGCTCAGCACCATCTCAGCAACCATCTTTGCACCCAATCAGCACCATCTCAGCAACGAATCCGCACCGACTCAGGACAATCTCAGAAACCAATCTGCACCATCTCAGGACCTTCGCACCACCCACTCAGCACCATCTCAGCAACCAATCAGCACCATCTCAGGACCATCGCAGCATCCACTCAGCACCATCTCAGCAACGAATCAGCACCCACTCAGGACCACTGCAGCAACCAATCACTACAATTTCAGCATCAACTCAGGGCCATCTTAGCAACCAATCTGCACCATCTCAGGACCTTTGCACCACCCACTCAGCACCATCTCAGCACCATCTAAGAAACGAAGCAGCACCCCCTCAGCACCATCTGAGCAACCAATCAGCACCCACTCATAACAATCTCAGCAACCAATCAGGACCCACTCATAACAATCGCAGCAACCAATCAGCACCCAATCAGTACCATCACAGCATCCACTCAGCACCATCTGAGGACCATCTCTGGACCCACTCAGCACCATCTCAGCAACCAATCAGCAACCAATCAGGACCATCTCAGCAACCAATCAGCACCCATTCAGCACCATCTCAGCACCCACTCAGGGCTATCTTAGCAACCAATCTGCACCATCTCAGGACCTTCGCACCACCCACTCAGCACCATCTCAGCACCATCTCAGCAACCAATCAGCACCATCTCAGCAAGCAAACAGCACCCATTCAGCACCATCTCAGCACCCACTCAGGGCCATCTTAGCAAGCAATCAGCACCATCTCAGGACTTTCGCACCACCCACTCAGCACCATCTCAGCAACCAATCCGCACACGCTCAGCACCATCTCAGCACCCGCTCAGCACCATCTCAGCAACCATCTCTGCACCCAATCAGCACCATCTCAGCAACGAATCCGCACCGACTCAGGACAATCTCAGAAACCAATCAGCACCATCTCAGGACCTTCGCACCACCCACTCAGCACCATCTCAGCAACGAATCAGCACCCCCTCAGGACCACTGCAGCAACCAATCACTACCATTTCAGCACCCACTCAGGGCCATCTTAGCAACCAATCAGCACCCACTCATAACAATCTCAGCAACCAATCACAAGCCCCTCAGCACCATCTGAGCAACCAATCAGCACCCACTCATAACAATCTCAGCAACCAATCAGGAACCACTCATAACAATCTCAGCAACCAATCAGTACCCAATCAGTACCATCACAGCATCCACTCAGCACCATCTGAGGACCATCTCTGGACCCACTCATAACAATCTCAGCAACCAATCAGAAGCCCCTCAGCACCATCTCAGCAACCAATCAGCACCCATTCAGCACCATCTCAGCACCCACTCAGGGCTATCTTAGCAACCAATCAGCACCATCTCAGCAACCAATCAGCACCATACCAGCAACCAATCAGGACCATCTCAGCAAACAATCATCACCGACTCAGCACCATCTCAGCAACCAATCAGCACCCGCTCAGCACCAACTGAGAAACCAATCAGGACCCACTCATAACAATCTCAGCAACCAATCAGCACCCAATCAGGACCATCTCAGCACACACTCAGCACCATCTCAGCAACCAATCAGCAACCAATCAGGACCATCTCAGCAACCAATCAGCACCCACTCATAACAATCTCAGCAACCAATCAGGACCCACTCATAACAATCTCAGCAACCAATCAGCACCCAATCAGTACCATCACAGCATCCACTCAGCACCATCTGAGGACCATCTCTGGACCCACTCAGCACCATCTCAGCAACCAATCAGCAGCCAATCAGCACCATCTCAGCAACCAATCAGCACCCATTCAGCACCATCTCAGCACCCACTCAGGGCTATCTTAGCAACCAATCTGCACCATCTCAGGACCTTGGCACCACCCACTCAGCACCATCTCAGCACCATCTCAGCACCCATTCAGCACCATCTCAGCACCCACTCAGGGCCATCTTAGCAAGCAATCAGCACCATCTCAGGACTTTCGCACCACCCACTCAGCACCATCTCAGCAACCAATCAGCACACGCTCAGCACCATCTCAGCACCCGCTCAGCACCATCTCAGCAACCATCTCTGCACCCAATCAGCACCATCTCAGCAACGAATCCGCACCGACTCAGGACAATCTCAGAAACCAATCAGCACCATCTCAGGACCTTCGCACCACCCACTCAGCACCATCTCAGCAACCAATCAGCACCCCCTCAGGACCATCGCAGCATCCACTCAGCACCATCTCAGCAACCAATCAGCACCCACTCAGGACCACTGCAGCAACCAATCTCTACCATCTCAGCACCCACTCAGGGCCATCTTAGCAACCAATCTGCACCATCTCAGGACCTTCGCACCATCCACTCAGCACCATCTCAGCACCATCTAAGCAACCAATCAGCACCCACTCAGCACCATATCAGCACCATCTCAGCAACCAATCAGCACCCACTCAGCACCATCTCACCACTAATCAGCAACATCTCAGCACCATCACACCACCATTTCAGCACCCACTCAGCACCATTTCAGCAACCAATCAGCACCCACTCATGACAATCTTAGCAACCAATCACCACCATCTCAGGACCATTTCAGCAACCAAGCAGCACCCGCTCAGGACCATCACAGCAACCAATCAGCACCCAGTCAGCACCATCTCAGGACCATCGCAGCATCCACTCAGCACTATCTCAGCACCGACTCAGGAGCATCTCAGCACCATCTCATGACCCACTCAGCACCATCTCAGCAACCAATCAGCACCATACCAGCAACCAATCAGGACCATCTCCGCAAACAATCATCACCGACTCAGCACCATCTCAGCAACCAATCAGCACCCGCTCAGCACCAACTGAGAAACCAATCAGGACCCACTCATAACAATCTCAGCAACCAATCAGCACCCAATCAGGACCATCTCAGCACCCACTCAGCACCATCTCAGCAACCAATCAGCAACCAATCAGGACCATCTCAGCAACCAATCAGCACCCATTCAGCACCATCTCAGGGCCATCTTAGCAACCAATCAGCACCATCTCAGCACCATCTCAGCACCCATTCAGCACCATCTCAGCAAGCAAACAGCACCCATTCAGCACCATCTCAGCACCCACTCAGGGCCATCTTAGCAACCAATCTGCACCATCTCATGACCTTCGCACCACCCACTCAGCACCATCTAAGCAGCATCTCAGCAACCAATCAGCACCCAGTCAGCACAATCTCAACACCAATCAGCACACGCTCAGCACCATCTTAGAACCCTTTCAGCACCATCTCAGCAACCAATCACGACCCACTCATAACAATCTCAGCAACCACTCAGCACCCAATCAGGACCATCGCAGCATCCACTTAGCATCATCTCAGGACCATCTCAGCACCCACTCAGCACCATTTTAGAAACCAATCAACACCCAATCAGGACCATCTCAGCAACCAATCAGCACCCATTCAGCACCATCTTAGCACCCACTCAGGGCCATCTTAGCAACCAATCTGCACCATCTCAGGACTTTCGCACCACCCACTCAGTACCATCTCAGCAACCAATCAGCACCCGCTCAGCACCATCTCACCAGCAATCAGCACCTACTCAGGACCATCTAAGCAACCAATCAGTAACCCCTAAGCACCATCTGAGCAACCAATCAGCACCCACTCATAACAATCTCAGCAACCAATCAGGACCCACTCATAACAATCTCAGCAACCAATCAGCACCCACTCATAACAATCTCAGCAACCAATCAGGACCCACTCATAACAATCTCAGCAACCAATCAGCACCCAATCAGGACCATCGCAGCATCCACTCAGCACCATCTAAGGACCATCTCAGCACCCACTCAGGACCATCTCAGCAACCACTCAGGACAATTTCAGCAACCAAGCAGCACTCCCTCAGGACCATCGCAGCATCCACTCATCACCATCTCAGCACCGACTCCAGACCATCTTAGCAACATATCCGCACCCACTCAGCATCATCCCAGAAACCAATCAGCACCAACTCAGCAACCAATCCGCAGCGACTCAGGAGCATCTCAGAAACCAATCAGCACTGACTCAGGAGCATCTCAGCAACCAATCACCCACAATCAGGACCATCTCAGCAACCAATGAGCACCCACTCAGTACAATCACAGCAACCAATCCGCACCATCTCAGCAACCAATCAGCACCGACTCAGGACCATCTCAGCACTCACTCAGCACAATCTCAGCACTGACTCAGGACCATCTCAGAAACCTAGAACTGTACCAAGAACTATACCTAGAACGTACCTGGAACGTACTGGAACTACAATGCGCCCCAAGAGCTGCCATCACAGGCGCAGGCAATATTCTGCCATCGACGGGGTTTTCAGGCGCAAGCTTCACGACTCAGGACCATCTCAGCACTCACTCAGCACAATCTCAGCACTGACTCAGGACCATCTCAGAAACCTAGAACTGTACCAAGAACTATACCTAGAACGTACCTGGAACGTACTGGAACTACAATGCGCCCCAAGAGCTGCCATCACAGGCGCAGGCAATATTCTGCCATCGACGGGGTTTTCAGGCGCAAGCTTCACCCTTTCGCCACCCCGCACATCCTGTTCTACTATTAGTGGCAATACCCAGCCCCTGCATCCCTGTCACAGGCCTACAGTGATCTCGGCGCAGGAACACTACAGTCTCAGGTACCAGCCCTAAGGTTAATGTGGTGTGTTAAGCCGCAATTCCAGCCGCACAATGACGAGACCAGGCCCAGTGATCCCAGCTCTTTTAGCTCTTTTCCCACCAGCTTTATTTTACTGCCAGCTCTCTTCTTCCAGCTCCAGCTCTGTGTTTTTCCAGCTTCAAATGCCAGCATCTGGCTCTTGGCTCCAGCTTGGAAACAATTCATCTCCCGCACGAGCCTCCGAAAGCCCACCCCACCATCCATATGCTAGCCCTGCAGTGATTTTAGCCCCCACCCAGCAGTCCCCAGTCACTTTGCCACCCCCTGCGTAAGTTCTCCTGGATACCCACAGCCCCGTTCACAGGTCTAGTGCCTTTGCCATTTTCATTCACGTTGCCAGCCCCGCACTCCACTTCCCAGCCCCACAGTGCGCCCCAAGAGCTGCCATCACAGGCGCAGGCAATATTCTGCCATCAACGGGGTTTTCAGGCGCAAGCTTCACCCTTTCGCCACCCCGCACATCCTGTTCTACTATTAGTGGCAATACCCAGCCCCTGCATCCCTGTCACAGGCCTACAGTGATCTCGGCGCAGGAACACTACAGTCTCAGGTACCAGCCCTAAGGTTAATGTGGTGTGTTAAGCCGCAATTCCAGCCGCACAATGACGAGACCAGGCCCAGTGATCCCAGCTCTTTTAGCTCTTTTCCCACCAGCTTTATTTTACTGCCAGCTCTCTTCTTCCAGCTCCAGCTCTGTGTTTTTCCAGCTTCAAATGCCAGCATCTGGCTCTTGGCTCCAGCTTGGAAACAATTCATCTCCCGCACGAGCCTCCGAAAGCCCACCCCACCATCCATATGCTAGCCCTGCAGTGATTTTAGCCCCCACCCAGCAGTCCCCAGTCACTTTGCCACCCCCTGCGTAAGTTCTCCTGGATACCCACAGCCCCGTTCACAGGTCTAGTGCCTTTGCCATTTTCATTCACGTTGCCAGCCCCGCACTCCACTTCCCAGCCCCACAGTGCGCCCCAAGAGCTGCCATCACAGGCGCAGGCAATATTCTGCCATCGACGGGGTTTTCAGGCGCAAGCTTTCAGCCCGCTTTCGCCACCCCGCACATCTTGTTCTACTATTAGTGGCAATACCCAGCCCCTGCATCCCTGTCACAGGCCTACAGTGATCTCGGCGCAGGAACACTACAGTCTCAGGTACCAGCCCTAAGGTTAATGTGGTGTGTTAAGCCGCAATTCCAGCCGCACAATGACAAGACCAGGCCCAGTGATCCCAGCTCTTTTAGCTCTTTTCCCACCAGCTTTATTTTACTGCCAGCTCTCTTCTTCCAGCTCCAGCTCTGTGTTTTTCCAGCTTCAAATGCCAGCATCTGGCTCTTGGCTCCAGCTTGGAAACAATTCATCTCCCGCACGAGCCTCCGAAAGCCCACCCCACCATCCATATGCTAGCCCTGCAGTGATTTTAGCCCCCACCCAGCAGTCCCCAGTCACTTTGCCACCCCCTGCGTAAGTTCTCCTGGATACCCACAGCCCCGTTCACAGGTCTAGTGCCTTTGCCATTTTCATTCACGTTGCCAGCCCCGCACTCCACTTCCCAGCCCCACAGTGCGCCCCAAGAGCTGCCATCACAGGCGCAGGCAATATTCTGCCATCGACGGGGTTTTCAGGCGCAAGCTTCACCCTTTCGCCACCCCGCACATCCTGTTCTACTATTAGTGGCAATACCCAGCCCCTGCATCCCTGTCACAGGCCTACAGTGATCTCGGCGCAGGAACACTACAGTCTCAGGTACCAGCCCTAAGGTTAATGTGGTGTGTTAAGCCGCAATTCCAGCCGCACAATGACGAGACCAGGCCCAGTGATCCCAGCTCTTTTAGCTCTTTTCCCACCAGCTTTATTTTACTGCCAGCTCTCTTCTTCCAGCTCCAGCTCTGTGTTTTTCCAGCTTCAAATGCCAGCATCTGGCTCTTGGCTCCAGCTTGGAAACAATTCATCTCCCGCATGAGCCTCCGAAAGCCCACCCCACCATCCATATGCTAGCCCTGCAGTGATTTTAGCCCCCACCCAGCAGTCCCCAGTCACTTTGCCACCCCCTGCGTAAGTTCTCCTGGATACCCACAGCCCCGTTCACAGGTCTAGTGCCTTTGCCATTTTCATTCACGTTGCCAGCCCCGCACTCCACTTCCCAGCCCCACAGTGCGCCCCAAGAGCTGCCATCACAGGCGCAGGCAATATTCTGCCATCGACGGGGTTTTCAGGCGCAAGCTTCACCCTTTCGCCACCCCGCACATCCTGTTCTACTATTAGTGGCAATACCCAGCCCCTGCATCCCTGTCACAGGCCTACAGTGATCTCGGCGCAGGAACACTACAGTCTCAGGTACCAGCCCTAAGGTTAATGTGGTGTGTTAAGCCGCAATTCCAGCCGCACAATGACGAGACCAGGCCCAGTGATCCCAGCTCTTTTAGCTCTTTTCCCACCAGCTTTATTTTACTGCCAGCTCTCTTCTTCCAGCTCCAGCTCTGTGTTTTTCCAGCTTCAAATGCCAGCATCTGGCTCTTGGCTCCAGCTTGGAAACAATTCATCTCCCGCACGAGCCTCCGAAAGCCCACCCCACCATCCATATGCTAGCCCTGCAGTGATTTTAGCCCCCACCCAGCAGTCCCCAGTCACTTTGCCACCCCCTGCGTAAGTTCTCCTGGATACCCACAGCCCCGTTCACAGGTCTAGTGCCTTTGCCATTTTCATTCACGTTGCCAGCCCCGCACTCCACTTCCCAGCCCCACAGTGCGCCCCAAGAGCTGCCATCACAGGCGCAGGCAATATTCTGCCATCGACAGGGTTTTCAGGCGCAAGCTTCACCCTTTCGCCACCCCGCACATCCTGTTCTACTATTAGTGGCAATACCCAGCCCCTGCATCCCTGTCACAGGCCTACAGTGATCTCGGCGCAGGAACACTACAGTCTCAGGTACCAGCCCTAAGGTTAATGTGGTGTGTTAAGCCGCAATTCCAGCCGCACAATGACGAGACCAGGCCCAGTGATCCCAGCTCTTTTAGCTCTTTTCCCACCAGCTTTATTTTACTGCCAGCTCTCTTCTTCCAGCTCCAGCTCTGTGTTTTTCCAGCTTCAAATGCCAGCATCTGGCTCTTGGCTCCAGCTTGGAAACAATTCATCTCCCGCACGAGCCTCCGAAAGCCCACCCCACCATCCATATGCTAGCCCTGCAGTGATTTTAGCCCCCACCCAGCAGTCCCCAGTCACTTTGCCACCCCCTGCGTAAGTTCTCCTGGATACCCACAGCCCCGTTCACAGGTCTAGTGCCTTTGCCATTTTCATTCACGTTGCCAGCCCCGCACTCCACTTCCCAGCCCCACAGTGCGCCCCAAGAGCTGCCATCACAGGCGCAGGCAATATTCTGCCATCGACGGGGTTTTCAGGCGCAAGCTTCACCCTTTCGCCACCCCGCACATCCTGTTCTACTATTAGTGGCAATACCCAGCCCCTGCATCCCTGTCACAGGCCTACAGTGATCTCGGCGCAGGAACACTACAGTCTCAGGTACCAGCCCTAAGGTTAATGTGATGTGTTAAGCCGCAATTCCAGCCGCACAATGACGAGACCAGGCCCAGTGATCCCAGCTCTTTTAGCCCTTTTCCCACCAGCTTTATTTTACTGCCAGCTCTCTTCTTCCAGCTCTGTGTCCCATTCTGCGATTCGTCCTCAGATGCACAGTGAGTATCCCTTGTAGCAGTGACTCTTTCTGCAGCACTGCCGTCCCCACCCCGGCCCCAGTGATTTCAGCTCCAGTCCCACAAGCTTTATTTAACTGCCAGCTCTTCTTTTGCACTTTCTGCTCAAAATCTTCACAGTAGTGCCACACAATACTACTTGTGCTTCTCAGGACAGGATCTTTGTTTTAGCTCTAGTTCTTGAGCTCTGATCACAGCCCTTACAGCAATTTCAATTCCAACCATGCAGTTCACCTCCCCGCTCCACAATCCCTATCCCAGCCCCACCGGGGTTTTACACCAAACCCTACCATATTTCTGTCTCCTCCAGGTCTGCTGCCTCAGCTCCAGCTCCTCAGCTTCCTACTGGCTGCAGCTAAAAGCTGCTCATGCTTCTCACTGCACCTTGGGGCTGTTGATAAGGCCACAAATCAGTTACTGCCATCATTACAATTTCAGTATCTCTAGAAGCTGTCCCATCCACCCACCCAGCCCTAAGTGGCAACCTTAAGTGGCATCCCAACTCTGGGGACACTGGAGGCCTGAAGCTCAACATCCACCCTCCCCCTCACCCTGGCTCTTAGCCCAGCACCTGCACAAAGGCCCCCTCACCTCCCCTCAGGCAGCTGCAGGGGCTGGGAATAGCCACTGGACTCCTGCCCCCCCATCCCAAAAGGCACTCTTGGGCTGGTTCTTGGGCCCTAGAACCCTCTGAGCCCCCACACCCTCAGCCCCTCGTTGCTACCACAGGGCAGGGGCTGGGAACCCCCAGGCATAACCTGCAGGCCCTGTGCTGCAGCTCCATGCCTTCCTCCCATGGCATTTATCTAGCCTCAGCATTTCCACCACTCCACATTGTTTTGGGCCTGACTCATGCCAAAATCATTATTCCACACCCTGGGGTTTTATGTCCCCACTGCTCTCACAACTGGTGTTTCAGCCCCAGTCCCACAACCCTTACCAAATTAACATGACATATCTAGTAAAGAAAACAAATCAAACCAAAAAGATGTATTAAAACAGGCAATAATAAAATAACACAATTAAGAAAAAAAACATTACAAGTAAAAACAAAATAAAGTAATAAAAATACAAAATCAAGCTTTATTCCTCGTATTCTGAACGTTTCTTTACATCCAGAAACCACAAAACGGCTACTTCCCAGCCCCCAGTGACAGCAGACGGTGCCCCCCCCCCCACCGCGCCACTCCAGGCCCCACACCAGCCGCCGGCTACCCGAGCCACGCAGGGCGCGGCAGAAAGAACTGGACACGGCCGGCCCCAGATACGGCCGCAGGCATCGCGTCCGTGCTCACCAGCGCTCCCCGGATCAGCTGCCGCGGGGGTCCCGTCCTGCCGCAGCGCCGCTCCTCGGACCGCGCATCCGCAGCTCCCGTCGCTCCCAGCTTCGCCGCCGAACTGACGCCGCTGCCTCTCCAACGCCCGCTATTTATGCCCCACGGGCGGACAGCCAGCCAATCACAACCCGAGGCAGCGCCTGCCGGCTCCACCAATCCCAGCCCGCCAATTCCCGCCGCGCTCGGATCCGCGACTCCCCGCGGTCCCCTCAAGCGCTGCTCCCGCCGCCGCCATTGCTGTGGCCGCGTCCGCCCGCTCCCCGCCGCCTGCCCGCTTCCCTGGACCAGAACCTGATCCCGACCAGGACCTGAACTGGAAGCTCCCGGCCGCCCTTCCCGTCCGCAACAGCGCCTGCCGAGGCAGCGGCAGCGGGGACGCTGCTCCGCCGGCTCCCAAAGCGGCGGTGGCGGGAGCGGCGCCTCAGACGTACGGGCGAGCGGGGCCAGTCTGAGGCGGCGAGCCGCGACTGAGCGGGCTGAGATTGGCGGGACCGCTTCCGGTTTGAAAGGGCGGCTGTGATTGGACAGGGCGGACGGAGAAAGGCGGGCCGTGATTGGCAGGTTTAGGAGCCGTCAGGCTGAGGCCCGTGGGAGCGTGGGGCGGAGCTCGCAGGCGGCGGCGGCGGCGGCGGCGGCGGCGGCGGCGGCGGCGGCGGCGGCGGCGGCGGCGGCGGCGGCGGCGGCGGCGGCGGCGGCGGCGGCGGCGGCGGCGGCGGCGGCGGCGGCGGCGGCGGCGCTCGCCAAACCCCCGTCCCCTTCTCCGGCCTTCTCTCGTGCCCAGGTCCCGGCGAAAAGACTCCCGCAGAGCCCCTACCGGAGAGCCCCATCGGCACTCGGGGCAGGAGGCGGAGAGGAGTGTAGCCCGGGAGGGGTTCCGTGTCGTCTTTGCGACAGCAGGGCGGACTAGGGAGCGGCGGCGATTTGGTGAGGAGAGGGCTCGGGAGCGGGGAGGGCGTGCAGCGCCCGCTGCGGGCTCTGGGTGCCTCTTCTACCGCAGTGCTTCCGCTTCTGCGGGGACTTGGCCTGCCCCGACTGGCCGAGATCAGCACCCTGGCCAAAGTTAAGTGCCCGCGTCCCCCTGCCCGCCCTCCGCCTGCTGCGGGCCCGCTGCTCACCCTCGTCGTCGGATGTTATAGATGATAAAACAATATTGGCTTTCACATTCATAGATTAGCTTTTTGCATTACAAGTATTTTGATATGGTAAAACTTATACTTACTTTGAACTGCTTTGTATAGTGTAATATGCCAGTTTATGTATGCACTGTATATTTCATATGAATAGTAGCCTGATAAATATATCGTAGGCTTTAGCAAAATGTTGAAATAGAAACTAAAGTACTTCTATGTAACTAACTCAGAAAATGGTGTAAAGCAATTATTCTGTTTCTTATAACTGCAGACTGCCCCTACCAAGTGATAATAGTGACAAAAAGAGCTTAAGCATCCAGGAAGCATTTATCGACTCTTATCGGTATTATCAGGGAGTGTGAAGCAACAGGATAAAACTACAGGAAGAAATAAAATGTGTAGACCTCATTTACAGAACGTTCTGCAGACAAGTCAGAGGTTAAAACCAAACAAGAGAGTTCCTGGAACATCAAAAAGTCAAAGGAATGTTTGAATAATGTGTAAGTTAATGAATATGCATGTAACCTCAGCAATGTAACAGTATATAGTGAACATGTTTTTAAGCTACCTCTGTGCTCTTTGGCTGTGTGCTAAAAGCATCCCAGTGCTGGATTATTTTGTCCTTTTATCCTTTAATAAACTTTTAAAAATTTTAAAGAATGAACTCTGTTTATCACATCAGTGAAGCTTAAGCTGATCTGCATCCAGGTGTTTTGGGACCTGCTGGGGCAGGCCATCGAGGTTAGTGTGGGGCTACTGCAGTGGAGGCCAAGTATTTCAACACAATAGCATAATCAGCAACGTTAATTAATTTTGTGTTCTTCATGCAAGCCTCAGCCTTAAGAACTCTACCAGCCTCTAATAATACGCATAGTGTTACTAGTATTAATATTTAGGTAAGGATTGTTAGTGTTAACACTGGTACTAAGTATGTTAGCTGGTATTTACTGTGAAGCTCTGCTCTCCCACAGTATGACAAGGTCCTGAAGCTGTCCTCAGGTGCAGAGTTAGGTGAGCACTGCTGTCCTTACCACGATCCCCCGATGGAGCCATGCTCCAGAGACGGGCAGCAATGAATCTGCAGATGCCTTCCCAAGGTGACAGAGCTTGCCCTCCTTCCCATCTGCAGTCAGGGGATGCGAAGGCAACCATTGCTGTCCTCGGCTTCATCATCTCCAGTGCAGCCAAGCACAGTATAGACAATGAGTCTCTGTCAAGTGAGCTGCAGCAGCTGGGACTGCCCAAAGGCAGGGGAAGCCCTCAGGGTGGCACCATCAGCCAGACCTGCTGGGATGTTGCTTAGTTCCCAGCCCTGCCTTCTTCACACCCAGATGGAGGGCAGGCTGCCTGCTGTGCTGTCCTCCATCACCTCCCTTCTGTACCATCAGTCCCTGGGGGCTCCTCAGGTGCTTTGGTGAGGTTTGGCAGCTGCAGGTCTGGTGTGAGCAGAGGGATTCTTCTCTTGTCTCCCCTCATAAGCAAAGCATGCCAGCCAGCTGTGCTGTTTTACATGTCACTGACCCACAAAATTGCAGGAGACTGAGGACTCGTAACAGGTGCAAGACAGGTTCAAAAGGAACTTGGGACAAAACCTCTGCCTTTGTCAGTCCAAAGGGACAGCAGAGCTCACATCTGCTCACAATAATCCTCTGGAGAGCAGAGCAATGTTTGTATGGAAAGATGACTGGGGGTAAAATCAGTGGAAACCGAGTTACATTTGTATCCTAACAGGAGCTATAATGGGACAGAAATTTTAGGGTAAAATACAGGTGCTGTTCCCAGGATGGAGCTGGGTTGGCATGCTCCACAACGATTCCCCATACAACCATAAGGACCTGCTAAGGGGGGTGGAGTGGAATGGGGCACCACAACCAGGCTCTGCCAAAATCTTTGCAGGGGCAGCAACTCCATGTGTACTTTGAAGCTTATTAACTGCATAACAAGGGCTATTTGGCATATGTAGGAACACTTTCCAACCTAGCATCTGAAGACCAATTTAGAGGAGGCGCCTCTAAGTCGAAAGCCAGCCAGACCTTATGTTCTTAGCACCATTCATTTAGAAGAAATCCTGTTACATTTGCAAATTTAAGAGGTGACACCCCCATTCAGACCATGGCTCCTGGGTGCCAACAATAGCTCTTTTCAACAGCAAGGAAATCTGCATGCCCTAGTGTCTCAAGGTCACTTCACCTGAGAGTCCAGAGACCCTAATCCAGCCAGAGTCCTAGCTCCCAGAAAACTTCTGCTATAAGAAATCCTTCAAAGTGTGCAATTCTAGGAGTGGAAATCCTACAGGAAACACGAGGCTTCAGGCTCCAAATGGGATCTCTTTTCCACACAGTGGAAAACTCAGCAAGCCCTTCTGGCAAGACCAGTTCACAGGAGGCCTAGCTGGGTATGATAACAAGTAGACAGAGAGACATGGGAAATGGGGAATCTAGGTCCAAAGGAATGAGGAAGAGTTGATGGTATAGTTTAACCAGTAGATCGCTTGGCTTACAGAATTTCATGAAACATTAAGTACAAAAAAAGTCAAACAAGTATCAGACCTGCCTATTTTCTCACCATTGCATAAGAAAATCCTAAAAGCAGTATAAAGTCACTGCCTAAAACTGATCATAGGATGTAACAAAAAAACAATTTAGGTCATTTGCTAAACTCCAGCAGCCAAGCTGGCCCTACCAAATGTGTATGTTTATATATACAGCAAACAAAACCAAAACCCAAGTAATACCTATCAGAACTCTATTAAAGAAACCTATTGTAATTAATCCTACCTCAAATACAAACCAACCCATCCAGAAAGTTAGCTTCACTCCAAAAACAATTTACACAGAGTTAATAATACCAAGAAATAAAACAACACACCATATACCACCAATGAATATAATAGTGAAGAAAAAAACCCCACATTTTTTTCTTTTTTTTAATTTAAACTAACTTCCTTTATTAGCTAGAACAAAAGATTATGCCAGGACTGTAACAACAACTTCTTCTCCTTCTGAAATGTCCCTTCTCATTCCCAAATTCCTTACAACTTCTGAGTTTAAATCCAAGCAAAATTTGTGCACTTGTGCGTTCGATGCTCCCGTCAGATTCTCTGTTTCCCTCCACATCTTCTTACAATTTCAGTCTTCACGCTGTCCTGCCGTCATGAGTTTGACAGAAGAATTGGCACATGTTAACAGAGGATTTCCCTCCCTCCCTCCCTCTGGTTTCCTTAGCACACATCAGTCAATCCCAAACCTGCAATGATGCACACTCACCCCAAGGCTCACAGCAAGCATGCAGCAGCTCAGGCTTACTTGGCTCCAGGGCTCTGTGCCTCAGATAGCTGAGGAAACTTCTGATGAGCCTCTGTTCCAATAAATTGGAATGCAAACTCAGCTCCATCTCAGGGTCTTGGCGGGAGGCAGGAGAACATCTGGCTGAGCCACAAAAAATCCTTTCTTGGGCGGCTGCACTCTGCTGGAAAGGGGAAGCACATGCTAGTGAACAGCCGCTCAGAAACAATTCTTTTCTAATGTTACCTGCTCTACTTGACGGCTCACTAACACAAGTCTAATTTTATCATTGCAGGGAGAATTCTGTGGGAAAATGTCTGATGAGCAGCATCAAAGGCCTTGCTCCCTGCCACACAGCCTGCAACACCCTTGGGAGAGCAGAACAGTAAAATCACCAAACTCTCCTTTCCATGGGGAAGGGTAGAAGATTACTGTGGGAGGCATATAATGCTCCTATAAATGCACAGCCATTTGCTTTCAGAAGCCCAGAGTTAAGGATCTTCTCTAGGAAGCCAGACATGACATGATATTTCTAAGATTTTCTTCCTTATTGAAGGAAATGTATGTATATACACACTCTTATAAACGTATGTATGTTTTTGGGTTTTTTTTTCTTCTGAAGTTCCCAAGCTCCCAACTTTCTTCTGAAGTTCTGAAGAATGATTTCCCATCTTGAGTAATTTAGAAGAAATGGCCCCTGTGACTCTGGACAGAAGGGCTACCTGCATTTTTGATCATGACAGCTTTTGGGTTTACCCTGGAAGCAGGAGCAGCCAGAGCTGAGGCTCTGCAGAGGCTGACCCCGGCCAGCCCCTTCCTCACTTATCTGTGTGACAATGACTTCCAGGCAGAAGGATGCAAAGCAGGTTTTTGTCTTTTCTCTTGAATGCCAATAGGTAAAATATTTAGGCTTTGAAATAACTAATTACCCTCTCTTTGAACTATCCCAAGGACACTTTTAAAGAAAAGACAGAAGACTGCTGGTACATCCATATGGGATCAGGAGCAAAGCAGCAAGGATCCGAGGCCAGCGGCGTGGCCGGGCAGTGTCACGTCCCTGCCACCCTGTGACAAGGCACACAGCTGCAGAGCCCCAGAGCCTGCAGGCCCTGCAGCTGCCACACGGATGGACCTGGTTCCCTCCCCGGGTGCCCAGAGGGAAACCTGAGGGCAGGCGTCCACCCCGAGGGTGCACCCAGAGCCCCGGGCAGGGATGGAGTCGCTGGCTGCTCTCTGGGGACGAGACCCTCCCTGCAGGTGACACTGCCTTGTCCTCTCCCTCCCTGGGGGACAGGGACCTCCAGGGTCTATGACCAGCCTCCTTCTGTCAGCATCCAGGTGCTGTGTTAGAGCCAGAGGGGTCAAGGCTTTCCAGAACCATAGGACCCTTTAGGCTGGAAAAGCCTTCTAAGGTCATCGAGCCCAGCTGCTGCCCCAGCACTGCCAAGCCCCCACCCAAATCAGGTCCCTAAACACCACATCTTGCCATGCTTTAAATGTCTCCAGCAATGGGGACTGCCCTGGGCAGCCCGCTCCTACGCCTGACCACCCTTTCAGTGAACAAACTGGTCCTCAAAGCCAATCTAAGCCTTCCCTGCTGCAACTTGAGGCCATTTCCTTTTGTCACGTCACTTCTTACCGGAGAGATCTCGGCACTTAAACCTTACCTGCCCCTTCCCTAGGAGGTCTCTGGCTTGCCTGGATGAGAGGAGAAACACTCCCACCACAGGAACGGCAGCTCAGCAGGTCCCACACCGAGGCAGGGGAGCAGCTGTCCTCACCAGAGCTCCCGTGTCAGCTCTCAGAGATCGGCTCTGCTCAGTGCTTCAGAATTGGCTGTTTGGAGGAAGGGGAAAAAACAGGTTAGCCAAGATTTTTATCCAGACTTATCTGATGTCTTTGCCTGCTTTGCCTCTTCCTGACTTCCTCCTGCTAAGAAAACAGCTGCCTTTGGACTTCTAGGGGGAACTGTCACGTAATGCTCAAAAAGAAACTACAGAAATGTGTCTCATTTTTAAAGACTCAGCAGAGAAGACAGATAACTGCAGCTTCTCCATCCCCACTGCCTGCAGAGCTGCCAGGCACCAGGCCAGCTCTGCTGCTGCTTCAAGTTGTTCCCAACTCTGCTGCAAGAACTGAAGGCTGCTTTGGCGTGCCATTGCTCCGCTTCTCCCAAAAAAGATCTTTCAGTGCTGTTACCCCTCCACCCGAAGGGCCTTTCTGTCTCACACACTCGGTGACACGAGGCTGCACGAAGCTGCAGCAGCCTCTGCTCCGGGTGGGAAGGGCTTTCTTCCTCCTCTGGCACCTGGCTGGCACAGGTTGCTCACAGATGCTGGGGCTGCCCCATCCCTGGAAGTGTTTGAGGCCCATTGGTGCTCTGGGATCAGGCTCACAGCAACCTGGTCCATGGAACCATGTCCCTGCCCACGGCAGCAGGCTTGGAATCAGGTGATCTTCAGAGCCCCTTCCAACCTGAATTATTCCATGATTCTATGAACTCAAAAAACTCGGGGAAGAAATCTGTAAAGGTCACTAAATACATAAAAGCATATCCCCATCAGCATAATTTTGAATGAAAAGTATATCTACAAACAGGGAGAAATATTCTATGTATTTGCTGCTGCTACCTTTCAGGCGTAATTTTAGCTATCGCTTCACGTTTTTAAATATTCTCTTTTGAAATAATAAGCAGTGTTCAAATTTTAGCATTTTTACACTATTGCAGAAGCAAAAATCGCTGACAGTCAGGCCGTGTCATTCTTTATGGAGCAGAGCCATCGTGACAGAATTTTTACAGGACATCACTCCACAGAGAGCACCAAATTCCATATCAGTTGGCAGCTCTGTTCCTCCACATCAGAAAGCTAAACTAGGACAAGACAGCCTCGGGCTTCATGAAGGGCAAGGCAATAAGAGACGCGCCTTAATAATATCATTACAATTTCCACAGATCTGTCAACTGATCTGTGACAGCACAGCACCCTGGCCGAGAGGAAGGTGAGCCTGCCCAGGACAGGGGTGGAACTAGGTCGTTTTCAGGATCTCTTCCACCCCAAACCATTCTGTGGTGTGATGAAACAGGAGAGTTGTAAGGGAGAAGAAGGATGAATTCCTTTGGAAGGATAATTGTTTGCCTCTCTAGTAGCAGGTTTTGCTGGCAGGATTGTTTTGCTCTTGCACTGACTGACCTTGGCTGAAGGTGCTTCACCCTGCAGAGAGCGCTAACAGCCTGCTGCACACGCTGTTCTTGGGCAGACTGCACGGAGCTCGAGGGCAAAGAGCCCCCAGCAGTTCCGTGACAGGAGCAGATGCTCCTCCCCACGTTTGGAAATATCCATTAGGGATTTTTCCAGGGGACGGCAACAGCAGACCGGTGTGTACTGCAAGGGCAGACTCTGCAGGCTGCCTGAAACCTGGCTGGGCTCCAATCAAAGCACCTCTTCAGTCTGCTTCTCCCGCTCCTGGTATTGAGCCTAGCTGGCACCCCAGCGCACGGTTACTGGAATACAGAATAAATCAGTGCTGCAGTGAACTGCACTACAAGCTCTGCAGCTCTCGCTGTGTGTGCAGGGCTTAAAACACACCTGGTGCATTTGAAACAGATGAAAATTATGGCTCCCCCTGAATAAACATGATTTCTCTCCTAGATATCATAAATACTTATAAATAAATACTTATCATAAATACTTATACATAAATACTTATTTTGAAAAATAATACTTCAAGGGGTGATCAGAATGGGAGCACAGACAAACGCAAAGAATAAAAACTACAGCGTTTGATGCTTTATCAAATGGTGTGTCTGCCCTACCGTGTCGGGAAGCTGGACTGCTGGACCCAACTTTGCAGCACATTCTTGTCATTGCTTCTGAGCCACCTTCCGCAGCTGCTCTCGTGGCATTTGCCGTGCCGTTTGCAAATTACAATACGAGCGAACCTGGAAGACAAAGCACAAGATAAATTTACAGCTGGACAGTAAAATCTTTTTCTCCAAAATGCAATCAATGTACAGCTTTCCCCGTAAGCTGAAGTACAGGCCAAATTCATAGAATCATTTGGGTCAGAAAAGCCCTTCAGGCAGTGAAAACGAGCATTTAGGTGTGGTGTGAAGCTTGGGGAGCCCTGAAGAGGCCGTAAAAGTCAACTGATATTCTTTGGAAATTACAAATAAAAAAATGGGAGGAATGAATTTACAATGAATCCAGTGCAGAAACGCCACAAGGGACAGCTTGTAGGGGAGATGCCTGAAAGCCAAAGCTGTGCTTCAGTGGCATCTGAGGTGGCAATTTTGCAGAGTGCCTGTACACAAGTTTCTTTTCACTGTGAGCAGCGGCTCAGAAGACCTGGCTGTAAAAAACACAGGTTACTGTCCCCAAGCACATGCCAGTGGTCTGGAAAAGGGTGACACTGGTTGACATGACTGTTGTGTTTGCTAAAGGGGAGAGCTCCTCAGTCCTCCTCACTTCACTGATGCTCCCAGTTGTGGTGCAGGTGAATGGCACCACTGGGCTGTGCTTCACCTCCCTGGGTATATTCTGTGCAGGGAACTGCAATGCCATTGCAACTTTTCTGCTCTCGCATCATTCTTCCAGAAAAAAACAGTACCTTAAAGGGGAAAGTGCCCTGTCCCTGTCCCACTTCCTTTGTCACTTGTGGTAACCCGCAGCACATTCCCTGCACATGTTATCTGAATGTTAACTCTGTTCACAAGTGCTGTGAATAAACCCAAATCCAACTGAGAAAGTTCCTCTTTGCTCACATTTCAATACAAGGCTGGAACTATCACCTTGCAAAGAACTTTCCTCTACCAGTGCTAGATGCAAAACTAAAAAGCCAACCTAGGAATGCCTGCCACACTCCAGCACACAAAGCTGCTGCTGTTTCTGATGCTTTTAATGGCTTAGGCTGAGGGCTTTTCTGTTCTTCCTTTGCTCTGCTAATGGGAAGGACTTTGAGACCTCTTTGAACTAGCTACAGATACGGAAGATTGAGTAAACAAGTATTCTTCAGCCCATTTCTCTTAAGAGTTTGTCCTGACAGATATCTTCTCCCTCCTGAGGGTTAGATTATAGCTTGTTTTTCCCTTTTTTCCCCCTTTAGCCCCTGAAGCATTTCGCACCCTGCTGGGCAAATGCCCAGAAGTAATCAGACTGCCTGAACACGGGAAACGCAGACAAAAGAAAAGGCTGGAAGTTACTGTTCTTCTCCCAGCTGGCACTGCCAACTCCTGAGGGCTCAGCCACGACAGCCCACGTTTCTGAGAGTACCTGTACGCTCTGGGTGTGTGCAGCCCTTGGGTCCTGCGGCAGCCTGGAGCTGCAGGCTCGCATATCCACCCCGAGCTCCTGGAACCTCCAGGACAAAGCCACCTCTCCCTGCTGCTCCCGTGTTGCTCTGCCTGTGGAGCAGGGAGGGAAGGCACACAGGTTAGCACAGTGGCAGTGCACGAGCTGCCAGGCGTCACCCATCTGACCTGCACCAAAGAGAAAAATCTTAATTTTCAAAACTTCCCATCATGCCACACAAAACACTGAAGCCTTCCAAATCTGGAAGGGATAGCCTGGCATGATGCCCCCCCAGGTCATATCTTACATAAAGAGTTCTTTTTCTCCTGCACAAGGCTCTATATCCTACTTTGACAGATATACAAATATCTATAGAAACTACAGACATTCAATAAGCGATCTTAAATCATAACAGCCAGGCCTCTGTATGGCCGCGCTTAACTCCTGCTGAGCTCAGGCCATCTCCCCATTCCTCAGGCATCAGAAAGCACTGAAACTCCCGTGTTTTCCTGGGGGCTGCCTGCTTGCAGCTGCCCTCCTCTCACCAACGGGGCCACCTGCCAGGCTCCCCGGTGCACAGGGCACAGCAGCCTCCAAGGGGAGTATTCGTCTGTTTGAGAGGTGATTAAAAGCCTGGGGAAAAAAAAAGCTCAGCGATACTGTGGCTCTGAAGGTGCAAGAATCATTACCCTGGAGATGTGCAGGTCACCTGGTTCATGCTGGGCATGCTCTCTGCTCACTTCACCTGAGCGTTCAGCTGGAGAGATCCATTTCCACGCGCTGGGCTGGGTCCATCTCCTTCCCTGCTGTGAGAAGGTGTTCGGGGGGATGCCACTGCCTGCTCAGCAGAGGCTCCACACACTCTGCCAGCAGCAGGGGCAGCCTTTGAGGCCACACCAGCCTGGCGGAGAGTCACTGAGCCATTATGACAGCCACTGATGAATCCTCAACCTGAACCCCAAATTTCACCAGAGCAGTTCTTCCCCAATTTGCTGCTAACAGCTGTACACTGCAGCTCCTCTGCTGTTTCCCAGCTACAGATGCGTGCCAGCACAGGAATATCAGTGTATTTTTTTCCTCCACATCTGTCTGATAACGTTGGCTGTAACGCTGGCATTGTCACGACTATTAAGTCATCCATGCTAAAATGAAATAAACCCCCCACTTTGAAGCACTGAATTCTCTACCAAAGCAAGTGTCTTACTGCTGTCTGCTTGGCCATACTGGGCAGCTTATTTTCATTCGGACAAATGAAATGAGCTTTTCCAGTACAAAACCCCTCTCCAGCAGCACAGGACGTACCACGACCAAGAGAAGCGCCCCCGCCAATGCCCGTCACCGGCCCCCCAGAACCCGCCCGCCCGCGGCGCCGCTGAGCCCACAGCCCCTGGGCTCGGCACTGCGTACCTCACGGACAATCCCGCCGCTGCGGCCTCGGGGTGCCCAACAGCCGGTCCGGGGCACGGGCCGCGCGGCTCCTTTCTCCCGCCCTTGGTGCCGCCATCTCGGGACGCCCGAGCGCGTCCCGGCCGAGCCGCTGCCAAGGTCGCGATCGCGCCTGCGCCGCGGCAGAGACGCGTAATGGCCGCCGCCCCTCGGCTGCCTGTGCGGGGGGGCTGCGCTGCTGCGGCGCTCTGGGGCGGGCGGGGAAGGCGGGCAGAAGACCAGCTGCGATGCCCTCAAAAATCCTCTAAAATAAATGCCAAACACCTGCCTCTTACCCTACAAGAACCAAAGAAGCCCCCTTCCTTTAAAACCATCTTGAAATATATTTTATATTTCTATTTTTTATATTTACGTCCACATGCATATTTATACCGGACACTGATGTGTTAAGTAATTGATATAGTACATTACGTCTATTCCTATTATTGATATTTATTTATCTGTTGTGTTTTCATATATATCTTTATATATTGATTGCATATTTCTATACTTAGATTAATATTTCTATACCAGTTCCATTATTCCAAATAAAAACCCCATCAGTAAACAAATGAACATAAAAAAGCCCTTTCTTTTAGGCGACATTGAAATAGTATAATTTATACTTTGTATAATTATATTCAGATTAATATTTATTGTCTCTTTTGACGCAATAATGATAATATATAATATAAATAAAATTCCAGAAGTTTATTTAAATGCTTATTTAAATTCCTTGTCATATCTACTCCTACAACAAATTTTTTCCTCTATTTTTAAATTTTACATATCTAGATGTATTTATGACATATTACTATACTTAGATTACCACCTTTATATTGTTTGTATTTGTAATTTTTAAAGTCAAAACCCTGCCTATTGGCAAATAAAAAACCCGCTTTATTTAACTGTTTTTAAAAATATATATATATTTATAATTTTGATATGTATGTTTATCATTTGTTAAATATTATAACATATTGATGTACTGTATTTAGAAATACTTTATACATATTTCCTATATTATGTTATAATACTTTATATACAGTATTACTTGCATTATGTATTATATCAATTTTTATTTTTCCATATTTATGAATATTTTCTATTTCTAGATATGTCTGCATATATTTGTCATACATTTCTATATTTATTTTTTGATTGGGGTTTCTATTTCTAATATCTATTTTTACACATCTATAAACATATATAATATCCTGTATTAAAATTATATCTTATTGTAATATATAGTGATATATGTTACATGGATTTTTATTAACATATTCGATTTGATTTACATTTTAGGATTTTTATTCTCACTTCAATACATATATTTGTTTTGTTTAATTAGCGTTACACTTAAATTTTACATTTAAAATCCAATTCCTAAATAAAATGACAAACAGCATTGAATTCCCACCAATATCTTCCAAAAACATCAAGATACCTCCAACAGCCAAGCAACAGCCAGCGAAAAAAACACACAACGCTCTTTTCGATAACAATTCTCATCAGGTCAGAAAAATGGAACAAAAATAAAAGGAAACCCTATTGAAACACACACAGCAAATCACAGAAACTACTGAAAAAAATGAAACCAGCCTAATAAACTCCAAACAGTGCCACTGATCCTGAATGTTACTAAAAAAAATAAACAAAATTCTACCTCTACACTAACTCAAAGAATAAACAATTCTTTGTTTAAAAATAACTTTAAAAACCGAACTAATTAACGAAATGGGGAAAAAAAAATTTCAACCCCTAAAAACCAAGAAAACAACTACCCAAATAAATACTTAAAAAGACCCACCATGTAAATACCCATATTCCCAAAACTAAATCTGAAAAACAACAACCAAATACATCAAAGGACACACATACAAAAAAAAAAGCCCCAAAACCAAATAAACTTAAATTTACAACAAAAAAATTATTCCCAACTGAATAAACCCATAGTGCCTCAAGCTATCAAAATAAAAATACCACCTAGAAACAAACACAAAGACTAAAGACAAACGTAACCATAAACAATGTTCCCCAAATTACCCGTAACCATAAAACATACACTACAACCAAACAAACCAAATAAATAAAAGCTCTGGAAAACGATAAACTCACATGCAATTATCGAGATTAAAAACCCGCTGCTATGAACGACACAACGCTACCTCAAGCTCTCCAAAACAAACACTACACACTCACGCTAATAAAAGCCACCGCAACAGAATTAAAATGCGAACCGCTGCTTCACGCTACAACCCGTAAAAACCATTGCGCGCCCTTCTAAACATAATACCCCGGAAAAAAAATATATATCCGACTACAAAACTCAATCCGAAACGAACCTTTATCATCCCTACCGGCACCGAGAACCGTACCACTCAGGAAGAACACCATATCCCTTAGCGTACACCCGCTGCAAACCGAACACAGCGATGCAATCAACGCCTCCAAAGCGCCTCCGAACCACGGCACCGCCGAACTTTGAGCGGCCGAACCCCGCGCTCGCTGCCGGCACGGGACGGAGCGCGGCTCCCGGCAGGAAAGCGGCTCCTGCGGCGGCTGCTCCGGCACGCGGGGCCGGCGCCGCCCCGGGGAGTCCCGCCCGCTGCCCCTGCCCGGCGGGGCCGGCACCGGGCCCGGGGCTACCGGCGGCGCCCGAGCCCCGCGCCCGGAGCGGACGGAGCGGCCGGCACCGTCCGGGCCGGCGCAGCAGCGCCCGCGCCGCCTCTGCCGCCCTTGGCCGGCCCAGCCCAGCTCCGCTCGGCTCCGCACGGCTCGCACCGGCGCGGCTCCGCCCCTGCCGCTCTTGGCCGGCCCGGCCGCGCCGAATCCCCCATGCACCCCAGCAGCTGCCCGGGCCGTGCCAGCAGCGCTCCCGAGCGGGAACGTTCCGGGCCGGGCCGCGGGCACGAGGAGCGCCCTCCAATGCAGCGGCACAGCCCCATTGCAGCCCTGCAAAGGCTGCCGGAGCTGCGGCTTCCCGCAAGCCAACCCCGAAACTGACGCCGCAGGCGGGCTCACCTCACTTCAACAAGGGCAAAGAAATGCGTTCTCCCCTAAAATTTCACCCCCTACGACAGCAGAAAAGAAGGGGCGCTCCCCAAATGAAAGCCTTCGACTGATGGGAAAGGGGGCTTTCGACTTCCATTCAAACCCTTGAAAAGGAAGGACACCAGGGCTGCCCCCTCCATTTAAACCCGAGGGTGATGAAAATGGGGTGGCTGCCTTCAAATCAAACCCGTAACACCACAAGAATACTTTTCCCATTCCCCTTAGAATAGAACGCAGGGATTCCCTGTGACATCCGGGATACTTCTAACAGCCTGGAAAAGGCAGCTTTTCCTGCAATCAACACCCTTAAAACCACAAGTCAAGAGGGATCCCCTCAGGTCAAACGCAGACAATAAAAGAAGAGGAGCTGCTTCCTTCTCCTTAATCCCTTTTGTCCTCACAAGCTCCATTTTTGTTCCTGGGGAACCGGGGAGGGACTGGCAAGATGAAATTGCAAAGGGGAAGGACAAAAGTCCCCGCTCCAAACCCACACAGGCTCACCTGTTCGGCTGCTGCTCCCCGGCACAAAGATTCGTCCCTCGGCACCTCCTTTAAGCGATGCTCCACGTATCCAAACGCGGCTCCAGGTGTCCCCCCGACCCTGTGAGAAGCTCTCGCAGTCCGTCCATGAGACAGCGCCGGGAGCGCCCCATAAACCCCTCCACTCAGCAGCTCCATGCAAAAGGGAGCTGAGGCAAAGCCTCCCCCTAAAACAGCCTCGCCCCGGCAGGAGCCGGCCCGTCATCATCCTCACACTCACACCTGGGCTGCTCCGAGCCCCCATCATATATTTTTCATATTTATATTCGCATTTATATTTAGAATTTATATTACTGTATAATAAAAATTATATTATATATTGCATCTCTTCATGTTACTTACATAGATTTCTATTTCTATTTCGATTCATAGTTTGGTATTATATCTTTATATCTCTATATATTTATTATATATTTCTGTATGTCGATTTACATTTCTATAGTACTTATATTATTTAAAATAAAACCCCTGCCTCTAACGAAATAAAAAGCAAAGACACCCCTTTATTTAAAACACATTTAAAATTTTAAAAATAAATTTGTTTGTCGTAATTCTATTCACATCTATATTTGTAATTTTCATTTGTTGTATTTATAGATATTATATATATTGCAGAGTATACCTTTTTATATAATAATAGATATATTCTTTTGACACAATAGATTTCTTTTACTGATATTTATATGTATTAAATATTTATTGATATCGACATATATATGGTATATTTGGATTTCTAGTTTTATATTTTTTATGAAATCTCCAGCCTATACCCCAATAAAAGCCAAGCAATCCCCAATTTATTTAAACTATATTTAAATATAGTTTAAATCCTGTCACGGCTGCATTGCACAGCACTGCCCCAAGTTAATCTGACACTTGTTCATCTCCTGGACCTGAAACTGAACCCGCTCACCTTGATCACACCTAGCAGAACCATTTTCGTACCTTTTTCTGGCATGTCTTGTTTTTGTTTTTTTTTTTTTTGTCTTGAGTTTTTGTGGCCTTTATTGCCTCTCTTTCTTGCCTTGTTTCTTGGGGCTTTTACTCCCTTTTTCCTTGATTTTTTTCTGGCACTTCTTGGGGTTTTTTCTTCGTTTCTTCTTGCCCAATTTTGTGTTTTTTCTGGTTTTTCCTTGCCCCCTTGGGGTTTTTTTTTTCTGTTTTTTTTTTTTTTTTTTCTGGGTTTTTCTTTGCCTTTTTTTTTTTCCCCTGGATTTTTCTTCCTCATCTTGGTTTTTTGTTGCGATTTTATTTCTTGCCCATCTTGGGGTTTTTCCCTGGTCTGTTTTCAGGGATTTTTCTTGCCCATCTTGGGTTCTTTTCTGTTTTGTTTTTTTTTCCTGGGTTTTCCTTGGGGGATTTTCCGTTTTTTTTTTTTTTTTTCTGGGATTTTTCTCGCTCATCTTGGGGTTCTATTCTGGGCTTTTTCCTACCCATCCTGGGATTTTCTTCTGCGTTTTTTTCTTGCCCATCTTGTTGTTGTTGTTGTTTGGGTTTTTTTGTTTGTTTGGTTTTGGGTTTGGGTTTTTTTTCTTGTTTTTTTTTTTTTTTTCTGTGGTATTTCTGGGATTTTTCTTGCCCATCTTGGGGTTTTTTTCGGGGGAGGGCGGTTTTCTCGCCCATCTCGAGGTTTTTTTCTGTGGGTTTGGTTTTTGTTGGTTTTTTTTTCTTTTCTTTTTCTTTTTTTTCCCCCTAGGTTACTCCTTGCCCTCCTGGTTTTTGGGTTTTTTTGTCTGTCTTCCTTCCTTCCTTCCTGTCCTTCCTTCTTTCTTCCTTTCATTTCCTTTCCTTATTTTCTTTTTTTCTTCCTTTCTTTCTTTCTTTCCCTGTATTTCTGATCTTGGTTTTCCTTTCTAGCTTTAGAATAAAAAAGCAGCAGTAGTAACTTTCAGGCTACCTGGGATTAAAAAAAACTCCAAAACGAAAATGATTTAAAGAAAACTATTTATTCCCTGGAAGCCTGAAATTTTCTACTGCTGCACGTGACATAGAGCTTTTATTCCTTCTTATAGATAGTTGATATTCTATACTTACTTTATACAGCGCTCCCTGCCATCTACACCGGCGCACTGCAGGCACAGCGCCACCTGCCGTCTGCAGAGGCGCACTGCAGGCACAGCACTGTGGCATCGTTCGGTTCTGTTTAATGAAACTCGGCTTGGTTCGGGTCTTGGTCTAAACTCGTTTAAGTTCGGCTCTTCGGCCGAACTCGGCACAGTTCGGCTAAACTCGGTCATATTCGGCACATTGTCTAAATGCGGCTCAAGTAGGCTACACTCAGCTATCGGTTCCAGTCGGCTATCATCGGCTCTTCGGTGAAACTCGGCTGTTTTCTGCCACACTCGGCTCCTCGGCTCTCTGGAACAATTCGGACAGTCGCGCTTTACAGCACCTTTTACGACAGTCGCGCTTTACGGCCGTATTTACGACAGACGCGCTTTACGGCACCTTTTACGACAGTCGCGCTTTACGGCACCTTTTACGACAGTCGCGCTTTACGGCCGTATTTACGACAGTCGCGCTTTACAGCCGTATTTACGACAATCGGGCTTTACGGCACCTTTTACCACAGTCGCGCTTTACGGCCGTATTTACGACAGTCGCGCTTTACGGCCGTATTTACGACAGTCGCGCTTTACGGCACCTTTTACGACAGTCGCGCTTTACGGCCGTATTTACAACAGTCGCGCTTTACGGCCGTATTTACGACAGTCGGGCTTTACGGCACCTTTTACGACAGTCGCGCTTTACGGCCGTATTTACGACAGTCGCGCTTTACGGCCGTATTTACGACAGTCGCGCTTTACGGCCGTATTTACGACAGTCGGGCTTTACGGCCGTATTTACGACAGTCGCGCTTTACGGCCGTATTTACGACAGTCGCGCTTTACGGCACCTTTTACGACAGTCGCGCTTTACGGCCGTATTTACGACAGTCGGGCTTTACGGCACCTTTTACGACAGTCGCGCTTTACGGCCGTATTTACGACAGTCGCGCTTTACGGCCGTATTTACGACAGTCGCGCTTTACGGCACCTTTTACGACAGTCGCGCTTTACGGCCGTATTTACGACAGTCGCGCTTTACGGCACCTTTTACGACAGTCGCGCTTTACGGCCGTATTTACGACAGTCGCGCTTTACGGCCGTATTTACGACAGTCGCGCTTTACGGCCGTATTTACGACAGTCGGGCTTTACGGCACCTTTTACGACAGTCGCGCTTTACGGCCGTATTTACGACAGTCGCGCTTTACGGCCGTATTTAC
Organism: Melospiza melodia melodia; assembly: GCF_035770615.1. Lineage (NCBI taxonomy): Eukaryota > Metazoa > Chordata > Aves > Passeriformes > Passerellidae > Melospiza > Melospiza melodia. The sequence continues at coordinate 31,370,680 of NC_086203.1, read as the reverse complement.
GACAGTCGCGCTTTACGGCACCTTTTACGACAGTCGCGCTTTACGGCCGTATTTACGACAGTCGCGCTTTACGGCACCTTTTACGACAGTCGCGCTTTACGGCCGTATTTACGACAGTCGCGCTTTACGGCCGTATTTACGACAGTCGCGCTTTACGGCACCTTTTACGACAGTCGCGCTTTACGGCCGTATTTACGACAGTCGCGCTTTACGGCCGTATTTACGACAGTCGCGCTTTACGGCACCTTTTACGACAGTCGCGCTTTACGGCCGTATTTACGACAGTCGCGCTTTACGGCACCTTTTACGACAGTCGCGCTTTACGGCCGTATTTACGACAGTCGCGCTTTACGGCCGTATTTACGACAGTCGCGCTTTACGGCACCTTTTACGACAGTCGCGCTTTACGGCACCTTTTACGACAGTCGCGCTTTACGGCCGTATTTACGACAGTCGCGCTTTACGGCCGTATTTACGACAGTCGCGCTTTACGGCACCTTTTACGACAGTCGCGCTTTACGGCCGTATTTACGACAGTCGCGCTTTACGGCACCTTTTACGACAGTCGCGCTTTACGGCCGTATTTACGACAGTCGCGCTTTACGGCCGTATTTACGACAGTCGCGCTTTACGGCACCTTTTACGACAGTCGCGGTTTACGGCACCTTTTACGACAGTCGCGCTTTACGGCCGTATTTACGACAGTCGCGCTTTACGGCCGTATTTACGACAGTCGCGCTTTACGGCCGTATTTACGACAGTCGCGCTTTACGGCCGTATTTACGACAGTCGCGCTTTACGGCACCTTTTACGACAGTCGCGCTTTACGGCACCTTTTACGACAGTCGCGCTTTACGGCCGTATTTACGACAGTCGCGCTTTACGGCCGTATTTACGACAGTCGCGCTTTACGGCACCTTTTACGAAAGTCGGGCTTTACGGCACCTTTTACGACAGTCGCGCTTTACGGCCGTATTTACGACAGTCGCGCTTTACGGCACCTTTTACGACAGTCGCGCTTTACGGGCGTATTTACGACGGTCGCGCTTTACGGCCGTATTTACGACAGTCGCGCTTTACAGCACCTTTTACGATAGTCGCGCTTTACGGCACCTTTTACGACAGTCGCGCTTTACGGCCGTATTTACGACAGTCGCGCTTTACGGCCGTATTTACGACAGTCGGGCTTTACGGCACCTTTTACGACAGTCGCGCTTTACGGCCGTATTTACGACAGTCGCGCTTTACGGCCGTATTTACGACAGTCGCGCTTTACGGCACCTTTTACGACAGTCGCGCTTTACGGCCGTATTTACGACAGTCGCGCTTTACGGCACCTTTTACGACAGTCGCGCTTTACGGCCGTATTTACGACAGTCGCGCTTTACGGCCGTATTTACGACAGTCGGGATTTACGGCACCTTTTACGACAGTCGCGCTTTACGGCCGTATTTACGACAGTCGCGCTTTACGGCCGTATTTACGACAGTCGCGCTTTACGGCCGTATTTACGACAGTCGGGCTTTACGGCACCTTTTACGACAGTCGCGCTTTACGGCCGTATTTACGACAGTCGCGCTTTACGGCACCTTTTACGACAGTCGCGCTTTACGGGCGTATTTACGACAGTCGCGCTTTACGGGCGTATTTACGACAGTCGCGCTTTACGGCCGTATTTACGACAGTCGCGCTTTACAGCACCTTTTACGACAGTCGCGCTTTACGGCCGTATTTACGACAGTCGCGCTTTACGGCCGTATTTACGACAGTCGCGCTTTACGGCACCTTTTACGACAGTCGCGCTTTACGGCCGTATTTACGACAGTCGCGCTTTACGGCCGTATTTACGACAGTCGCGATTTACGGCACCTTTTACGACAGTCGCGCTTTACGGCCGTATTTACGACAGTCGCGCTTTACGGCCGTATTTACGACAGTCGCGCTTTACGGCACCTTTTACGACAGTCGCGCTTTACGGCCGTATTTACGACAGTCGCGCTTTACGGCCGTATTTACGACAGTCGCGCTTTACGGCCGTATTTACGACAGTCGCGCTTTACGGCACCTTTTACGACAGTCGCGCTTTACGGCCGTATTTACGACAGTCGCGATTTACGGCACCTTTTACGACAGTCGCGCTTTACGGCCGTATTTACGACAGTCGCGCTTTACGGCCGTATTTACGACAGTCGCGCTTTACGGCACCTTTTACGACAGTCGCGCTTTACGGCCGTATTTACGACAGTCGCGCTTTACGGTACCTTTTACGACAGTCGCGCTTTACGGCACCTTTTACGACAGTCGCGCTTTACGGCCGTATTTACGACAGTCGCGCTTTACGGCCGTATTTACGACAGTCGCGCTTTACGGCACCTTTTACGACAGTCGCGCTTTACGGCCGTATTTACGACAGTCGCGCTTTACGGCCGTATTTACGACAGTCGCGCTTTACGGCCGTATTTACGACAGTCGCGCTTTACGTCACCTTTTACGACAGTCGCGCTTTACGGCCGTATTTACGACAGTCGCGCTTTACGGCCGTATTTACGACAGTCGCGTTTTACAGCCGTATTTACGACAGTCGCGCTTTACGGCACCTTTTACGACAGTCACGCTTTACGGCACCTTTTACGACAGTCGCGCTTTACGGCCGTATTTACGACAGTCGCGCTTTACGGCACCTTTTACGACAGTCGCGCTTTACGGCCGTATTTACGACAGTCGCGCTTTACGGCCGTATTTACGACAGTCGCGCTTTACGGCACCTTTTACGACAGTCGCGCTTTACGGCCGTATTTACGACAGTCGCGCTTTACGGCACCTTTTACGACAGTCGCGCTTTACGGCCGTATTTACGACAGTCGCGCTTTACGGCCGTATTTACGACAGTCGCGCTTTACGGCACCTTTTACGACAGTCGCGCTTTACGGCCGTATTTACGACAGTCGCGCTTTACGGCCGTATTTACGACAGTCGCGCTTTACGGCACCTTTTACGACAGTCGCGCTTTACGGCCGTATTTACGACAGTCGCGCTTTACGGCCGTATTTACGACAGTCGCGCTTTACGGCACCTTTTACGACAGTCGCGCTTTACGGCACCTTTTACGACAGTCGCGCTTTACGGCCGTATTTACGACAGTCGCGCTTTACGGCCGTATTTACGACAGTCGCGCTTTACGGCCGTATTTACGACAGTCGCGCTTTACGGCACCTTTTACGACAGTCGCGCTTTACGGCACCTTTTACGACAGTCGCGCTTTACGGCACCTTTTACGACAGTCGCGCTTTACGGCACCTTTTACGACAGTCGCGCTTTACGGCCGTATTTACGACAGTCGCGCTTTACGGCCATATTTACGACAGTCGCGCTTTACGGCCGTATTTACGACAGTCGCGCTTTACGGCCGTATTTACGACAGTCGCGCTTTACGGCCGTATTTACGACAGTCGCGCTTTACGGCACCTTTTACGACAGTCGCGCTTTACGGCCGTATTTACGACAGTCGCGCTTTACGGCCGTATTTACGACAGTCGCGCTTTACGGCACCTTTTACGACAGTCGCGCTTTACGGCCGTATTTACGACAGTCGCGCTTTACGGCCGTATTTACGACAGTCGCGCTTTACGGCACCTTTTACGACAGTCGCGCTTTACGGCCGTATTTACGACAGTCGCGCTTTACGGCCGTATTTACGACAGTCGCGCTTTACGGCCGTATTTACGACAGTCGCGCTTTACGGCCGTATTTACGACAGTCGCGCTTTACGGCCGTATTTACGACAGTCGCGCTTTACGGCCGTATTTACGACAGTCGCGCTTTACGGCACCTTTTACGACAGTCGCGCTTTACAGCACCTTTTACGACAGTCGCGCTTTACGGCACCTTTTACGACAGTCGGGCTTTACGGCCGTATTTACGACAGTCGCGCTTTACGGCACCTTTTACGACAGTCGCGCTTTACGACACCTTTTACGACAGTCGCGCTTTACGGCCGTATTTACGACAGTCGCGCTTTACGGCACCTTTTACGACAGTCGCGCTTTACGGCCGTATTTACGACAGTCGCGCTTTACGGCACCTTTTACGACAGTCGCGCTTTACGGCCGTATTTACGACAGTCGCGCTTTACGGCACCTTTTACGACAGTCACGCTTTACGGCACCTTTTACGACAGTCGCGCTTTACGGCCGTATTTACGACAGTCGCGCTTTACGGCACCTTTTACGACAGTCGCGCTTTACGGCCGTATTTACGACAGTCGCGCTTTACGGCCGTATTTACGACAGTCGCGCTTTACGGCCGTATTTACGACAGTCGCGCTTTACGGCCGTATTTACGACAGTCGGGCTTTACGGCCGTATTTACGACAGTCGCGCTTTACGGCCGTATTTACGACAGTCGCGCTTTACGGCCGTATTTACGACAGTCGCGCTTTACGGCCGTATTTACGACAGTCGCGCTTTACGGCCGTATTTACGACAGTCGCGCTTTACGGCCGTATTTACGACAGTCGCGCTTTACGGCCGTATTTACGACAGTCGCGCTTTACGGCCGTATTTACGACAGTCGCGCTTTACGGCACCTTTTACGACAGTCGCGCTTTACAGCACCTTTTACGACAGTCGCGCTTTACGGCACCTTTTACGACAGTCGGGCTTTACGGCCGTATTTACGACAGTCGCGCTTTACGGCACCTTTTACGACAGTCGCGCTTTACGACACCTTTTACGACAGTCGCGCTTTACGGCCGTATTTACGACAGTCGCGCTTTACGGCCGTATTTACGACAGTCGCGCTTTACGGCCGTATTTACGACAGTCGCGCTTTACGGCACCTTTTACGACAGTCGCGCTTTACGGCCGTATTTACGACAGTCGCGCTTTACGGCCGTATTTACGACAGTCGCGCTTTACGGCACCTTTTACGACAGTCGCGCTTTACGGCCGTATTTACGACAGTCGCGCTTTACGGCACCTTTTACGACAGTCGCGCTTTACGGCCGTATTTACGACAGTCGCGCTTTACGGCCGTATTTACGACAGTCGCGCTTTACGGCACCTTTTACGACAGTCGCGCTTTACGGCCGTATTTACGACAGTCGCGCTTTACGGCACCTTTTACGACAGTCGCGCTTTACGGCACCTTTTACGACAGTCGCGCTTTACGGCACCTTTTACGACAGTCGCGCTTTACGGCCGTATTTACGACAGTCGGGCTTTACGGCCGTATTTACGACAGTCGCGCTTTACGGCCGTATTTACGACAGTCGCGCTTTACGGCACCTTTTACGACAGTCGCGCTTTACGGCACCTTTTACGACAGTCGCGCTTTACGGCCGTATTTACGACAGTCGCGCTTTACGGCACCTTTTACGACAGTCGCGCTTTACGGCCGTATTTACGACAGTCGCGCTTTACGGCACCTTTTACGACAGTCGCGCTTTACGGCCGTATTTACGACAGTCGCGCTTTACGGCACCTTTTACGACAGTCGCGCTTTACGGCCGTATTTACGACAGTCGCGCTTTACGGCACCTTTTACGACAGTCACGCTTTACGGCACCTTTTACGACAGTCGCGCTTTACGGCCGTATTTACGACAGTCGCGCTTTACGGCACCTTTTACGACAGTCGCGCTTTACGGCCGTATTTACGACAGTCGCGCTTTACGGCCGTATTTACGACAGTCGCGCTTTACGGCCGTATTTACGACAGTCGCGCTTTACGGCCGTATTTACGACAGTCGGGCTTTACGGCCGTATTTACGACAGTCGCGCTTTACGGCCGTATTTACGACAGTCGCGCTTTACGGCCGTATTTACGACAGTCGCGCTTTACGGCACCTTTTACGACAGTCGCGCTTTACGGCCGTATTTACGACAGTCGCGCTTTACGGCCGTATTTACGACAGTCGCGCTTTACGGCACCTTTTACGACAGTCGCGCTTTACGGCCGTATTTACGACAGTCGCGCTTTACGGCCGTATTTACGACAGTCGCGCTTTACGGCCGTATTTACGACAGTCGCGCTTTACGGCCGTATTTACGACAGTCGCGCTTTACGGCCGTATTTACGACAGTCGCGCTTTACGGCACCTTTTACGACAGTCGCGCTTTACAGCACCTTTTACGACAGTCGCGCTTTACGGCACCTTTTACGACAGTCGGGCTTTACGGCCGTATTTACGACAGTCGCGCTTTACGGCACCTTTTACGACAGTCGCGCTTTACGACACCTTTTACGACAGTCGCGCTTTACGGCCGTATTTACGACAGTCGCGCTTTACGGCCGTATTTACGACAGTCGCGCTTTACGGCCGTATTTACGACAGTCGCGCTTTACGGCACCTTTTACGACAGTCGCGCTTTACGGCCGTATTTACGACAGTCGCGCTTTACGGCCGTATTTACGACAGTCGCGCTTTACGGCACCTTTTACGACAGTCGCGCTTTACGGCCGTATTTACGACAGTCGCGCTTTACGGCACCTTTTACGACAGTCGCGCTTTACGGCCGTATTTACGACAGTCGCGCTTTACGGCCGTATTTACGACAGTCGCGCTTTACGGCACCTTTTACGACAGTCGCGCTTTACGGCCGTATTTACGACAGTCGCGCTTTACGGCACCTTTTACGACAGTCGCGCTTTACGGCACCTTTTACGACAGTCGCGCTTTACGGCACCTTTTACGACAGTCGCGCTTTACGGCCGTATTTACGACAGTCGGGCTTTACGGCCGTATTTACGACAGTCGCGCTTTACGGCCGTATTTACGACAGTCGCGCTTTACGGCACCTTTTACGACAGTCGCGCTTTACGGCACCTTTTACGACAGTCGCGCTTTACGGCCGTATTTACGACAGTCGCGCTTTACGGCACCTTTTACGACAGTCGCGCTTTACGGCCGTATTTACGACAGTCGCGCTTTACGGCACCTTTTACGACAGTCGCGCTTTACGGCCGTATTTACGACAGTCGCGCTTTACGGCACCTTTTACGACAGTCGCGCTTTACGGCCGTATTTACGACAGTCGCGCTTTACGGCACCTTTTACGACAGTCACGCTTTACGGCACCTTTTACGACAGTCGCGCTTTACGGCCGTATTTACGACAGTCGCGCTTTACGGCACCTTTTACGACAGTCGCGCTTTACGGCCGTATTTACGACAGTCGCGCTTTACGGCCGTATTTACGACAGTCGCGCTTTACGGCCGTATTTACGACAGTCGCGCTTTACGGCCGTATTTACGACAGTCGGGCTTTACGGCCGTATTTACGACAGTCGCGCTTTACGGCCGTATTTACGACAGTCGCGCTTTACGGCCGTATTTACGACAGTCGCGCTTTACGGCACCTTTTACGACAGTCGCGCTTTACGGCCGTATTTACGACAGTCGCGCTTTACGGCCGTATTTACGACAGTCGCGCTTTACGGCACCTTTTACGACAGTCGCGCTTTACGGCCGTATTTACGACAGTCGCGCTTTACGGCACCTTTTACGACAGTCGCGCTTTACGGCCGTATTTACGACAGTCGCGCTTTACGGCCGTATTTACGACAGTCGCGCTTTACGGCACCTTTTACGACAGTCGCGCTTTACGGCCGTATTTACGACAGTCGCGCTTTACGGCACCATTTACGACAGTCGCGCTTTACGGCACCTTTTACGACAGTCGCGCTTTACGGCCGTATTTACGACAGTTGCGCTTTACGGCCGTATTTACGACAGTCGCGCTTTACGGCACCTTTTACGACAGTCGCGCTTTACGGCCGTATTTACGACAGTCGCGCTTTACGGCCGTATTTACGACAGTCGCGCTTTACGGCACCTTTTACGACAGTCGCGCTTTACGGCACCTTTTACGACAGTCGCGCTTTACGGCCGTATTTACGACAGTCGCGCTTTACGGCACCTTTTACGACAGTCGCGCTTTACGGCCGTATTTACGACAGTCGCGCTTTACGGCCGTATTTACGACAGTCGCGCTTTACGGCACCTTTTACGACAGTCGCGCTTTACGGCCATATTTACGACAGTCGCGCTTTACGGCACCTTTTACGACAGTCGCGCTTTACGGCCGTATTTACGACAGTCGCGCTTTACGGCCGTATTTACGACAGTCGCGCTTTACGGCACCTTTTACGACAGTCGCGCTTTACGGCCGTATTTACGACAGTCGCGCTTTACGGCACCTTTTACGACAGTCGCGCTTTACGGCCGTATTTACGACAGTCGCGCTTTACGGCCGTATTTACGACAGTCGCGCTTTACGGCCGTATTTACGACAGTCGCGCTTTACGGCACCTTTTACGACAGTCGCGCTTTACGGCCGTATTTACGACAGTCGCGCTTTACGGCACCTTTTACGACAGTCGCGCTTTACGGCCGTATTTACGACAGTCGCGCTTTACGGCACCTTTTACGACAGTCGCGCTTTACGACACCTTTTACGACAGTCGCGCTTTACGGCCGTATTTACGACAGTCGCGCTTTACGGCCGTATTTACGACAGTCGGGCTTTACGGCCGTATTTACGACAGTCGCGCTTTACGGCCGTATTTACGACAGTCGCGCTTTACGGCCGTATTTACGACAGTCGCGCTTTACGGCACCTTTTACGACAGTCGCGCTTTACGGCACCTTTTACGACAGTCGCGCTTTACGGCCGTATTTACGACAGTCGCGCTTTACGGCACCTTTTACGACAGTCGCGCTTTACGGCCGTATTTACGACAGTCGCGCTTTACGGCACCTTTTACGACAGTCGCGCTTTACGGCACCTTTTACGACAGTCGCGCTTTACGGCCGTATTTACGACAGTCGCGCTTTACGGCACCTTTTACGACAGTCGCGCTTTACGGCCGTATTTACGACAGTCGCGCTTTACGGCCGTATTTACGACAGTCGCGCTTTACGGCCGTATTTACGACAGTCGGGCTTTACGGCCGTATTTACGACAGTCGCGCTTTACGGCCGTATTTACGACAGTCGCGCTTTACGGCCGTTTTTACGACAGTCGCGCTTTACGGCACCTTTTACGACAGTCGCGCTTTACGGCACCTTTTACGACAGTCGCGCTTTACGGCCGTATTTACGACAGTCGCGCTTTACGGCACCTTTTACGACAGTCGCGCTTTACGGCCGTATTTACGATAGTCGGGCTTTACTGCACCTTTTACGACAGTCGCGCTTTACGGCCGTATTTACGACAGTCGGGCTTTACGGCCGTATTTACGACAGTCGCGCTTTACGGCCGTATTTACGACAGTCGGGCTTTACGGCCGTATTTACGACAGTCGCGCTTTACGGCCGTATTTACGACAATCGGGCTTTACGGCACCTTTTACGACAGTCGCGCTTTACGGCCGTATTTACGACAGTCGCGCTTTACGGCACCTTTTACGACAGTCGCGCTTTACGGCCGTATTTACGACAGTCGCGCTTTACGGCCGTATTTACGACAGTCGCGCTTTACGGCACCTTTTACGACAGTCGCGCTTTACGGCCGTATTTACGACAGTCGCGCTTTACGGCACCTTTTACGACAGTCGCGCTTTACGGCCGTATTTACGACAGTCGCGCTTTACGGCACCTTTTACGACAGTCGCGCTTTACGGCCGTATTTACGACAGTCGCGCTTTACGGCACCTTTTACGACAGTCGCGCTTTACGGCCGTATTTACGACAGTCGCGCTTTACGGCCGTATTTACGACAGTCGCGCTTTACGGCCGTATTTACGACAGTCGCGCTTTACGGCACCTTTTACGACAGTCGCGCTTTACGACACCTTTTACGACAGTCGCGCTTTACGACACCTTTTACGACAGTCGCGCTTTACGGCCGTATTTACGACAGTCGCGCTTTACGGCCGTATTTACGACAGTCGCGCTTTACGGCCGTATTTACGACAGTCGCGCTTTACGGCCGTATTTACGACAGTCGCGCTTTACGGCACCTTTTACGACAGTCGCGCTTTACGGCACCTTTTACGACAGTCGCGCTTTACGGCCGTATTTACGACAGTCGCGCTTTACGGCACCTTTTACGACAGTCGCGCTTTACGGCCGTATTTACGACAGTCGCGCTTTACGGCACCTTTTACGACAGTCGCGCTTTACGGCCGTATTTACGACAGTCGCGCTTTACGGCACCTTTTACGACAGTCACGCTTTACGGCACCTTTTACGACAGTCGCGCTTTACGGCCGTATTTACGACAGTCGCGCTTTACGGCACCTTTTACGACAGTCGCGCTTTACGGCCGTATTTACGACAGTCGCGCTTTACGGCCGTATTTACGACAGTCGCGCTTTACGGCCGTATTTACGACAGTCGCGCTTTACGGCCGTATTTACGACAGTCGGGCTTTACGGCCGTATTTACGACAGTCGCGCTTTACGGCCGTATTTACGACAGTCGCGCTTTACGGCCGTATTTACGACAGTCGCGCTTTACGGCACCTTTTACGACAGTCGCGCTTTACGGCCGTATTTACGACAGTCGCGCTTTACGGCCGTATTTACGACAGTCGCGCTTTACGGCACCTTTTACGACAGTCGCGCTTTACGGCCGTATTTACGACAGTCGCGCTTTACGGCACCTTTTACGACAGTCGCGCTTTACGGCCGTATTTACGACAGTCGCGCTTTACGGCCGTATTTACGACAGTCGCGCTTTACGGCACCTTTTACGACAGTCGCGCTTTACGGCCGTATTTACGACAGTCGCGCTTTACGGCACCATTTACGACAGTCGCGCTTTACGGCACCTTTTACGACAGTCGCGCTTTACGGCCGTATTTACGACAGTTGCGCTTTACGGCCGTATTTACGACAGTCGCGCTTTACGGCACCTTTTACGACAGTCGCGCTTTACGGCCGTATTTACGACAGTCGCGCTTTACGGCCGTATTTACGACAGTCGCGCTTTACGGCACCTTTTACGACAGTCGCGCTTTACGGCACCTTTTACGACAGTCGCGCTTTACGGCCGTATTTACGACAGTCGCGCTTTACGGCCGTATTTACGACAGTCGCGCTTTACGGCACCTTTTACGACAGTCGCGCTTTACGGCCGTATTTACGACAGTCGCGCTTTACGGCCGTATTTACGACAGTCGCGCTTTACGGCCGTATTTACGACAGTCGCGCTTTACGGCACCTTTTACGACAGTCGCGCTTTACGGCCGTATTTACGACAGTCGCGCTTTACGGCACCTTTTACGACAGTCGCGCTTTACGGCCGTATTTACGACAGTCGCGCTTTACGGCACCTTTTACGACAGTCGCGCTTTACGACACCTTTTACGACAGTCGCGCTTTACGGCCGTATTTACGACAGTCGCGCTTTACGGCCGTATTTACGACAGTCGCGCTTTACGGCCGTATTTACGACAGTCGCGCTTTACGGCACCTTTTACGACAGTCGCGCTTTACGGCACCTTTTACGACAGTCGCGCTTTACGGCCGTATTTACGACAGTCGCGCTTTACGGCACCTTTTACGACAGTCGCGCTTTACGGCCGTATTTACGACAGTCGCGCTTTACGGCCGTATTTACGACAGTCGCGCTTTACGGCCGTATTTACGACAGTCGCGCTTTACGGCACCTTTTACGACAGTCGCGCTTTACGACACCTTTTACGACAGTCGCGCTTTACGACACCTTTTACGACAGTCGCGCTTTACGGCCGTATTTACGACAGTCGCGCTTTACGGCCGTATTTACGACAGTCGCGCTTTACGGCCGTATTTACGACAGTCGCGCTTTACGGCCGTATTTACGACAGTCGCGCTTTACGGCACCTTTTACGACAGTCGCGCTTTACGGCACCTTTTACGACAGTCGCGCTTTACGGCCGTATTTACGACAGTCGCGCTTTACGGCACCTTTTACGACAGTCGCGCTTTACGGCCGTATTTACGACAGTCGCGCTTTACGGCACCTTTTACGACAGTCGCGCTTTACGGCCGAATTTACGACAGTCGCGCTTTACGGCACCTTTTACGACAGTCACGCTTTACGGCACCTTTTACGACAGTCGCGCTTTACGGCCGTATTTACGACAGTCGCGCTTTACGGCACCTTTTACGACAGTCGCGCTTTACGGCCGTATTTACGACAGTCGCGCTTTACGGCCGTATTTACGACAGTCGCGCTTTACGGCCGTATTTACGACAGTCGCGCTTTACGGCCGTATTTACGACAGTCGGGCTTTACGGCCGTATTTACGACAGTCGCGCTTTACGGCCGTATTTACGACAGTCGCGCTTTACGGCCGTATTTACGACAGTCGCGCTTTACGGCACCTTTTACGACAGTCGCGCTTTACGGCACCTTTTACGACAGTCGCGCTTTACGGCCGTATTTACGACAGTCGCGCTTTACGGCCGTATTTACGACAGTCGCGCTTTACGGCACCTTTTACGACAGTCGCGCTTTACGGCCGTATTTACGACAGTCGCGCTTTACGGCCGTATTTACGACAGTCGCGCTTTACGGCCGTATTTACGACAGTCGCGCTTTACGGCACCTTTTACGACAGTCGCGCTTTACGGCCGTATTTACGACAGTCGCGCTTTACGGCACCTTTACGACAGTCGCGCTTTACGGCCGTATTTACGACAGTCGCGCTTTACGGCACCTTTTACGACAGTCGCGCTTTACGGCACCTTTTACGACAGTCGCGCTTTACGGCCGTATTTACGACAGTCGCGCTTTACGGCCGTATTTACGACAGTCGGGCTTACGGCCGTATTTACGACAGTCGCGCTTTACGGCGTATTTACGACAGTCGCGCTTTACGGCCGTATTTACGACAGTCGCGCTTTACGGCACCTTTTACGACAGTCGCGCTTTACGGCACCTTTTACGACAGTCGCGCTTTACGGCCGTATTTACGACAGTCGCGCTTTACGGCACCTTTTACGACAGTCGCGCTTTACGGCCGTATTTACGACAGTCGCGCTTTACGGCCGTATTTACGACAGTCGCGCTTTACGGCACCTTTTACGACAGTCGCGCTTTACGACACCTTTTACGACAGTCGCGCTTTACGACACCTTTTACGACAGTCGCGCTTTACGGCCGTATTTACGACAGTCGCGCTTTACGGCCGTATTTACGACAGTCGCGCTTTACGGCCCGTATTTACGACAGTCGCGCTTTACGGCCGTATTTACGACAGTCGCGCTTTACGGCACCTTTTACGACAGTCGCGCTTTACGGCACCTTTTACGACAGTCGCGCTTTACGGCCGTATTTACGACAGTCGCGCTTTACGGCACCTTTTACGACAGTCGCGCTTTACGGCCGTATTTACGACAGTCGCGCTTTACGGCACCTTTTACGACAGTCGCGCTTTACGGCCGTATTTACGACAGTCGCGCTTTACGGCACCTTTTACGACAGTCACGCTTTACGGCACCTTTACGACAGTCGCGCTTTACGGCCGTATTTACGACAGTCGCGCTTTACGGCACCTTTTACGACAGTCGCGCTTTACGGCCGTATTTACGACAGTCGCGCTTTACGGCCGTATTTACGACAGTCGCGCTTTACGGCCGTATTTACGACAGTCGCGCTTTACGGCCGTATTTACGACAGTCGGGCTTTACGGCCGTATTTACGACAGTCGCGCTTTACGGCCGTATTTACGACAGTCGCGCTTTACGGCCGTATTTACGACAGTCGCGCTTTACGGCACCTTTTACGACAGTCGCGCTTTACGGCCGTATTTACGACAGTCGCGCTTTACGGCCGTATTTACGACAGTCGCGCTTTACGGCACCTTTTACGACAGTCGCGCTTTACGGCCGTATTTACGACAGTCGCGCTTTACGGCACCTTTTACGACAGTCGCGCTTTACGGCCGTATTTACGACAGTCGCGCTTTACGGCCGTATTTACGACAGTCGCGCTTTACGGCACCTTTTACGACAGTCGCGCTTTACGGCCGTATTTACGACAGTCGCGCTTTACGGCACCATTTACGACAGTCGCGCTTTACGGCACCTTTTACGACAGTCGCGCTTTACGGCCGTATTTACGACAGTCGCGCTTTACGGCCGTATTTACGACAGTCGCGCTTTACGGCACCTTTTACGACAGTCGCGCTTACGGCCGTATTTACGACAGTCGCGCTTTACGGCCGTATTTACGACAGTCGCGCTTTACGGCCCTTTTACGACAGTCGCGCTTTACGGCACCTTTTACGACAGTCGCGCTTTACGGCCGTATTTACGACAGTCGCGCTTTACGGCCGTATTTACGACAGTCGCGCTTTACGGCACCTTTTACGACAGTCGCGCTTTACGGCCGTATTTACGACAGTCGCGCTTTACGGCCGTATTTACGACAGTCGCGCTTTACGGCCGTATTTACGACAGTCGCGCTTTACGGCACCTTTTACGACAGTCGCGCTTTACGGCCGTATTTACGACAGTCGCGCTTTACGGCACCTTTTACGACAGTCGCGCTTTACGGCCGTATTTACGACAGTCGCGCTTTACGGCACCTTTTACGACAGTCGCGCTTTACGACACCTTTTACGACAGTCGCGCTTTACGGCCGTATTTACGACAGTCGCGCTTTACGGCCGTATTTACGACAGTCGGCGCTTTACGGCCGTATTTACGACAGTCGCGCTTTACGGCCGTATTTACGACAGTCGCGCTTTACGGCCGTATTTACGACAGTCGCGCTTTACGGCACCTTTTACGACAGTCGCGCTTTACGGCACCTTTTACGACAGTCGCGCTTTACGGCCGTATTTACGACAGTCGCGCTTTACGGCACCTTTTACGACAGTCGCGCTTTACGGCCGTATTTACGACAGTCGCGCTTTACGGCACTTTTACGACAGTCGCGCTTTACGGCACCTTTTACGACAGTCGCGCTTTACGGCCGTATTTACGACAGTCGCGCTTTACGGCACCTTTTACGACAGTCGCGCTTTACGGCCGTATTTACGACAGTCGCGCTTTACGGCCGTATTTACGACAGTCGCGCTTTACGGCCGTATTTACGACAGTCGGGCTTTACGGCCGTATTTACGACAGTCGCGCTTTACGGCCGTATTTACGACAGTCGCGCTTTACGGCCGTTTTTACGACAGTCGCGCTTTACGGCACTTTACGACAGTCGCGCTTTACGGCACCTTTTACGACAGTCGCGCTTTACGGCCGTATTTACGACAGTCGCGCTTTACGGCACCTTTTACGACAGTCGCGCTTTACGGCCGTATTTACGATAGTCGGGCTTTACTGCACCTTTTACGACAGTCGCGCTTTACGGCCGTATTTACGACAGTCGGGCTTTACGGCCGTATTTACGACAGTCGCGCTTTACGGCCGTATTTACGACAGTCGGGCTTTACGGCCGTATTTACGACAGTCGCGCTTTACGGCCGTATTTACGACAATCGGCGCTTTACGGCACCTTTTACGACAGTCGCGCTTTACGGCCGTATTTACGACAGTCGCGCTTTACGGCACCTTTTACGACAGTCGGGCTTTACGGCCGTATTTACGACAGTCGCGCTTTACGGCCGTATTTACGACAGTCGCGCTTTACGGCACCTTTTACGACAGTCGCGCTTTACGGCCGTATTTACGACAGTCGCGCTTTACGGCACCTTTTACGACAGTCGCGCTTTACGGCCGTATTTACGACAGTCGCGCTTTACGGCACCTTTTACGACAGTCGCGCTTTACGGCCGTATTTACGACAGTCGCGCTTTACGGCACCTTTTACGACAGTCGCGCTTTACGGCCGTATTTACGACAGTCGCGCTTTACGGCCGTATTTACGACAGTCGCGCTTTACGGCCGTATTTACGACAGTCGCGCTTTACGGCACCTTTTACGACAGTCGCGCTTTACGCACCTTTTACGACAGTCGCGCTTTACGGCACCTTTTACGACAGTCGCGCTTTACGGCCGTATTTACGACAGTCGCGCTTTACGGCCGTATTTACGACAGTCGCGCTTTACGGCCGTATTTACGACAGTCGCGCTTTACGGCCGTATTTACGACAGTCGCGCTTTACGGCACCTTTTACGACAGTCGCGCTTTACGGCACCTTTTACGACAGTCGCGCTTTACGGCCGTATTTACGACAGTCGCGCTTTACGGCACCTTTTACGACAGTCGCGCTTTACGGCCGTATTTACGACAGTCGCGCTTTACGGCCGATTTACGACAGTCGCGCTTTACGGCCGTATTTACGACAGTCGCGCTTTACGGCACCTTTTACGACAGTCACGCTTTACGGCACCTTTTACGACAGTCGCGCTTTACGGCCGTATTTACGACAGTCGCGCTTTACGGCACCTTTTACGACAGTCGCGCTTTACGGCCGTATTTACGACAGTCGCGCTTTACGGCCGTATTTACGACAGTCGCGCTTTACGGCCGTATTTACGACAGTCGGGCTTTACGGCCGTATTTACGACAGTCGCGCTTTACGGCCGTATTTACGACAGTCGCGCTTTACGGCCGTATTTACGACAGTCGCGCTTTACGGCACCTTTTACGACAGTCGCGCTTTACGGCCGTATTTACGACAGTCGCGCTTTACGGCACCTTTTACGACAGTCGCGCTTTACGGCCGTATTTACGACAGTCGCGCTTTACGGCCGTATTTACGACAGTCGCGCTTTACGGCACCTTTTACGACAGTCGCGCTTTACGGCCGTATTTACGACAGTCGCGCTTTACGGCACCTTTTACGACAGTCGCGCTTTACGGCCGTATTTACGACAGTCGCGCTTTACGGCACCTTTTACGACAGTCGCGCTTTACGGCCGTATTTACGACAGTCGCGCTTTACGGCCGTATTTACGACAGTCGCGCTTTACGGCCGTATTTACGACAGTCGCGCTTTACGGCACCTTTTACGACAGTCGCGCTTTACGGCCGTATTTACGACAGTCGCGCTTTACGGCCGTATTTACGACAGTCGCGCTTTACGGCACCTTTTACGACAGTCGCGCTTTACGGCACCTTTTACGACAGTCGCGCTTTACGGCCGTATTTACGACAGTCGCGCTTTACGGCCGTATTTACGACAGTCGCGCTTTACGGCACCTTTTACGACAGTCGCGCTTTACGGCCGTATTTCGACAGTCGCGCTTTACGGCACCTTTTACGACAGTCGCGCTTTACGGCCGTATTTACGACAGTCGCGCTTTACGGCCGTATTTACGACAGTCGCGCTTTACGGCACCTTTTACGACAGTCGCGCTTTACGGCCGTATTTACGACAGTCGCGCTTTACGGCCGTATTTACGACAGTCGCGCTTTACGGCACCTTTTACGACAGTCGCGCTTTACGGCCGTATTTACGACAGTCGCGCTTTACGGCCGTATTTACGACAGTCGCGCTTTACGGCACCTTTTACGACAGTCGCGCTTTACGGCCGTATTTACGACAGTCGCGCTTTACGGCACCTTTTACGACAGTCGCGCTTTACGGCCGTATTTACGACAGTCGCGCTTTACGGCACCTTTTACGACAGTCGCGCTTTACGGCACCTTTTACGACAGTCGCGCTTTACGGCCGTATTTACGACAGTCGCGCTTTACGGCCGTATTTACGACAGTCGCGCTTTACGGCCGTATTTACGACAGTCGGCTTTACGGCCGTATTTACGACAGTCGCGCTTTACGGCCGTATTTACGACAGTCGCGCTTTACGGCACCTTTTACGACAGTCGCGCTTTACGGCACCTTTTACGACAGTCGCGCTTTACGGCCGTATTTACGACAGTCGCGCTTTACGGCACCTTTTACGACAGTCGCGCTTTACGGCACCTTTTACGACAGTCGCGCTTTACGGCCGTATTTACGACAGTCGCGCTTTACGGCCGTATTTACGACAGTCGCGCTTTACGGCACCTTTTACGACAGTCGCGCTTTACGGCCGTATTTACGACAGTCGCGCTTTACGGCACCTTTTACGACAGTCGACGCTTTACGGCACCTTTTACGACAGTCGCGCTTTACGGCCGTATTTACGACAGTCGCGCTTTACGGCACCTTTTACGACAGTCGCGCTTTACGGCACCTTTTACGACAGTCGCGCTTTACGGCCCGTATTTACGACAGTCGCGCTTTACGGCACCTTTTACGACAGTCGCGCTTTACGGCCGTATTTACGACAGTCGCGCTTTACGGCACCTTTTACGACAGTCGCGCCTTTACGGCCGTATTTACGACAGTCGCGCTTTACGGCACCTTTTACGACAGTCGCGCTTTACGGCCGTATTTACGACAGTCGCGCTTTACGCCGATTTACGACAGTCGCGCTTTACGGCACCTTTTACGACAGTCGCGCTTTACGGCCGTATTTACGACAGTCGCGCTTTACGGCCGTATTTACGACAGTCGCGCTTTACGGCACCTTTTACGACAGTCGCGCTTTACGGCCGTATTTACGACAGTCGCGCTTTACGGCCGTATTTACGACAGTCGCGCTTTACGGCACCTTTTACGACAGTCGCGCTTTACGGCCGTATTTACGACAGTCGCGCTTTACGGCACCTTTTACGACAGTCGCGCTTTTACGGCCGTATTTACGACAGTCGCGCTTTACGGCCGTATTTACGACAGTCTGCGCTTTACGGCACCTTTTACGACAGTCGCGCTTTACGGCACCTTTTACGACAGTCGCGCTTTACGGCCCTTTTACGACAGTCGCGCTTTACGGCCGTATTTACGACAGTCGCGCTTTACGGCCGTATTTACGACAGTCGCGCTTTACGGCACCTTTTACGACAGTCGCGCTTTACGGCCGTATTTACGACAGTCGCGCTTTACGGCCGTATTTACGACAGTCGCGCTTTACGGCACCTTTTACGACAGTCGCGCTTTACGGCCGTATTTACGACAGTCGCGCTTTACGGCACCTTTTTACGACAGTCGCGCTTTACGGCCGTATTTACGACAGTCGCGCTTTACGGCCGTATTTACGACAGTCGCGCTTTACGGCACCTTTTACGACAGTCGCGCTTTACGGCCGTATTTACGACAGTCGCGCTTTACGGCCGTATTTACGACAGTCGCGCTTTACGGCCGTTTTACGACAGTCGCGCTTTACGGCCGTATTTACGACAGTCGCGCTTTACGGCACCTTTTACGACAGTCGCGCTTTACGGCCGTATTTACGACAGTCGCGCTTTACGGCACCTTTTACGACAGTCGCGCTTTACGGCCGTATTTACGACAGTCGCGCTTTACGGCCGTTTTACGACAGTCGCGCTTTACGGCACCTTTTACGACAGTCGCGCTTTACGGCACCTTTTACGACAGTCGCGCTTTACGGCCGTATTTACGACAGTCGCGCTTTACGGCCGTATTTACGACAGTCGCGCTTTACGGCACCTTTTACGACAGTCGCGCTTTACGGCCGTATTTACGACAGTCGCGCTTTACGGCCGTATTTACGACAGTCGCGCTTTACGGCCGTATTTACGACAGTCGCGCTTTACGGCACCTTTTACGACAGTCGCGCTTTACGCACCTTTTACGACAGTCGCGCTTTACGGCCGTATTTACGACAGTCGCGCTTTACGGCCGTATTTACGACAGTCGCGCTTTACGGCCGTATTTACGACAGTCGCGCTTTACGGCACCTTTTACGACAGTCGCGCTTTACGGCACCTTTTACGACAGTCGCGCTTTACGGCCGTATTTACGACAGTCGCGCTTTACGGCACCTTTTACGACAGTCGCGCTTTACGGCCGTATTTACGACAGTCGCGCTTTACGGCACCTTTTACGACAGTCGCGCTTTACGGCCGTATTTACGACAGTCGCGCTTTACGGCACCTTTTACGACAGTCGCGCTTTACGGCCGTATTTACGACAGTCGCGCTTTACGGCACCTTTTACGACAGTCACGCTTTACGGCACCTTTTACGACAGTCGCGCTTTACGGCCGTATTTACGACAGTCGCGCTTTACGGCCCTTTTACGACAGTCGCGCTTTACGCCGTATTTACGACAGTCGCGCTTTACGGCCGTATTTACGACAGTCGCGCTTTACGGCACCTTTTACGACAGTCGCGCTTTACGGCACCTTTTACGACAGTCGCGCTTTACGGCCGTATTTACGACAGTCGCGCTTTACGGCCGTATTTACGACAGTCGCGCTTTACGGCACCTTTTACGACAGTCGCGCTTTACGGCCGTATTTACGACAGTCGCGCTTTACGGCACCTTTTACGACAGTCGCGCTTTACGGCCGTATTTACGACAGTCGCGCTTTACGGCCGTATTTACGACAGTCGCGCTTTACGGCACCTTTTACGACAGTCGCGCTTTACGGCCGTATTTACGACAGTCGCGCTTTACGGCCGTATTTACGACAGTCGCGCTTTACGGCACCTTTTACGACAGTCGCGCTTTACGGCCGTATTTACGACAGTCGCGCTTTACGGCCGTATTTACGACAGTCGGCTTTACGGCACCTTTTACGACAGTCGCGCTTTACGGCCGTATTTACGACAGTCGCGCTTTACGGCACCTTTTACGACAGTCGCGCTTTACGGCCGTATTTACGACAGTCGCGCTTTACGGCACCTTTTACGACAGTCGCGCTTTACGCACCTTTTACGACAGTCGCGCTTTACGGCCGTATTTACGACAGTCGCGCTTTACGGCCGTATTTACGACAGTCGCGCTTTACGGCCGTATTTACGACAGTCGGGCTTTACGGCCGTATTTACGACAGTCGCGCTTTACGGCCGTATTTACGACAGTCGCGCTTTACGGCACCTTTTACGACAGTCGCGCTTTACGGCACCTTTTTACGACAGTCGCGCTTTACGGCCGTATTTACGACAGTCGCGCTTTACGGCACCTTTTACGACAGTCGCGCTTTACGGCACCTTTTACGACAGTCGCGCTTTACGGCCGTATTTACGACAGTCGCGCTTTACGGCCGTATTTACGACAGTCGCGCTTTACGGCACCTTTTACGACAGTCGCGCTTTACGGCCGTATTTACGACAGTCGCGCTTTACGGCACCTTTTACGACAGTCAGCGCTTTACGGCACCTTTTACGACAGTCGCGCTTTACGGCCGTATTTACGACAGTCGCGCTTTACGGCACCTTTTACGACAGTCGCGCTTTACGGCCGTATTTACGACAGTCGCGCTTTACGGCCGTATTTACGACAGTCGCGCTTTACGGCACCTTTTACGACAGTCGCGCTTTACGGCCGTATTTACGACAGTCGCGCTTTACGGCACCTTTTACGACAGTCGCGCTTTACGGCCGTATTTACGACAGTCGCGCTTTACGGCACCTTTTACGACAGTCGCGCTTTACGGCCGTTTTACGACAGTCGCGCTTTACGGCCGATTTACGACAGTCGCGCTTTACGGCACCTTTTACGACAGTCGCGCTTTACGGCCGTATTTACGACAGTCGCGCTTTACGGCCGTATTTACGACAGTCGCGCTTTACGGCACCTTTTACGACAGTCGCGCTTTACGGCCGTATTTACGACAGTCGCGCTTTACGGCCGTATTTACGACAGTCGCGCTTTACGGCACCTTTTACGACAGTCGCGCTTTACGGCCGTATTTACGACAGTCGCGCTTTACGGCACCTTTTACGACAGTCGCGCTTTACGGCCGTATTTACGACAGTCGCGCTTTACGGCCGTATTTACGACAGTCGCGCTTTACGGCACCTATTTACGACAGTCGCGCTTTACGGCACCTTTTACGACAGTCGCGCTTACGGCCCTTTTACGACAGTCGCGCTTTACGGCCGTATTTACGACAGTCGCGCTTTACGGCCGTATTTACGACAGTCGCGCTTTACGGCACCTTTTACGACAGTCGCGCTTTACGGCCGTATTTACGACAGTCGCGCTTTACGGCCGTATTTACGACAGTCGCGCTTTACGGCCCTTTTACGACAGTCGCGCTTTACGGCCGTATTTACGACAGTCGCGCTTTACGGCACCTTTTACGACAGTCGCGCTTTACGGCACTTTTACGACAGTCGCGCTTTACGGCCGTTTTACGACAGTCGCGCTTTACGGCTCGTATTTACGACAGTCGCGCTTTACGGCCGTATTTACGACAGTCGCGCTTTACGGCCCTTTTACGACAGTCGCGCTTTACGGCCGTATTTACGACAGTCGCGCTTTACGGCCCGTTTTTACGACAGTCGCGCTTTACGGCACCTTCTTTACGACAGTCGCGCTTTACGGCCGTATTTACGACAGTCGCGCTTTACGGCACCTTTTACGACAGTCGCGCTTTACGGCCGTATTTACGACAGTCGCGCTTTACGGCACCGTTTACGACAGTCGCGCTTTACGGCCGTTTTACGACAGTCGCGCTTTACGGCACCTTTTACGACAGTCGCGCTTTACGGCCGTATTACGACAGTCGCGCTTTAACGGCCGTATTTACGACAGTCGCGCTTTACGGCACCTTTTACGACAGTCGCGCTTTACGGCCGTATTTACGACAGTCGCGCTTTACGGCCCTTTTACGACAGTCGCGCTTTACGGCCGTATTTACGACAGTCGCGCTTTACGGCACCTTTTACGACAGTCGCGCTTTACGGCACCTTTTACGACAGTCGCGCTTTACGGCCGTATTTACGACAGTCGCGCTTTACGGCACCTATTTACGACAGTCGCGCTTTACGGCACGTATTTACGACAGTCGCGCTTTACGGCACCTTTACGACAGTCGCGTACGACCGTTTTACGACAGTCGCGCTTTACGGCCGTATTTACGACAGTCGCGCTTTACCGGCACCTTTACGACAGTCGCGCTTTACGGCCGTATTTACGACAGTCGCGCTTTACGGCACCTTTTACGACAGTCGCGCTTTACGGCCGTATTTACGACAGTCGCGCTTTACGGCACCTTTACGACAGTCGGCTTACGGCCGTATTTACGACAGTCGCGCTTTACGGCCTTTACGACAGTCCGCTTTACGGCACCTTTTACGACAGTCGCGCTTTACGGCCGTTTTACGACAGTCGCGCTTTACGGCACCTTTTACGACAGTCGCGCTTTACGACGACAGTCGCGCTTTACGGCCGTATTTACGACAGTCGCGCTTTACGGCCGTATTTACGACAGTCGCGCTTTACGGCCGTATTTACGACAGTCGGGCTTTACGGCCGTATTTACGACAGTCGCGCTTTACGGCCGTATTTACGACAGTCGCGCTTTACGGCCGTTTTTACGACAGTCGCGCTTTACGGCACCTTTTACGACAGTCGCGCTTTACGGCACCTTTTACGACAGTCGCGCTTTACGGCCGTATTTACGACAGTCGCGCTTCACGGCACCTTTTACGACAGTCGCGCTTTACGGCCGTATTTACGATAGTCGGGCTTTACTGCACCTTTTACGACAGTCGCGCTTTACGGCCGTATTTACGACAGTCGGGCTTTACGGCCGTATTTACGACAGTCGCGCTTTACGGCCGTGTTTACGACAGTCGCGCTTTACGGCCGTATTTACGACAGTCGCGCTTTACGGCCGTATTTACGACAGTCGGGCTTTACGGCACCTTTTACGACAGTCGCGCTTTACGGCCGTATTTACGACAGTCGCGCTTTACGGCACCTTTTACGACAGTCGGGCTTTACGGCCGTATTTACGACAGTCGCGCTTTACGGCCGTATTTACGACAGTCGCGCTTTACGGCCGTATTTACGACAGTCGCGCTTTACGGCCGTATTTACGACAGTCGCGCTTTACGGCACCTTTTACGACAGTCGGGCTTTACGGCCGTATTTACGACAGTCGCGCTTTACGGCACCTTTTACGACAGTCGCGCTTTACGGCCGTATTTACGACAGTCGCGCTTTACGGCCGTATTTACGACAGTCGCGCTTTACGGCACCTTTTACGACAGTCGCGCTTTACGGCCGTATTTACGACAGTCGCGCTTTACGGCCGTATTTACGACAGTCGCGCTTTACGGCCGTATTTACGACAGTCGCGCTTTACGGCCGTATTTACGACAGTCGCGCTTTACGGCACCTTTTACGACAGTCGCGCTTTACGGCCGTATTTACGACAGTCGCGCTTTACGGCCGTATTTACGACAGTCGCGCTTTACGGCCGTATTTACGACAGTCGCGCTTTACGGCCGTATTTACGACAGTCGCGCTTTACGGCACCTTTTACGACAGTCGCGCTTTACGGCCGTATTTACGACAGTCGCGCTTTACGGCACCTTTTACGACAGTCGCGCTTTACGGCCGTATTTACGACAGTCGCGCTTTACGGCCGTATTTACGACAGTCGCGCTTTACGGCACCTTTTACGACAGTCGCGCTTTACGGCCGTATTTACGACAGTCGCGCTTTACGGCACCTTTTACGACAGTCGCGCTTTACGGCCGTATTTACGACAGTCGCGCTTTACGGCACCTTTTACGACAGTCACGCTTTACGGCACCTTTACGACAGTCGCGCTTTACGGCCGTATTTACGACAGTCGCGCTTTACGGCACCTTTTACGACAGTCGCGCTTTACGGCCGTATTTACGACAGTCGCGCTTTACGGCCGTATTTACGACAGTCGCGCTTTACGGCCGTATTTACGACAGTCGGGCTTTACGGCCGTATTTACGACAGTCGCGCTTTACGGCCGTATTTACGACAGTCGCGCTTTACGGCCGTATTTACGACAGTCGCGCTTTACGGCACCTTTTACGACAGTCGCGCTTTACGGCACCTTTTACGACAGTCGCGCTTTATGGCCGTATTTACGACAGTCGCGCTTCACGGCACCTTTTACGACAGTCGCGCTTTACGGCCGTATTTACGATAGTCGGGCTTTACTGCACCTTTTACGACAGTCGCGCTTTACGGCCGTATTTACGACAGTCGGGCTTTACGGCCGTATTTACGACAGTCGCGCTTTACGGCCGTGTTTACGACAGTCGCGCTTTACGGCCGTATTTACGACAGTCGCGCTTTACGGCCGTATTTACGACAGTCGGGCTTTACGGCACCTTTTACGACAGTCGCGCTTTACGGCCGTATTTACGACAGTCGCGCTTTACGGCACCTTTTACGACAGTCGGGCTTTACGGCCGTATTTACGACAGTCGCGCTTTACGGCCGTATTTACGACAGTCGCGCTTTACGGCCGTATTTACGACAGTCGCGCTTTACGGCCGTATTTACGACAGTCGCGCTTTACGGCACCTTTTACGACAGTCGGGCTTTACGGCCGTATTTACGACAGTCGCGCTTTACGGCACCTTTTACGACAGTCGCGCTTTACGGCCGTATTTACGACAGTCGCGCTTTACGGCCGTATTTACGACAGTCGCGCTTTACGGCACCTTTTACGACAGTCGCGCTTTACGGCCGTATTTACGACAGTCGCGCTTTACGGCCGTATTTACGACAGTCGCGCTTTACGGCCGTATTTACGACAGTCGCGCTTTACGGCACCTTTTACGACAGTCGCGCTTTACGGCCGTATTTACGACAGTCGCGCTTTACGGCCGTATTTACGACAGTCGCGCTTTACGGCACCTTTTACGACAGTCGCGCTTTACGGCCGTATTTACGACAGTCGCGCTTTACGGCACCTTTTACGACAGTCGCGCTTTACGGCCGTATTTACGACAGTCGCGCTTTACGGCCGTATTTACGACAGTCGCGCTTTACGGCACCTTTACGACAGTCGCGCTTTACGGCCGTATTTACGACAGTCGCGCTTTACGGCCGTATTTACGACAGTCGCGCTTTACGGCACCTTTTACGACAGTCGCGCTTTACGGCCGTATTTACGACAGTCGCGCTTTACGGCACCTTTTACGACAGTCGCGCTTTACGGCCGTATTTACGACAGTCGCGCTTTACGGCCGTATTTACGACAGTCGCGCTTTACGGCCGTATTTACGACAGTCGCGCTTTACGGCCGTATTTACGACAGTCGCGCTTTACGGCACCTTTTACGACAGTCGCGCTTTACGGCCGTATTTTACGACAGTCGCGCTTTACGGCACCTTTTACGACAGTCGCGCTTTACGGCCGTATTTACGACAGTCGCGCTTTACGGCACCTTTTACGACAGTCGCGCTTTACGGCCGTATTTACGACAGTCGCGCTTTACGGCACCTTTTACGACAGTCGCGCTTTACGACACCTTTTACGACAGTCGCGCTTTACGGCCGTATTTACGACAGTCGCGCTTTACGGCCGTATTTACGACAGTCGCGCTTTACGGCCGTATTTACGACAGTCGGGCTTTACGGCCGTATTTACGACAGTCGCGCTTTACGGCCGTATTTACGACAGTCGCGCTTTACGGCACCTTTTACGACAGTCGCGCTTTACGGCACCTTTTACGACAGTCGCGCTTTACGGCCGTATTTACGACAGTCGCGCTTTACGGCACCTTTTACGACAGTCGCGCTTTACGGCACCTTTTACGACAGTCGCGCTTTACGGCACCTTTTACGACAGTCGCGCTTTACGGCCGTATTTACGACAGTCGCGCTTTACGGCACCTTTTACGACAGTCGCGCTTAACGGCCGTATTTACGACAGTCGCGCTTTACGGCACCTTTTACGACAGTCACGCTTTACGGCACCTTTTACGACAGTCGCGCTTTACGGCCGTTTTTACGACAGTCGCGCTTTACGGCACCTTTTACGACAGTCGCGCTTTACGGCACCTTTTACGACAGTCGCGCTTTACGGCCGTATTTACGACAGTCGCGCTTTACGGCCGTATTTACGACAGTCGGGCTTTACGGCCGTATTTACGACAGTCGCGCTTTACGGCACCTTTTACGACAGTCGCGCTTTACGGCCGTATTTACGACAGTCGCGCTTTACGGCCGTATTTACGACAGTCGCGCTTTACGGCACCTTTTACGACAGTCGCGCTTTACGGCCGTATTTACGACAGTCGGGCTTTACGGCCGTATTTACGACAGTCGCGCTTTACGGCCGTATTTACGGCAGTCGCGCTTTACGGCACCTTTTACGACAGTCGCGCTTTACGGCCGTATTTACGACAGTCGCGCTTTACGGCCGTATTTACGACAGTCGCGCTTTACGGCACCTTTTACGACAGTCGCGCTTTACGGCCGTATTTACGACAGTCGCGCTTTACGGCACCTTTTACGACAGTCGCGCTTTACGGCCGTATTTATGACAGTCGCGCTTTACGGCACCTTTTACGACAGTCGCGCTTTACGGCCGTATTTACGACAGTCGCGCTTTACGGCCGTATTTACGACAGTCGCGCTTTACGGCACCTTTTACGACAGTCGCGCTTTACGGCCGTATTTACGACAGTCGCGCTTTACGGCCGTATTTACGACAGTCGCGCTTTACGGCACCTTTTACGACAGTCGCGCTTTACGGCCGTATTTACGACAGTCGCGCTTTACGGCCGTATTTACGACAGTCGCGCTTTACGGCACCTTTTACGACAGTCGCGCTTTACGGCCGTATTTACGACAGTCGCGCTTTACGGCACCTTTTACGACAGTCGCGCTTTACGGCCGTATTTACGACAGTCGCGCTTTACGGCCGTATTTACGACAGTCGCGCTTTACGGCACCTTTTACGACAGTCGCGCTTTACGGCCGTATTTACGACAGTCGCGCTTTACGGCACCATTTACGACAGTCGCGCTTTACGGCACCTTTTACGACAGTCGCGCTTTACGGCCGTATTTACGACAGTCGCGCTTTACGGCCGTATTTACGACAGTCGCGCTTTACGGCACCTTTTACGACAGTCGCGCTTTACGGCCGTATTTACGACAGTCGCGCTTTACGGCCGTATTTACGACAGTCGCGCTTTACGGCACCTTTTACGACAGTCGCGCTTTACGGCACCTTTTACGACAGTCGCGCTTTACGGCACCTTTTACGACAGTCGCGCTTTACGGCCGTATTTACGACAGTCGCGCTTTACGGCCGTATTTACGACAGTCGCGCTTTACGGCACCTTTTACGACAGTCGCGCTTTACGGCCGTATTTACGACAGTCGCGCTTTACGGCACCTTTTACGACAGTCGCGCTTTACGGCCGTTTTTACGACAGTCGCGCTTTACGGCACCTTTTACGACAGTCGCGCTTTACGGCCGTATTTACGACAGTCGCGCTTTACGGCACCTTTTACGACAGTCGCGCTTTACGGCACCTTTTACGACAGTCGCGCTTTACGGCCGTATTTACGACAGTCGCGCTTTACGGCACCTTTTACGACAGTCGCGCTTTACGGCCGTATTTACGACAGTCGCGCTTTACGGCCGTATTTACGACAGTCGCGCTTTACGGCCGTATTTACGACAGTCGGGCTTTACGGCACCATTTACGACAGTCGCGCTTTACGGCACCTTTTACGACAGTCGCGCTTTACGGCCGTATTTACGACAGTCGCGCTTTACGGCCGTATTTACGACAGTCGCGCTTTACGGCACCTTTTACGACAGTCGCGCTTTACGGCCGTATTTACGACAGTCGCGCTTTACGGCACCTTTTACGACAGTCGCGCTTTACGGCACCTTTTACGACAGTCGCGCTTTACGGCCGTATTTACGACAGTCGCGCTTTACGGCCGTATTTACGACAGTCGCGCTTTACGGCACCTTTTACGACAGTCGCGCTTTACGGCACCTTTTACGACAGTCGCGCTTTACGGCACCTTTTACGACAGTCGCGCTTTACGGCCGTATTTACGACAGTCGCGCTTTACGGCACCTTTTACGACAGTCGCGCTTTACGGCCGTATTTACGACAGTCGCGCTTTACGGCACCTTTTACGACAGTCGCGCTTTACGGCACCTTTTACGACAGTCGCGCTTTACGGCCGTATTTACGACAGTCGCGCTTTACGGCACCTTTTACGACAGTCGCGCTTTACGGCCGTATTTACGACAGTCGCGCTTTACGGCACCTTTTACGACAGTCGCGCTTTACGGCACCTTTTACGACAGTCGCGCTTTACGGCCGTATTTACGACAGTCGCGCTTTACGGCACCTTTTACGACAGTCGCGCTTTACGGCCGTATTTACGACAGTCGCGCTTTACGGCCGTATTTACGACAGTCGCGCTTTACGGCACCTTTTACGACAGTCGCGCTTTACGGCACCTTTTACGACAGTCGCGCTTTACGGCCGTATTTACGACAGTCGCGCTTTACGGCCGTATTTACGACAGTCGCGCTTTACGGCACCTTTTACGACAGTCGCGCTTTACGGCCGTATTTACGACAGTCGCGCTTTACGGCCGTATTTACGACAGTCGCGCTTTACGGCACCTTTTACGACAGTCGCGCTTTACGGCCGTATTTACGACAGTCGCGCTTTACGGCACCTTTTACGACAGTCGCGCTTTACGACACCTTTTACGACAGTCGCGCTTTACGGCCGTATTTACGACAGTCGCGCTTTACGGCCGTATTTACGACAGTCGGGCTTTACGGCCGTATTTACGACAGTCGCGCTTTACGGCCGTATTTACGACAGTCGCGCTTTACGGCACCTTTTACGACAGTCGCGCTTTACGGCACCTTTTACGACAGTCGCGCTTTACGGCCGTATTTACGACAGTCGCGCTTTACGGCACCTTTTACGACAGTCGCGCTTTACGGCCGTATTTACGACAGTCGCGCTTTACGGCCGTATTTACGACAGTCGGGCTTTACGGCCGTATTTACGACAGTCGCGCTTTACGGCCGTATTTACGACAGTCGCGCTTTACGGCACCTTTTACGACAGTCGCGCTTTACGGCACCTTCTACGACAGTCACGCTTTACGGCACCTTTTACGACAGTCGCGCTTTACGGCCGTATTTACGACAGTCGCGCTTTACGGCACCTTTTACGACAGTCGCGCTTTACGGCCGTATTTACGACAGTCGGGCTTTACGGCCGTATTTACGACAGTCGCGCTTTACGGCAGTATTTACGACAATCGGGCTTTACGGCACCTTTTACGACAGTCGCGCTTTACGGCCGTATTTACGACAGTCGCGCTTTACGGCACCTTTTACGACAGTCGGGCTTTACGGCCGTATTTACGACAGTCGCGCTTTACGGCACCTTTTACGACAGTCGGGATTTACGGCACCTTTTACGACAGTCGCGCTTTACGGCCGTATTTACGACAGTCGCGCTTTACGGCCGTATTTACGACAGTCGCGCTTTACGGCACCTTTTACGACAGTCGCGCTTTACGGCCGTATTTACGACAGTCGCGCTTTACGGCCGTATTTACGACAGTCGCGCTTTACGGCCGTATTTACGACAGTCGCGCTTTACGGCCGTATTTACGACAGTCGCGCTTTACGGCGCCTTTTACGACAGTCGCGCTTTACGGCACCTTTTACGACAGTCGCGCTTTACGGCCGTATCTACGACAGTTGCATTTTACGGCACCTTTTTACGACAGTCGCGCTTTACGGCACCTTTTACGACAGTCAGCATTATCTCAGCAAACACTCAGCACCTGCTCAGCACCATCTCACCACCAATCAGTACCCATTCAGCACCATCACAGCACCCACTCAGGGCCATCTTAGCAACCAATCAGTACCATCTCAGGACCTTCGTACCACCCACTCAGCACCATCTCAGCAACCAATCAGCACCGACACAGCACGATCTCAGCCACCATTCAGCACCATCTCAGCAACCAATCAGAATTCACTCACAACAATCTCAGCAACAAATCAGGACCCACTCATAACAATCTCAGCAATCAATCAGCACCATGTCAGCAACGAATCAGCAGCCACTCAGCAACAAATCAGCACCCACTCTGCACCATCTCAGCAACCAATCAGCACCCGCTCAGCACCATTGCAGCAACGAATCCGCACTGACTCTGGACCATCTCAGACACCAATCAGCACCCATTCAGCACCATTTCAGCAACCCCTCAGGACCATCACAGCACTATCTCAGCAACGAATCAGCACCCACTCAGCAACCAATCAGCACTCATTCAGCACCATCTCAGCAACCATCTCAGCACCGAATCAGCACCACCTCAGCAACCAATCAGCACCCACTCAGAACCATCTCAGCAACCAATTAGCACCGACTCAGCACCATCTCACCACCAATCAGCACCATCTCAGCAACCAATCAGCATCCACTCATAACAATCTCAATAACCAATCAGGACCCACTCATAACAATCTCAGCAACCAATCAGCACCATCTCAGCAACGAATCAGCACCCATTCAGCACCATATCAGCTCCATCTCAGCAACCAATCAGCGCCCACTCAGCACCATCTCACCACCAATCAGCAACAACTCAGCACCATCACACCACCATTTCAGCACCCACTCAGCACCATCTCAGCAACCAATCAGAACCCCCTCATACCAATCTCAGCAACAAATCAGCAGCCACTCAGGACCATTTCAGGAACCAAGCAGCACCCCCTCAGGACCATCGCAGCATCCACTCAGCACTATCTCAGCACCGACTCAGGACGATCTCAGTACCATCTCATCACCCACTCAGCACCATCTCAGCAACCAATCAGTACCCAATCAGGACCATCTCAGCAAACAATCATCACCGACTCAGCACCATCTCAGCAACCAATCAGCAGCCCCTCAGCACCATCTGAGCAACCAACCAGGACCCACTCATAACAATCTCAGCAACCAATCAGCACCCAATCAGTACCATCACAGCATCCACTCAGCACCATCTGAGGACCATCCCTGCACCCACTCAGCACCATCTCAGCAACCAATCAGCACCCATTCAGCACCATCTCAGCACCCACTCAGGGCCATCTTAGCAACCAATCTGCACCATCTCAGGACCTTCACACCACCCACTCAGCACCATCTCAGCACCATCTCAGCAAGCAAACAGCACCCATTCAGCACCATCTCAGCAACCACTCAGGGCCATGTTAGCAACCAATCAGCACCCTCTCAGCAACCAATCAGCACCATCTCATCAAGCAAACAGCACCCATTCAGCACCATCTCAGCACCCACTCAGGGCCATCTTAGCAACCAATCAGCACCATCTCAGGACCTTCGCAGCACCCACTCAGCAGCATCTCAGCACCATCTCAGCAACCAATCAGGACCCAGTCAGCACCATCTCACCACCAATCAGCACCGACTCAGCACGATCTCAGCAGCCATTCAGCACCATCTCAGAAACCAATCAGCAACCAATCAGCACCATCTCAGCAGCGAATCAGCACCCACTCAGCACCATATCAGCAACAAATCAGCAACCACTCAGCACCATCTCAGCACCCACTCAGGGCCATCTTAGCAAGCAATCAGCACCATCTCAGGACTTTCGCACCACCCACTCAGCACCATCTCAGCACCATCTCAGCAACCAATTAGCACACGCTCAGCACCATCTCAGAACCCGCTCAGAACCATCTCAGCAACCATCTCTGCACCCAATCAGCACCATCTCAGCAATGAATCCGCACCCACTCAGGACAATCTCAGAAACCAATCAGCACCATCTCAGGACCATCGCAGCATCCACTCAGCACCATCTCAGCAACGAATCAGCACCCACTCAGGACCACTGCAGCAACCAATCACTACCATCTCAGCACCCACTCAGCACCATCTCAGCAACCAATCAGCACCCGCTCAGGACCATCACAGCAACCAATCAGCACCCAGTCAGCACCATCTCAGGACCATCGCAGCATCCACTCAGCACTATCTCAGCACCGACTCAGGAGCATCTCAGCACCATCTCATCACCCACTCAGCACCATCTCAGCAACCAATCAGCACCATCTCAGCAACCAATCAGCACCATCTCAGCAACCAATCAGCACCATCTCAGCAAACAATCATCACCGACTCAGCACCATCTCAGCAACCAATCGGCACCCGCTCAGCACCGAGCAACCAATCAGCAACCAATCAGGACCATCTCAGAAACAAATCAGCACCCATTCAGCACCATCTCAGCACCCACTCAGGGCCATCTTAGCAACCAATCAGCACCATCTCACCACCATCTCAGCACCCATTCAGCACCATCTCAGCAAGCAAACAGCACCCATTCAGCACCATCTCAGCACCCACTCAGGGCCATCTTAGCAACCAATCAGCACCATCTCATGACCTTCGCACCACCCACTCAGCACCATCTAAGCACCATCTCAGCAACCAATCAGCACCCAGTCAGCACAATCTCACCACCAATCAGCACCGACTCAGCACCATCTTAGAACCCTTTCAGCACCATCTCAGCAACCAATCAGGACCCACTCATAACAATCTCAGCAACCAATCAGCACCATCTCAGGACCAACTCAGCACCCACTCAGCATCATCTCAGCAACCAATCAGCAACCACTCAGGACAATTTCAGCAACCAAGCAGCACCCCCTCAGGACCATGGCAGCATCCACTCATCACCATCTCAGCACCGACTCCAGACCCTCTCAGCAAATATCCGCACTCACTCAGCATCATCCCAGAAACCAATCAGCACCAACTCAGCACCATCTCAGCAACCAATCCGCAGCGACTCAGGACCATATCTGAAACCAATCAGCACCGACTCAGAAGAATCTCAGCAACCAATCACCCCCAATCAGGACCATCTCAGCAACCAATGAGCACCCACTCAGTACCATCTCAGCAACCAATCCGCACCATCTCAGCAACCAATCCGCACCATCTCAGCAACCAATCAGCACCGACTCAGGACCATCTCAGCACTCACTCAGCACAATCTCAGCACTGACTCAGGATCATCTCAGAAACCTAGAACTCTACCAAGAACTATACCTAGAACGTACCTGGAACGTACTGGATCCACAGTGCGCCCCAAGAGCTGCCATCACAGGCGCAGGCAATATTCTGCCATCAACGGGGTTTTCAGGCGCAAGCTTTCACCCCCCTTTCGCCACCCCGCACATCCTGTTCTACTATTAGTGGCAATACCCAGCCCCTGCATCCCTGTCACAGGCCTACAGTGATCTCGGCGCAGGAACACTACAGTCTCAGGTACCAGCCCTAAGGTTAATGTGGTGTGTTAAGCCGCAATTCCAGCCGCACAATGACGAGACCAGGCCCAGTGATCCCAGCTCTTTTAGCTCTTTTCCCACCAGCTTTATTTTACTGCCAGCTCTCTTCTTCCAGCTCCAGCTCTGTGTTTTTCCAGCTTCAAATGCCAGCATCTGGCTCTTGGCTCCAGCTTGGAAACAATTCATCTCCCGCACGAGCCTCCGAAAGCCCACCCCACCATCCATATGCTAGCCCTGCAGTGATTTTAGCCCCCACCCAGCAGTCCCCAGTCACTTTGCCACCCCCTGCGTAAGTTCTCCTGGATACCCACAGCCCCGTTCACAGGTCTAGTGCCTTTGCCATTTTCATTCACGTTGCCAGCCCCGCACTCCACTTCCCAGCCCCACAGTGCGCCCCAAGAGCTGCCATCACAGGCGCAGGCAATATTCTGCCATCGACGGGGTTTTCAGGCGCAAGCTTCACCCTTTCGCCACCCCGCACATCCTGTTCTACTATTAGTGGCAATACCCAGCCCCTGCATCCCTGTCACAGGCCTACAGTGATCTCGGCGCAGGAACACTACAGTCTCAGGTACCAGCCCTAAGGTTAATGTGGTGTGTTAAGCCGCAATTCCAGCCGCACAATGACGAGACCAGGCCCAGTGATCCCAGCTCTTTTAGCTCTTTTCCCACCAGCTTTATTTTACTGCCAGCTCTCTTCTTCCAGCTCCAGCTCTGTGTTTTTCCAGCTTCAAATGCCAGCATCTGGCTCTTGGCTCCAGCTTGGAAACAATTCATCTCCCGCACAAGCCTCCGAAAGCCCACCCCACCATCCATATGCTAGCCCTGCAGTGATTTTAGCCCCCACCCAGCAGTCCCCAGTCACTTTGCCACCCCCTGCGTAAGTTCTCCTGGATACCCACAGCCCCGTTCACAGGTCTAGTGCCTTTGCCATTTTCATTCACGTTGCCAGCCCCGCACTCCACTTCCCAGCCCCACAGTGCGCCCCAAGAGCTGCCATCACAGGCGCAGGCAATATTCTGCCATCGACGGGGTTTTCAGGCGCAAGCTTCACCCTTTCGCCACCCCGCACATCCTGTTCTACTATTAGTGGCAATACCCAGCCCCTGCATCCCTGTCACAGGCCTACAGTGATCTCGGCGCAGGAACACTACAGTCTCAGGTACCAGCCCTAAGGTTAATGTGATGTGTTAAGCCGCAATTCCAGCCGCACAATGACGAGACCAGGCCCAGTGATCCCAGCTCTTTTAGCCCTTTTCCCACCAGCTTTATTTTACTGCCAGCTCTCTTCTTCCAGCTCTGTGTCCCATTCTGCGATTCGTCCTCAGATGCACAGTGAGTATCCCTTGTAGCAGTGACTCTTTCTGCAGCACTGCCGTCCCCACCCCGGCCCCAGTGATTTCAGCTCCAGTCCCACAAGCTTTATTTAACTGCCAGCTCTTCTTTTGCACTTTCTGCTCAAAATCTTCACAGTAGTGCCACACAATACTACTTGTGCTTCTCAGGACAGGATCTTTGTTTTAGCTCTAGTTCTTGAGCTCTGATCACAGCCCTTACAGCAATTTCAATTCCAACCATGCAGTTCACCTCCCCGCTCCACAATCCCTATCCCAGCCCCACCGGGGTTTTACACCAAACCCTACCATATTTCTGTCTCCTCCAGGTCTGCTGCCTCAGCTCCAGCTCCTCAGCTTCCTACTGGCTGCAGCTAAAAGCTGCTCATGCTTCTCACTGCACCTTGGGGCTGTTGATAAGGCCACAAATCAGTTACTGCCATCATTACAATTTCAGTATCTCTAGAAGCTGTCCCATCCACCCACCCAGCCCTAAGTGGCAACCTTAAGTGGCATCCCAACTCTGGGGACACTGGAGGCCTGAAGCTCAACATCCACCCTCCCCCTCACCCTGGCTCTTAGCCCAGCACCTGCACAAAGGCCCCCTCACCTCCCCTCAGGCAGCTGCAGGGGCTGGGAATAGCCACTGGACTCCTGCCCCCCCATCCCAAAAGGCACTCTTGGGCTGGTTCTTGGGCCCTAGAACCCTCTGAGCCCCCACACCCTCAGCCCCTCGTTGCTACCACAGGGCAGGGGCTGGGAACCCCCAGGCATAACCTGCAGGCCCTGTGCTGCAGCTCCATGCCTTCCTCCCATGGCATTTATCTAGCCTCAGCATTTCCACCACTCCACATTGTTTTGGGCCTGACTCATGCCAAAATCATTATTCCACACCCTGGGGTTTTATGTCCCCACTGCTCTCACAACTGGTGTTTCAGCCCCAGTCCCACAACCCTTACCAAATTAACATGACATATCTAGTAAAGAAAACAAATCAAACCAAAAAGATGTATTAAAACAGGCAATAATAAAATAACACAATTAAGAAAAAAAACATTACAAGTAAAAACAAAATAAAGTAATAAAAATACAAAATCAAGCTTTATTCCTCGTATTCTGAACGTTTCTTTACATCCAGAAACCACAAAACGGCTACTTCCCAGCCCCCAGTGACAGCAGACGGTGCCCCCCCCCCCCCCACCGCGCCACTCCAGGCCCCACACCAGCCGCCGGCTACCCGAGCCACGCAGGGCGCGGCAGAAAGAACTGGACACGGCCGGCCCCAGATACGGCCGCAGGCATCGCGTCCGTGCTCACCAGCGCTCCCCGGATCAGCTGCCGCGGGGGTCCCGTCCTGCCGCAGCGCCGCTCCTCGGACCGCGCATCCGCAGCTCCCGTCGCTCCCAGCTTCGCCGCCGAACTGACGCCGCTGCCTCTCCAACGCCCGCTATTTATGCCCCACGGGCGGACAGCCAGCCAATCACAACCCGAGGCAGCGCCTGCCGGCTCCACCAATCCCAGCCCGCCAATTCCCGCCGCGCTCGGATCCGCGACTCCCCGCGGTCCCCTCAAGCGCTGCTCCCGCCGCCGCCATTGCTGTGGCCGCGTCCGCCCGCTCCCCGCCGCCTGCCCGCTTCCCTGGACCAGAACCTGATCCCGACCAGGACCTGAACTGGAAGCTCCCGGCCGCCCTTCCCGTCCGCAACAGCGCCTGCCGAGGCAGCGGCAGCGGGGACGCTGCTCCGCCGGCTCCCAAAGCGGCGGTGGCGGGAGCGGCGCCTCAGACGTACGGGCGAGCGGGGCCAGTCTGAGGCGGCGAGCCGCGACTGAGCGGGCTGAGATTGGCGGGACCGCTTCCGGTTTGAAAGGGCGGCTGTGATTGGACAGGGCGGACGGAGAAAGGCGGGCCGTGATTGGCAGGTTTAGGAGCCGTCAGGCTGAGGCCCGTGGGAGCGTGGGGCGGAGCTCGCAGGCGGCGGCGGCGGCGGCGGCGGCGGCGGCGGCGGCGGCGGCGGCGGCGGCGGCGGCGGCGGCGGCGGCGGCGGCGGCGGCGGCGGCGGCGGCGGCGGCGGCGGCGGCGGCGGCGGCGGCGGCGGCGGCGGCGGCGGCGGCGGCGGCGGCGGCGGCGGCGGCGGCGCTCCCGCTCGCGAAACCCCCGTCCCCTTCTCCGGCCTTCTCTCGTGCCCAGGTCCCGGCGAAAGGACCCCCGCAGAGCCCCTACTCGGGGCAGGAGGCGGAGAGGAGTGTAGCCCGGGAGGGGTTCCGTGTCGTCTTTGCGACAGCAGGGCGGACTAGGGAGCGGCGGCGATTTGGTGAGGAGAGGGCTCGGGAGCGGGGAGGGCGTGCAGCGCCCGCTGCGGGCTCTGGGTGCCTCTTCTACCGCAGTGCTTCCGCTTCTGCGGGGACTTGGCCTGCCCCGACTGGCCGAGATCAGCACCCTGGCCAAAGTTAAGTGCCCGCGTCCCCCTGCCTGCCCTCCGCCTGCTGCGGGCCCGCTGCTCACCCTCGTCGTCGGATGTTATAGATGATAAAACAATATTGGCTTTCACATTCATAGATTAGCTTTTTGCATTACAAGTATTTTGATATGGTAAAACTTATACTTACTTTGAACTGCTTTGTATAGTGTAATATGCCAGTTTATGTATGCACTGTATATTTCATATGAATAGTAGCCTGATAAATATATCGTAGGCTTTAGCAAAATGTTGAAATAGAAACTAAAGTACTTCTATGTAACTAACTCAGAAAATGGTGTAAAGCAATTATTCTGTTTCTTATAACTGCAGACTGCCCCTACCAAGTGATAAGATAATAGTGACACAAAAAGAGCTTAAGCATCCAGGAAGGATTTATCGACTCTTACCAGTGTTATCAGGGAGTGTAAAGCAACAGGATAAAACTACAGGAAGAAATAAAATATGTAGACCTCATTTACAGAACGTTCTGCAGACAAGTCAGAAGTTAAAACCTAACAAGAGAGTTCCTGGAACATCAAAAAGTCAAAGGAATGTTTGAATAATGTGTAAGTTAATGAATATGCATGTAACCTCAGCAATGTAACAGTATATAGTGAACATGTTTTTAAGCTACCTCTGTGCTCTTTGGCTGTGTGCTAAAAGCATCCCAGTGCTGGATTATTTTGTCCTTTTATCCTTTAATAAACTTTTAAAAATTTTAAAGAATGAACTCTGTTTATCACATCAGTGAAGCTTAAGCTGATCTGCATCCAGGTGTTTTGGGACCTGCTGGGGCAGGCCATCGAGGTAAGTGTGGGGCTACTGCAGTGGAGGCCAAGTATTTCAACACAATAGCATAATCAGCAACGTTAATTAATTTTGTGTTCTTCATGCAAGCCTCAGCCTTAAGAACTCTACCAGCCTCTAATAGGATTAATAATACGCATAGTAAGTGTTACTAGTATTAATATTTAGGTAAGAACTGTTAGTGTTAACACTGGCAGTCAGTGTGTTAGCTGGTGTTTACTGTGAAGCTCTGCTCTCCCACAGTATGACAAGGTCCTGAAGCTGTCCTCAGGTGCACAGTTAAGTGAGCACTGCTGTCCTTACCACGATCCCCCAATGGAGCCACGCTCCAGAGACAGGCAGCAGTGACTCTGCAGACGCCTTCCCAAGGTGACAGAGCTCGCCCTCCTTCCCATCTGCAGTCAGGGGATGTGAAGGCAACCATTGCTGTCCTCGGCTTCATCATCTCCAGTGCAGCCAAGCACAGTATAGACAATGAGTCTGTCAAGTGAGCTGCAGCAGCTGGGACTGCCCAAAGGCAGGGGAAGCCCTCAGGGTGGCACCATCAGCCAGACCTGCTGGGATGTTGCTTACAGTTCCCAGCCCTGCCTTCTTCACACCCAGATGGAGGGCAGGCTGCCTGCTGTGCTGTCCTCCATCACCTCCCTTCTGTACCATCAGTCCCTGGGGGCTCCTCAGGTGCTTTGGTGAGGTTTGGCAGCTGCAGGTCTGGTGTGAGCAGAGGGATTCTTCTCTTGTCTCCCCTCATGAGCAAAGCATGCCAGCCAGCTGTGCTGTTTTACACGTCACTGACCCACAAAATTGCAGGAGACTGAGGACTCGTAACAGGTGCAGGACAGGTTCAAAAGCAACTTGGGACAAAACCTCTGCCTTTGTCAGTCCAAAGGGACAGCAGAGCTCACATCTGCTCACAATAATCCTCTGGAGAGCGGAGCAGTGTTTGTATGGAAAGATTACTGGGGGTAAAATCAGAGGAAACTAAGTTACATTTGTATCCTAACAGGAGCTATAATGGGACAGAAATTTTAGGGTAAAATACAGGTGCTGTTCCCAGGATGGAACTGGGTTGGCATGCTCCATGATGATTCCCCATACAACCATAAGCACCTGCTAAGGAGGGGTGCAGTGGAATGGAGATACCTCGACCAGACTGTCAAAATCCCTGGCAGCAACTTGATGGTACTTTGAAGCTGATTAACTGCATAGCAGCTGTGAGAGAGGTGTCTTGCTGCTAAGCCAGCAACATGGCAAAATCGCTTTCCTCAGATGAACGTGGTTCATTATAGCCTAATTGTAATATTAATGCACACCTCCATCCCAAAGTTAACTGCCTCCAAATTACAACAACCTCTCATTGGACATGAGCTCTATACATTTTTGGCTGTATCATTGAAAGTGAAGTGAGAGGATTCTACACCAATCAGTAGCAAATATATGCATGAGTAGAGTCACTCAAGCTTCACCTAAATATAAAGAAATACTATAAAAGTAAGCCAAGAATGGAGAAAAAGTTAGTGAAGGCTCCATCATAACTGCTGGGACCAGTCAATGGGCTGTCTTCTCCCCTATAGGAATGCCTGTTGGGTTAGAAATGCACTCTCTGCCTGCTGAATATTTATATTGGGAACTACAGCTTGTCTGGATAGTGCTTTGAATAAGCTTTTGCAGTCAAATACTATCACTGACAGATACCGTCACCAAGAATCCCTGAACCTTAACCTGTCACAATTTTATATTTATAAAGAGTATAGTTCCATAAACTGTTCCATAAAATTCCAAAGTGGGACTCCATGGATGCTAGCAATTGCCAGCAGCAGGTAACATATTCAAATAAGAAGCCCTACTGAGGGGTAATAAAGTGGGAAGACCTGCTGAGGAGTCTCCATTACGTTCTTGGCCTATTTCCATCAATGTCAGTCAGACTTCCCTCCAATCCAGCAGGACTGCTTAATGAAGGGTCCCCGTACCAGGATGCTGACAGACTGGTCAGGCACAAGGGTCTCAGCGTTTCTGGGGCACTGACAGCTGGGCAGCTTGTTCTTCCTGGGATTTCTTGAGCAGCAAAAGTGCTCCATAAGCGCTTCTCAAGTAATAGCCTCCTGTGAAGGACAGCAAGGAAAGAACTTCTCAGAATGGTCCCAGTCACAAGTACAGGCAGTTTTCTTTGATATACCTAAATATGAACAGGGAAGCACCCAGCCACACATAGATATGAGAGTCCCTGTTGCCAAAATATTTACACACAAAAGTAAAACAGCTCACTGGCTTGCAAAACACTGGAGGGTGTGTTCAGAGAGATGTAGTGGTTGCATGTCCTCCATATTACACAGCAGTGCCCATGGCTGGTTCCTCTCATGCTGAGGAAAGCTGATTCCTTAAATGACTCCTGAGTGCTTACTCCTCCACTCTTGGAACACCAGCTTTATTCTAAACAATTTCCAAACACTGTTTTAGTTTCTTCGCAAGCTTTGGAGTTGGATGAAATAAAAATGGCTGTTCAAACAAAGTAAGACAGTCAACCATTGTTCATCAACTTGAAAGCAACCACCCTCAGTGGCAATAAAGCAACAAATGAGCGTGAGATTTGTACTCTGGAATCATCCCAAAGAATTGCCTTTGTTTTTAAAACAACAATTGATCTGTCACCTTCTTAGCATTCCCCATAACATCCAACTAGTTCAGGAGATGGTGTGTACAGTCGTGCATACTCCACCTTTATTACAGGGGTAGAGAACAAATTAAAGCAGAGTTGCCAACATACAAAAGAAGCTGAAGGGTCTCAAGAGTCTCAACGGGAGGTAACAGTCCTCAGCAACCAGGAGAAACAAAAGACATGCTGTCTGCTTTTCTTTTTAAAGTCAACTATTTGGGTTGGAGTGTCTAGCTAAGAGGTAGCACAGTCTCTTCAGAGGTATTCAGATGAATTGTACGCCCACAGTATTATTTTCTGTATTACTGACAGCATCCCGTCTCAGCCTTTAGCTTTGCAGCAGGAGACTACGAATGCCTGGCGGCAGCAGCGCCACAGCTGTGCGATTTGCACTCAGGGCACTGTGGCCCCACAAAGGCAGGACAAGCATGAGGCGGCGGCACCCAGGGAAGGTGTGAGGTCTTGGCTGCGGTACGGCACGTTTGTTGCAGCGTGAGGCGGCGGCACCCAAGGAAGGCGCGAGGTCCCGGCTGCGGTACGGCACGTTTGTTACAGCGTGAGGCGGCGGCACCGGGCGGAAGAAGTCGCGCCGTGCGCGCAGCGGTCCCGGGGCACTGCGCGTGCGCAGCTGCGGCTGCTCCCTGCACACGGCGGCTCTCCCGAGTCAGCATCACCTCCTGTCAGCCAGCAGGTGGAGACAGCGAGCTGCCCCAGACACAGCTTCCCCCGCAACGTGCGCATGCGTAGTAACTGACTGTGCTGCGCGTGCGCCGCTCTGCGAGTCGTCGCTCGTCGCTTTGCTCTTTTGAGTCCTGCCGCTTACGTGCACGCATTTTTGCTGGGTGTTTTTATGTTTGAGTAGTTTTATTACCGCTTTTTAATTGCGCATGCACGGCGCTGCAGAGTTCGTGTTCACGGGTGGGATCCTCTGTTGTTATCTCGTTGTATTTCATATTTCTAGAGTCCCGTACTGTCGCAATCATATTTCTAAAATCTCGTACCTTCTCAGTGATATTTCTTGGGGGCAGTTCTTCACAGTACAGACTTCTTCTTCTGCTTGTTGCTGCTTCTTAGCCAGGGCTCCTTCCAGGCTGTCCCTGACTGGCCAAGCCCACCCCCTTTAATCCCAGTTATCTTCACTAGCTACAGCTGCAGCCCAGTTAAGGACATCGAAGTTGCAGCCCATCAAAAACAACCGGGGCTTATCAGGGCAAGGCCTATATACAGATATTCAAATACAATACAGATATTCAAGTACAATATTTCCCCCTTTTAACAATTATACAAATACAATACATATATTTTACTAGGACTCCTACTATAATCCTCTGTGCTGCACACGTACAGCCTTCTTATCTGCAGCGTTAACGAGCAGAAGAGCCCAGCCCGTGCTTAGGTTTGGGAGGAACACATCAATGCACAAGATGGACATTTCAAACAAGGCAGATCATTGCAGTGCAAACACCCTGGCAGGTGAGGGTGGTACAGAACAAAAGACTACTGCACAGTAGCAGAAGTCAGAATTTCCAGTAACATGGAAAAGTATACTCTCCTTCTCACCCCCAACACAGGAGCCCAGGATAGACACTTGGAGCACATCCGGCAGAGCACCAAGGCGCTCTGCAGGAGCCACAGCCCTGAAAACTCACGGTGGCACTCAACACCTTTGCATCCTGTCAGCCTCACAGCTCTTAACTGGCCCCAGGATGGGATGAGGCACTCAATCCTGCAGCGTGTTCCCATTCACACATGGATCTGTCATCACTGGCCTCATCAGGGAGATCTGGGCCCACCACTGAGGATCAGGTCTGACTATGAATTGCTGGATCCAGCAACCAGCCACAGTTATTCCTGATGTCTTGAAACCCTGAGAACTAGCAGGGTCCGTGCACGTGTGAACAAGACAAAATGCATGTTTGCACAGACACCTGCATGGACACACGTGCGGTGTGCTAACAAAAATCCGCTGGCATGGACCCACAAGAGCTTGCACAGATAGGTGTGCTCATGGACAGAGATCTCACAGCACAGCTACATAAATGGCAACTAATCTGGCTGCTGCCAGGGTCCACCCATCTGCAAGGCAGCCCTCCTTGGAGAAGGCAGCTGGGTCTGGTGGCACCATTCTTCCCAACTGGTGCAATCAGACCCTCTACTCTTCACCAATTCCACTGGGCATTCACCCATGTCACCGTTTCATTTGCAATAAAGCTCGACAAGGCTGTAGAACATCGAACACAATATCACTTCAACCACATTTGTACGTGGAGCTCCTTACATCGCTCACCTTCATGGAATGCTGTTTTGTTACAAAGACTGAGGGAATTTTTTTTTCAATATCCTTCAAGCCACATATTTATTAGGGTATCAGAACTTATAACCCTATTAGGGTATCAGGCTTGTAACCCTAAATGTATTGAGTGCATATAAAATACTGACTGCTTCACTGTATGACATTTTCTTAAGCAGTACCATCTACCTCAGCAAGGATTGAACATTTATTATAAACTTCAATTCACCTTCTTCAGAAA
This sequence comes from Melospiza melodia melodia, assembly GCF_035770615.1. Lineage (NCBI taxonomy): Eukaryota > Metazoa > Chordata > Aves > Passeriformes > Passerellidae > Melospiza > Melospiza melodia. The sequence continues at coordinate 31,326,866 of NC_086203.1, read as the reverse complement.
TGAATTAGAAACATCTCCACATATGCCTGGACCTTCACTTTTCAGATAAATGTCCCAGAGCTGTATTTCAACTAATTACTGAATAATACTTGTAAGTGTTGACACTGAATGCCTAAAGTTACCAGAATGGGCATAGAAATGTGCCATTTCCTTAGCATTCCATTTTCTTTCAAATCTTACAGATGACAGGCTAACTTGTGTAATGCTAGCAAAGTTAACTGCAAATCACGAGTTCATTTCAGCTGGTAAGGCACATCCTTTCCTCTGCACAAGTTATTTTTACATAGTGCAATAATAAACTAAACTCATGGCATTTCAACATACTGCACTCTTTGCTGACACATTGTTTACTGAGGCAACTACAAAACAACACATATCTGTAGGACATACAATTCCAATACATGTATAAGAATTTATTGTACCACCATTTATAGAAAGCATTTCAATCCAAAATGGTCAGAACAATCTAAAATATCTGCGTAAGAATTCAGAAACATTAGTGAAGATATCCCACAGACTCCAGCTTTCTATGCTTTCAAGTGTAAGTTCTGGTAGATATCCACATTTAAATGAAATGGACAATACCAGCAGAGATGCATACCTCTTTCATCTTTATTTATAAAGAAGTGACAACACTAGAAAACACATTGATAACCGGCACTTTGAACAGTGAGGGTGGGATCTAAAAAAAGTCTGATTAAACTGAACAACCTGAAGTCTTTATCAAGTTGCATATCTGCCAGGAATGCTGAAATGCAAGAGTTTACACCTGCAATTTCCATAATGGAACAGCCACATGATATCAAATATAATCTCAGATTTCCAAACTGGTACATAAAAAAGCCATCACCAAGTATTAAAAGACCACTGCAAGTTCTTATTGCTTTTTGAGTTAAATAATAGTCTTCATATAAGCCTAAATCCAAACAATCTCTATGGTATCTTGCTTATCCTCCTGTTCATTCATTAACAATGGAAGCAATCACTTATATGATGCAGCAACAGAGGCCTTTAAGAACACCTTAACAAAACCTATTTAAGTACACGGGCATCCCCACCCTCCCCCTGAAACCCCCTATAACCACTTAGTGCCAGTACAGGAGCAAAACTCAGTAAGACAAAGCCAGAAGTCTGACTACAGTAAGAAGAAAACACAAAGGGAGATAGAGCTTCCTTAAATATTCAGAATCTGATGTCTTCCAAAACAAAGCACAACATCCGCATAATTTAAAAAGGAAAGTTGCTTTCTATGTATCTAATCTGCACACATGCTGAGTTGTTTTCAAGTCTACTGAGCTCCACTGTGCAGCAGCTGATTTTGAATTCAACAATGCTTCAAAAACTACAGTAATATTCAATGCGCATTTTACTAAGGAGAGGAATAAAACAAATGCATGTTGATGTTGTTCTTGCCAGTTCAGCATTTCTGCAGCAATTCTGTTTGTTTCTTGCAGTATGAAAGTTCTACCAGCATCAGTCTTCAGAGTCATCTTCAGAAGCTGTTGGAACAACACAGTGTAATCAGAAGCCTTGACAAAAATGTGTGAAAATTAAAGCATTTTAGGATGAGTAAAGGAAATAAAGGTGATTTTATAATATTAAATAGCAGACTGCAACACCCACCCAAACCTTCAGTAATCACATAACTTAATTCTTAAATGCATCTCATGTCCGAAAAATGCAGCATTTTCAAATCAAAACTCAGCAGAACATTCAATATGCTGTGCCCTCCTACTCTCCTTCCTCAAAATAAGAGGGACAAAACTTAATTAAGCCAGAAATTCAACTTTTATGTAGTGCTTAGCGTGGCTAATTCCAGCAGTAGTCAGGGGAGGATATACTCAATCCATGACAGTAGCACCCAACGTAAGTTAACACTAAGTTAACGACTGGGATACTAAAATACCTAGAATGATCCAGCAGAGATGGAAGCTTGGTTGCATTAGTTTGCTGATAGAATTTAAGGGGGGGGAAATGAGGTGGCAGAAAGCATCTCATGGCAGCAGAGCTCTGAACCCCGCTCAGACACGGCTCAGTACACACAGCCCACGGCACTGCGCGCGTCACCCGCGGCCAAGGCCGGCCCCTCGCTCGCGAGGGGCCGCCGCCGGGGTGGCAGCGGGCGAGCAGCCCCGGCAGCGCCAGCCGGACCACGCGCCCGCGGCCGGCCGGGGCAGGCGGTCCGCCCGCCGGCCGCGACCCTGCTCCAGCCCCACGGCTCGCCAGCGAGCGCAGGCACGGCCACGAGACGGGCGAGCGGCCGGGGCAGACACTGGCGGGGCACGGGGCGCCGAGCAGCCCTCGCCCGGCGCAGTGCCAGGGCCCTCCTCGCCCCCTCTTCTGCCCCAGGGGGAACGCGGGCACGGCGGCCAGGAAACATCCAGAGGCCCGTGGCCGTCCGCGGGGATGCGCTTACTTGGTCGGGGCCCAAGCGAGCTGTCCGCAGCTGGGAGAAGAGCGGCAGCGCGGGCGGAAGCGGGTACGGCTCGGACGGAAGTACCGCAGCGTACGGCGGGGCTCCGGCGCCCGGCCTGCGCCCGCCCCGCGCTCACGGCTGAGCCGCGCTCGTGTCCTATCGGCCCTGGCCGCGCTCGGCGTCGGGTGGGTGCTGCCTGGCCGGACGGAAGGCGCGGCGGCTTCGCTCTCCGGAGAGACAGCAGCGTGCGCCCGCCGGTTGGAAGGGCGCAGGTCTGGGGTGGCCAAAAAGTGTTACCGCTGGACACGGGCGCACAAAAAAGTGCTCCGTTCTCTGTTCCCGGCCTCCCTCGCTGCTGCTCCCGAGCTCCAGCTTGGAAGAATGTGTAGCACTGAGAGCGCCAGATAGTGAGAAAATACAGATTTGAGAGCCCTGGACAAAACAGGAAAAGGAAGACGTTTAATCCAAGCCAAGATTCCAGCTGTAAAAAATACATCGCTTTTCCGCTTTCAGTTTTGATGGGTTACCTATGTTTGTCTGTGAGTCAAAAAACCCCAAAGAACAAAAAACCACAAGAAAAACCCTCCCCTACACCCTAACACGTTTTAAAATGCCAACTAATCGCTGCAAGTGTTGCAGCAGCAGAGGAAAAAGGAAAATAAGCAGCCTGTAATTTTTATAGGCTCCTTTGTCACATATGTGCTTAAAGTAAATCACCCAAATAACGGTTTTAATTCCGCATTAGTGCATACAGCAGTTTACTGATTTTTATGGCTGATGGTTAGGCTTTCTGAACACTTAGTATTTCAGTAATACAAGGAAGGAAATGCTGAGCACAGATGTTTGCAAACAGTGATAATAAGATAATAAGTTACTGCAAAGTAAAGACAAGCTCTTGACGTCACAGACCTACTCTTATTTATGCAGAAAAAATACCTTAATGCATTCAGTAAAAAGTTATCAGGAATTCCTGGCTGGTGCTGCAGTGGGCAGAGATACGGTGGGCTATGCCTGAACATTTAAAGATTGTTCTGTCATTGTTTGAGCTGGCCTGGTGGAGGTACTTCTCATATCTAATGCTTTTAATTTTCTTTAGTTGACAACTGTAGCTGAAGCCCGATGATGAAGACGTATGTTTAGGAGATGGCAGAGGCTGGAGGGTGCTGAAGTAGTTCTTTTCTTTCTTGCAGGGCAAAGCAAAGCCATTCTCCTCATCACCACAACTCACAGGAATTGAAAGCTGGGGAATAAGAAGAGGGTTTTAAAGAAGTGGATGGCTCCAGTCGGAGCACAGGATCTGAGCCCCTTAAGATCAGACCACAAAAACAAAATTGCTGTAGGTCTGTGCCTAATTCCTGCTTCTCTCTTTTTACTACCTGTACCCAGTGTATGCTTGGTCTGGAGTATCAAAACTAGACAATCTGTTTCTGAGACAGATCTGACTTTCAGCGCACGTGCTCTTCCTAGCTAGCATCATGCTGCCTGCAGCCTTTCCACATTCTCCTTGCCAGGAAAATACCACACGTACTTTTAAGACATCAATACAAGTCAAGAGCACTTGTTGATCCTCTGCTCATCCAGGCATAATTTTGGAGATTCAGTGGACCTGTTGGGACAAGCAGGGGCTCCAAGCAGCCTCTCTGATGAGAAGCATGTCACTTCTTGCAGTCACCCTCCTGCGTATTAGCTATTTCCTACCAGGTGAAAGGAGGTGTGCAAATTCTTCTGGTATCAAAAATTTTATGCCACATGCCACCTGGGCACATTCCTCAGTATGCCTCTGGCAGCTGCCAGTTCTCAACACTGCTTAAATAGTTCTCTGCCCCAAAAGAATTTACTGATTTCCTTGATTCTTCCCAGAAGATTGTAAGTGAACCTGACGGAGCAGAAAGTGAAGAGAACATATTTTTGTGGGCACTGGTTTGGAGCACAAAATTTAACTTCGGCTCAGAACCCTTTTACAAAGATCTTTGAATACTGCCAAACTACAACAGAGACTGGCTGCAAGTGAATGAAAAAGCATACCAAATCTCCTTTGCCCTTTAAAAGATAGAAACTCCCTAGAAGACAATTATATTTAGCAGTGTTGAGGAAAAATGCTTTAGGAGTAATCAACACAGAAAAGGTCCTCTTCTTTTTATGCGGGGTTGTCTACTTTCCTGTTCCTTCTTTAAAATTGTTTCTCTACATCTGAGAAAAAATAGAAAAATTAAAGCAATTTTCCTGTGTCACTCATAGATAGGAAATGGTGATGTGTTTAAACACTGATCTAGTGTACAGAAACCCTCCTCACATAGCTGCAGGGACATTATATATATCTCACCTTCCTAGCGTAAGTTACTTTGAAGCCCCTCTGGGTAGAAACACAGAGACAAATGCAATCCCATGCATTGTGCTGCTCAGACCCTCTCTCCTCACAGAGACTTTTCCTCCCCAAGAGCAAAAAATACAAGGGGCCACTATAAGGTCACATGAACCAGAACGCAATGAAAGAGGGGGAGGATCTATAGGCAATATATGCCCAGTATTGTCTGCTCCTTCAATAGCTTTTAAGTGCAAGAAAATTAGCTGTGACTCTTTTGACATGAAGCGACCACCAGTGCTACTGAGGTGTTGCTGGATTGGAGTTCCAGAACTCAAAGTATTTCTGTGAAGGAGTAGGAATGTTAGGTGTTTGCTCCTGAAATCTTTCTCTCCAAACAAGTACTATCCCTTTGAGAGTAACAGGCATCTCACGTGGTTGTTTTTATTTAGTGCCTTCCTGGTTTTGGCAGAGGTTTTCCTTCTTTGACTGACCTACTCATGTCAAGGCTCCTACTTGTGAAGGCGCCTGTCTTTGACCTTTCTAAAACAGGTGGCAAGGCAGTAGTTGTGACTGAAATATCTACTATGGCGTTGTAAAGGCTTTTGTTGCAGTTTTATGATGTAGCTTCTATGGCAATGGAGAGGCTGAAAGTGCTATTTCCATGTGAAAATATGTCCATTTCTCATGTCTGCTATGTCACCTCATGTTACCACATTAAATGGTTGAACCCACATTTTATTTCAAGTTTATTGATAGTGCTGGTAGAGAAGGAGAACACAAGCTGAAAATAACATTGTGCATGATTTTTATCACATGCACATGCTGTGCTGAACCTGGAGGCATTCATTGAGCAGAAACTTGTTTATCCAAAACAGGCATAGTCCATTGCATAGTTTATCCATATGATCACTCTGTGGTCACTAACCCTGGTTTCAGAATTTAGTCATCACATTAGGCAACCAGTTATTTGGGACATAATTGTCAGTTATTCTGAGAATCTTTGTCTGACTGGCAGAGTTAGATGAGGATCCATCTAACTCTGGGACTGGGAAAAACCTAAGCAAAGCAAAGGAGAATTTTCTAGCTCTGCTATCAGCTCCATGCCAAGTAGACAGCAGGAAATAAGGAATAGTCACTGTTGCTTGTTTAAACTGATGTGATATTTCTCCTGCTCAGGAGAGAGACTGATAGCAGGCATTGCAAAGCCACCCTTGTCACATCTTTAATTTTAAAAGAGGTTTTTTTTTGTGGAAAAGGCGCAAATTAATAATTTCTCCCTCCTCAAAGTATTTCAGGCAAACTGGCCTTTTCCAACAGGTTAAAATTCCTTTTAACCACTTTAAGTCCTAAGTAGTTGTTCTTGTAAATAGAGAACTGAGATATTAGGCCATAGTAACAATAAAGTCTCATCCCAGTCTATTAAAATATTGAATGGAGATTGATATCTATCTCAGGCAGCAATATGCAGGGGCAGGAACTGTAGTATTTTCCCCCATTTTAAATTATTAAGCTCTGGAATAGAGAGGTTTTTTTTCAGAATGTCTTATCAGCATTTTGCCTACATGAGCAACTAAATAAGCATCTTACCACACTCTTTCCAGGGATAAGATAATTCATATATGGGTAACTATTTTCTGTGCGTCTCGTAAATACATTGGGAGAAGCCTAAATTTTCTCTTCAGTTGATACCACTATTAAAGAGAATTGGGCCAGAAAGAAAGGTTTGAAAATGTCTCAATTTCTACAATTTAATTTACTTTTCCTCCTTTTACCTGAGAAGTTTTAAAGCCAAATGCCTTATTATAGTTTTCCAGTTGGGAATGTAATGCAGCATTGGTGGATTCACTGCCAGTCACAGCTATCAACACAGCCTGAATGTATCATACTGGATGCTCAGAGATAAGTCTCAAGATAAGTCATAGAGTTATTTGGTTTAATATTTTTAAAAAAATTATTGGGCAATTTGCTATCTGCCTAAAGCACTGCTCCAAATTTATCTGTTTATTCATTATTAATTAGTATATAGTACTCTAAGGCAGATGGCATATTCAGGTAAAGCAGAATGTAACAAAGGAAGAAATTAAATGCAGTCCTCTTGGCACTTTGTTTTCCTACTAAACCCTTATGACACGTTACTCATTATTTAGCTTACAAATTCATTATTTCCACTATAATCTTGCTGGCTTGTGGCACAGGTGCAGAAAAGCCAAGCAGTAAATAACTGAACTAGGAATCTTGAGAACTGATATCAATAATTCCACGGCCATTTCAAAGTTCTTTGTGTTGAACCTAAATGTGAGATCTCCATTCTTTTGTTAGCTCTCCTGAGAGAGATAGGATTGTTAATATTCATCTTCCTCTGATACGATTTGGTTTCAGAGGCTCCTTGGGAACCAGACAGATCGGAATAATATAATCATCGTAAATTGCTTGTGGCAAAAATTGTATATAAGGCCGCTCTATTACATACATTCAGTCTCTGGACAGCAACAAAAACATCATAACTGCATTAGACTTTTAACAAGATTTTGACAATTGATGAAGCAAATGCAACCTTTAAAACCAAAAGTTCCCTCCCCCTCTCCTTATCGTGTCTGAACTGTCAAGAGAGAAATCTGGTCCACCTCCTTCATGAATTAGTCTCTCTATTTATGTATTGCCTTCCTCAGTGTTCCCATTTGCTACAAAGCCAGCCAACCCAGCTAATTTTGTTCCAGCATTATTAAAATTACTATTACCATTGCAAATGTTTCCAAGGGAGATAATATTAATAACAGTCTCTCTCATCAGATCCTGTCAGTTCCTGGAGTGATTAATATTCCTGTCTGCAAGAAGCATCATATCATTTAGAGAGGGCATATTGCTTGACTCATAGGCTATTATTCTTCATGATCTGTGATGAGTGCATTGTGATGTGTTATTATTGCTTTACTGCTTACACATCTTGAGATACCTTATAAAGCAGTTAGGAATAAGATGAAATTCAGATAGATTCAGCTCTATCTCACACTCTGCAGTAGTGTATCTGTGTATCTGTCATGCCAAAGCCATGACAGATATATAAAATGCATCTCTCTGAAGACCACCACAAGCAAAACATGCCTGTTCATGTGGCAGGAACAAGTCATGCTGTGGAGGCGCAACATCTCAGTGTGCTATTAAGGTGACTTTTAAGTTTCCATTCAGATTTAAAATCCACTAGTTGTCACCTTGAAGCACTATCGCCTCCAGACTGTGCAGAAAGGTGCTCCCTTTCATCATTGAAGAAAAGGCAATGGCAAAATTGTCCACTTTACAGTGGAGGCACGTGTCTTTTCTGAGGCAAAGAACATGGTTTCATTACTGTGGTAGCAAACCTTGCAAGACTACGCAGCACTTGCTACAGACAGAACAGTTCTGTCTCTGTCCCTGGCTTATTCTGCAAAGGACAACTTTAGTAGCTAGGCTGGTAAAAGAAAAAGCTGCATAATTCTTTAGAGGAAGTTGTCTTTTTGTCATTCTGCCTTCTGGGCACAGAGTCCGCTCTGGCATCTACTACACTGTGTCATTTTACAGTTTTTCTGCTCAGAGGGTGCTTAAAACTGAGCCAGTGGCAACAGAAGTAAAACAAACAAACAAAAAACAGAGAACAAACTAGCAGGGTGGGGAGGAGCATGAGAGGAAGTGAGGGGCAGTCACGAAGTGAGGGACGGTATGCCCAACAGTATTTATCTGCTTTTGCAGTCTGTTTTGCTTTTGTTTAAGATGTCTGCTCTTTGGGCAGGAAAAATATATTTTTCCTTGGCATGTATAACAAATAATAACAGCAAATTTCCAAGAAGGTTGTCAGGACACGCTGGATCTTTATATATGTTCATATTTTGTTCTCCCAGAGATCCTACTTGTGGGTTTAAAAATGACAGAAGTAAATTATTGTCTTGCTAATTAAATCCACATAGGGACCTGTGCTATACAGATTACATTTTAATTGGTTATTTTATCGTTTTTGCACTATATCTGAAAAGCAGGTTTCATGCTAGGTTAGTACAGATTGAGCAGATTAGTGTCTATGTATGTGTGGCAGTGTATGTGATAAAAGGATGTGGATGGATAAATTTGCACATATTTTTCCCTAGAATTGGATTTTTTGCAATTCACTTTCCTAAATGCTCCTTGCTGTTCATCAAAGAAAATTGTTAATTTATTAATCTATATCTGGCCTATGAGGACACTAGAGGTTGCTGAAAACAGTTCGGGAGTTTACCCCTGCTATAAATAAAAGATGGAATATGCAAATTGTCAGAGAAGTCAGCTGAGTGAGGGAGTTTTATAGGTAGATCATATAAATCAGGTGACTTGCAAGTAGGAGAAAACCATGCAGTGAAAAAGCATTCAGAGAATAGAGACAGAAAAAGGAGTGTTGAATCAATGATGTGAAGCAGAATATAATGAATGAATTTGAAGAAAATAGAAGATAAGCAAGATTACCAGCTTGGTTTCATGCAGGCCATAATGGGAAAACACGACTATTACTAAATCTGAAAGTGAAGAGGGTACAGTAACCATCAGAAAAGGTACTAGGATCTGGGTAACTTCTCTGTCTGAACAAAAAGAAAAAAAGGGACAGCTAAATAAAAATTCTAGACATGAAAATTGTTCTGCAAAATCAAGTCACAATTCCCTTGTAGCATTCAGAAATAGTCTAAATTTTGTTTTAAGTTATAGTTTGTATTTGATGGAGTTATTGCCGAAGACATTAGCAAATCCTTTCAGTTCAGAGACATTTAAATTTAGCAGCAGGAAAAAGAAGTTTGTTGAGTGTGGAATCCACCCCTGCTGCTCCAAAACAATCAGAAACAGGAAAAAGTAATCAAAAGGGAGTTTTAATGAGTTATAGAGCTATTGTTTACTGGGGAGGGCTGAAAGCCTGAAGCCCAAGCCCGGAGGACCTCTGTGACCCTGCACTGCGTCTCGGTGGCAAAATATTTGCTTGAAATTACGTCAAAACAACACAATGTGTGTGTCTGAAGGCCAAGGGGGTGGGGGGAGCGCTGAGAAAAATAGTGGAAATTCCCTGAGTCTCTGAACGTACTGATGGCTTTCCCTGAAAAACAAGGCAATAAACAGCAGCTGTATTTGTACATTCAAGCAATGTACCACAGGCAGTGTCTCTTTTGGCTGTACCAAACCAAAGGCTTGCTTGTCAGACAGCCTCAGAAACAGCTGTGCCCCTCTTTGCTCCACAGCTGCTGAACAGGCATGGGCTGTGGGGCTGATGGTCCCAGGCACAATCCTGAAGGGCCAGGTGCCCGCAGGGCGTGAACTGCCAGGGTGTGTGCAAGGCCCAGGACCCTCTGTAGCCAGGGTAAAGCAATACTGCTGTGGTCTCCTGAGCCTGCCAAAGTCAAAGCTTCACAGGGGAATCTGGAAGCTCTTCTGGAGAGGGGCTGAAAATGGGAAGCTAATTTTTCCAAGGAAATAATTATATAGAAGTGCTGGGGTTTTGAGGGAGGAGACTTCTGTTGCTTTCCCAGAACCCTCCCCCAGGTAAAAAAGCATGAAATTAAGTAAGTGCACAAAGGCAACTGTAGTGCTTGCCAGCAGTTCTTTTTCAGTAGCACATGTCTGAGAGTAGCACCTACCCAGTCAGGGAAAGACGGTGTACCTCTCTGCCTGTCTCTATTGACTTCTTGGATGGAAAAATCTCTGCTTAAATCTTTGTGTCTTGCATTTAATGCAAGTCAGGCACCATGGAATTGGTATAGACCCCTCCAGCTCTCCCAAAAGCATCCAAGTAAGAGGAAGACAACCAGAATGAAAATAGGCAAAAAGATGCAATGTTTCCCATGGAAAATGGACGTATTAAAATGAACCGCAGACCTTCACCTCAAGAAACAGCGATGAGGTCTGTGAGCTCTGCTCAGACAGCCGTCAGTGATAGCAAAGAGTCTTGAGTTAGGTAAAATAACAGATGACCTGTTCAGCCACATACTGCGTAATCCAAAGAATTTGTCTACCCATCCATCACAGTAATACTCCCAACAGAACAAACTGAGCAGGGTATAAGCCAGATCCTTGGCAAAAGTACAATATGTATGATGGTCACGAGCTAGCTGGCCCATCTAGGCATTCCTCTCCTGTGTTTTACAAACTGCCTAATTCCATTCAGTGGCACCATGCACAATTATGTAGCATCCCAAGAGATTCCCCTGGCAGCTGGAAGAAACACATTTTGCAATGTGGAGCTAGACAGGAAGCAACTCACAGCAGCTTCCAGGTTAACAGTCCCCATGAAAATTTTGGTTCTTCCAACACCCTACTAAAAGAAGGCTTTCCCTCTGTATAGCACATGCTGGCCAGCATGATGTCACCGACAACACTTAAATTTTGTCATTTTTGGCGCAGGCAATCACCTGAAGAAGACAGATGACAGTTATGTCCCCTACAGGGAACGATATTTAAGACAGTACTCAGTGTTTAATACGGATTGAAAGTGCTGTTGACAAACTGTCAAACCAGACCAAATATTTTTATTTCACCAACACCTACTACACTATCAACAGGTTTGTTAATCCCCCAGATTTTATTTCACTTTCACCTTTGTTAAAATGCAAAATAGCCATATTTTATCTGCACAAGGTCCCATGTGGTCATATGGCTATCCAGGGAAATGTAAAACAATAGCTTTGTCTAGAGTTGTGTCATTTTCTTTTCACTCATATCACTCCACCAAGAAGCTGAAGTATTTTAATTAGATATAATATGTAAATTCAAGTAAGAATTTAAAAGCAGAATTTAAAAAACCCATAAAGAGACTTTTTAAGTGGCCTCTAAAATGCAGATTCTTATTTTTTTGCAAGGTAAATTAAAGATTTTTAGTCCTTTAACATCCACAGAACCTACAGCTGCCACTACAGCTGTAAGACAGCATTTCTGCAGCTCAGAATGGAACAAAATTGAAGCATTCAAGCCCACTAACTGCATCTGAAAATTTCATACACACTCAATAAGATATGCTTGTACATTGACATACTGGTTTTCTAGAATGTGTGGTCATGAGCAGTACTTAAGACCTAATAAGGTCTTACACTGATAGAATTAGCATGTCTAATTATAGTTGCATTTGGTATATCTATGTCATATATATAGTCATATATATTAATAAAAAGCTCACCTCGATGTTGTACATGTGTTTAATAAGAACCAAAGTGTTTGCTATAAGACACTCTGTTACAATTGTAATCTACAGTAACTGCAATATAAGTGAGCCAATACTACACAGTTTTTCAGCTTTTACCATGCTGAAAACTTTAGGTTAAAATTTTGAATTCAGAATCAGATTGTGGATTTGCACAGACCTACCAGTACGTGTAAGAACATTGTGTTTTCACACATACAACAGACGCCTAGCTACAATCATTCTGAATATTTTTTGTCCTTATTCTTCAAACCCACAAGTTCTCACAAGCACTTGTTCCGCTGTCAATCTGAAAAGTGCCAGCAGGTCTCAAAACGTTACTTACAATTTAAATGCAAGAAATCAGTTTGACTTTTGGAGCAGGCGGGGGGGCAGGAATATATATATATATATTCCTGTATATATAAAATAAAAAAATATATAAATATAGTATCTATTATATATATATAAATTTTTTTTTTAAGTCAGCAGCAAAATAAAATTTACTTTCTTGATGAAGAAAAAGATGTTTTGCCATGTCTTATATCTGTTAACAAAACTGGATGTGGGAAAAAAAGACTTACAGTAATAGCCACAACTACCCCCACCTTCCTCACTGCTCACTCTCTCTCCTGCAATTGTGTAATGCAAGGAAGTAAAAAGCTGGTAGAGACAGAAAAACATGTTTTTCTTTGAAAGTCCATCTGCAGAAATATTTATCAGCTGTTGGCAAAATGCATACAAAATAATATTCTCTTTTTAAAAGCCAGGAGCAAATAGGTGCTTTTTTCACTGAAAAATGGAGGACATTTGAAGTCCCTGTTGTTGGAAAATTAAAAACATGTTTTTTTTTGCTGATTTTGTGGAGATTTTTACTGCTCTCTAAAAGTTGATTAGGTCTTTGGCCACTTAGAAATGCAGTATTATCCAGTGTATTTTTGCCCCTTGGTCAGTCAAAATCTTCCTTTTTCATGAATCAATACCACCAAAGCTAACCATAGAGAAAATAATTTTAAAACCCACTTATTTATCCAGGTGCTGTAAATAAAGGCTAGATAATCAGGCAAGGGTGGGTACATAGGAAGAGACGTGCTGTGTGCACACCATTCACAGTAACAGCAGCAATAGGAGCCCTGGCAGATTGCCCCCAGAAAGGTCCTGGTTTTGGAGGGCAAAGGAACCCCAGTGGAGGAGGTCTCTGTAGAATACACCAGATACACAGTTCAATCAAAGCAAACCTTTCCCTTGTTTAATGTAAGAAGTCTGGCAAGTCTCAGGGTCCAGGATGGTCTTGTGAATTAGGAGCAAAATCCTTTCACAGTTCACATTGACCTCTAGAAACAGACCTCTTTCTTCCCAGCCCCTCTGGCTCCCTTCTCTTCTCAGCTTACAGAAGGGAGAGTTCCTCTCAAAAGAAAACACTTGTTTTCAGAGTCCTTCCATACCAGCGCTCAAGAGGATCTGCAAAAATGGATTTAAACTCTTCTCCCACTACGAGGTGCCCAAGGAAGGGAAAAAAATGCTAGAACAAATTCTTTTTCCTAATTTCCCCCCATCATTTTCTCAGTTCCCACTATGTTGAAACCACCGACCTTCACAAGACTTTGAAGAACCCTTCATTATGACAGGAAGGACACTTAGAAAATATGTAGAACTGCAAAAAAAGTCCCAGAACTAGCATGACTTGAATTCTAATTTAGTGAAAAGGTATGCAGAGCAAAACAAGAAATTGTTTTTAAACAATTAAAACTCTGTATCTCTGTTTTAAGGATAGGAAATAATCAGCTATAATTACCCCTGTACAAAATGTTTTTGTCACTATTGTCTTAACTAAGGAATACAAAAATCATGGAAAGTGTATGCTATTGACACGGCTAAGCAAAAATAGAGATGTCCTGGAGTGATGGAAACTCAGGAAAAATATTTTCTAGCTTCCTGGAAAAAAAAAATCCAATATCCAGATTTTAGGAAAGCAATATACTTTTATCCACATTGAGAGTATATAAGCTAATGCCTCTGTAACTTTGAGCAAACAGTCTGAAAAATGGTGCAGGCTAAGAAACTGTGGAAGACTCCTGGTTACAGGAGAACAGATAGAGACAGTGATGACATGAAGACAGTGATTCTGTCCTCATGAATCAAAACACTTACGAAAATTAAATAGTTTTAAATATTGTCACCTGATTAAATTTTGTCCCTTTTTCTCTGCTTGGATCAGAAGGGGACTCTAGGAGCTCTGACCCAGCTTTAAAGTTTCGTAAATGCTACCACCCAGCATATACACTTGTTGTGTGTCTTATCACTTCAGTCCTCCGCATTAAAATTCCTTCCGCTGAACTTTGTTACTCTCCTTTTGATGCTCATCACTGAAGATCAAAGTCTGGGATTGGCATGTAGACCAGAGAGGAGGAATCAGTACAGGAGAAACTGCAGTATGAGTCCATTCTTTATCAGACACTAGAGAATTCAGAAAGTTTTTTGTTTACAGCCCAGCTACAGGCAAGATCTTAAAATCAGACTTCACACTATGTTCCACTTGAAAGAAAACCATGGATGACACAAATTTATGAGAAGGCAAGCTTCATTCATTCCAGGGCTCAATGCTTTTGAAAGAAAGTACTGCTACAAAATGGGCAGAAGATATTCTTGCTCTGCTTTGACAGAGTGGTTGTACAAACACTTTCTTGTGGCTGTGTGCACATTCTTCTCCTGGTGATGTCTAAAAATGTTCCAAATATATAAATGGGGACTGATTCATTCAGGAACAGTGTTTATTTGGCAGTTCTGCCTAGAGGACATCAAAGAAGTGCTCCAAAGTAGGCTGCTCGGATACCTTCCACAGAGAAATTTCAGTGAAATGAAACCTAATGTCAAAATTAGGAATAAAAGGGATCTTTACACCCTTAAACACCTGTAATTACTTAGAAATGTTTGCTAGAGGCAAAGCCATGCCAGACAGAAAAGAGAGATTTCAGTTTTGATGCTCCACATGAGGAGCATTTCTGAGTGCATTGGTTCCACGAGGCTTTCATGCATCCTGTGTTGCTTATTCACCAAATTACAATCAGTATTAGTGGAGTTTCTCACCATCCATACCAGTGCCTGAGAGCATGCTCAAAAAGTTAATTGCCTGGCTCAGTGAGAAGTAAGTCAGAACTGCAGGAGTGCCTCACATCTTTCCTCACGTGCACTTCCACTTGGAGCACATTGACTTGCACTGCAGCCAGGACATGGAATAACACCCTGGAACCACTTGGCCTACTCTAGACATAGTAGAATAGAAAAAATGATCTTGGTTACCTATGAGAGAGACTGAAGAAACAAGGAGGGAGGTGCTCAAAATAGGTAATGTTGGGCATTTCACAACTTTTTAATCTCAAATAAGGATCCCAGCATAAATGGCCCCAAAGGATAGATAGACAAGCAGTTTATCCCACAGCCCAGGCCACTGTGAAAAATGTTTCCATATTCTGATCACACCACTTTTGTATTACCTCTCCTCATGCAGCATAACATCACCTTTTAAGAGCTAGGTTTAAGGTTTTTCCTCCAAAGAACAAAGAAACACCCATGAACTGGGAAGACCATAGTAGCAAGCTTGTGTGTCATTACATTCTTCTTGCATTTATGACTAGGCTAAAGCAAGAAGAGTTACATACAGCTTGTAGTTAGCTTAAAACATACTGGTTTCTCCCCTAGTTTGGTGACAGAACTGAAGGAGAGCTTGTCTGCCTTATGACCCAGATCAGTCAGCTTATCAAGATAAATTGCTTCTCTTGGCAAACTGCTTCTCCCTTTAAAATTCACTTGCAGTGAAAGGACAGGCTTCTGTGTGTATGAAAATCACTAGAAACAATGAGAAACCCTTCTGTAAGGCATCTCTATTCACTACTGGCAATTCAGGTGGCTTGGATTACAGCAGGCATTAGCCACTATTAACATAACAGCTTCCCCTGTTACCTGCTGATTACCCGGGTAGAGTCATAGGCAAAATAATTAGTCTAGATTTTGAAGGCAGCCACTCTAGGATTAACAGCATAGCTTGCTGGCAGGAAATCAGACAGTTTGATGGGAATCCTCCATTGTAGCACTCTACTGTCAGGAAGTATTTGGTGAGAAAGTAGCTGAATGCAAAGAAAAGGGTGACTTCTGAATGTTGCTATATCCTACTGCTCTATCCTTAAGCCTAACACAAGGAAAATTACTCAGACATCCAAATTGCTCAGCTTTACGGGTGGAGCCTGCAGGGGCTTTGCATTTGCTGTGAAAAGATGATCATGTAGGTAGAATTTATGTCCAAACCCAATAATAAGAACAAAGATTTCTCACAGTTTATGATTTTCATCTACTGCATTTGTTTTTATGCTCTGAAGTGCCCTTTAACCACCTATCAGATACAGCTGATCAGCAGGCTCTTTTAAAAGTATCCACCAAATCAGAGCTTGAGGGTAAAATTTTTGACACTGTCTATGAATGCAGAATTACAGAAGTTTATATTAATTTCAGCTATGCTTCACTGGCTCTGCTAGTAACAAGCCTTCAGTGATGCAAACTGCAAACTATAAGCCTGAATGTAGTTTTCTCCAGGACTACAATGGACTGCATTCAAGCTGCAGTGATTTACTGAAAGCTCCACTTCTGACTACTAAAGGAGGCTTGATCATAACAGGGAAACTACTCAAAGAGCAAAGCATGAGATATCAATATTTTTTGTACTACTTGTACTGTCATTAAAAACTTGAAAAAAGAGAGTGGCAATGTTGCCGTGTTCAGTAACCTCTCCAATGCAAAGTCAGAGGGGCAATATTACAAATTTATATTCCAGAGATTGGTGGCACAAGATCAATATTTAATCATGAAGATGAAAAGTGTTTACAAATGCTTCCAGTGGATAGGATTATCATATGCTACTTAACATCCAGACTGTTTAAAGAGGCAGCAATGTAGGCACAGAGAGGTGGGAGCAGTGGTGCATAGAGAGGCACTTTCCAAGCTTTCAGTGTAGGTTATGGCTTGAATTATGAACTCCATCTATATCTGTTATGGCACCCCAATAGTTAATATGAGTCTTTGTCTATGGGTTGCTTCGGAGACGGTTCCTGTATCTCAGGAAGCAGAGAGAAGAGAAGTTTCCTGTTTTGAAGAAGGCTTAAGAACTACTTTCCTCCAATCAGGCAGCAGATGCCTGGGCAGGAAATGGAGAATGCAGCTGCCAACCCCACTCTGGGTCAGTGGTTGTACTAATCAATGCAGCCACGGTCTACCACAGCCAAAAAAGGCCCTAGTGATAAGTAGGTTGCACAGTAAAAGTGAGGATTTGTGGTGGAAGGTGCCTGGACTGAGACTTTCACTGGCATGAGACCAAAACAAATCCAAATACTGAGAGGAAATGGGCGTTTGTCTTCCTCCCTATATGTAGCTCTCATACAACAGATTGCACCGAGTACATAGCCATGATAAAATGAGATGTGTAATTATCGTTGTGGTTCAAAACAATGCTCAGAGTAACCATCATTGCTGTAACTTTTTCTCTCATTGATGACCCACTGCTGTTGCATTTATCGGGGGATATCAAATGCACGGTCCCATCACACACAGGAAACCAGTCAAAATTTCTCCAGCTGGGTAAGGTTTTTTTTCCTCCCCTTTTTGAAATGAAATTTAGCAAGAGTGTTTACTGACTTCAAGAACTGAAATTCAGCTCTTGAAGGTCCCCAGTGCTGATGAGTTTCTTTAAGCCAAGTCTCAGCCTTTTTGACTTGGTGACCAATTTTTATTTCACTGACATCAAATTTACACCTGCGTAACATTTGACCCTCAATGGTACTGCTCCTCACTTACGCTTGGTTATTTTGAGTGATGTCTGAAGCACCTGTCTGCCATCCTTCAGCTCACAGGTCACAATTTGATTCTTTTGATGCTATTTCCTCTCATGCTTTGTATAATGGACAGCATCTGCAAGGATGTGAAAGTCTGGAGAAAAACAAGTAACTGCAGTAGGCCAGTCCATCAAAATGTACTTTCAGCTACTCCTCTGTTTGTTGCCAGTAGAGCTGTATTGACATTTTCCAAATACAGGCACCAAGTGCTTTGGACTGCAGAACTGTCACATGCCATTGAGTAAAGATAGACTTGTTTCTGGACGCATCCTTGCCCAAGCAAAGTTACATTAAATGAAGTCATACCTGGGTAAGACATTGGCAAAAACTAATCCAGGACATGAGAACCAGGTATCTGGGCAGTTGAGTGGCAAAGAAAATTTCCATGGCAATGAGCAATGTGGCATTTCTCAGGTTTTGCTCAATTGGCTACAAATCTTCTTTTCTTACAATTATACTAAGTAAAAAGCTCATAAACTTGATGCATTAGAGGAACCTCAATGGCACTGTGAGACTGAATGGAAACACGTAAATCTCCATCCTGAGAGGACTGGTGCTCTTACTAGAGGCTCTGTACTGAAAATGATGAGTGAAGCAATCAGATCTTCATTTGATCAAGTGAGAGTCAAAGATATATTTGGAGTATTTCAGAATTGTATTCCTTTGTAAGGAATAAAAACACAGACTAGTTTTCCAGGAACTGATGCCACTATCCTTGTAGCCTCCCTCTCCTACGGCATGCTGGGGTCTGTACACATCAACCATCTTTCAAAATCTAGTATCTCTCATAGTCTGAAATGAGCTCTCTTAACTATGTAATGGACAGCATGTCTGCAGTGTTAGTCATTAATAACTGGTAAATGTAATCCCTTCTCTTTTATTGTGAAACAGTGCTGTGAAAAAATGTATGCTGCGAAGTAACAAACTGCTTGTATGGGACAGAATACTAATCATGTAGCTATAACTTTCCCATACTTCTTTTCCTCTCCACTTCCTTTGTGTTTGTCTTCATTCAGCTTCTCTTGCCTTTAATGAGTATGTAAAATCAGGGGCCAAAGCTATTGTGGTTACAAACAGTATAGTCAGAGGGAGAGAGTCAGATAAACTTTCACAGGTATTGCCCTGGGAAGTTTTGAAAAAATTCAGAGAAAGAATTAAAGTAATCCCTTACCTTTGCAGCTGGTGTTTTGAACATGTTAATTACTTGTAAGATGTTTACAAGAAAAATGTTGTTCCTAATTAACCAATGACGTGAGGGGTGTTGATTGAGGACCAATCAGGTCCAGCTTTATCAGAAGAGTCTATAAAAAGAAATTGATGTCTAATAAACTCATCATTTTACCTTCTGAGACCTTAGAGTCTATATGTTGCTTTATTCACCCATCTCAATACAACAGTGACAGGCTATGACATATATACAACACATTCTTTTCAATCAGTTTTGATGTAAAGAAGAACACAAATGTAGAGTGAAGGCAGCAAGCAAACTGTTTGTCATAAAAGGTATATTGGTGCTCAAAAATAGGAAAAATTACCATTACATGCCAGGAACTATTGTGCTGAGATGAGCAGCTAATGCTGTAAAATTTTGATATGAACAAGCTTTGCTTTCAGACACTTATGTTTTAGCCAGGCAATATGGGCTCCTGCAGGGTGAAGGATTTCATCTCAGTCTCCAATGGACATGACAACATTTGTTTTCATTTCTGTCTTTCAAAGAAATTTTCACCAATAATCTTTGAGATCTCATCTGAGTGATGGACCTTCAACTTCCTTCTCTATCAAGAACTCTCAAGAGAATATTAACTTCTCACTGAAGAAACTTGGAGTACTACAGAACTAGAAATGTAAGACACATCCTGCCAATGCAACTCCAATTCTAATACAGCACATCTCTTGTGGTTCGCCAGGCCACTGAGGAGTACTGACTGGTCAGGACTGTCACTACAGCACTCCCTACTATTCTGTCTCTGAGCCTGACTTGGTGTCAGTCAGCCTTTTGAGGAGAGAGGAAAAAGAAACCAAGAAAGTCGGAGAGATGACATGCCAAGTCACTGAAGGATATAAAGTTCCACAGACACAGGTAGCAATGACTTCTGTCTCCAGTGCCACATCACAGAAAAGATAAATAACTGAAAAGTGTTTACCTACCAGTATTTACTGTATTTACCTATTACTATGCTCAGCTCATCACAGCTGCCCATATTTTACATTTAAATTTATCTGACATACCAAGGAATGCTTGTGGTTATTAAATTAAACTTTTTTCATCCTGCTTTAGTAAATTATTTCACTTTTTGTAACATGCAGCACCACTTTACTGCAATAATTGTAATGCTTTTGTAGAATAACATTAAAGTAGGCCTGATCGGCATGAATCCCTGCCAATATAACAATTTTTCCCAACACATTCAGCCTTTCAGATGTCCCAAGCACACTTGCAAAGAGAAACACAAGGGATTAGCTACCCTATGTACCCTGTGTTACAGATCTACACTCTTGGGTTTGCCAGGTCACCAAGAGAGATGTGTTGTTGAACCACTTCTCTGTGTCTTGTGGTTTCTTGGGGGGCATACTACCAGCTAGAATGTACCAGGTAATATCAAAATAACATGAAAATAGGTGATTTTTCAGGCAACTAAGACCAGATGCATATAAAGATTTATAAAGCAATGTTGGTTTCTGAAATTCTGCCTACTAGGAACTAAGTTTAGCCCAATGTAATTTTGAGGTCAAATGCACCCTCTTCCCTCACCCCCAGTATTGTTAGTTCAATGCCAGAAAATTTCTTTTAGTAAGGCCACTGACACAGAAATAGTGATAAAGTAACTCCAAACCCCAAAAATCCAAACCTATAAACCATAAAGAAAAAGAGACAGAAGGGTCAAAGGTCATGAAAAATGCCCTGAAACACTGCTTATAAAGAAGCAGACCTCATCTGGGCAAACACCTCTGTGGAATAACATAAAGAGGCTTAAAAATAACAATTAGGATGCTTAGGTAGTATATTATGATAGACAGACTCTATAGAGCTCCATTAAAATGGCAAAAAGAGTGCTAGTTTATGTTACAATGATAAAAAAATGAGACTCCAGCATGCTAGATAGCTTTGATCTAACAGGGCACTCAAGCATATGGAGTAACCCTACTTAAAACAGATTACATGCACTTGATTACCTTTAAACATGTACTTAAAACAGCTGCTGGATGGGGACCTATAAACCTAGAACATTCATCTGAGTTTTAAATTCATAAAATTTGTCAAATGGGTAGTTGGGTTATGTTAATCCCTATTATATTATGTAATTCTTTGTTAAAAGACATCTCAGTATTAAAAGTTAGTAAAAATTATTTTTAAAATATATGCTTCATTTATTGCTATAGATGACTTAAGAAATTAGATGTGTCAATTCCACCTCCCATTAATTAAGTCATGGGTTCTCCCTGGGGAAAATGATTTTTCTGTTCTGAACTCTGCTTACTTCAAGGAATGTGTTATGTGGTGTGGACTCCACCCTTTAAAACCTTAATTGCAGGATATGCTTGCAAAAGCAGAGATTCCTCTTCTGGCTGCTGAAACTTGATTTGACCCTTAAGCATCTCCTGAACATGTTCACATGCATTCACCTTCTCATTCTTCCATTTATAATACAGATCATTCCCCATTATTTTTCAAGAGGATTACAGAGTAAACAGATAAATTTCAAGCCATTATTTTATGGTTCTTACTTGCCTTTAACTGCAAAATTCTCACAACATTTCATCATTTCAGTACAGGGAATTGCACCCTGGATTGTCTTTTAGGCTAATAATAAAAAGAATATAAGGCTTTTGCTTACTAAGTACACTTTAGTTGCACAGATTTTCGGGAGTTTTCCCTGTTGAATCCAAATTGTAGTCTAATTGCCCATGCAACAGTTCTCGGAATCCAAAATTTGTCTGAACTGCTCAAGAACACATTCCTTGGTGAAGAGTACAATATCTTGTGGCAGTGTATTGGTTAAATTTTTAACCACCACAAATCAGTTCAAAATTCAAACCAATCAGATCTGACAAAAGAAAGGAGTCAATAACTCTTGGAGGTACCCTGGGACCATGCTCTTCCCATTAGGAAGCAGATTTGAGCACAGGCAGACAGAAACTTGTGAGAAGCACTCAGCCTGTACAGAGCTAGGTCCCAAAATTAACCTCGGGCAATGTCTGCTTCTTAGCCAGGCTTTGAGCTAATGGCATGATGTTAGGAACGGGAGTTCCTAACTCCCGACAAGTTCTCGTTGTCGTTAAGTATAGGGTTCTGCTGGAGTGTTCAGCTACTTCCACAGAAAAATGAAAATTTTCACAAATCAATTGTTTGGCTCAAAACCTGTGAAGTATCATGGTTCTTTGTCCTACAGTAGATAAAAAAAGATTTTGTGTGAAGGGCACTATAGAAATACTATATTAATTGCAACACCATCTAGTCTAATTGCAACATGTCTTTTACCACGGCTTTGTTTAGATAGTAACATATTTAACCATTCTTCCACTATGTATTTAGGTATGAGGAAACTTTGTAGTCTAGACTATGTTTTTCAGTTTATTTGGAAATAACCCCAACTTCTGCAGCAAATATTCTCAATTCTTCTGTGAAAACTTGTTTCTTGCCTTCCTGCTGCCCCTTTCCCTACTGTTTTTTTGGGGGTTTTTTGTTTTTTTTTTTTTTTTTTTGCAGCTGTTTAACCAAAATGTTATTCTCCTGGAAAACATATTCAAGGAGTTTTTCCCAAATCACTCTTACTGTGCTTGATTTTTTTAAATTGTGCATTCTTTTTCCATTGTGTCCCATAAACTTTTCCCCAGCATTTACAAGATCTTAAATCTGTATTCTTGAAGTTATTTTACATGCTGCTTTGTATTGACATCTTATTTATTTTGCTTGACACAGACATCAAGGCTGCAGGTGGCAAGAATAAAATCAGGGGTCAATACATGAAGATGGGAGAAGCTTGCATGACAGCTGGTCATAGGTGGACCAGGGAAACCCATTTTGTTCCCTGCACCAGGGCACAGACCAGACACATTATGCTGTGAGGGACTATATAGGCCTTTATGTCAGTCAGAGTAGTAAGGAAAGAGCTGCTACTGTGAATTTATCCACCTCCAAAACCATACAGCATTGCAAATGCATACTTAGAGCCGTAGTGAGACAACCAGGGTCCTCTAGAGAATCAAATTCAGCATTCTTGGATACCAGCCTCAGTGGGAGTCACTCAAGCCCATGCAAAGAATTTCCATTTCTGCTTCCCATTCCCATTTCCCATTTCTGCTTGCTTTCTCTCTTGAGAGGTCTGTGCGCTACAGTGCAAGGCACCCTGCACCCCATCAGTCACAATGAGAAAAAGGTCAAGAAAAAGAAAGGTCAAGAAAAGAACTTTTCTGTACTACAGAGCACCTGCCAGCAGGATGATATTAGTTATTAGGCTCTTTGCAAAAACACAACAGCATTTAAAATTAAGTTTCTCTGGATAGTGTTAGCAATTGTCATGGTTCCTGGGGGATTCAATATGTCAAAGTAAGAACTGACAGCTTCATATCCCTACTTGGACACTGGGCAAGTATAATGTGGTACTTCTCCCCACTTCTCTCTCTGCTGGCTTGCCGAACTCTGGGCTTGCTGCAAACAACCGACCTGCTCCGGGAAGGAAGGGTCCGTCCCAGACTAGGGAAACGAATCTCGAGGTCAGCTTCAGACAGCCCTCCTGAGATTTCTTAGCCT
Organism: Melospiza melodia melodia; assembly: GCF_035770615.1. NCBI lineage: Eukaryota > Metazoa > Chordata > Aves > Passeriformes > Passerellidae > Melospiza > Melospiza melodia. Next base: position 31,303,355 of record NC_086203.1, on the reverse strand, counting down.
GGGGGGGGGGGGGGCGGAATCTGCCAAATTGTGCTTACTTGCGTGAGCAATACCAGCCCCACAGGGAAACGTAGCAAGGCGATATAATGCCTCCATTGAGAGGAAGAGGGCAATCCAATTTTGTTTGGGTGTTAGTGCTGCTACCAGCCCGAAAACTAGGTGCCTGCGTTAACTTCGTAGAGCCAGATGGCCCTGCAGGGATGCTCCTGGTTAGGGAAAAACGCCTGGGGCGGGGCTGGGGCCTCCCCGAACCTCGTTCTCTGGAGGGTCCTAGGCTGGGGCCGTCGTGGTTCTCAGGGGAATGGAGTGGGTAGGTGGGTGGGTGTGTGTGTGAATGAATAGATTGAGGGGGATGGATGGAAGGGGGGAAATTATGGAGAGAAAGGACGACTGGGCAGGAAGAAAAGGATGGAGAAGGAAAAAGATGTAAGGAGAGGGGGGAGATGCAGGCGACACGGAGAGAGTAGAGAAAGCGGGAGAGGGGATGGAGAAGGGGCTGAAAGGGACCATGTAGAGCGCAAAGCGGGACCAAGGGCAGTGGAAAGGGAGCGGGGACACGAAGGGAGGGGGGGCACGCGAAAAGGAGGCCGGAGGACCCCGCCGCGCCTTTAAATATTGGCGCGCTTGGGCATCCGTGCCGCATCCATGTCCTCCACTCCCCACGGGGACCCCCGGACTCGCCCCGCGGCGGGCGCTGCCTGCACGCAGTCGGTCGTGCCCCGCCCGGTCCGGCCCCGCGCGCCGCCGGCCGTGCGGGGCCCCGGCGCCGCCACCGCCCCCCGACGGGCCGCGCGCGGGGCAGGGCGGAGGCGCGCGGCGCTGACCGCCCCCGGCCGGCACCGCCACCCGCCCAGCCCGCCGTCCGCGTCCGGCCGTCCCGCTGCGCTCCCGTGCCCCCGCAGGGGCTGTAGGGCCGGGCGCGGCCTCGAGGGGCGAGGGCGGCGGGGCCCCCGGAGCCATGCACTGAGCGCCCGGAGCAGCCGGCGAGCGAAGTTGGGGTGGAAGATGAACAACGCCGGTAAGTGCGCGGGCCCTCCGGGAAGGGTCTTTGCTTCTGGACATCTTTTCCCCGGGGCCGGCAAACGCCGGCCGGGCTTCCTTCCTTCGGCTCCCTCCTTCCCTCGGGCCGGCACATCCTCTCACCAGGATAGACCCCCTGCACAGGCACAGCTCCTCCGGGGCTCGCGTCCCCCTTCATCCCGGCATCCCTCCTTCGGGGCCGGCAGATTCTGGGCCGTGCCGCTGGGGCTGCCACCTCTTCCCCGTGCACCCTCCGTCCAGGGCCGGCCCTCCTTTTCCCTGCAATCCAGCAGGTGCTCAGTGGCTCCCCGAGGCTGTGAGTACCCATTGCTTGCCCAGCCATTGAAGGATCAAGGGCAGGCGAGGTTAGGTGCTCCGAGGACAACCAGGCTGGCAGACCGACGAGGCTAAGGGACATGGCTGTGCACCCACTGCTCCCTTGGACACACTCAACCGTTCACGAAGTTCCTAGAAAATCTGCTGTGAGTTTCTTTCCAAGAGTATATTTTTGGGGGAAGGTTATGTTTTTTGCAGAATTTGCTCTCTAAGGCAAACCCGAACCCTTCCTCCTCCTTTCTGTTAACTTTTCAAATTTTTCCTTGATGGAAACTAGGAAGGTGAAAGAGAAGGAATAAGGGAACAGGCATTCAACAGTTGAAACAGAAAAAAGAAGCCACTGGAAAATTGGGGCAAACTTTAAACTGTTCACGAAGACTTTCCAATTTTCAGGGATGAGGCATGTGTGCGAAAAGCACAACAATATAGGAAACAGTTATTGCTAACTGGAATTATTTAGAAAATTTTAAAGCTCTTTCTAGAATTAAGGATGAAGAGCAACAGATCTTCTTTGTTAGCCCTAAAAATTTCTGTTGTGTTTGCTTGCTCCAGGTAAACATTGCTGGGCACCTCACTTGCCATGTATGGGTACATTCCGAAGCCCAGAGATTTTACCGCTAGATACCTTGCCCTACAACTGTTTCATGTTGGGAAACTATGATTCATTGTTTGCCAAAGCATAGTAACATAGGATTGGAAAAGTTACTTTCTGTCAAATCCAAAGTTATGCCACTCCTCTGAATTTAAAGCAAAAAGGTTCTTCTTCCTCTAGTAGTCCTAAAATCTGGTGATAGTTCCATTCTATTTTCTGATCCTGGTCTGGATTCTGTCCCTCCCGTCCCTCCCAAGAGACAAACTCATGTGAAAATGAAGCCATCCAAAAATAACTTCAGCAATGATGCTCCTACCTGTCTTTCTTCATCTCTCCATTATTTAAAACAGACCAGCTCTTATCTACCCCTGTTGTCAGTGGAAGTGCAGTGTAAGGAATATTAGATGTATCCACTAAACTTTATTAGTTTTGAGGAATGTAGGACCAAATGGGACTGCCTTCATTATCAAAAGCGGCACCCATTGTTATTACTGCTTTTAATAATTCCTCCAATTATATCCTAAACAAAAACTTTTCAGGTAGCTCTCCTGCTACTCCTGGTTTCCAGACCAGATTCAACACCATTTATTCTTGTGATTACATTGTCCTTTTGCTTAAAAATAGTTCTTTTCCTCTTCTGGTGTTTACCTCCAGGCTGTATTTATAGAGTGCTCATATCCCTTCTCAGCCTTTGTTTTGTATGTTTGCACAATGCAAAGAATGTCTCCCCCATCAGTGCAAAGCAGAACTTCCTACTGAATCTGAAGGAGAGGGATATTTATTAACTGGTACAACTTGGGCACCAGCATTAGGCTATCATTGTATTATAGTAAGTAATGCATAACGCCAGTAAGTAGAGTCATATGTGCAGGCATACATGGCAGCCTTGATCCCACAGAACTTAAAATAATGACAGACTGAGAACAGGAAGGGAGATATGGATTATCCTCAGAGATGCAAAACTGATATGAAAAGATGAAGCAATCCACCCAAGGCCACAGGAAATCTGTGGTAAGAGACGAGATCAGACCAGCTTCATATATAGGACCTTCTAGCCTCTAGTAATTTTTCTGCCAGGTGGTGAAATGATGTAAAATGAAAAGCGTACAGACATTAGACTCCCAATTGTTCAGAGATATAAGCAGACTGTATATTCTTTCAGCTGCTACTGAAAGTGATATAGGGAAAAACGTTGTATGGACCTGTCAGAGAATTTTAACCATCATCTTTGGCTCCCAGGAAGCAATATATGAAACAACAGGTTGTCTGCCTCAGTGTTAAGTTACTGTTGTGAAAACAGAGCCAAGCTGGTAACATCGCAAACGCTTACAATTACATTAAAAAGAAATGTATGGTAGTACTTTAGAACCAAGGTTATTTGTCATGTACATGTGGTTTTTTGTTGCTACGCCCACCAGCAAGACTTATATGTACGGTCTGCTAGAGACAGTGAAAACACGGGAGAATTTTTAGGATCAAGATGGTTTTGGTATTGAAACATACCCTTTCCTGATTTTATTGCCTTTTGATTTTTTCCCCTTCTCCAACACTGTTTCATTGTGGAATATTATGCTGTTGTATTATAATTATAGATGACTGCAGTAAAGTTGTATAGTGACAGAAATTTGTAAGGTATTGATCTGATATCCCAGCATCATAATGCACTGATCTGATCATAGAGTACGTGTTCCTGTAACTGTATGTAGCAGCAGAGTGGAGTGGGCTTTGACAGCCCAGCTGTTAATATTGCAGCTATGACTTTTAAGATGATAAAATTCCTATGGGAATTTTTGGGACCGTTACTAGTGACTATAAGTCTATCTTCACACTATGGAAGATATATCTTGCTATATGCAGAGTACCTTTGATCACAAGAACACATATTGATAAGATAGATACCTCTCAAAAGTATCAGATTTACAAAGAACATGAAATGCCATTTTCATAAATATCTGAGGCGTCTAGGGGCCTGCTGATTTTGACCTCGTATTTCAAGTTCTTGAAGTTAAAATTTGCAAAAGCCATGTAAGTATCTAATACCTGTTCAAGTCAAACTAGTACCTGAATCTGGACTGGAACCCCACTTAATAGGAAGAGTTTCAGTCCTATATAATTTGAAAATCCTAGTCTGAATACTTTTTCCATTTCAAGTGACTCCCATGCAACTGTTTCCACTTCTTATGTAATTTTTGTAATCTCACACTTTTCTCCAGTAATGTGAAAAAAATTATGCACTTATATGCTGTAAAACAAAGAGAACTATTTCTGCATCAAATATTGCACAATTAATAATATGGAAGAAACAATAATAAATGGAATGTTTCAATGGAAGAAGCATTATTAAGTGCTGGAAATAGAAGCAAGGCAGCGCTAAATGGAAATAAGGGCTTCATTTTTTAAATCAACAATTAATTACAGGATTAAAATATGGTGATACTAAGATGTATAGTCTGCCTTTCACTGACTTTAGACCAAAATCATCTAGAAAATCAGTTTTAACTTCATTCTGATTATAAAGCTCCTGATCAGAGCTGAACAGGACTTTCTCGTGTCCTTGTCTGGATAGTCTCCTATTCTACCTCCTATTTCTCAGACACTTTCTATCTGTGGATTTCAATCCCTTCTTCCTGGGCAGAAGCAGTGGCAGATAAAACTTGGTTTCTACCAGGATTCCCAGTTTGGCGCAGTCCCATCCCACTGTTGCAGTATTGTCCCTTCACCTGCCCTGTCACTTCCACCCAAAAGCTCTGCAAATCCCTGAACAATGCATTTCTGCCCTCTGTCCTCAGTGCCTTTGCCATTTTAACAAATGTCTGAGTTGAATTAGTGCCAAAGGCATGGAGGAAGCACAGGTCCACAAAAGTTCATTGGTCAGAAAAAGCTACTTTCACCATCTTAAAAGAAGCCTGAACTGGACTGCAGCACCAGTCAAGGCTGGAACCACTATATGCACTCTGGAGCTTTGTACTCTCTTGAGTCACTAGCAGAGACCATGGCCCTGGGACACGTGTACAGTATATCCAGGCAAATGTGAAACCTCAATTTTTAGTAGTTTTCAGTGGTGGTGTTTTGTAGGTATGGTCCCTTATAAACCCTAATTAAATTCTAGGCTAAATTTGAAATCCTAAATTTGAAATTATTTGAAAGCGGGTAGTTGCGGTATTTCTGGTAATACCATACTACAAATTATATATTGTTTCAAAGAAACACTTAAACAGTGAAGGCTGCATGGGTTGCTTGTTATTCCAGGAGAGCTATACCAGGTGACCTGCTAGACTACTGTTGATTGCTTAGAAACTTGGACGGGAGGAGACTAATGTAATTTAATTTCTTATGGATCATGAGGAATAGAATTATGCAGGGTTGCCTGAAGGAAGGTGGGCAAGGAGAGGAAGCGGTCCTTGTCAGTACAAGGAAGCACTGAACAATAAGGGGAGGAGCAGGCTAAAGGAATTTGTATTCCCCAAGAGTTTCCTTTTAAGCGCAAGGTGGGTGTGTCTTCCTCCAACATAAAATACATCCTAAAATAAACATGCACAATTATTTGGGAGCATACACATTACTTATGGTGCAATGTTGCATTTAGAAGTTACAGCCAGAGCCTTTCAAGTGGCTCAGACAGCAAAGGAAGCAGAAATTGAAGCAGAATGAAGTTGTGATAAAAGGCAAGAAGCTGTGGTTTCTTTTGTTTGGGTTATTTTTTAAACGAACACTTGCATTCCTCCTGTTACCTCTTCCTCACACTGCCACCAAAGAAAAAGGAAAATTGTTTAAGGAGACTCACAAAATGCAAGATCAATGGACAAAGCAATTAGGAAAAAAACGATGTAAGGAAACAGTAGTGATCAGTAGCTAGCACAAATGGGTAGGAGAAGGACACGACAATGCCTATTATCATACTGTGAACAGGCTCCATTACCATAAGTTCTCTTCCAACAGCAGTGTTACTGAAGGTACCAGAAGGAAAAACTCAAGATTATTTGGTCCTTTTGCTGTAGAAAATTATCACTGGAGGAAAAGTGGGTAATTGTTTAAGTTGCATTTCTTTTAAGTGGATGTCTCCATGGTTATTTTACTTAAAGGAAATGAGTTCCTGTCATTATTTTATTTCAAATTTGTTTATATGACAAAGCTTGGAAGGTCCCAACACTCTCTAAAGTCCAGTCTTTTCCTCATTATTCACTCTTTTGGTACAGACACTCTCTGAAAAGAACAAGGATGGGAATGGAGAAACTTCAAGCTTTGTCACATTCCAGGAACAGACTAATATTTGCATCCTACTCTTGGATATACATTCCTAGGAAAGGCTAGGCACTGCAGAAAGTGGTGTAGTACCTCCAAAATGATGGGTTTTTTCTTGGAGTTAGTCCTGAAAATGTTTTATTAGGGTAGTAAAGGTGTAAAGACTCAGTTTTAGCTAATAACAAATTCATTCATTTTACTACCAGAAAGTTAGTTTAGGATGTTCCACGATTTCAGTAACTAATTTAAAAATGTAAAAGGTAGCTCTCGCTGCGGCATCAGGCTTACAAGATACTAAACCCACTTCTGTTGCCTCCCTGTTTTTAACTGGCAAGAGTCTCCAGTACTCTACAGCCTTCAACCACTGCCTGCAAAAGAAGCAATGTTACTTCAGCAAAGGTGGAGTATTCAGCATGTAACGCTTCTGATTTAATGGGCGGGGAAAAACGAGTTACCCATTTTGTGATTAGACAGACACCCAGCAGCCTAAACCAGCAGTGGATACTGTGAAACACCGCAGTAACTGCAGACTGGTGAATACACAGTTCTGTCTCCCTCCTTTTTCATGAGTTAAGTCTCCCACATGCAGCTGGATAGGATAAAACTCCAGATAAAGAATAATTCTTAAGCGGTATATGCAATAAGGCACCTGCTTATAACAGATTTTTCATTCCTTCTGGGCTGAGATCACTGATTGAGTTTTTAACTTCAGTTTTTAACCAGAGAAAATCTCTCTGGTGTCTCATAACTCTAGAAAGACTGTTTTCTGATTACATCAGAATGCCAAATTGTCAGCTTCTTTCTGTGTATCAGAAGAAATTTCAGGAAGGTTAAGAAGATCAGAAGAAACAGCCTTTTATGTCTCCCAGAGTATAACCAAACAAATAGGCCAGTATTATTTCAGTACAAATTACTCCAATTATACTAGGATAACAATAAGAAAAGTACTATGCCACCAAATATTGGAACAATCAGAGAATCTTTTTCAAGCAGTTTACATTCAGTATTCCTTTATTCTCAGTACAGTGCACAGCTCAGTTCTAACTGTCTGCACTTCTACGTATCTAAAGTCCGCATTTCAAAATGCTCTAAATGCAACAGCACAGTAGCTACACTTTCTGAAGCTCGTATCATGATTTTGGGTAGGATTTCACATATGAACAGAGTACTAGTTTTTGTCTTTTGAGATGCTGTTCTGTTATTTTTTGTGTGTTGTGCATGAAGATTATCCATGAAGAATTGTTTCTATCTTTGTAATGATGAAGTAGTTTGTTCTATGCTTTTCTTTACAATGGAGAGCTCTCCTTTTTCCTCCAGAATGTGTAAATTAAAATTATAATTGGAGATTTCTGATTGCTTACCTATGTAATTATCTATTGATGGCCAGGAAACAGCAATAGGAAACCACTTCTCCCTACTTCTTACCATCTGTAACCATTTGTTATACTGGCTTCTTCACACTACATGTTTTATCTCATAAAAAATTGCACCAGGGAGGATCCCTATTGCTGCCTATTTATGCAGTCTTTCAGCATTTCGTTTAGTTTTTGAAGAATAATAATTTCAGGACCAAGACAGCTGGAAATGACTGTGGCAGGCAAGCTACTGAGTTAAATGGTGATATAGATACAATTTCATTCACATAGCTTCAATCTACTTTATTGCCAGTTTGCTTGATTTCCCCTACATATGTGTCAGCACTACCAGTAGAAATACAAGGCTGGCCTTATGTTAAATACATAACAATAAATGCATTTACATAAATACATTTAAAGTCCATTTTGATGTTTAGAGAATTTTGTACCTCCAAGGCATCCTGGCATTTACAGCAGGGATGGAGGATCTTCTGACTAAAGGGCTGAAGAAACTGTACACTGAAAACGTAACTTGAGTTTAAACCAGTACCTGTCTTCATGTTTTGGGTTGAAGTGTGATACATCCTTGGTTCTGCAGCTGTACATCTTTCCCCAAGTGTGTTAGGGCTGGATCTAGTTCAGTTCAGATGTGACCTTAAACTATGCTCACTGGAATAGCTACAGTGTCACATGGAGGGACAATCCATATGCTTAGCTCCTTCAGTTCTCTTTTCAGCTTTTTGTTGGCTGGACTGCTTCTGCATTACAAGTCACTGATAAAGTGTATTGCAAGATATATTCTGCTGACTTTAATAAGAAACCAAGATGACTGACATGACTTTTATCTCTTTTCTCCAGAAATTTCAAAACCACCATTAGCACCGAAACCAAAGATTATTGGTCATCTTTCTCCAGCACCTGTCTCCAAATTTTCTCCTTCACTGCCAAGAGCTGATATTCTTCATCACCCAAACTCTGTGTCTAGGGGTCCGAAACCACCTATTGCTCCCAAGCCAAAATTCTCAGCTGACACTGAGGGCAAATCCAGTGTTTCTAACAACAATAATTTAAATAAATGTGCAAATGGGAAACTGCTGTGTCTTGGGGGAGAACTGTGTGAAGGAAACCAATGCAATGCTGATTGCCTAGGATCTGAGGCAGATAATGAATACATTGTAGTTCCTGAAGGTGAGCTGCCCAGCAAAGACTCTAATGATTTGGAGCATGAGCATGATCAAAATCTAGATTCCTCTGTGGAAAATGAAGTCTCAGAAACTCCAGAAAAGGTAGAGAAGGAAGAGGATAACATTGCTAGTAGTGAGAATACCAGTAATCGAGAAGTCTTCGGAGATGAGCACCGTAACTCTTCAGATACTGCTGAACCAAGGGAACCAGACTCTGAGGAGTCATCCAGAGACTGTGATCAGTTCAAAGCACTTTGTGAGGAGTCATTAGATGCCCCGGATAGGGATAGCAATGCTACCAAGAATGTAGATGAAGATGAGGATTTTGTAGGTGATTGTACTGAAACCAAAAACAGGCAAGAAACTTCTTACAACCTGGAACTGGTCAAGAACAGTAGTGATTGTGAGACTGATAGTGATAACATTTTGAATAGAGATGAGAAGGTAATGGATGATACTTGTAGAGATACCATTCCAATGCCACTGCCTGCAGATGAATCGATCCCAGCTTGTGAGAAAGTAGGGCAAGAGGAGGAACTGCCTGAGATTTTAGAAATGGCAGATGGGTGTCTAGCACAAAATGATGACCGCAGTGTGCATGCAGAGCTTGATTTGAACATGGAAGGGGACTTAGAAAATGATGACTGTGCAAACCCTGACATGCTGCCTGAGGATGCCAGTGAAGAAACAAGTCCTGACTTAGAACTGTGTGGAGATGAACGCGGTGCCAAAAACGGTTTAGCAGAGTTCACCCATCAAGCAGCAGCTGAAGAGAAGGAAGTAGACCCAAATGAGCACAATAATACAAACACAGGAAATGCCAGTGATGGCTGCCAGATCACTGAGAGGAAAAGTGAGAAGACATCAGAGGCAGCCTGTGAAGGAAGCAAAGTCTCTGGGAAAGAGGAAGAAGAAACTGTGAATGCAGAGAATATGGATGACAGGTGTCAGATTGCACCTTGTGAGAATGAATGTCACGAGGAAATACCTCTGGAACATTCAGTTGAGAGTCTTCAAACAGAAGAAGCCTCTCTGCATGAAGATGGCATGATTTCTGATAGTCTGCCTTGTAGTCCAGGGATGGAGCCAGAGGTAGAAGCTGTAACTGTTGAAGAGGATAATGAAAATACTGTCAAGGCCTCTAAGTCAGATGAGTTGCAACAGAAAGACAATGAGGTGGAAGCAAACAGCCTCAGCAAAAGTGTCCAAAGTTTTCCTGAAGAGGTCCCACTTGAGGACAACTTAGAAATCTGTAAGCATGGCAAAATTAATGTAGAATGTGGGACCAAATGTGTTTTGCATGAAAATCTAGCAGTCCCTGAAGTGGTCATTGTGACTGATGAATTGGAGGAAAGAGAAACTAGCAGTGATTCCCTAGATGATCCTTATGTGCTTCCTGAAGAAAATGAAATTGTCCATGATGTGCAGACTGATTTAGGAGCTGATCACAGTAAAAAGGGTGAATTAGGCATGGATGGTGAAAACAACTTGCTGCCCATTGATTGTAAAAGTATTGTCACTAGAACACGATCTCTCTCTGGGAGAATGCCAGGCTATGTCCCAGAAACTGTTCCAGAAGAAACTGGTCCTGAAACTGATTTACCCTCTTCCCGAAATGGCTGTGAGACAGAAGACTTGAGCAATAATTCCTTTTCATTGGAAGGAAAACCAGTGGAAGCCAACAGGGCTTTACCAACCAAGTCAAGACGCTTTCTTTTATATCCTCGATCTTATTCTGTTGAAGGGAGAGAGATACCTATCTCTGTTTACAGAGAAAGTGATGTCTGTGTACTGGATGGTGTTAGAATAAAAAGGACAGAAGATAACTTGTCCTTGCCTTGTGTCAATGGTTCCTCAGGTAGTTTTTCCCAGCAAAATCATCTCTCATCGTGTGGCGTATCTACTCCATCCTCAGTTGTTGATATACCACCTCCGTTTGAACTTGCCTACATCACCAAAAAGCCAATCACTAAAAGTTCACCTTCCCTTTTGATAGAGAATGACTCACCTACTAAGTATTCCAAGAAAAAGAAGTCTTCTTTTAAGAAGTTTCTTACTCTAAAGTTCAAGAAGAAAAGTGAGAATAAAGTTCATGTAGATGTTAATGTTTCTTCTTCAAGGTCCTCATCAGAGTCTAGCTATCATGGGCCTCCTAGGCTGATGGAGCTGGAAGGAAGGAGCCTAAGTAGCTCACCTCAACTAAAATCTCATGTGGGTAAGCTCCGTGCATCTGAGTCTTCTTCAGCTGTTCTTTTCTATAAGGATGGTAAAAGAAAAGGAACGCCCAAGTCCTTCAGCAGGAGTGTGTCAAGGGTGGAGTCCTTTGAGGACCGGTCCAGACCTCCTTTCATGCCACTGCCATTGACGAAACCTAGGTCTATTTCTTTTCCCAATGCTGACACATCTGACTATGAGAACATTCCTGCTATGAGTTCTGACTATGAAAACATACAAATTCCTCCTCGGAGATCCACCAGAGCAGGAACTTTTACTGAGTTTTTTGAAGATCCCAGCAGGGCATTATCTGCTGCTAATGAGAATGATGGCTATGTGGATATGAGCAGCTTCACTGGCTTTGAAAACAAGCAGCAAACCACAGACCAGGAAACAGAAAGGTACTGTAATAAATTATTATGTAAGACATGCTAGCCTTGGCCAAACAAGCAAGGCTTTCCCTCCTAGGTATCCTAGGCAGATTCTCCATGTTGGCTGACTTACACCCCTCTCAGGAAATGCTTACAAGAAAGATTGGAAGAATACAAGATAAGCCTTTATCAGTGAAAAAAATAAAAGACATCAAATTAACTCCTTACTTTGTAAATGAATACTGGATCTGGATCCTATGATTTGCAGGCAGAAACCAAAGAATATTCAAAAATATTTGGTTTATCCAGTGGATTTAATTTTAGTGACTGGCAGGGGAAACGGGGAGAGTTTGCTTTGTTCTTCAGTAAGAAGGGTTTCTGACTTCTTGACTGAATGAAAAGAGAGCCTATATGCTGGAAGGGGCCCTGCTTCATTTTTTAATTCCTGTGAATTTCTCAAAACAATAATATATATATAATTTCTCAAAACAATAATATATACATAATTTGTGTTTCAAAGTCCATCAGTTAAATATAGACTAGAAAATCCCAAATCATGAACTAATCAGACTAGACATTGAATTTTAGAAGTTGTTTTAAGGGCTATCATGGCCCTTGGACAGAGCTGCTAAATTAGAAATGAATTAAATAGTTCTGAAATCATATGCACTGCTAACATCAATAACAACCTTTCACCCCATTCCATCAGGTTATTTGCAAACATGAAAATGTCTTTTTCAAAGGAACGTAGGAGCAATGCATTCAACACCTTTGAATTTGAACTTGCTGTCAAATTATAGCATACAATCAGTGGAATGCAGAGATGTAAATAAGAAGAGTGTTTTCTATTGAGTTTGTGTTTAACAGGTAATGAGATAACAAGGTGCAAAGCGAATGAAAAGGAATGTCTTTAATGCAGTTGCATTTTGTTAGAGCTATATGAAAAAGATAAAAATCTTAGAAATAAGGTTTTCATGCCCATTTGCATCCATCATTCTCTAAAAGATTTAAGATTCGTGTTTCTTTGCAACATTTATTTTTTCTGCTCGTCTCTCTTGTTATTGTGGATAGAACAAACCGTGGGCATTTCACAAACCCCTCTCAGGGTACTTTGGATTTAGGGAGTAAAAGAACTTTTCTGTAATTCCTCTGAATGAGTCTTGCAAACCATTTCTAAGACACAAATTATGTGGGGTAGTGAGTGAGACATGGGAAAAGAGATTGCATTAAGGCCTAAGCAGTGGATCCAAATGCACCTGAAGCTGAGGGGTGTGGAACACTGGCCTGTGGTTTAGCTCTTTGGAGACAATGGCTGCCTGCAGTATTGAGAGCTCCAGTGATGCTGACACGGGGACATGGTGGAGTGCAATGCAGCTTCACAGCACACACCACCACATCCACAGAGCAGCAAAAGCTACATTACTCACTTGCTTTCAGTGGTTTGCATTTTACCTAGCACACTGACATTTGCTTTTGAAAAAGCTAGACAGATCTTTGTATCAGTGAAACACCACTCGTTGTAGGTAGTTCTTGAAGAACCAAGTTAAAAATATTAGGACTACGTCAATTGCTGTGACTTGGGCCCATTTATGAACTTCCTGTGAAAGCCTGTAATTTCAAAGGGAGAGCCAATCCAAACTGGTTCAGGAAGTCTCGAGGTCAAGGCATGAACATAATCTTCAGCCTGCTGCTTGTTGTGCATGTAGTTTTTGCCACTGGAGGTGAAATGAAGGCTAGGCTCCTGTACAGCTCCTTTATCAAGATAACCAGGGTGGAGGGGAAGAGCACCAGGCAGACATAATTACTGCTGAGATAGCTATTATTTGCTATATTTTGTCAGCATGTTTTGGACAAAGACATGCCTGAAAAGCTTTGATGAAATGTAAATACACATCCCATGTACATACACATGCAGTGGCATAACAGACTTGAAGAAACAGTGTATGGCCTAATTGAAAAGCAAAGCAAATTGTACAAGCAGGTGCGCCTATTTACACATGCATACATGATGTATGGACATGGATGTTTTATTTGCTGCTGAAGTAGTTTGGCCTAAAATGCCTTGCCATGGATTTAAGATTTCTAGTAAGAATATCAATCTAACATACCTCTACCAAAATGGCGTAAAAAATTTCTTTGAACTGCAGCTTGCTCATATCCAGAGGCTTTTTTCAACTGTTTGAGAGTACAAGTGTGTTGGATTAAACCCTTGCAATACATGGTTTTTGAGCCCATGAACTTCTTTTTTGTGCATTAACCTGTAGAGCACTTGTGCTAAACATCTGGTTTAACATCTGGTTTACCTTATGGAATTGCTACATTTTTGATGAATAACCAAGTTCAACTCTTCTATCACACTTCAGAGAACAGAACATGAGTGTTATAAAAGATTATTATAAACCAGGAACCTTCCCTACTGTGAATGACTGGGGAACAGCAGGGCAAGAGGGGACTTCGCAGAAACTCTCTGATGAGAAGATTCACTGTTTAAGTTTCTTGCTTAAAAGGACAGACATTTGAAGTGTGCTGCTATGCAGTCATCAGGAGAATCCTAACAGTAATACCAAGATTTTAATCAGCTCTGAGAAATACAGTTGTAGTATTACAGAATCACAGAATCACTGGGTTAGAAGAGACCTTCATGATCATTGAGTCCAACCCATTTCCTGACACCTCAACTAAACCATGGCACCCAGTGCCACATGCAGTCTTTTTTTAAATGCATCCAGGGATGGTGACTTCACCACCTCCCCGGGCAGACCATTCCAGTACTTTATCACCCTTTCTGTAAAAACCTTTTCCTAATATCCAGCCTAAATTTCCCTTGATGCAGCTTGAGACTGTGACCTCTCATTCTGTCAGTTGCTGCCTGGAGAAAGAGTGACCTCCACCTGACTACAACTACCCTTTAGGAAGTAGAGTGATAAGGTTGCCTCTGAGTCTCCTTTTCTCCTGGCTAAACAACCCCAGCTCCCTCAGCCATTCCTCACAGGGTTTGTGTTCCAAGCCTTTCACCAGACTTGTCGCCCTCCTCTGGAGGTGCTCAAGCGTCTCAACGTCCTTCCCAAACTGAGGGGCCAGAACTGTGCACAGCACTCAAGGTTTGGCCTCACCAGTGCTGAGTACGGGGGAAGGATGATCTCCCTGCTCCTGCTGGCCACACTATTCCTGATACAGGCCAGGAGCTATTGGTCTTCTTGGCCACCAGGGCACACTGCTGGCTTGTGTTCTGTTGGCTGTCACCAGCACCCCAGGTCCCTTTCTGCCTGGGCACTGTCCAGCCACACCGTCCCCAGCCTATAACGCTGCAGGGGGTTATTGTGGCCAAAATGCAGGACTTGGCACATGGACTTCTTAAACTTCATGTTGTTAGTCTCTGCCCATCTATCCAACCGTCCAGGTCTCTCTGCAGAAACATCCTACCTTCCAACAGATCGACACGTGCTTCCAGTTTTGTGTCATCTGCAAATTTACTAAAGAAGGACACAATCCCATCATCCATGTCATCAATAAAAATATTGAACAGAACTGGCCCCAGCACAGACCCCTGAGGGACACCACTGGTGACTGGCCATCAGCTGGATGCAGCATTGCTCACCACCACTCTCTGGGCCCAGCCATCCAGCCAGTTCTGAACCCAGCACAGAGTGCTACTGTCCTAGCCGTGGGCTGCCAGCTTGTCTAGGAGTATGCTGTGGAAGACAGTGTCAAAGGCCTTGCTGAAGTCCAAATAGACGACATCCGCAGCCTTTTCCTCATCCACCCGGGGGGCCACCTGGTCTTAAAAGGAGATGACCTACCCGTCCTAAACCCCTGCTGGCTGGGTCTGATACCCTGGCCATCCTGTAGATGCTGCATGATGACAGTCAGTATAAATTGTTCCATTATTTTGCCAGATACTGAGGTCAGGCTGACCAGTCTATAATTACTAGGATCCTCCTTCCCACCCTTGTTGTAAATGGGCATCACATTGGCCAGCTTCCAGTCATCTGGAACCTCACCAGTGAGCCAATACTGTTAGCAAATGATGGAGAGTGGCTTTGCAAGCTCCCCTGCCAGCTCTCTCATCACCCTGGGATGAATCCCATCTGGTCCCATAGATTTATGAACATCCAAGTGGCTCAGCAGTTGTCTGACTGCCTCCTCTTGGATAATGGGGGGACCGTTCTGTTCCTTGGCACCATCAACCAACCCAAGAGGACAGTTGTCCTGGGGACAAGCCATCTTCCCACTAAAGACTGAGGCAAAGAAGGTGTTAAGTACTTCTGCCTTCTCCTCATCTGCAGTTACTAAGTTCCCTCCCTCATCCAGTAAAGAACAAAGGTTGGTCTTACCCTACCTTTTACCATTAATATATTTGTAGAAACATTTTTTATTATCCTTTACAGAAGTTCTCATTTTAAGTTCAAACCAAGCTTTGGCCTCCCTCATTTTTTTCCTACATGCTCTAGCAGCCCCCTTATATACTTCCTGAGAGACCTAACCCTCCTTCCAAAGGTGATACATCCTCCTTTTATTCTTAAGTTCCTTCAAAACCTCCTTGCTCATCCAAGCTGGGCATTTAACTTGTCGAATCATCTTTCAGCACAGAGGGATAGTCTGTTCCTGTGCCCTCAAGATCTCTGTTTTCAAACTCACCCACCTTTCCTGAACTCCTATTGCATCATATGGGCATGGAGGATGGCCACTAGAAACTCCTGGAGCCTTTCACTCCTTGGATAAAAAGTGCAGCTCAAGCAATAGGTGCAGCTAAAGCACCTGATTGTTTTTTATACAGATGCAATTTGCCCCTTCCTATGACAGTTAATTCAGGTGAACTCTGGCCCAAAGTAAACCGTAAGGCTGCAGTTGTTTCTGTCCCAACAAAGAGCAAATGAGTGGGAAGCATTCTAGTTGCTTCTAGATCATTAAAATAACCTCATATACAAGAAGTAGTGGTGAAAGGAGAATCAACACCAAGTTTCCAGATGTTTCTGACATTTTATAGAAAATGTGAGCAGAAAAAAGACACACAGTTTGTTAGCTGGTTTTGACCTGTACAACACCTGCCCATATGGTGACCGTATCAAGACTTCTCATCCCAATGAGCAGTTCAGTTACCATACTTTCCTGTTTGTGGTAAAACTCGAGGAGAATTTTGTCAAGAAGATAAAATCAACTCATGCTTTGTTTTTTCTGCTTGTCCTAGCTAGAGCTGCTCAGTACAGAGGATATCCAAACAAGATAACACATGTTCCACATGTTCAACGCAGTTCAAGCTGTCTATTGGCTCACTGCTATGTATGATAATAACAGTGTTGCTGACATTACCCTGCATTTGCAATAGAAGCAAGTTATATCTATACTGGAGGCAAATCTCCACAAAGCAGGCTTTGAGCTACAGAATCAGCAACAATTTTAGATAGTTGATTTGGGAAAGATTTTCTCATCCTTTCTTTTTCTTGCTTTCACAGGAAAACAAATTCTAGCTGCTGATTCTACTCAGTTCCTAGTTCTCTACTTCTTAAACCCCCGCTCTGTGACTACACTAAGATAGCATGCATGTGTAGCATTGATGAGAAGCTTTACAAGAGACAGAATTTTGGTTTTGTAGGTCTAGCATTTCTCAGGGTTGGTGATATATTAATGTTTATTATGGAGGTAGTGGTCTACTAATGGGGCTTAGCTCCTTTAAAGACCTGTACGGGTCAATTGTAAGGAATTTTGCTGACAATAATTTAGCTGAAGAGAACCAAAGTGATCGTGAGCATTGTGAGAGGTTTTTAAAAGAAACGTAATTTTTAAAAAAATTGCTCATAAAAATCTCTACTTAGGTTTTTGGCTTGTTTTTTTTTTAATGTCAGTGTGAAACATGCTGTGCTCTAGATCTTGTAGGTGGGAGAAAGTCCCATAAAAATGCTGTCACAGAGGGAAGAAGAATCAGGGTCTAAGCCTAGAGATGAGGAAAAGAGACATTGTCACTTGACATCGGATGAATAGGATAAAAAATAAAATCTCATGAGCTTTCACCACTTCTTGAATTTTGCAGCATAAACCTGAAAGAAAGCTTTGTAAGTTCATTGCAGAATAAGGGATCCCAGTACTATACTTGACTTCAGGCCATGCACAACCTATTGAAAATCTTGACAACAGCCTCAGCCAGCTCTGACATGAGTCACGTTTTTATTTCTGTTTACTTGAGTATTGTCTGAATTGCAGCAGGGAATTTGAAGGTGACAGTGGTTAATGCAGAATTCAAGCTGCTCATAGACAGGGAACAGTCTGCTGGAGATAACCCATTGCTGCTGGGCAATGGGGCATGCTTCACCTTGCACTGTCAGGCATTAGAGACAGAAAATATTAAGTGCTCTTGGATGGCAGAGTTTTTCTAAGAAGCACCTCTGAGAAGTGTCTCTAGACAGTATCAGTAATGTCAGATTAATACCAAAGAATGAAAGATTTTAATACATTGCCTACAAGCAGGTATCAATTTTCCAGCAACTCTGTGATTGCTGTCCTGTTTCCTCATATCTGTGGAGCTGTTTTACTTGGTTCATGCTGGAGATGCAGATGTGTAGGGACAGTATAAGTCCTGATAAAGCCAGTGTGCTCCCCAGCATAGCTTTGCATTGCATATCACCATCCTGCATACATAGCACAGCCTCAGAAAACTGCCGCTACTCAGACACGACGTGCTAGATCTCACCCTGGCTTTGTTTATGAGAAATCACAGTCTCATATACCTTGCAGGAAATGGTCCAAAAACCTCAGCAGATGTTTGCTTTATTAGTAGCTGGACTCCATTGTGATGGCTATTTTAATTATCAAATTACAGTGCAGAAAAGAAGAAATGTGTTCACATTGCCCTCTTCATGTCCTGAGGGCTTTTATGCCTGGGTTGACTTCTCTGTCTTCACTGTTTCCATTAAATGAATCAGAAATACATTTCAGTGGGATTAGACAAGAGGAGAGAGTCTGCTGTGCAGAATTGTCCTGGATGATGATTATGGAGCTAGAAGTGATATTGGTGTGATTTAAGCAATGCTAAAAGCACATGCTACCCCAGCTTTATCAATATCACAGGGATACTCAAACTTCTTTTTCTCAAAAGAAATACAGCTAGGTACTGATGAACTGAGACAAGAGATAGGTTCATATGTCTGCTGCACAGTCTCCATCCAGCTATTCTCAGCTGTCCCAAATTAAGTACCTCTTAAGTCTCTTGGTAGTTTGTCCTTATGCCTTGAATATGTTCAGTAAACTTGGATATTAACCCACTGCATCCCCCTGATGGGCCCTCAGGGCAGGTGGACCTCATCAAGGATAGCTAGTTTGGTGTTTCTGATGAGTTTCTTGTCCTCTTACATTTCAGGTCTCAGTCTGCATTCTTAGTTCTGAGAGTTGGCTAGAAGAACTCAGAAAAGATTCTTCCTTAACACACATGTCTACAGAAGTAATGGACTGCATACAGTACAACACAACTTTGAAGTCAAATCTTCTGTTCCTTAAGTAGAAAAGGGCAGTATGTGAGGTAAAACTGGGCACCTCAAAATCTTTCCTTCACTCTTTCTACTTTCACATTGCTAGCCATAAAAAATCCAGACACTGGCAGTGAGATAAAACTACATCACAGTGAATACATCCAGGGCAAAGGGACTCAGTGAGAGTGACATATAGTAAGTTGTCTGGACAAGTAATTTATCTTGCCATTTGATTGCAGTTTTAAGAAAAAACATTGCTTCAGTGGCTAAAAGAGAGATAAAATATGCATGCCTAATTGAAAAGTCCGAGAAAAAAGCCCCAACAAAATAAAGGAATTCTGTAGTTCCTGACATTTTTCTGATTGTTTCATTTGCAAGTAAGAAAAAAAATAGATACTGAAGTAAATTCTGAACTAAGCCATATTTTTGAATTGCAGAATTAAGATGGTTTTGATTTTCCACAATTATTTGGGAGAGGGGCCAGAAGTATTTAATGTATTCATCCCAGCCAAATATTACAAATCTGTCATTTTTAATCATTCCAAAGCTGATTTTCCAATTTAAAAAAACCTCAGCCAAAAAGTACAGCAAACTCTAATTTTAATCTGGGAAATGAACCCAACCTCTTAGAAGACAGAGGAGAGCACTTTGCTTCAGCTCTACAGATTAGCAGTTAAGCTCTGTTTCTCTCCTTTGGAAGTACTGTTTTAACAACTGGGTAAATCTCTGAAATGCAAGAAAACTGAGTTCACTTGACCCTAGCTTCACTGCAATTTTCCCTGGTTTGTTTCCAGGCTGCATGGTGTTGGTAAAACAATTGATCCTGGTAGTACAGGGAAATAACAACTTGCCTTCCATCTTAAGAGTCCTGCAGGGCAGAATGGTGTTCATTATGTTGAACTTACTGTGAGTATTTTCCATGGAAATTATGGAATAATGAACTGGCAACAAAATGAAAAGAGAACATAGAGACTTTGGTATCAAGTTTTAGTGTCTAAATTACACTGCCAAAAAATAAACAAAGTAATAATAATCAGGAACATATCCCTAATCGCCAGTCTGTGTTATGTGCCATGTTAACAGTTTCATTTTGTGAAATGTATCATCTTTTTCTAAGAGGATCCAGGACTCATAGTCAGAAGGACATTAGTAAAATTGTCATAGTTAGAAAAGTGAAATGGAATCTGGGTGATAAATGATACTATGCCAGATACTCATGTGGGGTACATTTGTACATCTGAGGATGTGAACAGCAATTTGTGATTTGACTGCTTTGATGATTTGTGCTAGAACCTGAAATTAGAATGAGCTGAAACATTTTCCAAAAGGGAAACATTCACAAAAGAATTGTATGTGAAGCATACATCCGTTTTGACAGAATTTAAAGGAACTCTTATATGCTGTAGCCTAAGATATAGAAAACCTAGTCTCTGCTTCTCGCAGGTCTGCTTTTCCAGATCACTTTGAGTGATGACTTTGAATCAGTCAGCAGTGGTAATTAGATTATGAGTTTCTCACAACCCAATGCCTAAAACACTAGCCACAGGGAGAAGGAAATACCTACAGGTTTTGGTCGCAAGACCCAAAAATGGACACAGTCCTGTTTCATTTCTAGAATGTGTGAAATAATGTACCTTTTCAGGTACAAAAATACACCTGAGGTACCCAATGTACCTTTTCAGGTACAAAAATAAATTCCTACACCTCAGATGTTGCAACAAGGAAAGACAGTGGTCTCCTGGTCAAGTTCTGTATGAACTGAACTAACAGTCAGAGCTTTGCAGTCTACATTCTGCCCTCTTGGGCACTCTTCTACTGCTGGATCTGAGAGACAGATGTTGTTACTGCATTGAAAGGGATCTCTTAAAGCCATACATTACAAGTGTCATTTCCATTTTGGAAATGGCAATTACAAACCGAAGGTGTCCTCCCATTCCTAATACCAGTTTTGAAATTCTGTGTTCTGCCCTTATTCTGCTATTTATGTAACGAACTGTTATTGTACTTATGCATGAATGAAATTTAATTCAGTAATACTATAACAATGCTTAGAGATAATTCTTGTATTAGGACTCATTATTGTACAAGGTTTGTAACTTCACTTCTAAACAAGGTACTATTTGTAAGAAATTAGTATTTTGTCTGTCATAGCAGATTCAGACTTTGTAAAGTACTGGTGCTATGTTACTTCTACTTTTCCTAAATTTAGAAAAAATTATGCTTTTTTTGAAAAGAAAGAAAAAAACCCTGAAAACTGTCATTACCTGCGTTGGTAGTATCATTTTCTCTGTAGTCTAAATGACTCTAGGAATACTACTTTTAAGTCTTTCCCCAATACAACTCTAAAAAGGTTTTTAAAAAGGCAGTGTTCTCTACCACAAAAACCAATGCCTCTTTTGTCCACCAGTTCTTATGTCTTTTGGAATCAGATTCCAAGAATTCAAATTTCTTTCAATAAACAGGTCACTAAAAAGTCTGTCTGCAGCAAATGATGATTGATTCAAGTTGAATTTTATGTTTGTGTTTCACTGACACAATTCCCAAGCTGGCATCCTCCTTTGAGTTTTTACAGCTATTATCACTTACAATTATGTCAAACTGGATATTCTGAAAGGATTATTATGAGTTGCATCCATTTGCTGCTATGTTGATCACATTTGCCTAACTGACACCTAATCACATCTCATCCAGACTAGATTCCAGAAGCAACAATGTAGTCCTGGTTGTACTCTGAATTTCAGGACTATTTGTGCAAAAGTACAGAGCAACTGCTGTAGGGTACAGACCTAGATTCACTAAGGAAGAGGACTTGTAAAGATATTCTAGTTCTGTGTAGCTCACTATAGTAAATAAGCTCCTTGTGCAGGTATGAAAGATATCTGGATCTGATTCTTACCTATGTAAAATTTTAAACCTGTTTAATATGCTTGTTAGATAACAGAACTGTCCACCAACACAGAACGTCTCCAGGGCCAGGTTTGTGTGTGACAAATGTGCCTTGGTTCTGCTTGGCTCCATTTGCGAAACTCCCACATGATGATTGATACAGATCTTTTTCTGAATGGTCCAGCTGCAATGTTTTTATGAATTCTAATTCTTTGGGCAAGTAGTACTATTTAAATCTTTCATTATTGCTGTTCTTCTCCAGTGTGTGCCTTTGTGCAGAAATCATCAGCTTGGCTGCCTGAAAGCCACTGACAGTCCAAACTCAAGAACCCTCACCGCCAGCAGAAAGCAGCAATACTAGCAAACATGACTGTTAAATAGTTCCAGATAGATTTCTGCATCTCAGCTTGGCCATAAGAATGAAAACACTACTCTGTGCCTTAAGCATGGGCATAATCCTGGGGTACCCAGCCCTCTCTCTTAAAGACAAAGTGAAATCCCTTTTAGTTTGCAGTGAACAGAAACAGGAGAAGTAAAACTGTGCCTCAAGGGAGCTGGACAAAGTAGCTCTGGTTTAGACCCTGTCAGGGATCCACAGTGTCCAAAGCCTTAGGTCTAAACGTGACGTGCTCTAAATGTGACATTGCTTTGGGATTACCCACTTTACACAACTGACTGCCTAAACACAAAATTGAGAAACATGCCAAAGATCAAAACAAATAATTTGTAGTAAAGCAGTGGTTTCAGCTTTGCTTCTCAGACAGTGGTCTCCCCAGAGAGGTGTATGTCTCATATTCTGAGATGACTATCAGGTGACCAGCTGAAAGTCGCTTATAACTTATATTTTTTCCTTCCCTTTATTAATGAAGTTGTAGGTAGTTGGCTTATTCTGTCACTGATTTATAGAGAGGAATAAGTCTTACAGAGGGTTGTATGAAATCACAGGGTCTTATGCTGCTCAAAGATCACAAAGTGAGTCCACTGAAGTCAGGATGAACCCTCCCCATTTTTACATCATTGTATCCACAGTCAGACTGTCACTGAGATAAGTCATTTTATAGAGGAGAATACGGCAAAAGTGTTGGGTGGTTTCACAGTCAGAGGCCATTTGTACTGTGACTAGGGATTACTCAGCAAATCATTTGAAACCTATCCTGATAATTGGTGGCTGTGTTCCTTGTTAGCTTCTGTCCCTTGACAGAAATGCAGAATGGAATTTCAACATAATACAGATATATGGTGTGCATGGTCTAGGAAGGAAGAAGTTTCACAGCACAGTACTTCTGTCACCGTCAAGCACTCAGGTCTTCACTATGCCCACATCCTTTGCATTGCAAAGATCCAACATAGCAAAAGGTTACCTCAGATGGGAATGGTAGGGTGACGGAGATCAACAGGGCTATGATTTAGCAAGGGAAAGAAGGAAAAGAGAAGCATAAAAAGAATCGTAAGGGAAACCTCTGCTGGGGCTGTTGGATATAAAAGCTCTGGGGTGCCTTTGAAGCCAATGATTTATTGAAAGTAAAAGCTCTGTGATGGCTGACGTGATGTGATTAATATGTTCAAAGGAGTCCCTAAAGGGTAGAGCTGCCTTTAATAATATATTATGTATTATTGGCTGCCCACCTTCTGGCACGGTGGGACGCTGGGTGTGGTGCAGCTGAGCGTCAGCCCTTGCTAGTTCATTGCCAGGTCATCTCTGGGGAGGAACTGTTCCCTGTTTACAGGAAATGCAGGACAAGGGCCGAAGGGCTGGGCTGAGCACAAGCTGAGGCCACCACAGCTCACTGCCTCTCCCTCATGGTTGGGAGAGCAGGAAGGGGGTATGCCACTTGTCTGAGGCCCAAGGACACTGTTTTGTTTCCAGGCATGTCCAGCTTTTACTGCTTCTTTGTTTTACCTAGTGTTTTAAAACTACAGGACTGGGGAGAGTAATGGTGCTCACAGACAGCGATGCACCCCAGAGTACGTCACTGAGCCTGAAGTGTGGATTGGCTACACAGGTGCCTCAAAGCAAAAGCCTCAAAGCTATCCATCCTGGCACATCTGGGACATGGCTAGTGAAACCTCACTCTCAGGCTTTCTCTTATCCATTCTCTACTGATAGTGCCCCAGGCTGGGCCAGAGGATATTCCTTAAGATGGAGCCCGAACACCTTTGTGCTTCCTGCATTCCTTTCCAAAACTAGAGCTGTACCAGCACTGTTGTTCTGTGACCATCTCCAGGAGAAGTGGTTGAAGCCGGGAGAGTTTTGTCCCCAAAGTTGTCTCGAAAACAGCAAAAGCCTTATGCACCTGATCAAAAATCCTCTTCCCCTCGCCTGTATTCTGTAACACAATAATGTAAGAAGGAGCAATATTCAAATTGAAATGCTTGTGGAATTAGAAAGAGCACCTTTCTGGCCTTGCCAGACAAACAGCTTATGCCTCAAAGTGTGAAATGTGATTATCCCTGTGTTACCTTGCCTTTACAGGCTGTGTATGTTATTAGCAGGCATCATGTCTTTCTTGACCTTTTCAGACTTCAGGTACAATATTTGCCTTGATGATCTGCCATAGGGAACTGACTGGCTAAACATATGCTGCACTAATAGGCATTATGCTGCACTAATAGACATTTCCTTTTATTGTCTTTAAATGCATTTGGACTTTATTTTCCTTTATTAATGAGCCTTCCTTTTGCAGAATGAATTAAAACAATCATTTGCAAATTGATACAGGGAAATAAATAATCAGTTTTAATAAAACAGGGTACTTCAGCACCCCATTGCATCTCCCAAATTACTCAATCACTGCATTGAGTTCATATTATTTTAGTTTTTTGCAATAAGAACGTCACTGTCTGAGAGTTTGAACTGGTAACTACTGGGCTTGGGACTTGAGTTAGGGACAGGGATACTGCATGCAGAAAAAAGCAGCATTCAATCCTCTTGGCCAAACAATGGAGGGCTGGGGTCTTTGCAGGTGTAGATTATTTTTCCTTCCCACTGGATGGCATAAATTTTACATATGTGAGTTTTGCATAATCCAGCTGTGTCCAGGTGAGATTCTGATCTTGCATCGAATACATTATAATTAGTTATGAGCTAAGATTCCTGTGACAGAGGAGTTTAAATGGGCACAGGGTGGGGTCTGTGGATGGAAATGTTATGGCAGCAGTTTAGTAGTCATTTGTAAATTTAGCATGCGCTATCTGAATTGATATGTCAAGCTCATCACCACTCAGCTGGCTTCAGGGAAGATATACTTGTAGAGGATGTAGTCTATAGAGAAAGAATAACTGTACCTTCCAAAGTAGTTTTCATATAAGATTGCTTTGGTGACTCAGTTCAAATAATTGCCAGTGCAAACACCAATACACACAGAAAAACATTTAGGGTCATAACT
This sequence comes from Melospiza melodia melodia, assembly GCF_035770615.1. Classification (NCBI taxonomy): domain Eukaryota; kingdom Metazoa; phylum Chordata; class Aves; order Passeriformes; family Passerellidae; genus Melospiza; species Melospiza melodia. The sequence continues at coordinate 31,278,309 of NC_086203.1, read as the reverse complement.
TTCGTTCATTTTAGAGCTTTGGTGGATCTAGGTCTAAATGAACTCAACACTGCAGCCATTCTCTCTTAGGCAAATATTTGAGGGATTGTCTTTTAGCAGTCGAGAAACATGGTCTCACTAATGAATGGATGAAACATCCTAGACAAAAAGACATTCTGTTACCCCACAACAGGCAGAGCAGAAGTCGGTGCTTACCTCAGAAACATAGACTATGCCACTACACGTAAACATTGAATATGGTGAGCCCTGTGTTTATAATTACTGACAAAAGCACCTTTAATGTACTGGTAGGAATGGAACCAGGGATGTGATTTCTAGCCTCTTCCACCACTTTCTTCATCTTGTGGTGAAATTTTTGGCCAAATATTGTCATGATCTTTACTTTCAGACACTTTTGAAACCATAAGAAACTTTGAGAAAATATATCGGGGGCTCTTTGGCCTTCATGTATATTGCTGGTAATTAATTTGCATCATCAAATTTGCAGTTTGCAACAGATGCAAAGAAAATAACTATTCTCTCTTTCTCTGTCCTGACACTGACTGGGAAGATAGAGTGAAAGACCACAGGGAGGCAGCAAGGAGGTAATCCAGGTAGTCTGGGTGTCTGAATGCTGAACAGATACCTGTTAACCAAATGATGTCACAATGGTTGAAACACCAGCACACCCTAGACACTGTTTTTGGGACACATTGAGCAAGATATCCTTTGCTGACCTCTTGAGTTTTATTAGCTGGGATCATCCTTTAGGCAGTATGTACCTTATGGAGACAAATTATTAGTTCATTTCAAATATGAACACAGCAGAGGTTCCCTAAGTGCAGCACTTGTTCATACCCTTCTTTAGACTGAATATGAGCTCCTGGACTCTGCACATGAGGGAAAATATGGAGGCAGAACAGAAAGGCTGACAGCCACACTTGCATGGGAGACACATAGCCTTGTTTGCAGCTTAGAGGTAAATGCAGATATCTAAGGAGTTTCCTTTCTGAAAGGAAATAAGAATCTGGTCAGTGACCTTGGGAGTCTCATAATTGTCCTCTCACTTACATTAGCTCATCTTTTCCCAGCCTTCTGTTACTCTAGCATTGGCTTTGATGCTGTGGGTTTGTTCACATCTGGGATCTCCAAGCAGATTAAAGGGATGAAGCAGAGATGTGAAAGGAAGTTAGTGTTTCAGAGGAAATGGGAAGTATAGAAATAATATAAACTGAGTCATCCAGGCCCACATTACAGACTGATCTGCCTGGCCAACATGTCTACTAGAAAATATGGCAATGTCAGATTTTGATTCTCAAGACAAAAGACTCACTGTCTTGGCTGAACACAGGAACCTTGCCCTAGAAATGTAAAAAGCTTGGGGCCACTGTGGTGTATAAGCTGTATATAAAATCCTAGAATGACACTGTGGTCAAAAAACCAAATGTGATCCTTGAATGTGAAAACTCAGTAAAGTCAGGTAGGATTAGATGGGTGTTACAGCTTATATACACAGCTTGGTACTCATTTTTTGCCAGTGCCGGAATAATGAGTTACGTGTTGCAGTACCAAGAGCAGTATCAAAACTGGATGGCAGCAAAAGTTGGTGTTAAAATGATTGGTAAATTGAATAATGCTAATGCTAATAATAATTTGATGAAGTTCAGAGATTTTAGAATTATTAAATCATAAGTGGCATGACAGAATAAGACACCAAAATCTTCACCTATTTCATATAAAAGTCAAAATTAAGGGACAACTTGAATACAGCCTGTAAGTACACAGTAACAAAATCTGAAAGACTGGCCACCAGTTCAGCAAAGGTTTAACAAGATCCAGCAACTGGAATTTGGAGCTAGGCATATACAGATCGCTTTAGTCATGCTTTGTGGAGGTTTTGAGATCACTGGCCATTTTAATCGGAAAAAAAATAATTCTTTAATAAAATGCTGTGAAGCCACAGGCCTGTATTGCACTGGCCTGTGTTTCACACCAGGTACAGTACTCTTACTGCACAGCTTTCTCTGAGTTTCTGGAGCTGAATTCATGTTCCCTTGAAACAATCCAGGGATTCTGGAACCTGAGTATCTTGTAGTTTAAATGACATTGGTATTACCATTATACTTTTCTTGTCCTTTTGATGTTTTCCCAGAAAACCCATTGCCACAGCATCTAACTTCCATTTAAAAATGTTAGTGTGATTTTACTGAATCTATTTTGAGGGGTTGACTATGGAGGAACAAAGCAATTCTGCTTCCAACTAAGTATGAAGTTTTTACTCCAAACTGGGCCAGAACAATCATCTCTTGGCGAAGCTTGAACAAGTTTGTTTAAACCTCCCATTGCTCCTTTCAGAGTCTTCTGCTTGCCCAAATGGTTGCCTTTGAACATAGCAGCCAAAAAAAAAAACTGCTTTATAAATTTTGCTTTCCAAGCCCTGCAGTTCTGCAGGGATTCTATATGTCTGAGCAACAGTGAGTCTGAGAATAACACCATTGAACTAGTCTGTTCTGTTTTTCTGCAGTGCCTACACTGAGCCCTACAAGGTGTGCCCAGTCTCTGTGACACCAATGGAAGTAGTCACATCAGATGAGGAACAAAAGAGTTCAGAAGATGATGACAGCAGCCTTGGTGATCCAAGTCTCACCAACAAGGTAAAAAAAACCTCTAAAAGTGGTTAATGCATGAAACCTGGAGAGGGAAAAGCAATGTGCAGAAGATTCTGGATTCTTAGCTGTCTGTATTTTGTCTGGTGCTCATTTAGAAATGGCAGAGCCATCAGTCCTTCGCTCCCCCACTGCACTAGGAAAAATTTACCTCTACAGCACATGGCAAAGGCAAAGAATGTAGTCTGAAGATGGACAATGGAGACAACGTAAACAGCAAGAAAGGCCTGGCTTGAATGTCAGGAAAAAAAGTCTCACTCCAAAGCATTTAGTTTCCATCTTGAGAATTTAAAATTACATTGAATCAAAAAAGACATATGGAGAAGACCTGCACAGTGCACAAACAGGGACCAGTAAGCAGAGTCTCAAAGGTCTCAAAACAAGCAGGGCAGCTACTGAATCAAAAGCAGCAGTACATAAGAATGTCTTTGCTGCTCCTTACACATTTCCACTGTTTCCAGACTCCAGGAATCATTCTGTTTTGCAAACCTTTAACATATCAAAATGTGCACTCCTGTGCACATACATAAAACTGAAATGTGCTGCAGTTGGGAACTACAGACTTGTGTGCCTTGAGGAAGCACCTACTTCAGATGCCTTTCAAGGGACAGCTCTTGATTTATATAATTATGCAGATCCTCCAGGACAGCTGCAATCTAGCTCTTCAAGGATGGATCTGGAAGACAGATATGGACTACTTTTCCTTCACTCTCACTGGTTTGCAGAGCTAAACTGAAAAAGTGAATTGTTCTCATAATGCCTCAGTTTACTTACCATTAGCACTACTGTAAACTGCTACATAGTGCATAACAATTACAAATGGGGCATTATAAAGTCACCCAGATAGTGAAGCTTATAAAACTGCTATGAGCCTCTAAATGTGGCAGTAGCGCTCTTGTCTGAGTACAATCAAGCTACAATATACCAGAACACAATCAAGCTGCAATACACTCTGAAGTACAACACACACATAGTGAAATGCATGAGGAGATGAAATCTATCCATGTTAGCATGGCAAGTTAGTGGCACACACAGCGATGGATCTTCTGCTTCCATGTTTTCACGAGTTGCCCTGCTTTGAAATGCAGTACAAAAGAGTACTCCAGAGAAGTGACTTGCACAATGCTTCTGATTTAGAAAATTGTTCTATGATCTACTTGTGCAGCTCTTAGGCCAAACAACTCCATCCTAGCCCTATGGAGGCAGTTTTGCCTCCAGCCCCACCATTTTTTTAAGCTGGATCTGTTTAGTTCAGTTTTTTAAGTATACCAGTCTGGTTCTGATAAAGGTTGTACAAACAGCTGGGTCAGCATAACTGAGAACTGGCACTATGTTTAAAGGGGAATGACTGGCACTGTCACCAAAGAGCCATCAATCTTTATGATTAATATGTCACAGGCAAAATTCAGGGACTTCAGTGTCACGTGGTCTGTCCAGAACAAGTCTGAAAGTGTCTCTATGCATTGCCTGTCTTGGGTTATTTAATTGCTGTTTGTTTAACCAGGAAATTAACTCTGAGATACAAAACAGTGTTTGTAGACAGATTTCTGCAAACAGGAGATTGAGTGGGTGCAGGTCCCTCAACTATTCACTCTCTGAAACAAAGTCCAAGTGATTATTATAAGACTGCAAAGCTACCAGCATTTTAAAATCTTTACTCCCTACAGCCAGTCATGTGCGTAGTCCTGTGGTATAGCTGTCTCCCAGCTCCCTCTTCAGTAGCTGCCCTCTGGGCCTTGCTCCAAGCCTTTGCTTAGCCGATGGAGGCCATGGCAGCCATGTAGGGACCCTTGACTTTCTGCTTCGCTGAGTCTCTTACCAGCATACTTGGTCTGGCAAGCAATGTCACTGAGACTTTATACTGCACTCATTTCCTGTGAGTCCACTTTTAGTCACTGAGGGCTGCATTTCTTTGCAACTACTAGACCACTGTTTTTGCTCCTTACTTCATCACTGCTGAAAAAGTCAAACTTTTTCCAGTACATTCCTTTCAGTACATATTTCTATGCTTTAGCCATGTCTTACCATAAGGATGAATCGTGAATTAGGAGCAAAATACTATTAGCCACTTGCACCTCAGAGCCATACAGTTTGCTTCTTTCATAGTTATCTGTTTCTTCCAAGATGCCAACCAGTTAAATAGATGCCTCTGAGATTTCAAACAATGTTTTCTGGTGAAGTACTGAACTAATTCTGGAGATATTTATTGCCATTTAGTTTAGACACTTTTTTTTAGTATGCAATAAAGCCCTTTATCCTGTTTGCTTCCACAGGTCTCACTGACAGCAGTCAGAACAGTTTGGAATATGACCATTTTGATAAAGAACTCCCTTTTCCAGATGGTATATCCTCAACAGCTGTGAAGCTAGCCTGTTCAAAGTTAAGCACTTTCTGCTTCTTTGACAAATTTTGGACCTGTAAAAATCCACAGAAAATTTCACTCCTCCTTCAATAACAAGACATTTTCAAACTTGCCATCTATATTAGCAGCTATTACTTTGTACTGTATTACTAGTATTTGAATTGAGGAAAATGGCCTGTCTTCAAAAGTCCAGGATACCAGACACTGAACAACAAAGAATAAAGTCTGTTCACTATTTTTACTATAGAAATATGTCAGTTTAAAGTGCTCTCTAACACTGCTTTACTTTGTAGAATGAGAAATCTCTTAATTGCTTCTGACTTCTTCTGTTGACAGAAAGAAGGCCAGTCCAGAGCTTACCTCATTGCCCAGGAACTAATGTCTTCAGAAAAAGTGTGAGTTTGTTTTTATAATCTACCTGTTGCGCTTCTAAAATTAAAGCTATGTAGACCACCCTTCCATATTCATTTGATGGCAGTTAATAAAAGTTTGTCTCTCTCCCCAGATACGTGGAAATGCTCCAGTTGTTACGTATGGTAAGTAAATAATTTTAATCACTGAAACCTAGATACCCTTTTATTTAGCTGCAATTTAAAAGACATAAAAGCACAGAAGGGATTTAAGTGAATTTGAGGAGGAATGGCTTACTGTGAACCATTCTAATCTATTATTTGTCATCTAGAGGGAAAAGCCTTGGCCAACAATTGGGGTTTCTTGAGGCTGAGACTGGTGTAAGGTGCATAACAACCTTAGTGCAGAGAAGGAGATAGTGATAAACGGGTGGACACTCTCCCTTCACAGTGAGACAGATGGGATTAGAGCTATGAAGCATGGGGATTTGGTTTCAATGGACTCACTCTGCTTGCATTTAAGCTTCTTGTTTTCTAATAATGCAGTATTGGTAATAGCCAGTGTGCTCTGGGTATCCACACTGTGTCACAGTGTTTTGGTTTAAGACAATTTAAGAGGCAGATACTCTAAAATTAGTTACCTCTCCATTGATTTAACAAATTCCTTTCCACCAATAAGGAGAAAGGAACAGGAATAGATATAAGTGAAAAAATAGCATTCTATAAAAAAGAAACAGCAATAGGCAAAAAATAACAGTAATCCTCACTAGTTACGAAGTTGTTGAGCTCTCACGGACTACCGGAAACAAACATTAACTCCAAAGGGCAGAGTAACCCCTCTCCCAAGACGACGCCCCCTGCAGCCCAGAGCGTGTCGGAGACAAAAGGAAAATGCCAGACAAACCCCTAAGACGGCGCCTTCCGCAACTGCATGTGGGGAGACAAAGGTGCCAGCAGCCCTCCCCGCCTCATCTCTCCAGCAGCAACAGCTCCATTGACAAAGGTGGCCGGCACCCTCGGGCATCTGGAGTTTGGGAACTGAAGAATTCGGTGAATCTGCAGTGCCAGCCTCTCTGCATGTCCCTAGGCTGGCGGCAGCCAACCAGCATCAGCACTGCGTCCTCCAAGCCACTGGTGCTGATGCTGTGCTCCTCTCTCGGGTCCCTGTTCTGATGAGGGCTAGGGAGAAAACGGACTCTCAAGCACAGAAAGAGCAGTGGCTCAACCCCAACCAGTGCCGGCCTTGCGCTGCGGGCAGATGTTGCAAAATTCACTCGGAAAGCTTTTCATTTTGAAATGCAGCCTCTCAGGTTGCTACCCTGAAGCAACTCTCTTCTAAGGCCAGAGGGAAACAAAAACAAGCCAAAGCCTCTACCTGCACTGCCTCAGCTATCTTGCCCTGCAAGAACAAAAGGGAAAAGAGCAGAGCCAAGAGGCAAAAGAGCTCTGCTTGGGCAATGTGAACATGAAAAAGACAGGCACCTTCTGGTTCTGCTTCTGGTTGGCCATGGAGTCTTAATAAGACAGTAACAACTTTGGTCTCAGGTACAGAATACCAAAACATTTTGGGTTAGCCAAGACACACAGCTAATCACCATGGTGAAAATACAGATTCTGGTGTCAGAAACATGTGAGAGAACACCCAGAAATAATCAATTTTAGTCCCTGATAGAGAATTCTTGCATGGCATAAACTGACTGGTAACTTTGTCCTGGAATACTCTGTGTCCCTTTAACAGATCTTCCTCTGCTTCCCTAAAGACTGGTACAGAGCTTAGATGGCCTTGCTGTCAGTATCTTTCTTGGCTGTTAGTTGAAAGGTAGTAAGGAATAATAGCTGCTACACAAAGCATGCTGCTGCTATTTCCTCTGCTGCTTGGAAAGAAATTTCCTGAGAAGGGAAAAAGTAACCCCACGTTGTCCTTGGAGGACGTCTCAAGCACTAGCAGTGGAACAGAAACTCTGATGGGGACAAAAGTAATGAGGTTGGAACTCAAAGGATACTAAATGTGACAATGTCACTGAATTGGGAGGAGCTGTCAATTCCCTCAAGGGCAGAAAGGCCTTGTAGACAGGCCTTGACAAGTTAGATAGGTGGGTCATCATCAACCACATGAAGTTTGACAAGGACAAGTGCCAGATTTTGTGCCTGGGACAGGGCAACCCTGGCTGTATATATAGACTAGGGAACAAGAGGCTGGAGAGCAGCACTGTGGAAAGCACATAGACAGTGGAGTAAGAGTATTTAGTGGAGGTGTCTAGGAGAGGCCTCTCATTTGCATTACATCCTGACATTTTCCATACACCTCTAGGAGATAAAAGTGACTTACTAATGCCAGAAAACTTTTCAATAAATATATCCGAACTTGAAATGCCTTTCAGTGCCTTTACACACAGTGTAAATGGCTGCACACCCTCATGGCTGCTATAGCACCATGTTACTGTCAGGCTGCCTTGCCTATGCTATGAGGCAGGAAAAAAATACTTCAGGACTATTCCCCATCCCTTCCCTTTTCTGCTTCCTCTGGTAAATCCCTGTGTAGTGAAATTTGTTTCCCTGCCTGCCCAATTCACTGGATTAAAGGGATCTTACGAATATTTAGCATATTCTCATTTTTTCCTAGTTATGAAAGAAATTAAGGAGAAGAGAAAGAGAAAAAAAGGAGAGAAGTTAATATGTCAAATGAAAGTGAGAAATGGACCAAAGCAAACCCTTGAATGAATGCACTGGTGGGCAAAGTTAATCCACTTATTGGTTGTTAAATGTCAGAATTACTATAACCATGCACTGTGACATTCCCTGTCCCAATTCCCTGGGTTAGAAAGTTTAATAAGACCTCCTCAATTTGAGAACTGGAAGGACCCATCAGATGAGCAGTCACCAACCGTATGAAGTTTAAGAAGGGCAAAATCACAATTTTGATTAATTATTTCCTTATATAAAGGAAAAGTTCATATGTGTCTTGACCCATACACTCCTTTCGGGATTACAGGAGGCATTTTTTCAGCAGAGCCAACAAACGAGTTTCTCAGATAAGATGTAATTGTTTTTATGAGTTGGCTTTCTAACTAGTGAGGATGTGTGAATGGAACCTGTGTCAGAGAATGAGAGAGAAGAGAGAAACAGGCAGCCTGTTTTCACACTTGTCTGCTAGTTCAGGCAGTCTTTGGTTTAGAAAAAGTCAAAAATCTTCATGGGAAAAGGCTCAGAGGGTATGTTTCTGAGTTTCATTGATTGTCCGTCACCCTGGTCTCTACTGGTATAAGCTGACATCTCTATGATACCTACCTACTGCAGTGGCATTCAGAAATAATCTGCAGGTTTCTCCAAACATTTGCAAACATGTTCAATCTAGAAAACACTGTCACTTTTTCTGTCCCAACTAATGTTGAATCTTTGTATTCACCTGCTGCCCAGTGTATTGTTCAGAATATTTAGAGAAACTATTACCAATATTACAGCATGCAAATCCCTTAGAATGTAGGGGTAATATTGGTTATTACCTAACCAAGCAATATTTTCAATACTGCCGTAATACTAAGAGTTACAATAATTCTAATTATTGTTCCTTTTTCCGTATTTGAATAGTTTTAAGAATAATCACATCAGCAAAAAATCATGCTTTCCTGTGCACTTGCTATTGACACAAGTTCCACTGGCAGATTTCAGAAGCAACCAAGAGTGCCCACAGTCACCAAACTGATCTCAAGGTACAACACAACATTCATGGCCAGTTAGGACCTTCCTTGACAACATTCCTCAACCCAGGCATGCATTTCTGTTTCCCATCATCGACTTTCTCAAGAAAACAGTTTCTAGAAACTTAGCATCATGTCTCAAGTTTCATCTTCTCATGTAAATCCACATCTTGGTAAGAAAGGCAAAGAACTAAACCACACCCTAGCTACTTTCAGAAAGGAAAAAAAAGGCTTTTCTTAAGCCTGCAGCAAGAGCAATTTCCCATCTCATTTCCAGGCTTGGCTAGTGCTGCTGTTCATTCAGCATAACAGATTCTGTTTGGCCTTTCAGTGGAGACTTTAATAAACTGATTGATTGCCAAAATGATGACATTTCCATACACCCACTCTGCTATTGAACTGAAAGACTGGAAACATTGTGTTAGCTCACAAACTTGGTATCCGTTGGTGTGGAAGTAGTGATAATAATTTAAAAGGTTAGCTGTTACTTGCCCTACTCAAAGGTAATACAGTTCTCTGGAGCAGTAAGTTCAGGACCCATTCTGGTCTGAGCAGGTGGCACTGGCAGGGCCTTCTAGTCCAAGTTGATGACCTCTTGGTACTCACAGTTTTTCCAAAGTCGATTAGTCTTTGAATCTCCTTCAGGATCACTTAATCTTCAAGCTTTATCATTCTGTCTCCTATTATGCTTCCCCAGCAGTGCAGGCTGCACTTGACATCTTTTTCTTAGTACTTGCTCCTGAGCAAAATGCTGCAGATGGCTTTCTCAGTCTAAAATTTCACACATCACCTAGATGGTTTATTTGCTTCCCCTCAGCTGGTCTGTTTCAAATGGCTTTACAAGATGTACACAAATGAAACTTAGGGTGACTTAGATTGCTTCAGGATCCCAGTCTGTATGGGACCAAGCATTTCCTTGATAGTGTACCATGATCACATTTATTTTGCCTTTCATTTTTAATAGTGGACCATATTCATGTTTATTTTGCCTTTGGCTTTTGTACATAAAATCTCTGTGTGTGCAGAAACCCCTTTGAAGTTATTACTTCCCTCCAAGATATTTACTGAACTAAGGACAGCTCTGCACTGAAAAGACATCAGCCCCAACATCTCCTTTGAAAAAGAAATTTGACCCTGTTTCCTGGTTTGTATTTTCCTCAAACAATTGACCACAATTGTTAGAAACAAAGACAGCCAGATTTATGCTTCCTAAGCATTTGGAGATATAACTATGAATATGATAAAGATTGATATGTGCGGGTTCTCCAGCCTTCAGAGCAGTTTGGAATTCAACCCTGCACTGGACATCTCAGTGTTCATGACTGCAAAATAGATCTTAGGACGTAAAAAAGAACAAAATAATCGTAGTGCTCAAGCCTCTAACTTAAGAGTTAAACCTCATTGATTAAACTCTATTTTCAGAATTCTTATATGTGGCACATTCTCAAAACCAAAAATTAACTGCCTAATTTAGGAACCACTGCTAGGTGTTAGAAAAAACAGAATTCCATCTATCTCATTATCCCCTTCCATCTTTCTAATTATTTACACTTCCAGTGAATGATTTGCTGAGCCTTTTTTACGACTGAATTTCTTGGATGATGTTCAAACTTCTGCTTAACCAATCAAGTCATTACTTTCCTAATAAAATGTTTTAGTGAATGTAACGTGCTGCCTAAGCAAAGAGCTAGCTTGCTGTTAGGCCCTCTGAAGCTGTTGTAACAGCCTAAGGACACACTGTTACAAAAGAATAGCCTGTCCTCACACTAGGCTGATTTTTGTTCTCATATATTTATTCATTTTTGTGTTCATCAGCAGTGGGAAAATAACTATGTATTGGCCGGGGAGCTTCCACAGTGGAAATGCTGAGCCAAAATAGCTTTCAGATAACCTGTGTATCTCTTAAAAGGAGAAGGAAGCCACACCAGCACATCTGGATCAGGACAATTCCCTGGTAAAAAGCTGCACTGATACAGTATCCTCAGTGTATACTGTACAGTCTGCTGGTTCTGAAATTCATTTGCTATGTTTTGGATGAATATGTCTATTTGGCTGCATGTGAATGTGTGCTGAGGTCAGGGTTCCTGACCTAGATTGTACCCTGTATGGCAGGATAAGGGACTAATTGTGGCTGCTGAGATAGCATTTTCTGCTGTTCATCTGGCATTGTTTCTGCTGAGTCTAGTAGTGAGAAATGTGAGATCGCTGCTCCATACAGATCAGGGGTCATTCAGTCTGCTATAGATGATGTGCCACTCTTTAATTCAGGAGTGCCACTTTCATCATTCGGAGAGGGGCTGCTAACTGTGATGCAGATACCTCCAAGAATCTCCATGAGTCAGACTCGGTTCATAGGGTACTGTACAGCACCTCATGTCTCTACTTGGCTTTATTATGGAGGCTGTCTTTTCCCCCTTTGAACTCTTCACTCTCCCCTCAGGTATAATGCATAGATGTCCAAAGGAGCTTTGGATTCTGCAATATGCAGAATCTATTAAATCCACCTTCATTCTAGAAGTGAGAGTGATTGTAAAATCCTGCCCCATTTTATGCAATTAGTGTAGACTTTATTTACATAATTTGGGCTGCAACAAGATTTTCTGTTGTCCTCCCTAGCTGCGTTACAAAGTGTCAAATATGATGACTTCCCATTAGTATCGGTCCATTAAAACACCAGCTTGACTACGGAAGCAATTGCAATTCTAGATATACATATAAAATTATTTTGTATGCATGTATGTTGATGTATGTGTGTATTTTGCTGAAAAGCATAAAAGTCTGGATGCCAGGTGGGTGTTGTGGTGTGAAGAAGGTAAAAACACGCTGTGTGTAGACATGATTTCTGTAGCTGAAGTGCTGGTATCCCCATATGAAGGCAAAGGCAGAAAAATAGCTGCAGTTTTCCACTAATGCATCTGCTCTGTACACTTGCTCTCTTTTTTTTTTTTTTTCCCCAGTGTTATTCCCTAATGGAAACTAGCACATCTATTTTAAAAATTGTAGAAATATCCCAGGGGAATTTATTCACCCATCAGACCATTCCCTTTTCTTTAATACAGTCTAGAGATATATGCAGAAAAGCTGATTCAGCCATTACAGCTGTAGGGGTCAGACCTCTGCTTCATGTAGATTTACATCGTTTTTCTCTGGCAAGAACAGCAGATGATTAACGTCTTCAGAGCATTGCATTGCATCCTTTTGAGTTAAGATTTCTTTACCTTGTTAACAACAATGTGAAGCTAATTCAAAATTCGGGAAGCAGTTCAGGTCTGTTCTGCTTTGTACGACCTTTGTTCCTCCCAATGAGACGATGTAATAAAGAGCAAATCAACTTTGTTTTCAAGACCTGGAATCAAGGTCACCCATAATCCTTAGACTGCAGGCATTCAGAGTTTTTCTAATTCAACCACAATCTAGCAATCTGTTCCTTCTAGTACAATGTGCACTTTTTGTTCACAGAAATGCTATTTGTTTCAGATATTTCTCTTGGCCTATTAAAGAGTGGCTTTGCTCTATAATCACAATTTTCTACTGGAACGTCACATTTTCTAGCTCAAATTCAGGCCTGATGCTAGAAACACAATGCTGTGAGCCAGTGAGAAGGAACCTCAGTCCCCACCTGCAGAGGAACTTCTGGTCAGACCATAGGACTAGAAATTACTATTGGCAAAGACAATATTAATGGTGATGTACTCCCTTCTCCATTCTGTTCTCCTGCAATTGTGGTCAATATGCAAGGACTAGGATTTTCATTATGACTAGATTAGAATTGTCTATGCTAGTGCTTTAGAAGATGAAAAATAAGAAACCCAAGTAAATCTAGCAACTGATCAGCATTTCTTGGACAATTCTAAAAGGTCTTCTTTCAAATAGTGCTGTCTGTTTAGCTACACCTGTAAGTCAAAATCCCAACTTTCCCTTCTTTAGTGTACTCAGCTTTCTAATATTCATAGTTGCTTTCAACACACTGCAGATGGCAGAACCATTAGCTTTTAACAGTAAAGGTAGAAAATAACTTCAGTCCTATCATTTTCTGACTACCTCTATTAGACTGATTGTAGTAGTCCTCAGTTCCCAGGGATTCATCCATCTCTAGTGGATGAACTGATCTAATTTGGCCTGTTCTGCTATATACAGAAAAAAAGAAACAGACATTCTGAATCCAGAATGAATTACTGCACTCCAAGTTTTTTTGAAGTAGAAGTCGAAGAAAAGGAGTCACCCAGCATAGCATATATGTATGTATGTATACATGTACAGAGAGGCAATTTTTTTCTCCAGGGTAACCTACTTGCCTGATAAGTCATAAGTCTGACAAGAGATTTTCCTTCCTTTCACTAGGGTCCTGCAAGGTTAAATGTTCTAATTTCACTCATTTTTCTAATAAAGTCTAACATATATACAGGATTGCACAGTTGAAATTTGCAGGTGGACTCACACATTCACTCCTATTGTTGGAGAGAAATGATACACAAACTCACTGTTTCTGCATCTGTTCACAGAATCCTGGAAGCTAAACCCAGAATTAACTCTTGTCCAATTAACTACACCTCTTGCCCTTTTATTAGAATATCACATTTCATATAGATGTTGAATCCTGTACAGAACTTTCTTGATAAATGCTCTACCAAAAACCTCTGGTTGCTGGCATTGCTGACTTCTTTGTAAGAGTATCTAGAAATAACTACCTGCTACAAAAGTATCAAGGTTGCTGATCCTAGGTAAATTGGGCTACTTTTCTGTAGCCTAGATCCACATACTTTTTTTTTTTTTTCCCAAAACTTCACACACCGTAACTGTTTCCTGTTAGTGTCAGCCAGCACTCCCAGCATCAGTAAAGCGTCTCATACCCCAGCGTCCTGCGGGGAGGCTCATCACCTCAAAGAGGGTGTCAGATTCTTTTCCAAGAGCCAATCATATGTCAGTTAGGCAGGGCTCCACATAAACCATAAGATACTGTTGAAACCCTGCATTCCTCCTGGTCTCATACTCTCATAACAAACTCCAGACTACAGTCCCCATTTACAGCAGAGAACAGAATTCTTCAGAGGCATTTCTGGAGGGAAAAGACATAACTTGTGTGTATTAGCGATGTTCACAAACAAAAGGAAAAAAAACCAAGCCAACAACCTTTGTGGCTGTGGGGTTTGATCCTCTTTGTTTCACTTCATTATTTGTAGGGTTTATATCAGGAATGTTAAGGATATGGCCATTTGATGGCTATAAAGGGCTTACTTATGGATCCCCAAAATGTAATAAAAAGATTTATGTTTCAGAAATGTATTTTCATAGCTGGCTTGCTAACCTTCTGTGCCACCTAGGCAGCTTGGGTTATGCTTTCCATGCCCATGCAAGTACAGGCATAAGACTGTGTGAGATCTGTAGGCTCATCCAACCCTGGATAGATTGAGCTTTGTAGCTATCACACCAGAGCCCTGAACCAAACAATTTCTGTTCATGAAGCTGTTTTAAGAAAGTTTTGATCCATCAGGGAATTATATAGACTCAGTGTTTACTACCTCCTGTACTTAGACATTGGGCTTTTGTGAGAGACTTGGAGGCCTTCAGGTGCCATGACTGATTACAGTTAGTGAGATTGGAAAAGCACTTTGCCTTTGATTAATGGCCTCACAGACACTCAGCATTTTCAACAGTGACATAATTATTTATAATGGATGTTTATAGTGATTACTGTTATGCTGCAGGGTTTTTGTTAATCATTAGAAGCCTGGCTATCCAGGCAACTGGAATTTAATTATTTGTCTGAGAATTCATTATAATCAAGGGGACAGACAATTAAAAACTAATTAAATCTAGTGAGATGCTGTGGGAAAGGAGTGTTAATCCTGTTGCTTGTTGTGGTGGAAAGTGGACAGATACAGAGCTGTTTGATGTTAATTTGGAAAAGATGACATCTTTGTAATGTAACAGATTACTTAAGCACATCACTAGTGAACTACAAGCTATTCAGTTGTCTAGGCACAATAAGCCGAGAGAACCCTTTAGATTCTTTCCCTTTCCCTGATCTGGATTAATTATGATGACTGAGGATTTTGAAAAGTTGCAGATTCCTTTGAGTTAGTAAAAGCATCCAGAAGAGAGATTGATTGGTTTAGTTGCTTGAAAAGCTTTTGAATTGTACACTGGCTGAAACAAGAACTTAGACAGGCTAACTCACATCCGAAAAAATTGGAAATTTAATAGCACAACATTGGGATTATTTATGGTACTGGGGCAGGACATGTTGCAGAAATTAGACCCAGATAATTAGGAAACATAGTAATACTTTTTCAGAAATCTTTATGATATTTTTTTATCCAGGATATAGTTAATCAAAAAGAAAACTGTCATCATGATCTTTTTTTTACCTAGTTCTAGTGGCTTTTCAGAAAACAAATGTTTCAGCTGTTACAGTTGCTAAAAAACCCCAACATTTTCTATGTGTGACTCTTGGCTATTATCAATTAGATAATCCAGTCATGCCAGTTCACAGAGAGCCAGTGTGGACGTTGCAGTTGACAGTAACAACAGAAAAACCAGGAATTAATCTGAGGAAACTAAAACCTGGTATTGCCTGGAATCAGTTCCTATCCATGAGAGGAGTTTTGAAGGTCTTTGACTAGACTCTTTCCTATTGTGTAAGAGCAGAACCTTTCAGCAGGATCACAGTCATACCAACCACATCTCACCATGCCGAAATCAGTACAGCAACCTTGATTTAATCAGTCCAAAGTGGACAATCCAACGTAAAATACAGATTCACAGTGAAGCATACTCTGATGTGTTGCTCATACCTGGACATCCGCAAGATTTGTGCAAGTCTGTTCTTTTTAGACTCCTCCTTAATAACTCTATCTACTTTTTAAAAAATTAACTAGACAGAAGCCAGTGTCATGAGAAATGCCATGATAAATCCCAGTATGGCCCAGGGAAGTTCATAAGATTGTCCCTAAAAGTCCAGGGAACAAAAATTCTTTTCTTGGCAACTCAAACCTGGGAAAGTATTTTGCTATGCGCTCTGAAATAGGTGCCCTATTATGTACTAGAGTGGGCTATATTTTAATATAGAGGAAATTGCCCCTATGCCTACATGATTTATAAACCACTTCATGATGAAAACCATTTCTTAGATGAGGAAGAAAGGACTCAGGTTTCATAGGGAAAATTATTTGTTCCATACTTTTAAATTTAAGTTCAGAAGTATAGCTAGTGCAATTTCTAGCACAAGACATGGAGTTGTTAATGTTTTTCATGTCAAGATGTTGGATCCAATGAGGTAAGAATCTCACCCTTCATTTTTAAAAATTATGTTTTGGGTTAAGAAACACTGTAAAAATGAGGCAAACCAGACCCAGGAAAGCAGGGGGGAAAAGAAATAAAAAGATACCAAAGCATTGCATACATAAGGGTCACATGGTTTGATCTGGTGAAACATTCCATTTTAGGTTGATAGCATTGTGGAATTCAGCTGAAACAGTGTATGAACTAATGGATAAAAGAAAACATATTCTATGATCTCCTTGCCATACTGAACACTATTGCTGTTGATAGCATAGCTTTTCATTCTTAGAAAGCATAGTTTAAGAGTCAAGAAATAATAATTTCAGAAAGGATATTTTAAGTCTGTTTGCCTCATTTCAATGCTGTTGTTCACAGGATTTCTATGAAGGTATCTTGAAAGTTCTCGGAGATGATGATGAAAATGAACAAGAGGAAGTTAAACTCAAGCAAGGTTTAAGTGAACTCCCTGAAATTTATGAATTACACCAAGACATCCTGGAAGAACTGGAAGAGCGAGTCCTTAAATGGCAAGTACAGAATGGCATAGTTTGATGGCCTTAACATACTCTCCCCATAGTAGGTGGGTGAATTCATCCCTTCACCATCCCAGCAGAAATGAAAAGAATACAATCTGAACCACTTTGGCAGATTTTGCGTACAGACAGAAAGGAAGTAAATGTAGAAGCAGTCAGGCTAAGAAATCAAATACTGAAATATGTGTGTAGTGAACAGCCGATGACTTCGAAATGGCCCTGTCAGTCAGTGTGAGAACAGCCAGCTTCATATGCATTATCTCCTGCCACTTCTCAGTCATCACCAAGTGTCTTCACACCTATGGCCTGAAGGTCACAGGCTCATGCTGTGGAAAGCAGGAACAACTTACATCAGAACTGATCCTAAGGATCATCTGCTTACAGAAATCTACATAGCAGTTGTGTAGGTCTCAGTTAGGGACAGCCCCTTGCTCCCAGCACCAAGGCAGGGATCTGCTACCCTAGGCTTCCAAGCCAAATGGACTCTGGCAGCCTGTTAATGGACTCCATCAAACATCCTTACAGGGAAAAGTCTTTCCATGAGAGAATAAGACCATGAATAGGATAGACAATGCTGCAAAATTCATTCAGCTGAGGAGGCCCCTGACTTAAGCCAGTCTGCCAGCTTCTATTGAATGAAACCCCACACCTCCAACTTGCCAAACTCCAGGAGGCATTGGTCACTGAGAATGGATGATCCTATTTCTGTACAGCTACTGAGCAATTAAGGAAATCAGTTAAAAACTAGTAGAATTCTTCAGTAACAATCCTAAATGTAGGGCGCAAGTCTCCTTGCAGCCCTACTCTTCCCAATCAAAGCACACAAGAAGGAAAGGAGAGGCTAAAGGGAACTGTATTTTGGTTTGTGCCCACCGAGGGACTGTTGAGAGAAAGACTTAAAAAGTGTCACTGATGATTTGTGATTTATACACTTAGAACACAAACAGACACAGTGTTTCTGGGATCTCAGATGTCTTGGGTACTAAAAAAGCCACAACCCTACTCTGCAGCCAGTTCCCTAAGACAAAAAGAATGCAACCATAAATACCCTGAGTGTTCTGTCCAGAACTACTCTGTGGCACTGGGGATAAAAGAAAACTGTATTGCAAATGCTGCCAGCACAACAGATATATATACGTTATACGCCTGCACTCAAATAGGTTCCCAGGTGATTACCACACCTGAAGCTTCCAGTAAGCCCTTCCCTGTGCCTGCACTGCTCAAGACACTCTGTTGCTCTGGAACTCAAGTTCCTCTTTTAAGTATGATTTCTTCCTCTTTTGTGAACTCAGGTTTTGTTCTGCTCTCTCCTTATCTATGCTTTATAAATATTTCAACACTGTGCACCTGAATACTGAGACAGATGACAGTGAGGCAGTGCTGAGAAACAGACAGTGAAGGAGAGCTGAAGATCTAATATTACAACAAATGCTATATTCTCCCCCACAAATAGTACTCAAAGCACTGCAGCAATTGGAAGGTCTATTTACAGGAGAGGGAGCCGTGTCCTGAAATGAGCCTCACAGTGATGCTATGGCAGAGGCACAGCCAAAGGACCAGCCCCATGGTGCCCATGCTACAGCAGCCTGTGGTGTTGTCAATCTGTCCTGAAGGACTCCTCCTTTCCTGCTGTTCAGCCTAGGCTTTAAGTGCACAGTGTATAGAGCCACTGTGCATCTAATACAATAAGCAAGAGGTATGGCTCTACTTCTTTACTTTTATTTATTTATTTGCTGCTTCTTTTCTTTCTGTGAACTTAGGGATGAACACCAGAAAGTTGCTGATGTTTTTCTCTCCAGAAAATCAAGGCTGCATCACCACTCAGCATACATTATGCAGTTTGACAGGAATTTGGCTTTGCTAGATCAAATGTGCCTTAAATATTCCCAACTGGCTACCATGATTCAGGAGTTTGAGGTGAGGCTCACGTGTTTTTTTACATGCACTAAATGCATGGCTTTGCCATGGGGATTACTCAAGGATTTATTTTTTTCGGTAACTCCACCAGTGTTCACACATAGGGTAGAATGGAAGAATAGTCTTTTTTCACAGACCTGATGCTAAAACTGAAATGAGAAGTTCACTTGTGTGTGATGTGTTTGTTTCTGTCTCTGTTGCCCACACACTCCTGTGTGTGCATACAGAATTTGTGTTGGTGAATCTACAGATCCATGAGTACATATTTTGCTGAAACATATTGTAGTGGTTTCTCAGTCACTTATTAACTTATCAAGCTCTTTGAGGATGTGTTAGAGTTAATAACTAGGATTAGAACTAAGATGACAATGTGCTGCTGAGCTCGCATTCCGCCTGATGTCAGTGTTTCTTCCCTTCCACTGAGGACAGCAAAGCTCCAGTGACAGCCCTTACAGTGTGAAACACCAGCTTCTGAAAGTGGTACACCGTGTCTTCCAGTATCGTGTGATGCTCACAGGTCAGTAAAATCACTCTGAAAAGAACCCAGTAGAAACACTGCCCTGACGTTCTGTGCCTCCACTGTGCTACATATTGATGCCATAACAGCTAAAATAGGGCCAAAGCAGTATGGGATTTCCTGGGAACTTCAATGTGCTTAGTTCAGGATTCAGGAAGTGTCAGGCAGCCTGGGGAGATGCAGGCACTTCTGCAGGACAGCCATGTTGAAAAGTCACAAAAAAAGCATAGTCAGATGCTTTTAGCCATTACTTCTTGGCTTTTTCCTTCTGTGAATAAGGAGAGGCAGAGTTCAGCCTCACTAGTAACAAAGAGGTTTAATTTCTTATTATGTTGAGGGTAGTTATCAGAGACACTAGAAGACAGGTGACTTTGGCAAGGATACTCTGCACTTAATCCTCTATGAAAGTGGCAAGCACCATCTTATCAACAAAACATTTGTACCCAGTACTACATCATAAGTCCTATGCACAGTGTACCGAAAGCTAATGATAGTCAAAAAAACAGTCCAATTTTGCTGCCTTATAGGAGGAAGAGACACAAATTTGAATTAACAGTACAGCTTTAACTTACAGATTTTACATTTACAGTTATACCTTCCCTTTACATTCAGAGCCATATGTATAACTGCTACCTGAGTCTCTCCAAGGGGGGTTATATTCCTTCTCTGCAAGCCACCCCAAATCTACCAAGTCTGAGCCTGTGAGAAGAGTAGGCTTTCTGAAGCAGAATGTGGCCACTAAAAAGAATTGCGAAGTTTAGAACTGGCTAGGGAAGGAAATGGTGAAATGTAACAATGAAACTCACTGTTGTCACGTAATTTAGTCAGAACACAAAAGAACAAGGTTCCATAGACATACAGATAGAGAAATATTTTGGAAGTATGCATATTTGTGGGTGGACAAGGATGCAAGATCAGTTTTAGTTACCCATGGGACAGTAAAAAGGAAGCCATAAACCCTGTCCATACAGCCAATGAAGGGCACAGTGTACTAGAAGGGGCTTCTATAAAAGCAGCAGAACAAAGTGACCATGTGAAAACTTTAAAATAGCCCTTCTATTCTCTGTTTTCCCATTTCTGTGGTCCACAAGATAAATTGCAAACATGCAGCATGATATTTTGTGAGAAAGCTGAAGGGCTTCATTGAAACTCCAGTGACTGGATTCTATTTATGCTTGAAACAACTTGAGTTCCTCCTTGTCCCATGTACTGACACTAACTGGGAAAACGAAAGCTTTTGTGTGTACTGAGATGAAGTCTACTGGATTAAGATACTACAGAAAATAGGTTTACTGCTTTAGTCCTTCACCTCAAGAAACCAAGCCCCTCTTTGACTGCTAGGACAGAAGTCTGGAGCAGTGCAGTCCTTCAGATTCTCAGGTGCACTTGTGTGATAACTGGCTGATTCTGCCAGATAAGGAGGGGTATTTACGAGGGTATTGGTTACCACTTATGGCACCACAACTGAAAGGATTTGTCCACTTAGTCCACAGCTGAGAACAGAGCTTGCAGTGGTGAAAAGGAACACTAAATATTGAGTGATGACATCACACAACCCCTTCTGCCTGCCTGAGTACAGGCAGATGCTTTCCAGACTGCAGGTAAAAGCCAGGTGAAGTTCAAGATGCCAGGGAAGACACAGCACTAGAAAGAGAAATGTGTAGGGATAAGACATTCAAGGGAACAGACATCCATGCCCAGCACCATTCTCAGCACAGAAGTCTAGTTCTTCAATGCAGAATTTAGGAATCTGGACTAATCAGCAAGGTAAGAAGGAAGGCTAGAGTCTTTAAACTGTAGCACTTACATACTACAGTCTTTAAAAGCATAAAGACCCAGACACAGAATAAGCAGGTGGTCCAAGAAAAATAGTCCAAAATAACACTGGTTAAAGGTTTGTATATAATGCAAATATAATTGCTGTCACACTAAGCACTATTGTATCTATCTTACAGAACCTATTTTCAGATTATGATTGAGTTTGGTAGTAATTAGTTAAACCCTGCTTGTACAGAACTAGTGTCTCCTTCCTGTGCCCATAAAAAGCATATGATTCATTTAGTCTAACTGCAAGTATAGCCAACCGCATTCATTCAGATGGGAAATCAAACTTAATTTTAAAAAGAGTTATTTGTAAAGTGGTGCTACTCAGCAATTCTCTTGAGAAACATTTTTGACAGTTTATTTGTACCTGCCAGGTTATGTGAGCCCGAATCTGTATCAATGCTCTTTGCATTGATTCTCTAAGTAAAATGCCATCAAAGATGAATTTTGCTTCAGACAGAGGCTGTGTATACAATTAATGATTTGGGAATAAAGTGCTGTGGGACACTACTGTGGATGCCCAGTTCCTGGAAGCATTCAAAGCCCAGGTTGGATGGGGCTTGGGGTAACCTGGTCTGCTGGAAGGTGTTCCTGCCCAAGGCAGAGGGATTAGAACAAGATGATACTTAATGTCCCTTCCAGCCCCAACCAGTGTCTGATTTTGTGATTAGGATTTAATGTTTTAGCTAACAACACCACAAATTATGTTGATCTGAATTCTGATTGTTGTATGTCTGTGTTTATTTGATCATTTACTACAGATTACTTGAATAATCTTTGTCCTGATTCTACCGAGTATGAAGCCACACAAGGTAAAATGAAATTGGTAGAAGAAAACTTCTGTTTTGCTAACATTGCTTCCAAAGAGGTGCAATATTTCTATACTGGTAGTATATATAAGATGATTCTTTTCAAGATTTTGTGCTAATAGGTTAGATGTAAAATCTGTAAGAATGGATTACTAATTTAGACAAATTATTTAGGACAAGAATGGTATAATTTTATTTTTAATTGAAACATACGGGCTTCCTATAGTTTTGGTATGATGGAACTTATAGAAGAAGAAAACATCTATTCAGGCATAGTGCAGACACTGTAGTTTTGCCCCGGTCACTGAGGAAATCTTAGTCCTCTTTGACTTTGTAAATGTTTGGCCTGGTCATTGTAAAATCCATTTCGATGGTTCCCCCTGCCTGATTATGTACCATTAGCTATGGTATGCCTGCTATACTCTGTGAACTTGAGAGAAACCAAGGAGATTTGAATTGCATATGTGTATTCTGGATTCCTTAACGTTACATAAAGTTGAAAGATATTGCATAAAAAGCAGTTCTGCAAAATCTACTGCTAACACCATCCTTTCCAACACATGAGATAGATAAAGCAGAAGTCTCTTACTCCCACTAAAATCATAACAAGGTTTAGTTGTGATGTCTGTAGGAGTATTTTCCAGACTGGAGTAAGCAGCAGTAACCTTGTATTAATGAAATCAATTCAGCCCTCTTACACTGATTATAAATTCAAACCAACTCATAGCAATAAAGTCAGTGGTTGACTGAAAGTCAGTTTATTCTGCCCAAGAGCAGAGACTCATGCAAGATTTAGGTCCCTAGTCACTGACGGTAGCACAACAGCTATACCAGTAATTTAAACACTAGCGGGGCAGATGTTCAAGCCCTCTGACCACAATTGCCTATCTCATTTTGGTTAGGAGATGCTTGTGCCATTCCTAGCCAGCATGCTCCCAAGTTATGACCAGAAATTTATAGAAAGCCCTGTGCCACAGGTGAAGGGATGTGAAATAGGGACCTGAGCCGTGTTATGCCACTGCTTTCAGTGCCAGCAAACATGTCCCAGCCCAGGTTATTTGCCAGTGGAGAATCCAGGAATTAATTTGTGTCACCACTTCACACACATTTCTGTCAGGAAGGAATGACATGTCCTCTCTCTCGGCAGTAAGAGTTACAGTTTAGACTGCCATGCTTGGTGGCTTGGTGTAAACCAACTTTGGTGGCTAAAGTTGGTTTACATTCATCTCTCTATATAACAAGACATCGACAAGAATCTGCAACTAGAAAACATTACAAAAAAGACTTTGTGCCATCCTTGATGCTTAAAAGGGACCTCATAAGCTCTCTGGATCAGCACAAGCATGATGCTGTTTCACACAAGAAAATGATGAAGAGAGGAAGGGGAGACAGCACCCCATGCCATGTCAGAGTTGCTAGGCTGTTGCATTGTGAAAATGGCAGAGAAGACAAAGGATGCCCTTGCAATCAGGAGGGATTTATTTTTCTACTCTTTTGTGTGATGCATGTTTTTTTTTTTCCTTCATCCCTCAGCTGCCTTATTCATTGTTTCTGAAATCACAGACCAAGCCAATGACAGCATGCTCCAAGCGGTGAGTCCTACCATGACACATGCTCCCCTGATCAATAGTGTGGTTTTTACACACCTGTTCAAGTGAATACATATGTCTGCTAGATTCTGAAGCCTCCTCCAAGGTGAGACTCAAGGGCTTATACAGATCTGGTTTACAGTACTGCAGATGTGGAGTTGGTCTGTGCCCTTTAATGCAGTTGTGCAAGATGTAAGATACTATAGCAAATAGCACAGAGGAGGTTTTTTCCCTCTTAGGTTTCAACTCACTTCTTTATTATTTCATTTTCTGAGCAATGAGAGGGTTGTTAATAATCATTCAGGCATCAGAACATGAAATTCAAAATACAAAGTGAAAAGGCATCACATTAAGATGATGTAGATGAAAGAAAGGAGTGAAATATCAATCTTCTCAGTAAGAGCTTGTTTTCAGGTAGGCTTTTAAGGCTGAAAAAATGAATGCACTCAAATTTTTAGGGAAGAACACACTAATCGGTTATGAAGATGAAAGAACAGATGTAGGTTGCAGGGAGGATGTCTAACAAGCCTAGAGTTTTATCATAATAAGGAATGTAATCTGACCCCTCTGTAAACTAGACTCTGAAACTCCAGTCTTCTAAGCAAAGTGGTTTGATTCAACTGGTTTGATTCTGATTTTCCTTCTCCTCAGGCGAAGAATTTATAATCATATTTTCCCATTATTAGAGCAGTCTTTGTACCAAAATAAATATTTCATCCAAAACCTGAGAGCGCATGCAAACCTTCCAGAAAAATCTCAGAGCTTTAGGGATATCTGTGTTAGAGGTTCAGAACTCTTAAGAGCTCAGTTCAAACAGATCAAGGTCACACATTCCTGGCACCTCTGCTTCCTTAGATTTCACTCAGGTATATCGGATATTTATAGAAATACTTTTCTGAAGTCAGAAGTATATGTAAGTAGCCAAAATCAAATTTGTGTTGCATTGCCATGAAATCATGTTGTCTCTACTAAGCCATGCTTCAATTTGAAGAATGTCATTGTATCATCTGAGTCGTACACATGTCACAGACTGTATAATAATTGCTATAAATAATGTCTGTTGTGGAATAATTCCATTCAAAAATTCCAGATATATTGTTACACTTATTTTTTATTGCATCATCAGAGCACATCTACTATTTTTCAAAACTTTGTTATGGAAGAGATGAAACAAAATTTTCTTCTTTCCATTTTGTGTGAATGTGGAGGGTTTTGTGAAAACGCAAGTTCATGAGAAACAGAGTTCAATTTTCTGCTAAATCAGAGGTTGTCCTCCTGAATGAACATCCCAGACACAAAAGCCACAACCAGAACTTCTTTTCTTTCTCTCAGTTTAAAAAAAAGAAAACATAAAAGCAAATAATTACTCTAATTACAGAAGAAACTGAACAATGCCACTTGTTCTAGAGCATTAATAAATTGTCATGTACCTGGCTGAATTTTTAAGAAATAATTTAGACTTGGCATATACCTGGAAGGAAGATGATTTCTGTTCCTGTGTACCAGCTCATCAAACAACACTCCAAAAATCTCATAGGAGCACTGAATTAGGATCTACATTTCCTATAGAATATCAGTGACCCATTATTAGCTTTTTTTTGTTGCTTTATGATAATAAGACTCTAGCAGTCTTTCCTGGGGACTATTAACTCAGGATTTTCAAGCAAATTATGACCATAACCTTCTCTACAGCATTTTCACCATATACGAAAATATTACTTTCAAGTTACAGATGTACAAAAAGAAGTACAAGGCACACCATCACCACAGAGTCTATGTCTATCTGTAATTCCAGGAGATGAACTAAGCAGGGTTTGTACTGCTCTCTGAATGTCTATAATCTGTTAGAGGCCCTGAGATGCTAACAGCTATAAATCACTGTTGCTATTAACAGCTGGTGAATTCCTTGGGGAGGTGTTCCTGCTGCATAGACATCATGTTAAAATTATGGAAGCTGCAGTTCACTGCTAAAATGGCCGCAGCAGTATTTCTGACACCCACTTTTGCAGTACTATAGAGCTTTGCTTTTATTCCTTAATTGTAGGATTGTGAAGGTTCTTAGAAAGAAGAATAGTGGTAGTTTTAAGACCAATGAAAAAAGCTATATAAACTCAGAATTTTGGGGAACTGACAGGAAACTATGCCCAGCCTCAGCTGTCCACATTCCCAGATAAACCACTATCCTTCACATGTGATGCGTGTTTGACTTCCTTCAGGAAATGAGTTCAATACTTCTCTGTTTCCTGGTGAACATGTGTCCATATTGCAAACATCAGCATTTCAAGAGGCTCCTCTGCCAGCAGTCCTGAGAGAAGCTGGGCTGCTGCAACTTCTCTGGTAGAAACCCAGATGAGTAGAAGTAGCGCTGGCATGAGTGTGCTCACAGGAGAACACTGCTTTTTCTGCAGATGAAAAACAGGTTTTCCTTGTGGAAGCTGTCAATTGGACAGGTATTGCCAGGCTAAAATACCCTTCAGTGACAGGAAAGTCCTTTGCAAATACCTTTTGCAAAAGTTAGCTGTCCCATGATCCCTGATATTTCTTGTGCTATTGCTTTATATGTTGATTCTATTTTATTTGCCTATAGTATTTTAGAAGTGACCTGAAAAAATCCATTTGTTGCTTCCTGCATTGCAAAAGAGATACTTGACATCTCAAATTCTTGAAAATGTGTCAACTGTCAATTATGTTGCATGGGCACAGTGAGGCCCTGTGCTGGTCAAGCCTTGTAGGCTTGTAGGTATTTCCATGTATTTGACACCCAGTTACTGATTAAGAGTTAAGTATCATGCTAAACAAGTGCAATATTTCACTAGCGTGGTAAGATAGGGAGATTTCAGGCTTATTCAAAAAGCAAGCCTTGATAGGTATGTTAATTGTGTTAGCTGAAATTCAGGGTAAATTAGCATTGACATATCATCATGTTAACTTGGATATGTTCCTTCTGGTATCTGTGATAACTTTCTCAGTTAGCTGATCCTGTAGACATGACTGATTTTTATCAGGTAGATACAGTGTATGATCTAATCAAGTCTCACTAATCCCAGGGGTATATTAATGCCAGTCAATGGAGCAAAGGAAAACATTGCCTGTTGAAGCAGAAAACTGTTCTAAAAGGCTGTCAGGTCACAAAGCTGTATCAAGTATGGTCCTTAGTCTGTAGTTTATCTGGGTGTATAACTGAAGATACGGGATACGTGGCTCTATAGTCTAGGAGGCTTAGATAGGAGACTCCTAATTTCTAGGCATATTCCAGTGAGGACTCACTTCTCCTGGGTAGCTTATTCTACTGTTCTGATCAGATAAAAATCGCAGCTGAATCCTATGCACAAGCCTCTATTTGAACAGCCTCATCTGCTAAATGGAAGGAGATTTGAAAAGACTAGCAATATCGCAAAGGTACAGTCATCCCTTCTTCCTTCTTACATTCATCTGATTTTCTTTATGGGAGCACAGACTTATCTAGGTTAATCTTATTTACCATCTTCATGGATAAGTTCATGCCTGGTGCCAGTGCCCACTGACTGACTGTGCCTTAAGGCCAGGTTAATAGTATCAGAGTTAATAGTATCAGGTTAATAGTATCAGAGTTAATAGTATCAGAGTTAATAGTATCAGAGTTAATAGTATCAGAGTTAATAGTATCAGAGTTGAATCATAAACTTCCTGGTTTTTGCAGAGCATCCAAACAGAAATGCAGCTTCATTGCCTGCTTACTAGTGTACCCTCTACATCCCCTAATGCAAAGGCATTAATCTGTTATCACAGAATGTAAATCTTCAGGTAAACCTAGCAACAGTCTGAAAGTATCAAAGCATGCTTTGGATTATTGGTGTCATGGCTCTTATGCAAAGGCCTTCAGAGCAGATACTGTACTTTGTCCCTATTTTATTAGTTCATAGAGCCAGAAAGTCAGCAAAGAAGCCAATGTATAAATACCATATGAAGTTAGCAGTTCCTCTGGAAGGTACACTGGGGAATCACAGGTAAAGGAATGGTAGAAGGTCACAGCAGGTGTGAATGCAGGTGATGAGATTCTGTAAAATCCATAAGGCAGGAAGAAGACTTTCTGGGTGTAAATCTTCTGTCTCAGCTCTCTCTGAAATCTAATCCTGTAATACCAGTTCTAAAGAAATAAAACGGTGAGGAGGGGTGAGGAGAAATTTGCCCACTTGTATAAAAACGGTCTCCATGCAGCCTTCTAAATGCTGTTTTTCTCTCCCAGGAAAACTTGCAGAAGCTAGTACACATTGAACACAGTGTGAGAGGGCAGAGTGGCCTCCTCCAGCCAGGAAGGGTGAGTGCTGCTGGCAAACCTATGCTGATAAGGGTATTCTTTCTGGCCAGCAATATCTCCGTGTGGATGGCCATGTTTGAGATGACTACAGATGTTGTTTACTGAGCTATTGTGATACAAGTTGGAGCACTGGTTTGTGTAAAAAACATCACTCTGGCAGTGCACAAAAAGAAGGTCATGCTGAGAAAGATATGCATTGTCTCTGCTTTTACACAGAGCAGCCTTTTGGCTTTTCACTTCAGCAGTCCTCAGACACCCCAAGTGTAGTGTATTTTGATGGAGCTACTGCTTTCCTCCTTATATACTCCTATCAAAAGGCTGCAACTCTAGCAGGAATTACTTTCAGCCTAAAAAGCCTCTTTATATAGCTGGCTAAGAACCTTAAATTAGGGCAATTAATTTTTTTTCAATTTTATATTTTCACCATTGGCCCATGGTACTTTTAATATAAGATGGTGTTTTTAAGCAACACATCAACAGAAACATGAGAGAGTGTACAGCTGTCTTGCTATCCACATGAAATGCAAATTTTTTCTGACTTTCAAACCTGTCCAGTTCCTTCAGCTCCAACCTGCTTCTATGCTTCAAAAGATTTCTTTCCTGAGGTCTGCAACTCTGAATTTCCCTTCAGTCCACCAATATCTTTAACAAAATTCATGAAGCAATTTTCAAAGCATGCATACTCATAGCATAAGAATACTCATCAGCCAAATATTGCAAATATTTTTCTCTCTAACATCCATATTCTCACTTGCCCTTACCAGGTAATGCTTTAACAAATTCTGCAAAGCCCAGCATACAGATTTTACAGGATTTGTCTTTTTGATTATAAACTATTCTAGAGTGGAGAGGTACACTAGATTCTGTTCTCCATCTGAAAAGGGCACATGAGTGTTAATCCACTGATGTAGTTCAGTTAGTTATGACAGACTTTTTCAAACATTGCTGCAATGAAGTTCTAGTGTGCTGGTTTAGCTGCTTTTACATACACAGACCTACCTACATACTAAGTAATGAGATGGACTGAAAAAGTATTGTGCTTGCAAAATTATACAAATTATATATGGAGGTATAGTTAAGATGGTGTAGCATACTAAAACCCAAGGTTTCAGGTTTTTTCAGGTCTGCCTATTTCAGAGGACTTTTAAAGACAAGAATTCTTTTCGAAAGCCCATTACATGTTAATTTTCAACCTGTGACAATCACCTCTGAGCACAGTCCACAGTGCAGAAAGAGTGGGCTGAGGACAAGTGGGATTCCAACCCATTTTGTACTGACACAAATGCAAGCCATGAAGGGTAGCAGAGCAGCCCAGGCAAAGACTAAGCCAGATCATAGAGAGTAAGGCTAGAAACAAGCGTTGAGGCTCTCTATGTCTTCTTGTGCTGATGAATGGTGTTGGCGTAGCTCCTTCCCAAGGACAAATACTCTTTTTTTCTCAGATTCAGAATGAAATCTCAGGTTTACAATCTGCTGTTTTCTCCTTCAGATCTTTGTTAAAGAGGGAACACTGATGAAAGTCTCTGGCAAAAACAGGCATCCTCGACATTTGTTCTTGGTAAGATTTTTTTTAAATTTTACTGTTTCTCTCATATATTTCAATGCATTTATGCAACCCTGAAGCCTGGGAGATTTTAGGCTGCAAGTCATTTAACCATCAACAGTGATGTAGCGAGTTAGTTCCTGTTGCCAACAGGGCTGTAGTCCTTTCACACATCCCATTGGCCCCACATACAGAAATATGTGCTCTGCAACCCTCCAGTTGTGCAACAGTTACATACAGCCTTCACCAGGATGTAATTCTGCCAAGAAGTGCAAGTTCTCAAGGGGATGAGGAAGATGAGAACTCCTGAAAACCTTCAGGAATTAAGCTACACACTTGAAAGTCCTAAGACCTTTGAAGACTTAATCAGGAACAAGAGAGAATACCCTACTGCTGAAGTAGCTGAAAATTTCCTTTGGTCTCACTTGGGAAGGATCTTTGAAACTGAAGAACTTGCTTTTAGCTCCTGCTGTCCTGATAATTGTGTGCATTGCCTCAGTGTCATTCCTCTAAACACACACCTCCAGCCTAGTCTGGATTAGAACGAGTTTTCAGTGACACTTTGCAACATTCTTCTAGGATAATTAGGAAAAATGGACCTTTCATCACTTGGCTGGAATACCCTTTACAAGCATCCACAACCCTCCTGCAAGTACTTGTAATCCCTATTTGTGCATGAGTGTATGCACAAGCTTCTTTCCCTCCTCAATCACATATTGCCATCATAATCAAATCAAAACTGATGAAACCCCACTGTTTTGTTGGAGATATGCTATGATCACTTATGCTTTCTATTTTGCATCACACACTCCTTTGAGCAGTTAGAGAATATCTGAGACTCCAGGCTCCTGAGCTCTGTTCTCAACTTTTCAGGTAGCATGTTTTGTAACCACACATATTTCTACGCACTTTTCAATATTGAGGGGATTATGATACTTACCTGTGTCTTAGAACTTTGTTACCTGCTTACCTGCTAATGTTTGAAAAATTCTTCAAAGCTCCCTCCCAGAAAAAAGCCATAAAGAATTGAGAATTACTGCTGCTATTAACATTACAATATTGCTTGCAGAATTGATTTTAAAATAAATTAATTATTTGCCTGGCATATGTATTTGCTGTTGCCTTTAAATGCTGACAGCTTTTCACCATGGGATCATTGTAAGGCAGAGAGATGGCTTATTACAGAAGCCATGTATTTTGCATTAATCCTTTATATTTCTCCCTCTTACTTGTAACTCCTATTTGTGCATGAGTGTATGCACAAGCTTCTTTCCTGCCTCAATCACATATTGCCATCATAATCAAAGATCAGATGGGATGGGATGAAGTGCTGGTGCTGCACTATTTTGATAGTTTCAGTGGTTTCTGTGAAAATTCAGACTTTCATGTACTGAAAATTATGGATTTCACACAAATCTTCAAATGTGAGATAGCTGCAGTTCTCTTTTACAGAGTCAGCATCAATGGACTGTAACAAGTGCAATAAATGTCAAATACATACTTCCCAATACTCAAACTTTCATTACACTAAACTCTTCTTGATCAGGCCTAGCGGCAAGCCTGGCCCTCCTCCTAGCCTTTGTAGTCAAAGCCCGGCCTACACCTATGGTTACCTAAAGCCCATGTAGAATCACGACTTTGTTGCAGTCACAGGAAAAAGGCTATGCCAGAAACTCCAGGAGCTGGCATTAAGAAACAATGTTCTCAGCAGCAGTAACTCTGAAGTCCACTGATAACCGCTTAATAACAGATGAAAATTACATTCCTACTGACCTCTCTTCTGAAGAGCTTGCCTTTACTAGTCTTCAAAATTACTTTGGAATTGTGGCTAAAGCTGGAGCAAAATTCCAAGACGTCACTACCCTTTAATCTTCCAATGTGTTTGCTGCTGTCATCATAACCCATTAGTATAGCAAAAACGGAAGTGCTACAAACTTAGCTGTTGTAACTGATACAGAGAATTTTAAAGGAAGATCAAAAATCAAGTTGATAATAAACACTGAGAGGAAAGTAATTTACACATGGGATAAACTTATATAAATTTCAAGTTATCCAAAATGGTTGTATCAGCTTGAAGGTCATAAGTCACAAGAGGCCAAAATTACTGGAACAGAACAAGCACAGAAATTACTTTCTGGCACTCTCTAGTTTAGAAACTATTTCCTGGGGAAAGTTCAGATGTTAACTGCAGAGAGAAAAGTGTCTCTTGACAGCTGGAGACATTACAGTAGCCAATGTCTTGTTAATAGATGCTCTCACTATCCAGAAACAGTGGGGTTTTTTCTTCCTTTCAGTCAGCAAGGCAAATTGTGACCAAATGTGCTGTCATGCAAAGAATGGGGTGGAGCTAGTCATAATGATCACTTTCAAGAACCAAGAGACATAAACCTGGCTTATTTCCTGATCTAACACACTGAAGTTGCAATTACTTCAGGCTTTCTGTATCGTATCTTCAGTAGGGGCAGGGAGAGGGTGACTGGATCATTGAAACTACTTGAAACTTATTGGCAAATATCTACCTTCAGGTTCAGTGATTTCTGTGGAAGAAAAATCCATGACAAAACCCCAAGACTAGAATAATTTCCTAAACATTTTCTCCTAAAACTGACATTTATTAAGGGCCTTTATCTTCTAATGACCATATTGTAATCCTTTGAAGCCACTTGCAAAACTCAGGTTTGTCTGTTAACAAAAATACCTTTCAGAACTTCTTTTTAATGCTTCACATGTCAGCAGTGACTCAAAAAGATCACCAGAAGATAACATGTATTCCATCAATTTGCTTTGATGGAATAAGTGTATTTACCTTCACTATCCCAAGGAGATTTTTACATGAATAGCATTTTCTGAAGTTCTTAGTAGCGAAGTTGCTCTGACTAAAGCTAAATCAAGATCAGGAACTGGAGAGAATTTCAGAGCAAGAGTACACACCGAAGGATAACCCTGAGAACTTAATCCCTACACATCCCAGGAGATGAGCCCATCAAACTGAAGTTGTAGCTAGAATAGGCTGTAAAACTTGGTGTGTGCTAGGCTTCTACTTGGCCTGTGCTTTCAAAGTGTGCTTTAGTGGTGTGCTCTGAATATTTATCTACCCCTAAGGAGCACTGTATGTCTCTGCACAGCACATATATGCATGACAGTGTAAAGATAATTTTCAAATGTTTCTGCAGGTGTATGTTGTGTGTATCAAAATGTTACTTGAGCTGGCTGTTTTGTGCAGGCTGATGGTATTGTTGAATCTAGTGTTTCCTGGCAGGATGTTTTGTGAGTTTTGCTGTGTGTCTGTTTCCTGAGTCCAGTCTCTGTTTACAAGGATGTTGTGGCCTCTGTGCAGCACAGTATGGACTGCTGAAACTGGCAGGTCCCCTAACTGCCCCTCACCACAAGACTTTGCAACTCAGAGCCTGTCTCTTATCTCACCCTTCTAAGAATTTCTCTACAAAGACCACTTGTTTTGAAAATGGATTGCAGGAAGCTGCTATCAAATGGGAGACTGTTTAATGCTGTATCTAGCAGGGTTGAAGTATAGGAGGTTTTTGGAGTCACAGCTTGAAAAACACAGCTCCAGCACACATTCAGACTGATCCACTGACACTGAGGGCATGTTTAACTCCGACTTGAATAGAAGAAGGCAGGGTTCATAATTAGATAGCCTTTAAAACATTCAGAAAAACCAAACACACAGTAGAAGATTTTAGAAAGAGAGTATATTATGTATGGATGCCAGCAGTTTAGCAGGGCTTAAATTTGTTTGGATCAATCAACTTGAACACTGTAGGTTAGAAAACTTGCATTGACTGTAACGTTTTTAGGTACTGTCACAACAGAGAGAATTACAAAAAGAAGGTGGGAGGAAAGGAAAGCAGTGACTGGAAAAAAGGGAACAAAGGATGAGACATATCCTTCTTTCTCTGTGCAGAAAAAGGGTATGTGGTCCAATATCAAACTCTGAGCAGTCTGGGAATCTTCCCACAGGGTTCTAGCAGTCCATCTCCTCTAGCACAAATTTCTGAGAGGCTGCAAGATCAGCTTTTATCATCAGCTAGTCTTCACTGCTTGAGGGAACAGTGAACAGTTGAAGGAGGAGACTGCATGAAACCACTGGTATTAATACTAATTCTGTCCATACCATTCATATGGCCATCACTAAGGTCTTTGCAAAGGAAACAGCAGAGAGTGCAAACCCTTTCTTTCTTCATGAATATGTGTGCTTTGCTTCACAAGCTTTGAAATATTTGTCATGATTTCACCATGTCAAATTGTAGCTAGTAAGACCTCCAAATCACAGCCTACTGCTAAATAGGGGAGAAAAAAAGGACGGGGAAAAAAAATGGGCAGTTAAGAGCAAAGTAACATTTAGTAAAATCTTGGGATATTAAGTAAGGTCGTCATGCTAATGATGTACACCATGCTAATAATGTCATCCTTTATCAAGAGTAATAAAAAAATAAGCAGGTTTTTAAAGAGATATATAACTTTTAAAATACATTTAAAAAACTGAGTTTGCTATTCAGGAAGCCTCATAGCAGACTATGTCAGGATCCTGAAAATCTCTCTCAGGAGTTCACTTCCTTGGGTTTAGTGCCCAGGTACTGCAGGGACCATTTAGAGCCAGTGCTCTTTAATGTCTTCGTGAACAACAGGGATGCAGGACTCTAAGGGATAAGAAGTAAGTTTGCCAATCATGCTAAACCTGGGAGGAGCTGTCAACTTCCTCGGGGACAGAGGGGCCTTGCAGAGAAACCTGGACGAATTAGAAAGATGAGCAATCGCCAACCATATGAAGTTTAACAAGGACTAGTGTTGGGGTGGGAAAAACCTTTAGTGTAGACTAGGCAATGAGGTGCTGGAGAGCAGCACTGTGAAGAAGGACCTGTGGGTCCTGGTCAGCAAAACTGGAATATGAGTCAGCAGTGCCCTGGCAGCCAAGAGGGCCAGCCATGTCCAGGGGCGCATCAGGGTCAGCATCACCAGCTGGGCAAGAGAGGGGATTGTCCTGCTCTGCTCTGCAATGGGGCAGCCTCACCTGGAGCACTGTGAGCAGTTTTGGGCACCACAGCATAAGGAGCTAAAACTGTTAGAGAGCATCCAAAGGAGGAACACACAGATGGGTAAGGATCTGAAGGAGAAGCCATACAAGGAGTGGCTGAGGCCACTTGAATTGTTCAGCCTGGAGAAGAGGAGACTGAGGTCAGACCTGATCATGGCCTGCAGCTCCCTCAGGAGGGGCAGTAGAGGAGCAGCACTAGTCTCTGCTCTCTGACAGGATCCAAGGGAACAGCATAAAGCTGTCAGGAGAGGGCTAGGCTGGATATTAGGAAAGGGTTAGGGTTAGGTAACAGTTCCAGCAGTTCATCAAATTACAGCTTGTTCCGGTATACCCCCCAGGAGAATGGGCAAGCAGGCAAGCCTGCAAGCCATATTGCAAATTATTGATTCTGTCTTTCTTTTCATATAGATGAATGATGTTCTGCTGTATACATATCCCCAGAAGGATGGCAAATACCGACTGAAAAACACTTGGGCTGTATCAGGCATGAAGGTAATACTTCATCTCTATTAAAAGGTTGAATTAAAGTTTTATAGGGTGCTTTGCTGGTGCTTTGCTGGTTTATGTTTCATATCAAGCAATGGGAAAGAGGGGAGAGACCTGTTATCACAGCATTCCCTTGTGTCTTACAGGAGACAGAAGGAAAAACAGTAGAAAACAAACAAAAATGTTATCTCTAAGTCTGTGACTTAATATGACAGCCTTATTCGGACTGCATAAATAATAGAAGCCAAAATCAGTTACCCTCCAAACATGAAACAGAAAAGATTTATTATCTCATTTTGTCTCCAGCCAATGCATTCTTTTTCCTTTCAATATATTCACTGGAGCTTCGTCTGCCTGGTTTTAAACTCTTGCTACTCAAAATTGACACATGGCTGGTTTTCATGTGCCTTTTAACTGTTTTCATCAAAAGCATTAATGGTTCAAAAAACAATTAGGCAGTTTTATGGGGAAAAGGTATATTGGGAACAATTTCATGTAGTGATATGAAACCAGCTTCTTCTTCAATAAATTTATAAATTGCAAACACAATTAAGCTGTCCTCACTCTCTTTCCCTAAGTATTCATTGGCACCAGAACCTATGCAACAGGAAATAGTGGGCCAAAGAGATCTATTGGACCTTCATAACTGTTCTATAACTAATATTCCAGGTTGTTTTTATGTGAAAGAGAATTTGAAGTGACAAGTCAAGAGTCTGATGATCTAGACAACACACAAGATGAGAATTACTAATCATTAATTTCAGTGGAATGACATAGGAAGTTTAAGGTGTTGTGAAAAAGTGGCAGGGGTTGATCACCCCAGGGACCTGAGAGTTTAAAACTAACTTAAGGATCCCAGAAATTCCTAGGAATTGCCAAAATATTCTACTGTTTAGTGAAAAGGAGTTGTGGAGCAAGTTCTTACTGAGATACATTTGAAATACTGAGTGAGTAACATAATGGTGCTTGTTAATAAAAATGTATGAAACTATGAACCTATGTTTCTCCTCACTGGCTGTTGCTATTAGCAGGCTACTAATATACTCCGTGGTAGGGAAAAAAATTTAGCTAAGCTGTAGCTTTTAAATTGGCTTGTTTTTGTTTTTGTTTTTTTTTTTTTTTTTGCTATTACAGAGCCTTGCTGCAGGCAGGCATTCACTGAAGTGCTTCACTGTATAATGCCCACACATCAGAAAAAAAGTGATTTCTATTCATTACAAGCATAGACCAAAATGCTCTGACACTTGGCAGACTAAACATCTTCTAAGTTTGTCATATTAAAACTGAACCCTCATAGATACTTCATCCTTATAGGCTGGATTATGGTTTTTTTTTTTCCCTTCAGCACACCATCATGTTGAAATAGAGATCATACCTCATTACAACAGCAATACAAAAAACCCTAATGCCCATCTTTTTGCATTGAAATATGAAACAGATGGTAGGGATATAAGAGGTCATATGCATTGAAACTTGTGTGGTGTATTGATTATAGACAGTTTAACTCATGTCCACATTCATGTTCATGGCATTTGTTTCTAGGTCAGTCGCCCAGTGATAGAGAAAGCCCAAAACATCCTGAAGATTGAATATGATGAGCAATGCCTGACCCTGTCAGCAAGGTACTGTTCCCAAATGTCCATGGCAGAGGTATTAAAATTAATTCTTCCAAATAACAAGGTCTTCAGTGCTTTTAAGTACTGACTTTCCCACCATCAGTCTGCAACCACAGCATGCAACAGAATGCCTAGAAACACAGCCAACTTTCTAAATGACACAGTGCCAGAAAAAGACAGGGATGGCACTTTCTTACTCAGAATCAGCATTCGGAGCTCTCATCCTTCCCAGAGCACTTATCGTCTGTGGGGAGTGCTCAGCTACCAGTTAAAGCCTTTTGGTCCATTTCCTTTTAAAATCATATCTGAGATTTCCATAGACCTCCACACTCTTCACAGTCCTCAAAATATAATAATGAATTACCTGCCAATTATAAAAGCAAGATGTGTACAGTCCTTCTGTGTTGCAGAGGGGAAATTCTGTTGCATGTCCCCTTTCCCCAGACCAAATGAAGTTGTCATCCCTATTGAGCAGATTGGGATGCACTGCTTGCATTATTAGGTTGCTTCTTTGCCTTTCGTACTCATATCAAGTCCATGCTTAATTAGGATAAATAAAGTATGTGAGGCAACTGTGAGCTGTGTTTGTTTGTAGATAGAACCAGCACCTGAGACTAAGATTATCCTTCTGATAACAGAAGGACAGAGGCTGGGATAGAGCCCCTTCCGTCTCCTTGTGCTGCTCATTCTGTGACCAAACTGCCAAAAGTCACCCAAGAACAATTATTCCTCCTCCTTTTTGAACTGGCTGGCAGAGTTAATGAGATACCAGTGAGCCAGTAGCCAGCACGCTCTCCTAACTCCATTGCACAACATCCTTGGCCTGTTACACTCACCAAAAGAAGCACCAAAGACATGAAAAAAAAGTCCAGAAGGCTTCAAGTATCTCTAGACTATATTTTACTGCTCACACTGAGGGGCTGCAAGCTGCACTACAGGCCAGTGGTTAACAACCAAAGTGAAAACCTCAAAGCCTTTATATTTGTATGAGACAAGGTGAGTGAACTGAGTAAATACAACATGAATGCCAAGGACTAAAGGCTGTAGACCAGGGATGACCAAAACTCAGAAGTCAGCATGGCTGTATGAGCAGATAGTACTGTAAACTCTTAGCATTTCCTGCTGAAAATGGCTCATTCACCTGAAGAGTCATGTTATTGGTTTAGCAGGGAGCTACTAACAGATTTGAGCACAACATCTTTATGGAGAAGGCTCATATGCTCTTATATGTTTATTTACATTTCAAAAATATTAATCTTGGACACAGGTATAACTCTGTGGTGCTTATATAAAATACCAGAGAAAATATTAGGATAACACAGTCAATATTACCTCCTGCAAGGTTAATTTAAAGTGATAGTGATAGCGCTCTGACAAAATCCCATCCTGGTCCAATTTCTTTGTTCTGTGGATGTCCCCTGCTGTCTAGTGAAATGCAATGGCAACTTGACCCCTTCTTTCTGCTTGCTTAATGATGAATATATGAGCTGACATGGATAACCGATAGCTCAGCACAGAAGACGCATCCCAAAAATCCTACAAGGACCAAATGCGGCAACGGTGGATTAAGGGCTGAGCTTCTGAGTGTCAAAGGTTCAGCAAAAACTCTGCTGAGCTTTCATGCGACCAGTCAAATATCTAATTAAGAACAAGCCTATGCAAATTGGCATAATTGATTTTACTTATCAGCATATGGGTGTTACTCCCACATTTAGTCACTAAAAATTGCTAATTACTTCCTAGATATTTTTAATTGAGTGGAAAAGAGGCTTAAGGGGCCAATTAGATACAGACTTTTGCTATGTTGTCCTTCTTACCTGTCTTTCCTAAAGTGGCTTTAATTTCCACCACTATATGGGCCATGATTTCCTTTGTGTTTCTTTTGGGTTTTTTAATCATATATTAATTCTCAAGTGAAGAGAAATTCCATTAAAGAATTAGCAAGACAAATGTTTAAATTAGGAAAATCAGGACTTCTTTTAGTGTTTTCTAGGCAGTGAACATGATTTGTCTGGAAGATACAGACATCTTCAGATTTCTTAGAAAGTGTAATTTGACAGGTGGTAACTTTGGTAGTAATAAGGAGTGACTAGGCTAAATAGAGCTCTGAGCAACCTGGTTTAGGGAAGGGTGTCCCCACCCACGGCAGGCCCATGGCATGAGATGATCTTTAAGGTCTCTTCCAACCCAAACCATTCTGGGATCCTGTGACTAGTAGTCTTACTCTTGACAGAGGTGATCTCCTGTAACTTAGCTCCTTCATTTCCAGAAGAAGCTACCCCATTTGTAGTACATACACTAGCTCAGGGTTTCTGCTCCAGGCTTGTTGAATTTTGCACAGGCTGATGTTTGTCAGACAAGGGCTTGTGCTTATAGTGCAGAGGGATACCACGTCAAAGATCATCAAGAAAATCTGGAAATCTGACATTTCCTTTCCTCTCTTTTTGTGCCTTTTTTTTTTTTTTTTTTTTTTTTTTTTTTTTTTTTTAAGACCATAAACACAAGTTGTTCTCAGATATCATGTTTGGTGGTCTTCATGAGGACAGTGTGAGGAAATCACAGCTGAACAGCAGCTGGCAATGATACCACTGCTAGTTTTTACAACAAAGGCTAGTGGGTAGCTTTAATGTGAATGGCTGGTATGATCTGGAAAGGGGAGACCACACTGAGTTGCATTCTCTCCAGTGACAGGCTAGAAACCGCTAGAGCTGTGCAGAGTTTCATATGAACAGGAAGTGCACAGTTTGAAATCATAGCAGAAAAAACAGCTAAAACAGGCAGGATACCTCACAGCTGTAACACAGCAAATGCATCTGTAAAATAACAGGAACCCAACCTGCTGGTTTTTGCGGATAGCTGGGCTAGCAGGCAAATGCGAAGTGCTCGCTGGTTTGCCTTGTCCACAGGGGGCATCTAGGGGCCAGTCTGGAGAATTACTGGCCTCCGCGGGTAACTGCAACTCCAGGGAACACCCAGCTTCCTTCAATAATTGCTATCCTGGCTTCTTCTGTTCCAGGAGACAGGAGGCTGTCTGTGAAGAAGCTAAAGGAAAATGAATCATTCACACCTCTACTGTGGGCAATACACTTCTGCATTTCCCTATATTCAATTCACCTAAGCAGCCCACTATAGAGATGGGCATAAACACGTTTGTTTTGAGCAGCCCCTGTATGCCAACACTCTATGCACTAGAGTCCCTAAAAGATAGGCCAGACAAGGACAAAAAGACAGGACAAAAAGAACCACTTCATATTGTCCTGTGTGATCCAGGATTGAGCAGCTTATAGCAAAGCCAGAGACTACTTTGAAAGAATTTCTGGGTATTTGGTTCCTTCTCAGTCACAGTCCTAAGCATGGAGCTACACTAATCATCACTCTGAATATGTCCAACAGTCAATTTTGTTCCTGGTCAGAAAATTACAAGTTCAGTGCAGTTGTGGGGAAAAGCAAACATTCATGAAGTGAAACTTTTCTCCTCTGATCAGTTTGTTTCAGTCCCTGCTGTACATGGCATTGACTGCTCTGCTGTATTTCATTCCCCAGCTCTTGCTCAGAAAGGGATGACTGGTACAGCTGCATCACCAAACACATCCCAGATGACTGCAAAGCTCACAAGACTTCGACTTTCCACAGTAGCGTGGAGGTAAAAGGAGGCCAAATCTTTCAATACTTGAAAAGGGAAGGGAGAGAAAGACAGAGACATGAAAGGAGGAGGGTTGAACAATATGGAGTTCCTAGTAGCCATACATTCTATTTTCATTTAAATAAGCATACCAAGCTTGAACAGTGAAACTCATCACAGCTTATGGGCCACCTCTGAAATATTAATCACACTCCATACTCTATGGCCTCTGCTTCTTTCTTCTGGAGGAAGATTGTTTTGTCCTAACAACAAACAAGTAGTTATTTTGGATCTATTAAAAAAACCTACAAACTTCACAGATTAAAAAAAAAAAACTACCCATTAATTACACTAATATCATATACACAGTAAAGTCACTATCAGTGCAAACCCCACCAGCAATATTGAAATTATACCAGTGCAATTATGCATATTATTATCTCATTATTTTCAGTTATTCTACTCCTAGTTAAGGAGGCAAAACCTGCATCTGATAAAAATTTAAAAAGCTATTTTAGATTACATAGAGCCCCAGTTTTACTAAATACAGAAGAATGCTGGTGAGGCCACATCTGGAGTGCTGTGTCCAATGCTGGGCTCCTCAGTATGACACGTGGAAACCTTGGGAAGAGTCAAGAAAGGGCAGCAAAGCTGATAAGGGACTGGAGCACCTCAGATAGGAGAAAAGGCTGAGAAAGCTAGGACTGTTCAGCCAGGAGAAGAGAAGGCTCAGGGATCATCTACTGTATGAATACCTGGAGGGCACAAAGAATAAGAAGCTGGGCTGTTCTCAGTGGTGTCCAGTAACAGGACTAGAGGCAGTGGCCACAAACTGAAACACAGGAAATTTCTTTAAACAGCAGCAAACACTTTTTCACCCTGAGGGCGACTGAGCATTGGCACCCAGGGTTGCCTGAGGAGGTTGTGGAGTCTCCATCCTTGGAAATGTTCAGAAGACACCCATACACGGTTCTTGCCAACTGCCACTACATGGCTTTGCCTGAGCAGAGTGGTTGAACCAGGTGACCTTCAGAGTTCCTTTCCAAATTCAATCATTCTATGAATTATTTTTTTAAGACATCAGAAAGTAAAAAATTAATTCAAAAACAAATCGGACTTGTTTTTCTGGCCTGTATTCGAATCTACTTTCAAATATTTCACAGAAAAATCATTTGAAATGAGTCAGTTTAATCTAAACCAAATCCTTTTTCAACAAATGAAACAATAATTTATTTTGCATCTCTGCCTCTGGTATAAGCTTGAATGCGCACATTGAGAAACTTGGAGGAATTTGATTTGTCTGTGTTTAGATCCTGTGTGTCGGCAGAAGCCTAATTTCCATACAGGAAACAATCCTTCAAAAGCACAAAATTTGTCCTACTTGTGCAAAATGCTGAGCAGTTGTGAAATCCAATGGGGCATTCATAATACTTTGGTGCTGAACCTGAAGTAGCACACCTTGTTAGCTTGCATTTAGTTCCACACTGATCGTGGCTCCCTGGGCTTGGATCAAAGGCACCTGAACATCACTGCCATGTGATGCATTTCAAGAACTAGGAACAGTAAATACATTTTCTAAAACTGCTTACACATATTGAGATCAACCAGAAAGCATGG
The DNA here is from genome assembly GCF_035770615.1 of Melospiza melodia melodia. NCBI lineage: Eukaryota > Metazoa > Chordata > Aves > Passeriformes > Passerellidae > Melospiza > Melospiza melodia. The sequence continues at coordinate 31,236,550 of NC_086203.1, read as the reverse complement.
ATCAGATTTGGAGTGGGGTAAATTCATCTTTGGCTCTACTGTTTTCTTTATTCTCCCTTCCCTTATCACACAGCTGTCCCAAGGTGTAATGACAACGAGCTCAAGGGCTTTTTCGATTTAAGGTTGTAGAGCTTTTTTTGGATATCATTTCAAAAGCTGCTAACAAAAAGATGTTTTTAAGTCATGTTCCTACCTGCAATTTTCATATGCAATTAGTCAGATACTTTTCTGATGTGGAAGAGTGTCAGGGCCTGACCAAAAATAGATTTATGTGGATTTTTACTTTTTGTGACTCGCTTTAACAGCAGTGTGTGCTAGTCTTTCAATGCTGAAGCAGCTGTATGCCACTTATAGAAGTGCATTAAGAATGAGAAAATTTGGGGATCTTAGTAGGTGAAGGTAGACTGAAATGAGAGAATTGTATGTAATGCAACAGGGCTGACTAAGTGGACTTAGGAAGTGGACTTAGGAAGTGTGGATGCTTCTTCATTTATTCTTCTTTGATTTTAAGCTAAGGGAAAGGCTTGGAATACCCTTGGGTGAGAGGCCTCCTACACTGGTGCCTGTGTCCCATGTCATGATGTGCATGAACTGTGGCTGTGACTTTACCCTCACTTTGAGGCGACATCATTGCCATGCCTGCGGGAAGGTAAGAGCTGTGCCAGCTTCTCAAGGGGGTTTTATTCACACCTCTAGGACACTGGAGGCCGCTGCTGTAACCCGAAAATTTGTAGCAACATCAAAATGACAATTCGACTTCTAATAGAACCAGTGTGCCCTTTGCTAAATTAGCTAGTTAGGTTTCTACTGTTACTAGAAGGAATAACAGTAACTTTTCCTTAAAGTCAAATTACCTCCTTAAAGCTAGTTGTTAAAGGCTGACAGGATAATTGTTTTTGAGTGCAGCCCTTTTATCTAACACACAGCTAGCTCTAGAGACAATGAAGAAATCGACTGAAAATACAGGCTCTGTTCTGGACCAGAGCAGTAGCACAACTACTCCATGTCCTGTCCCTAGTAACAGCTGGCAAAATGATCTTCCAAGGAAAGTGAAGAAACTCAGCAGCAGAGCATGGTTTGATCGGTGACTTAAAGGGACTGTTTCCTCTGTGCTCCAAAGAGTTATTGCCTTTTGCCCTAAAGCTCAGGGGATCTATAAGCTTTCCTGGTTTTATCCCTAGACCTCTGACTAAAGAGATTTGCCTGTATACATAAAACTGCAGTCCTGTTTTAAACCACTGCTGTCTTTTAACCTGATTTTAAAATTTATTTTAATAAAACCAACAGTAATTTTTGATAGGATAAAAAAACGTTTAACTTAATCTTTTTTCCTAATTCCACTGAGAAAATCAATCTGCACATACACAGGGTTTGGAGGAGCACACAAACTTGTTTAAGAAAACAATGTTACTTACAAAGCTATGAAAACAGAAGTCATATTAAAGCAGTCTTTCTGTGATTCAGTGGTGGGAAGGTGTAAATTCCTGGAGAGAAGGACACAGCAATAGCGTGCAACCAAATGCAGTGACCCATTCTGCTTGGCTTGCCAACAGTGTAAAGCTACAGCAATCACATTTCAATCAGCAGGCGTTTCCCGACTGCCACAGATTCAGGAGAGAGTCACGTCTGGTCCACTATCCAACTTCCTCTCCCAGCCAGCACAGGGGATTTGTTTTGTATGTGCATATCTATAAACTTATATTGTATTTATGTGCCTCTCCTCTTGCTGAAACAGATTGTATGTCGAAATTGTTCAAGAAACAAGTACCCTATGAAGTACCTCAAAGATCAAGTAGCCAAAGTCTGTGATAGCTGCTATGTGGAACTTAAGAAAAGAGGTAAGATTCCTTCATTCTTGACAAAACTGACAAATCTATTTCCTACTTGTATAATGGGGATGATTTAGGACCTGCCTTCTAAATTGTGTTTTGTTAAATAGTACTCCTCATTTCAAGTTTGAGGCATGTGTACTGAGGTTCTGGGAGAGCCAGGCTCTATAGCAGCTAAAACTGCTTAGTGAGCCATAAAATCAAGTTTAGCAAACTGTTTTTTCAGACTGGAACAGAGGAAACTTAGGTTAGCTCCACAGAAGAAATTCTTTGCTCAGAGGGTGATGAGGCACTGGCACAGGTTTCCTGGAGAAGCTGCAGCTGCCCTGTCCCTTGGAAGTGTTCCAGGCCTGGTTGGACCGACCTTGGAGCCACCTGGTCTAGTGAAAGGCATCCCTGCCCATGTCAGGGGATGGAACAATGTTGGAGAATTTTGCTCAGAATTGGCTTAAAAGGCAGCTGTGAGGAGCAAATTCTCACAGCCTGTTTCTGTAAACAGCTAAGTTCTCAAGTCTGTCTTCAATAACTTGGAGGCCTTGAGAACTTTCATAACAGGGTGAGAAAATAAATCTTGGATTCAATAACAAACCACAGGTATTGAAAACAAAAGGAGGGGTTAGTGTTTGTTCTGTAGCCTATTGTGAGCTCGAGTTTTGCAATATGTATGGCCTAATTAACACGGTTATAAAAACCTGCATTTTGGATCAATAAAACGGAGTCGATGCTGATCAACAAGGATGGGTTGTCTCCCTTCGCTTTCAACAGAACAAGATGAAGTTTAAGGTCTCTTCCAACTCAAAACATTCTGGGATTGTATGATTATAAGCCAGTTCTGTGAGACCTCCCTTAGCCTTTGGATAAACCAGAATAATGATAAAAACAATGTCCTACGAGGAGCAGCTGAGGACTGAGTTTGCCTCCTTTGAAGATAAGGAGTCTGGAAGGTGCTCTCAGAAGCTTCCTGAGGAGACATGGAAACAGTGGTGCTGATCTCTTCTCCCTCTGCTCCAGTGACAAGACACATGAGAAAAGTTCAGCACTTCAGCAGGGAAGGCTCTGACTTGATATGAGGAAACCTTTATTTTACCAGAGGGTGGTCAAACATTGGAACAGGCTTTCTAGAGGGGTAGTCTATACCCCCTGCCTGTCAGTGTTTAAGAGACATTTAAACAATGCCCTTAATAACATGTTTTAATATTTGGGCAACCCTTAATTGGTCAAGCAATTGGACTAGATTGTTGTAGGTTCTTCCTAACTGAACTATTTTATTTTGTGATGTAATTATAGGTGATAACTATTCCCTGTCATTTCCAATTAATTATCCATTAAAATAAAACATGTCTTTGTGGTTCTTCACTGTCCTTATCCATGTTGTTGCTTTTACAAAAAGAAATACTAAAGCTAAGTGCAGAGTCACTAAGAGATGCTTTACAAGGCAAGTTTATCTAGCTATAGATGAAAGTATGAATTCAAAGCAGAAGAGCTACTGCCTATCTAGAACTTTGTATTATTATCCTACTGTATAAGTCTCTTCTGATTTAAGTACACATCCAAATAAAAGACAAAAGGGGGTGAGGGGTTACAGATATATGAACAGAGAATGAACAGGAAATAATTTTCTTGCACAACTACTCATGTAGATAGTCTCTAACAGTAAGCTTACTACATTGCCAGGAAAAAAGGCATGGACAGATGAAGCTTCGTTTTTTCCCTTCTGGTTAAAGAAATTCACGCTAGCCAAGAAAATACATCAACAGACGCTGTCACAACAGCCAAAAAAAGCATCCCCAAGCCAATGTGTGTCCAGAAACAGTAACTAAGATTTGTGCTAAACTAATGCTATGCTTACTAAGAGCTTTCAAATAATGTGTTGCCAGAAGTGAAATCATGAAGATATTAACTCAGACACATGGGCCTAATGGAAATTTTCAGATACAGAATAACTGTCTCCCATGTACGACTCAAAGATAATGAATGGTTCATACAGAAAGAATGTTGCATTAGTGAATCTATCCTGGAAAGGTGTTGCAGAACATAAAGGAGAAAGACGTCAAAACCATTTGCTTAATGCTCATTTTAAACAAGAAGAAAACAAGCTGTGTTTTGAGTTTTGTCAGCTTTCTTGCAGGCCTTTTCAAGAAACTTTAGGTTAGTACCATTAACTGAGGGTGCCATGGAACCCATTTATCAGACTTTAAAAGGTTATTTGAAAGAAAGGCTGAAGTAAAAACTGTGTGTAAAGGAGGCATTGCATGTTCCATAGTTATTTATATTAGTGTATCGTGTCTCTACCCTAGCCTGATATATACCAACTTATCAATTTCCCCCTTCCCTTTCTGAATTTTCTTAATCTTGCAGAGCGACCACTAAGTGTGAGCTTCCCTCCAGCTTCATCTAGGTGTTCAAGCAGTGCCTTCTCCTCTGTTTTCCACAATATTCATTATTCATCTTTTAAGAAACAGAAGAAAATCCCTTCAGCTCTCATGGAGGTAGGAACCAAGCTGCCTGAGAAAGGCAAGGAATTATAGAAAAGTGTGTGCTCATATTTCAGCTGCTGTGTTTTTAAATTATACTGTGTGCAGTGGGCTCAATACATGCCTTGGTTTACTTTCATCATGCAATTTCTTTTTTTTTTTGCTTTTCACAGTAGTGTTCACAAAAATACTCTGAGCTCTGGAGATACCACAGAAGTGTCTTGAGCCCACTGAGAGAGTGGGAGAGTATGGTACTTTAATTTGCTCATCAGCCTATGAAGTCTTGAAAAAACTAAAATGCTTTCAGGGCACTAGTCAGAACAAGAGGGCAGATCAACAGAGCATGATATACTGGTCATCAGTTACCTTTCTTAAGAAGGCCCTTACTTCTGAAATCTTTGATTTCAAGAGAAATAAAATAACACTTACTTAGGAAATAGACTTACTTAGTGAGTAGTCCTTGGCAGCCAATTCAAGAGCGTGCATGTTTCACCAGGCACTTCCCTTCCAGTTCAAACAAAACTATTTCAAATCAAATGGGTAAAATCTTGACTTTGCCAATGTAAACAAAATTTCCACTAATTTCAATGGGGACATGATTTCTCCAATTGTGTTAGTATTCTTTCCAGGAACAAGGTGCCAATCATGTTGATGACTGATTCTAGGTAGCTAAACTGCCCACTGAACTTGAGTACAGTAAGGCACTCCCATTTCTGCAGGCATTTATCATTGTATTAAAGAGACTAGGGTGCAAACATTTTGCTGAACTCATTGTGCAGTTGAGACACTGCACAATTTCTTGAGGTTTGTTCATGAAACTGTGCCAAAGATACAAGCACGTAATACAAACACACAAATTGAGTACTAAAAGAACTAGCAGGCAGAATTTCAACCCCATGAGGAAAAAAGCATCACCTTTTTATCCACAGGGAAGCAGCACATCTTTATTAACATGAACTATCTCACAATAGCATTACTCCATGTCATGGAACATTTCTGTGCTGCTGCAAAACACTGCTATTTTAATTCTCAATCATCTCTTGTATCAGTGTTACAAAAGCTGCTTTTGAATCTATGTCCTTTGTTTCCAAATCCAATACTACTATAGTTTACTGCTGTAACAAATGATGCACACTGCATTCTATGTGTGCATGTGTATAGTTCCATCTACTCAAAACCTGGATTTTTGAGAACATTAAGCCTTCAGACTTCAAAATATTTCTATAAGGGGAGCAAGTCTTCTCAGAAATATTATTTCAAAAATGAAACCAAGTCATTACCAAAGTGATTAACATAAATTAATATAAAAACATGACAAGGCCCTATATATACCTACGTCTTAAAAGTGTTCAGCTACAAGACTCTACTTCACTTCTGGAAGCATGTACTTTTAAAATATGAAAAGCACCCCAAAGCCACCAGATGTGGGAAAAGGGACAAATTTGGCTTTTCAGAAAACAACTGTAATCTTACTGACCTCAATAATAACTCAACTGCATATTTTCCATTGGAGTAACTGAGAATTAAGTTTACCTATAAATATTCAAACAGTTAAAAAGAACAATAATAGCATGCTTATATTTTTTCTGTATCAATACTTTTAAGGTTTCACTTAGTGGTTGGTGTGATGCAAACATGCATAATCAAGAGGGGAAAAAACTTTACTGTTACAAATCCTGATTTCTCCTTCTGTGCTCCAGGTGGCAGCCTCAGGAGAGGGAGCTACCATAAGTGGTTACCTCAGCAGATGTAAGGGAGGCAAAAGACACTGGAAGAAACGCTGGTTTGTTATCAAAGGCAAAGTCCTCTACACCTACCTAGCAAACGAGGTACTGTGTAATCTGTCTTGAAATAGTTTTCTATCCGAGACTCCTTCTTTGCTTCCTACAGGCAGGAGACCAGTAAATGGGAAAGGTATAAATGGTAGTTCTTCCAACTACCTGCTACTGAGACCTGGTCCTAACAGACTGACTTGGCCACAGTCCTACCTGGACCTGTCACATGCTGCCCTTCATTATTTGATTTCTTATTATTCATACTATTTTAAATTGTCAACCACTGGGAACCTTAACATACATATTTACACCTAAAGACTTCAAGATCCTTCCATATTCTCTGGTGCACTTAGTAACTGTCACATATTTTTGTAGAGGGAGAGTACTATGATCCATTTTGGGTGGGGAGGAGGATCTTGTAGTTTGGCAAATATAAATAAGACATGCTCGTCCAACTAGCACCAACAGAGAAAGACAGGAGGCAGAAGTGAGAACAATGCCTTCTGTATTGGCCTGCAAGCTCTTCCTTACAGTCAAGGAGGCTGGGTATCAGCTAGATCATTTTTATGTATTTTATCCCTTTTCTTATTATATAATAGCTGTAATACAGATGAACTTGAAGTGTGATATAAAGTTTGGTTATAATTGACAGATTTCATATGCAAAACCATAAAAATTCATTTTGCTCAAATAAAGGATATAGAATACAAAAACCTGTCAAAGCAATGCTTGGTACTTTAAGCATTTAGAATACTTTGCAAACATCAGATATTTAAACTTGAATCGCCACCACCCCTGTGCTGGTTACATGAAGCAATGTTATCCCCTTTAAACAGATGAGGCGATTGAGTCACAAAAGGATTCATGGCCAAAGCCAGCAGTTCAGACTGTTAGCATCAAATTCTGTATCCAACACAACTGCCTTATCTCTTTTAACCTTAAAAGTGATTATTTCTCATTTAGCAATAGGAAAAAGGCAATAATGGGTTATTTTACATTCCTAGGCTGCAATTTATCTTCTAAAAGCAGAGACAAAGGCAGTATACACATATAATCTACCTAAACATAGTGACCAAAAACTGCAGCTATCAGTAACAGCTTAACTGCAATTTTATTAAGGCTTATGGTTTTCTTTGACTCGTACAAAGCTGTGTCTGCCAAGCTAAATTCATGGGAGTAAATTAATGATTAATTGCATTACTAACTAGGAAATTTCCAAGCAGCCTTTTGGAAAGCATGTGTGCAGCTTGAGAAAGAGCAGATTTCTAAAAAAGTCACTCATGCTGTGAAAAGAAATGACAAGGTACCAAAAGAACCACTACTTGCAGCCAGCAAATAAAAATGATTGAAATAAACATAACTGGAAGTGAGTCTCAGGCTTTCAGAACTGCTGCTGTACTCTTAGTAATCTCAGGTTTGTCTCCTGGACCCTAATGTCAAAGGCAGCCATTAAATGAATGGCTAATTTGACCTTCATGGCCACATGGATGATTATGAAGAACTGGACTTTGAGAGCTAGTGTTCAAGACTCAGAGTAGATAAAACATGTGCAGTACACAGGCACTGCTCCTGTTTGGGTTAAAAGCCATGTGTCCAGCAGAACATCCACACTACCGCTTTTGCAGAACTGTCACAGAAGGGTTGGATCATTTGCTTTTCAGAAAGAGTCCTCAAACTGTTACAAGCCTTCTCTCTACATTTTGGTTCGCTTCTTCACTTTCAGGACAAAGTTGCTACAGAAAGTTTGCCTTTGTTGGGTTTCACCATTGCCCCAGAAAAGGAGGAAGGAAGCGTGGATACAGTTTTTCATCTCTACCACAAGCAGACCCTCTTTTATAGCTTCCAAGCAGAGGATAACAATTCAGCACATAGGTATGGGGATAGACTTCCACATCAGCCAGTGAGCTTATGTGAGGATTTGTCCCTCCCTCACTTCAGAACACCTTTGTAACAGATGAAAAAACAGCTTTCAGAATTTTGATTAAGCCAGATTGCATGTGACTGGCCTGACTGACATTAAAAATCTACCTGGTGCTTTTCAGTTCCTTCAGGAAGGAGAATTTGCTCCCTTCTGTAGGTAGAGACTGAGCCTCAGGAGTCATAGATAGAAGTCTGTCAAAAGTGATTACTGTAGAAAAACCTTCTAATTTATATGTTAAATTTACCCATTTCTTAGTTTTCTCATCCACAAATAATTGTTTGGATTTCCCACTCTAATGTTACTGCTTTCACATAATAAGATAGCCACAAGATTTGTAATAAAAACCCAGCACCCCAAGACACACAAAAAAAGAAATTAGTATTTATAGGAGGTTTTGTTGCTTTAAATCATACTTTGCCATATTCATCTTTCCTATTCTAAGACAGCACTGACTTTGAGATTTTACAATAAATGACTGATCAAGATTGTACTAGAAAGCAAGAGTCCCAGTACTCTGCTCCCCACTTTAATCACAGAACTATTGTTCCTCATTAGAGCTGGGATGGAAAATATAGTCTTCTTCAATGCTTTATGTTCTTAAAGTACTTATTTTTCTTAAAATGCAAAAAAAAAAAAAAAAAATTTGTATGTACCATTTTTCTTTCCTCTACTTTTCAGGTGGATTGAAGCCATGGAAGAAGCGTCCATATTATAGCAGCTTTCACTCAATGAACTTGGAATAAATTCTCAGATTTCTATACATTTCCAGCAACACTCTTCTGACTTACAACACTGAACAATGTATTTCAGGCCCGCTGGCCCCACACACTGGATCTGAACTGTTTCCAACTTGCTCTTTTTCTTCCTTCTTACATACACATTGTTGCAAATGAAAATATCAAGATAAGAGATTATTTATGGTGATCTTTATGTCTGTGCAAGTTCAGCCTGTACTATAAGCTTCCCTTCTGATCCCACAGTAAACTAAGTTTAACATCAAGACCTGGAAATATTGACTACAGTAAGTAACAGACTCAGTTTTACTTATTCCAGAGCACTGTTGTATCTCATTGTGTTGGTTTTGTTGTCTACTGTGACATGAGAAATAATGCAGTAAACAACAAATGATCATTTAAAGCACTTTATCATTTTTTATTGAACTACAGCCTCATTTTCTTCATGTTTCTAAGGAGTTCTGTGGCCTGATTTATTAATTGTCCATTAACAGGCACCAGAATGAAATTATGCCCTGCGTATTCTAAATTGCTTCCACAGAAAATGATGGAAAAACACAATTTACCTGGTCTACCAACACTTCTCTGTGATCCAACATAGTTACTTACTATCAATTTATAATTTTACACAAATCATCATATAATTTACATTAAAGGTTTAGTTTCATATCACTGCAGTACTTTGAAATGCACTCCAGTAACTCTACAGAGCCAGATGCTGAATTATATCTCTCTAAATACTTCAGACTCAAACCCAAAGGTTATTTTTAATTTATTATTAAACTACAGACAGTTTTTATTTAACACATCTACCTAGTAGTGTTAAGATTTTTATCATCTATTTAAATACTGTATCTTTATTTTCAAAACTCCTGTTGTTTCTGCTGTTCTTGTTAAGAAAAATGTCATCAAAAGTTGGTCCACATAACCAGTACAGCATTTGAAATATGCTGGGTGGACTGAAATGCACTTGTCTGAACCTGCTCTGCTGGAGTAATTTGGAATTCCTGTGGCCACACCTGTCCTATGTCAGACTGCTGTGGTGTTTTACACCAGCTGAGGATATAGATCTCCGGAGTTTGGGGGTAGGGTTTTTTGTTTGGTTTGGGTTTGGTTTTTTTTGTTGTGTGGGGTTTTTTTTTTTTTGGTTTTGTTATTTTGGTTATTGTTGTTGCGGTGGGGTTTTTTATGTTTTAGGTGGGAGTTTTTATAAAGAAGATTGAGAAGTGATGTTCTAATCATTGCAATACAGTGATTTTGTCCTCAGTCATAATATTTAACTGAGGAACAGAATTACATCTACGATTAAAATATATCTTTATATAAAAATAACATGTTCAAGAATTTACTTACATTAAATTATATTGGCGGGAATTTTTATTGCTTTTATTTTTCCCTTTCTTCAAGGAACTTAATGGAGATCTGAATTTTTGACCCTAACAATTTTTTTAGATTTTTCCATACTTTTTAAAGGTCTATAATATATATCAAATGGTAAGGTAGGTCAATTTATCACCAGGATAAACAAGCTTAAAGAAACAAATACACATCTACCACTAAATAAAAAGCTCATTTTGGGGTTGGTTTTTTTTTATCCATCTGACTTTGACCATTCCATTAAGCATATATTATCATGTGCAAACAGAAACCAAGAATGAGAAAAATAAAACTTTTGTATTCTTTAATTAATGGATGAACAGCAAGGTTAACTTTGTTTCATGTAGAGCCATGGCCTTGCTACCAATACACTGTAAATGTTTATCCCCCCTTGAAAACATTTTGCACTAACAAGAAAAATAAGACAACATTGAATACAGAGCAAGATCTCTAACCATGGTCTGAAACAAAACAAAATTCACTAGAGAATGACAATATTATGAAGATTTAGGTGCTGACATGTAGTGACTGTTGTATGAAGCTTTCAGCTGGAAGCAGGAAATTAACATGAAAATATTTTGTAAAAAATAAGATACAGTGCTATTAAACATTGGTTAAAGTAATGTAGAGAAATAAAAGAGCAAAACATAACTGCAGTTCTACAGGCCTTTCCTTTACACCATTATTACCTTCTTTAATTCCAGCTTTGCAGTTTCAGTTACTGTTAACAGACACTTGCCTATTGAACAGTTCTCTGACAAATAAGAAAAAACATCAAATCTGAAGATGGTACTGGAGGCCTTCTGGTAGAAACAGGATTTACACCTAATTGATATGATGACATGTTTCAATCACACTGATTTACCTTCTGTAAAGCCCACCTACTTTACTTCATCTTGACTTCAGTTACAGATACAAATGGTCTCAATGCAGCATAAAGAGGAAAAAAAAGAAAATGTCCTCACAATTTCAGTCCTACTGTTAACTGAATTTGAGAAAAGCTAATAGGCACCAGAGACAGAAATTTTAATTTCAGAGTTATTCAGTAATCACCTTTTAGAAAATGCTAACATATTATAATAGGGGTGTATACTCAGTTTACTACCTGACATTTACTTACACAGCTTTTTCTTACTAATTTAACGCTAATATTACTCTTTTAAAACAAAATTTTGTTCCATGTCTTCACAAATACGATAAAAAATTTAGTACTAAGCCACAATGTACAAGCTGCTCAGCCAACACCTGGGATCAAGCTTCTGCCATTTCTTGTTTCAGAGTTCTTCTGTTTGTTAATTGATTTATTTAAAAACATTAAGGTTATTAGTTAATATCTGCAAATAATATTTAGACTTATTTTACGGTATATGCCTAGTTAAAAATCTTAAATCTTAAAAGTTATTAAATTCTTTTTCAAATCAAAGTACAAGTCATTTGGAGATGGAGAATACCAACATGACAAGAGGCTATACCACTTACTCAAGCACTGCTGGTCAAGACCTTGGACTGCTACCCTTCCTGAGCTGGTTCTCTGCTGCTTTTGCCACACAGCTATGAATACCAACCAGGCTTTCCTATTTGCATGCTGCTTTGATACAAAAGCAGTAAAAACTATGCTGGCTGTAACAACATTAAGTGAATATAACTGCTTGGGAAGGTGAAAGAAGGAGACAATATTCAGTGAGGGGAAAAGGTATTCCTTTAAATATTAAGGGAAAAAACACTAGTCTAACTCCACAAATAACTTAGGAACATAACATACAAGCTCCTGTGTATTAAAAGCAGTGTGATTTTTCAGCCTGGGTAAAACTGTGACACCACTTTTCATCAAATTCTGACAAGAAAGTTTCTAGACTCCAGGGAATTGTGGTATGAGGTCAAAGGTAAAACTTGATGATCATGGAGGTCTTCCCCAGCCTTAATGATTTTATGTAGTGATATTTTTCTGCAATCAACAAAACCTACAGCGGACAGCAAACTCACTTTTACTCAGAGACAAACATGGACAAATGAGGGCAAACCTCCCACTTGTTGGAGGTCACCAGCTTCCTTCTACACGGCCCAGCCACGCACAAACCCAAATGAAAGGCATGAGGACTCACACTTTAAAAATCATCTGCTAACATTTAAAAGAGAGACTTAAATTGAATGTGGTATTAACAAGACCAAACAGTTCTGTTAAAACTTTGTCAGTCACTTGTAATTGTTGAATTCTTCTATACTAAGTATTGGTTCTGCTCTGACAATTTATCTTGAAAGCTCCCAGAAAATTTTAAACAACTGAAATGAGAACTTAATAAAAACCCCAAACAACCGAGCTCTACAGTACTGTCTATCCCAAACATTCAAAACACATGAATAACCTCAAAATCTATTTATATTTTATACTACATGGCACACATCAAGTTTTAATCCCTCTTAGTCCATTATGTACTTTTACTGCCACCACCATGGCCAGAGAGAGAGCTTTGGCCTCTTGCGGCCCACACGTTCACTGTAGAGGTCCTCTCCTTCCATGCCTAGAGCCTCTTTCCCTCCCTGGAAGTACGCACATCTTACCTCTGTTCCATAGGGAATTTAGTCCATTCTCCTGGGCAGGAAACAATTTCTGCAGGGTCTCTTCCCTTCTGTTTTTGCATGGCAGCTTTGTAGCTGCCTCATTTTTTCTTCTGAGGCAACTATCCTATTTAATGGGAGGAGCTAAAACGTCCTTGTTATTAGCAGGTGCGTTTGAAACCGACCACCATCACAATCCTTTCTCAGCTAAGGCTGGGAGCAGTTCACTCTTTCCGGGCAGGAATTGCGGCCCGAGGAGAGGCCTCCTCGGGCTAGCCCGTGCTCCGCCAGGAGGGCTGCCCTGGGGAGGGTAGCCCGTTGTCCCGTCAGGGGAGTGGCCCTGGGGAGAGCAGCCCTGAGGGGAGCAGCCCGTTGTCCCGTCACGAGGCCGGCCCTGAGGGGAGCAGCCCTGAGGAGGGCAGCCCGTTGTCCCGTCACGAGGGCGGCCCTGGGGAGAGCAGCCCTGAGGGGAGCAGCCCATTGTCCCGTCACGAGGGCGGCCCTGAGGGGAGCAGCCCTGAGGGGAGCAGCCCTGAGGGGAGCAGCCCTGAGGGGAGCAGCCCTGAGGGGAGCAGCCCTGAGGGGAGCAGCCCTGAGGGGAGCAGCCCTGAGGGGAGCAGCCCTGAGGGGAGCAGCCCTGAGGGGAGCAGCCCTGAGGGGAGCAGCCCGTTGTCCCGTCAGGAGAGCAGTCCTGGGAAGAGCAGCCCTGAGGAGGGCAGCCCGTTGTCCCGTCACGAGGGCGGCCCTGAGGGGAGCAGCCCATTGTCCCGTCAGGAGAGCAGTCCTGGGAAGAGCAGCCCATTGTCCCGTCACGAGGGCGGCCCTCGGTGCAGCTCTCGCTCGCGGGCAGGACTGCGGGATGACGACAGGAGCCTTCCATGAGGAGCAGAAGGGCAAGCAGGAGCTGATGTATGCCGGCTGGAATCGCCCATATCCTGAGGGCTGGATGGGAGAGGGAGTGAAACTACACTTGGCAGAAAGCGGTGGCTAGAGAAGGTGGTATGTTAATTTTAGGCTTTCTCACCATCCACATCCATTTTAACTAGTAGTTAGATACATCTCCCCCAGGTCTGCTTTGCCCACGACAATAATTGTTAAGTGATCACTCTGTCTTTATTTTAACCTATGAGCTTTTTCATGTCATTTTCTCCCCATCCTGCTATAAAAGAGGAGGGGAAAATGAGTGACTGGGTTATCCTGTGGCTGCAATCCACAGTAAGCTCACCACTGTGCAGTAGACAGGTATAATTATTTTCTTTGCTGCCAGTCTTGTTATTAACCTTAACTTGTAGAGTAATCTCAGTGTTCTTTGATGTTTTCCACCTCTGGCATCTTCTATTAATTTCTGTCCAGTCATAGCTAAGGCCAAAAAGCAGTTTTTACTAACACTCCTTTATATATCTGTATATATAAATTTAGCAAATTTCAGCATTATCTAATACAATCTTGCTTATTAAACAAGGGCATACACTGTTGTTCTATACTTCGTTGAAATTGTTGCAAAAACCACAGTGAAATTTGTCACAATGTTAATGCAGCTTTCCTCAACCTTAGTTTGTGTGGTGGAGCTGTACAGCAAGCATGATTGCTCTCCACCAGAGCTCAGAGTAAAACTGCTGCAAAGCTTTCTCCTGGCAGAAACAAGGAAGATGGAGGAGACATCCTCCTGCCTTCTAAACCTTTCCTCAACTTGCCCATTAGGAAACACTGAGGGGGGGAAAGCGGCCATTCATATTTGGCTTTAGCATTTTCCATTTTTCCTTTCATTTGGTCACACTTTGATGTATATTTTAAGAAGTTAAAAGAAATATCTGCTTCTAAAGGTATGCACGTCCATATTTTGAGAATTTGACATTTCTTCATGTATTTAACATTACAGCAATAAACACCCAAGACATTTTTGAAACATTTTCCTTTATTTGTGTATTGCAAACATATCTGCACATCACATGCTTTACTCATTTCTGGTCTGTGAAAGTAATGCTGTAATTTGTAGGTCTAGTACATTAATCACACCTTTACCCCAAGGAGTCAGTTCTAAGAAAAAAAACTACAAACAACCTTCCAAAGAAAAATTAAAAAAAAAGCATACATACTGAATAGTCAACAGCACCTCTTGTTTTCTTGTTTCTGTGATTGTTGCATTTAACTGCTCTCTCTTCCGTATGTTTTCTTTCAGGTGTTATTTTATTCATCTAACTGCTCCTTAAATTAGCTTCTGTAAAAATTATTAGAGTCAAGGGAAACCTACTAGAAGCATTAAGAACATTTTGATATTAGTAGGTTAAGGATAGCTAGTTATGACAGGGGGTGAACATCCGATAGCCTGTAAGAAGACAAGCATTGACAGGTGGTAAACTCTTAAACCACCTCAGCTACACCCAAACTTGTGTCATGTCTATTTGTGTTTGAAGGCACAACATACCTCACTCACAGCCAACTTTGCCATAAGAGCCCTAATCAATGACATTGACTTTACAAAATTAAATAAAAACTCAACAGTCTGGCGGCGGCGTTTGTGAGAGCTTGCTCAATTGTGAGGCCACCTTTGACTGCATCCTCAGCGAGAACCAAGATACACCTGGAACATCAATACAGCGCACTGGACAGCAACCGCCAACCCGCGACCTCGGGCTTCCGGCTGCTGAAGAGCCTCCCGAGCGAGAGGGACAAAGGCGGTGAACGTACCTTCCCCCGGCTGCCCCGGAGGCCAGGTTCCCGCCGGCACTTCCGCGGCGCGGCCGGAGCGGTGCAGGGCTCGGCAGGCTCGGGAGGCCCAGGTAGCCCGGTAGCCCCTCCCCGCCGCCGGCCCCGCCCCGCGGGGGATGGAGGGGCCGCGGCCGGGCTGGCGCTGGAAGAGGAAGCGGGGACGCGCTACCGGGCGGCGGCGGTGGGGTCACGAACTCTGACCTGTCACAGGGCACGGCACACACAACAAAACACGCCCGACCCCAACACAGTCCCGGCCCCCTCCCCTCCGCGGGCCCCACAGCCCCTTGCAGCCCCCGCGGGGGGAGGGAGGGCCGCTGCTGGGCACCGGCCTGCCCGGGCCCGGTCGGGTCACCGCCACTGCACCTTTGGCGCCCATTCCTGAGGTAAAAAACATTTTTTAAAATTGAAGCGGCCTGCTGGGTTTGTCTCGTGGGGGGCCAGGACGAGGGAGGAGGCGCGGGGAGGCGGCAGAGGGCCCTACTCTGGACACCCCCGCGAGGGGAGGGGTGGGTTGACGATGGGTTTAGGGGAGGGGGATTGCACGGCTCCGGTATTTGTCTGGTAAGCGAGCACCGGCCGTGGTCTGGCCTGGTCTACAGCTCCTGGAGAGAGAGGAAACAATCATTGTGGCGTGCTGGGTCGATCGGCGGGGCAGTCCCGTGCCAGAGCCGCTGGTTGCAGCGTGGGCCGGCTGAGGTCGGAGCTGGTCTGATCGCGGTGAGCAGAGTCTGCTGTCCAAGGGGTGTAGGGCGATGGTCGCGGCGATGATGAGCGCGGGACACCCAGAGAGACAGAAGATGGAGTCTGAGCGGGCGGAGGCGGCGGCTTGAACCCGACCCTTTTACCTTTGCCACCGGGAGGGCGGAGGGGAGGGGGCGGCGGGTACTTTGCATACGGGGCTGAAACCGCCGCCATCTTACCGGCCGCTTCCTCATTGCCATGCCGGGGCCTCCTCTAGGCGGACACAAGGCTGTACCGGAGGGGAGGGGAAGGGGCCTAATGGCGGCGGCAGCAGCCCCGCCTGGGCTCTGGCTGGCGGCCAGCGCCGCCATCTTGTGCTCAGTGAATCCCCGGGGGGCTTTCCCTCTCCTCGAGGGGCGGTACCGCCACTATTACAAGCGGGTGGCTCGGCCAATGGGCGATCTGCGGGGGAGCGCTGCGTCTGTCGTGAGGTCATTGGTCGGGCCGGGGGGCGGGCCGGGGGCGTGTCTCGGCGGCACGCGGCGGGGAGCTACCGAAGGCCCTTCAGCAGCGGACGGGGAGCGGCGCAACCAATGGGCATGGGCGGCGCGCGCGGCGTAGCCAATGGCGATGCGGCAGGCCCGGCGCGCTGCCGGCGCCGCTCGCGGTGTTCCGCTCGGTCGGTGGGTCGGGTCCTGCCCCCGGGACAATGTGCCGGAGACTGCCGACAGGGCTGGGCCCTGTCCGGGCTCCCCGCCCGTCCCGCCGATGCAGCCTGCTGCAGGCCGCTCGGTGTAGCCGAGTCGAGCTCACAGCGTAAAGAACGTCGTTTCATTAAGACACAGGAAAAATTTCACTAAGTTTGAATTCGGCCGTTTGCCATGTTTTGTCAGTAGGGCCATACCCTTAGAACCTCTCAAGCTGAATTTATGGCTTGCTTCTGAGGTTTCACTGCAGCTTAGGGAAAGATTACTGATTCTACACTGTGTTTTGGACAGCATATACTGAGCTGGCTGCCACCCTGTTATGCTGAAAATAATTTCCTGGTGCCTCTTCTAGGTTTTAAATTTCACCTCTTGTGTTGATTTGGGAGGTTTTGTTGTGGTTGCCTTACAAACTGTTGCTCGGGGCTTTTGCTAGGAAGCTGATTTTGCCTTCTGAAAGTTGACACCATTAAAAAGCTTGGCATGGCTGTGTATGGTCTCTGTGCTTCAGCTGGATTCGATCAGATAGCCTCAGCTTAAGGTTCTTTTGTGAAGGTCGGAAGTACAAAAAGCCTTGGTGATAGCACCAACAACAGCAAATCTGTCAGACTCATTCTATAGCAAACACTTGTGTTTTGTGTCTCAGAAAGCTACTATTATGAACAAAGTATCTCTATCTGAAGGGCTTCTGTCATCATAAAGCGCTGAGAAAATAGCACATTATAAGCATATGATTATGCTTCTTGTGCTTCTTGCTGAACATAAAAAAAATAAGAGGAAACACTGAATAGGAACCATTGAACAACTGAGAAACCATCCATAAGCTGAGTATGGTGGAAATGGTTTATAGTCTTAATCAAGTCAACACTTCAATAAAATAATGATGAGCTGTAGGAGAACCTAGCATAAATACAATTTCCATGGGGATGTCTCCAGTTTGATTATCCATTGTTACAAATAATCTATACTTGACATATACAAAATTACTTTCACATTTGTCACAATATAAGTGAATCCATTTAATGAATTCTGACATATTTAACAATGTCAGCTTTGTAGCAGTTACATTTGAATGGATGCTAGAGAGACATGCATACGTTTTTCTGCTACCTGTGTTGCTATTGTGTGCTGTATTTTTAAATTTTATATTAAACGACTGCTTTGCAATTTTAAACAGAGGTTTCCAATGAAACATCAAATAAGCCAGCATCCAGAAATGCCTTTTTATTACCTACGCCTGAATCAGAATGTGAAGTCTAGCCCTATAATTAGCAAGTCACAATTAAAAACTGAATGTATTAATTGGAAATCTTAATTAAATTTACCTTGGAAGAAATACATCCATAATAATGATAATTAAAAATATATTGAAAGTGGTTTTTTATTGTTTCTTTGTCTTTGATTTCTTTGTATTTTTTTTCTAAACCCTAAAGTTGAAAGTGGAGTTACTTGGAATAGGATGAAATGACTCTGCAGTATCACATTATAATAAAGAAATAGCCTAAATAATGGAAGATACATTTTAGATGAAACTGTTTATTTCCCTTATTGCGTAAGATTACTCTTAAGAATATGGATGAACATGGTGGTTTGATGGAATGACTCAATTAAATGCCAAGCAGCATTCTTAGCTTGCTGCTCCCTGGTTCAGCATGTGGGGTAGAAGCAGTTTAACGGCAAGGTTTCTCCTGCCTGAGCTGAGGAAAGTGCCTTTGAGATCTATGAATTCTGCAAGCTGCATTAGAACTTGACTTTGAAATTAGTCCTTTCTCATTTATGAAATTAACATCTCTTCTTTACAGCTTAAATAATGGACTGGAAAGAGTATATTAGAGGCTTAATTAAGTAAAAGAATAACTGTACTTCAGCAGTTTGAATAGTATGCATGTCCCATATATGTTTATGTGTATGTATGCGCGCGCACACACATCAATGGCACCTTCTCTTATTTGCTAGATATTTCAAGCAGAGTTGTAAATTTTCAAAAAGTCATAGCAGAGCGAGCTTTAATACTAAGAAAAAACCCAAACTTTTGTGCCTGATGGAGGTTGCTGGCATCTTTCCGAACAGGTTCTCTAATGGTCTTGTTTCACCATGGCAACCAATATGGAGGTGCTGGCTCAGCAGGTAGTGGAGACTCAGCAGGTGGCTGAGGTGAGTGACAGATGATATCACAACAGTTGGTATATGAGATTTTGAAATTAAAAACTTATTAGGGAGTCCCTGCTGTTTACAATTAAGCATAAACAGAACAGAAGATCTTTAAAGAAAAGTGCTGCTTTACATTTGGGGACAAGCATGAAAACAGTCCAACTGGAACATGTTTTGTTCACCCTACTTTGTTCTGGTGGCCCCCATATTAAGACTGTAAGTAGAAACTTCAACATGAGCTATAGAGAAACTTGTCTGTACTGTGAATTGTTTAAAAAATTAATATAACAAAATTTCTTGTCATTTGATCATTAGATTGACCTTTTGGGACATGGAAAGCTTCTGCACCTAATTGGAATTGTAATCTAGATCCACCACAGTGTTTGAAGTTACCTGTTTTACTTATGCGCCATTCTGAATTTACAGCAAAGTGGTTAACTTAAATCAGTTTTTATATTTTGTGCCCACACTTTAAAGAAAAAAAGCACAAAACCTTCTTAAAGTGATATTAAGTGATTAAGTGATGTCTAGATACATATTCACTGAAGCTTGGATGCTCAAGAGCTAAAAAGTTTAAATCAGCTCATAAACACAAACTGCAAGTGTTCATGGCCATAGAAAATAATTTATCTCCCGCACTATGCAAACTTCAGTCAAAAAATAAGCAAGATCTTTTGTCTGATTAAATTATTTGGTTTAGCATCCTTGAACTTTACTGTGATTTTTCATATCGTTACGTAATTAAGGGATTTAATAAATAATAAAGGGCAAATGGGCTGAGAGATAAGGCCACTTTTCAGACATTAGTGTGGAGTTTTCTTTCACCTAATGATCTAAGATTACACATGTATATTAAAAATATTTTTATTTCAAGAAGTCCTATAAAAGAAGAAAATATAAGTTTAATTCTGGTTTTAGAAGTTGATTTGAGATTCTGTACTTAGAAGTACATTTTTAAAAAAGAAATTTCATTCTTTTTAACAAAATGGCCTAGTGAGTGTCTTGAAATTAACATCTTGGAATAGTTTCAAAAAACTTCTTAAGTTTCACAGTGAAAACCAACAAGAGATTTTTCACTCTAGTTTTCTGTACCAGGTATGAATTTGGCAAGCTGCATTTTTTTAAAAACACTTCCAAATATATTTGAAAGAGAAGCCTGTAATGGAAAACTTTATACTATATTGGTATAACATCTAAAGCACATAAAATATGTGACATCTGTAATTCCTCGTGCAGGAAATGCACCGTGGTAACATAGTGTGATGGTTGTATCTTGCCACTGGAGAGATCGCTCCATCTCAAGAGTGTATGAAGCTCTGTGATTTCTTCGTGGCCGGTGGGTAAATAGAGGGTTCCATCTCTTTATAGTATTCAGCTGCTGCTTAAATGATATGCCTGTCCACTGCGTAACACCATGAAAACTGTTCATGGAAAACCAGTTGTAAGCAGCATTATCTCATTAGGAATTCATTAATACTATGACCATGTTAATATTGAATAATTTCTTTATGAATGGCCGACTGCCTGCTATTTGTTTTCTCAGTTTTTAATACAGGTAAATACATAACTAGTTTTCTTTAAATATGCTAAAATTCTATATTTGTACTCACCATATTTTAGAGAAAATCAAACTTGGCACTGGCTTTAAAAAATTAGAGACTTTTGGAATATGATATTTTTTGTCAATGAAAATTAAATGGAAGAAGAGGGTTATTGACAATGCACTGAATTTTAGGTTATGAACTGTGAGAGACAAGTTGCAACTGGAATAACCTAATGCAAATATTAGTAGCTTTACCTATATCCCCATCACTTTTTCAACATAACTGCCACATATGCAGTGGCATGGGTTTATTGAAAGCTGTGATGCCAAGCACCAAACCAGACTGTCATGCAAGTAGACTACATTGTTTCTCTTTCTTGAGCAATAGTTATCAGTTTTTTCATAAAATGGAATGTTTCACAGAAGTTGCTGAGTGTGCTCCAGTGTTGCATGTATTTTTGTACTTATTCTATTTTTAGGACTTTTAAAAATTGTTCTTGTAATGGTTTCAAATGATTTCACTGCTTTTGCTTCCTTGTGCTTTATATAGTGTCGCTTGTTTAATTTTTTTTCCAATTGTGCATTTCTGAACAGACTGGATGAGAGTTCCATTTTTAGTGTTTGAAGTTGCCATTACTTACAGTTCATGAAACTGAAGAACAGAGAGCAGCTAGGGGATTTGGAGGGAATTTCAGCAGTTTCTCCTCATCCTGTGGAGCTTTTGAAAAGCAGGAAAAATACTTAAGCCTTAATGCAAAAATAAGTAATGCTGCTTTTCTAAAGTATTTATTTAGTACTGTCACTGTACAATATGCAAGTGGCCTAGGTGCAGTCCCAGCACCGACTTAGATCTGACTTGAATACTGTTTAAGGAAAACGTGTTTGTTTTTAAAGTGGAGGTGCATTTCCTGTGTAGTACCTATTATTTTAATGCAAAATTAAAAAAAAAATGTAACAGAGCTGTTTTGGGTGGGGTGTGGAGGAAGGGGAGGGAATGTGTGGTGGTGGAAATAAGGGCTATTTCATCTTTCCAACAGCAGCTCTGGTGTAACCAGGAATAATTTTTAGTAGTTGCTATAACCTGGCCAGCTCTCTGGCTGCCACAAACTATTCCCAGTGCATCCTTTTCCTTGTCAGAGGCTCCAGGGAGAGAGTTACATGAGGTGACTGTTGAGCCCTGTGCTTCCTGGATCTTGTTTATGACAGTTACATTGCTGGAGAATTTTCAGTTGTTTTCAGTTCCGTCAGTGTCCTGAAAGGAAACTATCAAAGTCTGAAGCCTTTTGGAAAGCATGTTTTCCCATGAAACTCAAAAAAATACTGTATATCTTTGTCACATAAAATATTTTCTTGACCCTCTTCAGATATCTCTGACATGTTACATCATAAGTAGTTCTGCAGTTCAGATTTTCGTCCACATGAAGATATGCTTGAAAAGGAGAGTGGAAACACCGTTGTTCTGATGGAACAAGTTTTTACTTTGTTTTAAGAATTAAGAAGTATGACATAAGACCCTTTATATTTAATATTTTATTGCTGTCATTGGCCACTTCCTCATTTCTGATGATTTTTCAAAGTGGAGTTTTGATGCAAAGTCCTCTTAAACAATTTTTGGTTCAAATACAGCTTTTCTCAAGTTTCAATACATCTTTTCTCAAGTTCCTGTTAAGGGTACCATGAGCCTGAGAGGTATTCACAGAAAGTGCAAATGGGAATAAGGAGATTGTATCTGGTTTAGGCAGTTGGGCAGCATTTGAACTGAAGACTGTTGCCAGATGTGGCATAGCTGCTGGTGTAATAGAAGTATGGGGTGTTCCATAAGAGCTGGTCTAAGATTTTCTTTAGCATGCAGATGTGGCAATTGCAGTTTCTTCCATGATTGTTGCCTTTTTATGTGCTATACAAGATCTTGCACTGGCATCCTATTAGGGCAGTTAAACTCGAGTTCTAGTGGTGAATTTGACTTTTATCTGCCATCCTACAAAGGGCCACTTGGGAGTGGTCAGGAGAGCTAATTCCAAGGAGAATAATTGAAACGGTTTTTAGATGTATCTTACAACTGTCAAAGAAATATATTTGGATATACATTTTTGGTAAAAGCCTATTATTAATTTAATAGCTAAAGCTACTCATTAGGAAAAATATCTATGGAAAAATAAGTCTTTCTGATTTGATTTGATTTGCAGGTGTAAAACTTGGTACCATATTTTTCATTTAAATTCTTTAGTTATTTTATGGGTGCAGTTAAAAATATTTGGTCTGTGATTGCTAAATTATGCTTTAATTAATATAGGAAAGAGAATAGAAATTATTCAGCCTGAAATTGGTTTACAGATAATGTATTCAAGCAATACAATTACTTTGGCTTTTACTGGAATGCGTGTAGAAAATGTTTTTCTGCTTAAGTTAGAAAAGATTAGAGGCTTTAAAAATTTCTATCTATGTGGCCAATGGATTATTCCTTCAATTTATTTCTCAAATGCTGTTTTTATAATCATTGTCGAAAGGGGGAAATAAGCTATAGAAAGTACAGAAAATTTGGTTAGTCAGGACAAATATTTATTATATATGTACATATGCTCGTACAAACACACATAGATGCATATGTACATGATGGGTAAATCAGTCAATTACTATATAAACACGACTATATGCCTATGAAGAAACCTTATTTATTTCTAATGACATAAAATAATAAAATGCTTGGAGAAACTTAACTTCAAACTACTAATTTTATATATATACATATATTTTATATATATACACCCATCTACTGGAAGTTTAATATGATTTCAACTAAAATTTAGAAACTGAAAAAAAGTAGAAAAAATAAGGTAAATATAAAATTATATATATTTATGTTTAAAAAGAGAAAAGATATTAGTAATTTAAACAGAAGAAACCAAATTTGATTTTGCCAGCCTTCAAAATGCACCTAATTGCCAAATACTTGTTTTTAGTTTAATGATGAAAAAGGTAGATGCATATGTGTTTAAGTGTGTCTTTGTATTTCTTGAGCTTTGTACAGATTTTCTGTGTCACTTAAGGCAAATCATTATTAATTTCTATAAACTTCAGCATATGAAATTATTGCTAGTGGTACTTACTGGTTTGAGAGCGATAGCAGTTATATTCTAGATAGAAATAATACTTTCTTCTACACTAGATCACAGTTAGTTGACCTAACATTTACGGTGTACCCCTGCTGTAAATACACTCCCATAGGTAATTATGTATGGATACTATTTTTAGAGAGATGTACAATAGATGATTGTGTTTTCTGTCAAGTAAAGTGTTTAATTTCAATAGTGAGCATATTTCTGTGCTGTGGAATCCTTGAAATTAGAAGAAAATACTAATGCTACTTAGACAACTAAATTATTCATTTGCTGCAGAAACTTTTCTAGTGGAAGTCCACTGGATTTTGTTGTTTATTGTTGTACAACTTGTCAAGTAGATGCTCACTTTCTCAAAATTTCATGTACCATAACTTTAACAAATTTAACTTTTGAAAATCTTTAAAATATTTTTTGTTTTCATCAATTTGTCAGCTTTCACTGCCGCCTCATGAAAATGTTTTGTTGTGGAATGAATTTTTAGAGCTAAAGATGCTCTATGGGAAATCTGACGGATTTTCCTTTCAATTTTGCTAATTTTAAATTATTTTTCCAAGTGAGATCACATGGGACTCACAAGACCTGGGGATCAGGCCCAGCTAGCGTGGGTTTAGGAAAGGCAGGTCCTCCCTGACCAACCTGATCTTGTTTTATGATGAGGTGACCCACCTCATGGATGAAGTAAAGGGTGTGATTGTGCCTACCTGTACTTCAGCAAAGCCTCTGATACTGTCTCACAACACTGTCCAAGGGAGGCTGTGGCCCAGGACTTAGGTGCATCTTCATGGGGTTAAGAACTGGCTGGGTGACTGGGGCCTGAGAGTGGTGGGGAGTGGTGCCACATCCATTCTTCAGTCACTAGTGGGGTTCCTTAGGGCTGTTTTGGGCCCAGTTCCCTATAATATTTTTATGGATGACCTGGATGAGGGGACTGAGGCCAAGGCCAACAGTGTGAGGTTCAACAAGGCCATAGGTCCTGCTGTTGGGTCACCACAACCCCACACAGCACTCCAGGCTTTGGGCAGTGTGGCTGGAAAGCCACTCAACAGGAAAGTACCTGCAGGTGCTGGTTGACAGTGGCTGAATGTGAGGTGAGTGTGCCCAGGTCACACAAGAAGACCAATGGCATCCTGCCTAGGATCAAGAGCAGCATGGCCTGCAGGACCAGGGTAGTGGCTGTTGCTCAGTACTGGCCACTGGTGATGCCACATCTCAAATCCTGGGGTCAGTTCTGGGCCCTGCTGTGCAAGAAAGACATTGAGGGGCTGAAGTGTGTCCAGAAAAGAGGAAAGGAGCTGGAAAAGAGTCTGGAGAGTCAGTCACTGAGGGGTGGCTGAGGTAGCTGGGTTTGTTAGGCCTGGAGAAAAGAAGGCTCAGGGGGGACCTTTTCAATCTCGACAACTCCCTGACAGGAGGGTGGAGTCAGGTGGGGGACAAAAAGAAATCGCTTCAAGTTGTGCCACATGGGGTTCAGGTTAAACATACATTGCAAACCCAGAAAACAACGTGGCTGTTCAATTCCAAAATGTTTAAAGAATTTCCATGCAGGTGCCTTATATCTGTCTTGTCTATCTTTCTCCTTGAACAATACAGAAGAATAGACTATTCTTTTTCTCTAGGCTGCCTGCAGTACATTGTGGTGTAAGGTCTGAAGATGGATCAATGAAAGGCTAAGAATTCTACAGCTGAACAATTGTGAAACAGTTTTAAAAGACCTTCTTGCTCTAATTTAGATCTTTTAAAGGGCACACAGCCTTGTTAATAATTCGGCATGGAAGACAAGATCATCAATTAAATGTGTCCTCTAAGAGTCTGGATTTTTGAGAGTCTTTTTTTCTCACATCTTGTTTTCTGCAGCTGAAAACTTTGGATCATCAAATAATTAGAAGACACCTCTTATTTCTACATCTTTCCTGTCTGTTTTCCTCATTTAGTGTGAAATTTTTGTGACCTGTATTAAAGATTGTATGTTTAATTTAGATTACACTTTTATAGTATGTGGAACTACTTATGGTATAGGCAATAGGGGAGTAGATGGTATGATTTCATTAAGTCTTGTGTATTTTAATACCTCTACTTCCCCAAAGGGACTGTAGTTCATGTTCCTTGCTATCCAAACTGGTTTTTCTTTATGTCATAAATTAACTTTTCTGTATATTAAACAAAGATTTTTCAAAGCAAGCTAAAACTGAAACTGTCCTGTTGTCCAGCTGTAAAATTTTTGATATAACTCCAAGATTGTTTAGAAGAGGATTTGATAAAAACAACTTGTGACCATCCTAGTATTGGACATGTTAATGCAGATACCAGGTTGATAGAATGGTTTGGGTTGGATGAGTCGCCTTCCACTATCCCAGATTTCTCCAAGCCCTGTCCAGTATAGCCTTGGACACTTCCAGGGATCCAGGGGCAGCCACTCTAGGCACCCTGTACCAGGGCCTCACCACCCTCCCAGGGAAGAAGTTCTTCCCAATATCCAATCTAAATGTTGTCATCTATGTTTAATTCAACATTTAAAATTTTTGCTCTGAAAATGGCTTTGCAAGGGATGTTATTCGCACTAAGTATTCAGAACTAAATTTGCATTATAGTTTGGTGTCTATAAAGGTATGGAATAGGATAAAAAACAATAGTATTCAGAAGCAGTGTGAAAGTTAATCTCTGTCATTCAAAAGTACTTTGAAATTATTAAAAGGGGAACTACGTAACATTTTACTTACAGAAGAAAAAAAATGAGACAAGTGTATATTCGAAAGTTAAAAAAAGTATTTCTGCATTTCAGCAAGCTAAAGAATCATACAGTACTTACCTAGTGATTCATTTGAGCAGCATGTGGTGGTTTGGTTTTGTCAGGTTCACTCCATTTCCAGAAAAAGAAAAATATTCTGATAATTCATTGAAAGCCAATCCAAGTTGGTTAAATGACTGTAACCTTTCCAGTAAATTTAGATTCTAAACTATAGGGCTATCTGATCTTTTATAAATATAGGTATTTTAAAAAGTGTTCAATACCTTAACACTGAATTAAATTTCTGTATGTTATTTACAGGTGCCGACTCTTCAGACTTCGTTATCTGAATCTCCAGTGATGACCAGCCCTTCTCAGCGTATCCAGATAATTTCCACAGACGCCTCTGTAGCTTCACCACAACGCATTCAGGTAAAAATCCAATAATTAACCAACTATCATAAATTTTCTTTTTTTCTTCTCCTCCTACTTAGCTTTATACAAAAGCATGCTAAAGACTATGGAATACTTCCTTTAAGTCTTGTGAGATTAGGTAATTTTTAGTGAAAATTAAAATTCTTTTTCCCTCAGTATTGGTGCTGCCTAGATGGCTGTATATAATAGTTAGCCAGTGAGGAGTATTAACACAGGTTAAACCTTGCCTGCACAAGCAAATTTCCAGAGCCCTGGCCACACCAAAGGGTGAGATATTGTCAACAGATATCTGAGATTGTCTCCAAGTGGATTCCTCTTCCACAGCCAGTAGGAGATTGATCTATTTAGCATGAAGTTGGCCTTTGGGAATGCTGCACGGTGGAACTTTGTTACTGGGAGATAATAAAAAGATGTCATTAATGTATCAGAATGTATTCAATGACAAATTACATAGGACTTAGTAAATTTTAATGAAATTCTAGTGCATATTGATATGGTTACTCTACCAGGCAAAACAGAGATCATGCTACCAGACAAGTGTATCAGAAATAGAAACCTTCCATCATAACAGAATCTTGAAAATTGGCATGTGAAACAATAAAGCTGCCTGATTCCATCTTTTGATGATAACTTTAGGGAGTAACATCTGACGTAAAATATATTGGTAAATGTTAACTGGGGAACATCTCCCTAGTGATATTTATAAAGAAAACTTTGAGAGAGCTTCTTTGTAATTTTCCACTGATATAATTCTGAGATGTAATGAAAGGTTTTAAAACAAAATTTACTGTGGTCATTAATTTCTTCAATGTTTTACAGATTGTGACAGATCAGCAAACAGGTCAGAAAATTCAAATAGTGACAGCAGTGGATTCAGCTGTGTCTCCAAAGCAACAGTTCATTTTAGCTAGTCCAGATGGAACTGGTGCAGGAAAGGTGATCCTGGCAGCACCTGAGACATCTAATGCCAAGCAGCTTATCTTTACCACCACAGACAACATTGTGCCCGGCAGAATTCAGGTAAATACAGTAATTTAGATGAACCATGTAATATTTTTGTGGGGGGGAGGTTGTTGTTTTTTTGTTTGTTTCTTTTGTTTCTAAATTAAGTCTAAATTGCAGTAGTTTTCTCATGACATGGATCAGACATACTGATTTTAGGCTTCATTGTTCAGTCACAAATCCTTCAGTCTTCACCTACCTCATGTATTCCATTGCACTTATCATCCCTCATCATGTGTTCTCATTCAGGTTCCAAAGACATATGGGAATCCTTAAGATAGTGCTTGTGAGAAGTGCCAGGATTTCTTAGTCTAAGATTCACTCATATACAGAGATACAACTCACCTGAGCAAATTTACATGAGTTCGTACTTTACATTCAGTATCAAGACATTACAATAAAGCTCTTATGTTTTTTTGTCGGTCTTGAGCATAATCTACATGAACAGAAGCTTTGGCAAGCCAATGATGTAACAATAATCTATCTCTCATGAAATTTCAGATTTCTTCCTAGCAGTCTTAAAAAAAAGAATAAAACAAATGAGAATGTGCCTGGTCTCTCTTGTTACTCTTACAATAGAGAATATTTTACAGGAAGAAGAGTAACTTTTACATAAATATTTTTAAAATGTTATTAAAAGTCTTCTAAAATTCATTTTCCATGATAAACAGGATATCTGACATTACAGAGGGGTTGGGTTTTTAAATTTTTCTTGGTTAAATTGAATGTTCAGAACAGAAGTTTTGGAATCCAAGGCCTTTGGAAGCTAAACTGTTTCTGTTATAGATCTGAGCTCCAGGCTATCCTCTCTGAACCACACATCCCTAATAGCTAGAGAAGAGATAGATGGGAACAGCATCTGAAAGCCAACTGTCTTTGGCTAAAGTATAGCAGCCACTTGAGAGTATTTGCAACAAGAGAAAAATACTGTTGATTGCACAAGTGAAGAAACATTTGTAATAAACAAAGCTAGCAGTTTTATTTGTAATTTGTTTTGATATGACTGATTCAAAAGTCTCTCTGTTGTCAGTAAGAACTCTCATTAAATTGCATTTTATACTACTTAATTTCATTCCAAATGCCGTACTTATTCATAAATTCAGTCCCCTCTTCTTAGCTGATACATCAATCTTGTTCTATAGGCAAGACTCCTTCCCTTTATATCTGGCTAATTACATCTTTTTGTTCTGGAATTTTGCTTTAGATAGTGACTGACTCTGCTTCAGTGGAACGTCTGCTAGGAAAAACTGATGTTCAGCGGCCCCAGGTAGTAGAATATTGTGTAGTCTGTGGTGATAAAGCATCAGGTAAGGAAGCCTTCAAAGTGATATTGAAGAAACTTTCTTGAAAGGATGACTGGGATGAAGAGATGATTTTTCATGTGCTTAAACTGATTTAAGTTATGCTCATGGCAAAAGTAACTGAGTTTTTAAATGGAAAAATATACTCTGTATCTATACACAAAAAATAGCTAAACTCTGCCTGGAAGAATATTAGGTTTTCTCCATGAACTGAAGCATACGATAAATTGGCTTAAAGATAAAATAATGATTAAATTGCTCCTGGTAATTGAAAAAGACTGCTTGAAGCATGTAGTCAAGTTCACCACAGTGATGTGCTACCATGAAATAAACATGTCACCTAAAAATGTGTAACTGCTCCAAGAAAATGCTTCTTAGTGCTCTCTAACAAATTTAACACTTCCTGGTAGATTTTTTTCTTCTACTATCACAAAACAAGGCAAGCAGAGATTATGTGAAACCTCAGTGCTTCAGTAACATGCTGTAACAAGGAATCTTAAGATAAAATTTTTTTATTTGTCAAGGGGGTGTTCTGTGCTTTCATCCTAGATAGAAGACACCCTTCTGTCTCTTTTTCTCACTTTCTTTTTCTTCTTTTAAGTTTTTATGAAATTAAAACAATACCAGAATTAATATGGACAGGAAATTTAAATTAAGATTGCATTTTAAATTTTGGTGTAAAATTACTTGTTTTCTGAAATTACTTGAGCTCTTAGCTGATATAGTCTCTAAACGTATGCTATAGTCTGTAACAGCAGATAGAATTGTATCTGTACTTAAACAGAGTGGGAGCTACACCTTCATCAACCACACCTTCAGAAATAGCCTGAGCCTTCCTCTCTTCTCTCCACTCTCTCACCAAAAACCTGACATTAGGTAGACCAGAAATATCTTGTGAGACTGTAGTAATGCTTTCATGGTCTAAAATGCTGGCATAAATCCAAAACAAATTTAAAGGATGACTTACAGTGTTTTACTTAGTTAAAATTAATATTTCTATGCTAAATTATAAGTAATTTTCAACTGATAATATATATGTTTCCTAGGTCGTCACTATGGTGCTGTCAGTTGTGAGGGATGCAAAGGTTTCTTTAAAAGGAGTGTAAGGAAGAATTTGACCTACAGTTGTCGTAGCAACCAGGACTGTATCATCAATAAACACCATCGGAATCGATGCCAGTTTTGTAGGCTTAAGAAATGTCTAGAGATGGG
Source organism: Melospiza melodia melodia (assembly GCF_035770615.1). Lineage (NCBI taxonomy): Eukaryota > Metazoa > Chordata > Aves > Passeriformes > Passerellidae > Melospiza > Melospiza melodia. Next base: position 31,206,299 of record NC_086203.1, on the reverse strand, counting down.
CATGAAAATGGAATGTGAGTGTTAAGTACTCAGTGTGATATTGTTCCTACCAAATAACAATTATGTGGACTACAATTTGTTAGTGTGTTCTTTCTGCTTTGGTATATGTTGCTGGAAGGAAACAACGCTTTGGCAGCATCTAGTGCACCTTTCTTTCATCACCATTTTATGTCTGAGGTGCAGTAGTGGTTTGTTCTGAACCAAGTCTCCAAGTACTGTTGCCTTTGAGGAGCTCAGTTACAGCTGCACTTACAATGCATGTGCCAAACACAGCGTATGTTTATAACAGAAAATATTTTCACATGGATTGACATGAATCTGAATCTAATATTCTGTTTTGAGAATCTGCTTTCCTTCCAGTTTATTTTTGTGGCTTTTTCAGCCAGTGATAGAAAATAGTCTTTTTTTTCCCCTCTTTTTAAATTTTTATGTTAATTTGATAATTTGTGAGCAGTGTTTTATGAGGCATTGTACAAAATGTCATATGTTTTAAAATATGCTTTCATGTTTGTATGTAGTATTTCATAAATTTCCAGTGCTAGCAGCCAAACACTTGTTTCAATATATTTTTGTTTTCAGTTTATATCACGTGTTCTTCAATTTAGCACTACGTGAAACAATTACAAAGTTGTTTTGTGATACGATATAAGCAGGGTTAGTTCCAGCCACTGAGTTCAAGGGAAGCAAAACTTTAAACTGTAAATAGGAACATAATTGTTGTATTTGCACTCGGAAACTCCAGACCTGTTGTGACGATTCTGCTGCTTTACGCACAATGTGCTGAATATAAGATAAGATGTTTGTGCAAGAAAAACCTGCTGCAGTTCCAGATAGCAAACCTTCCTTATTCCAATATGATTTGGGTATATGTTTATTGACTTCACTGGCTTTGAGTCAGGCCTCTGATTAATTTATATGTATTCACCAAGTCAGTAAATTTGATATGCCAATTCGGAAGCCCCTAAATTTTGCTAATAGTAACAGCAATAGTAAAAATAAAACCAGGAACTAAGTAACTCTTGCTGGTTGTGAGGATAACTTTCTGTAATATGTTTAATAATAATATTTTAATATTATAAAGATGTACTTTTCACTTTCTTTAAAAGTTACAAATTGCTTCTTGCTTTTTTTTCATTAAAAAAACTTCCTACACTTGTTTGGCACTTCAGTGACTGCACTTAGTTTGTTTCAATTCTCAAGTATAAATGTAGATTATGAAAGGGTTAGTTTTGGAACACTCTTCCCTAACTGGGAGGAAATAATGGCTGTGAGTGAAGTGTATTTTATGCAGAAAGTATCCTCTCAAGGAATTTACCTGCATCTCTCAGGTAACTTGCGTCTCTTGACTTTTTCAGGGTTTGCATTGTTTTGTGTCATCCAGAATAGAAATCTGCCTAACATTTAGATATAGCTTGTGCCTGTAAAAAAAAATTACAAATTGAAAACACAATCTGTAGAATCTTCCATCTTATCAAATGCCAAAAAAGAGCGATATTTCATTCCAGATCAGCAAAACTTGAAGCAAAAGATTAATCTCTGACTTTCTCAGTTAAAAGTATATGTAAAAATACACATACTCACAGATATAGTAAAACTGGAGCCTGCGTTTCTTCCCTCTTGGTATTAAATTTCCAGTTTTTAACTGAGCTGGTACACTATCATAACTGCAGGAATTTTACTGACTTTTTGTATTTTTCGTTTGAAATATTTCCTTTCAAATCTGTATGTTTCTATCTCTATGTAGCGGTTCAAAGTGAAAGAAAGCCTTTTGATGTGCAACGTGAAAAACCAACCAACTGTGCAGCTTCTACTGAAAAAATCTATATAAGAAAAGATCTTCGAAGCCCTCTAATAGCAACTCCAACATTTGTGGCAGATAAAGATGGGACACGGTGAGTACCTCAGTTCCACGTATCTTCTTTCACGTCATTTGTGCACATTACTTTGCAGTCACACCTATATTCTTTCTCCCCTCTGCTCTTAGAGGGAACAGAAAAGAACTTTAATGCACACATCATCTGTTTCCATTACCAAGGCCAATGTAGGTTCTGCTTCTCATGAAAGTTTTTGTGTCTGCATACAGGTATGTTGTTTTCAGTTCAGAGCTGGCTCTTGTCCAGCCAGGTCAGAGCAATGCAGAGCAACTGAATGATATTCAAGCAGAAAGCATGTAGGCTAATGCTGTGATACATTTGAGTTAGCATTTCTCTGAAATCAGATCTGCAAATGGCAGACTCAGGCTTCGTTCTCCTAAAGACACTAGTTAGGGAGACTCAGTGACTGCTGATTTGCATCCCAAATACTGGTTTCAACAACAGCAAAACAGCAGTTTCCTTTTACTGTATGGAAGATACTCCAAAGTGGTTCCTGTACCTTACTGCTGCAGCAATTCCTGCACTCTCAGGTGTCTCCTTAGGCAATGGGTGTGAAAATGCACATCATTACAAACAAAGGCAAGATTTCTTTTTTTTCTTTTCTGAATAGAATAAAAGAAGTCTAGGTGATATATGACATTTTTAAAACTGTAGTTTATGAATGGTTGAGAACTATGTAAAAAATTGGATATTTTTATTCAGTTTTCATAAGGGAAGAAGTGTGTGTGTTTAATTTTTCATATACATATTCCTTGTTGAACAAATGACACTGCAGTTAGGAAGTTTGGGCAGGTTTCTTGGAGAATTGTTTTTCAGTGTTCTTGTTTGAAAGAGAGACATGAAAGAGAGACTCACAGAGACATTTGCTTCTTAAAAATTTCCTTGAGCTACAGATCCATTACAGACCTATAAACACTACTATAGTCATTAAGAACCACTCTGTTATTTATGTAGGATGTAGATTTGCATAATGCACGATAATTTGCTGCCTGTGCTTGTTCACTATGATAGCTGTTAGTGTAGGACCCCTTGTACTGTAATGTCCTGCAGCCTTGCACCTGTGTTGTGTGCATTGCTGTCATGTTACAGACACTTGGAGCATCACATAAGTAAACTTCTTGCTGACTGTAAAGACTTTCCACTGTCTCCCTAAATTAGATACAGGAGAGGGGGAGGATATTTGATCAAAAAACAGCGGAAGTAAAGGCAGCAGAGATTTTATGCAGGCTTTGATTATGTGACTGTTTCTGACTATATTTGGAATATAAAAAATATTTTTATGACTTTTATTTAGTGCTGGCCAGTGTCTTGCTTGGAATACAGAGTTATGCCTTCCTCCTAAGTCTAATATAAAACTAAAGCTACCAGGTGACTTCTGAGAGCATGAGACGACAACAGCTTTCCTTAAAGCAGACCAAACCAGAACAAAAAGAAAATGAGAAGATATGCATTTGGGAAGTTCTTGTTGTTGTTTTTGTACTGGAAATTATAAGATCTTTCAGTCTTTCTGTCTTTCAAGCTACTTTTTGGGAACTGTTTCAGAAAGACTTAAGTCCTGTTAAATAAACTGTAAGCTTCACTAAATTGTTTATTTAAAAGCTGGTAATTCCTTTTATGATCTCATGAGTTGTTACACATGCTTCTGATTAATGGAAAATACTATTGATCATCAGATGCCTTACGCTTTTGAACAGGTCAGCCGGTCTTCTTGATCCAGGAATGCTTGTGAATATTCAGCAACCTTTGATCAGGGATGATGGTACAGTCCTCCTAGCTGCTGATTCCAAGGTATTACTGTCTCTCTTCAGTTCTGAGATATCTATTAATTTGTTCAGATTACTTTATCTATTAGTCTCAAACAGTTGTTGCACATAGTCTCAAATAGTTGTTGCTCTTGAAAAGATAAGGTTGTGATAAGTGTGAAGAACTGTATGAATGGATATAATAAATTGATCGGTAGGATTGTGGTTTCTTTTGGCAAGCATATTTCTGCAAAAGGTCACCTACAGTTAGTTCTCAATATGATGTCTCATCTGTGACTAGGATTGATAATTATCTTTAAATCCTATTTAAAGATAATTGTGAACCATTGTTCTTCCTGGCATTCAGGAAGAAGGAAAAGGTGCATAGGGGAAAAGGAACAAAAAGATTGAAAATGAGGGGGAAATTATACATATTAACTATAATTTTGATTTACTAAAACAGTGCTTCCTTTTTAGGCTGAAACAAGCCAGGGTGCCTTAGGAACACTAGCAAATGTTGTAACATCTCTTGCTAATCTCAGTGAGTCACTAAATAATGGAGATACTTCTGAAGTTCAACAAGAAGAGCAATCTGCAAGTGAGATTACACGGTATGCCTTCATATTTACACCTTATTTAGTAATTTGTGTTCTATGTGGTGTATCCTTGTACTCATTAATTAAATTAATTTGCCATTGTTGCATGAGACACAGTATAGATTGCCAGACTGCCCCTACTTTGAAACAAAATACCAGCTCTTTAGCAATCAGTTTTGGCTCTTGCCCTCTTGTGAAGAACTGTGTCCTGTGTAACAAGTGTAGTGTTCTAAAGCTAGACCAGATTTGGTTCTCAGAAAAGTTAACAATTACTTGTTTGTGACCTTGAAAGACTCTGAGAATAGCAACATTTCAGTGCCATTTTATTTCACAGATGTATTTTATGTAAGCTTCTCCTGCGCAATGCTTGTGCCCTAAGCCCTGCTCTTTAAGAGTCTGTATTACAGCAGATTTATTTTTGAAATTGTGCTGCCATAAAATCTCCTGGTAATGTAGATTTAGAAAGAGTTTGAAGTCTTTCTTTTCTTAAGGAAAAATATATGAAAAAGGAGCATGGAATATTAAAATTTCCAGCACAGCTTGAGATTTGCAAGGCTGGGATTTTTTTGTTGGGTGTTTTTGGTTGTGTTTTTTGTGTGGGGAAGCAGATTGGTTGAATTTAGCAGTATAGGTTAAATAGACAACATACTTGGACTCAAAATTGTCCACTGTTTCTCAAAAAGAAGATTTTTAGGAGGAGCTTAACTGTCGTGGTTTAAGAATGGTATTCTCCAATTTAATGTTCACACTTAAATTATGCTGCTACTTGCTCCCCCTCTGTCTCCAGTCAGAGGCACAAAAGGCAGAGATCACAGGTTGAAACAGGAACAGTTTACTGGGAACAGCAATGAGACTAGCAAACAAACAGTAACAGCAAAATGAAACAGTAATAGCCACAACATTAATAACAAAAGGTATAAGAAAAATGATTTACACAGAAAAGACCCTGACAGTAAAGAAATACCAGACCAGTCTGCCCACTACACTGACTGGAAAACACCTCTCTGGGGAGAGAGAGAGAAAGCACGAGAGCGAGAAGGACATTAATTAATGTCCATCTGGGCTGACTGGGTTTAAAGGAAGTATAATGGATAGTTCCACACATGAGAAAAACAAGATACTGTACCCAGAGAAGGAAAATGCTCCTTTATTTCTATTAAGTAAGACTGCTAAGTCTTTCATTTGAACTCTTCAAGTGAAGTGAATTAATATTTTAAGATACTTGACACTGCAATGTCAGCTTATGTCAACCTCTTACTCCTTCTTTAAAGCAGAAAAAAAAATTATTAAAATACCTCTCCCAAAAAAACATCTTGACAAAAAAATGGCAAAGAAGCACAATACCATAACAATGTCCACTGGTATGAAATTGGAATAAAAAATTCTTCTTTACATTCAAGCTCTGTTAATCCAAAGAGAATTTACAGTGATCTCTTTGGGTAATGATCCAGCAACAGCTTGAGTATAAAGAAGACCAGGGACCAGTCTCTCTTGTGTTACTGTCATAAGGCTTTTAAGGCTCTATGTATACTGCGAGATCAGGATGCCTGCCTATATTTCATCTTAAGGGAAAGGAAATTCAGGCATATTGTCTAGAAGAAAACCACACTGTTCTCCATTGTTCCAAAAAGCTGGAGATCAAGGATGGGGACAAGGAAGAGGGACTTTGTTCTTCAGAATACATCTGGTCTGTAATCCTCACCGAATCTGTGAGAAGGGGGAATAGTAAATGCTAAGTGCAAGAGGACTGTTGAGATTTATGCCCAGCAGACAACTAAGCCTCACACAGCTGCTCCCTCAGTCCAGTGGGACTGGTGATAGAATCAGAAGGGCAAAAGTGAGAAAACTTGCGGGTTGAGATAAAAACAGTTTAATAGGTGAAGCAAAAGCCACACACACAAGCAATGTAAAGAAATTATTTCACTGCCTTCCATGGGCAGTCAGGGATTCAGCCACCTCCAGGACGGCACGGCTGGGGCATGTGCAACAGTTACTTCCAAAGACAAATACTACCACTTCAGATCCCCCCACTTCCTCTTTTTCCTCCCTTCTTTTTACAAGTGTGACATCACAAAGTATGGAATAATCCTTGTATCAGTTGGGGTCAGCTGTCCTGGATGTGTCAGATCCAAACTTCTTATGCACACCCAGCTTCCTCACTGGGGGGAGGACAAGAAGCAGAAAAGGCCTTTACACAGCACAAGCACTGCTATGCATAACAAAAACATCTCTGTATTATTAACATTGTTTTCAATACAAATCCAAAATATAGCCCCATACTAGCTACAGTGAAGAAAATTAAGTCTATCCCAGCCACAACCAGTACAGCACAAGGCCCCTTTACTAGTACAAAACTAGGATAAAACTGTCAGAGCAGGATTTACAGTACGAAATCCTTCCCTTATAGAGGAGATCTTTTACCAGCAGTATGTGGCCACATCTGTTTGTTTTATTAATGCCCAAAGAGTATAGAGGGACCAAATTGTAATGAAACATCTGACCTTCTGTCATCCTAAAGAGTTCTTGTGTATGTTGCCTCTAAGTTGAAATATTTTATAGCATTTAATTTGAGCACTGTGAAATTTTTAAGATCTAAGGAAGCACTCTTTCATCATTTACTTATATTTTAGGGCATTTGATACTTTGGCTAAAGCACTTAATACCACAGATGGTACAACAGCTCATAACTTGGCAGATGGGATGGATCCTACAGGAGGAGGGAATATTCATGTAATCAGTAGAGATCAGTCAACACCAATTATTGAAGTGGAAGGACCCCTACTTACAGATACACATGTCACATTTAAGGTAGGTGCTTCTTTAAATGTCTGACTAAACAAACTAATGCTTAAGATGTATGCGCTCCTACATAATTTCTTGTCTCATATTCCCAATTTACATTCCTTGCCAGTAGTAATGAGTTATTTAGTACAATTTTCCTTTGACAACTTCTTGTCGCACTGTTGATTGTGATGGACTATGAGAGTACTTTGAATGTTTTTGCTGGTTATTTCACCAATGATAAAAACCAGTTTATGTCTGAACTATATGTGTTGTACTGTACTTTTATTTTTTGCAGCTGACAATGCCCAGTCCGATGCCAGAGTACCTTAATGTGCACTACATCTGTGAGTCAGCATCACGACTCCTTTTCCTCTCTATGCACTGGGCTAGGTCCATACCTGCGTTTCAAGCTCTTGGGTAAATGGACATACTCCGTTTGAATGGTTTGCTTTTGAATGAATTTAAGCACTCATCTGAATGCTTCCAGATATTTTGAACTTTTTAGTTACAATATTTTTTCATTTTTAATTAATATTTTAAAATGTGTGAAGACTATGCAATATTCCCTGTTTTGAAGAATAAAATAGAAGATGGCAGAAGGGAGGGTAACTACAATATCTGATGTTACTGTGGGTACATAAACTAAATCCAAATCAAAAGCAAGCATTAATTTGTAGAAATTAAATGCTTGCTTGATACCTTACTAAAGAACTGATGAGCACCATTTCACAGATAAGCCAAAATGGTTTCATAGTCTATAATTTCTTTTTGCTTCTTGAAATACTTGCAATATGCTATATATGCCTGTTACCAAAAAGGTTTGCAACAGATTAATCCTTATTATGAATTGTTATACATAACATAATTATACATAGGGCAATACCAAGCTGATATGCAAACTACCTAGTGTTGTTTGATTTTCTGCTGTTTATAGGCAGGACTGTAATACGAGCCTTGTGCGTGCTTGCTGGAATGAACTGTTTACCTTAGGGCTGGCACAGTGTGCACAGGTGATGAGTCTGTCCACTATCCTGGGAGCAATTGTCAACCACCTCCAGAACAGCATACAAGAAGGTATGTTACCAGTGCTGCTAACAATACAGGGATGTTTGGATAACTGTGGCCAAAGGTGTTTCCCCTCAGTGTCTAAATTGTTCACCAGTAACCAGGAGAAGGTGAAGCTTTCTCTTGCATAGTTACCTTTCCCCTGGTGATTGACAATTTTGTTGCACTGTCCTCACAGAGATATCTGTGGGATAGAAGTGTCCATAGAGGCAAGGCGGTCTTCTATGCCTGACTGATATTACAGAGAAAGTACATCCTAAAATACTCCTTGGATGTGCTCAGAGGGTTTTCTTCCCATCCAGATGTATGTTTTTTCCTCTTAGAATAATGATATCCTCTTCCAAACCACACCAGACTTTTTCCTTCAGGAACTTTCCTTCTCCTCTTTATGGTGTAAAAACACAGCGTTTGCCAATTATCACAACAAGCATATTGTTGCATGTATAATGGTTTTGGATACTACTGTAATGCAATAATGATTAATGTATTTTGAAGTGCCCTTGAAGCATTAAGCAACCTCATTTCTTGACATTCTTAACAAGATGTATGTAATTTTATTTTTTAATTCAACATTGGTCTGTTGATAATGATGATTATATCTTGAATGGATGAAAATCTGTTATATTTGCTTTTTTTTCATTCTTTAAAGACCTTCCAATCAATAGGATTCATTGGAATGAAAATAATATTTACTTTTAAAAGGAGGAAGAAAACAATGCTACCAGTTTTAAACTCTGCAAAGACAGCATAATACATGAAAACTACTTTAAATTTACACGTCCGTTAAAAGCAGTTATAGAATACTATTTAGTACCATTTAAAAATACTTTTTTATGGTGTCATTATTTTGCACACAGAAAAATTAGAAAATAGTTTTTTACTGAGGAGAGTAAAACAGATGTGTTTTTCCATACCTGAAGGATATTAAATATTTTTCCAGCTATCTTCTTTGTATATTTTATAGTTCTACAATCAAGCTTTAATCTACTTTATTACCTTCATCATGATAAAGTAAATTAGACTGAAATTTGATTCTTTAATGGATATTATGCTTTAATTGCTTTCATAACGAATATAGAGTTGTTTCTTGTTTTGGTTTTGGGGGGGTTTTTGTTGGTTGGTATTTGTTTGTTTTGGTTTGTTTTCTCATTTAAGAGAGCCTGGACAGTCCCAAAATACAACAGAGTGCTGCCTCTTTCCTGGAGTTGAAAAGATCAGTAGGGAAACCTGCATATTGGATGTTCTGTGCAAAGTTAGGCTTTATATCTGTTTCACAACGCACAGAACTGTGTATTCCACCTTTGTTCCAAGCAGTGGAGAGGAGTAAGTGGGAGGGCTGTTACAGCTGGTTCCACTTCTGTTCTTATGCATCAATTGTAAAAAAATATTTTTTTTCTAGAACCTGCACTTACACTCATACTGCGTTAGCTGAAACCAGCCAATGAAAGAGGATCATTAGTGTTATTTATCTATTCTGCAAAGTTATCATGTTACATTTGTATTATACCTTCAAAATTCAAAACAAAGTAAAGAAATTTCAGAACTTTATTTATTAGTGATGAAGCTGCTTAGAAACTCTGGAATTCTAATTTTCTAAAATTGCTTTTCCTGAGTTTTTCTAGACCATATTTTCCCATTTAATACAGAAATAAAAACATTACATTATGTCTATCTTCATCTGTCTCGAGTAACTAAAAATTTGTATCACAATTAATGATTTAAGAAATGTAGATTATGTTTTCATTCTTATTTCAAGACTGTGAAAAAAATGGTTCTTCCATTCATTTAATCTTCTTATTGCAGTTCCAGAAAATAGATCAAATCATAATAAACTATGTCAAAGATTCTGTTTAAGCAACATGGAGTCTAAGCAATCCTATGCACTATAAGCTGTATAGAGAAAAATAAAATATTCAAATTAAAATTATTTGAAATACTAGCATTGGAGATTATGACTGGAATAAAATTCTTCTAATATGTTTTTCAAGGAAAGGCTTTTATCCCTTGTAAACTGACTTCTGAAGTTTGATAATAGTAATTATATATTTTTAAAAAGTCTTAATGTATTCTCTAATGTTTTTATTCCTTGACTAGTTTTAGATATGGAGTCCAATATAAGGATTTCTATTTACCAAAATAGAAATCTCTCCCTTCCTAGGTTTGCAGCTAATACCACTCACTCGTAACAGATCTATAAATAAAATACATCTTTTAAATTGAAATTTTAAGATAGATTATGAACCCAGTATAAGGAATGTGATCTTTCAAATGATGGAAGAATCTGTGTATGTGTATTTCAGTGCATTTACCCTATCAGATGGGAAAAAGACTATTTACCATAGCTAATGAAAAGTTCACTCCTAAAAGTACGCACAGAGGAGAAAGTAGTACTGTCATTACTGTTCTTTTGTAAAGAACATTCACATTCTATTCACTTTTGTAAAGGCTAATTCAATAATGTTTGAATTTAAAATTAGGGTAGCGCGTTAGTATTTGCTTTGTGCTTCTGTTCATTCCCAGAATCACTCTAGCCATTTTTAGGATAATGCAGCATCATTTCAGAATCTCTGCTCAGAACAGTACTTCACTGGAAATGGTTTGGTGTGGCAGATTATGCTGTCCTGGCGACAGGATAACATTCTGTTGCTAGAATGTTCTTAACATTGTTTGCTAGCTCCGGGTCTGTCTCAGACTTTAAAAATTCACTTTGCTTTCATAATAATTCAGGCCATTCTTATATGTTAAGTGGTTCCAAGACAGCAAAAGACTTGCAAATATCATTGACTTGGTTTATAAAACTTTATTTGTTAATATATTAGAAATGCTTGAGCTCAGATGAAATAGTAAGCAATATCTTTTTGTAGATAAACTTTCTGGCGACAGAATAAAGCAAGTCATGGAACACATCTGGAAACTTCAGGAGTTCTGTAACAGCATGGCCAAGCTTGATATTGATGGATATGAATATGCATACCTTAAAGCTATAGTCCTTTTTAGCCCTGGTAAGGAATTCAGTAATCATATATTTTTAAATAATAAGTCTTAATATGCAAATTCTTTAGTATTTTTTAAATGAGACTAATGTCTTGAGATGAGACTCCTCATCTCAAGGAGGAGTTGTTGCAGATAAAATTATTGTTTCATAATGATTATCATAATAGGTGTCTTAAAATAACTTCAGAGCAACATATCCATGTTATATACAGTTCAAATCTATCAGGTGTTTCTAGTATATTCATCCTAGAAGATTAGATTCTCAAGTTACCTTCAGCTGAGAATCTATGAGTAATAAATTATCTGGACCGTGTGCTAGCAATATTAGCGAGGTAAATGGTGAGGGGGATTAGAAGCAATGCATTTACCGAGTGACAAAAAGAAATCTGCTTCAATTTTAGTATTTTTAATATAAGAGGAATAGCTGAAATATAAGCAGAAATACCTATTGTATATGAAACTTCCACAAAATCTCAAAAACTGAATGTAAATAGGCTGTCTTCCATCTGTTACTAAAAAATGACAGCAGACAGCTAAAGCAGTTTCTGAAATATGAAAATTTACTCAAAGAAGACCCTAAGGATTTTCTGGAACGATAAAGAAACTAGAAGTGGCAGTCTTTTCAGCAAAGATGGAAATGTTTCAAGGACACACAAAGGTTAATCTAAAACTGCTGACAGGTTGAGTAAAAGAGAAGGTTTTGCTCAGAAATGCATATTATTTACTTTAATTCAAAGGTATTTACTACTTTGTATTTAATAGAATACAAAGTAAAAGGATATATTGCTATTGGTGTGTTTGCTTGGGGTTTTTTTTGCATTCGTAACTGTTTTTCTCTTTGTAATAAAAGTTAATTAGAAGATACTGGTGTCCTGAAATGTTCTTTTGAATTTTTTGGGGGAGATTGTCCCATTAGAGTTAGGTTTGTTAGAGGTTTTGAGTTGGAAAAGCAAGAAACGATCCAAACTCAAGGTAGCTCTTTCCTATTTCAAGGGACAAGCAGTTTGGACACATGAGTGAAGATATTTCGGCATACTAAGAGAAGTGATATTTTGTGGGTTTGCTTTTTTTTGCTCTGAGAACATGGCTGAGGAGCTGAGCTAGCTGGAATTAAAACATGAGACAGACTTGAGAAGATAAGGACATTGATCTATCAAGAAAATAACCCTAGATACTGCTTAGCCAGCCTAGTTAAAACAAATCACAGAGGCAACCATTTAAACAGGCAAAGCTAAAAACAAATTCTATGTCATTGCCTGGTGCACACATACAGGCTTAATCTTTGTCCACTTTCTTATGGATACACACAGCTCTAGAGAGAAAAGTGAACAAGCTAATTCTGAAGCCAGGAAGTAAATGTTTACCTTTCTACAGCTAGGATGTTAAACATCACAATACCAGAAAAATATTTCATTGAAATTAAATGTGAGAGTCTTATAAATACATTTATTTCACAATGTATAGGGAAACTATCGACCTACAGAAATGTTTTGTTTCTTTAGATCACCCTGGTCTGACCAGTTCAACCCAAATAGAAAAATTCCAGGAGAAGGCACAGATGGAATTGCAGGACTATGTACAAAAAACCTATCCAGAAGATACTTATAGGTATTTATCTCTAAAGTACCCAAAGTAATGTTGTGGGCTGTAGCTAACAGAAGTACGAAATAATGTCATTGATGGTTTTGACTTTCGGGGTTTGGGTTTTTTTCTGACTGTTGGTGAGAAAGAACTAAAACCCAATTCATAAAAGCAGGTTTGTTTAAAGATATATAGAAACAAGAATAGCTGTCTAGCTTCCTCCATGTAAATTAAATTTATTAGTACTTTCTTGGCTTTTGAGGGATTTGAGATTGTCATAGTCATGTTTCAAAAAGAAAACAGACTTATTTTTTTAGAAGTTTGGGGGATAACTGCTTCAACTGATTAATTCACATTGCTTCTTTTTTCAAGTTATTATTTTAAAGTCTCTTTGACAACTAAAAGGTGATTATCATCCTTGAAATGTTTTTTTAAGTTGCATATGCAGGAAAATGTTAAAACTGTCAGTTATAGCCCTTGGAAAAACAATGACACATATAATAAGGAACAACAACCATTTCTCAAACTTCTGTTTATAAGAAATTCCCACATCCTAGTTATTTTCTCCCCCGGGTTTAGTGGTTTTTTTTAATTTCCAAGGACTTCTCTGAAATTATTTAACTTGGTTTTTTTTTCACTTCTCAGCTCTTCTGTTTGTTATGTGCTAGAAACAATTACTGTATTTTCTAAGAATCTCCACCAAAACTCAAAATTCATCAACACAATAATTCTCTGCATTTTCAGGGAACTACTCACCTTTGTCTGTAAGATATACTAGAACATGTTTTTTTTTACTGTGGAAGACATCCTCATGTAAAGAATAAATCCCATACACTTAAGCAAATTCTTCCATGTACAATTGAGGCCTTCTGGTTTGATTAGTGAGAGCTGAATATCTACCATAAAACTAAAGTTTGTTCCATATACTTACTTCTCATAATAGTGTCTTGGGGAAGAAAATCAGAGTTACATTCCCCAAGCAGTGTCTTGTATTTTAACTAATAGTGTCTCTATCTCTATGCTCCCCTACAGACAAGTTTAGAGAACAAATCTGTTTATTTCTGAGCAACTGAGTGCTGGTAGAAATTAAGATAGGGGACAAGTGTTACAATTTTCATAAAAACAAGAGCATAGTTTCAATCTTTTGGCCCTAATGTTTACAAGATATGGTATATTAGCAGTATGGACCTTAGATATTTTCTCCACAAATATTCAAGCATTTTCTAGAGCACCTGTGGTCAGTGCTACTCGAGGTTTGCTATTACGTGGCTCTGGTTCAGAAAATTTATTTGGTTTAGCATTTGTGATGCACATCTGCCATATGAATGACAGCAAAATGCTTTCATCACTGTCCTAAATTTCATATTAATGGGAAGTCTAGCATATAATACAGTCACTTCATTGTATTGGATATCTGTTAACATCTTGGTAAATAAAACACCAGGGCAATTTGGGAATATTTATGCTTAACAGTACATTCCCCCAAATTCCTTTTCTCGTTAGAAGCCAATTCTCTTTTTTCTGTTTATATACATCCAGCCCCCTTCCTGCTATCTCATGTGGCATGAAGTTGCTAGGCAACTGAGGACTATGCTGTTTATGGCTGAAATTTTAATTAAGCATTGTGCTCCTAAAATGGTTCAAATGTTCACACTAATCAACATAAATATCATTAGTCTCAGCACTGTTTGTCCTGAGCTGGGAATTTCAAAAGCAGGCCAAGAAAATTGTGTGTTTGTAAGTACATGTTCTGTCTACAAAGGGCATTAACACGTCCCTTTCATTGGAAAACTACAAAGCTACTTAGGTTTCATTTTGCTTGCAGGATAGAATAGCAACCATTCTTTTTGTGGTGTAGCCAAATTAGCTTTAATTGCCTCTTTACACCTATTCATGAATTATGGTAATTATAAAGGCAGATCCAGCTCTTTAGCCATACAGTATCTTAAACTGGTCTTACATGTATTTATAACCCACTGAACTTCTTTTTCAGGCTAGCCCGGATCCTAGTTCGCCTGCCAGCACTTAGGCTGATGAGCTCTAGCATCACTGAGGAACTGTTTTTCACAGGTCTCATTGGAAACGTTCCAATTGACAGCATAATCCCCTACATTCTCAAAATGGAAACAGCAGAATATAATGGACAAATAACTGGCACATCTGCATAGAGGGAACAACGTAATTTGAGGGATTGAAGTAATTTTCACAAAACCCGTATAATTATGAAGTTAAAAGAGTAGTGTTTCAGTATGTGCAGATAATACCAATTGTTATCAGTTTCCTGAGAGATTTCTCGTTGTCTTTTTTTGATGTTGACAAAATTTAAAGCAGCTATTAAAAGACCTATTATAGGACCTTTCCTGCCACAAGGAATATTTTGGATGCCTTTCATTTAAAAGGCCATAGATTACTGAACATACTTTTCACATGCTTTGTATTTAGAAACTATCAGTGGTTAAAAAGAGTTTTATAATATCAGAGTAGTAATAAAATTACTTTAAAAGTAAAAGAACAGTATGTATATATTTAAAAATATCCTTGGAATGAATGTCTAGCAAATGCCAGGGTATAATTACTAGCACTTTGTAATCACTTCTTGTCAGAGCAACAGCATCATCAACATTCTGTTTATGAGTATGGAAAATGAAAAAAAATGGATATGTCCTTAGTCAAAATGCTAGCAATTTTTGTAAAAATGTAGAATGCTAAAGGAGACAATCATTTAATCTACAAAAAGTCACTTGCTGTTATGTTATGCATGAAATAATTAATGTGGATTCTTAAATCAGATATCCACATTATATAAAACTTCATCTATTAAATTAGTGCAGTTGTAATACACGGTACAGTACAGTCATATTATGTGCTACAGGAATTCCCCACACTAAAGAAAAAAAGTGTTTGTCACAATAATGATTAAATATGCAGGTTCCTTAAAGTGTTTATTCAGACAAACACAATCATGACAAACGTTATTCTAAGAGGCAGCCTTTTTACTTAGGGGAAAATCAGTCATTAACTGGAAGAGCAGTAAATTTCAAATAGAGCTGTGTGGTGCTCTTTGAGTATGCTCTTTGTATGCTGCAAATTTACTCCTCCTCTCTGTACTCTGAACACCCTCATAATGTAGCCACAGGGTACAATTTAAGACCTGAAATGTGTAGAACCTCTGGTTGTCAGCAAGAGTTTATTCCAAAGCTTTCTATTTCTCCTTCCCTCCCTCATGAAGCACTCCTGATTTTGCGGTGTTCTCAACTTTCCTGTCACTCACTTTGAAACCAAAATATAGTTAGGATTTACTTTCACTCATGTACAATTGCAGTTGATGACTGATGCACCATGGAGGTATAAAATGAACTACTTTTTAATTGTCTCGAGTGATGAGCCATCAATATGTCTGCTAGTAGTACTGGCCATTAGCTGCTAGCATAGGTTTCATTTTACTATAATTTAATATTATGGCTGTTCAGTATTTTAAAATCAAAGATTTTTTTTTAAGTCATAGCAATTAATACCTTCATCTACCTGATCCTGGCACATTAGATGCATTAATTCTTTTAATTATTTGTGTGTTAGAGGCATTCTTACTTTAGTAGATTTATGTGACAAAACTTATCTAATGGTAAGTTCAGCACTTTGGTTTTTCTTCTGTTATTGATATTTATTTAGAAACATCAACTAGGTTGGTGTTTGTGACTTTTCAGAGTCTGAATTGTAGCCAAAAGACCTTAAGCAGCTTTAGATGAGGCTTCTAAAGTAACAAAAAGAACCTGTATACTTCATGTTTGTTAGGAGGCTGATATTTGTAGCACTTACTGTTACACAAAAGACTATTTAATTTCAGCTTCTGGATGCATTAGTCTTCTATAGTTACTCTTTTTAGCACATTCAGAATCTTCTTTTCTCAGAAGAGTATTACTGAGTTCCAGTAATGCAGAGATTTGTAATACAGCACTTGTATCTATCTCAACTTTTGCTATAGCAAATGAAATTGTCATATTGTTCATGCAATGGAAAGTCTGCTCTCTACACGTGAAGTCAGCTGGACTTCAGCTTTTAGTACCAACCATTTGACTGTAGTGCAACTGCTGTGGGATTGTGTCAGCACTTCTGCTGCGCAGTCCTTATGTTAAGGGTATATAACTTAAAAATTAAAAGTGATTAATCAGAAACAATAGCTACCTTGGAAGAAGTAGTCGCTGCTTTTGTTAAAATTTAAAATTTTACTTCTACAAGAAGAATGCATTGAAATATTTTGATTTCTTTAATTGCCAAAAGGATTACAGAACTTAATTTTCTTTCAGAATTTAATAAAAATTATTTAAGCAGATCAGAAGGCATTTTAATGGTAAATTAAATGGTCCTTAGCACAAAAACTAGCCATTGGAATATTTGGTTTTAAATCTCAATACACACCAGCTAGTTTTTTCTTGACAAACATCATTTCAACTTCCAATTTTTCAAGTAAAAGTGCCCCATTTTCTGTGTGAAAATTTGTTTGTAATTTTTATTACTTGTGATAATAACAATTCAGAAAAGAAAGGCATTTTAGTTTTTGGGGAACAAAATGATCACACAAAATAAAATGTAAAATGTGTGCCTTGCATTACATACGTAAATCGAAACAATGAATATCATGCAGTTCTGTTTACAAATAAACTACACTCCCCACAAATGCAAGGCCACATAATTACATCCTTGCTCAAACCCTGCTAGTTACTTACTCTGCAAATAGTTATTAAATAGCTTATTAGGGATAAAATATTAATTTTTGTAAACTAAGTAATAACCATGCAATCCATAGTTGTGCATGCATTTAACAGATGAAATGGAGCAGTTCCATCCTTAAGATTTGGATATTACCACCTAAAAGCTACAAAGTCCCTCTGTGCAGCATCATTAGCATGATTTGCTGGCTTGCAGAGGTCAGAAACAAGCTACTTAGTTCCGATGCCATTAACAAAAAGTACTCTTTCTAACTATACACTACTTTGATTCCAAGACTAACATTTTGGATTGTAGAAATTTGAACTTATGTGTGTGCCTGGGCTATTTCCTACCCAGGAAAAGGACTTTGTGCTTCCCCTCTTGCTTCCCCTTGGCCCATTTCTCCCCATAACAATCTGTCTCAGTGGCAGCAGGATCCTGTGATGCATACAGTGCAGCTGCACAATCAAGCAGGCTTTGCACGGTCTCTGCTGAAAATAATATTGCAACACTGACATAGTTCTTCAAATTTCTGAGGTTTGTTCCATCCCTCCTACAGTGACTGCAAGATGGTAACAGGCTAATCTTATTAGCTTTAGTGTTAAATTAGTTTTGGTTATTTTTCTTCTTGGAAAGTGCAAACTTTTCCTTATGAATATGGGACAGGAGAGTTTTTTAATATTGTAGCAATTATTGAAGAACTATTTCTTGAGTATTAAATATAGAAATAGCTTGTTTTCATAAAGGTGAAATTTAAATGCCAAACTTGTTTTCACAAGAAGTTGGAGTCAAACTATCACAGTCACAAAGTGATTCTAGGAAAAGTTCATCTCATTGAAGCTCTACTTAGTGCCAAAATTTATTCTCTTCAGAAGTTTTGAGGTTGTATTTCTGCTGCTCTTCAAATGAAAATATTTTAACTTGGCAGAAATACAGTTATAAATTATCTGATTAGATTTATCTCAACCTGAGCAAATGTGTATACTATTCATAATTCAGTCAGACAAATGTTAGAACTCTGTGGTGAGACCGGGGCATGATAATGAGGCAACGTTGGGAATGATAACGAGGTAGTAATGTCCACTGTGCTTCATTTGTTTTCCAACTCTTTTGCAAAAGGAACTGGATTTCAGTCTTGTAGATAAAAAGCATTTGGGACTAGCTTTGTCATAATGATTTTAATTACAATTTTGACAAATGTAGGAAGGTATACTCTTTTCTTCCTTTTATTTACTTACATTCGACTGCAGAGTCAGAACTAATACCATGCGCAAAAGTAATCTTTCTCAGCCTATTTACATTGCTTATAAATTGTCTACAATGCTTTTGGTGTCTGTGGAGTTACTCTGGCATGAAACTGGTAGAGGAGAAAAAAGTTATCTCCAAGGAGAGATCCTTCTAAGAAGTCATACAAGGCTTTCTTTTAGCTGCCTTAAAATGTTAGATCATTAAGAAGGCTTAGTTTTCAGAGCACACTGCAGCTACAAACTATTGTTGCTCTCCACTGATTAGTTGGCGTCATTTGCCAAGTCTCCTTTCACCATCTTCTGAAGCCTGTGGCCCCCAGAAAGCCATGATGCCTCTGGTGAGGAGCTCTGGTTCCAGTGTGTGCAGAATCCAGCAGTTCTGCATCACCGTTACAGTTCCCTTTGGCAAAGAGCAAATTCTGAGGCTGCCATAGAGAAACCAAGTCAGGGCTGAAGCTCCCAGGTGAAATCAGTTTCGTGACTCTTGTTTCTCCTTTGGCAGAGACAGAAAAACACTTGTGTGGTTTTTTTTATTGTTCTGTATAGTACACAGAACTCACAGAGTCCTGAATTACTTCATTCAGGATACTGCAGGTGTCAGTAGGTTTTCCTGGCCATTAAAGTTCAGACAGTAATTAGGATTCTTTCTTGATTACCTGTTGTTTAATTAGTAAAAGACAATAATAAAAAAAAAATTTAGCACCAAATAGCATGACTAGCACAGGGTTTCAGGAATACAGTTTAACCAGGAAGACAGAACTGGAAATGAATGGGCTGCTCAAGCAGTGACAAAGCAGCTTCCTGCGCTAACAGCACCATTCAGGGCCCTGTTTGAATCAGGAGAAGTGAGCAGTAAAACTGGCAGGTCAGTCAGACGCACAGGTGTACCAGCACACATCTACTGGATGATACCATCCTGGAAAGACCAAAAATGTTGATTTTCTATTTGAGATCCCTCTCTTCCTCCCCTGTTACTCTTAATAGTGCAAAACCAGGTGTTTTTTTCACCTACTCTTGTCCGTAAGAGGAAAAGCATAAATCCCAGAAAACACAGGCAGATGCCCACCTGTTCCCAGGGTTTGCCACACTGGCTATACAGCACAGCTTTTGCAGTAGATGGCTTTGGTGATAAGCATGGGCCAGCTGACAACAGCACACAACAGTCTGCAGTCCTAACACTTCCCAACATCCAGCAGGGATCAGCAAAATGAGGGCACGGTCACCCTAGAGAGGAAAGGAAGGGGCAGAGGAAGGACAAATTGCCAGCATCTACTGGATCTTAAATGACAGGAAATTAGTGTAGAAACAGCTTTATATGAAAAATTACCAAGAGGAGATGGCAAAGGAGAGCAAATGAAAGCATTTACTTTTTGCACCTTTTCATTCTAAAGTTGCTGAGTCATTTTAACAGTAAATACTCCTGAATTAAGTTCAGGCTTATTGTTTGATGCCATTAGCCCATCTTGTTAGATAATGCTATAAGCCTACTTCAGGTGCAATCAGTGTTATCAACATATGGGAAATTATTTGTGAAAAAAAAAATTACAACATTATTTATACCGGCGTTACAAGTTAAAGTAAAATTCTTTGTAAAGTTTAGATGCTCTAAGTTTAAGCATCTGAAGTTTAGATGTTTTTTATTGTGAAGTCATGCTAAGTTCATCACGGTAGTACTGTTGTAATGTTCCATTAATGCCCACAATCTGTTCAGTCCTCTTTGTTACATGAATGCTTTGAAAATGGCTTATTATTGTTAAATTCCTGCCTTTCTTTTTAAGGGGTTTGATAGAGTTGTACATGTCTATTTTGTGCCTCCCACCGTTGTGCATTTCTGCATGTTCAGTTCTAGAACTCACTTGAGCAGATGATGCATATGTAAATAGCTGTATGTATGTATGTGTGTATGAATGTATATGCTTATACCTCTCTGTCTAAATATTTTCTGTACAGTGTATAGGAAATGTGTAGTGTATGTATATATGTACAGATATGGAGCCATTATTCATCTATTATGTGCTAAAATTTTTTATTCATTTGCTAAACCATAGCTTCCTAATTTGGTGAATCCTCACAAATTTCAGAGCTTTGCACCTTTTTTCTAAACCAGTCTGAATTTACTATTTGCTGTTCAGAACTGACAAATATATTCCATTAATTTTCTGGCTTTTACATTACTCTCTTTACCTTTTCTCATTTGACCTATAGAGGTCTGGAAATCAATAGTTAATTGAGCCTTTTTAAAACAAGGAATAAATAACTATAGTCATAGAAAATGCTTCCCTGCTCATTATATACTCATTCTCTTCCAGCCCTCCTGAGATACTTTTGTAAAGTTGTATTTTTTGTGAAGCTTGGTAAGAGACTGATTTTTTTGTTTTAAGTCTTCATCTGTGGCTAATTGAAAGTAAACCAAGTTGCCATTTATCACTGAACTGCAGCACACAGAAGAGGAGGTAATGGATGCTGTTTAAGAAATCAATAGTCATATTGTCATAGTGATCTCATGAAGAGATGTGTGTGAGATAGAGACTGTGTGCTCTGGTCAGTGAAAAAGCAGCTCTGGTACAATGGTAATTAAACAGTAGGGACACTGCAGGTAGTTTATTTCTTAGCAAGTATCAAGACATCTTCAGGATTTTCACAATGCATTTCAATTGTATATTCACTTTCCAAAGTTTTTATTTTTATTTTCCAGCCTAAACTGAACACAGCTAGTTTCTTAATTTAGTTGTCAAACTATGTCCCTTGCCACATTCTGTCCTCTCCTAGGTCTGCAATCTGTGCAGCTCCTGCACTGCCTGTGACAGACCCACATGTGGGACATGGACACACAGTTGGGAAATGAGATGTGAAGTAAGACTATTTCTTATTCATAATGAAACATTTACATTATCAAAGCTTCTTCTCTTTTGATGAAGCTAAAAAGGAAGCCTTCCATAAAGTAAATCTGTTAACTGTGAGTTTTTTAAAAAAAGCATTTCACGGACCATGCAGGACAGTAGTTCAGCAAGTTGTTTCTGTCATTAAAAAGGTGAAATAGAATTTTATGGGCATTTATTTCCACCTTCTGTGCTCACTGTGGCAAAGACTTGTGTATGTTTAATCCAATGAAATGACACTAATCAAAATAACATTAACTTTGTGCATTATTAAAGTGAACCACAAGTCTGAGGAAATTTTGGAAAGTCTGCTTTGGAAAATGCTGAGAATGTTCTATTTCTTGGTGTATTGATTAGCGAGCATTTGTAAGCTTTTATTTCAAATATAGGAATAAACCTGTAGCATTTCAAACCCTTATTTCTAAGATTTTCAGCACGAAAAATGTGTAAATTAATGTCAGGAATTTCTGTGACAGATGTTCCTTCCTTGGTGTCTGGACAATTGGTGGTGTTTGAATGCTTGCTTTTCTCTTTAAAGGTGAATAGTTATTAAGGTCACTGTTCTGCAGGAACAGTTTTAAAGTTTAGGAAGCCAATTGGGGCATTAATGCAAGATTTAATCTGTTTAAAAACTCAACTGTCAATTCAGGAAAAAAAAAAGAAAAGGCAAAGTTCAGTGAAACCAAATGTGTTATATCCACATTTGAATTGTTTGTATTCTGAAGAACAAAATGTGCTCAAATTTAATGGCAATAAAGGCTCTGCAATAATACAACACAGGTCCACTTTATGGTATTTTCATGATTGTGGGTTAAAGCAGGACTAAGTAAATTTAAAACAAAAAAGCACAGTCTTTAAGAAGAAAACATATTACTTACCGACTGTAAATGTTAAATTTTCCATATATGGAATCAAGATCAAATGTTCAAGTATTTTTAATAATTAATGTGTACTCCGAAATACACTGGAAGCCAGTGTTCATAGTTTCCTAACTGAAAACTGCACAGTTGTATCTGTATTGGCATACTAGGGAATGCTGAGCTCCTAAAATACAGCAAATTTTTATAGAAGGAAGCATTTTTCAGTTCCTTGGGATATTTTCTGGAAGTCTATTCCTTATAATTTAGAAAACGATTGTTTATTTTAAAACTGCAAAAGTTTTTCATTTCTCACAGCTTCTTTTGTGAAATCAGTATTATAGTGTGTGATAGCATTTAAAAACAATAGCATGGGTTTTTTTTAAACTAAATTTTATATCCAAGCAATGTCTTCAGTCACAAAGAGGAATTTGCATTGTTGTGTTTGTATATAGAGTATTGCAGTGCATGATTTAGCTTATGCATTTTATTAAATGCTGTTGTGATATTATATTGTTGCGGTTAATACTAGTAGCTAAATGAGGTTTCTACCATTAAAGTGAATTACAAATATAACTGCATTCTTGAGTTTTATTTTGAAGTTGATTTAAGTTTCTCTTGAACAGGAGCTCTCTAAGCCAAATACATAATTTACTATCTTTTAGGGAGAAACAGCAATTTGCTTTCACCACAGTGATTATCTTAGGAGAGAGATTTAACCGGGTCTGGTATAGAAAAGAAATCTCATTAACTTACTGACTCCAAGGAACTTCTCTGGGAGGAGAGAGAGGTTTTCCTAAGGTTTTAATTCATCGTGAACACAAAAGCTTTGAGTAGCCCCGAAGTTGTCGCTGCGGTGCGCGGGACCCGCCGAGCCCCTCACGGCCCGCGCGCCCCTCACGGCCCGCGCTCCCCTCACGGCCCGCGCGCCCCTCGCGCCGCCGGGCCCGGGCACAGCGCGCGCCCTCCGCGGGTACTGCCAGGGACGGGATAGGCGGGGCGGCGGAGCCTCCGCCAGGGGGCGCGCGGGAGCGCTGCCTCCCCTTCCGGCCGCCGCCGCGATGCCGATGAAGGGCCGCTTCCCGGTGCGCCGGACCCTGCAGTACCTCAGCCAGGGCGACGTCGTGTTCAAGAGCTCGGTGAAGGTGATGACCGTGAACTACAACACGGCTGGAGAACTGAGCGAAGGCGCAAGGTGAGTGCGGGGCGCGGCGGGAGCGCGGGGTGCCCCTGCAAAGACACCCGGGCTTGCACGGGCCGCGCCCTCCACAGCGACAACGGGCCAGCCGTTGTGTGCTTTTCTCTTTCCTTCCAGAAAGTTCGTGTTTTTCAACATCCCCCAGATCCAGTACAAGAACCCCTGGGTGCAGATCATGCTGTTCAGGAACATGACTCCCTCGCCCTTTCTCCGGTTCTACCTGGGTAGGTGGCGCCAGCCGCGGGGACCGCAGGAGCCGCACAGTAGTGGCTGGGTCGCGCCGGCAGCGTGGTGACCGCCGCGCCTGGGCCCTTCTCCCTCGGCTGCTTGAGCGGAATAGAGCTTGAGCCGTTAGCAGCTCCCCATGACTCACCCTCATGGAGATTTTGCTTTTCCACTTAAAATATTACATTGCACATTAACCGCAGGAGGAAGTAGATCCTTCATTCCTGTGCGTGTAAAAGCCTCTCGAAATGGCATACAGGAGGAAGTGGTATCATCTGATACACTATTATGAATTTTTCTTGACAGACAGTGGAGAACAAGTTGTGGTAGACGTGGAAGATAAAACCAACAAAGAGATAACAGAGCACATTAAAAAAATCCTGGGGAAAAGCAAGTAAGTAGCATGCAGTAAGCTAATACATCATCTAGCATACATATTATAAACTTTTGTGGAATACAGAAGGAAATACTACTTTTCCTGGATAAAACTGACACAAGCAAGATAAAGTCCACAAGGTAGGAACTGTAACTCCATCTTTCTAATAACCTGGGTCCAGGGAAGGGAGAGGAAATACTGCAAGTCAGACTTCTGATAGTAACAAACAGATCTCTTTTGTAGAGAAATACTTGAAAAAGAAGAAAGAGAAAGGAAAAAACTGTCACATCCAGCAACCTTTGGGCCCAAGAAGTATCATCTGCGAGAATGCATGTGTGAGATTGAAGGCCAAGTTCCCTGTCCTGCTTTTGTACCATTGCCCAAAGAGATGAGGGGAAAATACAAAGGTGCCATGAAAAATGAGGCATGAGCCTGACATTTCAAGATCTCAAGTCATGGAGCTATTTTGCCTCAGGACTGGACAATGAAGGTGCTTCAGTGAGAGACAAGAGGCAGCAGTTCCTGGGAACAGGAAGAAGCAAGATCATTCAATACAGAGAACTGTGTCATTAGCCTTCTTATAACTACAACTAGAATTAAGTGAAAAATAAATAAAAGTTAAAACTGGCACCAAAAAAAGCTGTGGTTCTATGAAGTACTGCAGGTCATTACTGGAAAACAAAATTAATAGTCTTATTTCTTATTCATGCCTGCAGGTAGTCAATTATGGCAAAACTAAGATCATGTTTTCTTTGGGATAGAGTGGCTAGACTAAAAAGTTAAATCTTAAAAGTACCACAGAATTCCATAATTTGTAGAAAGTGGTGCAAAAGTCCATATTGTACCAACTAAAGACAGACAAATGATAATATAACTCCAGTCTCAATTGAACTTTCCTAATTTATGTAGTTATGAATCAGAAACAGTTCAGAGTCTCATTTCCAGGAAGATACAACTTTTGCAGTTGATACTGCAGCTCTGAGAAGCACTGATCAAGTCGGGAATATCAGCAGGAAAGGAAAATGGGAAAATTGGTGTATAAAAGGCAAGTTTTACAATTACCAAAAAACCCCTTTCTGAATCACTACAGTTTCTGCCTCACCAATTACACCATCCCTGTAATATGTATAAACATGATAGATTGTACTCTACTCTACAGACCTTTACGTCAGGCTTATATGTACAAGTCACTGTAGAACTGTATTGCAGCATTTCTGAATTAGTTGAATACAAAATTTCACACTGCTGCAAGCATCCTGTACAAATTGCCAAGAACAAACACAACACAAAATAAACACGTTGTTTTATTTCATCTCTTTACAAAGTTTTCATACGGAGTAGTGCATGCAGTTGTAACAAAAGTCGATGCTTATTAGTTATTGAGCTTTATGCTTAACTCATCTTCATTCCCTTGTGCCTTGCAAGCCACACAACAGTCCCTATACCAGCAAAGGTCTTCACATTAGAGGTGAAGACCATTCTTATTAGGTGTCTAGTCTATCACAGTTAACACTGACAAAGATCATGAGGTATCCTAGTCTGTTACCTGCTTGTAAAAATAATGTATTACATATACAATAAGAATACTGGTATTAGTGTATTAGCCAGAAAATATAAACAAGGCAGGATAGTTTCAACCAGGATAAAACCACTTTTTAATGAGAAAGCTGTAGCCACTGAAACAGTTTTTCATGTTGATACCTAAAAAAGCATTAGGTTATAGTGCAGGATGCAATCCTCCTGACTAGCAACCAAGTCCGTCCTAAACAAGTGCCTTTTACTATCTCTTAGATAATTCCAGGGATTCTGTTTAGTTATCAACAATTTTTGCTGCCTTCATGAATCTGGTGCTAAGCACCTATGTTCTGTCAAGACCTTTAAGAATCCTGTGTTCTTCTACTTGGTGCAAAATAAAACTTGGGGACTAAATCAGCTCTAAGAAAACATCAGTATAAGAACTTCATGGTCTTAAGCCAACCTCTGCTACACACCTTTTAAATCCAGAATTAGGCTACACCAGACAGACCATCAGGCATGCTTGACTGGCTGGTATGAGCTACTTCAACCCCTTGCTAGTTGTAGTAATTGAGGATATAGATGGTTTGGTCTTTTTAAACAACAGTTCCACAAGTCCCTACCTCCATTTACTCACAGCTAGGAACCAGAGTTCCTGCTCTTTAGGTAACAGAGTTACTTGTCTCTAAAATCTTAAGCAGTGTTGGGGTTGCAGCTATGCCAATATCAGAGACATGATTAAAAGATATGTCCCATTCCACAGAATTTCATGCTTCTGAGTAAGGACACTATTGTTAGTGCTATACAGTGTGATCTGCCTGATTTTCCTCTATTTCAGTTCTAAATAAACCCTTTAAGATTAACTCACCACCACCACTCCTGCAAACAGTGATTCCTGCTGATGGGTCTGTGCCTCTCAAAGATAAAAATCAAAGCAGTTAGATTCCATCTTTCTCAAAAACCCTGCATTTGCCCAGCTGTAGGTCCTCCTGCATCACAGGTACTGGCTGTCACTAGGTCATCCCTCAGGCCACAGGATAACAAGAGGTCTGCAATCTGAAGTTCCTTATTTAAAATAGGTATGCCTCATTTTCATAAAAACCGAGGGGAATGTAACATGAGAGAGAATTGCCATTTGGCACTATTGCAGCCAGACTTTGTCTCCCAGCTTTCACAAAATTCCAGTGGCATCTCAGCTTTCCATTATAAAGAAAATTTTTTGTTGCTTGGGTGCTACAAAATATTCCACTCTCAAAAATATAACAAACATGATCATTCTGTCACCCAGAGGATTTAAAGGAATGTGTAGATTCCATAATGTAATAAGCAATTGGAGGTTCACCCTTTATATTACAGATAGAAGTGTTGCTGGCCTGATGCTCCTTTCCCTGGAAATAAGCAAATGCTTGCTCCCTCATGAGCAGGCCTGAAGCCAGCATGATGCTACAACACCATCATTTTCGCTCAGAGCAAATGGGAAACCAGAAGTGATGAAGCATTCAAATTTTACTTGGGAATCTTTATACAGATACTAAAAAGTTACTCATACTAAGATCAGTTAGAAAGTTTTTCTCAGTCTTAAGATCCCTTTTATGTATTGATTAGCACTGCATAAACTTGATCTGTGAGTCTGTACAGTCAGCACCCAGAGCATCACAGTAGCTCTATAACAACACATTGCCAGGGTCAGGAGAAGATGAAGAAGTTTTAGAAAAGTTTTCATCTCTTTTTAGTCAAAGCCACACGTGAAAGGCCAACACTACAGCAGAAAGCAGGAAAGAGGGCAAACTAATATTCCAACCACTTCCACATCATAGTTCCCTATTACCACTTAACCCCTGGACCAAAATAAGCATTCAGTAAGACTAGTTAGCATTAAAAAGTGCTGTAAAAAGTTATTTTAAAATTTCTTACTCTAAGCTTTCAAGACCAGCAGCATTCCTCAGTGATTCTTTCTTCAAGACTGTGTAGTAGTGGCTATGTCTAAATGAAAGTGCTTTAAAGTCAGGATTTTCCCAATTCCCTCTTGTGATCTGTACTTCTGTCTGTAAGTATCTGCTTTACTTTCCCATATTTAACAGCAGACTGAATTATTACACAACCCTATTGCTGCTTCAGCAGTTAGATTTCTCTTTCTGCTTTGCTAAGGTGTGTTTCAGTTCCTTTAAGTTCTCTGTCAGTACCTCCACCTCATCCAGTCGTCCACTATGTTTGGCATCAAATATATAAGCTTTAATATTATCTATCTGTTGGAGAAGCAGCTCTTCCTCTATAGCCTCCTCTCCAGAGATCTCACTGCCATCTTCCACTTCAAAGGGATTGATAGAGGATCCCTCTTCAAATGGATTCCCTGAATTCCAACTGCCCCCAGGCTTTTCAAATGGATTTTCATCCTCTTCAAAGGGGTTTGAAGTACTGCCAGGTGCTCCATTACTTTGTTCATCCTCCTCCTCACTTTCAAATGGATTATATTCTTTTTTATCACTTTGCTGAGCTGTGTTAGAGAAAGAAACGACTGGAGAGGTGTCTTTGGCAAATGGATTAGCAGGATCTTCTACTTGAGGGGTATCTGCTTCATCCTCAAAGGGGTTTAGACAGGCTGGCTGATCACGGTCTTTGTCACACTGTGGGACATTCTGGGGTTTGAGTGTGAAGGTTGAGTGCTCTTTTGCTGGCAGCTGCTCAACAGGAGTTTCAAAACTTGTGTCCCCTTTGATCCAAGTAACATCCAAATGCTGTTTGACTTCTCTGAAGTCTAAGGAGCGTGTCCTTGAATGCTGAGACATGAATTTATGGTGCTCTCTTTCCCACTCTTTTTCACGAAGGACCTGAAGTTCCTCCCTCTGTATCTCCTCCTCTTCTGCTTGTTTTTTAGAAAGCTCAATAGCTTTCAGAGTTTGTTGTTGATCATATTCATCCTGAAGCTGCATCAGGTTCTCTTGCAATGTATGGACCTCATCTATCCTATTAGCTGCCTTTGCTTGCTTAATAAAGGATGTGATATTGTCAATCTGCTGAAGAAGTGGGTCTGCTCTCTCGCTCTCTCTCGAAATGCTAGATGTGGGCAACCAGCCTTCAGATTTTTTGACTGTTCCTTTTTTTATGTGAGTTTCATCACCATTAACTGCAGATGCAGATATGGAGATAAACTCCTTCTGCTTTTCCTCTTGTCTTCCCTGTGCTTCAAGAGCAACCTAAACCAAAAAACATGTAGTAATAAAACACTGCAAGCTTGAAAAATTTCATTCTAAGTATCCATAGGTACAAGTTAGCTGATCTTAAGACATTGTTGGCTGACGCTTAAAGGGATCAGCTGCCATTTTGGTTACTTTGCAGAAGATTCTTACTTTCATACCATTCCTTACATGTTTCCCTTGAGTTTGTGATGATACTGATGAAAAACCACAACATCTGCCTCTACAAACTTGAGGGAAACTAGGAGCAACAATTCTCTTTATAGAGGAAAAAAAATGCCTAATGCAGCTGTGCAAAGAGTGGTCTAGATTGATCTGGACATCAATCATATCACACAGAACATCAGTTTTTAAGGTCACTGAATCACTGGCTTTTGGAGTGGGATTATTCTAATTTCTCAACTTATACTTCAAGATGAAGTTGGCTTTAGTTTATAATTAAAGATATTCTCCCTCCTAAAGGAAAAAAAACCTCTCTCCCTGCAGAGGCATCCTTATTCTAGTATGTTCTTTCCCACCAACAAAAGAATTTTCCAAATTCTACTTATGTGAGTGAATTCCTGAACACAATTTCGAAGTCAGTATAAACTAACACACTAACTTCAGAGCTTACTCTGCACACACTGCAGCAGAAACAGCCCATGCACCCAACTCCCTGCTGCTTCCTAGAAATGTCCACCTTTGTGCCCACCTACTTCTGTTCTGGGAAGAACAAAGCAGCAGCTAGGCAAATCCCTGATAAAGGGGATGGGACAATATGCATGAAAAAATAAAAAACTGAAATCCAGTGTTGAAGGCAGCGACTCATATTCCCACATAGCTCCCAGGCTTGTATCTAAGAGAAAGCCTGAAACAAGATGTAACAGATCCCAACCTGTCTTACCATATTCAGTCTTCTCTTCTTCAGTTCTTCATACTGATCCTTAGTTGGCAGGGACATTAGGCCAAGCAGTTTTTCCTGGCAAAAATTGAAATATTTACAGCATTGCTTGCAGGTATTCAGCCCATTTTTCAAGTCCTTTAGAAGAGAGATACTACCAGCAGAAACCCCACAAACACATCAAAGATGCTTCTACACTGCAGTCCCTGCTGCAGGTCTCCACACATCTCTGCTGCCACACCTGCACTGCTGTGTGGGCTCATACCTCAGCAAGAGGAAGAGCCAAGGCTCACACACTTCTTGGGTTCCCCAGGCGCAATGCTGCTCTGAGTGAAAAATCTGTGTTCAAGACAGCTTATTTAAGGCTATCATAAGTCATTAGGAGAACTACAGAAAATGTATAGAACTAAGGCCCCTGTCAAAATAGTTTCAAACCACAGGGATGCCTGGCAAAGAAGAGAACACAATCTAAAATGTACATTCATCTCACAGCATATGCTCTATTCACCTGAACAAAAAGTGTAGCTGAATATCTTATCATTCGCTGAAGTTGTAGTATTTTAGGATGAGGTTGAGGATCTTCGTGCAAGCCTAGACTCAAAATCTTCTTACTGAATCAAAGAAAACATACAGCTTCATCAGTTCAAAAACAAAATCAGGAAAAATGCCACAAAAGTGGAGAGACAATATTGGATCAAAAACTTCTGATGTTCTTTTAGATAAACAGTTTTGGATATTACAATTTGCAACACTTTCCACTCTCAGCCTTAGAAAAACAAAGAAACCAAAACAAACAATTCCTTTCCCCTCAATGGTGCTGCTACTTGTTTCCTCTATGCTTATTCTTCCCGAAGAGAAATGCATGAATTTTAAGGCTGGAGAAGAAGTAGAAATCAGTGGTGTACAGGAACAGCATCTACCTTTTCAAATGCTCTTTAAAACTGAGCAGACATATTGATCATCCATATAATCATTTAAGTCATAACAGAGATACATACATGCTGGGGGGAAAAGGGAGAGAGACAATCTTTTACCTTAACGCATCTATAAATTCATACATTTTTTGAATCTCCACCCTCAAGTCATTAGCATGATCAAGGTTGTAGGCTGACTCCCCAGCACTAAAGAATAAACAGAACTTTACTGTAAGTCATGCATCCAGTTAACAACATGTACAACACTACTAGTTATCCAAGATGACCAAGATTCAACAATGATAAGAACTGCTAACAATAAAGGGCTGAATGATTTTATTTCAAGCTCATGTTTAAAAAAACTTTTTTTAAAAAAAAGTGGAAAATTATAATAATTTTGCAAACATAAACACTTCATAGAAGATAACTGTATTTATGATTAAACACAATTATTTAATAATATATATAAAATTATTATTACTTATATATTATTACTTACTACTCTAGGAGAAACTGTATTCTAACACAAAAATGCCACTCCAAAGTAATATCTAAAATATACATATGCTTAGCAAATGTATCTATTTTGTGGGGATTTCTTTCCAGACAACTTGGTGGGAAAAATCTCTAAGTAACTAACTACATCATTAAAGCACAATAGTTACCTCCACTAGCATTTGTCAGAAAGCAAAAGACTATGCTGGACAGGGTGTAGTATTTAAAATGCCTGTCAATGACTGACCATATGGGGATACAATTATTACAGGCACTTTACTAGAGTCGCCACTTTATTGATAAAACAAACTAGGACTTAGTGGGGAAAACTCTTCATGAGTTTTTAGTTTCCCTGTCCTTTTATATCACAAAAATAAATTATAAGCATCACTTCCTCAAAAGCAACTTTGCTATCCACAGGATTCTGATTTCCAGGACACACTACTAGTCAGAAATCTTTAATTTCACCCATAACAAGCCTGTTGTTTTCTGACATTTACTTCTATTATCCAAGACATCTGTATTTTTACTTTTCTCCAGCTGCCAAGCCACATAACCCAATCTGTCATGAACTCATGACAAAAAGCAGTAACATCTTAGCAGGTTTTTCACCTTCTGTACTTCCTCCTATTGTGAGGAGTGTTTTTACAACCATGCTCGTTACTAATTTTTCTACAATCATTAGATCTAAAGGACAGGTATAGCAGTATTTATTAACTTCAACTTTTCAAAAGGAAATGCTTCCTATCAAAGACCAATGCATGTATTTCTCTCACTATATGAGCCAAAATTATAACCTGGCAACCTCTTGCAGATAGAGCTGGAGAGACTTAAGTTACCCCGGTCAGGGAATAGTACTGTGAGAAATTACACACAAAACTGAAACATAGGATTGTTGCTTAACCACTGCAGCACAAGGTACCCAGCTACACGCAGAACAACTGCCAGGTGAAGGTGCTTTACACAGAACAGAAGTGTTCTAATGATCTGCTGCTGCTAGCACTCCTTGGAAGCCAAAGCATCCCAGCTGAGGACAGCAACAGCTTACTGCAGCTGTTTTGAAGAGGCTCATTTACACAGTAATTGCAAGCCCTGTACTTCCCTTTTTTGCAAAGATGATGTGTCAAAGTACGACAGCAATGCCTCACTGGGAAGTGGCTTTAAAAAATTAACTGCTCAAACAACATACTCCTCTGTATGTTACCATTAATAATTAATTCAGTACTAATTTGTTGAAGAGCATCCAGAAGACAACAGATAATAAAGCACTGATTTTTTCTTTAAAGTTACACACTCCTACAGCCTTAGTACACCACTTCCTTACTACCTCTCACACTTGGAGGAAAAATACATGTTAGCCAGCAATGGGACTTACTTTAGTGATTCTGCCATCCTTATGTATTCTGGTGCCTTCTGGTCCACCTTCTCCATGCAGAGTCGGAGTTTCTTGTTATAATATTAAAACAAAATGTATAAAAAAAGAATTGACATTAAAATACTAATGCAAGAACTTGTTGACGTGAATCTTTTCATGCTGCTTGTGCAGATTTGAAGTTAACCAGGTTGAAAGGCACTTTAACTGTTCAGGATGAGAAGACTCTCCAGTTATCTCCAGAACACATATGGCATTGTCAGGAACAGAGAAAGACTCACTGTACCCCTACAAGGTGGACTTTGAATCTTGAAGCTGTTTGAATGGCTGACTTGGACAACTTCTAGCCTTACCTCTCTTCACCAACAAGAGCACCAACAAAAACTCTAATTAATACTAACCAGGGGAGCTTGTGAACTCTACTGAAAAGGTATCTGGTGATCATCAGTACCTGCTGCGAAGCATTTGAATGTAATGTTGATAGAGATGGTTCAAAAAATGCATTTCCCATCAGTGTAAGGACTGATGGCAACAGTGGTGACGTCAAGTTCCAGTGCAGCCCAGCTATCAAATGCACAGTATATCACTCACTGGTTTAAACAAGTTCACAATTTTAAGAGAGAGGCATGTCTGAACTACTAGCTCCAGATGATGAGAATGAAGATGCATTTTAAAAATACGTGGGAAGCTAATGTGGGCTATAAATACTATATTGAAATTGATCCCAACATTTCAGATATGTCTTTGCTACATGGCATGAACACCCAATGGTCTCTTCTAATACAAGTCAGTATTAAGTCATAGAGTTTAGACATAAGGTAACAAGCCAAAAGTCAAATACTGACCATATATGCAGACATATATGCTGTAGCACAGAGCTTGACTTACCTCATAGAGTTTCACAATCTCTGGTGTGTATTCTTTCTCATCAATCTGTTGCTCTCTTTTCAACAGGGTGTCTTTGCAGTGCTGACAACAACGTATTTGTTCATCATCCTTCTCATCCAGAACAGAGTTCACGCTGCTTATACTGCTAATGCTGCCACGGCGGGAGCCGTGGACACTGCTGGGTGAGGAGTTTGGGCTTGTATGAGAACCCAAGGCCTCTCTGCTGGCACTAGTCAGTTTGCCTGAAAGTTATACACATGTAATTTCACAGTAACTGGAAAAGCCAACAGATTTTACCAACACAAACAAACTGCCCTTTAACATAAACTTTACATTCAGGTGGTACTAAAAAACTAAGCTGAAACAGTCTGCTGAAAGACATGCAAGGATTGCATGACAACCATGACTGCAAGTCAGAATTTGGGTCTTCACTGCAAATCTTGTTGTATTTAAAACTAGCTAGAGAGCAGACTGTTGAACATCACCGACATTGCTTATGCCTGCAAGCATTCTCATGTTTGAGCCTGCACAGTCACAAAACAATGTGTAGAACAGGTATGATAATGGCATCCAGGCATTGTGCTTGCACACTCTGAAAAGCACAGTTAATGTCATTTATCCCCACAGAACATACAGTCTGCTCTCCAGTGCAAGATGAGAAAGATAAAAGTTTCCAGTGGTTCTTAAAGACCTACACATAAATTTCCCTAAGTTGCTGTCCAGAGGTCTAACATTTGGACAACACAGACAAAACTGGAAAAATCCAAAATATTGGAACCTTGGCAGGTCCTAAAGCTAATAGCTCCATAGTTATAGTACTCAGTAGAATAAATAATACTTATATTTACCAGGAGTTTCTATTTTTTTACTTCTTAGTATTTTTTTATTTACTATTATGACTATTACTTCTAGTAAATTTTTCAGTGTTATGCAACACTTCCAAATCTGAAGAACAGAGAAAAAGAGTGGAGAAATAATTCCTTGTATTGTGCTTCACAGGCAAGAGTCTGCATGAAACTGAATGGAAGTTTTCTGCAGAGCCAGACTATTAGAAGCATATTTTTTTCTAATGGCAAAAAGCCAGGATGCACCCAAAGTGAGCTAAGAAAACAAAGAATTAACTCTTAAGTACTTACTTGCCAAAGGAAGACTGACAAATTGCATGCACTTCTTGCACATAATAGACCCACAAAGGCGGCAGTGGTGACGTCGGTTTCGGATACTGAACTTACTGCCACAGTCTGGGCAAAATGGAACATCCTGATCACTGACCCAAGGCACAACAGACTTCTCTATAGCTGTGAGCAGAAATATACACCACATAAGTGTTCAATTGATTCCTCAGCTGGTTAGTCTATAGGGGCAAATAGTCTCAGATAAGCTGACACTAACCTCTTATTTTAGCTGACTCAGTGTTTGCTCTGTCAAATGATGTCAGCTGGTTGAAGATAAATATATTCAAGAAGATTATACTTTTGCACGGAAAAAACCCAACACAACTCAGCCCAACAAGAAAAAGAAACCTGTTTTTTTTTAAGAGAGAGGAGTTTCAGCTGGTTTGACACCAGACTTATGCAACTTTCATTTTTTTTCTAATTCCATATTCATACCAGTGCTAAACAATGACTTATCAAACCTGTACAAATCAGGACATTTTGGACATAATCTTTTGCAG
Source organism: Melospiza melodia melodia (assembly GCF_035770615.1). Classification (NCBI taxonomy): domain Eukaryota; kingdom Metazoa; phylum Chordata; class Aves; order Passeriformes; family Passerellidae; genus Melospiza; species Melospiza melodia. Next base: position 31,171,241 of record NC_086203.1, on the reverse strand, counting down.
CCAACATAACTGCATCTGAGCCAAAATGCAGGTGTACCATTGGCAGATTTTGAAGAATGAAAAGCTGGAAGAATAATGATAAAAATATTGGGGAGCAATTTAGTGAAGTAAACATGGAGAAAATAAAACAGGAGAACAAATGGCTCTTGAAGCATGTGAAAGTAGCATCTTCAGCTTGAAAATGGTGCATAGAACCAGAAATAATACCCATGGCACAGAGTCAAATCATGCACAGTTCTCAAGGTAATGCATAAAGAGAGTCAGAGTTTAGGACCTTTTATAAAATGTATTCATACTGAAATAGCTTTTTTTTTTTAATCTAGGAAACATTTAGAAGGCTGGAATATCAAGAAGCACCAAATTTACCTTTTCTAACCTGATTATTAACTTATTGACTTCAACTACATAGTGATCAATCCTGGCTGCTCGGTGTTTCTTGAATTCAGAAAGATGGCTTCTCGTAGCACCTGCAGGGATAACAGAAAGTTGTCCTGATCACCCAAGTACTCTGTATGGATTAAAATGCCACTTGAAAGACAGATGTCTCTTCTTTTCACCCTTATCATGTTCAAATTCAATTTTAAAGACACATTGGAACCCTACATTTTCACAGTGTTGTTGTAAATAAAACATGCTAGTCAAAGCCTAATATTCAGGCTAGCAATAAACAGTGGTTTACTTCTACTACAGAAAACAAGCAGCACTGTGTTAAAAAGAAAATCTGCAATAATTTTTTTTCTCCATCTTCATTACATTTACAATTACATTTGGTAAGCTGTTACCTACTAGCAGCGTTCTCAAAACCAGCTCCCTTTAGTTTCCTGGCTACATGTTGAGCAAAGGAAAGAAGCACACCCAAGGATTACTGAAGGTCTATGCAGCAGCAGTTTTGTTTCAGATTTCTGATCATCTCTAGACCTTTAGGGGCCTGAACCAAATCCTTGATGAGAGTTTAGATTTGCAGAAAACTGTTCACCAAGTATTGAAAAGAACTATACAGCATCATCTCTAAGATATCTACAATTCATAGTCAATAATATTGGTTTAAGATTACTCCTTTTCCAAGCAAGGTGGATGAGGTATTAAAAATCAAACTTACAGACAAAAAACTAAAGACCCCAAACTAACCAACCAACCCAAAAAAATATCTTTCTTCCAGCTGGCAAAATTCAAAATCAGATGTTACTTTTTGCTACAACCTATGTAAATGTAAGAATCTCACTTCCTCATGCTAACGGGGTAACCAAAAATCTCCAAAGATGCATTCATAGAAGCAAAAGAGTCCCTCTGGGTCACTGATTTAAGCCACTACTTTGGAGACACAATCCCTTTCACTGCTCCATCAAATCACATGCCAAAATCTCTATGGTTTATCTTCTCAACGCTCATCAGAAAGCAGTTCTCACTTCTCTAATGTTCATAAACCTTCTCCCTAAACTTATTCTTAGCTAATATTTACACTATGATTGCTGTTCAGATAGTTACAAAGTCAAAAGTAAAGAAATATACAGAACTCAGACCTTGCAGACCCAAAGGACTCAGTCCTAGTTTGGCAGCACCATAGTGGAAATTTTTCCATGATCCACAAAAGATGGTGCTGCTTCCTTCTCCAAAAATAACCATGGTATTTCAGTTATAGTACAAGCAACTGCCAGTAGCAGTATTTATAATTACAGGCTCAGTCAATATCCTTGAAATTCTACAAATGTAGATTTATATTCAGAGGAGTGGAGTTTGTTTGTTGTTTGGTTTTATAACTTGGTCATTTTAAAGTGAGCCCCCTTTTAATAAGAGGTGATTGCCACCGCAAATCCAAGGAAAAAAAGTTTAAATAGATGGATAATCTTTGTGTTGAACATGCAAACTAACAGCTACTTTAAGTGTAGCCCAAAAGCTAGAGATTTTATACACTTATAACTTAGCTCTTAATTAGTGGGTTTTCTGTTTTGTAAAGTCAGAAGATGAAGCTAGCTGCACAGAGGTAAACACAGACTAAGCAGATCTCAGCAGAACAGCAACAATGACATGACTAACAGCTCCCTGAAGGGGAGTTTGGGTACTGATTCTATACATGTCTTCTCTTCTCCCCATTAACCATGTTTTACCCACACTCCACCCAATGCAAATAGGCTGCTCAGTCAGTGTGCAAACCATAACCCCTGCTAGCGAATCCAGTGAAGCACAGACACAATTCCAAGCCACTTCAGCAATAATGTAGCACTTTCCCGACTGAGTCCAAAACTTATCCCCACTGTGTATTGCTTCCTAGCTCTCCTACCTACTTCCTGAGGCTCCCACATGTATGGATCTACTCCACCATAGCTGAATGACTCATATCGTTCCTGAGATCCAGAATCAGTTCTGTCATCATCTTCTTGTTTCAGCAACTTCTTCTTTGCTCTTTTGGCCTTCTGGACTAAATCTAAAAAAAATAAACCCAAGTTATCTAACATATCAGGTAGGCACCAAATATTTCTCATGTGAAGCCAGTATAGAATATTCCTCGTCTTTTAGCAGAAATATTTTTCCTGGATAAATTTATGCTCAAAATATTCTTAGAAGAAAAATGAAGTCCAGAGCACCACAGACGACACAAAATGCTCTCTGTTGTCTGTCATAAAGCAGCATGAGGTCCTAAGGACAAGAGAGAAGACCGTTGTCAGACTTCACTGTAAAACAGTAACATATCTTAAAGTACGGTACCTGTCTCACTGCATGGGGCATCATACAGTTTTATCTTAATTCTCATAATTCCCTATTATTTTCTTCAGATTCAAGAATGTTCAACACATGCCTTGTCTTATTGCACAAGCTACCAATTTCAGTGTGCTTGTAACAGTCCAGTGTTAGGGTTAGGGTTTCACCAAGAAAATTAGTTAATACTTCAAAAATCTATCTCAAGAGGAAAAAAAAAAAGAAATAAAGACTGCCAGGCCACTACCTCCAGCATACTAAAACCAGAGTTTGCAGGAACCACAGAGAATTTTCACTAGATTTTAAACATTCTTCTCTCAATATAAAATGACATTGTCAATACAAAATGACATTGGGTACACAAGGGAGTAAAATAAGGGAAGTATCTTAGTAAAACAAAATTCAAAGAGATTTTCCAAACATTACTGAAAGGTGGAAATCCATAACAGATATGGAGCACTCCCAGCATCTCCTGCTAGCTCCACCATCCACATACTTTACCATGTAACAACAGTTCTTAACTTCACACTTTAACTGCAACCACAGTTTTATCTACTGTCAAAACAAGAAGTTATTGAACTGGAACCTGGCAAGTACCAGAGATTCTCCATATTCTCCACAGTCTTCAAGTAATTCTTGGGTGTTCACTGGGTTAGTATAATTTTGAGTTTTCTGATAAATAAAAAACCCAAAAAGGTCAATAGCAAAAATTGTGCATAAAATCAAACATTTGAAGAGCAACGCCTGTTAGCCCCTGCTTTAGAATCAATTTATGGAAAGTATCGGGAGAAGGTGAATACTGTGCTTGGCCCAAGGAGATTTACGGAAGAATGGAATTGCATACCTGGCCTGTAACTCCCTTCAATTAATATTTTATTGTTGTCAGACATTTGGGAGCACTCGAAATACGAGCAGGGATTTCCCACGGCCAAGCCGAACGCGTTTACCGCGGCCACCCTTACTTCGGAGCTGCGCCCTGACGTCCCGGTCTTCGCCCGAGTGCTGCTCCTCGTAGTGCGCCTGGAGCTGCCGGAACGCCTGGAGATCCTTCAGGCACAGCGGGCACAGGAAGCCCTCGCGCACTTCGGTCGGGTCCTCGAAGGCCGCCGGGCAGCCCGACGCCATCGCGGCCGTGCGCGCTGCCCTCAGCGGCTGCTGGGATGCGGGGGCCGCATCGTCATCAGGCACTGCCTGAAACGAACCAGGCCAGGGCCGTGCGACCGGCGGCGCATGAAAGAAGGCAGAAGGCCCCAGGCTGGGCGCAAGCCCCTCCAAGGGTTCCCCTTCCGGTCCCTCCCGGTCCCTTCCGCGGCCCCGCGCAGGCCCCGCCCAGGGCAGGAGAGAGGCCGCGCAGGGAGATGGGCGGGGCTTGAGGCGCACCGCCCGCCGGGGGAGAGGCCGCTGAGGGCTGCTCCGCCCGCCTGAGGGTCCGTGGCCCAGCGACAGCCCAGGGACGGCCCGGGAAACGCCCGGGGCAGGGCCTGTCTCACGTCAGCGCCCGGGCGGCCGGTGACTGTCTACAAAGCAGGGCGGCCGCGGCCTGTCCCGGCTGCCGGGAGCGGCAGAGCGCGGCTGAGGGCGGGGCGGGCGCTGAGCCATCGATGAGAGGAAAGGGCGGGGACAAGGAGGGCTCGTCCGACACGGCGGGGAGGCTGCCGAGCGCCGAGCTATCGATGTTGGTCGGGAGCGGACGCGGAGGGCCGGCCGCGTGATGGCTGTCTCTTCTGAGGCCAGGACCGCTCGCTGTATCCAGCCGCCTTGCAGTAGGCCCCGGTAACGGGCCCGCAGAGCTGCGGTGACAGAGTCCTCACCAGGACGGGACGGTTCTGTCATGTAGGGGACACACGTCCCGCCGCCGCCCCTTCCCGCCCCGGTGCCCTGGGACCGTTCCCACAGCGCTGAGGGGTCTGTGCTGAGTGTCCTAACCGCTGGGCACGCTCGAGAGGACCACCGCTGCCAACACGCTCCACATTCCCTTTACCAGCCTACCTAATCTTCCTAAAGGAAGTGTCCCAAAACTGCAAACCAGAACAGCCGGTGGCGTATTCAGCCGTAGACGAAGCCCAGGAATCCCACTACTTGCGTCCTGACAAAGATTTGTGTGAATCAACGGCAGGGCATTTCCAGTGTCCCCCTTTCTGATGCCGGCTTTTGTTTAGTCTCAGCTGGCAGCAGTCCCTTCTCTCACACACTCCTAGTCGAATAGAAACAATAGGAGTGTGTGACCACACTTTGGCTTCATGTGTTGGGATTACAAGCTCTTGGAGGCAGAGATTTTTTTGGTGGCAATGCTATTTACACTTGAGTCCTATCCATTAAAGGGGGACTTTGATTCATCATGCCCTGCTCTTCTACCCTCTATATTAAGCCCTTCAAAAGCTTTTCAGCCCGGATCGTGATAGAGTGGGGTGGAAGAGAACCAGCCTGAAGCTCAGCGTCTTCGAGGATTCACCTGCTGTGGTGTCTGGATTTGCTGGAGCCGGGCAGTTTCCTGGTGGTGAGCCATACCTGCGCCACCAAGTGGCACCAGCTGCCTTCGTTGTTGCTTCTTTTGTCCTCGGTTGAGGCCAGTGAGTTTCACTGAGCAGTGAAAGAACACTACAGCGATACACGTGTCTCTAGAAGAACTGCAAGATCCATGTCGCAGAACTTTTAGGGAGGTTTCTGTTGGTGTTTCAGTTTTCTGGTTCCCGTTTCATGTGCTTGATTTGTCACGAATGTGTAGGGAACGGGCATAAAAAGGGGTGGGTGAAGGATGGGAGCCGTGGCGGTCACTAGATGGCACCCCAAGCCCGTCCGGGAGCAGCCTCGGCCGTGCCTTGCGCCCGCGTTCGCTGTAAAGGTTTTTCTCCTGCCGTGGGCTGTGAGCCCTCTTGACCCGGGCAGTCCATCCTGTCTTGCCGTTCCCAGGTAGTAAGAATCAGGTGTGTAAGGAAAAGCGAGGCTGTACAGAACAGCAAGCTGTTTCTTCAGCCCTGTCTCTCCACAGCTTCACTAACTGCTCTATTTCAAAAATAAAGTGTTAAAGGCTAATTAAAGTGGTAAATAGAACAATTGAAGTCTGGTAGCCTCCTGTTGGGATACAAACCATGCAGTGAGGACTGCCTGCAGTGAGTTGTGAGGAGGATGATGGCACGGTGGGGTCTGCACAGGAAATCAAACATTTCACTGTGTCTTCACTTAATTGTGCTCCTTTGCATGTTCTACATTTCACCTCAGATATGAGAACACATCTCACCAAATGAATCTTCTTCAAGTACTGATAAAACACTGTGTAGTGTCAATCACTCTTGAAAAGAGAAATTTAATTCAGCGTTTTTAAAGAAAAATGCCACTTGTTTGCCTGTTTCTGAATATAAGTGGACTTCATCCCTTCCTGAGAAACTCATTCCCCATGAAGTGACTCCACCTCTCAATATGATTTGGGTCTTTATGAGGGTATTAGACTTACTGGAAATATCTCAGAGACAATTAGAGAACTGATACTACAAAGTTAGGCCAGATATAGTGATGTGTGGGAATGCTATCAGTTTCCTCAAAGGGAAATTTGAGTTTGCATATCCCTTAACAGATGTTGAGCACGATCTAGTTTAGTGCTGGTATAAACAAAGACTTTGGCTGCTGTTATTTGGTCAGTCTCATCACACTTCCCCATACAGAGAGTGTTCACAAAGTGAAAACATCCAGATCAATCTATAGCAATTCAGTTTACAGTGCTTCAAAAATTAATTTGTCTTCATCCAGCTAGTTGCAATAGGAAGAGGTATTTGGGGACAAATTAAACCTTACTGCAATTCTACAGGTTCTCTTGGGGGCTTCATTTTATCAGTAATGGTTCACAGGGAATGAATGCAAGCAAACAGTAGCACAGAAGGACTCGCTCCAGCAGTTAAGTTGGACTTGTACTGCCTCATCCTGCCCCTAGGATATAAAAGCTCAGATGACAAAAGCCCACATCTCTTAGGTAACTCCTCTGCCACAGTCAAGGTCCTTTGCAAACAGTAAGAAAGTAAGTGGTAAAATATGTTTGTGAGTTGTGATAACTCTTAACTGTGAATTTTAGGACCTGGTCTGTTGCTAAATTGGTAATTGCTACTGATGTCCAAGAGGAGAAATTTCAGTGGACTGAATTTCGGAATACGGCTGAGAAGGGGGATGCAGTTGGTCCTGTAGCCAAGGCACAGCTCAATCAGAAATATGTTCCAGTTGGCGTCATCTGTGTTCTTCGACTTCTTGTAATACCTTCAGTACTATTTGGAATGTTTAATAAGGGGAATCTGACCTCTGCACAGGCGAGGTAAATGCTAATGATGCCTGTCTACTTCTCAGGGTATTCAAGTGGAATGTTTTTTCACAAACATAGTGAAAAAAAGGTTTAAAATACCTGAAATTTAACAGCATTGAGTTCAGTATAGACTTTCTAAACAGAGTGTAAGCAGAGTGAAAAATCAGACTGTTCTTCAGAATATTCTTTGTATTCCCTAAATATTCCCTAAACAAAACGGTCCCTTAATTTAATTTAATGCTGTTTTCTAAATTTACCTAAATTCAATTTTATAATTTAATGATAGATTTTTAAAAATTAATTTTAAATTTCCTAACATTGAAATAGGTAGCACAAAACTCATCTTACAATGTTAATGATCTTTTTTTTTATTTTATCAGAGAAGATGGTTTGTTTGCTTGTTCAGGTGGATCTGACCTAAAATTTCCTGTATTTTTTCATTTTGTTCAGAGAACTAAAATATTTTCATGTTGCTGTTCATTTTACCAAAGCTCATATATTCAGTATACTCAAGTTGCTTATACTAAACATTTTGATACATAACAAATCTGTTTAATTGGTCTGTGTAGACAGGATAGAAGCTACATTTCCATGCCAAATCCATGATTTTTACTGTGTTTGCAGTCTCATCAATCCAAACCAACAGCCTCATGGTTTGTAAGAGTGGCAGCTTGTTGAGCCCCTTTTATCTGATTTGTTGATTAACTGCTTGGATACCTGCAAGCCAGTCGTCATCTCAAGTTTGTTTGGTCCCTTAACACTGCTGAATAATCTGTCATATTGGTCCTGAGTGCCACGGAGTGGCAGCACTTACATAAAGTAGGTGAATTATAAAGAGGAGAGATGGGAAGATTCAGAATTTCTTTGCATTTACATTTAATTTAATGGTTTAACTGTAAGAGACATACACCACAATGCCTGGATTCCATTCAGGGCTCATTTCAAATGTCAAGTACACCATATTGGGGTGCTGTCTCTTCTAGCCTCTTGTCTTCTCTTTTGTCTACAGGCTTGTGCAGCAACTGATGCCCTTCTTGAAGACAGCATGTCTAAAAGCAATAAGTAGAATACCCCCACCAGTTGGTATTTTATAGGGAAAGATTTATGATTTTTTGTAAGGTTGTTGCTCTCTTTTTCAACACCACTTGCTTGTTCAAAGTGGTGTTTCAACATCACTTGCTCTTTGTCTTGACTGTTTGACTCAGAGAACCTTTCATAAATTCTTACTATATTTTTCATTTGTCTTGACTTTCCTCCTCTTCCTCTTCTTTTTTCACAAAGCTTCTTCAGACACCCCACACAGTACCAGCTTCAAAATCAAGAGGGAATTCATGGTGAAAACATATGCTTCTCTGTGAAAATTACTTTAAATCAACAATCATATTTCAGGCAGACTCTTCAGATCAGTTCCCCTAGTTTTCTATACCAATCAGTCTATGCTGCATCATATTAATTACATCCATTATAGAGAGAAGATGGCAATGAAGTAACTATGGCATGTTGGATTCTCGTTTACCCGCATTCCATTTTGTAGGAGTGTTTGTGCAATCTATGAAGTCCAGATTCCTCCTCTTTCCAATGTGTATGAACAGGAAGAAAGTGAGGAAATGTTAGCTGTAAGTGAGGAAGGTGTTCCTTCAGTCAACCCTTCTGTGGCATACTGCTGTCTTGTCTGGATCACTGGCTGTCAGTTCAAACAACAGTGTCTGAAATAAGCTCAAGAGCTGGTTTCACCCTTTGGCTGGGATCATTCTATTGTATTGGTATCTGAATGCCCATGTGTATCAGAAACAGGTATCCTGCTCTAGTGTACCAATACAATTTATGATCTAGTAACACTCCTCCAGCCAGTGCTCCTCCCATCTTGTGGAAGCAGAGAAGGTGAATTGGCTGGTACCTGACAAATGTTCTTTCTTTTGTTTCCTTCTTAGTCCATATAAGCTGTATTGGTTTCATCAAGGAAACAAAGCACAAATGTCTTCACATAGGTCTAAAAGTAGTCTCAAGGCAGGTACATTAGCTCATTTTTCTCAAGGAGTTTCCCATCTGGTTTTATTGAAAGTCTTTGTGTCCAGCCTTTCCTCATTACCCTGCAGGGGTGTTCACGCTGTTCTTATCAGAAAGGGAAGAGAGGCTTCTGCACTCCAATGCTGATAGTCCACATACCCATTTCCTAGAATCAAAAGGATTTCCCTGTCTTCATTTTTTGTGTCATGTCTCTGTACAATCTAGACTTCACACAGTGTCATCCCTCTTGCATTCTCCACTTGACTTTTTTCAATCATATTTTTTATTTATAACGATGTCCTGACCTGACTGATGCTTTAAAGTTGCAGCTGACCCTTTAATGTTAACTGAGTTACCATGGAAGCAGTGACTCTACTTCAGCTGTGGTGATGATGATGCTGTTTTCAAACTTTCTTCAACTAATGAGCCATTATAAGTAGTAATAAAGTTGTTTGTTGGGGCCACATGTCCCTCGGAAACACTCAGCCCATGCTAATTACTGTAGGTCAGCAAAGAGGTCAAGGCTCATAAGTGTGTGGGAGAGGGCATTGAACGGTAATACTGAGAGGTTTTGAAAATAGTTGCAGGGAATGTTCATTATACAGCTAGTTCACATGAACTTTCTCGACCCATTAAAACCAAAACTCATTTTGAAGACACTTGTAAAATCTGTGCTTTACAAATCAAGCTCCCTTATGTCTCAGTAACTGGTAATAATACCCAGATATATGAAACTGCAGTGGAATCAACAAAGAACTCATCTGTGCATGGTGGGTTTAGTCTCAATTAGAGCTAGAAATGAGATTTTGCATAACTGTGCTGCCACATTAGAGCCACTGCACAGCTTTGCTCTGTGGAATTAATTCAGATTCTGCAGATTTTGCTACTGACTTCCATGACCTTTGGACCAAGTCTGCTGCTGGTTTGTTCTCATTCCTGAAGAGCCCCAGCCTGTCTGACAGACAGATAGAGCACTTCCTCAGGGAGCAGTGCAGCTGTAAGGCCTGGTTCTGCAGCTGTCGCCGTGTGAGTGACAGAGAAAAGCTAGTCACTTGTGGATGTTTGCATGGCTGTTAAATTCTCCTAAGTTCTAATAAAAAGTGACAGTGAGGGGAAGTTATACAATAAAAATAAGATGATGAAAGAGAGATGTGCAATTAGCTAATTCTTATGTTATAACTAAACAGTATATTTGTATCTAAGTTGTTCATATTGCTAAGAAATTGCACTATATTTACTATTCAAATAAGCAAGGCATAATAGGATAGAAGCTGCCTATTTTCTGCTTAGTTTCTTAGCCAAACTCCAGAGTCTTTTTAGGTGTAGATAAATCTGACAAATACTTAACTTTGAACCTGTGCTTGTGTGTGCTTCATATTCACAGAAGTGTGAAATCCCCTGTGGTAGTCAATGCTCTGAGAATGATGTCTGTAGGAGAAAGAGTGTACTTGCCTGTTAGTATGTCTGCAACACTGCAGAAAACAGGAAGAAATTAATATATAGAGGTGAAATTTTCATGCAGATACTGGAAGAAAATGTCCTTTTGCTTAAAACAAGAATCTGGACATTTTGAAATACTGGAGTGAGTTAAAAAAAAGAACTTTTGAAATATGTAATCCTTGCTGTAACCCATGTTTACCCAATTGGTATTTTTTTCTTTTCTGTTTTTCACTTATTTTGAAGATTTCATAGCAAGTAGTGTTCCCCAAGGTTTAAGAAGCATTGATTCACTGCCAAAAATGGTATATGAAATGGTATTCTTCAGATAAATCGGTTTTTCCCTGATAAAATGCAAATGAAAAATTTTAAAAAGCATCATATACAGAAAGTGTGCTGAAGGAAGTTGAAGTATATGGAATATCCTCACCTATCTTCTCTAAGGATTTCAGCACTTGTTTATTAGAAGCCCCCTGTCAATAGAAGATGTCTGTCCATTGTCACATACTGAACATCATATTACCTCCAAAGTTAGAAATTGTTTGAAAGACCACATGAAGTCTTGATCAGCCTGTGAGCATCTAACTTCAGTGAAACTTGTGAGATGATGAATTATTTTTCTTCAGGGTAGCTAAACTGATTTCTGCAAAGCTGACTTCTGTAACTGAGGAAGAGTTCCAAGTCAGCTGATGTGTCTCTATGATCTTGAGGATGAACGTTGATGGAAAATATACTCATTTGTTCATAAAAATAACATTTTAGCAAAATATTGATGTTCTCTAACCTCTTTGAATGTACAAGAAGTGATATGAGTAACACAGTGTGCTCAGTAACTGCATATCAATTGCAAAAATCAGTAAATCTAGTGTTTAGACCCACAAACAGGAAATCAGCTTCTTGTCAAGTTCCCTGTGAAGTGTGTGACAAAATTGATGTGAGTTTAGCCCAGATGCATAATTATGTGTGTCATACAGGTGAAAGATCTTAAAAGGGAGCCTATCATCCTTCCACTTCAATAATGAAATAGTTTTAAGTACAAGCATGTGCTGACTACCAGCATGCAAGGAGATTGTACATAGAAAAATACCCTTCGTTGTTATTTTATTTAGCTTGAGTCGGTTGTATGTTTATCACATTATTGCAGTGTGTTTGCACAACCAATAAGGACACCAGAGTTGACTATTCTTGTTTATTGAATAACTCATATCAAATAAACACTTTTGGAAATCTGACCACAGAAAGTAAAAGCATTCCTTTGAGAGAAGAAAAATCAGAAATCCTCACTGAAAGAGAAGGATCTCTTCTTGCTTTATTATTAAATGCCTGAGGAGAAGGCATGATTTCAAGTGGCATGACTGAAGTGTGGACACACCAGGGTGGGAGTTCTTGTGTGGGCTGTACACAGTCAGTAGGGGTCACAATATGTGCTTGAGATGTTCAGGGATGCATTAACCATTTTCACTCTGTAGCCTCTTAGGTGAAGAGGGTTTTCCTGTGCCAGTTCCAAGACAAACTATAAAGTCACAAATTTATTTTGTTCCAGCTGAAACTGTTCCTGTCTCTCTATAGTGCTTTACTGTCTGGACAGATTGTAGTGTACAAGAACTCAGGTGTCCAGAATGTTATTATTTAGAACTGAAAACCTGCTCTGTTTAATTTTGTAACAATTGCCATATGTTTTTTTTTCTTCCTCACTGTTTACTGATTTCTCTGATGTGAGAGGAAACGATATAATTATTCTACTTCAGTAGCGTCAGAACAGAAATTTAAGAGCCTGTTTTATTCATTTAGGAACACACAGCTGGATTATTTTGGGGTCTGGGTTCCTAAGAAAATAAGCACTCTTCCTAAAGTGGGGAAATTGAAGATTCTCAGTACTTGCCTGTTCCATTCAGATGGGTCCTTTAGTTCCTTTGCTTTAAGTGTGTGACAAAGCCATTAACTTGGATGGGAGCATTAACACACTTAAAGGTAGGTGCAGAGGTCAGCAGCAGGAAGCCAAAAAGAAGTGAACGGGATGTTTTGGTGATTTGGTGATTTTGGCAGTTTAATTCACCAAATGCAAGTGCTACACAATTATTTTCTCATTCCTCTGTTTCATTTTCCCATGCTGATCTCTTTCCTGGGTGCTGACGCTTTTCTTCTACCCTGTCTCTGCTAACATCATCTACTAAATCAAGCAACAAGTTGCCTTCATGACAAGTGAATGTCTCCTGAAAGTTGCAGGGACCTGTGTCATCTGAGCTGTCAGAATTCCAGTACCTTTTTCCAGGATGCTGGTGTTTCTCACCATATACATCTACCTCATAATTCCAGCCTCTTTTGCTAGGACGCTGGTGCTTGTACATCGGATATCTTCTGCCTGGATGTTCTCTTTTGGATAACTCATTCGTGTAGGTTAGCTGTGCCCTAGGGCTGTAAGCAAACTGATCCAACAGTGACTTTCTGCCGGGAGGCTGTTGCCTTTTCAGCTCCAGATAGACATCAAGGTCATCTTCCATCTCCCTTTTTCCTGGATGCTGCCTCTTCTGAATGTCTCCATAAGATGCCTCTCCCTCAGCATCTCTTTTTCCAGGATGCTGTCTCTTCTCCAGATTACTTAGGTACTTTTTCCCGGGGTGTTGTCTTTTGGAAAGCCGTTGTAGCAGAGGGGCATTTGATTCTGTCCAAGGAAAAGAATAAGGTTAATAAAACCCCATAATCTTCTCTAAGAAAGTTGTAATAGGAATTTGTGGAGCAGGATCATAATCTGTTGCTTTTTGAAAGCCAACTCAGTATTTCCAGCTACCAGCTACCAGTCATAACCCTATTAGTATATCTTACTCATTCTTAGGCTCTTTTTAATATTTCAGTGCTTGGATCAACACAACCAATTCTCAGCATTGATGTGAAGAGAGAGAATGGCTTTTCCTGTGGGCACTTGGGGCCGGCTCATCTTCCACTATGGAAGGACCCAGTGCTCCCATTTACTGGAAGGCACCTCTGTGCTGTTTCTTGCAATCCCTGAGTCTGATCTTCCTTGCTGTGACAACTGGTAGCATAGCATCTACAAGGTGGGAGATGTAGACACTGGAGCAGCCTCTAGCATTCCCAGCCGTGGAAAAAGCCTGCCTCTGTTGGGGGGTAGGCACCAGTGGATCAGGGCAGTAGGTGAATGGCAGCACCCCCACCTCAAATTTACATTAGGTACAGGGTCCACAGCTGCAGAATGTCCTTCATGGGACCTCTTGGAGCTTCCCTAGGGAAATACCTGCTGGTCAAGCAGGTTTTCTCTGACAAGCTTCTACCTTATTATTATGCAGCAGCTGCTTAGGGATAGTACAGCCTTTCCTGGGCAAATAGATCTTAGAAAAGAAAGCATCTGTGAAGAACTATGTGTCAGTGTATTGTGGCAGCCCTCTTATCCTTCCCTTCCCCTTAGTTCCAGTGCTAAGTAAAAAGATTAAGACCTGGAAGTCATACCTTGATTTCTGAGATCTAATGATCTCAATCAAGTGCTATGCTATTACCAAATGAGTGTCCCCAGTAATATATATACCTTTATTAATGTCTTCCTTTTCAGCTTTCTTGAGGACAGACTGAAGAATGAGGCTTTCAGATCTCTGAAGGATGTCATCCAGGGGACTTTTTCCCATGTTCTCACTCTCCTCTGGAAGGAGATGTCCCCCATTGAAGCAAACACCACACAAGGTCAAGCAGAGGAGTAGCAGTGGCAGCTGGATGGATGGCATTTTGGGACAGGGGTTCCTGCAACTTCAATTGGACAGAGAACAACAGGGGAGGAGGATGGAGCAAGCAAACCTAGCAATAACAGCAATATTTCCAGGCACTGAAAAACAAACATGGCACTGCTGCAGGGATTGAAGTCTCTTAGGGTCTTTCCTAATTTCTGTTTTTAACCTCTCCGTTTGTTTTTTATCCTTCAAATCATTTAAATTCTTCATAATTAAAACCAGGTAGTTCGTTTTTCTGGCAGAATAAATATGATATGAACTTCCTGAGGCACAGGTGATTCTGAAAAACAGTGATTTTACTCTGCCTTCTGTCAAGAGGCAAACATTATTTCCCCCTTGAACTCTGTATGCACAAGGTGTAGACATCTATACCTGCTATCTCCATCAGGCAATTCCCTTTGCTAAGAGTTAATTTTAAAATGATACTGAGATTAGCAGCACTTCCATTCCACCCTTAGTTAAAGGCAAACCTAAATAATCCACTAGTTTTTTGCTGTCTTTTTCTATACATTTACAGTAGCCATGTGCTGGGTATTTGTCAGGCTAAGAAGACAGCTATGCTCTGTGTGGCAGGGAGATATCTTGCATGGAAACAAACGAGGGAAGTACCTTATATTTTTTTCAGAAACATAATAATAATTGTATCCTCTATTACATCTTGCCCAGATACCAAGTGTTTTCCTATTTCTTCTAGCTAGCACTGAATTCCTAACATGCTTAGGGATTTATTTTACAGTAAACAGAGTTCCTTCAGTAGAATGGAATACATCTTTAATACTACTGTAGAAGTCATTTATCTTATATCTTCAGAACATAAAAGAAATGCACAATTTTATGAAGTATTTCCCAAATAGAAAATGAGTTCATTACCTTTTTTTATTGGCAGGTTTTTATCAGTTCTGATCAAATCCTTGAGTAATAGCCCTAAGAACATCACATAGGCAATTTGACTCAGAGCAATCTTTAGACAGAAAGGTAAAATATGCTAAAAAGGAAATTATTTGATAAATTACCTGATTTGTAGTTTCAGATTTTTGCTTGATGCATCTGCCAAATCCTTTAAAGCTGTTTGTGCACCTGAGCTTCAGTTGCCCTTTTGCTGCTGCAGGCACACAGAGTGTCCAACAGAAGCGTTGCCGTGTGCTCTCTGCAGGGCTCACGTCTCTGTACTTATAGTCTACTGCCTCTGGACCCTTTATGCAAACAGCTCTGAGGTAACTTAGGGGTGTGGGGGTTTTTTTGGTTTGTGGTTTTTTGGTTTTTTTTACTGCTCTCAGAGAGCTGCATTTTGAATGCATTTAAGATTCACATAGTTATCTGCTGGCCTCCATAAATCCATGCTCGGCTCCCAGAAACCATTATTTTTCCATTCTCTAAAGAGATTATGTTGAACTTTATGTAACTCAGCATAAAGAAAAGGAGGTTTTCTTTGCTTAACAAAACTAAGCTTGTTCGTCCTCTATTAAGCAAGTGTTTTGGAATAAAAGCAGAGAGGTAAGTAATTAATTAGGCTAGGGAAGAAAGACAATGGCAAAAATGTAATGGATTAGATTTAGGTAAGTGTATACCCTGGGTTCTTATTCTGAAGGACACTATACAGTTTCTGGCTCACAGTTACATATTTTTTTGGCATAGGCTTCCACAGAAAGTATTTTAGAATATGAGGTGCATAACATTAAATATTAAAACATGTTTATGTTGCTGTTATGTGCTTCAAAAAGCATTATACTATTGTGACTTGAAATAAGACTGTCTTTAACCTGTTGTCTACTTAACATACTGCTCCACACAGTACTGTTCATACAGGGCAGGACAACCCCTTGGCATTTCCTAGGGGTCATAACCCCATAAGGTCTCTCAGGTACGACACCTGAATTTAAACAGTTACTGTATTGCCCTATGAAAGTGGGCATCGATGAAATGAGAAACTGCACAGTTTCATTCTCCTTAAAATCTGCTTCTTGACACACTTTTGAGCTTACTTTTAGAGAACATGTAAAGCACTGTGTTATAATTACATCCCCATGCAAAGCTCCTCAGCAGGTGCAAAAATATATTCACAGTGCAATGCCCAGGACATCCAGTCTGGCCAGCTTTGCCTCTTTGCTCAGAGTTATTTTATCTTATTTTGGACTAATTTAGTAGTTTTAGTGCTTTGTTTAAAGGAAGAAACTTAAAATTCAGCACCTCAGAGAGTCAGGGTTTTTAATGAAAAATGTCCTTTTTCTATTTCACAGCTGGAAAAGTATCTGATTTTTATATGATATCCTTTCTTTTTTAGTTCTGTTTTGCCTTTTTCCAGCTACATTTTTTCTGTTTAATTTCCCCCACAGGTGATTTTTCTATTTAAAAGATTTCTGGAGGTTTGTTTTATGAGTGTAAACATTCTTTCCTCCCCCTGACTGCACAATTACTCATGGCACTGAGATGAATTCATGGGTAGGAGGGAGAGTTTGTTTCCTCAAACTCCAGAGTGTTCCAAGCTATACTTTTCTGTCCTGTCACAAATACATTGACAACCCAGACTTGCCCAGAGCTTCTGTCAGCACAGGGTTTGGCTCCCAGTCCACATCTAAGTCTGTGGTAGGTTCTAGAATTGCAGAGATGTTGAATTACCACATTTCACACCTAAATACAGCATTTCAGCATCACTGTGATCCTCAATCCTTTGTCCAGCTGCTGTATTTTGTCACAAGTGCATCAAGTCCCTTGATCTTTTGTGTCAGCTCAGTTGAGGAAGTTCCTGAATTTTCTTTTAAACATTCTCAAGGGCGCCCCAGCTTCTCAAGGTGCTTCTAAATGAAGAAACTGGGAGGCAGACAACTCCTCCAGAACCAGAGTCAGACCCATACACGTGCTCTGTGAGGACTGAGGTCTGTGTTGCTCCCCTCTCCAGCTTGCGTGTTGCATGTGTTGCTGCCTGCAGTCACTCACCATGTGGCACCAGGACCCTGGTGCCTCCATTTGTGCTGAGCACTTGTCCAGCTCAGTGCTGGTGTTCATAGCAGTGGGGCCTTCACACTGGGGCCGTCACTGGGCACAGAGTTGGTCCCTAAAAAGATCTCAAAGGGGAATAATGAGAAAATCTGCTGCTAACCCTAGTCTCAGCTCTATTTTAAAGAATATAGACATGTTTTGTACAGTTAGTCAGCCATGAGTTGGGCAGAAAGTTCTCCTTGGCAGATTTTTGAATTTCTACATCTTATTTTGACTGCCTTGCTCTTGTCACTGTCAGAGATAAGTAACTGAAGTACATTGCTCATTTTTAGTATAGTCATCCCTCCAGGAATCCTGAAATATAGAAGTTGTTATGGGAACTGCTTTTCTTTACCTATAGGAATAAAAAATACTCTTGTTTGGAATCTATGGCTCATTGCATTTGTTACCAGTTTCACTAGGAGGTGCTGAATTTTAAGTGGTTTGCCCTTTGTCACAGATCCGGAATTTTAGAATTCGGAAGTGAGACCAGAATCTGTTCTGGTCTAAAGTTAGCCTTCCTTTATAGAAAATAGGTTTGGTTTCTGGTAGAACCTCACAAGACACACATCTTTCCCATTTAAAAGGTTACCTACATGGCATTGCTTCTGTGTGCAAGAATGAGAGAAATACCTTCACTGACTACTTAAGGCATCCCATTAATTTTTATTAACTGTACACTGTCACTAGGATTGTAATTTTGATCTTCTCATCTCTTTAAATAACTTTAACCTCTTGGATATTTCCTGAATTGTATTTCTTGCAATGACTGCAAATCTAAGCTGTTCTGTCTGAACTTCCTCTTGCTGAAAGTGCTGGGAATTAGTAATGACATGTTTGCTAACAGAAATGAGAGTCAAATCAACTATTTTGTTTTCTCTGGAAAATGTAAAAGCACAGTTTCTTTATATCACTCCTCCCAGTTTGTTCCTTGATTGAACTATTCAGGCAGAAAATTAGGGAGATGGATATCAGTAATAGGTGGACAATTCTCTCTTTCCATGTGATTTCTTAACATGATCCTTCCTGAATAAGAACAGGTAAATAGTTTGCCCTGGAGGAGGATGTATTGTATTTTTGTGAGAGGTATAATTCCAGCTTTTCTTCATTTTGATTTTAATGACATCGGAGTGCCAGAGTATGCACAGCCACAATGATCTTTAGATGGTATATTTTTAGACGCATAATATAGTTTTACAAGGGAGGCAAGCCTTCAGGAGTACAAACCTTTTTTAGGCCCAAGGAAATGCATTAATGTCTGAAAGTTTGTCTCTCCTCTTAGAATTAAAAAAGGACTTGTGATCTCCCAGAACTGTCAGCTTTTCGTGGCAGTAGATGTCACTACAATAGAAGATATTATACCTAATCTACAAACCTTGTATTAAATATTAATAATTAATGAAGGGAGAGTTTTAAGCAACTTCTATCTGCTAGTCCCCAAAATTCATTTGCTAGGTAAATGGACCTAGACAGTTCTGAGTGGATGTAATGACACATGAAGGAGGTTTCTGAAATGCAGCCTACTGGGGTCACCACCAGTATTAGCAAAAGCGATCCCTTTGTGTAAACGTACCCAGCCAGGGGGGCTTCACTATGGGCAGCAGATCAGCTTATCATAGCCCAGCTGGTTTTGCTGCAAGGCATCACAAAACCAAAACCCTTGAGGAATAATAAGGACAGCTTTCCTATTTGTTTTCATTAGCTGTGAATATAAAATCTAGGAAGGGAAACAAAGGTAACTAGTCTATCATGTTCTCCTTCTTCCAGCACTGAGCCCCCACCACAGTACTTCTCTTGTTGCCTAGTGCAAGAATCTCTAGTGGTAAACACTTGTTTGTGATGTAAGCTCTGCGGCCTTTTAGGGGTGAGCTTTAGTTACAGCCAGATGAAGGAATTGGGCTGGAGAATCTGGTGAAATTATTAGAAGCTCTGCTGGCTGATGTTGAATGACACTTGAAGCATGACCTGAACATGGTAAGGACATGTAAAGGATTCCTTTTGAAGGCTGTGTAACCTTCAATTGACACCTCCTTATCAAAAATTCCAGAAATGGCAAAACCTTTTGCTCTGACTGTAAGGCCCAGACTTTCATAGTTTTGCAAACATTAAAGTGTTGAAGCCTAATTTTTTGACTTCATTGAAACTAATAGAAAACCCTTTGAGAAAACTTAATATATGGAGAGATTAGGCCTTCTGTTTTAAATAATGAGTAGAATGAGTATTGAAGGAGATTGAGAACATTTATTTCTTTGTGAGGAAGCCCTTAATAGAATTACTGAGTAAATTCCACATGGAACACATACACAGCTCTCCTCATCAATTTCAATCCAAAAAGGGAACTATTATATTAGAAGGAAAGGGCAGTATTCCACATATCATTAAAACTATTGCCAAAAGGTGTATAAATAACATGTTGCTTGTCTCGGCTAAATAGTTGTATTGTTCATGAGGAAGCAAACCCAAAGCATTATGACATTAATGCCACATGTTGGTTAACTGACAGATCTTTCAATATTAAACAGCATATTAGGCAGCCAAAACTTGACAGGCTTAATTGTATACTTAAGAGTCAGACTAACTCACAGTTTATTCTTTCTGGGAGGGTGGCAGTTTGGAATTAAAGATCTCAATAGATTCATTGTAGTGATTCTTTATTTTGTAATTATCTCCACAATGTTTATGCAGAATCATTTCTATAGTTTTCTAGTCAAGTGAGCCCTGTGATTTGGGAAGAAAATTGCCATCATCAGAAAGAATATTTCTGTGCCCTGATTCTTATTTCAGGCACAGTCCAGAATCTTTCAAAACAAATGTCACCAAATGAAACAGACATGGCTCTATGCCTCCAAGCACCAAAAAAACCTTCCAGCTGCCCAGCCTGTTGTTTTTTCACAGCTACTGATAACAAGACTCAAGATCTTGTTCACTTCCAACAGTCATCAGATGAAGCAAATTTACAGCTCAGTTCACCTTGCCAAAATACTATGTTTGAACTGGGGCGAGTTTCATCATATAGCAAGAATAGATTTGGGGAAATTTGATTTAGAATGGTAGAAAACATTCAGCTTACTTTTCAGAAGCAAGTCTGATTCACACTGTGAGGTATATTGCAAAGTCATTTGGATGGTTGTAGATAGAAGATCACTACTTCCATAGAAATCAAAGAAGTGACATGGTGATGTGCTTGCTCTGTGCCTGTCCCTTACACTCGCTGCTAAGACATACTAATTATGACAGAGAAGCTATAATTTGGTGTGAAGAGATGGAAATTTGTGAGGTAGAGTTGCTAAGAGATTTAGTGTTTGGCACCAAGTGTTTGAAAGTGCTGATTTGGATTTTGAAGTCCACAATCCTCAGCTTGCAGCCAGTACTCCTGTCCAGTTCACTAGAAGCAATCAGCAGAGAGCATATTTGGATAGTCTGCCTGCCAGTCCTGGCTGCTTCAGTTGTCAGGTACAAGGCTCCAAAGCTCCTGAAGGCTTGACACAAATGGTGCATCCCCAGTGACTGGGAATCGGAGAGCACAAGTAAGAATAGGATGTAAAAGCAGAATGAAAAGTTCCAGAACTGTTCCTTGTGCCTCACTGTAGAACATCATCCTCTCAAAATTTAGATATTTCTATAGCAGCTTTTAAAATTAAAGATGTGTATATCTTATTGTTGCATTTGACTGTTGTAAAAGACAATGTTCGAAGTTCATTTAAAATTATTCTGTAAAGTGACCTCAAGCCTGGCTTTAAGGATGCAGCACAAATGTGATTTACCCTTAACTTGTATATGTTGATGTGCTAAGAAAGGGAAATGGGCCCGTGGAAGGACTACCTCAAAAAGGCAGATGTGTTTGTGCCTATCTATACACAACACTTAAGGACTGCTCTTCTACTGGAGGAGCATTCTGGAATCAGACGTAGAGAGGAATTTTGAACAGGAATCTGGTTTAACTAACAAACTTAACTTCTGGTACCAGTCATGTCAGCTGATCTGGTTGAATTAGGTAACAGTTCAGGTATTGCTCCTTCTCCTCAGGTGTTCCTGTCTGCCTGTGATGATGAATCTGTGTAATGCCCTCATTTTGTGAGGGCTTAAATTTGCTGACCATGTTCCTGCAGTAAGATTAGACATTTTATCTTTTCAGCTACTCATTTTAAGAGTCTTGTAGCACAGCAACAGCGAAGACATAAGTACTATGGTGAAGTAAGATCTGAAACTGGTTTCCCAAGAGAGTTAGAATGAAATCTAGGTGTATATGCATACACCTCTGTGTGCACCTACACCTATCATACATCTACACATGCACCTGAAGGTGTATGAAACGATGAAGCAAGAGGGTGGGGTAATCATGTCAGTTGCATTGGCCATAAATATGATATTTCAAGAGTTTGGGTAGCTGTAAATCAGCATCAAGCTAATCAGGACCAGGTTACAGTTGATTTGTGAGCTTTGCTACAGTGTTGAAAAAGGATGTGAAAGAAAGAAGACAGTCATTTTGTCCTGGCATGGATTTCCTCCCTTTTGTAAGAAAAGGCTTATAAGAAAGTTGGTCACTTGCCATTACCGGAAGGATAAAGACATGCAGGTTTTGCTGTCTAATTCCAGCGCAGGCCATTTATAGGAAGGTCTTAGCAAATATCAATGATATAGTTTACTGTTTCTAGTATTGTCCATTAGTCTCACTGTGTCTGCAGGGCACATGGCTACAGGAATTTTTATTCCTGTCACTTGCAACCATTACTAATGATACCAGTGAAACTGGAAGCTCGTACTTAGAATCCAAGCCTTCACTGTAGCAAATATATGGATTTATGGCACTAGAGGTGTGGCTGGAAGACAACTGGGAAGTGCTACTGCCTGTACTTGACTAACCACAGAAGCCACCAGAGATCTGATATGCTGCCATGTGTGCCTTGTGTAGAGCACAGTAGGTTGGGAGTTCTTTCCTTGGTGGATTGTGTGAACTAACTGGTTAATATGAGGGACGTTTACGGAGTACTCAGTATAGAATTGCTCCCTTGCCCACTGTGCACAGTCATTTAGATGGAGCTTGATGTGCAGCTGAGAGACTTGGAGGGGGAGGAAGGTCTCCACAACCAGTTGCTCAAGACCATTTTCATATTGTAATGTGAGCTACATAACAACAACGACCTTTATCTAATTTGCACCTTTATAACTTTCATACTCATTGTAATAACAATAGACTCTTCCATGGGTGCTTAATGGGTTTGTTTATGAGCAAACAGCATAAAGTGAGAATCAATAGGTATTCAGATGCCATTTTGGGGGCAGGAATCGCAATTATTGAACAAATACTAGGTATTGTTCTTTATGGGGCAATAAAGACACACATGAGGTGATCTGCTGAGACCAGGAGTAGTATTGATTTTTAGAAATAGCTTCTGTGATAGTCTTGTGGATTTCTCTTCTCATTAGTCCAGCTGGCAGACTCTGTGCATGTCAAGGGAAGCTCAGTGAATGAACATGTAGCACTGGAGTAAAAGTTCCTTGAGTCATTTAACACCTGCTTCTGCTGAGAAGACTGTGAGGCACAAAGTCTGTATGCCTCTCAGGTTTTGTGTCATTCTCTTCCCCTGGGTGTTTTCAGCAAAGCCTGAGCATGAACAAAGATACATTTAAAAGTAGCTGGAGAATGGTTTGCAGATGCAAACTACAGCATGTATGTTGTATTTTTATAAGCACCAAGCTGGGAGACCACATGGTTATTTGATTAGAATGGAGCCTGAGAACTGAGCTGATTTTGTTTCTGTCTCTTACATTGAATTGCTCTGATTTTCAGTGACTCATTGAGGCAAAAATTCAACTAGAGTTAAAATCAGTCAGACTTTTCAAAGATGGTAACTGGAATTAAGTAAGCTCTTAAATATCATCGTTTTGTGTTCCCTGTCCACAAATAAGCTATGAAACAGAGTTTTGATGCTTGTGATATGCTTTAACAGTCACAAATCATGACAAGAGAATTAAAAATTGTTATTTATAGTTCGTTGGGATTTTCCCTAGGGAGCAAGTAGACTTCACCAAGCCCGGTGGGCAGGGCATGCAAATCTTAGTAAAGAAAATGGTGAATACAAAACTCGTGTTTAATCTGACTCTGGTGAATCTTTGGTGTAGTCAATTGTGACAAAACTGCAATTTTATATCATATATATATTAAATATCAGCAATTTCACAGGATTCTTTCTACAAATTGCTGATGCCTTTAATAAACAGTTTTCTCCTCCAGATTTCTTTCTTTCCTTGTTGAAGCTGCTATCAGATTTGAAATGTTATATGTTGACACCTAAATGGTGTGATGGAATTCTAGAATGTACTCCTGGAATGGCTGGTGATAGTCTTCCTTGAATGTGGTACAAGAGAATGCAGGGTTTGGAATTACTTCCAAAGGATGAAGAAAAAGGACATTTATAAAAGCAATCCTTTTGTTACATTTCCTCTGTGATTATCTTCAGGTATCCTAGCAAATGATTACACATCTAGAAACTGTAACAAAAGTAAAGCAACTAGAAAAACTAAAAAAACCCAAACCTCTTGGGAGTTGCTTTCACACCTGCATTTCCATGAGTGATTCAGAGATCATCATGGAAAATACAAAGTTAAAATGTTCATAACATTCTATTTTATAGCTTTTAATCAAAAATATGACCCAATATTTTGACATTTGAAATAGCTTATCAAGACATGCAGGCTGCCTGGCACTGGCATTAACTCTGTCCCAGCCAGAGTGGTTACAGAGGAGCTCTGAACTATACACAAAAAGGGCTCTGAGTTAGCTTGTTCTTTCCCTTGTCTGGATAAAGAAGCCAGTTTTACCAGTCAAGACATGTGCAATGTGCTCACTCTGTAGCAAACTTAAATTGCAAAGTTGTTAAGTCCTTTTCAGCCTCAGGTAGCTACAGATTATTTAATTACAGAGTTAGTGATCTACAGTAGTAGAGAGTTTGGGGACCTTATGATGTAAAACAATACCTGATTACAAGTAGATCATGGTTTATTTAGACTTCTGCTTCAGAATATGGACTCCAAGGTGATATAGTCTGGACCTCCCTACTTAAAAATTTAGCAGACTACAAGTTCTGCAGACTACAAAACTTGTAGTCTGCAGAACTAACTTCTGTTACTTCTACACTAACAGAACTAACAGAACTTCTTTTTTCTTCTGCACTAACTTCTGTTCTTAGAGTTCTCAGCTTCCTGACAAATTGACAACACAAAAAATTAAAACCAATGTAATGACAGTGAATTTACAATTAAGTGGTGACATTTTCAAAGGGTTATCTTTCCCATTTTAAACACAAAGGAAGTAGCCAGGTTTGCTCAAGTATTTGTTGTCTTGGTTGCTTTGATCCTTTGAAGATCTGACAACATATGAAACAGTGGCTGCTTCTAGGTACCAGGTACTGTCCTCTTTCTCTGGCTGTGAGAGCAGAAGCAGAGCCCTACTATAGCATGTGAATCAACTGCAACCCTTGAAATTGTATAGATGTAGAGTAAGTTTGTGATTCCAGCAGAATTTAACTGCTATCTCCTAGGAACCCAAGTGAAAAGATTAAGTCAAATGAATGATATTGTGTCATCTGACTTGATATTGCCAGACGTTGCTAAAAGGTCTTTGCTTATTTAATGTTTATCTACTTCAGGAAATATATTAATGTCTGAGCCATGTAAGGAAACGTGGTCTGACTGTGAGAGTGGGGGTAGAAACTGCCAAGGGGCCTCAGTCCCGGCTCAGGTGATGCAAGTGTGAATGCCAGAGCAGCTCCTGGATGGTCAGACCGAAGTT
Organism: Melospiza melodia melodia; assembly: GCF_035770615.1. Lineage (NCBI taxonomy): Eukaryota > Metazoa > Chordata > Aves > Passeriformes > Passerellidae > Melospiza > Melospiza melodia. Next base: position 31,146,316 of record NC_086203.1, on the reverse strand, counting down.
TCCCTAACTCTGCACAGGCTCTGCTGTGCTGTTCAGAGCCCAATGAACCAAAAGGGAGCTATAGCCATCCTATTATCTTTAACTGTTATAAAGTAATATTGTCCTTGTGTTATTGAATTTTCAGCATCCAAATGATGATGGAAATTTTCCAACCAGATGTGCTTTCTCCAGGATCCTTGCAGATGTTTCTAATTAATGTGACTGTGCCTGAACAAATTTTGTCTCGATAACATGGCAATACTCTTGGTACTCAGGAGTGTAAGAGTTTAGACTTGACTTGTTCAAACTTGTATTCGTCTTATTCCAGTAATATTAACACAAACCCTGTAGCTTGTCTAGCAATGGAAATAGAACACAAATAACAAACAGTTTGTGTTTTTAAAGAGACTTACATATCCAACTATGGAAAAACAATCAATGACCATTTAGGTGCTTCTGACAGAACAAGATGTCTTTAAATTAAGTCTCACATCTCATATGAGACTTGGAAACAAGAACACCCTGACTTCCTAATTGAGCCACTGAAGAGGAAAGAAAAAGTTTGAGTTGTTTGGCCAGGTGACATGTATGCTTCCACCAGGGGTCTTCAGCAGGGGAGCATTTTTCCTTTAGGCATCTGTCACAGGGAAGAACTGCCTTTAGGGGAGCAGAAAGACTAGGGAGAAAACTAAAATACTCACTTGGTGACCCTGAAATTAAGCAGCAGTTGGTGATAATTTTCTTCATTCAAAGAACTCACTAGTTTTAGAATGAATTGGTGGTGCAAGAGTTGGAGCACAGTCACCCAGCTGGAGGTACTGAGAGTAGAATTGGAGCAGCTGGCGTTAGACCAGTGTCATCTGTGTCACTGTAAACCATAATCAGATCTAATTGCACACAAGCACTGAAAAGACACTCTCATTCCTCTTTCTTCCTATCCACACTGCTCCAAATTCATGGTTGCATAAATTGTAGGGACTGCTCAGCCCCAGTTGATTTAATTCAGCATACTGATCAGATGTATCAAGAAGGGTCAAAATTTGGCACAGAGCTAGACATTCCAATGACAAAGGCTGAAATGATACTCTGCTTTCATCCTGATGTAATAAGACCTGCTTCTCAGTGCAACAATAGAATGGCAACAATTGTGTTGTTGATCTTTGCTTATTATGTCAAGGGCAGGCGTGATGTTATCTGCCTTTTATGAAAGACCTGAATAAGCTATATGTATTAGCACTAGGAATTAAAAGCCTCTTGAATCTGCTTACCTGAGCCACAAAAGGGAAGCTGCCAAGTTGCTCTCATAATTATCAAAACGTTAAATCTTGTATGGAAATAAGAGCCAAAGTGATTAAGAATTCATTTGCAAAGGAAGCAAAGATTACAAACTTGTTTGTTTTCTCACACCTGTTCTCCACCTCAGCAGTACAATAAAGCAAGGCATAGTTAATGCACTTTTCCCTAAAATTATTAATGTACTCAGGGGAATATGATCAGCTGAGGCTTTGGAGATCACACCGCCATTTGCCCAATTATACCTAATGACAACACATCGTTCCAGCAAAATGTGTCTATTCTTTGGTAGGTTACATTTCCTCTCGGCCTTTTGCTTATTGATCCAGTAGTACATCATGCAGAACAAACTTCTTTGTTGGCAAGTCGTGTTTATGAGAACAGAAAAATCTTTTATGTTACATTTTTAACATCTGACCAAGTCAGTGAGAGGAAAAGCTTCCTGTATGGAGCATGACAAATTTTTGTGATTTTTGTAAAACAAAGCAATAAGTCAAATGTCTGTATGTTTTGGGCTATACAAATAATTCATGTTATGTGTTCAGCATTTCTTTCTGCTTTGATATCATAAAGCATCTTAAATTATGTCTGCATTACATGGCATTTAGAGTAAATGATCACTTTAATCTTTTACTCCAAGCAGCAAGGCATATTAACTATTTTTTTTTTGGGGGGGGGGGGGGTTTGGGTTTGTTGTTTTTGTTTGTTTGATTGGGCTTTTTGTTTGTTTGTTGTTGGTTTTTTGGGGGGTTTTTTTGGAAGTGGAAGGGCTTGAAGAAAGCTTGAAGAAATGATGTATCCCTGACTAAAACACTTAAAACATTTTTGTGTCTCCTGTGAGTGTTCATGACAAGTACAAGCTGATGAGTAAGGGCAGGGTTGGATTCTGAATGCTCTTACAAATTGTTTCTCTTGTTACTTTTTTAATAGTTGTAAACTGCAACAAAATAAATTGTTTTTTCAAATGCAGAACCATATCAAGGTAGTTCACTACCATCATTCAGCACTTTCTAGTTGGATTACTTCTGTGGTCTTCAGACCCTTTGGAGTTTAGTTTTTAAAATTTTCAGCCTCATCATTATTGCTCTCCCTCCTTCCAGCATTTTTCCTGAAGTTGTCTCTTATATGCTGGCGTCCTTCTTGTAAGAACCTCCAGTTTTGTTCTCACAAAGGTTCCGACCCGTATTATGAGCTGGGAGAATATACATGGGCTTTGTATTCCCCTTGTGAAGCCTGAAAGCACTGAGTCTGAGAAATGAAGCTGAGTGCACTGGCCACTGCTTGAATCCATTTTGTCTCCCTCACAGCCTTCATTTTCTGAATGCATCCTCAGAAAGACGGCAAACCTGGCAGTTTTTACTTAGAGGAAAATATGAAAACATGTTTCTTCTCTCCCAGTGTATAAGAACTGGGAGTTTATCATTCAGTGTCACAGAGAAACTTACTATGCCACCAAAGCATTCCTCCCAAGCTAAGTATTGATCCTTTGTTCTTAAGCAAACCCTGCAGTAAATCATAACTCTGAGACATCTCATTCCAGTGACTGGATCAATAATGTCTTTGATGGTGTCCCGCAGTGTTTTCCTGTCATTCCTGGGGACCTCTCTGTCACCTACGGTTCTTCCAGATCTCAGCGCATTAACCAGCCCGCTGCCAGCCCCGTCCCAGCTCCGCTCCGCTGCCTGGGGCGCTGCTGCCCCCTGCCGGACGGACCCGCCATCGCGGGGCTCCGCGCGGCCTGTCCCCCGCTGCCCCGCGTCCCCTTGTGTCTCCCCACGGCCCCCGCTGCCCTGTGCTCGGCCTACATGAGTGCAGCCGACACGCGTGTGACATGTCTGCCCTCACGTCTGACTGCTGGGCACCCCCTGGGGTTACACACTGCAAGGTGTGGGTGCCCATAGGCAGCGCAGCGTTCCACTCAGTGCCGCGGGTGCCCCAGGGCAGCTGTGCGGTGCACGGGCCGCTGAAGTGGGACCCAGCGAGCCCAGGTGCTGCGAGGTGCTGACAGCGCTGGGTAGAAGGAGATTGCACACAGTCGGTTTACACTCACACTGTGCAGTACCTGTGCCTTACCAAGGGGAAAAGCTGTCCAGGCTTTCATTCCAGTGCTCTGCACAGCACCGGGAATCTACGGCAATCCAGTCACACAACAAGGACACATGCTGGTGTATGCAGAGAAATTGTGCAGATCAGCTGTGGGGCCTTGGTGTCCCTTGCTGATGCTGAGCATTATGCTGGGCTGGACCTGTGCCCTCTGAGCATCGGGTGCCCTGTACCTGGGCAGTTGAGAAAGGTGTTTTTAATACAGCACCTCCATCTGTAGTGGGGGTTAATCACATTTATCTAGCTCAAGAGCAATGATATGAGGCTGACTTTCTTGGAAATGCCACATGAAAAAGACTAAATTTTTATTACTATTTGCATTAATTGCTTTTCTTTTACTAATTTCTTTGGCTGCATTGGAGCAGTTACAAGAGACAGAGTATCTTGCAAATGGAAGGGTACTTTTCATTATATTATTGCATTGCACCATTATCTAGAGAGTAAAGTGCATCCTTCAAAGTTATAATGAGCCATAATTTCATTGAAGGCTCTCTAGGATTTCTGGACCGTGAGAGCAAAGCTACAGTAATTTAGTCACGGGGACCAGAAAATTAGATGACAGCCCCTTTAATACTCAGCTGGGAACATGCTATTGATCTGAGATACCTCAGGCTGGAGTGTCTGCTGGAGTGGAAATGCATGGATTTTACCTTTTAAGGACATTTCAAGTCATGGTAACTATTCAGAGCCAACCCTGGCATGACTGTCCTTTCCTGCTCCTTCGACACAGAGGTCAGAGCCAAGGGTGTTTGGCAGGGAGAGGTGGGTTTTCCCTGCTCTTTGGAAGGCTGTGCTTTAGTCAGTGCTGAGGGGGCCGTGACTCACCTGTGCGGGGGGTCACACCTGAGGGGGGGCGCCGGGGTCTCAAGGCGAGGAGGCACCCAAGGGAGCTCAGCCATGGCTGCGCCCGAAGGGGCCGGGCCCAGAGGGAAGGGGCTGCGGCAGACGGAAGAGGTGAGTAGAGAAAAACTGTCTGGACTGCGAGTCTGCCGCCACCGCAGCACAGAGACCGAGAGCCGCCCCGGCGCCCGCCGCGGCCGGGAGCGGGCCGAGCAGAGACCCCGCGGCCGGGCCGGGACCCCGCGGAACGGGAACGGGCCGGGCCGGGCCCCCGCGGAACGGGAACGTGCCTGGCCGGGCCGGGACCCCGCGGAACGGGAACGGGAACGGGCCAAGAGCAGCGGCAGCGGGACCAGGCACTGATATGACTCCGCCCAGCCCACACGTAACCGCGGCGGCGTTGCTGGGGCGGGGCCTCACAGCGCAGGCGCCGTGGGGAGGGCGTGCCCTACCGCAGGGCCCGCCCCCGCAGGTGACGCCACCGCGCGCGCCTGCCCCACCTCTCGCGCGACGTCACGCGGCCGGGCCGGGCGGTGGCGGCGCGCGGGGATGGAGCGGCCGCCGCTCGGCCGGTGAGTGACCGACGGACCGCGGGATCGGGAACGGAGAGGGAACGGGATCGGGAACGGGGCGGGAGAACACCCAGAACCGAGGGACCGGGCGAGGGGACCCCGCCCGACCGGCCCCGCGAGCGCCCATCGCGAGCGCCCATCGCGAGCGCCTCATCCACCCCCAGACCCGTCGCTCGGCCGGGCTGTCTCTCGCCGTCCCCGCTCCTGCGGCCGGTTTAGGACTCTCTGTCCAGGTCGCGGCCCCGCCGGCCCGCTCGCCCCGTTCCGGGCCGTCGTCCGGGACGCAGGGCCCGGGCTTCGCGGGGAGATGTCCGGCCTGGCGGTGGCGAGCGGCGCCCTCGGCCCCTGCCGTGGCCCCCGCGATCGCCCCGATCCCCGCGGCCCCCACAGCCCCCCGGGCCTCCCGGGGGCGGCCCCACGCACGTGTGGCCTGTGCCGGAGGTTCGCGAGGCACCGCCTCGGCCCTCCCTCTGGTTTGGGGCGGGCTGAGGCGTGTGTTCGCTTCGCTGATTCCTGCTCGCCTTGGCTGTCTGATGAGATGGTTAAGACACGAATTATTTCATGGCGGGCTCAGAATTTGCCGGCTTAAAAGCAGATTGTCAGTGATAGGCCTTTAAAGTAAAGAGCTTAAGGGGTAAAGCAGCAGCTTCGAAGCTTTATGAGTGCCAAAATTCACGAGACTTGGAGCTGACGCTGTGTTTGTGACTTGTGTGCAGCTGCTGTCACTGGAGACACGGAAGTACCTGGTGTGCATTAGTGACAAATGCGGTGGCCAGCAAAACTCCCATGGTGGGTGGAGGCATCGCTTTCACTAAAAAAATCTATCAATAGGGAAACTTAATGAGGCTTCTTGGTGGGTAGGAGGTGTAAAGGTCTGAACTGAAGGTACAAAGATCTGAGTTGAAGGCTAGGGGAAGGGGAGACAGAAGAGGGTAATGGAACTCCCACTGCATCAGTAAACAGTGTCCATCATCCACAAACCTTAAAATCAGGTGTTTCTGCAGGTTGGAAACCTTTAGTAACAGCATACTGGTGTGGTCACTGAAGTAGGGATGCCTTGATCTGAGCCAGTGCCACTGGGTTCTCCTCAGCCCAGGGAGTAAGTGCTGCTGTCCCCGTTGTTCACCACTGACTCTGTTTTACTCAAGATTAACGTGTGGCAGGTGACTCCATTTTTGGTCATGATCCTTTTCTTAGGGTAAATTCTTGGTCCATCTGGAAGTGTCTAGAGGCAAGGAAGGCCCGGTGAGTACTCACTGGAAGGGATGTTTTTGTCTTGGTCCTGGGAGAGCTCTTCCCTCTCTTGTCCGGGGACAGTGGTGCTCCCCAGCTTGCAGGGCTTGTGCTGCTCAGCAGCTCTGCAGCCACATAGGGTTCTGGCACTGAATGAACAAGTTTGTTGTAGCTTTGTATACACTGTGTCCAGTTCTTTTGCCTGATAAACCCACCCAGCTGATCTGGAAGCCATCCAAAGTATGGAAGCAAACTGAAGATGGAGAAAGATCTACTTTGTGTGGAATTTGCTTTAGAAAGAAATTGGAACTTCAGGTTTCCATGAAGTCTGGGGTTTCCCTCCTCCATTTACCACATAAAATTTACCACATTTACCACATTGCTGAGTTTGGTTTTCCAAGCAGTACTGTGTCATAGTTTGAGCTGTCTCGCATCTTATTTAATCACAGCTGAAGTTCCTGTAATTAAAGCCTATGTCTAATTCAGATACAAAATGGAAGTCGTTGGAAGTCTACAGATTTTGTTTCCCTGTGTTTAGAGCGGTGCGTTCTGCAGGAAATGGGTTGTATGTAGTGAGTCAGCTCCTCCACTGCTTGGGTGAATGGCCTGTGCCTGACTGTGAGCTAGCAACTGTGGCTGCTCTGGAGTCGGGCAAACCTTGTGTAGTGTTTTCTCTGGTCTTTCTGAGAATTGTTTTGAACCATTCAAAAAGACTTGGTGTGATAATATCCTGGGCTTGGTTTCTAGGAATTTTTGCTTAGAGCTCTGGAGGAGGAGTCTTCCCTTTCCACTGGCTTCCCCAGCACGTTTACTGGTGTGGCATGTTCTCCTCAGGTGGTTCTGTAGCTGTCTGTCTGCCAGTGAGAGCTGGGTTTTGGCACCTGAATTCACCAAGTGCAAGGTGTTTCTCAGGTGAGCTGGCTGGTTGGCTGCCTCTTGATAGACCTGGAGTCTCCTCACCCCTGAAATAGAGGGAGTGGGTTTTGCTGTCCCCTAAGGCCTGATGAAGGCTGGTTGCTGTAGCACACTGAATGCTGTTTGGCACAGAGGTTGTGCACTCTCCATGAGGGATGGAGCTCCTGTGGACTTGAGCTCTCTGGTGCCAGGAACAGGATGGTCTCTCAACAGCGAGACTTGTAAAAATGGTGTGTAGGCAATGAACCCTGGGTGGCCCAGGTGACATCAAGAAGTCCCTTCCAAGGTCAGCAAATCTGTGAACTCAGCACAATGTTTCCTAGAGGATAAACTGACATCCCTAGAAAGAGTGAAGATGGCTGAATGAAAAGGAACATGAAGGTGGCAGTCTAGACATGCATTGTCTGCACTTCTAGAAACTCAGTATTCTGCTGTGATTAAATACTGAAAATACTTAACTCCCCTAAGCAGTTGAGACCCTGGATATTGTTACAGGACAATGATAGCTGACCAAGCTGATTGTTTGGTGTTGAATTTAAGCTCCAAATTCTCAAAATTATTCTTCCAGCCAAGCTGTTAAGGAAAAAAGAAAGAAGACAACTAATTGTGTAGAGTTAAATATATTTTTGCAAAATGTAATGTCTTTGTACTTTCAGAAACATTTAATGGTAAGGCAGATCTAGTTGACCCTTTTTATTTATAAACTCATGTACCAAAAATACAAAACACTTCTACCAAAATAAGATTGAGAACTTTGATTTGGAAGCTAGATCTGACACACCATGTGAAATGCAAACACAGAACAGGAGGTCTCTGCCCCAAAAATGTTTACATTTTATTAACTTAAATCCAGACCTGAAAAATTCAGAAGTTTGCCAACACTCCGGAACATTTATGCCATGCACATACCCCCCGCCAAGTATGTACTTTATGTGTATGCTGTGTTGGGGCTTCCATCACACTCTGTGTTGGTCCCCATTTTGGACAGTGGCTTAATTCTTTAGTCTGACACTGGTCACACAGGCACTCCTGTGGCAAAATACTCAGTAAACATCAAGGCATTTGGTGAGCTGGGAAAGTTTGTCTGACTCAGGGCAATCTGTGATGTGATATAGTGTTGCATGCTCTGATATGATCAAACTTTATTTGAATGCTTAGAGGATTTCCCTCCTTGAGATAATTTATTAGGTTAAAATAGTCAGAGTATGAGGTAACTTCAGAGACTGCTTCTGATTTTAAATACATCAAAGCTAGCAGAAACCCAGTTTTTCAAAGTTAATTCTTTCTCTGAAGGGGACTCTGAATATGTGTGCTGTTTTATTGTTTATCAGGTATTAATGGCGTTTCTTATTATGCTTGTTAATTTTGGCAGGTCTTTCTCCTCTACAAAGAAGCTTTGTTGCCAAGACTTACTCTGAAAATGACCCAGAGTACCTACTGCAGATGCCTGCAAGTGTAGAAGCTGATAAATCATATCTTCTTCCCTCCCCTGACTTACCTGTTTCCTCTGGAATTTATACTTCTAAATTTTTTTAAAGTTGAATGTCTGTTGATGGCATTTGAATTACCACTGTGAGCATACTTATGCAAAGAGACAAGCTATCCTGAGCACTTTTGAGGTATGTATGCCTTCTGTGACTTAGAACATATGGAAGAGGAAGCCATCTGATTAGGGCAAAGAGAGTTCTAGGTGTACATATTCTAGATTTAGGCTGATGTGCACTGTTTTGCATGGTTTTAGCAGCAGAATATACATATACATAGTGAGGCTGTAGGAGCACCAGCTGGCATTGTATGGAGGGTGACCTTGGTTGAACCTACTTTGGGAGTACTCAAAAGATTGTATTTAGAAAAGCTATATCCACTGCTACCCATTCAGTTCCTAAATACCACCACGGTCTGCAGAAATTTTCTTCTTCAAAGTGCGTGTGTCGTTGAAATGTGCCTGGGAGGCCATGGTGGTTGCTCTATTTGCCAAGGTAAAGCACTCACATGAAGTTACAAAGTATTTGCCCTGAATTTGGAAGCATCTGGCATGAAGGTTAGGAAAGAAGGATATTTTGCTTGCCTACCTGTGCACAGGTGCTGGCACAGTGGTCTCTGCTCCCAGAAAGAGGCAGTCTCATTAGACAATATGCCTGTGATGTACAAGTTACAAGCAGAGCTGGGTGGGATTTGCCTTGTTGCTGTGCACATTTGTCCCACTCAGGTAACAAGAGATGGACAGCCTTGGCTGTTTCCGCAGCATAGAAAGTAACCAGTATGCACGGTTTTATTTTCCTTTTCCTAAAGCCTCCTTTGGAGGCTTTTAGCTGTCTATACATATTCTAAACCTGGAATGAGGAAGCTGGCTAACTGCCTCTGTATGGGCTTAGAAGGGGCTGGTGTGCACTGATAACATCTTTTCCTTCTGTAAACTGCTTGGACTCCTTATCCCTTCTGTGATGTAGATGCCAGCGTTCCAGAGCAGTGGCAGTTTTGTCAGTTAATGGTGGGTTAGAGTGAAAGGCAGCCAAACACACACCTCTCTGGCTTCCAGAAGAGACATTCATTGGTGGGTTTAGTTTAAAAAGGAAAACTAGTTGTGCTGAAAGTAGCTACCTGACTGAATCATTCATCATGCACAGTTGCCGTACAGGATATATTTAGCAGACAACATGCATGCTTTTGTTGATAAGCTCCAGTGATTCAGGCTAAGATGATGCTGGAGGGACACAAATCTGACCTACCTCCCTGTCTGGCTTAAAACAGCCTGATGGTGTTCCTGTAAGAGGAAGGCAGAATGGGCTGTGTTGCAGTGCAAGTCTGAACTGTAGTGGGCAGCGAAGCACGGTGGTTGGGAAGGGGATCCCTTACATGTGCTGAAGGAACTCATTCACCTGCAAGCAGAGCGGGGCCAGGGATTGGCATCTTGATGAGATTCTTTGTTATGAGTGGACAGAAGTTGGTGTAGCACAGTTAAAATGTGTTTCTCAGTCTGCCTGGACAGTGTTATTTGGCTGTGGCAGTGTGCAAAAGCAGCATTGGGCAGAAAGGAGAGCATTGTTTCATGTAAGCTGCTTTCATAGAAGCTGTAGGAACACACTAGGAGTGGTTTGCTGAGCTGCCCATTGCCACCTTATTGGTGCTTTATGCAGTGTACCAGGGATGTGCATTCTGCAACCCAACTTGGTGCATTTTTTTTGGTGGTATATAAGTTGTGATCTCTGTGATCCTATCAATTAATGGTGCACATTTCCCAAAAAAGCTGCCATTCTGTGAAAACAGAACAAGTCCTGCAGTATCTTTGAATACCTGTAAGAATACATAGACTGCATGTCTCCATGAGTGTATATTCCTAAACAGAGTATTAGTCTTTATTTCCTTAACTGTAAGATAATGTTGACCTACCTTTGTAAAACATTAAGTTTCATGAAAAACATAAGTGCAGTTTAATTATTCAAACTCATATAACTAAAAGTGAATTACTAAAATGTTGGATGACAAGGAGATTGAGTATAAGATAAAGTTTTCTTTTGATTTAAAGAAGTAGTCTGAAAGGTGAAATTGTGTACATTAGAGAAAGTTGCATTAAAACTGTTCTACAGGTTGTCTAAAAAGTTCAAAGAACGTTAGAGGACACTGCAGTGTTGAGATGAATGGTACTGCTGTTCATTCAGCTGGTGGGATGGTTTATGACAGGAAGTTTGCAGATACCTACTTACAGTTTTTTCAGGCATAAATTTGGCGAATTTCAGTAAATTTTGGATTTGTGTTAGCTGATGGTGTCCTTAACAAATCCCATAGTGGCCTTCGATAGTGAAGCTGTTGACTATTATTTTCCTGGAAGCCAGTTGCCATGGTGATTATCCTGAAGGCAAATAAATGTGCTTTTTGTGGTTCCCAGCTTTACTAGTTTTGAGCAAAAGGACTGTGGCCTTTTCTGGGATCACTGGAAGTGCTGCACCCATAGCATTCCGTGTTTGTAAATTCACTGCCCGCTGAACAAGCATTTCATGCTTTAGTGGGTCACAGTCATAAGGGGTAGTGTGACTTGTCTGTGAGAAGCAGTGAGTGTCCTTACTGTGATCCTGAGGTTGAATAGCAGTTAAAATGGGAGAAATGAGCACAGAGCAACTTTTGGTCAGAATCTGCTAAGACTGAACTTAGCTCATTCACGCCAGTAATGGCAGACTGACTAGTAAGGCAAAATCTCTATTGGTGAAAGCCAGTCCCTCCTAGGTGCATGGGGCTGTGGTCCTTCCCTGTGGTGGCTTTCAGCTGGGGTAGCCTCTAGCTCTGGTTGCTACTGATTTATATTAAATATCCTTCTTATATTAAGGAAGATATTCTGCATATGTGAGCCTTTGCATAACAGAAGAACTTGGCTATGCATTGGGTACCTGTGAGAAGTTTTACTGCCTGGGCTGCAGAGCATCCTGTGGTAAGAGAGCAGAGACGGGGGCTGAATCGGTGGCTGCTTGCTGCTCTGCAGGGCAGTTCCTGTGCTGGTCATACTTTTGCTGTGGGAGTTAGTTCTCAGCTGGTTTGTTGTGCTGAAAGTTTTTGTTCTGGTTTACTGAAGTCCTTTAAATGCTTCTGGTGTAATTCCAGTCTGTGGGAGAAGTACAGGGTCCAGTACTGTACAATCTGTTTATTAATAATATATTAATAGGGCCAGGTGAAGAATTTTGTAGGTGATGCAAGATGGGAAGTTGATAGACCTGATGATAGTACTGCCATTCAGAGGCACCTGGATAGGCTTGAGGAATAGGCAGGCATGAACCTCATGAGGTTCAATGAAGGGAAAGAAGAAGCTCTGCACCTGGGGAGGACCCACCTGGTATAGCTGGTGTTCTGTAACCACCCGTGTACTGAAATTCCTATCATGTACCTGTACTGGGAGCCTGACCAGCTGCAAAGCTGCTCTGCAGCTAGCAAACGGGTGTTCTGGCAGAAACCCAAGTTGCACAGCAGCTCTGGAAGGAGCCATTAACTTGTGTCTTGCTTTTGGCTCTGATTATAAGCCCACACCTTCTCAGTGGTAGCTGAAATTCAGCCTTATTTCAAATAAGATTGCTCTTTTATGCTGCTTTGAGTGAAGATTTGTGGATTTTTTAATGTGGACTCTACCGTGAATGTGGGAAGAAACATGATTTTGGCTGAGGTTTTAAATGCGTGACTACTTGTTTCCCATTGGCAACAAAGTAGTCAAGCCCAATTGCTTTATACCAGATTATTGCCTCTGTGCAGCTGGATGTGGAGGTGGATATTGAAGAGCAGCATATTTGTGAGTGGCTGCTTTGCTGTGCTGGATTTGTGCAGTTTGTGTGTGTGTGTCTCTAAAATGCATTATAAGATCTAAGAGAAGAAAAGAACCGTAGATATGCACCTGTATTTTTATTGCAAAAGTCCAAAAAGTGAGCAAAGCAGGGAATTCCCAAGTCTGTGTGGTAGCAGTTGATGGATGGCTGACATGGGTCCTGTTCCAAAAGGTGCTGCTCTGAGGGGATAGGGAGTTGTGGCTGTGCTGGGCTGGTTCCTTGGCCCCTGAAAAGAGGCCTGGCAGCGTGTCTGTGTGCTGCAGGGCAGGTGCCCATGGTTCTACTCACACGGTGTCTGTGAGGTACACAGGCCAGGCTGATGCTGTTCCTACTCGTTAGGGTACATAGGAATGCAATGATATTGTTCCTTGTCGCAAGCTCTGCTTGAGCCTACCTGGGACCGGGAGAAGTGGCTGTAATGAGTCAAGTCAAAAGCACCTTATGGATGTCTCCTGTTTCTGTTGACAGCTGATAGCAGGTTTTTAACATTGAGAACAGGTAAGAAGGTGTGGGTGGTGGTAGTCTTTTACAGATAGGTCCTCCCAGCTTCATGCAAGCTGACTGAAGGACTTCAAGCAGTGTTTGGGTAACCTGAACATCTTGTTTGTAGTCCTGCAGGGAGGAATGTGCTAATGCTTGATTAGAAAAGGCCCTGCAAACAAACTGGCCCCAGATTAAGGCCACTACTGTTATACTAATACAATTTTTTTGAAGAGTCACGCTTAAGTGAAAGCTCCCTAGACTCGCAGTCTTGAAAAAGGATCAGGAAGGAGAGTTTTCTTCTGAAGAGCAGGATGAAGCTGTCAGTGGTTGAGCAGCATCAACAGTCAGAATAGCGATGACTGTTGACTTCTGGTCAGAATTTGTCTTGCCAGATTTGTGTCACATTTTAAACAATACTGGTAGAAAGAGCTGGTTTTGAGTCATCAGGGGGACTATTTTACCACTATGTGTGAGGTTAGTTCTACTTCTTTCACGAGTCATTGTAAATATGATACTTTCCTAGGGCTAAAAGCACATGTTAAAATCACACATAGTGTGGGGTGTGGGTTGATGGTAGATATCTTTCTTTACAAGCCTGCTAATTTAACTTGTTTTAACCTCCTTACAACTGCAAGCCTGGAATAAACCTTTGTTTTAGAACTAGAGTTGCTAAATCTTGCCAGCATCTCTGCTGGCATTATCACAGATAATTCTGCTAGGAATTAAAATGAGAGGCCATCTCTTCTTTTCTTTGTATCACTAGCATGGTTAGACATCTCTCTTTAATGCCAGGAATAGGTGTGGTATAACCTTTTGTCTTCCCTTGGAAATGAAATGAAAATACCTGTATTTCCATTTTATGGTTCACTTGTTCCTGACATTTGAGTCAGCTTTGACACACAGAAGGTGGCACTGTCTCTTGGCAGACAGGCAGTGAGGAGATAAGTGCAGCTTTGATCTCTTCCCTTCGCCCCTTTCTCTCCTGAAAAGATCCTGCCGAAATTCTTGCCATGGCCTAGTACTGTTGCATTTTTCCAGAGACTGAAGAATCAGATCCAGATAATGCAGATCTTAATACAAGAAGTTAAAAGTAGGAGTGCAACTGACCACTAAAATATTTGAGATGCTTCAAGGAATTAAATCCATTCTTTTCTTTGTGGAAGACACATTGTTTTGAATATTTGCTTTACACTTCTTCAGTCTTTTCCTTTGGGAAGGAAGTTTCTCTCTTTGCAAAATGCAGTATTTGAACTGTAGAAGTGAAATCACTTGTATTCTGATGAGTCCTTGCTGAAGCTCATGCGAGTTCCTGTTTCTGCAGCTGTTATAGCCATAGCCATAGCATCAGATAGGAGGTTTTTGATAACGCCATCTGGGAGTAATTGTGTACCCTGTCTGTCTACTTCCTCTCTTTAACCTTATTCCAAAGTTGTTATAACTGGGTCTATGGTCAGATTTGTCCCTCAGTCCCGTCTTCCTTCAAATAAGAGTTATTTTCTTTTGTATTGGTTCATATCACAGCCGTGGAAATATCTGTGCCTACAAAAGCTAAAATTGAATGCCATGCTGTGGTTCTGAAAATGAGCCCCAGGGGACAAAAGAGGTTGGAAATGTCCTAAATTGCCATTTCTGTTGTACTTCTGGTGTTGTGAAAGGACAGCTTCAGATCCCTGCTTGGACAGTGGCTGGAGATGTCCCTTCAGTGTTCTTCAGTGAAGCCCTGAGTTCAGGGCATGCACTTGGCTGATTTTTAGAACATGGTAATAGGGGTGCAACATTTTTTCCTTTTGCAAAAATCAGAGGTGTTTTAGAGGAAATTCTGCTGTTTGGCTTAACTTCAGTTTGGTTTTGAGGAAGAGTGAGTGAGGATGTCAGTTTTCTGAAACAGGCCACTAAATTAAGTGAAAGTGTCAACTGTCAGCCTTCCTGTGGCAGACCACACAGTTTTGAATTGCAGGTTTCCTCTTGAGCCTAGTAAAGCCAGCTGTCTTTATAATAATTCTTCATCCACTTTGTTTTTCTTCTAAAATCCCTGCAGACTGCACTGTTAGTGTTGTCTCCCAAATTTTAATTATGTTCACAAAAATTACAAGAAAATGTACATGATATATGTAATTGTCAATGTCAACTAATCAGAAGACTCTAGTTAAATCTTTCTTCAACATTCACTTAGCTTTCTTGAAGCACTTTTTTTATATAATGTGATGGAAAATAGCCTATATGTAGCCTTTTCCAGAAAATAATGTTTTTAAGTGGTTTGAGTAGGTTCCAATTACACTGCTGTACACTGTTCATAAATGAATCTGAAGCTATCAACAGGAGAAATCACGGAAGTATAGCATTAACCTTATGAGAACAAATTTTAAGTTTGGTTCTCTGCTGTAAAAGTGTCACATGACCTTTAGGCAGCTTCTTGATCTTTCTGTGGTGGGGGGGTTGCCTGAAAACTAGGGAAATAATGATAATTCAACATAATCTAGGAGCATTTGAAGGGTGAATTCACAGGCTGCTCACGTTATGGTAATATAAACCTAGAAATACTTTATGTAGCTAAGGAATTCATCAAGGATGAAGTTCTGCTGAGCTGTGGAACCAGCAGCATTGCCTCACAGTCAGACTCCGTGGCACATCAGCTCTAGATGCAGCAGTGCAGTTGGGAAAGGCTTCTGATAAATAGGCAGGTCACCAGCTATAGAAATACAGCTGAAACATTTTGCTTTTGTTTTCACATGAGATTTTAACATATCACAAACACAGAATGATTATGTATTGGTACCTCTGCATAGTTAGTAATTTTGGAGAATCTTGATCTTTACTTTATAGCTTTGATTCAAACAGTGTAACCACTGAGTTACTGAATGTTCAGAGAGTGGTGGAAAAGATGTCAGGAGTAGAAAAGATGTCACTGGCAATTGGTTGTACTCCAAAGCAGCAGAACCATTTCTGAAAACCAGTCACTAAACTTTAGGCCACTTTTGAGTTATTATTACTCAAATAAACATGGAAAATTGCCTCATCTTTGGTGATGTTGTGTATGGTTCTTAGATGTGAACTTCTACTTTGCAGAAGAACCAGCAGTCTTTATTCCGCATTCAGATCAATGAACAAGCAATACTTCCTATAGGGAGGGCATCAGTAGTGTAGTGGTTGCCCACAAGTGTTATTGAAGGTACTTGATTCTGATGTAGGTGTACTCAGGAAGATGTTTATTAAAAAGAAATTGAAAGGAGAAAGGGATCTATCACTCACTAAGGTAGTGTTTGGTATATGCTCTGTGAGTGACAATAAGTGAAGTTTTCTCTTATCTACAGAATTAGTATTTGAGCTTTCAGGAACGTAAACTGTACACATTAGTTCTGATGGCCAGCAGAACTAATAATATATTTATTAAATATAAATAATATATTTATTAAATATAAAGTTATAGGAGCTGTTTCAACAGGATGTGGATCTGAGAAGAGGCTGATGTTGAAAGATCACCTTCTGGTATGTTTGATCTGAGCATGCTGCCCTTGCGCACGTGTACCATTAATGGATATAGTAATAGAAATGGTGAACTCTTTTTGGTGTGCCAAAGCATAAAATCTGCTGATGAAACCTTTGAAGTTGCTATTTGTTAATGTGTATGGAAATGCATGGGAAAAAGTGACTGTCTCCCTCCCCACCCCTGCTTCAGAGAGGAGGGCAATAGGGGATCTGCTCTCACTCCTTTTTCCTTGTAACATACTCACCTCTAACAAACAAGTGCCTGGACTGTGTAGAGCTATTTTAGGCTTGTGAGGATTTTAGGAGAAACATTTCATGTTTCACATGGGATCACACATAATGCCATTTTTGTCCCTGAAGATCTTAAAAATCATGTAATTCATACCTAAACACACTGCCAGTCTTTTCCTCTAACAGTGCTATCAGCCATACTCCCTTTCTGGTCTTGGCCTGGAGAGGGTCTTTGTGTATCTATATCTTGTGTTTCTGGTTTTCCTTTCAGACTTCAGTAGAATTCAAAAAATATTTTCTTGGGTAAATTTTGGAGGAGGAGGATGATAAAGAATTATGTATGTAAAACTGTAGGTATCTTTTCCATTAAAGATAGTATAGTATTGTTTTCTGTTTTCTTTCTGCCTATATTCTACCATTTACCTAAGGTATTTGTATTTAATTAATTCTTGTATGTCTTCTTCCATTCTGGCCCAAATTCTCCACTCAGACTTTTTCAAAATTGTTCTATTGTAATAGCTAAATATATACATTTCTCTAGATATTGGATAGTCATGTTACTATCCTGTTTTCTTGAGTCAAATTACTCTGTTACTGGTGTCTTCCTGTTTAAATGTTTTCCAGATGACAGCCCTCTTGAATTTCACACCCATTCCAGTTTCTCATGAGTTCTTTTTTCTGATAGCATTAGTTGTTAACACACCCAGAGCTTTCTCTCCTTATTTGCTCTGCTGAACAATGATGCTTTTAAAATATCTTAATCCTCCTTTGGATATAAATCGCTTGCTAGGGTTCCCAGTTCCTGTAACAGGTGGCTTTCCAGTGTGTGACTGTTGCTTCTTTAGTCTTTCTTGCTAAACTGTTTGCCTGGATACAGACTCCATTTTGGGATGGGTTTCTGAAAATAATCTGGGATTTCTCAAACTAAGCTGGGCTTTTTCTTAGCAAAAATTGCTTCTATTCTGAAACAACTGAAAAGTGCTTTTCTTTTACCAAATAGGATGAGTTGGAAGCATCTCCTTCCTAAGATCCCTGCTAACTGTGATGACAAGTCTATAGTGAGCTGTTAAATTGACCTGTTTATGAAATAAAAGGAATGTGAGGATTATATAGCTAATTGTATTTCACATCTTTATTATTGAGGGTTCATGGTGTTCTTATGTGGCATAAGAGAAAGGTATTTGAAATACTCTATAAGAAGGTAGAATTTTTCCTGTTTCCTTTGCTTGAAAATAATTTTTCTTCCCCATTTCTTTTGTGCAGAGTTCTTGGGGTGTTCATCTGAAGAATAGTGTGCTCCCTGTTTTCAAGAGCTGGTTGAGTTAATGATCATCTTTAGAAAATCTGGGTGATCTGGCTGTGTTTCAGACTAGTCCTTGCGGCTGCCTAGAGAAGTGTGGTTGGCGTGTCTGGTCTCAGCTGTCCTCTTGTCACCTCCTAGCCAGCACCTGGCCTTTGGGTCTTTTGCAGGAATTGGCAGGCAGGAGCTGCCAGGGGACAGCAGCTGCCTGTGCAGTGAGCTGTGGCAGGTGCAGGTGTGTCCGAGTGCCCACAGCTTTTACCTCCTGTGAGGTGAACACCAGAGCCAGCTGTTTGACCTGGGCTGGGAGCATGGAGAATGACTAAATAGGAGAGGAAAATAAAATCTACATGGTGCTGGTTGGAGCCCTAGCGTCTTCCTCTGCTTTCGGCCTGCGGTGGTGGCCATAAACCCCAACGTAAAATGCTCCTTCACAAGAACTTCTTGATTAACTTCATAAGATTCAGTTTTAACTTCAGTCATATTTTTATCCCTTCAGTTATTTGAAAGAGTTTAAAACAGGACAGCTTCCAGGGGCGCTTGCATTTCAATGGAAAAAAAATTGCTAAAAAAAAAATTAAAAGTTGGAACCATGCTCTTTCTTTGCTGTTTATGTATATCTTTCCTCTGGTTTTCAGTATTGTATCTCATACCCAATTTCTTTTGCAGTTCTGTTCAGTGGAGGGACTGCTGTGGGTCAGCCATGCTAAAGGGCATATGATGGAGGCAAGTACAAGTTTATCCTTTCACTATTATCTAATGTTGATTTTGCCAGTTTTTCCTTTTGAACTGTTTTGTTTCCCAGGGCTTCTGGGAAATAATTGCACAAATGAAGGGCTGTATTAGAATGTTCTGGGATATAATAATGTTGTAACATCTGCTCAGTTGGCTGTATATGTAATTGTGAATTTTGTTCCTGATGTAGTGTATTCTTGTACAAATAAGAAATGTATGTTTTTGAACTTTATGGTATAAAGTATTGTTTCCTCCCACTAACAGAATATAAAAGTGGTTGTAAGTAGAGAAAACAAAAGTGGCCACAAAAGTTGAATCCTTATGAAATAAGTGTGCTAATCAATTTTGAAGATTCACAATTCTTCACACTTAGAGTATTTTTTTTTCCTCAGAAGTAGATAGTGGAACAAATAAATACTGGTAAGGACCTTCATACCAGATGTGTAATTTGCAAAGCTCATTTCATCCTATGGAAATAGAAGTAGGAGATGACTACAAAGCTCCCATTAGGAACCTCTGAGATGCTGTATAATTTCAGAAATATGTTGTAGAATACACAGGATGGTCATATCTTGTTTGTAAGCTCACTGTGGGCTGGTTTGTTTCAGGTTGGTTTGTAAACTGCCATAGGGTTAATTTAAGCGGGGTAATTTTTTCTAGCAGATAATGCGTGGAATTCCAGTTAGACTCAGGTGGTGTTCTTTAAGACCACCAGTGATAATGTTCTTTAAGCATTGCCAGTGATAATGTGAATAGAGAGCATGCAGGAGATCAAAGAGATCCTGGCTGGAGAGTTTACCCATCATCTTAGATAAGAACTGCAGTTCTTCAGTGAGTCCTGACTGAAAATAAATGCTGAGTGAATTAGCTAAAATGGAAAAGGCAGTTATGGGTCAGCTCTCAGGTTTGTATTTTATGCGCCAAATAGTTTTGGGACTCTTGCTTTTTTAGATGGTGAGTTTTGTTCACTGAGCCATTTGGTCTGTTGGTTTTTGCAATTTTTTGTCCCAAAACATAAATTGAGTGCAGTCTAACTTTCTGCAAAACCTGTTGCCTGAAGGGGAAAAAAAGATTAAGAAAGAGGAAGCCCAAAAGCCAAAGCACACTACTAGACAGAAAGGCACTTTAATTCATTTAAGACAGTGTTAAGTATGTAGGTATGTTGTTTTCTTCTGCCACACAATTGCTGCATGAATGTGGGTAAATATATGTTTCTTGGATGTAGTTTATTCCTTTGCGTTTAATGTGTTATTGATTAAAGTGGCCGGTATATCTACACTCAATGCTTATAGCATCTTCAAAGCACAGAGGTAAAATCCTGCATGATTCCAGTGTTCTGCTTTCTGTAAGTACTGAGTTTCTTCTTGCCTCCAACTAATAGCAGTGACACTTGAAAAAAAGAAAGAGAGAGGCAGCTCTTCTGATACTTTTGGATGGCAATTTGAAAAGCATTTTGGAATATCTGTTTAACCTATTGTGTTAGGTTTCAGATGCACAGAATCTAGAGCACTTCAGTTGTAAACTCCAATGCATTCTGTTTCTGCAGCTGTTCTTGCATAGAAATGAACACTCTCAAATCCCAAATATGCTGAGTTTCAAATAATTCTTTTCTAAAGCACAGACTGCTTTCTGCCAAGATTGAGGTAGACCTTTGTGAGCTGATTTCTATATTTATAGAAGCCTAATCAAAGTTTTCTCTTGCAGAAAACAATGGTCAGCTTCTGAGCATGTGATCTCATGGTGCTGATGTAAAACCCTTTCAGTTACTGTATCCTTCCTTTCTTCCTCCCTTTCTTCCCCATATATTTGCTGACCTTCTCCCATAGTTGTTGCTATGAGCAAGTGCTGAGCTGCGCTGTTGTATAATCCAGTCCTGCCTCAGCCCAGGGAATGACTCGGGCTGAGATCTCTAAGAACAGCAGTTCCTGTGACAGAGGCTGAACTGCACATACCTGGTGCTGATCCCTTGCAGATTTGGTTGCTTAATCTACTTTTCAAAATGCATTCTTGTTTCCTGTGAGAGCTGTGGAACAAGACTATGCCAACTGAAAGCATTTCACTTGCCTGTTCTTGCTTGAAGATAGATTTTCACATCAAGTTTCCAGTGCCATCAGTGGATGCTGGCTGTAATAAGCCATTTCTCACTATGTGGAAATGAATAACTTATTTGGAAATGCTCTGGTTTTTTGCATGTATTAAATACTGTTAAGTTAGGGCCTTAGTATCAGATCTTTGTCAAAGAGCAAAATGAATTCTGCCTAAGTGACTAACATGCTTTTCAGAAATTTAACCTCATGTTAGATGTTATTATGGGCTTGTTCTTAATAAACAAAACCCCACTGGTTTCTTCTTGCTTCTCCCCTTTTTGAACAGCATTTGTACCTTTCTTGCTTTCCTACACCCTTTGTGCTGGACTTCTCCCCCCAGGCAATGAATGACTTGTCTCACACAAGCTTTGGCTTCTGCGTACAGCCTAGATGCAACTAATGCCACGTGGAGGGGTGCTCCAAGGACTGCTACATTCTATTTTGTTAATGGCATGTTTTGCACATTGGATTTTTAACCCACACTTGCTGCATGGATGTATAATAATGACTACTCTTTTGTTTAACATTAGATAAGCATGAGATCACCGTGGCACAGCTGCATGTATAGTCACTCTTGAAGCAATTACACACCTAATTGGCTGGCAATCTTGGCATTCTCAAAATAAACACAAGCCTTTTAAAGAAAGGGGACGTATTTATGTATGAATAGTCAAATAAACTTGTTGGGTGTCATCAATGGAGCCGTCTGGCACTGAACAGTTGTCTGATGACCCTGATCCTGGAGGCAAATCCCAAGATCAAGAAACCAAAAAACAACATGAATCAGAGCAAAAATTATCCAAAATAACGCATAATGCTTTGGAGAACATTAATGTCATTGGTCAAGGCTTGAAGCACCTGTTCCAGCATCAGCGCAGGAGGTCGTCTGTTTCTCCACATGATGTCCAGCAAGCTCAGGCTGAGCTGGAGCCTGACCTGGATTTGGAAAGCCAAAGCGTCTGTGCTGAAATTGATGGTGTCTCCACCCACCCCACAGCTCTGAACCGGGTGCTTCAGCAGATCAGAGTGCCACCCAAAATGAAGAGAGGGACCAGCCTGCACAGCAGGTGGGGCAAGGGAGATGCCCCGAAAGGAAGCCCGCAGATCAACCGAAGGTCTGCTCAGGATATTCAGTCGGGTCGGCCCAGATCATCATCCACTACAGATGCTCCCACAAACTTGTCTGTGATGGAGATTGCTTCTTCTATCTATGTAGGTGGAGAAGAGGCCACAGCAGCAGCAGTAAGTTACTCAGATTTACCTTTGATCTTTATCATCTCCTTGTATGTTTTCTTAAGCCCTTTGAAATCTTGTTTTGAAAAGCAGGCTTCTTTCAGCAAATTCAAATGGTGCTGTGTTCAAAAGCTTCTTCAGTGGTGAAGCAAAGAGCTTAAAAGATGCAAGCATTAGTCATTTTCTCACATGGCAGGTGGCTGATTTTATATGTATTTGATCAGTGAAATGAGAGCTACATTTGAAACATATTAGGTTGTTTGGATGGCACACCTCTGTCAAACAAGGAGTGATAGGCTGAGCAGCAGCCAGAGTGGTCCTTCTTAGCAACTGTTAGCTAGTTCCTGCAAGAAAACCTTCCATTTACCTAGATGACTTTTTAAATTCCTCTCTTATTTTCTTTTGTATTTTATAAAAGTAAAGAGTTCTAGTGTGAGTGGATGGTGTTGTTGGTCTTTTAGGCTGTGAGAGGCTCTGGGAACATGGGCTGCAGCCTGCGCTACTGTCCAGCCCCTCAGTGCTGGGTTGCTTGTCTGTGGTTTAGATCATCCTGGCTGCTCTGCTGCTGAGGGATCACTGCTGTCTCCTTCAGTTTGTCCTGCCTGTGTGGGAAAAGCAGTGATGAAATGACAGTCTCCGTTCTGTGACACGTTCTTGCAAAGTTTGCCTATCAGCCTATTGATGATATCAAGAAGCAAACAGCATGTCTTACCATTTCTCCCCTTTCCCAGATCAATTTAGTTGAAGCATTCGTGAAGTTTGATTTTTTTTTTTTTTTGTTTGTTTGCTTTTTGGAAGACTAGCTTTCTGATTAGCTAATTTTAGTTTGTTGAGGAAACTGGTTCAGAGAGTCCTCTGAAAAACAGCCCTTAATAACAAAGGGATCTATGTGTTTCCTCTTGCAAGGAGTCTGCCTGGAGCTGTATCTGAAGCTTTTGCCTCTTGCTGACTGTTACAACAACAGAGATAGTACTGAAGTAGTTGTGAAAAGCACACACTCTCCTGGGCTGGTTAACTTTGCAGTTAGTCAAGCCATTAAAAGTTGAGAGAAAGATACCTCATAACAGCTTCAGGTTTACTTGCCTATTGCCTCTCTCTTCATTGTGAGTGAACTCAGGATCTTTGTTTCAGGAGAATTTTAGGGAAATCTGTTAGTTTTTTGAGTTTGTACCCAAATCCAGCAACAGAAGTTTATAAAGCAAGGTCTGGTTTGTTGATTTCAAACTGTCATCCCTTTACTTCATGTATGAGCAGGGAGATTGAACAGGCTGAAGCATATTAGGTAAGTAATGTGGGAATATGGGGAAAGGCCTTTTCTCCCAACTGTGCAGCTTTGTCTGATGAAATGTTTGCCTGGATTGGTGGTTTCCAAAGTGGAATGTGGGTAGGACATGGACAATGTGGGTAGGACTGGAGTGTAGGAAGGAAATATTTTTTGGTTTGTTTTTATATTTATTTTCCTTTATAGTCTGTGTTTCTATGTATGTTTTAAAATAAGCATATTATAATAGTTGAGTAGTAGATATACATAGTTTATAAATAAGCATACATGTATTGGGAGTCCATGCTCAAACATTTTGTACTGATTGAATGTGCAAAGTTTGGAAACCACTGGGGTCATGTGGCAGGAGTGACAGGAAAAATGAAGACTGTTAATCTGATAGCATTTTGCTACAGCATCTTGCAGGTGTGAGAACAGGTGTAGGAGTCACTTTTTGGCATATAAGGCCTTGTGATTAGGCGAAGCAACCACTTTGACCCTGCAGCTGCCGTTCCTCTGGAGCAGCATGTCGTTCCTGGCCTGTCAGGCCGTCGCCCCCCGGAGCCATCCTTGGTGCTGCTGGCTGTGGCAAAGGGAGAGGGGCTGCACAGGCTTTTGAGAGAGGGGGACTGGAGTCTGACAGAAGAAAACTAAATGAGAGGGGAAAGGCCACCTTTGGGGACTAAACCATGGGAGACCTCTGTGATCAGGTGACCCTTGGTGTAGAGCTTGGTGAATTTCTGGCTGCTTTATAATATTTGCACCATCTTATGACAGACAATAACAATGTATTCTGTAGGTCTAAAGTGACACGGCCAAGGAAATACTGCTATGGAGAATGAGACATAAAAGGAGAGGGCGATGCGAGTGTCAATCCCTTGTACTGAAATCACGTTGCACGTGCCTGTTTTTCTGTTACTACCTTTTGTCTTTTAGCAGATAGTCTGTAGGAGAGGGAAGAAGGATGGGCGGGAGACTTGGACTCTTTCTTTTCCTGGGAAATTTTCGCAGGTCAGGGTGGTGTACCTCATTTACTCTCTTGAGAGCAGGTAACAGCACTGTCTCACAGTGTGGCACAGAGGTTGGAAGAGTTATTCAGTAGTTTAATGCCTCTCAAATGTGGGGATCTCTGTTTTCTCATGCCTTCAAGAGCCAGAAAGGTCAAGACTGCTGCAACATTGCTGTGCAATTTGTATAATGTTGAGAGCTGTAAAAATCACATGAACTATACTTGACTTAATTTGCACAGGAAACAACAAGTAAAAATTGAAAAATAGAAATGTTGGGGTTTTTTTAGGGAGAACAACAGAATGTTGTCTGATGTTCTGTGAAAGGCACTGTGTGTCTTTGCCATATTAACATAATATCTTGCTATTATTTCAGTCTGAGGCGTACTGTCTTGGTTATGGCATGTGTCTATACATACTGGGTTTAAAGTTTGTTGATGCCAGTTGAAGTTACTAATTAATGGGAGACAGCTTGCAGGTTAAATGCAGATGATTGTACAGCTTTAAATAATATATAGCAGCCTTTACTGAATTTTCAGTATAGAGATGCAATGCATTTGTAAATTAGCTCCATGTAAATTTTAAATCACAGATATAATTATTAGCAGAGCTTCTTGGTTTGTCAAATCAGTAAAGCATAATGCAGTCATTTGGTAAATCACCCTTATAACAGATGTCAGTGCTGTTTTCATTGGAGAAGCCAGCTTAGCATTCAGGCTGCTGTGCTGCTGGAATTTATCACTATAAATTAATGAGTTGTTAAGTTGCAAAAACTAACTCTTCATTCAACAATTTGTATTGGAAAATTATTTACAACACACTTCAAATGAGAATCAGTAAAGAGCCAGGAAAAATCTGAAATCGTTGGAGCAAACTTAAAGTTTGATGTAAATTCAAACTTTAAACACTGTCTTTAAGTTATGAGGTATTGAAGTTGTTTCACACAGTATTAGTTTAACCCTAAGTTCTCCTATTTTATTTAGCCTCACTAAGACTAGATTACATAATGAAGCTTAAGAAATAGAAATCATTTTTTTGAAGTGTCTGGCAGATAATGCTCACTCATCAGGGTTAAGAGTCCTCTGGACCCCCAGGTTCTACCAAGCCTGTATGGATTATCTCTGCATCTAACTTTCACTTAACTTTTTTTGTTGGTTTGTACTCACTTTCTCAACACTTTGCCTCTTTGTCTCCTTCAGCTTTTTGTGATGTTATCTTTTAAATAAAATTTTGACCTTTTCCTTTTAATAAAGCCACAGCAATTTCACTTCCTTGGTTTTGGTGTTTGCTGTTGACAGTGATGCTACACTGACTCACCTTCCCTCAGCAGAGAGTATTTCCTTCAAAATTATTTAAGAATTTCATAAATCCATCTATAATTAGAAAAATGTCACTGAGCTACAGCATTGATCCATCTGTTATGAACATATGGGCTATACAAGCTACAAGGAACAGAGAAACAACTCATAGAATGGAAAAGTTGTGATTTAGTTATGACAAGAACTATGTAACATAGGATTTGTAGTCAAGCAATATAACTGTTTTCTGGTTCCTGTCGTCATCATTGTTTGCTTTGCTGGTACCTCCCCGTGTCGTGACACAGCTTGTTCCCATTGGTGTTGGATGTGTGCCAGTGGTTCTGGGGCTCCTCTGCCCTGTCAGGTACCAGGTGTTGGACTGCACAGGGCTGTGTCCATGCCTTGATGTCACCTGTGTCACTATGCTGGCGCTGCTCTTGTGGCAGGAATTCCTGCTCTCCTTTCCTTTCTTTCATTATTTTTCTCCCAATATTCAGATCTATTCAGAAAGTCAGGAAGAGTAGTGAACCTTTTGTTTGCTTCACATGCTCTGTACCTGCTCACTAGGCTGTTGTAGTGAGACGTGAAGGTCTCGGGGAGCTGCAGGCACTGCACACCCTTGTGTGCCATGCGCCCTTACTGCTTTTAAGATTTGACTGTGACTGCAGAAGGTTTTGCTATGAGTACATGAAGGAAGTCATCACACTTGGATTGCTGGATTGCCTTCATTTGTATTTTATCAGAGGCTTATTTTATCAGAGCATTATTCTATATGCTTTTGTGGGTGGCGGTGAAATTGTCAGTGCTTCTTACTGGAATGACAGGAGCGTTACCTGTTGCAGAACTGTTTTGCAGGCGTGGATGAGCAGGAGCCCACGTGCTTCAGTCTTGCTTACTACTGAAGCTTAAAAACCTGTTAAGCACATCTGGGCTATTTCCATATCTACCATGTTTTGTGGATTCAAGCCCTGAGCATCATGCTTCTGTGCAAGGCTGCACAGTGATTAGAGTTTATGCTTAACATTGCCTACATAAATGCTGTGTTGAACTTGGCTAAAGCTTGTGATTTATTTTCTTGTTGGGTTGGTCCTGCCCAATGCTGTTACATTTGCTTTTTAGCAGTAGTGCTATGTCTGAACACAGATACTTTTCTTTTGGAAAAGGAAAGAACCCTTATCAGCTTGGCCATGTCCACGAGGTAAATTGCAAAAGTGCAAAAGGAAATTTTGTAATTAAATTCCATGGTATATTAAGAAACTCAGGCGCCCGTCATGGGGCGGCTGTGGAAGGGCAGGGCTCGGAGCAGGGAAGCTCTAGGAGCTGAGTTTTCCAGCCAGCTCCTCAGAGTCCCCTTCTTCCTGAGTCGCATGCAGAGTACCGTGTGCAAGGAGAAGATGTGTGCAAGATATGGTATTGATATTAGTTTCTCTTGGACTTTTTGAACTTATGAAAGCTCCTATCGCATTACCGTTTTTTCACCCCTTTTTTTCCTGGTGTCTTTGTTCCAGCTAAATGAACCAGATGGAAGTCATCTTTCTTCATGTGCTGGGCACCATTTTGTCATTTATGTTGCATTTTTAAAAATAGGTGTAGCCAATGTGTGTCTTTCACTCCTGATCCTCAGTTTCTGGCATGTGAGATGTCTTCTTAGGCCTCACTTCCTTTTTCAGGAGCTTCCTCTTTCCCCAGCCTGCTTATTTCACATGGCAGGGTCAGTTTCCAGCTGTCTCCTGATTAGATACACCTACACTTTCCTTTTCATGTTTGTAACCCCATTACACACACACACACAACCTCCCCCACTAAACACTGTGCCAGAAAGCTTAGGAGGGTGATGTCCTCAAAATGTTGTATTGTTAACTGAAGTGGGGGGTTGGGTTGGTTAGGTGTTGGTGCTTCTTTCCCCTGCCAGTGTTTTATGTGTGGATGCTGCAAAGTTTTGGAGAGAGGAGTCTTTATTTCTCGTCAATTCTGCAAAGCCCCTGGGCCAAGGTTAGACCCGGGGTGCAGTGTTACTGCATCGGCACTGGGGCTCACAGAGGCCACAGAGCTGCCTGCTCAGGCTGTTCAGAGAGTTTAGAGGTTCTCTTACCATACAACAGAAGCATGATGCAATCTCTGCTTTAAGCACTGGTTTATGTGAAGAACGAGGTTAAGCCTGGAGCAACTGTCAGAGTTTAGAAAGGGCTGTGATAGTGCCTTTCAGGTAAAGGTGGAAAACTCTGGTGGTGTTGTAACTTTGCCTGTAAATAGGTTGACCTTATGTTTGTATGGTTCTTCAGAATAATAAGTTCTGGATGAGCCTAATTTTGTGGTGCTGAGGTCTTCCACTCTTATTGAAGAAATGAAGGACAATTGAGTATTTTGTAGTGTAAAGGAGAATAAATTCTTAATAATCCTCTGCACACAAAATGTTTTCAGTTCACATTATTGTTACATTCTCTGTTTTCTTAGTTTGTTGTTGAAATAGAAGGGCAAATGTTATCCCAAAACAACAGATCAGATTTTTCTGAATACCTCATTTACATATATTTGCATGTGTAATAATCCTGCCACATGTTGTTAGGCTTTGTATAGAAGCTGAGAAATGAGATTGTCATAGCATTGAAAGTGTAATAATTAAAATCTTGCTGAGATACTTCACTTGGGCTTTTATTTCAAGCAGTCTAAATATTTTTGCATAGATCTTTTCTTGTAGAGGCAACCCACTGAGTTGAGAAAATCGGGATTATGGTTGTTTGAAAATGGCTGAGCCTGCACGGATCTCATTTGGGTCTCATGTACTTACGGAGCTTTTTGTGAGGTAATTAATTACGTGTCAAGACCAGAACAATATTGATGTTTGAGAGATATGACATTATTGGTACTTTGGTGAGCAGTTGTGTCCACATGAACTTTTATCCATGCATGTGACCCACATGCATGGGTCAGCACCTGGCCTTGTGGAACCTCACTGTGATTTTTACCATGGAGATCCCTGTATGGCTTGCTGTCACCTGGGCATGACACCAGTGCTGATGTTGGAGCATGGCTGTAGTGAGGTCAGGTTATTCAGTCTGGATTCTGGACAGGCAATTGGTTTGGAATTTTTGGTGGAAGCCCTTGGCTGACACCTTCTGGCATCACTGAGAAGACAGACCAGCTTGGATTAATTTAGTATGAAGCCATTTGGTGGATTTGCAGCTTTTTGCCTCCATAGGCCCAGACATTTTCTGGTTGCCATTTGTTTGTCTTAGGGCTGCAGGAATGATGAGAGAAAGGATTTACTGTCCTGCAGTGGGATTCTCATAGACCTGCTTTTCAAGACTCCACTCATTTCAGTCCTACTATATCCTGGCAGAACTTCACATGTCCTCATCCACTTGTCAGTTTTGACAATAAGTTTTCATAAATATTTCAAATGTCTTTGGTTTTGGTTATCAACTTAAATCTATATTCTGTTAATGTCCACATTTTAGAAAATTACTGCATATACTTTTGGCATAAGTTTACAGTCTTCAACTTGCAGCTGCATCAATAATTTTCCAGCTAAAGTAGATCCTATGGGTACCACAAACCTACCAGCAATAAGCTTGCTTTTCTTAATTACTTACAGTGACTGACTCCTTCCAAGTTTTCACACTGGTCTGCACACTGCATGATAGCATAAAAAAGACAGCAAGGTGCCATCCGTTCAGTATATGTAGCACAGTTGTGAAAGAATGAACAGTTTCTCTCCAACTGTAAATAGTCTTAATGGTAACTTATTTGCCAGATATTTTTTGCAAATTCTTCTGTCCTAAACACCATGCAATACACCTAGGAGAACCCCCTGTGAAAAGGGAGAAGATAAGAGTTTTTTATAACATTAAAACCATGTGGAAAATCTACTGTGGCTGTGAACAGTATGTCCTGGATCTCTAAAAGATGACTTTGGCTTTAACCCATTTCCCCAAAGAACAAGCAATCTTAGCACCATACTCTAGTGTTGGCTCTCCAGTTCAGCTTGCATTGGTGGTGCGCATTTGGTAATTTTTTTTTTTTTTTGTAACTGATGGAAGTAAAATATTTGTAGTTTTGGTCGTAAGGGACTGGAAATGCTAAAAATTATTTCACTTTCAGCATCTGCAGCTGAATCATGTCCAGCCAGCACCAACTTGCGCAGTTCCTGTGAAGGGAGAACTTGTACTCTTTTGGGAGGGTGAAGCAGGGGCTACCCTGACAGCCAGGTGTACAAGAACCTCGCTAGACAGTGCACAAAGAGCATTTCAGGACAGCAGGAGTTTATCTCTTTCTTAAAAGGGGCCCTGTACACCCCTGGAGCTGCAGATCCGGGCTCCCAGCATATCCCAACAGGGTTGTGTCACTGTGTCCAGGGCAGCTCTGGCTGCCATGTGCCTGTGCCGCTCTGCTCCCAGTGGGAAAGTCATCCCAGCGTTTGTGCAGGGTGATAGGGTTGCACTGTTTGTGTCTTGCAGCCAGATAAGATACTGGCAGATCGCTGGGGTGGCTTAATTGCAAGTTGAGACAGGTCAGGAGTAGGCTGAGGGTTATTTCACAAGCTCAGAAATTGGTCTTCAGTTGCTTAATTGCCCCAGAAGCCCGTTCTGCAGTTGGCACTGTTTTCCCTCTCTGGGAGCAGTGACCTTTGTGCAGCAGAGAGGGGCATTAGGCTCAAAGTCTTGTGGGCAAAGGATACACACACACACACACCCACACACACTCTCTCTCTCTCTCTATGGGAAGAGCCAAGAATTTTAGTATAACTGAAATCTGAAGGGTCTCATCATTATTAGTCCAGATCTAATTTTTGCAGAAGGAAAAGTATTATTGGTATTAAAATGTTATGCACACACTTCTTATTTTATAATCTCTCCCCTCAGTTTACAGTCACCCCTCCAGTGTTCCTCAGGTCCTACAGTTGGTGATGTTGTTCTGGGCAGGGTGGAGGTGTTATCACCTCGAGTTGTCAACAACTAGTGTCCTTCACTGGAAGGTTACTTGGTTGCTCATTATAAGGCTAAAAATGTAACCTTCTCTAGGCAGTGCTGTTAAAACTCAGTGCTACATCTTCTGCTGACGTGTTCAGCCATGATAGAGCCAGCTCTGGAGACAGGTGCGTGCTGCAGCAGGTAGCAGAGCCACTGCAGATGTGTCATCGATGTTTTTGACTGGTCTGCATCTTCCACGGTAGAATACCATCCAACATCATCCCCAAATCTCTCTTAGGACTGGGGTCAATTTGAGTAAAATCATGATTTTGAGCCATTGGGAAAGGAGCTGCACCATCTTTATCCCCGTGGTCTTTAACTGCAGGGATGTCACCAAAGTGACAAATGCTTTGTTTGCCTGTTATTCACTGTACCAACACTATCTATGATAGTTATGGTGCTAGTATCAAATTTCATGGCAAGTCCAAAACATTTTAAGTAATTTCTGTTTGTAGATTTGACTGTGATATATTGTGACGATGTTCACAGGGGTTCTTGGATAAGGGAAGAGATGAGGATCTGACTCTATGTTTCAGAAGGCTTGATTTATTATTTTATGATATATATTACATTAAAACTATACTAAAAGAATAGAAGAAAAGATTTCATCAGGGCTGTGATTGGCCATTAATTATAAACATTTGACATGGGCTAATCAAAGATCCACCTGTTGCATTCCACAGCAGCAGATAATCAATGTTTACACTTTGTTCCTGAGGCCTCTCAGCTTCTCAGGAGGAAAAATATTAAAGAAAGGATTTTTCATAAAAGATGTCTGTGACAATATATATCTTATTTGTCATCTTTTTTGCAAACTTGTCATGAGTGCTTTCTGAAGCAGTTATGTAGAAATTCTAAGTGTAATTTAGTCGGAAATTAATGTTAAAATAATAAAACCTGGGCTTTTGCTTTGCAGTGGCCCGCCCATATAGGAAGTGGGCGGAAGAGAGGAGAGATGTTGAGTGGTACCATGACACTCTGCCAGGGTGTTAGGATTAGGCAGGGTTGTGGCACCACTGGGTGTGTTTATCTGCCTTGTGCAGTTTGCAGGTGGAAGTCCTGAATAAAAGAGCTAATCTAATCTCCCGGTTCCAAATGGTGTGCAGGAAGGAAGGATATTTTACTGGGGCATGTTCAAATATTTTACAACTATGGGAATGCTGTGACTTTCCTGGTGAGAAGTGGAAATCTGCTGTACTTGAGCAGCAAACCAGTGCTGGCCAGGAACAGAAATATGGTCCCTGAAAAAACGGAAGTAATTTTTACTCTAAGTAGCGCAACGCTATGCCCGTGTCCCACTTTCTGTGAGCGCTGAATGTGGCAGGACAGGTGAGTCTTACCCAAAGTAGGACTGCCTAACCCAAAGCAGACACGGAGGCCTGGGTTAGCAGTGTTCGGGACTGAGAGAGGCAAAGTCGTGCTGATGGTGGCTGCAGCCTGTGCTGCAGTGGGGGACATAGGCTTCTTTTTCCTCTCAGTCAACCTAATTTGTGAATTTGTTGAGAATTTCCTTAGGAGTACACGGCATGTTTTAAGTTTGTGAGTTTCTGGTGATTTTTAAATGCGAAGGGTTTTGATATACCCCGAATCTGGAAGTGTTCATGGTAGATTAGATGAGGCTTGGAGCAACCTGTGCTAGTGGAAGGTACCCGTGCCCACAGCAGCAGGGTGGAAGGAGATGGTGTGTGCAATGCCACGCCAGTCGGTGGCAGGCAGAGGTGCCGGGCCGTTGTGGCGGCGGTGCGGGTGCGGCGGCAGCGCGGTGCTGTGCGCGGCTGCGGCGGCGCCTGCCCTGCCCGGGCGCTCGGGCCGCACAGCGCGCTCCGGCCCGCAGGGGGCGCCGCGGGGCCGCGCCGTGCAGCGGCCGCGTCTGATAACGCGGGGGGAACTCGGCGTGACCTGCGGCAGCCGTACCTGCGGCGTGCGGGGACCGGCGGCTCACCGCCGTGCAGCCAGAGCGCTGAGGCGTCTTTAAGTGTTTCATTTTGAAATACATATAAAATAATGGGTTTATCGAAAGGGTTTATCCTGAGAACGTGTAGGTTTCAAAATACGAAGTTTTAATCTTCCAAACCTTCTGCAATAAGAAAATGTCTCTCCTGTTGGTTATCTCAAAAGGTCCCTCTGTAAGAGGTTATCAGGAAGATCCCTTCCTGTTCATTTACATGTGTCAAGCATTGATGTAGCATTCATACATACATATTTCTTCTAGCTTTATATGGTTCTAAAAGATAATTTTTTTAAAAACTGCTAAAAACTCTGTATTTGATATACAAGTAAAAAGCTGTAGAAGATCTCCGTGAGAGGGATATTAAAACAAGTAATTATCTTCTTTACTGAGCATTTTAGAAAAGAAAATTATTTACACGATATTTTGTACCAAAGATTAATTCCAATTGTATTTTGTGTTCTCATGAAGGGGTATCAGGCAGAGGCACTATTTCATTATGTCAAGTTCATTTTAAATTTGAAAATAAAATTTTGTGCCTTTTACTGAAATCTTGCTTTTTCTCTATCGTGTTCCTGGATAAAAACAGAAGAATTCACCAATTAAGCTATTGCACAGGAACTAATTGCTGTAGGAAGGTAATATTAGAAAAAAAAGTGACGATAGCCCAGCAACAGGGGACTAAGGCACATGTTCCGAGCAGGAGCCGTTAATTAACTGTGAAGATCATAAGCATCAGTTTGGAAATGCTGAATGTGAGGCCTTGGCTACAGAGACAAAGGAGAATGTTACTACCATCAATTCTGCTAATCTGGCAGTCCCATCTCGGTCTGATGTGGATTATTTCCCAGCCAAGCTGGCTCCATTCCTTATCTGTATCTCTGTGACCCAGACTCTGAGCCACAGGAGCCTGTTGGGGAAGGGAGAGCTGAGTGTCTGTGGAGGAAATGAGGCACTCTGTGTCCCAGGTGCAGGACAGTGGGTAGTCCTCAGCACCTTGGGCACCCAGCCCTGCGGGTGAGAGGCTGATTGATCACCCAGAGCCATTCGGGGTGTATCTGCTGTCAGGCCGCATGGAAGCAGGGAGGTTTGGGTGCAGCAGATAGGGTGCCCTGCTGGCTGTGCAGGCTCCCGTGTTTTACTCCAGTGCTATGGTGGACTCCCACACTGCATCACTGACTGACTGCGTATGTGCACACACTCACACTCTCTCTTACACTCACGCTCTCATCTCACACGCACTTGTCCTTTCAGTCTCTGCTGCAGTAGGCACGTGAGCTTTCCCGGGCACACAGCTGTTCAAGGTGTTGGTATGGATTTTCTGAAGTAGGAATTGAACAGTGTGCATGAGGCTTCTGAATATAGCCAAACTGCAGAACAAGAAGTACTGACCCAGTTCAGGGAGGAGGAGGATGCAGCTGCTAGATGCAGAATCCCCATAGCATCTGGTGTCTTCTCTGCCAGTACAAGGAAGTGCTTCTAGTGTCCCAGTCCTTTTTGTTTTCTGTACTGTCAGCTCTCCATGGTCATCACAAAACTGAGGCCTGGTAACTGGGTAATGTACTTTCAGTATATTCCAAAAAAAGGAGGGCATTATGAAAAGGAGTCCAAGTTCTGTCAGAGAATACTTTCCCTGTACAGAACATGTCTGCTTTCAATACCCCTGAGTTACCCCTGACTGGGCAGAATGCTACTGAATCCTGCTCTCATTTCATAGCTGGGATTTCAGTGCTGAAGAGTGCATCTATAGATGTTACTTTTGAATGACAGTTATAAAATAAACACCCCTGTTAATCTTCTTTTAACTTTCCCTTCAAGGTCTATTTAAGGAACCATACTGACTGTTCTCATAACCTTCCATGGCCCAACTGCAAATGTCTCTTCTATCTCTAGTGTCCAGATCACCTGATGACCTTAAAAATAGGCTAGAAACATTTTCCTTAACAAGGCAAATATTCTGGCCTAATATACCTTCCTTTTTCTACAAGACTGTACAATCATGCATGGTAGTAATCTGTACTTACCTAGTACCTGCCATTGGGAGGGGTTTTGTATGGAGTCCATGCACAGCTGACTCCTAACAGCCAGGTGCACACCATGACCATACATACTGTGCTGTCTGGAGCCCCAGATTTGTCTTAGCTGAAGCATGCAATGGGATCCCTTTTAGCCACTGTGCCAGTACTTGGTACCCAGTGAAGCTAAGGTCTGAGGAGAGTGCTAGTGAGCAGTACAGTCCTGGATAATCCAGCACTGATACTGAGTCAAGACTCATCAGGGACATGCTCTGGCATGGGAGCTGTTCCTTATCCAGTAGTTTTGCTGATAGTTACTGAGAAACTATTTTTCTGTGTAGGTAAGACCATGTACTGGAGTGATCAAGCCATGGCCATTTCAGTGTAGTGCACAAAGGAAGCCTTTCTATTGCATGCAGGAGGCAATTACAAAATGAGTTGGAAATAAAATCCTCAGAAGTCCAAAACTAAAATGGTGAGACAGGACTACTTCAGAAACAGAATTGTTCCCAGGTATTTTGAGCTCCTCATTGTGTTTGGGGTTTTTGGTTTACCTCCTTTGTGTGTGAACATCCTGGCAGCTGCCCGAGCCCATGGGTTGAGAGCGGGCTCCCTCTGCACAGCACCGGCTGGCACTGTGTCTGTCCTGCCTGCTGGACTCCTGCCGCCCCTCGGAGCATTGCTGCAAAGCGAGGTTAGAGCCATGCAATCCCCTGTTCTGCAAGATTGTGCTGTGTCCCTCACTCACCAGTGCTGTGAGCGGAGGAAGAACGCTTTCAGGATCCGAAAGCCACTCTTGTCGCGCCATTTGAAGAACTGCAAGTGTACCTGTTTTATCACACATCTTTATTGCATATTTATGGCGGGAGGGAGAAATACTTTCTTGAATTATTTTCTAGTGATTGCAACGGGGTCTTCTGTGCTGATTCCCGGGGCGGAGTTGACACCCCCGTGCCACTGTGCGAATGCAGCAGGAGCTGCGCGGGGGCCGCGTCCGGTGTGGCTCGGCGGGAGCGCTGGGACGGGCTCGCCCTTCAGGGGGGCCCCGGGGCGGGCGCGGCGCTCACCCGAGCCCCGCAGGGCCGGGGCGGGGCGGGGCCGGGGCGGGGCCGGGTGTGTCCGTGCCCGCCCCCCGCAGCGGCAGGCGGGAGCGCCGCGCCCCGCGCTGCCCTGCCCGCTCCGGTCCCTTCGTGTGCGGCCCGGCCCGGCGCCGGGCTCCTCGGGGCAGCGCTGCGCCAGGACGCGGCGCCAGCCCCGGCGCCCGAGGATGCGCAGCCCCCGCTGAGCGCCGCCGGCTGCCGCCCCTCGCCCGCCGCGCCCCGCGCTGCCCGGCCCCGCGCTGCCCGGCCCCGCGGCGGACCATGGTGCAGCGCTTCAGCCTGCGCAGGCAGCTCTCGAAGGTGGGTGCGAGCCGCGGGTCCCCGCAGAGCCGCGCCCGGGCGAGGAGCCCCTCCGCCTTTGTTGGCGCCGGCGCGGACACAAAGGCTCGGGCGGGCGGGGGTCCGCCGGGGCCGCTGCGGTGCCGGCTGTGGGGCCAGCGCAGCCTCCGCGCTGCGCCGGGGGTACGCGAGAGGGGGCAGCGGAACTAACGGGCGTGCCCGAGAGGTGCCTGTGAGAGCGCTCGCACGTGTGCTTTGTCCTGGGCAGAGGGTCCTCAGCGGTGTGTCAGCGACATACCTGCAGGGACGGGGGGGCACGCCCTGCCCTGTGCAGGCTCAGTAACTCTCACTGGCAACACGGGGCTTCAGAACAAAGGAGCTGCCGTGTATAGCTTTTGCTGTTTATTAATTGAAAGTGTTGGAATTCAGGAATCTGCTTTAAGAGAGAGAATAGTTAATCCAAGTAGTCTTGCAGATTGTCACTGAATCCAATGCATGTAGTTGCAAAAGCATTTGGAAAAATCCATCTGTGAATAAAAGTGAGTCTGTGTAGAACGCTGATTGTATGAACCGTTCTAGAGCTGCCAGCACAGCCCTGTTTGTACACCCTTCCCAATGAGCAGAATTTACTCTGGACATAGGAGTTACAGTATTGGACTCTTAGAAGGCAAGCTGAACTTTCACTTTACATTTAAGCTGTTCTTCTCCATCCCTCCCACTACCTTTTGTGTATTTGTAAAGGTTTTTAAATGCAGTCATCAGAATTCTAAAATGCTGTCATCAGCATTTAAAATGGGTCAGAATTCGCATCCTGCAAACTGTCTTGGGAAATGCTACATACAGCTTTGCAATAATGTGGTATCTTTCTAATTAATTTGTAATTTTTTTTACTACCTCCTCATCTTGATGTGGCCATTTCAGGGAAAAGTGAAACTTGCATCTTCTAAGGGTTTGCCTTTTCACGTGTCAAGCTGTGTCCGCAAGCAGTAGAAGTCTCCACAGACACTTTGGAGTTTAATCTTCCCCTCAAAAGAGACTTGATCTAGTTAGTAATGAACTTTGTATCTAAGTTTTATTTATGTAGGGCAGCCAAAATAGTTTAAAATGAACTCATTTGGATAACTCCATTTTAATCCTTGTTTTTCTAGGTGAGCAGGGTGATTTGGAAAAATGTTTTCACTGATTTTTCACCAGTTTGTTTTTCTGGCTCTGTCCATTTTTGTGTTGTCTGACACAATTGTGTCTTGCACTGCATTAGCTCTTATTGTGTCAAACCTACTTTATACAATTGTCTGTCCCTGATATACTCTTGACTTCTTTGTTTTAATTGTAAAAGTTGCGCAGCTCTTACACTGTAGTGAACTGAAGGAGAAACAAGAGCTTGGTCTGCGTTTACCGAAACAAAAAGCGTAGTTGTGTGAACAATTGGAAGAGATTATGTTTATCTCAGTTTGGATGCAGGACGAGAACTGCATCTCCCTCTCTCCTTAGTGTGCCTTAGATGGGACTGGGAAGTCCCTGTGTGTTGGACACCTTGGCGGAAGAGAGGCAAATGGTGCTAAAACCATCTTTTGTCTGCTGGAAGGAAAGCACAGAAAATATGTATGATTTTGCTGATACCTTTATCAGCTGAAATGCAATCACTGCCAGACTGCATAAAAATAAACTGTAACTTTATTAGTATTTATTCTGTGAAAATCTCGATTCTTTTATGGATGGTGACTTACACTTCAGAATTGGCAAATCCTTATGTGGGACCTGGAGCACCTGCTCCCAGGGTGTGTCTGCTTCTTGTGTGAAATTGGGCATTATTATGTGGTGTGCGTGTGTTATGCAGCTGCAAGGTCAAAATTGCAGTTTCTAACCACTTTTAATGGTGGACGCTTCAAACAGAATGTGCAGATTTGAGAGCTGCAAACTGAAAATGCTGCCACCGGTGCTTATAAAACTTGAGCAAAGAAAAAGCAGGACTTCATGCAGGAAGGAGAAATATGGCCTCACGATCTAGGCTTTAATCTCCAAGATCTGGTTTTCCACGGGGCTATTTGCAGTGAATGACTTCCATCAAATCATTTCAGTTTTCCCAATCTCCATCTTCCACCTATGAATGAGGTTAATGCCTTTCTCTTATTTTCGTAATGGCTATCCAGTTTTAAAATATTGTTCTGGAAAGGGCTGTATAAGCACTTAACTGTATCTTAATTTATGAAATGTTTGCATTTGATAACCAGTTTCCCCTGGCCAAATTTGGTTTGTTCACTTTGTTATCTTCTGGTTCTGTGGGAGATCTCCATGCCTTTTTTCTTTTCTTTTTTCCTTTTTTTCTTCTTTTTTATGTTTTCCCTTCCTCCTTAAGTATCCAAGGTATTTTCAGAGTATTTTGGTTCAAACTGCTCTCTATCTTGTACTGTTTGGAAGCCCTTGGAGGCCCTGCAGTTACTGTCACGCAAGTTCTCAAGAAGTGCAGTTGCTGATGTGTTGCATTTGGAGAAATCCCTTACTGTTGGGGTGGTAGTACAAAACTGTGTCTAGCTGTTACACAACTTGAATTTTTTCAGATGTTTTAGATGCGTTTATGAAAAGAGAATAATGGAGACAAATTGAACTCTATTTGAGGATGTTTTCCTAAGTTGTCATGACTCCCCTTTTTTGAAAGGTACTCCTTTCCTGGGAAAGATTCCAGTGAGACAAGTAGTTAAGTTCAATTTAAAGAAAGAAAAAGCCAAAAGAAGTAATTTTTGTGAACTGTGATTGATACTCCATTCATTTATCCAGCACACTAAAATATTAATAATTTCAGGCCAAACTCTTTTGCTGCCAAGTACAATCTGGATTTATCAGCATCTGAACTGTCTCTGTGTTGCCACTGGTGTGTGTGGAGCTTATTTATGGGAGAGGAACTTCAGTGTTTTATGTTGAAATAGCGTCGGAATAGCTGAGCTAAAAGAAGCTCGCCTGTGTGAAAGTGACAGGAGGTGGCTGTGTTTGACATCCCAGGCTGCATTTCTCCCTGTCACTGACACAGGTAAAAAAACTTCTTCCTGCAGCATTGCCCCACCTTCCTCAGGTCTCTTAGCTCTTGAGTTGCCTGTGGTGTCGGGCAGATACCACAGGATAGAGTGTGCCTGTTCACTACCAAGTAATAGCTCTCGCGGAGTTCTCAGTAAACCTGTCCTTGGAGAGATATCTGGTGTAGCTTGCCTACACTTAATAATGAGGAAAAGTTAGAAGTAAGAGGAAGATTTGGAAATTTTATGCATCAACATGATTCTCTTGTTTAACAGAGCAGCAGGCATGCAGTTTCCCTGTGGCTCTTCAAATTTGCCCCACTTGTGAAACTGGAATGGCATTGTTGTGCCCGTGGCTGAGCAAGGCCAGTGGGGTAGTTAGATCTAATGAGATCATCTGAGCTACAAGGACATATTTGTTACCACATTGGTAGCTCAGTGGATTACCTTTAATTTAACCTTTTTCTCTTGATAGATGTGATGCAACTTACTGCTGAGGGCGTCTGATAGAAGGTTGCTTACTCTCACTGCAGCCTTTGTAGTGTGCTGCAATTCTGTCCCAGGCACACCTCACCATAACTCAGGTGTGTGCCCTTGCTTGGGTCGTGCAGGGGATGAACTTCTCCCAGTCAGTGCAAGGACAGTTATTCAGAATTTTCCTGTTGCTTCTAAGGGAAAGGTAGCATTAGATTGGCTTGTGTTGGCCATTTGAGTGCCCTGTTATATACAAGCCAACAAGGCATTGCAGTGTATTGTTCCTCACATTACTTGGGTTTGAATCTGTCCTTGCAGATATTTTGCATGGTCTACAGGGCAAAAGGCTTGTCTACACAAAGCTGAGAGGTGGCAATGTGCAAACAGGTCTCTAAGCATTGCTGGCTGTGCTGGTTTGGAATGAGTGACTGGAAATGCTGTGAACTTTTCTAGGTATAATGGGTTCTTAAGAAGCTTCCACTGCATCATCTTGCTCAGAGGAATATGTGGGAAGATGTTACAGAGATGCTACATTCATCTTACAAAAGGAAAATGGGCTTCTAGTGCTCTGATTGAACAAGTTGGAATATCAGCTTTCCTGAGGAGTTTGTTCTGTGTCGCTGTAACAGCTCCATGAATGCCGTGACAGTGAGGAAGTAAAATAGACTTGAAGCATCTTTCACATTGGTAATTAACAGGGTCTGTAAAACTACACCTGCAGAGATGTTAGAGGTAGGATTTGGGAACTTCTCTTTGTGAAGAAAGCATTACTAACAATAATCCAGAGCCAGCTGGAGGTCTGGCAAATTGCATGTAATGGCTCATTGCCAAATAGACTTAGAATGTATAAAGCTGTAAACACAGACTATAGGGGAATTCAGCTTACATAAAGGCATCTTTCTTTGTAATATTGAAATTCTGCAGCTTATGGCAGTTTACAGAAGATCATCATACTTTGTAATAGGTGCTTACGGGTGGCTGGATGGCAGTAACAATTGGAATTTCCTCCCATCAGGGATCAAAAGAAGCATTACAAGTGTTGGCATCTTTACTCTGAATTAGTTACCTTTAGGAGTTCTTTGTAGAGATTTTGCCTTGTATAGAATTTTCCCCTTCCCCCTCAATTCCTTGTGACAAACCATTGGCTGTTTCCTCAGCCAGTATTTCTTCAGGGGCAGAGAAAACTTTGCTGTCATTTTGCAAGTCTTTCTGTTGTAGATGTGACAGTCAGTGATAAAGGTGCACATGTAAACTAGGTCCTTTCCAGAAGGGACAGAAAAACCCTTATGCTAGTGGGGGGCCTTGGAAGTTCAGCGGAAATGCAATAATGGTGCCAGAGGAGTTAGTTCTTAACATTTACATGAATCCATATTGGGTCTCCCTCTTGTGACAAAGAATGTGACAATGGCTTCCAAAAAATTCTTATCAGAGATTAAATGTGAACAGTTGTGCTTGAGCAGAGATGAGGTTGAGGTTTCATTCACAGGGTTTTGGTTGTTTAAAGATGGGGTTTGCCTGTTCTTTCAGTCATATTTGCTCAGTGTTCCCAAAGTGGAGGGAGCTGACTTGCTCACCTTACAGCAACCTATTCCTATGGACAGGAAGAGTAAAGGAGCAAAATGGTTTTTGATGTGTTTGGGTGTTTGGTTGGTTGGTTTTGTTGTTGGGTTTGTTTGTTTTGATTTTTTCCTAACTTGAGACACAGTTTGGATCTCCCTGAGATCAACTGGTATTCGAATAGGGAGGTCAGCATTCCTTTCTTGAGTTCTCAGCTTTGATACAATTTAAAATAGATAGGAAGAATTGCTAAGGAAGCAGGGTTCTTGTCCTTCAAAGATTTGCTGTGAAGGTTTTAGTATGCATGGAATAGAAAATTGTATTTGGATTTGAAATATGAGTAATAAAATATTTCAGCAGCATATTATAAGTACTGTTGTTTGAGCTTTGTGATAGGGTATTCAAATAGCACATACTTAGCAAGAACCGAATCCAAGACCACCAGAAGGCAAACTGAAGTTTTGCTACAAGAGGGGTTTTGTTGAGTTTTTTTCGTGGAGTGCCCTTGGTAAATGTTCAACTGCAGCAAAATATTTTCTCTGTGTTATCTGCATATTTTGTGGTCTTACTTAACTCTTGGAATCCTGTGAACATTAAGGTTCATGTTTAGAAAGTCTGTAACTTGTAAAAGTCTCCATTCTAGAATCACTAGCTTCTCCCAAAGAAAATGAAATGTTGCAGTGCTTCAGTTAGTACAGGATGGCCTTTGTGCAGGCGCAGTTTGTGCTTGTTCAGGCATGTCTGCCTCGGAAGTGCACTGAAACCCACTGCCTACACTGTGCTGTGAGAGGTCCCACGATCCTGTTGATAGTGGACAAAAACTTAGAGGGGAAAGAAATATTTCTATCATCAGGAAAAAATCATTTCAGCCTGCTGGCATTGGCAGCAGGAGCAGAGGAAATTAGGAATTTCAGGTTGATGGAGAGGTGGTGCTTCACTGGAGCCTGTGGAACTGATGTATTGGAGTGGGACTAAAGTTTCTTTTCTGCCCACCAAGAAGAATATAGGATTTTACTAGCTTGCATGAAAAGTAAAGAGGAAGAAGAAAATACTGTTTTTCATGCCAGAAGAGAGCAAGAAAGCTAAAGACTGCAAAGAAGTCATTGTGCTGATATAGATTTAAATAATTGTGTCACAAACTGCTGGGCAAGGAGCTTTCCTTGGCCACTGAAGTTCAGTCAGAGTGCACGTAGTGTGGCTGAATCTCCTGTCTTTACAGACCCAGATGAAGAATCGCTCGATAGGTGTAACCCTGCAATGCTGCATGGAATACTGGCAGGACTGGGGCACCGCAGAGCTCTGTGGCCTCAGTGCTACAGGTTTCTCCAAGCAAATGCCTGTGGTGTGGCTGGCTAGCGAAACCAGAAAGCTGATTGCTGCAGGTTTTTGTTTTCAGAGCTCATCAGCTGTTGTTCAGCTGTTTTTCACACTGAATGAATTATAAACATCTGCTTTAAAGGGAGATGTAGAGTCTAGTTTGGAGGGGCACTTGTTCCCATGTAGAGTCTAGTTTGGAGGGGCACTTGTTCTTCTGTTACTAATGTTCTCAAAACAATTGAGGTATGTTGATCTTTTCTTGTTCATCCCTAACTACTTAATTTCTACATAGTCTTTGAGAGTTTTCTTTTGTAAAGTACCATGAGAATGCCTTCATTCATTGTGTGGGAAAAACTGTGGGTAACTGGGAGGGACAGCAGGTCAACTTTAGCAGTTCACTGACAGCCTGTGCCAGAACGGTGAAGATTCAAAGCAAATCCTTTTACATGAGCCTAGACTTAATTATTTTGTTAGATATTTGGAAATCAGGACTGTGCTAGGTTTCATGTTATCCTAATATTGGTAAAATTTGGGAAATATGGAACTTGCTGCTACTGCTCAGAAATGCAGAGAGTGGACCTTGCTGCAGATGTCACTGGAGAGCTGCTGGAATTTAGTCAGCCAAATGTTTATTGTTTAACCTATAAATATTGAAATTGTATCCTTTTAGAATCCAGATTAAATATACATAGTGGTGGAAACAGGGTAATGGAAGGGATAAACTTTCATGCTGTTCTGCTTTTAACTAAGGAGGTGCCTGCACTGCGTACTGTGCAATCTGTGTGTGGTGCTTTGCTGCCGTTGCCCTATGTCTCTGTGGGTTTTTGGGGTGCCCATTACCTGGCCGTGCTGCAGAAGTGTTCGGGTTCATGGGGCTGGCTTACCTGGAGCTGCGTGCTGCAGCAGAGGCCAGGGAGCTTGGCTTTCCCTGCTGCTGCCAGGTGCATTCCCATGGGCCCTGGCTGCCTGGGCCTCTCCTGCTGGTGAGGCTGGTTACTGAGCCTGGGGGCAGCTGGGGAGAAGAGACCCGAGTGCCAGTTGAGCTGCTTGTGTGCTGCTCTGTGCACAACCTCAGAAGCTCTGACTGATGTGGCATGGAATGAGCACTTGGTGGAGTTTGTGCAGCTTTGCAGTGCCAGGGCTTTATAGTGTTAGCCAGCACACACGTGCTGCAGTGCTCTCAGCCTGACTGCTCAGGCTGTTCAGTAGTTTCTAGAAGTCATGCCTGAATTCTTGTCACAGGAATTCTTGTCTCATGGAAAATTTTTAGTACGCTTGGACATGGCTCAATGATCATCCTCCTCTTACCTGCTCATGTCCTGGCCCAGCATGGCCAGGTTTCCATTTACAGTGTGTGTTACAAAATGTTTTTGTAAATTCATCCATCTGGAGTATGACCTTGTATTTTTTTTAAACTTACAAAATTAATAGTTTTAGCAAAGTAAAGGGAAATTTGACATTAATTAACTTCAAGTTTAGAAAGAAAACGTGTTTAAGGTTAAGGTGTGTTGAAGGGCAGCCTTCCAGTGCCTAAAGGGGCTCCAAGAGACCTGGAGAGGGGCTTTGGACAAGGGAATGAAGTGACAGGACAAGGGGGAAGGG
Source organism: Melospiza melodia melodia (assembly GCF_035770615.1). Classification (NCBI taxonomy): domain Eukaryota; kingdom Metazoa; phylum Chordata; class Aves; order Passeriformes; family Passerellidae; genus Melospiza; species Melospiza melodia. Next base: position 31,102,687 of record NC_086203.1, on the reverse strand, counting down.
CTACACACTGACAGAGAACAGGCTTAGGTGGGAGGTGGGGAAGAAATTCTTGACTGTGAGGGTGATGAGGGCCTGGCACATGGTGCCCTGAGAAGCTGCCCCTGGCAGGGGGTTGGGACTAGATGGTCTTTAATATGCAATTTAACCCAAACCATGCTGTGATTCTATGAAATGCTAAGAAGAGTTGAAACAAAAAACTTGACCCTGTGAAGTGTAAGCAGTTTGGGCAATAATACAGGGTTTGTATTATCATGAAGACTGAATTTTACATATAGCTGTTCAAAAATTGTATGTATACTTTTTAAAAAACTTCACTGTCCATCAGCTGCCCTCTGTCCCTCTGTCTAACTCTGTCTTTCTGGTCGCTGAGGATTCCCGGTCTAGAGTTCTAACTGTTTTCCCCTAAGTAAATCCGATTTCTAGATTAAATTACTTTTCTGTTCCAGGAGGTAATTACCTGAGAGATTAAATTCTGTGTATGAAGAGAATGGTGTTGATATCTTGGCAGCATTTCAGCTAGAGGCTTGCTGCTCAGTGCTGTAAAACTTATTGTTGTCATTTCTATGCTGAAAAATTATCTAACAGTATTTCTATCCTGTTTTTCAGAAAGGGCAGTAAATTACTTTAGCTACTTTGCTATGCCATGGAGAAGGAACACTTAATTACTCAAGTGGCTCAGTGGATATTTTGGCTTAAACTCCCTCTGCCACTGCAGAAATTCATTCTCTTTTTAACAAATTGAGACACTTTTCAGCAATTATTTGGCTGAGTTGCTTATGAGGGGGTATTTTCATCCACTGCTCTGGACTGTCTTCTGGGTGAGGTTTATGTGTTGTCCTCTGTGGCTACTCTTTATTGTCTTACAACAGCTCTTTTCAGCTAACCAATGACACTTGTCATTAAAAATGTGTGGGAATACTCCAATTAGGAAGCAGAAAACAACTAGATACTATTGGAAAAATTTTATTGCCTACTTTAAGACCAGGTTTTGGGATGGGGAGAGTTGTGGGGCAGTCAGGACAGAGAAGACAGGACAGTGACCGCTGCCTGTCAGTATGTTCCTGCTGTATTTGCGTGTGAGTCCCTCTGTGAGATCAATGCCAAGGATTGCACAGCTGGAAAAGAGGGGTGGTGCTTTTGCTGGGATTTGCTGTGTAACTCCTACTGTACTCTTTAGCTGCCAAACATTAGTTCCAGTGAGCTGGGTTAGTGAAACACACTCTACTGGAACTGTTCACCTACCTTGGGTGATGTTGCTGAAAGCTCAGGGAACAGCTCTGGCAGCAGCTGTAAGCAGGACAGTGATACAGAACTGGGGCAGCTGGAAAGGTGCTGCCTGGGGGAAGGAGCAGCCACGGGCCAAAGAAGATGCTGCCTTTGCCGTTTGTTTCTGAGATATTGATTAGAAGGAATGGAAGCTAATTGTCATAGCAACGAATTTCACTCTTGCCCCACTCTTGTGTGTTAGTTAGTTTGGGTTGTGTCCATAGCACTGCCAGGCAGCCACAAAGCCTTTTGGAGCAGCCAGTGCAGAGGGCGTTTGTGTGCACAGGGAGCTGTCATTGGTGCAGGTGGGGTGTTTGCAGCGTGCTGTCCGGGTGGGCATTTAGTGACCGGTGTCCCAGCCAGGCTGGTGGTGCTCTGGCGGCACTCTGTAGCTGTGAATGCTGTTTAATGGTGATTTGGGGAGGTGACCCAATCTGTGTGGCCCCATTGTGACCCAGGTGGGGACCTTACCATCCATCTGAGTGGTCATCAAGACCAAATATTAGGCAGGGCCTGTGTGGTGAGTTGAGATTAATAATGAATGAATATGTCTTGGGAGCAATGCATTATTACAGTAAACCTTAGAAATGTACCAACCTGAGTTTGACCAGAGCCTCCTGAAATAATTTTTACTAATTTTTTTAGAATATGCTTTGAGTTAACCTAGATTGCGACAGGTGAAAATTTTAAATTTTAGTGAAGAAAAAAAAGAAAAAGTGGTGATCACAAGAAAGGACTTGTCTTCCAAATATTCTGCAGAATAAAAGCTTAAAACAGTGTGAAGGGAAGAAATAATGTGATAATTCTGATGCATTGTAGGGTTATCAGCAAGCTGTCCATTATGGTGACTTCTGCAAAGGTTCACACTCCAAGTATGAATTTAGAGCATGTGAGTCCCGGAACTACCTGTGTTCTTGCTGAGCAAGAAGATAGGAGAAGGTTCCCTTTAAAAACTGGTAATAGTCACTGATCAGCTGATAGGGACTGCTGTCAGAACAAAAGGTATGCTCACTACCTAAACTGGAAGTGCATTTGTTTCCTCAAACTGTAAGCCCAAGCGAGGTAGCAGTTAAGTCAGAAAACCAAGCTCATGTTTTGGCTTTGCAGGAGGGCAGAAGGAGGAGTACAAGATTTGTCCTTTTTAAAACCATCTCTTGTTGTTACCAGTTTTTTGAAGTATTTCTGCAGTTCTTGCATCTTTTTCATTGTTCTGTCTTTAAAGAAGGCCTTTGCAGATGTTGCTATTTCTCAGGTCTGCTGGGTAGATGTAGGACTCAGCAGTGGGAGTGGTTGGTAGATTGGTGTTGGGGGATGCATCCTGGTGGGCCACCCTTGGGACCGCGTGTGGCAGAGCAGACTGCCCCTGAAACAGCTCTGTGACAATCAGGGTAGATGGCTACTAAACAGATAGTTCCTACAGATCCAGAAAGTATACTCATGTAGCTTTTCCATGTTTGTGACCTACCAACCAGGAGGGAAATACAGCGGGGTGTCCCTTGGACTTGGTTTTCACCTCTGCATTTCTTGAATGACCACAGTAGAGCCAGCCAGGCTGATTAGTAATTAACAGAACACAATCTGTGTGGAAACATGCTCAATGAATAAATTCACATGTCTTTCTTTTTGAGGCTAGATCTGTTATGAATAGATGGTGAACACAGTTGTCTACCTGCAAGGCAGTGTGCTGTGAGAGGACAGTCTCTCACTTCTTCCCTAGAAGAGTACACTGTCTAGACCATCACCCAACAGTTCTCAAAACATACAGGGTCTGTGTGCTGTGCTTACTAGAGGCATGAAATATAAGCCTCATCTTACAGTGTTTTCCCTGTATCTTGCTTGGGATCGGTTCAGCACCTTGTGCTTTGTGGTTCTTCATGTGGTTTCCTCCTGGTCCCCGGGAGAGCCTCGTGTCTGTCCTGCTGGAGGGATGGAGCAGGTGCAGTGTGTTTTTTAGCTCTTTCCAGTCTGACAGCTCTTTTTCTTTTCCTCTGGTCCCTGACTGGTACAAGGCCCCTACTGCAGCAGACCAGCCAGGTGACAGGTGTTCATCTCTCTCTCATGGGACTGCACAGTGCACAAGGTGTCTGTGCCCTCTTCAGCAGGGCACAGGTTAGATTTGTCTGCAGTTGACTCCTTAACCTGTAACAGGAGCCTCAACAATCTCCTCTGGCAGGTTGTGGAGGAAGAGATCTTGAGGTTGCACCTTGGCCCAGAGCTCTAGAAGAGGTGTAAAGCATATCCTTCAACTCAGCAGTATTCCTCTTGAAATAAAACATAAGGTGTTTTCTTGTTCAAGAGTATGTTGGGGTTTTGCTTGTTTTTTAAAATAAGCTTCCAAGACAGTTGCTAGCAGAGCTACTTTGCTTTTTTGGTTTTATTATTATTCAGAAAACTTTGTTATTCTTCAGACTCTCACTTGAGATGTGTTTCTGACAGGGGCAGGGAGGAAGTATTTTTAGCAGGTTCAGTGGCTCTGCTTGCAATGTGTTCATGCCTTGCTTGTTCAGGGTTGCAGTTGCTTTTTCAAACACGCATTTGGGGCTCCTGCCAAGACACCCAGGGCACTACAGCGTCGTGTTACAAGGTCCTGCTTTGTGCAGGCAGAGCTCAGCCCGGCAGGCACAGTGCTGTGGTACAGCGTGTTTGGCCAGTGGAGGGGTGCTGGGCTTCACACTGCGTGCTGCCCTCGCCGCACACTCAGCATGGAGAACTCGCTGCCTGCCTCTGGAACCGTATGTCCTGGGCCTTTCTCCTTTCTTGGATGTCAGCTGTACTGGGGTTGTGGATGTGACTGGTTTGCTGGGCAGAGCCCTGAGTCACCTTTGAACAGCCTGGCTCTGCATGTCTGTTTGCTGTTGCTGATGCTGCTGGAGTTTGCTTTTAAAAAATCAGTCAGCAAGGTGCTGTGTGTTGTGACACCAAGGGAATGAAATCAAGTGTCTCCTGTCCATCCTCTCATCTGAGTGATTTAGTTTTTTCTGCTGCTGTTTTTCTGCTCCACAGCAAGCAATGTTTGTGGCTCATCTTGTGCTCAGCATTAAAATAAGGAAACCCACTTGCGCTGCTGAGATGCTGGTTATGTTTTATATGCTTGATCTCTTCTGGATGTGGCAGTAAAAATTGCTCATTGGGACGTTCCCCATGAATGCAAAGAATCTGTAGTTTGAATGGTTTAGTGATTAAAAAGCTTTGTAATACCAGAAGACTGTTTCAGGAGTATGGTTAATTCTACTCCAGTTACGGTGATTTCTTCCAGGGAGCTTTAAGGTCTGGCTTCCTCGTGGGAATCCTTTGCAAAGTCTTCTGGAATTTGTCCCAAACAGCACAGAATGTGGGGAGTTTGTCAGAAAGTGTTATGTACAGATTCAGTGAACAAGAGGGAATATGAACGGCAGAAGAAACATGGCTGAGATATGTTTTAGTAGTGTTTTAAGACTTCTTTAACATATAAAGGCTGCATTTTATCAGGACAGTAAGACAATTCTCGGAAACTCCCTGTTTTTCAGGAGAGAAACATGCTGGTCTTTGAAAGTCTACCTGCATATTTCAATGGAAATATTTTGGTCAACTAAAATGGGGTGTTTCACAGAGAAAACAGTGGTGAACCCCCCAGGAGCCCCTTCCCCTTGGTGCAGAGGAAATCCAGTCCCTGCTGGAATTGCTGCCGTCGCCTGCGCTGGTTGAGCCCTGTGATGTGCCCCTCGTGTGCCCTGTCCCGGGCTGGGCTGCGGGGGTCCCTGCAGAGCCGGGGCCGTGCCATGCGGCCAGGCTGCTCCCTGGGCATGGCATGGGCAAAATAACTCTCTGTCTTCAGCCTGAGCGTGCTCCTTCCCAGAGCACAGAGCTGCATTGTTGGGACAACGAAATGTGAAAATACTAAACGCATTCAAACTATTTTATTTTTATTTGGGAGCCTTTTGTGGAGCTCTGCAAAGCAGCCAGCCCAGTGTGTAGAGCCACTGGCAGAATTCAAAGGTGAGCTGGGAGTAGAAGGAAAATCGTAAGCTTTTTGGATTTTTTGCTGCTTTCAATTAAGGGTTCTTATATTTTTATAGGAGACGTCATCAGTGTCAGGCTAAGATGCCTGGATACATGTTGACTGATCTGTTTAAAAGGAAGAAACATTTTTAGTCAATCTGGTTTCAGGTGGTTTATGGTATGTACTCTATTTCAATGACTAATACTTTGGGTTTAAAAATTCAGCTTTCTTGTGTTGTCATCTTAGCTACAAATATCTGGGACTTCAACACCTCTCCAGCAAAGCCAGAAAGGATCAGATTTTCTGCTCTTCAGATTCCAGCAGTTGAAGGAAACATGGGTTAAAGGGAAGAAGGTTTCACTTTTATGCTGAGAGGAGAGCTGTCAAATTCAATGTATCCAAGCCAACTTAGTGAGCATAAGGCCTCAGGTATATTATTAAATTAACAAACAAGCCTGTATCAGCTAAACTGCAGTAACCCATCACGTTCTGTGCTTGCTGCACACTTTGGGCTTATTGCAAAGTAGAAACAAAACCTTGGATCCTGCCTCACACATGTGGTGACCAGGAGGACTCACATTGGCAGGTACGGGGCTGGACACACAGCCCACTCCACGTGTCAGCGCAGGCTTGTTAGTTATGTTATGAACTTCAGTCACTGAATGGCAAAACTCAACCACTAAGACAGTTGCTGAAGAGTGAGATGTTTTTTGTGGGTTTGTACTTTGGTTGGTTTTTTGTGATTTATTTTTTTTTTCAACTACTTTAGTGAAGTGAAAGTGAAAATGTGAAAAGGTGAAGTTTGGTAGCTCAAAAAGCTTTACATGCTAACCAAAAGTAATCAATTTGATATACAGATGTGCAGCAAAACTAAAAACTGGCAAATTAAATTCTGTTTGAAGAAAATTCAAGCAATTTCAACCACAGCTGTGTACCTTCCCAAGTTGTCATTGGAGAAAACAGCATTAAGGCTAAAAGAAATGTAAGTTTTGGGGAGAGTGTGTATTACGTGTCAGTTAGACTTAAATATTAAACACTGTGGTAGTGTTCATGCCAGCAATATGGAGAAATGACTAACCAAGTCTTCTTGAAAATATTCCATGTCATCACTCTGCAGATTTTAGGTTGCTTTATTGATAAACTTAATCCTTTATGCAGACTGGGCATTTTGCCCTGATTGTGGTTTCTGCTGAACTGGAGCCATGTTGGATAGTGTGCTAAGAGTCTTTATTTTTAATCTTCTGTATCATGAAGGAGGAAGATCATGTTTTAAATGCAGATTTGTAACAGATTAACCAATTCATTGCTTATTAAAAAAACAACACTATGCTTTATGGACAAAACAAGCATGGGTTTAAAGCCCATGCTGCAGGTCTCAGGTCTGCTGAAGTTTAAATTTGTTTTCCCCTTACTTTCTCTTGTGGCTGGAAGCAGATCCCAGTGATCATGAAGCAGCAGCCATTGATGTAGGCAATTGTCTTGGACTTGTCAGTTTTTCCTGTCCCTGGAGAAATGGAAAGGAGACAGGACCAGAATTTAGTGCAGTTTTGCATGTCCTTTGGATGTAATTCTTTAAAGCTCCATTCTGTATTTGAAACTGGAGCTTAACCATTACTAACAGATTAAAGTGAGGCTTTGGATCATCACATGAGTAGCCAGAATAGACAAACTGTTTAGTCTCCCCTAGAGAGAGGCTGTTATAAATACTGAGAAATCCATTTCTAACTAGACATCATTTAACCACGTATGCAGATCTGGTCTAGTACCAATCTGGCCGGTAGCGGCTGGATTTGCTTCATTATGACTGTGGGTGAGTCAACTTGATGCAGCAGTGATCACAAGAATGCTGTTGGAAAATGTCCTTGGTGTTGATCCCTCCTGAAGGGGGACTTGCCCATCCCTGCAGCCATTCGCTCTCCAACACGGTCCCTGGGACATGTGCTGAGTGACAGCTGCTCTGGCTGTGGGCTGCCCTTGTTGGTACCCCGCTCGTGAGCTGCATGATCTCAGCCTGCCATGGTCTTTCCTTCAGACTCACCGTGGTGGTTTTGTGCTGAACTGGTTAGGAAAAGTCCCATCAGTATGGCTGCACTTCACATCAGTGCTATGGGATGTGAGAATTATGAATTAACCTTTCTCTCTCTCATTTCCCCCCCTCCCCACTCCAAGTGCTAATGGAAACATTTCGAGTACTTCTGGAAACAGGTGTGGAGAAAGGGAAGGCTATTTTTCTTCTGGTGATTAAAACTGGGGCAAGAATCTGTGACTAGTAAAAAGAAAGCAAGTTTATGTGCAGAGCATCCTCTGAGGGAAATCTGCAAAAGACAAATATAGTCAAAACTGGCTTTATTCCAATGGGTGTGTACAGAGGAGGGGAAATCCAGCTCTCTGCAGTGACTTTGAAGTCTAGGATCTTAAATTAGAAGATAAATGTTAAATAATGTATTAGCTTAAAGTGCTTCTGGCCCAAATGGTACCTCATACGATTAGGCTATTGCAGCATTTGTAATCACAAACGGGTCCATAATTTGTATATACCAGCAAAATGTTCAGGTGGCTTCAGCCCCTGTCCTGGGCAGTAAGCATGGGAACAGTCTGGGGGGTTTCAGTTTGGGGATTAATATGGATCAAGACCAGGGATCTCTGATTATTGTCTTGCAACTATGCAGGAATTTAGTAATCACCACAGAATTAAGCAGGAAGCCTTATGCAAGAGGCCTCACATCACTGAGGTTATTGATCCAGGAGTGCCATTGGGATATTAAGTCTTCACTGCCTCTACAACATTCTAGTCAATAAAGGCCACTTGGAACTTGAATTTTCTGCTAATTTCTCACTCTCTCACATAGAATGTTCTGCATTACTTCATATTTGGCAGCACTCAGACTCTTCTTCATAAGTGGATTTAGCCCCTGCTGTATTTTTTTCCAAAACCTTTGGTTTTAAGGGGTCCTGCAAAGAGTTCTCATCTTGTTACAGGGGGTCGTATAAGCATCTAATCTCTGTAAGTTTTTAACCTCTTATCAAAGCTCATTTGCTCCCACCCCTGCAATCAGTCGTCTTTCCAGTTTTACTGAGTAACTTCAGGAAATAAATACTCTAGAATGTAAGCAAGCTACAAGCTGCCCCTGGCTGCATCCCTGTACTGAGAACACTTGTAGCAGGGTGCTTAGTGCCCCATCCCTTCCCTGCCCTTCTCAGTGCTGGCTCAAATTAGGAGACTTGGTTCTTGGCTGAGACACTTGGAATGTCTCTCTTCCCCCACACAGCTGGCTCCAGCTGCAATGGCCTCTGTCTCCTGCTGTGTCAGGCTGTCACAGAAGGGAGGTGAGGAGTTCCTGCAGCAATGAGACCTGCACAGACTTGCTGCAGGATTGCAGCACGCCAGAGCTGTTTGAGTTTTGTTTGCATGGAAGAGTGCCTGTTGGTGCTCTTTGTATGATGTTTTTATTTCTTTGTGCATGTAGATGTCTCTTTTTTACGGCATGGGACACCAGTGCTCTGTTGCCATACAAAGTCACTGAGAAAAGCATGCATTCCTTTTGGATGACTGAGACAGAGTCCTCTTATTGGTGGTGAGATTCCGCCTGGTAGGTTTGGTTTTATTGCTCTGTAGCAATAAAACTTTTGAAGGCTCTCTGATTATATTAAGAAGACTGATTAGCATATTTTAATGGATCTGGTTTATTGCTTTATGTGGTAAAATTATCTATCTGAATAGTAGTAAAATTCATGTGAATCAGACTGGGTTGTACCTAACATCAGCTGCTTCCTAAGTAAGTCTAACGGCATTCTTTCTGCACAAGCAATTTCACCATCCTTCCCTCTCACCTCTGTTAAGTCAGATCTGCTGTTGTTAACGGAAAAAATATCTTGGGCATCTGGAGGTTTCTCAGTATAAATACTGCTTTCTGAGAGGGAAATCTGCCATATGAATTTGAAACAGCTCCTTGAAAAAGAGACTTTCTTCTTTTTTCTCTAAATGTCTTGCTGTTGTATTAGGTTGTGATTCCAAATCCAATGTGTGCTCTGAACTTGTACAAGAATAGAAATTATTCCGTGTCTGCATTTAGCCTGGACAGTGGCTTTTTAGTAGGCATTTCTCACTAGACTCTTGCAATGGAGTGGATGCCCCTTGGCCTGTTCTTGCTGCCCGTCGCTCTGCGGCGCCGCGGATGGAGTCAGGCGCGGTCAGGGTGTTTGTGATGAGACCCTGCTGCAGGCCCTGGATGAGTGCGTGATCACAGAGATGGGGCAGATGTGGTCTGGGATCCTCGTTTGGTACAGGTCAGTGACTAATACCAATGTTTCTGTTTAAGAGCCTTTTTTACACCTTGAATGTGTTTGTTAGTGGACTCAATAGTCAGAGAATATTAATATTTAATGCTACCATAGGTTGATACATTTTTAGAGATCCTTTTACCATTTAACCCTGAAAATAGCCACAGAGAAATAGTAATGCAAATGTTAGTTGAATTTAATTTCCTGTAGTTTCTGGAGTTTGCAGTCATTTTCACGTCAGTATGTTGCAGTTTGCAATCCATGGTATTATGATCGGTTGCGGTCGTTTCATTTTCATTTGTGTTCTTTGCACATCTTGGCCTTGGTTACTGCAGTGCTGCTTCCTGGGCTCTTCCCAAGGCATGGACCTGCTGACAGGGGCAGCTCTGAGGGAGCCGGTGCCGTGGCAGAGCACGACAGAGCCGGGCGGGAGCGGCGTTGCTGGCAGCAGTGCTGCTACCCTGCCGTTCCCCACTGCAGGGCCCAGGTACACCAGGCACCTGTCAGCGATGGCAGGATGGGGACTGCAGGTGACCCAGTTGCAGAATTGCACCACTCTTCTGAGAGCCACCTTCCTCTTGCCTTTTCCCTCATCCATTGTCCTTTATGTCCTGTTCTGTGATGTCACAGAAATGACCACAGAAACACTTTTAGGGCTGTATTATTTAACATCTCCACCCCAACGTGGCTTGTCTCCTTCATGAATCAGATGTTACCACTCCTGCCCTGTGGACTGTTTTCATTCTCAGTTCCTGTTTGTTCTAAATGGCCTGTGCAATGCCCTTGCCATTTCATCATAATGCTTTTTCAGAAATGCCACCTGACATATCAATATAATTTGAGACAATGTATTTTCAGCTATTCTTCCTCTGATTTTGGTTCTTACAAAATACATTTTTGGGTTTTAATTCCTCTTCTCTTTTTTCCTAATGAAAACTGAATTTTGCACATAGGAATATTTTCTTTCACATTACCTGTGATCTGAGTCAGTTAGGAGTTTCTTCTCTGTTACATTCATGAAATTTGTATTTTAGGAGTTAACATTTTGGTGCAGAATTTCTTCACGTTACTTGTGCATTACTGCAAGTGAAGAAAGTTATTGGAAAAAACCACAAACCTACCAAACCCTAGCACTGTGATGTCTGTCAGAGTCTCAAAGAGTCATTGTCTCAAAGGTTCAGACATAAATTAAAATGGGAAAGTTCAGCCCTTGTATTGATACTGGTGGCAGACATGCTGCAGTATACATGCAGTGGGGAGCTCCTAAAAGGCCACTCCATTCCTGTCAGGTTGGGTGGTTCCTGATATTTCAGCCTTGGGAGTACCTTGCATACTCTAAATATAATGGTTCTGAAGGTCCCAAACTTAGATTATGTATGGCTTGTCTTCGGATCATCTGGGTGAGTGATAATATTTGCTATGAACAGAATATCAGTGAGACAAAGAAGAGCAAGGGGAGAAATAGCCATGCAGGTGAGGGTGGCCTTTTACAAATGTGTCTGAAGGAGTGGGGCTGGGTGGCATAAGGTGCTGTGAGTCAGAGATGTCAGACAGGGTGATGAGCCTTTGCTTTACCTCTTCAAAATATGATAGTAAAACACATTTTCTTTGACAAAGAAATTGAGGATAGGGGATAAGAGGTGCTGAGGTTTCTTCATGCCCCAAGAAACATGGTCAGCTGTGGTAACAGTGCTGTGCTGGCACTGTTGTGTACTGGAGTCCTTCTATGACAAAATCAGAGCTTCAGCCTTCCAGGAGATCACGTTAATATTCGGAAAATTTTGTTTAGTGAATATTAAATAGCGTTTCAGCACTGCTATAATTAGAGCTTATAGTTTATAGGTGGAATTATGTCCTGCTGTGCATTTTTGAATCTCCAGTGCCAATTCTGCTTGGCCTTTGCTCCCAGGTCTGTTATGTTGTGTTGCTGAGGAGCAACTGTGTCACTTAGACTCTGTTGATCTGCTCTTGATTTGGCTGTCTGTTATCCTGAGCTATTTCTCTGGCTCAAAGTATAGTTTTAAAAATAGTGTCAGGCACTGCAGAGTGGCTGGGAAGGGCTGTAGCTTTAAATGCCGTGTCCTGGCCGTGCTGCCGGGCCGGAGCGGAGCTCCGCAGCGAGGAGCCGGCTGGGCCTGGCCCGGCACGCAGCCATGCTGGCCCGGCCGCGGCGCTCGGGCGGCGCTCGCTCCGGCCCATGGCCGCGGCCCTGCCCGGCCGGTGCCCGGCGCCGCGCCCGCCCATGGCTGCGCGGGGATGTTCATGTGGTGCTGCTGTACCTGCGTGTGCTGTGAAAGCGACTTCTGCGAGCCCGCGAAGGTGAGCACGTTGTACGGGAACAGTTGTAGCTGTCATGTTTGGCTGTTTTATTTAAGTCTCCGGTAGAACTTGACCTCATTTTGTGCATCAGCCTTGGAAGCCCTCCATTTTTCCTCTGGGCAATGCTGTTGAATTTCAGTGGTTGTTTTTTTTTTAATATAGTTTTTCTTTGCTTTTGAAGCTGGGAAGTGCAAAAAGGCTCCTGTCTGAGTGAGTGTTACAATCCATAAACAAGATCAAATGTGGTGCTGCTTTTTGGGATTTTCTGTTTTTGTTGTTTTGCGGTTTGGTTTGTATGATACAGTGAGTGATGAAAGAGATGGGAGATGCAGAAGATGCAGATGCAGCCCAGTGTCAGAGAGAAGTATTTGCATTGGTAGCTTTTTTAATGTGACCTCTTGTTTTGCTGATTTTAGCTGTGCAAAATGTATTTTCAGGAAGTAGTAAACAAACTGCAGAACCATATTCTTTTCCAGATAAAAAAGAGTAAATGTGCTGCCTCCCATAGACCCAGTGACCTTCAGAAATGATTAAGTATTTTTCTTCTGTTTCATTGAGCTGTGTAGCTCAGCATTGCCCTTTTTCAGTCTGCATTAACAGTAAACTGTATCTTCCCCTCCTCCCCCATTTATTAAATACCAAAGAGAGACAGTAAGGTCTTTGATGCTCTGATCTGCAACACAAAATAGAAGCTATTTCTCTTTGAATTGTTGCAGTTAGCTCTCCCATGCTCTGTGGTCCAGTGTTTGAGGAAAAAAGAAACCTGGGATTCAAACTGTTTTTTTGACATAGCTGATGGTTTACCCGGGGTCTGTTACAGTCTGCAGAAGACATGGTTGAAAGGTTGAATAGTATTCCTGTTGTGTTTGAAACACATATGTCTAATATATTTATTCCATTAACTTCGATTTTCCCAAAAGAAAATACCTTCTATATGTGTACTTTGTCTCACTGCATTCATTATTCTTCATAATAAAAGCTACACACAGGTGGCTCTCAGGAAAAATGCCTGTTGTTGAGTTGCAGAGGTGCAGACTGCGGTGGTACAGGGCAGCAGGAAAGCCCAGGGGGTTACAGATGTTCCACATCATAGGTTGATAGATATGCATGCTTTGCATCTTGTCACACCGAACTTGAGGCTACTGCATCACCTCTTGAGAGCTGAAGAGAGGAATAGTGAGCACAGGATACCATGTTCTGTTCTCTCTAGGCCAGGTCAGGGTAGTCTGAACAGCTTTCTACCGTATGTTGAGGAGATGCTGCACTGAGGGCTATCTCTAAATGGTGTTCTCAATGGGGATTTTTAGCTTTTGCAGGAATACTGAAAGCAGCGTAGTGATTTCAGTATTTACCTAATTCAATGTTCCCTGTGGATTTCTGGACAAGTGCCCTGTTGCCTGACCCTGACAGGTGCTCGTCATCCCTTGAATGCGTCTTCCTCTCTGATGTCTCGTTGCTTGCTGTTCTCTTCCAGGTTTCCGAAGGCATCTGTGCCACACGTGAGTGGCTCTGAGGAGGGCATGTTCATGGGCTGAGGGGACTGCCCTTGCTCACGGTGTCTTGTCCTTTACAAGCTGTGTTTGCCATTTGGAGCGATCTTAGAGATTTAGTTGGTGCTAATGCAGGAACGCCTGCAGCACTTGGAGTAAACAAGCTGCTTTTGAACGAAGCAGGAGGCTGAAGCAGCTGTACTGTACGTTTGTAACAAGTATGATCTTATTTGGTACTATGTGTATGTTGTACTACAAAGGCTTTAAATAAGGAAATATGTCAAGAAATGCTCTATGGCAATGGCAAAGCAGTATATTCACAGGAAGCATGAATCTTGTTGCTTTGAATTACTTAATATTGTATTGTTGATTGGATAAACTTCAGGGAGGAGTTTTGGTTATGGTCACAGTATGTGTTGTACCTGCAACAAATACTACAGTTAAAAATAAAGAAATGAAGGAAGTGTAGAAGTATAGTTGCTGGAGCCCTTCAGATTAAACACTTGGAGGGGATGTGCATGTTAAAACTCAGCAGAGACACATCCCCTGAAAAAGGGAGAATCTTTGCTCTTGTACACGGCTGTTCTGTGCAGAAGGATCATGCAGAGGCATTTGTCCTTGCAGACTTCAGATCCAGTTTGCTCCAATGCTTTGCAAGTCAAAGTTAACTTGCAACCATAAAATTAATTCTTTACAAATGAATAAATAATATGCAATAATAATCTCTGTTCATCAGATAGCAGCTTAAAGCATAAAAGTCTGGGAAGTATTAACAAAAATTTTGTCTCTCAGGTAATGAGATGTGACTCAAACACTGGGGAAAATAGGATGAGATTTTAAAAAAATCAGAACCAAACAAAAATACCACACATCATTTTACATAGTCACTTTCTTATAAAAGCTTGTATAAACTTGTTTCTTAATCCACCCTCTTCTGCTGGTTCCTGTACTTAACTTTTGCTCAGCTTTACCTCATTTCCCATCCTTATTTTTGTAACTTCTAGCCTGATTGGCACTCCCCACTAGAAATCAGGAGCTGCTAAAATAAACATCCATGGTTGTTATTTTGGCCGTATCTTTTGCTGTGTCATCCCTTATCACCTCCTACAAGTTCTTGTGTATAATTCAGTTCTTTCCTATTTTTCCGACCAGATTGTTGTGTCCGTTCCCTTGGACGTCCCTCACCCTCAATGTTGCCTTGTTTATTCAGTCAACACTGATGATTTTCTGCTTGACTAGTCTAGCTTTAGGAAACCATTACTGAATTGGGCCATCAAGCCTTACTTTTTTTGCTCAAAAATATATTTTTCTCAGGATTTCAGAAATTTGAGGTCAAGAAGGTGATGTCTTTGGCCGCGATGTTGTTTAAAAGGAATTAAAGGGGCTGTAGACAGCCTCTTAAGGGAGAGTTTACACTGCATTGTGTCAATCCCTTCTGTCTTTGGGATGTCAGTGAGTACTTGTAGGCCAAGCTAGTGCCTGGTCCCACATGTTCCAGTCCTGCTTGAGGGAACAGCTTGTGCAGTGTTCCTTGCCTCAGCCCACCATGCCGGGCTGGTAGGCGTCAGGGATGCATGTGCCTGAGGGGCAGTGGGAAAGAGGGAGGTCAGCTTGTAGCTTCAGCTACCTCTTAACCAGTTAGTAAGTGAAACATTTGCTTCCCGAGAGGCAGGGGGCCCTGGGCAGGGGGAGTCAAGCAGGGGGAACATGTGGAGCCCCCTGGACCCCCCTGCGCTGACAGCAAGGTGCTGTGGGGGAAGCATCTGTGACCAGCCTTCACTGACAAGGCTGCACTGGAGCTCCCCTGTGGAACAAGTGGTGTTGGTTGTGATAGAAGCTGCCTCTGGGACAGCGAGTATGATGCTATGTGGCAGCAGCATCTTTCATCATTGCTCCCAACACCAGGAAGGGCTGCAGCTGAATATGGGTCTGCTGCTGACAACTCTGAGGAACAGACAGCTGGCTGCTTTACAGCTAAACTATTTTTGGCACTTGATGTGACACATGAAGTCACATCTCCATTTCATACTGAATTAGGTACAAGGCCATGGGCAAGTCGCCCTGCAGCTGGCTTTACCAAATCCCAAGTGAGGGTTTGTTAACGTGCCTCAGGCCATTGCTTGAGGGATGCTGCTCTTGGCACCAGTGCCAAATGGCGCAGTCCCAGGTCACCTTTTCCTCCAGTGGTATTTCTGCTGTCTTGGGCCTGATGGTGAACCACATTTGGAAAAGTAGTAAGAACATCCCCAAGCACCGTATCACTTGGTTCCCAGTGAACTCACAGATTGGCTCTAGAGGGAGCTGCTGTCCTGTCTGTGCCCAGGCTGTGCCAGTACAGGGTTAGGCAGGGAGCTGCTTGGCTTGGACCCCCCTACAGAAAGGGAATGCCCAATTGCATGCAGCATATGTGAAATGTTTCCCCTTTGTGGTTGCCCACAGCCCTTCTCTCCGGGGCAGGGACATGCCCTCTCCCCTCTCTCCAAAGCAGGCCTGTGGGGCTCTGTGTTGGCAGATGTACCATTAGGGCATTCCTGTTGCAGCAATCATCACTCGTGACTGTTTAACTATTGTGAGTAAGGTGTAAAGCCATTTCCTCTTGGTGTCACAGTGTTGGTTTCCTGCTCAAGCTGTTGTCTGAGGCAGGCAAACGCATTGTACTGGAATTTTTTATTGAATATTTTTCAGAGTAATTTTTCTTTTTTTCTCGCTTTTTTTTTTTTAAACCCATAACCATGGTGATCTTCCCATCATTTTGAGGGTTAATTCCTCATAGGCAAAGGCTGTATAACTTTCAGAAATCCCCATTTTATAATCTAAACAATGAGCTGTGCTGTGAAAAACACACAGCAAGACTTCCTTGAGCTGTCCATCTGTTTGTGTGCTTTCCTTAGCCAGGTTTAATTTGGATTTGGATTTAGGAGCATGCTAGAGACACCTCAGTACAGTTGCTGTCAAGGATGACCATAGGTTTCTGTGGGTGAGTAGCTGGAGCCCGTTAAAAAGCAAAGCTGCTGCAGCTTCTGAAGATTCAATCACTCAATACAGTATTTCAGAATAACTGCAGTGTGTCACAAGGAATCACAGAAATACGCAACTAGAAGTAAATAGTGACCCACAGAGTCGCTGGTATCAGACGTGTGGCAATGTTGCAACAGACAGACAGATCCACAAATGCAGGATGTGGAAGTAGTATCTGGGAGATACTCAAAAGCTTTCTGGACATGGTCCTGGACAACTGCTGGCTCTTGGTGGCCCTGCCTGAGGAGGAGGTTGGACCAGGTAAACTCCAGAGGTCCCTTCCAACCCCAACTGATCTGTGATTCAATAACAACCTTTAAAAAGCAAAGCATCAGAAAAACAGACTCTTAATTCTAGATCAGGTGTAGGTCATAAAGAGCTTATTGCATCACCAAAGTGGGTGAGGCAGGGGAGTTTGTGACACTTTTTCGTTTCCTTTGAGACCTGCAGTAAGTTGTGCCATATACAATGACTGTGTTGGATCCAGAGGAACAGGACACTGGCTGCTCATGAGACAGTGGGGCTGGTGCCACGTTAACCCATGTGTTTCAAGAGTCATGTGCTGCAGGTGGCATGCAGGGAGGTGACTTGTGACCGTTGATGGCACTTAATCTAATGTGTTAAGGGTACCTCATAGTAAGTTGTGAAGTTTAAGTATCTCTTCATGGTACCTGCTGGGGATTCTGTGTGTGCTTATTCAAATGTGCACTTAGGTAATGCAGATCCAATGAAGTGGGGCCTGGGGGGAGCTTTTACTCTGCAGATGTGGTCGGGCACAAAGAATGGTGGGGTTTTTTCTCCCCTGTGATTTTTATTTCCTCTGAGGCATTGATTAGAGATCTTGCTTACTAACAAACCAACTCCCTTGTAACTGTCATCAGAGATTTTGAGTCTCTGCTCCTGTGCCTGCCTGAGGCTGGCGACCATCTGTCCGCCTAGTGTGGAGGGGTTGGCCAAGTCTCCATGCCCAAGCCTGCACCTGCCATGCACTAATGATGCTGTTGAGTGGTGTTTCCAAACAGGAAGTCTAAAACCTGTGACTTTCTATGAGTCTCATAGATTTTCTGTCTGTATGACTGTATTGCCTTCAGCACAGTGGGAAAAGGAAGCCAAACAAATTCTGAATGTTTTCATGGTTAGTTTTAGCTGCCAGTCAGGTGTGCAGTCACTAGGAAGGTGATTAACCCAGGCACCTCAGGTGCTGTTAGCTTCTTTCCGGGGCTATGCAGTCTCACTCTGAGCTCCCCTGAATCACTTTGCCCTCCATGTGTTTATTTTAAGTAGCATGACAATTTTCAGTCACACTTGTGAAGCTCCAGGCTTCACGAGGGGAGGGAGGAGGAAGCAGGAGTTGCCCCCTTGCAGCAGGCTTGCTCTGAAAGCTGCTGTTTGCTTAGGCCAGCTGCTCTGAGTGTTTAAACGCAACAATCCATCTTCTTGATGAATGACCGCTATATGCTTTTACTGAGGAGTTTTAGGAGGGTGAAATACCTTTAAAGGAACTGCTGTATTTAATCTTCAGCAGCACCAAAAGGCAGAATCATGAGGTGCTTTCTGGGCTGTGTGATGCAGAATAGAGACATTGGAAAGCGTTGTCTAGGAGGGAAAGCCTGAGAGCATTAACAGTTGAGAATTTGGTAAGATCTTGAGAGAGAGAAAGCATAAGGCCCTCACATGATTTCATCTGCTTTGTGGCATAATTCCAAAGCAGTTCTCAGTGTACCTCCTGGTGGGAGGGCACACAGCTCCCCTTAACTGGACTGTCAAATATTATGGAAAATTGTATTGCAGGAGAGATTGACTATTGAATTCTAACCCCTATTCTTATACAAACATTGATCATTATTACTTAATTTACCAGCATCTTTTCAGGACAGATTGACCATCATCTCAAATTAAATAATATGTCATCAGCATTTCCCAGGGACCCAGTTTGTGCTGAGTCTTCCATTTACAAAGCCTTGTCGATATGGACAAAGTATTTAAATTATCTCAGTTCTGTTCCAGAACTGCACTTATTCAGCCTTTTCCTTTTGAATTGGAAAGAACCCTTTTTGTTATTTCTGAATAATATCCACACAGCTGGTAATTATAAAGCATTATCCCAACTTGGGTTATTCTGTTACTGCTGTTCTAGTTTATTTTCTACCGCAGATGTAAGGAGATAACCTGGGCAGATTTGCTGAAGTCAACTGACTTTAAAAGGGCGGGAAGAGAAAGTTTCTACCAAATTTTTCTCTCACAAAACTTATGTCATGAGAGGAAGAGTGTACTATATTGGTGTAATTTATGGTAATTATCCATACACACATACTAATTATACCAAACCTGGAGTAAATTAAGCTGATAGAAACTCTTTACTGCAAAGTAGTGTTGAAGCCCCTGTAGTTCTGTGGCACTGATCTGTGCAGATTTCAGCTCAGAGCCTCTGGGCTGCAGAAAAACTGGTGATGAGCTGTTGTTTGGTTCTGAGACACTGGGTCAGTCCCATGCTCACTCACCCTTACTTACTGCCGAGAAAAAAAAATCAATTATGAAAAGAAAAAGAAAAAAAAAATTTATATTAAATTAAATTGTGGAAGTTTTGCATCAAAACTGTGGATCTTTCTGGTTTTCATCGTCTGTCATTAAATACTAAAATGTCCTGAGTCTGGAGGAGGTAGAGATTGTTAAGGATGGATTGAGAAGCCGTTGGTTCATAGGCAGTTAACAGTAATACGATTGTCTTGGTGTGCTGCACAGATGCTCCGTGCTGCTCATTGCTGCTCGTGGGGTGGCGGCTGGTTGGCAGAGCTGCTCTCCGGGTGAGGCACAGACCGGCTGTGCCGTGGGTGCTGGGTGATGCTCCCAGGCCAAGCGTGCCCTGCACAGGCCAAGTCTTTGTGTTTGTCTAGGCCATAGGGAGAAGTCTGATCACTGACAGCCCTAGAGAAATCTTAGTGAAGTTACAAATTCCAAGAAGAGGTGTCTTTACAAATGTGTATTACTTGCAAATGCATGTCCCTACATCTCAGAGACAACATGTGCAGTACTGATATCATGTATAGTGTTGGTCCCACTGATCAATATTAATTCTTAGCACCAATTTTCCATTGATCTCTCCAGAGCTCCAGGGTTTCTACAACTCAACCTTCTTAAGAAAGCAGTTGATATTTCAGGAGTCACAACAGACCAAGAAATTATATTCTATTTATACTAGAAGTTTCCAGCAGCTGAGTTCCTGTAGAAAATGAATCAATTGCTTCCCCAGGTGTCTGGTTTTCCTCTTGATGGGGCAACAGAGAACCTTAGGGTTATGGGAAGGAGCCCGGGTAACCCCCGGCGCCGGCCAGTGTTGCAGCCTGCGGGGTTTTTTGCATTAAATACGGAATGATGAACCGTGAGAGAGGTTACAGTTAAGTGTAACGGCATTTTTGTTTTGTAAAGCGCATATTCCCAATCACGGACATGGTTCTGCGACTGGGCAGTAGCTGTGGGTCGGCTGGCAGCTGTGTCAGTGGAACGAGCCGGGGAGCTGCGGGCTGGTCCCGCCGAGCCGCGGGAGCAGTCGCGGCCGCTCCCCAGCTCCTCGCCGGGACAGGGGCCGCGGGAGCCGCAGGCCGCGTTCGTTGTCGAAGCAGGGATGGAGGTTCCCTGCGGGACGCGGGCGAGGCCTCCGTGCCGCGAGGGGGCGGGCGGGGCCGGGCGGGGCCGCGGCGCGGCGGGCGCGCAGCCATGCACGGGCGGGCGGCCGGCGGGAGCCATGCACGGGGAGCGGGCGCTGCCGCCCCGCCGGGACAAGGTACGGGCGGGCCCCCGGGGCGGCCGCTCCTCCGCCGAGGACCCACCGCGGCCGGGCCGGGATGGGGGGCATGCTCGGCTCCAGGGAGGCATGTCCGGGTCAGGAGCCGCCGGTGCGGCCGCACCTGCCCGGTCCTTCGCGGGTTCGCGGCGGGTACTTGGCGGGCTGGATTGCGCTGAAACAGCCTATAACCTTTTTTGGTTTTGTTTTTTTTTTTTTTCCATACGTGGGGTTTGTCTTTTGAAACTCACTTTTTTCCTCCCACTCGGAGACGCCTGCTCGCAGGGTTTGCCGCGGCAAGGTGTGCATTAGGGTGCCTCTCAGGCTCCATTTTTCTGACCATAGTAGATCGGTTATAGGTTTCACTGTTGCTGCTGTTCAGAGAGGTGAAGCACTAGGAATGACTCGGGTGTGCTGTACTGTACAGTTAAACCGTGTGACTTCTGCTCTCAGTTACCTTCTTGGTCTCTTCGCTCTCTCTTGAGCCCCTGCCCTTGTACTGATATCTTGGAGTGCTCGGTCTGCCAAACTGAGGTGCCCTGTTGCACATTTGTGCTTGAGTTTTCAATTGTTTGAGGTGATTAAGTGGAGTCAAGTATGAGAGGTTTTGCTTTTTTTAAACTTTTGCTGGATCTCTGTAAAATATATGAAGCTCTCCTGATTGATACTGTCCCCTGGCCAGCAGAAAAAAGGTACAATTTTTCAGAATTGGTTGGCATAAAGAAGGAAAGCTTTTCTGTTGGTGAAGCTGCTGATTAGCACTCATGTTTCTCTCTGTCTCTGTGCTTAGATTGAGCGATTGGAAGTCAGCAGCTTGGCACAGACCTCCAGTGCCGTGGCCTCCAGCACTGATGGCAGCATCAATGCAGACTCCGTTGATGGGACCCCAGATCCGCAGCGGACAAAAGTGGCCATCACACACCTGCAGCAGAAGATACTGAAGCTGACAGAGCAGATCAAAATTGAGCAAACAGCCCGTGATGACAACGTGGCAGAGTACCTGAAATTGGCCAACAATGCAGACAAGCAGCAGAGTGCCCGCATTAAGCAAGTGTTTGAGAAGAAAAATCAAAAGTCAGCCCAGACCATCTTGCAGCTGCAGAAGAAATTGGAACATTACCATCGAAAGCTGCGAGAGATTGAACAGAATGGGATCCCTCGGCAGCCAAAGGATGTCTTCAGGGATATGCATCAGGGTTTGAAAGACGTTGGAGCAAAAGTCACTGGCTTCAGTGAGGGAGTGGTTGACAGTGTAAAAGGCGGACTTTCCAGTTTCTCCCAGGCCACACATTCAGCAGCAGGTGCTGTGGTTTCCAAACCCCGGGAGATTGCCTCCCTCATAAGGAACAAGTTTGGGAGTGCAGACAATATTGCTAATCTGAAGGACTCCTTAGAAGAAGGCCAGGAAGATGGGACAGGTGGCAAGGCTCTAGGTGTTATTCAGAACTTTCAGTCAAGCCCAAAATATGGCAGTGAAGAGGATTGTTCCAGTGCCACATCAGGCTCGGTGGGAGCCAACAGTACAACAGGAGGCCCTGTGGGAGCTTCCAGCTCCAAAACAAACACTCTGGATATGCAGAGCTCAGGGTTTGATGCAATACTGCATGAGATACAAGAAATTCGAGAGACACAGGCAAGACTGGAAGAATCATTTGAGGACCTTAAGGTTCGCTACCAGAGGGATTACACGTTGATAATGCAGACCCTGCAGGAGGAGCGGTACAGGTATGTGCTGTGGTACTTGGTTTGACATTCCAATGCTGTGATTGCAAAGCACCAGAGTTGTGGGTGGTAGTGCTCAGCAGGCTGTTCCCAGCAGCCTGATTGAAGTGGATGGTTCTGAGGTCTTCTCAGGACTATTCCCTCCCAGTTCTGCCTTTTATAAATATTTCTATCTTACTGCTCACCTCCCTCTCTGTACAAGAAAGAGATTGTAAGGAAAAAGGTTATTTCAAAATGTTTTCCAGATAAAAAGTGAAGCTGAAGAGGTCTAATAAGGTGTCCCAAAGCCAGGAGTAGTACGTTGATGCAATTACTGGTATCACACAGTGCTTTGCCCTGCAAAAAATCCTGAAAATATTTGGATCAAAGCAAATGACAGGGAACTAATGCGGGCATGACTTGACCCTGCCTTCTCCAACACTCAGATCCATATCTACCAGAGAAAGAAACATTCCAGCTTTCTTCAAGTTCTCTAAAAATACATGATCTTGCCCATGTGCCAAAACTAAGATATCCCTTCCCTTCTTTGCTCAGTCCACAGTGGCAGCACCCAGGGAAATGAAGTTGAATTAAATGTCAGATACTGACAGTGCTCTTGTTGTGATTAGAGGGCACTGGAAGCAGGTGACCTATGTTTCCATGAGTCTTCCCCTCACTGGAAGAGAATGGAAAGGTGGAGCAGTTGCTGCAGTACTGCTGATCCCTGATGAAGTCGCAGGGGAGAGGTGACAGTGGCCTTGAGTAAGGCAGCCTGGCCGGCTGCCCCCACCTCCCTGCTGAGGAAAGCTGCCCATGGAGAGGTACTGAGGGAATACTTCCCTTTCCTTGCTGGGTAGGAGAGGCTCTCTGCAGACTGCCCTGTGCTGTCCTGCCCAACACCTGATGTCCCCCACACGCATGCTGGGAGCAAGGGCTTGACTCCAGGCTCTGAAGGGAAGAGTTACTAGCTGCCCTTCTGCAGGCATCCCGGACAGGATTCTTAAGCTTTAAATAATGAACGCAAAGTGCAAGCCCTCCTTCTGATGAAGGACAGTACGCTGTTGTCATGAGGTTCTTTATGGCCTTCATTGCTTTGCCAGGATGTGAAACACAACCTGAAAGGCATAGCAGAGCTGCTGGGGGTGTGTACAGGCTTGCTGAAGTGCCCTGTGCCACTTGCTGCACTGGTTTGTGCAGTGTAACATAAGAGTTGCCCTACAGCTCTTTAGACATGCTTATGCCAAATGATTAGAAAAACTCTGGAAAAGGCTAACCTGCTAGGATCTGGTAGAGACAGAAGGCTCTCAGTGTGCTTTGCAGAGCTTGGGCAAACAAAGCCAGACCAACACTACTTTCTAATCCTGCTTTGTAATAATCAGCAGTTTGACTGAAACCGGCAACCAGCACAGCAGCTTTGGTTCCTTGTGCCGTAGTGTCATCAAGTCATCCCAAAGCGATGCAGAGCTGGATCTTCTGCTCCTCAGAGAGGAGAGAGGTGCTGTTGTCTGTTACTGTGTAGGTTGTTGTTTCACACATACAGCAGCAGCCATTCATGGTGGAACGCTAATGCAAGCACAGCATAGCTGAAGGAGTGGCCTGAAAGTACAATAGCAGACCTTGGGGACTGATGTGTGCTGTCAGCTAAGCGGGCTGCTTACTGCCCAGCACCTCTGAGCGAGGCTCACATAGGTCCCATACTAGCTCACCATGAAGTCATATCTGTTATGTTATGTGCCATTAACCTTTGCAGAGCACTCCCCTGAGGTCAGCCCAGACCCCAAGCACTAACCAGGGCAGCCTGGAGTGAAAAGCATGGACAATCTGCATTTGGCTTATAAAAGCTTAAGACAGTAATTTAGACCTGTCATTTGGAATGTTGATGCAAATTAATTAAAGGTGTGACCTTTAAAAAGGACCAGTCAAACCACCCTTGTCTGTGTGGGTAACTGCATGATCAGCAAGAGCTCATGGGTTAATCACAGTTAGATGACTACAGGACTCTACAAATGTAGATTCTTGTTTTTATAGCTTCTGTATTTTGAACTATCACAATGATAAAAGCCAACATCACCTTAGAAGTGGACGGTGATGTAATGTGTCCAAGGGCAGAGGGTGCTCCTGCCTTGGCAGGGAGGTGTGGTGCCTGTTCCTCCAACTGGAACCCGTCTTGCTCCTCAGCTCTCTTCAGAAAAAAGCTAAAAGAAGGGAAAAGAAGTTGTGATTTAATGCTGGCAGGCTGAGGATTCAGATTAATCATAATTGGCCTTTAAAGTTGTAAATATCTCCTAAACCTGCTCTGTTTATGGGAAGCTTTCAAAAACAAACACAGAGTTGAGTTGGAGCTTAAAAAAAAGTTTTTGGAGAAGTCTTTTTCTGAGTGCTTGCATTGTACCTGGAAGCTGGAATGAACATGCCATGACATTTTCTCACCTGGTCTTAATCCATTTCCTCTTTCTTAAATTGTCTACTGTTTTGTAGTTTCTGATCTTTTTTCCCGTTTTTGTTTGTGCAGTTTCTGTTTATCAGCCATGGCTTGCCTCACAGGTTTTCCATGACCTCCTTCATCTCCTCCTCCCCTCCCCTCCCCTCCCCTCCCCTCTCCTTGCTTCCAAATCTTGTCTGCCATCCATGTGGCTGCCGGTTTGCTAACGCCAGTCTCAGAGGCAGGGACTCACCTGTCCAGTTGCTCCAGTTCTCCCGCCCTGGTGCAGGCCTGGCAGCACCGTGGCGAGGCCAGGGCGGGCTGTGCTGGCCCTTGAGCACTGCTCTGCTCCGCTGGGGCTGGGCCACTGAGGAAGGAAGGGTCTGACGCGGCTTGGCCATCATTGTTTGCTTCTGCACCCAGAGCAGGCGCCTGAATGGCTTGTTGCTAATCTCATTAGTGGAAGGTGGCAGTTGTTTACTGGTACGAGCAGGGACTTTCTGTGCTATCAAGACTGAAATAAAGTTCCTGCTGAGTATTTTCATCTTGCTTGTCCCTTCAGGAACCTGTTTGCACATGGCAAAACCATAAGCTCACATATTTGGAGTGTGGCCAGTCGAAGGTCTTGGGTTTCTTCCCAAGCCTGACAGCCTTGGAAAGGGCATTTAGGTCTCTCATGCTCATGTCAGAAGAAAACCTTCAGCCTAAAGGCTAGTCACTGGTGCTTCCATTTGTCTGGGTTCTAATGTAGTCTAATTGCCACAATTCACTCTGTCCTCATGATGTGTTTTAAAATAGATCAGAGGAGCTAAACCTCTGAGGTCTGGGATAGTTGGCAAGGCTGTTCTGGAGTGTGGCCAGGCAGTGGAGCAGCATGTTGGTGCTCACCCAGCCAGGACAGCACCAAAACATCCTTGCAAAGCTGTCTGTCCTCCTTCCAGGGAGGCTCGGAGCTGGAAGTACAGGGATATGTGTGGGTGTCATGAGCAGCTTGTGCTCCCTGTTGGGAGCAAGCTCTGTCCTTCATCTGTCCTGCTAGATCAAAGACTTGGAGCATACTAGAAATAACTTCTGGTTTTACCTGTTTACTCCACTATTGGAAGCACTGTGGTCAGTAGCATAAAGATGTATTTAGTGAAAAATAAAGATTACATGAAGGTTTGTATGGCATAGCTATAAAAAGGAAAGGATCCATCTTGAGAGACATCTGAAGACAGGTACTAAACTTCATTCACAGTACAATGCAGACGTCTCTGTAGCATTACTTTGATCAGAGTTTCTTTACTCACCATAGCACTGAGTGCAGATCAAATGCCTTTTTTTATCACATCCCTCCCTTCCATATGCTGTGCTAGCTGTGCCTTTTGCAACTATTACTTTAAAATGCCTTAAAGCTTTTTTTAAAAAATGATATGGTCATAATTGTGTTTCCGAGTCTTTTTCAGACCACTTTCTCAACTCCCATGCAGTGAGCCTCAGAAACATGTGGAAATACAACACGGCTATTTGAAATGAAGTGTTCCCATATCCCACACTTGAGCCAAGCACCCCAGCTATTTACTATGTCTGTAGGAACAGGTCTGATGATCTCTGTGATACTTGTGACAGGCAGCATTGGTCTGCTGCACAGAGATGTTTCTGGGCTGGACCTTATTCTTTTAAGGATAAATTTCACATTTTAAATAGTAACAAAATAGTTCTTGAGGCATTTTCCATACATGAAGTGAAGTGGGATTTGATTGTTCAGGGCACTGCTATATTCACAGACAAGTTTAGTTTGTTCAGTAGACCCTGGCACTGATGAATTAGAGGCATGTATTTCATCTTAACCCTCTTGACAGGTAGCCTATCCCTTTTACTTGTGTAATACTCCCACTTAAATGCAAATCAGCTTTCAATAGGGAAACCCTGGTTCTGGGCCCCGTAAGTGCTTTGTAAATTTGAACACCAGTAGAAAGCCGCTGAAGAAAATTATTTTCTAAATTGTAGATATTGGGACAAGAAGTGAAAAGAAGCTGAATGGAGAATGTGTCATTTAAAAAATAAGTCAGGGTAGGTTAGTGGGGGCAGGGGTGTGTTTTTTTTAAAATAACCCAGTTCTAGCAGTTGCCTGACACCTTGAGTTCTGGAAATGCAGGTGATTCGTGGATGCAAACTGCAGCAGTTCTGGTGTTGAGCAGGGAGTGAAGTGTGGATTGGGAATGAGCTGGTTGTTCTGCAGTCTTCAGGGCAGGAAGATTGGAGCCAACCCTTCTGCTAATCATGTTCTGTTTAAACTCTTAACTATACAGATTAGCAGAGTTTCCTTATGTTTCCTGTAGATTGAGGTAGTTTTGAAGTTATTAAAATACAATTGTTTCCTGTTAGAGAACAGGATTTAAGCTGCTTGGCACCAGCTGCTTTATGAAAGGTGTTATGTGAGAGGAGGTTAAAAAATACAATCATGCTATTTTCAGAAATGCTTAAGTTTCTTTTTGTGTAATAAACACACTGCTGAATTTTGTAATATAGTAACAAACTGAATATGTTTCAAGTAATTGATGCTGCCTTTTGGGCTTTGAGTGGGTTTAGTTGTGATTTTTTGGTTGTTGGCAAGTTTTGTTGTCAGTTTTAAGTCGTGTGGGAACAAAGGGCAATATTAATTATCTGGGCTCCTTCTTTGTTAGCCAGTCTTCATATGGCCATTCCCTTGTCAGTCCTGGGAAACCAGTTCTGGTGTATCCCGGCACAGTTGCAGAACTCTTCTGGCACCTTTCTGGGCTCAGCCGTGTCAGCTGGCAGTTGTCTTGGTTTCACTGCAGGTTGACCACATGCATTTTACTGCTGCAAATTGTCATGCTGTCAGAAATGCTGTGTCTGACTCCTTAGTTTAAAGTAATATTGCATTAGGAACATAAACAAAAATTCTTTTCATACTTGTCTATTAAAAACAAAACACTAAGACTGTTTTTAAAGGCTGGCTTTTGACTACAGATTCTAAAACACAAAAAAAAAGTCTTGAAAAAAACGAGAAGCAGGATTTGTGTCTTAGTTTCAGAACTTGCAATTAAATTCTTCATTCTAGATAAATATTTCTTACTCATCTTGTGGAAGTTTTTTGTAGGAATTAAATTCAGTGGAGTCAAAAGAAAACCAAAATTTAAACAAGGAATTATCTCTGTGGTTATATCCTTAGAAATGTCTTGGTTATTAGTATCAAGATTCAGATGATAAGGACTGTGTGGTAAACTTCATTCATGGACTTTTTCCATCTGCTACAATGAGTAGACAGTGGAAAAGGCCCAATGGCCACCACATCTGTGTCCATACCTTTGTTACCATCAGAGCTATCATTTCAGTTAATTTATAACTCTCTTAGGGAGAAGCAAAACTTTATCTCTCTGAGTTGTTATAACTCAATTTGTTTAAGCAACCCTCTTCCTCAGGACTACTCCTGGTTCATTCACCAGGAGCAAACTGAAAAATAAGCCTGCGGGTTAGTGATTCATGTGTCCTTCTTACAAATAATGTGATGGTATTTGCTTGTTAAGTTGCATCATTCGTGGGAGATAAAGGAAAAGCAAATCCAAGATCCATGTGACCTCATGCAGAGATCAGACAGTAACACCATGTTCTCTGAGGCATCAGTTGCATGTCATTTCCGTGTAATTTTTATGCCCATTACTGTTCCAAGTGTAGATAAAAATGCTTAGGAGTTTATGGTATTATAGAAGGGAACTGTTTGGTTTACACAGAAGTGTGGTGAATACCTCATTCTGTTCTTATTCTGTCCTCGATTTCTTGCATCACTTAACAGTTACCATGCAATTGTGTGTTTTCTCCAGGTTAGGAACAATATCACAGAGTTTATCTGGTAGAAAGAAGGAATTCCCAGCAAGAGGGCATTAGTGCTAGAATGTGCTGTGTGCTGACTGAGGCAGCCATGCTGGTTTCAGGACACAAGCCATGGTGTTCATTGCTTGTTTGTCACTGGTGTCATTTTGCCATCCTCTTCTCATTAAAGCCATTGTACCATGTGTTGTCATTTCTAGATGTGAAAGACTTGAAGAGCAGTTAAATGACCTGACTGAGCTCCACCAGAACGAGATTCTCAATTTAAAACAGGAGCTGGCCAGCATGGAGGAAAAGATTGCCTATCAGTCTTACGAGCGAGCCCGGGACATCCAGGTGGGTGATAGAAGCAACGACCCAAGTCCTGCCCTTTGCCTGCTCTTTCAGGAACTCATTCACTTTTGAAGTATGCCTGCACTTCAATATTTGATTTTAATCCGTGTAGCTTTATTGCTAAACTACTGCATTCCAAAAGATCCTTTTTCCATTTCTGACCTCTGGGTATCTCTCCAGGTAACATCCTCTGTAAAGCAGGGCTGTATCCCACACAAAGGGAACCTGCTGCTCAGCTGGAGCAGAGCAGAAGCCAGAGCCCACTTTTTCTGCAGGTTTTTGTATTAGACACTCAATGGGCCGTGACCCAAACACTTTTTTGCAGTCATGTTCCCAGTACACGGCCCTGGGGTGTGGTTGTGTCACTGATTTTACAGCAATGGTTACATACCTCTAAGGAAAAATGGCTTTGTGTGTGCACTGCATTGAGTCAGGAAACAGTTCTTTCTGTTGGCTTTGAAGAAATAAGGAGGTATTTCTAAAAGAAAAGCTTCTTTTAGTATGTAGAAAAGGTTGTGAAACGAGATCTTGAAGTTGGAGGCCCTTCTACAAAGCAAAGCAGCTGCTAACCCTTACAGAAAAAGGCCTGTTCAGAAACAAGTCTCTTGACTATTATAAGTACTTGCTGTGATAGTTTTAACAGATATCTCAGTTCTGATTGCTCATGGGAAATATTTGTAGTGTGAGCAGAGAGTTGTCGGTTAAGAGTTCTCCCTTTTTCTTGCCGAGGTACTTCAGCCAGGTAATTTCCTCTGAAGACCAAGCAGGCTATGCTGTTCATACATCAGCTGTAACTGATTGTCAAACGTTCTTCCTGGTCACTGCTGTTCGGGACAGCTGAGCAATTCTGCCCTGTGCTTTCAGGGGTCTTAACCAAGGAGAGGCATTCATGTTTCATTGACCCCCACAAACATGATGCAGTGAGAAATGTAACAGGTGACAATGACCTTTAAGTTAAATTTAATCAGTGTCTGTGGACAGTGGTACAATGGCCCCTGGCAGTGTAAACAGGAGGCTGTCCCTTGGAGGAGTGTTACAACAGTCGGGTTTTGTTCTCCTCTCTAAATTCACATGGCAGGAAGATTTAATTGAAGTGGGATTTCTCAACAGTTTTTTTTAATCTTCATCGTACGATTCAGTACTTTTAGTGTAATCTTAAAAGTTGGGACAGCCTATTTTTCAGCACTGCTGGGGAAGAGGAAAGTGTTTTGTTGTATAAAAAACTATTTAAGAACATGGGCTACTGTTGCAGAGGAACAGTCCTGGTTCCTTTTTTGGTGATTAGTCTAGGAAGGACTGCTGCAGATGGCCTATGTGTCTGGAAATTCAGGTGACTCTTGAGGGAAGATTGGTAGAAATATTGTAACTTGGTATTTTCAAGAGCAGAAGTCTCTCTTGGTGTTAAGTGCCTGAAAACCTCTCTCCTTCTCCCTAGCCGCCTGCATTGCATGTCACCGGTATTTTCGTGCAGGTTGGGTTGGTCCAGTTGGGGTTCAGCCCAGTGAAAAGGTCTGACAAATCCCACTTGAGTCAGTGGGGCTTTAAAGAGGTGGATTTGTGCAGGGTAGTCTTCTCCTTCCACCTCCTTTCATTTTGCCTCTTCCTGTAGGCAGTTCCATAAATCTTATGCTTCTTACCCTTCTAGATGTCTTTCCCCAGCCCTCACAGTCAGCTGGAGCTATGCCAGTGCCACAGCTTGCTGCAGTCTGGAGAAGATATACTTCCTGCAATGGTAGCTGTGCAGTCCCAGCCCTAGTGTCCCTCAGACCTTTCTCTGAGCTCACAGCTCATTAAGCAAGCAGAACACAGCTGAGCCTTTGGTAATTATTTTTGTTGATGTAGTTTCTGCAAGGTTGCCTAGTTTCTGCAAAGGGGTCAGATAAACACAAGTGACTCCAAGGAAGGTGATGGAAGTTGAGGTTCTGGGAATGCACATCCCAGAAGAAGATGAAGATTTCTGGCTAGGCACAGCACTTCTGTCCTCTGAGTGGCCTCTTGCTGAAAAAGCTGAAGTGACCAGGTGGCTGGGTAGCTCCCTTCTGGCAGAAGCTGTGGGGTTTCCCGGCCTAGCATCTCCATGTCAAGCTTTCTGGGTGTGGATGAGGCACCTGGGGTATTGCAGGCTGCAGTGCCCAGTCAGCAAGGGGCTTCTCAGGTATGGGAAATGGCACTGCTTCCTCTGCTCCCACTGCAGGGCAGGTGCTCAGTGCATGAGCGGTGTGAGGTGAGGGGATGCTCCTGGCTTGGCCTGGTTGGTGAGGTAACAGATGTGAACGTGAGTAACCCAGTACATGCTCTTGCCCACAGGAGGCACTGGAAGCGTGCCAGACGCGCATCTCCAAGATGGAGCTGCAGCAGCAGCAGCAGCAAGTGGTGCAGTTGGAGGGGCTGGAGAATGCCACAGCCAGGAACCTGCTGGGGAAGTTCATCAACATCTTGCTGGCTGTCATGGCTGTCCTCCTCGTCTTTGTCTCCACTGTGGCCAACTGCGTTGTGCCCCTGATGAAGACTCGCAATAGGACGTTCAGCACTTTATTTATAGTGGTTTTCATTGCCTTTTTGTGGAAGCACTGGGATGCCATCACCGGCTACTTGGAACGATTCTTGTCTCCCCCCAGATGATGGTGGCAGGAATGGGCTGCGCCGCTCGCTCCTGGTGCTCTTGGTGAGCAAGTGTGGCAAAGATTAGTCAGCGACTACTCTGCTGAAGTTTTAAAGTGTCTGAGTGAATTTGTTTACATTTAGAATAACGTTTTTTCTCTGCAAGATGCATTGCAATAGTATTTTTTAGATTTTACTCAAGAACTCTTTTGGCAAGAATCCTGGATAATTTTTATGTAGCATGGTTCTCTTTGGATGCAAATCTTAAGATTCTTTAAAGTGTACAAAAGAAATGAATAAAATACAGAAATTTGGAGCATACCAATGGGCAGTTTAAATTGTGGCTTGAACTACTGTACTAAACCTGTCAGGAAGAAAACGTGGTTAGCTTAAGACGAGCAAAGCTCAATCTAGTGCACAGCCTTGAATGATGGTACCACAGCAAACCTGTAACACTAAACTTTTACTGTGAAGTCTGCTCACATTCCATGTCCGAGTGTATGCATTGAGTGGTTTCTTTCCTTAACAAGAGAAAAACAACAACGTGTGGATCCCTCTCCCAGCTCAGCATCTGGGTTCGCCGTTTGTGTTAACCTGACTTCAGTAACTTTCTGTAAGGCTGGCTAACTTGGCTGAGTATATGGAGTGGAAGCCTCATGCCATATACAGTAACTGCACAGTCGTGCTACAGTATTTTGAAGTAGTCCTTGAAATACATATACTCTTTAAGCAGAAGCCCTTGGTCGCACTTTTAAGGTTTTTTTTTAATATATGTATATTCACAGATTTAAAAAAAATCCGAACAGCATACTTGAAGAGTGTAATACTCAAACTCTCAGTGCTTCCTTATTGTTTCTAATAGGATTTTTTATTATAATTATTATTATTATTATTATTGGGGTTTTTTTTGAAGGGGTTGGGAGGGTCATTACTTTTTTTCTTTCAAATAAAGAAGTGATGTTTTTAAATGAAGAAATGCGTGAATAATTGTGAGCCGTCTTGTCCTGAAGCAGTTCTGAGAAGGGCAGAGAGTAGTTTCTAGTGTCAGGCTGTCAAATGCAGCACTGTCCATATGCCATTTGTCTGTCCTCCTGAGCTTAAAGATGCAGCATCATGGAAAACATCTGTTTTCTCCATACCTTTTTGTCATGCAGGGCTTTTTTTCCTTTTTCCACATGTGAAGGATGCTATGTTTCTGTTTTTTGTTTGCATGTCATCTCTCATTCCTGGCCTCAGGATAAGAGCAAGGAATTTCTGTTCATCTCTTCCTAGGAAAAAGACAGGTTCTTTTGAGGAAAGAAGTACTGACTCAACAGTTCACTTAACAGAATGGTTATCTCAAAAATAGTTCTAATTAAAAAAAAAAAAAAACCTGAAAAGTGAAACCAAAGTTTTTGTCCTGTCAGGCTCTGGTAAGATTATTTATGTGTCTGTATCTGTAGTGTGCCATCCTCTTTTTCAGCCACAAGGGACAGCACTTGGTGCAAACACCTGTGTGTGCAAATCTCAAAAGGAAATGCCAGCTTCAAATGCAGCCCCAAGTCTTCACAATGTGCCATTACTGGTGACCTGTTGGTACAGGTAGGCAGCCCTCAAGTCCAAGGAATCTGTGTTCATTCTGTGCTGATTTTTAACTGCTGTCCTTTTCACCATAACAGTGCCAAGATTCATCTTTTGTCTTCATGAAATCTAAAAGAAAACCCTCCAGGATTCTGTCAAAACCATTTATGGTGTTTAGTTAGGTCTTACTGTTTTCCTTCATTCCAGGATCAACTTCCCTCTAGGAATCAAATGTTACCCAAGTGACCTAAACCAGTTGAAATCATACATGGGCATGTATGAGACATGTACAACATACATATACACACATACATAGGCATTGTGCTATGGTACAGATTCTGGGTTCTGAGAAATTCCCTCAAACAAGGTTAATACCTTGAGTGTTTTCTGATTTCCAGCAAAGGCAAGGCCTCCACTGTCCATCTTTCTTCCTCCAAGAGTTCTTTTTTTCTGTAGTCACAGGAAACTCAGGTGCCCTTCCCCCAGGGATCCCAGTACACCTCTCTGTCACCATGTGCACTAATCTGCTCCTGTCCTAATTAAAACAAAGATTGACATTTAGAGCTGACTCAAGCCAAAACTGCTTGTGCTTTCTGCAGTGCCACAGCCAGAGCAGAGGTGTGTGGCCATTCCCTCCCTTGCTCCTGGCTCTGGTGAGGCTCTTCTCTAGTGACTCACATTTCTAGGCTAACTATCATCTTGCCATTTTCCAGGTTTTTTCAGAAACAAATGTGTGAATAACAGTAAGAACTGATTTGGCACATAACTGAAATACTTTGTTGCCTTTTTTTTTCCTGAAAACTGGCCTTTGTACCTCTTTTTCTCAGTCTTGTTCACACTACAATTGCTTAAGATAGGTTTTCATGTGGTCAAATCAGGAAGGAGTTAAAAACCAGTGGCTCTGGACATTTAGTGTCTGTAGTATTTAAGGAAGTGTTGTCCCTCTTATTTATATCCTAATTTCATTTCTTTTCTCAACTCTGTCATATTCAGTAAGTATCATTTGCTAGCTTGCCAGAAGGTGCAGGCTTAATAGAAACTGACATCTCAGAACTCTTTGGTGAAGGCCATATACATATGGGTCTGGACAAAGTGTCTGTCTCTTTCTCTCTCAACAGTTTCTTCCATTCCAGAAAGCTGTCTGCAGTAACGTCATGTGTGATGCTGCATCCACTTCTCATATCCTAACGCAACTGCCATGTGTTTTGCCTTTTGCACTAGCAGAACATTTTGGGGTTTTCCTCCCTCTTCAATTTGAAAGTCTGTGATGATTTCTGATAGCTTAATGATGATGTTGTTGGAAATGTGATTCTAGCTTTAAAGCTCCCTTTCCTTGTACACGGTTGTGTTTGCTTTCCTGATGGAGTGTTTCTGGGTGACGCGTAGAGAACAGTTTCTGCTGTGGGTGTGAGTGCGTGCGTGTGTGAGTACCTTTAATAGCCTCCTTTGTAGATAAAAACTTTTTAGTGACCATCTCTGAGTGGCAGAATGTTTCCCAAAACATTTCATATTCAGAGTTGAAGTGATTCAGAAATTGCTTAGATGTGTTTAGCACATACTGCCTTGGCACATAAAAAGGGAAAAATATGATAGACTGTGTAAGTTCCAGGAGCAGCACCTCCTCATTAACATTTGAGAGTTCAAGTGAAGTTCATCTGTTTCCCCTATTTCCTTCAATATAAAGAATAAAGAAAATCTTGATGCAAAAAATATATTTTTAAAACTTTTAGAAAGTTCTTTTTTCTCTCAGCCTCATTAGTTTATTTCAAGGGTATTCAGCATGCTCCCAGCAGTTACTCTATTGGTTTATTCCAATCCCATGTGTGCTTAGGTGAGATCAGATGAACTGCTGACTTACGTGCGTGTTGCAGGAAAGCACTGTCTGTCAGCTTTGAAAATATGCATTTTTAAAATTAAAAAAAGAAAAGGCATTATAACAAAAGAAGCCAAGCTACAAAGGGTTCAAGATTGAGTAGTTTTGCCAGTTTTTAAATGAATTCTGGAAGTGGCTAAAGAGTTACCCTGTGTGTCTGTGTTGTGTATGCCAGGTGGTATAGTCGTAGGCAATTGACTTAGCTGTAAGTGTGTTTTAAAAGTGTAAAAAAAAACCAGAAAAACTCACTTGCACGGGTTGAAAAGTACAGAAATGACACTTGTGAACGTAACACTGTAGTTTATACATCTTAAGCTGCTAATTGTTGAGAGAGATTTACATTTGTCTTGTCTGATTGTCGCAGATTTATCTGTGGCAGTTTTACTGTATATAAAAAACTTTAAATAAAGACCTCAGCTATTAACGCCGGTCTAGTCTGGATCTTTCTGGAGGGGCGAGGGCAGGGGAAGGGAGGTGCTGTCGTGGAGAAGAGGAGTGTGTCAAAACTGCTGAGCCCTGAGAGCTCAAAATGTCGGCAAGTTCTCCATAGCTCTGATTGTCAGACTTTATCCTACACTCGGCCAGCCACACACCACTAGGGCACAACAAAAATAAGCTGGTGTCAGTGTCTGGTCTTGCAGGTGTAGGAAAGGAGCAGCACCATTGCATTCGTCCTCATTGATCCTTTCCAGCCCCCTTGTGCCTGGGACAGCCTCTGGCAGGGTCCCTGCGGCCACCCTGTGACTCAGTTTGCCGGTCAGTTCAGTCAGACTTACCCACCAAGTGTCTGTCTTGGAAGGACCAGAAGTTGGTCCTGTGTTTTTCCACCACTGGTCGGTAGCCTGCCCTGTCCCAGATGAGAACAGCCCTTGCCTCTGTGGACTTTGTCCTTAAGGGATTTCAGGGCCCACTCTGTGTGGCATGCGTATTTAGAGGCAGGTGCACTTGTAGCATCACCCATGTGTCTCAGGGAGCTTGTGATGGAGCCGTTCCAGGCCTGGCTCAGTTTGGATGAGAAAGGCTGCAGCTGCCAGGACAGCACTCCTTAGCAGAAAGCTCCCTCTCCCTGAGCAGAGGCAAGAGACTGCACAATGTTGGTTGAGCCTCTGCTGTAAACAAGAGATATTTTGGCTACTGTGTTTCATAGAAGAATTTCTGAATCCTTTATTATTTGTACAAACTGAAAGTGAGCAGATTCCTCACTGGTGTGGAGAAGATACTTGTTCCTCTTGGGTTTTGATCATGTGGTATCAGGAACAAAGAACCAAGAAGGGAATGGAAACAATTTTTTAAGGATAAAGGTACAGAGTCCTTTTCTCTGTTTTCACAGAGATGCAAGTACTGTAAAACCAGCAAGAGATCAAAAAGCAAAAGCAGCTGTTTGCAGGATTTCCCCCCTGTAATCTCACAACCAGAATGCAAATTCCAGCAGTTTATGGATGAAGCAAGTCCCTGGTGCTGCTTTTGCTAGAGCTGTCTGACTCAGGATGGGACATGGTTGTGAGGGTAAATGGTTCTGCATTCTTTCGGGACGGTCACCTGAGAGGTGCTGGCTGTGGCTCAGGAGCAGCAGGGGACCATGATGAACAAAGGTGAAAGCACTGGCCTTCTACTCCCATGTCAACAGATTTAATCTGATAATGCAGGGGATTAGGTGGTGTTACTTTTGGTTAGTCTGTGGGAAGTGGTTTGATAGCTCCACCCAGGTCCTGGGGAACAAACAGGGATATGGCAAGGGTACAGCCAAGCTGGGTTACAGCAGTGGAGGTGAGGAATTGGCTCATGTTTCTCACTGGAGCAGTCATTCTCCCCGGCCAAATAACATCACTTTGATATGCTAATAGTGGAAATTTTTGCAAACAGCCAGCTCCCTACCACAAAATACCAGTCTTTAAGTTGTTTCTTAAACACCAAATCAACTGGTGTTAAAGTGTTGGTCAGTAGTTCATCAGCCTCAGTGGACCCTCCCTCACTGACTGGAGTTAGAAATAGGAAGAGGGTTCTTTGCTGCCTGAGTTAGCATGAAATAGAATATCCCAGGGCAAACCAGCTCTGCTGAGTGGCTTGTACTCTAGCCAGATCCCCTCTGAAATTAGGAATAAGAGTCACCTTTGAATGTGTTCTTGGCCTTTGTACCAGCCTTGTGCCAACCCTGGCCAAAGGGGAAAAAAAAAGTAATATTGCCTGAGAAGGGCCAGAGCTGGATGGGAAGATTTGCAGTGTGTGTTCAGCCCTCTTCCTCAGTGCAGCTGTTCCTGTAGTCCTGCCTGCTTTCAGCTGATAGTCTCCTTGACTTAGAACCAAGAGGTCTGAAGGCATTCAAAAGTTCCTCCACTACACATAAAACAGTGTTTTCAGATTGGGGTCACCTATCAGACCTCTGTTGCAACAGCCTGAGGACACCTCTGGCTCCAAATCATTGTTTGAAGAACGCCTAATCCTGATTGTGACCTCCAGGGAGGAGGATGCCTGAGAGCCCGTCTGGCCAGGATAGAGTGTGACAGCACATTGCGCTATCTGGTCAGTCGGCTCCTCAATTCCATCTGCTTCTGGCACTACTGACACATCTGCACATCAGCGAGGTGCCTCCCCATTCCCTGAGGGTGAACAGGAGCTCTGGGCCAAGCCAGCCCCGTTCCTCCTGGCTCTGCTGAGCATTCCCTGAAGGGGATGGTGCTGACACAGGTGAGCACACTGAGGGGGAGGCAGCTGCTTGGTTTGCTCTGGGAAGGAGCTGTGACAGCATGGCTCATACTTGTCTCAGACACACCCTGAGAACTAAACGAGATATTTTACAAATATCCCATCCTGCTTACCTGGGCAAAGCATCCTGAGAAGAGAAAAGGGACTGAATGAGGAAGCAGGTGACATTTCACTGATGGAGCACTCCTCAACACAAAACATCCTCAAGGAAGCAACATCCCTCCACCCTCCTGATTGTTGTCTCACACGTCTTGAAGCAGTTGTGACCCTTGGCATGGGTAAAACAGTCCTGTCCCACACTGCTCAAGAACTTGGGTTATGTTCGTCCAAAAATGTTTCATTGAAAGATGGTTCACTTTTTTCAGATCAGCTCTCCACCTCCACTGAGCACATCGGCATTTCCCTCCACCTCTGGAAACAGACTGGCAGGTAGGTATCAGCTGGCATTCCATCTGTCCCGTCCATTGCTTTCCCAGCTGGCGAAGGCCGGTTGTTGCTGGGCGCGACCAGACTGGCCCAGGCGGGGCCAAGTCTTCGCTACCCCGAGTGCTCAGAGCCGGGCCAGGGGGTGCCTGGGGCACTGCTGCCGCGAAGTTACAGGGACGGGATCTGGAGCGGCTGATGGGAACCCTTTTGGTCTCGGAGTTAACGGAGGGGCCCTGAAGGCTTCGAAGGCTCCGGCCCGAGTGACCCGCGCGGGTCCCGCCGCGCCCTGAGGGGACTCGCGATCCCCTCGGCTCTGAGGCCGCCTGGCGGCGATGCCTGGCACTGCACGTGCGCGCGCCCGCGGTCTCAGGCGACCCCTGGCGGCCACATCCGGCAGCGCGGGCGGAGCCCTCGGGCAGCGGCCGGGCCCGGGGGCCGCGGGGGCTGCGGCTTGGCCGCCGTGCCCCTGCACCCCGCGGGGCCGGGCTGCACCCGGCATCGGCGGGACGGTGCGCAGAGGACATGGGAACGGGCACCGGCAGCGGGGCAGCTGGCACAACCCAGCCCGCCGGCTTGCAGGCACTGCCGGAGCGCCCCGGCTCCGCCGCTGGCTGCTGGGTCAGCGCTGCCGCGTCCCGGAGCAGCGCTGTGCAGCGCGGGGGTACGTGCAGCCCCGGACCTGCTCGGTCATACAAACACCTCGCCGAGGCTATCCCGGGCTCCGGGGCATCCCGGATGCACAAACGGCCTTGCCATGCAAATGTCCCGGCCGCTCCACCGCAGGGCCACGGGCAGCCGCTGCAGCAGCACACCGAAGTCCCTGTGCTGGTTCTGCTGGGCAGGACCCCTCTCCCCCATGGTTCAGCATCATTACGGCAGTAACTCAGTGGTTATTACTGCTCGGGTGC
Source organism: Melospiza melodia melodia (assembly GCF_035770615.1). Taxonomy (NCBI): domain Eukaryota; kingdom Metazoa; phylum Chordata; class Aves; order Passeriformes; family Passerellidae; genus Melospiza; species Melospiza melodia. The sequence goes on along the minus strand of NC_086203.1, from coordinate 31,064,195 downwards.
AGTCCTGTTTCGTGTTGGCTCGGATGGGGAAGAGCCTCTCTGTCCCTGCTCAGGCTTTGCAGGCCCTCTCCCGATCCCGGACAGGGCACCAGGCCTGCGCTCGGCTCCGTGTCCCACCTGGAAAGGGAATAGGCAGACACAGGCTGCAGATCTGCAATGCCTCGTGCTCCCTGCTCTGAAGGGAGCCATTCCGAGAGGTAATTGTTCATGGGACATGCTTGACAGCCCTCAAACCAGCAGTCACATAAGGCTGAATGCTCTGCTTCTGTTGTTAAGCATGGCTGGGTCTGTGATTATAGTGCAAATCAGTCATTTGTCTGATCTAGACCTTTCCTCTCTTCTCCTCAAAGTGGGGCTGAAGTCTACAAAGATCTGCTGACAAGCTCCTCCCTGCTTCATCCACTGCAGCTCTGCTGAGCACTCAGACCTGATCTCTTGCTGCTGCCTCTTCTGTTCCCATTCCTGCTCCCATTCATGATGTCTTTGCTCACAGTTCTGGCTCTAGAGCCTTGGTGTCTCCTCTGGCTCCCAGAAAACGTGCTGTCCTATTTGCTGGCTTGTCCCAGAAACAAAGGGGAAACCATGCTGATCAAGGCTCCCCAAGCACCAGCCTCAGCTCTGCTCTATCGGAGTGGTGTCCTCACCTACAGAACTCACAAAGCAACTTTTTCTTGGATGCATGGTAGCTTCCTAAGAGAAAAGGAAATTGAAAAGTCATGTGAAATTTTGAGGTTCTTCGAGAACAGGACAGAGAGAACCTAGCAACAGTGGCTACATTGATAAATTCCCCGTTTCCTGACACGGGCTGGGAAGGAGGGACCCCTGCAGTGGCAGGACTGCAGAGTGATGGGGGCTGGAGGTGGCAGACAGGCCAGCTCAGCAGGCGCATGGTAGAGCAAACAGAGCTGACAAGCACAAGCTGCCTGTGGCCCCGGGGCAAGATAAACCTGCAGATTTTCAGCCTGAAGGTGTTCCCTCCTATTAGCAAAATGCCCGTCATCCTTCTGCCACATCCCCCTTCTAGAAGTTGCCAAGAGCTGCACCTTTTTCCAGGTGTTACCTACATCATTAATTACTGGGGGCAAGGCGTGGCCTCATCTGAAAATGGGGAGGCTGTGAAGCGAGGGCTGTGGGGCCAGGGCACAACTGTGAGTTGCGAAATGCAGGGACTGGTCTGGGAAAGGGCTTTTAATTGAGCTGCTGAAATCCTTCCCCCTCTCCCCATCAACAGAATGAAGTTGGGTGTTCTGCTGTCCAAGATAATGTGGTTTTTTTTGCTCTGGTGTATGGACAGTTGTGGGAGCTGCTGGTGGAACCCCGTGCAAGAATTCAAGGAATGTAAAAGGTGAGGGAGACGGCGTGTCAGGTCCTTGTGCGGGGGAAGCTCAGCCCCAGGGCGGGCTGTCCGCACAGCAGAGCCGAGCCTGGGCCCGGGGCTGGGCGCTGCAGGGCCCCGGCGGGGCGGGCGGGCCGGGGGCTCCGGCACCGCGGCCCCGGCGAAGCCGCTCCTGCCGCGGGGGCTCGCAGGGAGCCCCGAGCCGGCTGCCCTGCAGGGCTGGTGCACCGGGACACCGGGACAGCCCCGAGCCGGCTGCCCTGCAGGGCTGGTGCACCGGGACAGCCCGGAGCCCCGAGCCGGCTGCCCTGCAGGGCTGGTACACCGGGACAGCCCGGAGCCCCGAGCCGGCTGCCCTGCAGGGTCGGTGCACCGGGACAGCCCGGAGCCCCGAGCCGGCTGCCCTGCAGGGTCGGTACACCGGGACACCGGGACAGCCCCGAGCCGGCTGCCCTGCAGGGTCGGTGCACCGGGACAGCCCGGAGCCCCGAGCCGGCTGCCCTGCAGGGCTGATGAGCCCAGGGGTGTGCAGAGCAGCAGCGAAGCTGACCCTGCCTGGAGCCCCGGTCAGACGCAGAAACACGTGCGAGGCACGGCTGGTCAGGATTATCGCCCTTGCTAGGCTGACCTAAACGTGCTTTACACACGGCGGTACCAGTGAGCAGGTGTGATAATGGCAGTGGAGTGGATGGATTGCTACTATCTGGGTTACAAAGGGCTTGTATTTAATCATGCTCAGTTTTCTTTCCCCGATGCCGAATTTCTGCTCTGGTGCAGGGCTCGCCAGTGCCCAAAGCAGCAGCAGCAAGGCAGCAGGGGCCTGCACCCCAGAGACCTGCCCAGGTACTACCCTGGGGTGATTGTTGGAGCAGAATCATTGCAGGCATCAAGCCCAAGCTCAGTACAGAGGTGCTGAAGGGCTGCTCACATGACAACCAGCTTCCAGGGGACAGTGGGTGGGTGAAGCCCCTCTGAGATGGCTTGGCTCACACCTCATGCTGCTGTGACTGTGGCTGTGGCACCTGGCAGAGATGGCCCACACTCTGCTGCCTTCTATTTTTAGGGTTCCCCTTGGAGCATGTCCCTGCAGATCTTCTCAGGGCAATGCTGAGCCTCAGCTGCTGGAAGACCACTGCCTCCCTCTGAGATGAAGGCACTGGGAAAGGTCACGGGCCAAGAGACAGCCAGGGCCAGCCAGAACTGTAATGATCCTCCTGGCTAAACCACTCAGACCCAGAGGCATCACACAGGGGTTTCCCCTTGCCGAGGCATCTCCCTGCACTGAGACTGGGGACAGAGTGGGACGAGGTCAGTCCAGGGTACCCCTGCACAGTCAGGGAGCCAGCAGCCCCAGTGCTGTGTCAGCCACCAGCAGCTCAGAGAGCCAGTGCAGGAGTGGGGTGGACAGTGCTGGTGCCCCAAGTGCCTCCCCACAGTGACACCAGGCCACATCCAGGCTGCAGGCATGGACTGAGCATCAGGAAATTCTGATGGCCAGTGGGGGCCCTAAGACTCACTGCTGGCTCCGCTGGCAGCAGCACTTCAAGGCCCCACTGGACGAGCTCCCGTTTGCTCCCAGAGGTGGGAGGTCTGGTGCAGGCTTTGGGGAGGGAAAGGAGGCAGAACAGAGCAGGAACTGGCTGGGCTTTTCTTGCCGTGCTTCCTGTGGCCACTGCCTGTGGGCATCCCTCCTGTCCGAGACCAGATCATGGTTTTTAAGGGTGCTGGTTTTGCTTCTCTGTTAGCCTGCTCTAGCCCTGACTCGCTTCCTTTCCCACCGCTGTGGCATTGGGAATGCTGAAGGATGTCCTACTGTTCCCATCCTGGAGGCTGGCAAAGCAGGGGCTGCTGTACTTTGCTCTCTTGCCTTCAGCACAAGCAGCGTCAGTAACTCGTCAGGTCACTGACACAGGCTGAGGTTCAGGCTCCCCTAATCACTGTTCCCCCCATGGCCTCCTGAGCAGCAGCGAGCCAACACTAATCACTGATTGAGTTGGTTTTGTTTGTTGTTGGCTTTCAGATTGTGGGCTCTTGCCCAGGTTTGGTTTGGGTTTGTTTTTTCTGGAGCATCCGGAACCCCAGAGAATTTCTGACTGTGCCGGTAGTTGTCACAAGATCTAGATCATGACAATCCATCCCTGTCCTTTCAGGGGAGGTTCTGTGGAGGGCTGAAGATCTTAATCAAGTAAGCTTCTAAAACAGGCTTGGAACTCTGTCTAAGAATGTGTTAATTAATACTCAGGGTTCCTGCCAAGCAGCCTGGGAAGCCAGTCCTCCTCCAGCCAGGTGTAGGAAGGTGAAGTTACAAGATCCCTGATGGTATTGCCTAAGGTCTCTTGGCGAGGTGGGAGAGATGTTAGAGTACCTGCCCTCCTCCAGTGCATTTCCTCTGTCCTGTGAGGGGCAGATCAGTTTTTGTCATGGTCAGAAAAAAATAAAAATCACAAAGCCTTGTTGCTTGTCCACCTTGAATCACTATCAGCTTTGACAAGCTTTGTCTCCTGGCTCCCAGGATACTGCCAGCTGAATCTAATCCTGTTGATTTGATAATATATCTAATCTGACTTTCTTGAAAATGCCCAATATATGGGAGCTTCTGTTTTCCTACTTGAACCATCTTCCCTCTTTGCCTTCTTTCTCTTTCCCAGCTGGGGCCAATCTGTCTGGGAAATAGTCCAATTTATTTCCATCTGATGGGAGCGGATCCCAGCTCCATTCCTTCCGTCTACTTCTGAGTTGAAATCAGCCTAGGTCATTATTTTGAAATCCCTCATTTTCCTGCTCTGTATTTTTGCTGCAGCTTTTCTCCCTCATCAGAGGCATCAGTGGAAACACTTCCAAATATCTCTTTCTGAGGGGTTTTCCCAGAGCAACCATCACACAGTCAGCATGACCTGGATGATTGAGGTCCAGACAAGGTGTTCCCCACAGTTTAGACCTTCCTGTGGTCTGAGCAGAAGCACCAGTATCCCATATTGGATAAAACTGAAACTAGCAGGTCTGGCCAGGCCTCAGTCTTTGCACAATCATGCCCTAAGGGTCAGGGCACCAGCACTTTGTCTCCTGTGCCTCTGGTGGCCGCTGCTCACCCTGTGGGACAGCCAGGTCTCTGTTACTCAGCAGTGTGTGGTTAATGCACCCATCTGCTTTTGCTCCTGAGGGGATGCCCTGGGTGGCCCCGGGCCTTGGCTCTGCCTGTGTGGGGCACCAGTGCTGCTCCACATGGGAGGGATTTGCTGCCCTGCTCCACTTGCCATGGAGCCTACCTGGGGCTGCAGCTCCACCTCTGAAACGGGCCCTGAGCTGCTTCTAACTTTATTCTGGTGACAAGAGAATCACAGCTGAATTGTCCAGTTTATGGATCCCCAAGTAAATTAACTGTGATTAATAAGCCACTGCCAGAATGAACCATGCTGCAGGCTTATCTGTGTAATCCCTGCTTCTGTGTTTAAAAACTGACAGGAGTGCCAAAAAAAAAAAAATCCAGACAAAAAGATAAGGGCTGAAGATGCAGGATGGTGTCTTGAAAATTTAATTTAGCAGAGAAAATATCCCTTCTAAAACCACTTTATTAACTGCTGTCAAGAGAAAGCCATTTGGCCTTCACGTGCTGTGGATGAATTCAGCCAAGTTGTGTCAGACTGCTCTGAAGTGTGGCGAGTGCCATGACCCAGGCCCTTCGCTGGGCTCTGGGTGCATAAAATCTGCATGATTGCTCTGCAGTGGGGCTTGTCAGCAGGGACTGCAGCTGGGTTATGAATCACTTTAATTTGTCATGTGAGCTGGTTTCACACCAGCATCTCTGGAGGGAAAATGCTGGAAAGCGGGGAGGGAGGAGAGGGGGAATGTCAGATGCTACCCTCCTCTTCTATCCCCCCCTCCGGGTTCTTGATGGAAATTATTTTCCCTCTCCACCAGCTAATGACTAGTCCTAAATTAATAAGATGGAGAGAAGTGGCCAATATCAAATGTATGGGTTTTGTTTTCACTTCTGAGTCGAAGGTGGCCACAAGTCATAGTCTGTAATGATGGGGGATGTTATCAGTCACACCATCTGACATTTTGCCAAAAGGTCTCTTTTGTCTCCTCTCTGAAGTGTGAAAATAAGGGATATTGTTTCTGGTGTTCTGTAAAGAAAAATGTGAGTTGCAGAGCCTTAAGGAGCCATTAGATGAAGGAAACCAAAGAAGGAAAAAAATGTCAAGAACTCTTTCTTCAGATAATTACACAAATACTGGACCTCTAGGGACACTTAATGGAAAACATTTTAGGAAGCACCTGAAAATCTGCCATGAAAATTTCCCATCCTGGCCATCCCATTGTCTCCTGCATTCTTTATTTGGATAATTCTGAGAAAAATCAAAGACTCAGATAATAATTTGATTTTTTCCTTTATTTGGTATTTACTTATTCAGTTGCTGTTAAGGACAATAAAAATGAAATTACCCACTCCTGACTGAGTTCCCTCAACACTTAGGTAAAGTACAGAATTGTACAAAACATCTAGATTCCCACTGCATGTTATCCTGAGCAGCAAAAGCATAAACCAAACATAAGCCCTCTATGGAGACAAATTATTCACCCACCAAAATAATTACTCACTGTGGGCAAGTAGGCTTTTACAAGGTTGAATTTTAGAAATGCAGATGAATGTTACAGCTGGTAAGAATTCATTAGTCAATGAATCTGCAGCAAAGATAAGGAGACAGAGATTTGTTTTTCTTAAGTGGAAAGGGTCCCACATTATGATGCTGTAAAATGAATGCCCTGATCTCTTCCTTTCTCAAATCAGAAAAGTGTTTGGTTGTCTGTTTTAGCTTTAAACTCACAATAAGATCTCCTGAAATTAAATTACTTATTTTCTTGAATAGAGTGGTACCATTAGCCATCTTGAGAGAGGGCTGCTCCCTAGAGAGGGGCAGCAAGTGCGAAGGTGCAATCCAAATGCCTTTTCCAGTGCTCTCCTCGGCAGGTGTGCCCTGAGCCAGGGACCCGTGTGGCCGCAGTACAGCCAGGTGCGCGGCTCTGGGGGCACCTGGCAACCTCAGGCTGAGCAAGGAGCTCCATCTCGCCCTGGCCGTGCAGCCAGCCAAGCCCTGAGCTCTGGCCAGCGAGCTGTTTGTCAATGTGGCCTTGCAGCAGGCAGCTCCTCGCAGCAGCGAGCTGCATCCTGGTAAACAGCATATGTGAGAAGGAGCTGGTGGAGCTGCCATCAAGAGTTTTCCTTCTTCCAGATTCTGCCTCCCCCACCAGCCACAGACCTGCTGCTGGAGCGAGCAGAGCCCGGCTCTCGGCTGCGTGGATGGGAATTGGGAAAAACCACCCCACAACAGACGGGAGCTGCGTGCGGCACCGGGGCGGCTCCTGCCGCAGCACGGCACACCCGTGCTACCCGTGCAACCCGTGCTACCCGTGCACCCGTGCAACCCGTGCTACCTGTGCACCCGTGCTACCTGTGCACCCGTGCTACCCGTGCACCTGTGCTACCCGTGCTACCTGTGCACCTGTGCCCTCATGCTACCTGTGCAACCTGTGCAGCTGTGCAACCTGTGCAGCTGTGCTACCTGTGCTATTCGTGCTACCTGTGCTACCTGTGCACCTGTGCTGAAGGCTGCTGCTGTGCCCGCCTGTGTGCAGCAGGCATTCAGACGTGCCATCCACATCTACTGCTGCCCAAAGGATCAGCTTCCTCGGTTTCTTTGTATTTCCTGAATCCATTCACTCTTCTCTTGGCTCCTCTGGTGCTTCCCTCCCCCCTTCCTCCAAAGACTTTGTGGAGGATGCACTCATGAAAGGAAGGAAGAGTTGGCATCTTAGGGAGGAAGTAGACATTAGTACTTTTTTTTTTGGTCCAATTTTGGAACAAAAAAGCTCCAGCCAGGAACTGGTCTGATTAGGTCTTAGGATGAAACAGACGCAAAGTTTCATGTGACAAGTAAAGTGGCACATGGAAACTGATGAATTTTTACATGCTGTTGTTCCCCATCTCTTGCATGGGATCTGAGCTGTTAGATCTGTATCTGATTAAGTGTGAGACCCAGCACAGTAACAAAAGTGTTGGCTACCAGTTTCTTAGTGGTCATTCTGGAGCTGGAGTGTAATATTCTTTTGAAATAACGACCACAAATAGGTCTTCTCATTTTAAAACAACCCCACTTCTTTCTATCTTAAAAAGAATGAAAGGAGAACAGCTTTGTTAATAGTGCCAGAGCTGGAGCAGAGGTGCATTTACGTTCGAAAACTTGCATTAATGCCCAGCTGCAAGAGTTTCCAAGCAGGACGAAAGCCAGCAAGTCAAAGGAGTTGGACAATTACACTCATTTGTCTGCCTTGTTGGCATTGAAATAATTCAGGCAAGGCCAACTGTGTCACTGGGATTCTCTAAGGTATAATTTAGGCATGAGATGTTTACAATCAACTCTCATTTGCATCAACTGCGAGAAAAACAGATAATTTATTGGTTATTTCAACTGGTGGGTTAACTACTAGTTTAACCACTAATATTTATTCAACCTTCTGCCTCTGAACAGCCCCATGGCCAGATCCCGCACTCTAGCTGCCATGCTTGCTCTGCAAGTGAGAGAGGAGCAAGGCCAGGACCTACTACTGTGATTCAAGTTTTGCAAAGCAGAATTGGTGCTTGACTCACGTGGGTGTCTGACTGAGAGCCCCAGAACAGTCAGAGGTGTTGGGAACCATATGCACACTGTTTTTCAGTCCCAGGAACAAGCTAGAACAAAGATGCAGTTTGCTCTGGGCCGTACTCTGTGTGCCTGCCAGTGGTGGTTACAGAACTGCTTAGCAAAGAGCTTGATAAAATCAGTGGGGTTGTTTGTGAGCTAGGAAGTGCCTCCATGTGTGCCAGATCTTGGAGAATGCCCCCCAGACTGCTTTGTGAGTGCTGCACAAGGAAGTCTAAACGCTGCTAAGCAAGGCTGCAATGAGCAAGGTGACGGATTGACAGATTTGATTGAAATTGGAGGTAAGTTTTGCTGGGTTTTTTTAAATCCTAGGCTTAAAAAACATCACTTAGAAGAGGAACATGGATGGAGAACACCAAGAGGGAGATGAGAAGATTAGGAGGTCAGATTCCAGGCTACAGAAATCTGTCCATCTTGGGCAGCTCTGCATGGGTTGCAGGGGAGAGGCTGTGATGGCTCTGGTGCTGCTCATACCCCTTCTCCAGGAACTGACCCAAGCCTTTCAGCTAATTCCTGTATGCCAGTGGCTCTCTCTTTGTGAATGAATCTTTGATATTTAGCTGCCTAGCCTGAAAGGACTATTCTTAGGGAGGAGAACGATCCCATATTTCATCCTAAAGGCACCCAGTGAAATGCATGTTTTCCCATTGTGACCCCTGACAGATTCCTGGCTGGCATTTACCAGGGAGAAGTTAAACAGCCCTGGGCTGGGGCTGAGCCCACAGAGTGAGAGGGAGACTGAGCCCAGTCCTGCCCTGGCTGGAGCTTGTGCTGGTGATTGCAGGAGGTGGGGATCCCAGGTTTGGCTCTTGGAGGAGACAAAAGCTGACAGAGCCCAAATCTGACCTGATGGTGTGTCACAGGATTTGCCTCCTGCCAGCTTTCGGTGAACAAATCCTGCCAATGCACACCTCATCTGGAGAGGCAGAGGAGCTCAGCACCCAGGCTGTCACCTGCAGTGCAGCACCTGCAGCTCGTCAGTCCTTGTTGCCTACTAGAACTCATCACTGCTCTCTAGACAAGCACCACGAAGCAAAGGGTTGCTGCTGCTGCCCAGCCTTTGCAGGGCTGATGGGTCATTTCATACACTGGAGAAATCATTCTGCACCCTGTGTGAGAAGACTCACTTGCACAGAGTTCGGTAGGATTGCAGAGTGATTTGTATGAGTCCTTCTACCCCTTGTGGAGCAGACTAGGCTGAGAAAAGGAGCACCAGGGACACCCATGACTCCTGAAATACACTGTACAGGGTAATACATAGATGTGAAATAGCACAAGCACTAAAGCACTACTGCTTAGACAGATGGGACAGCTGAGCTGGCATTCAAGTGATAAAAGTACCCCAGTCTCTAACTGTGTGGTGTTTATATTTTAAAACAGTGTTAGAAGGTCATTTTTACTACTTAGGTAGTTTGTTTGCCTTTTCCACTCTCCTCAGGCATATTAGCTGAGGTTGCTTCATCTCCCTTTGCTTTACCACTACTTCTGCTTAGTTTCAGCGTCACATTCACTGTGGGTAAAACACTTTGGGTGCCCATTGCACTGGGATATCTGTATAAAAAACTGGTTTCAAGTGTGTAAGGATTCATGTGACTGTTTCCACCAGCACACTTCTAACATAATGAATTTTACGTTCTTGAATTTGTGATGAATTCAAACACAAATACATATCTGTGTACAGAAACATGTGGATGGTGCGGGGACCGCATCTTTGCAAGCTGAACTGGAACTGTCTGAGAACTCTCCTTCTGTCCTGAAAATTCAAAATGCAACCAAGTCCAGCGTGGGGCTTGCCAACGCTTTAAATGTGTATGTGGACACAGGTAGTTTTTATACACATGTCTGTGTGTGTGACTTTTGACTTATCTGTAAGATTAATGAATGTGTTTCCTGTATCTAAGCAATGTGGAAGCCTTTAAAACTGTTGGGGTCACCAGGGAAATGTTGAGAGCGAGATCACACTGTCTGCATACAACGTATCCAAAAGCATACAAGCTAGCTCAGTGCAAAACGGTATATCTTTTAAAGTGACATGAAATGTTAACCAAAATGCTTAGGATTGTATTAAGCCATGCAAAACAAACAATAAATTTACAATTAACCACATTTAACCCTTTCACTTCAAAGCACAAAATGAGCATCAACACTGAAGGCTCAATAAGCTCAGTGAACATGGGAGAGAATAACAGTGAAGCCACTGAGGTAAGTCAAATTGGTTGAAATTAACAAGGGTACTATGGGTTGTAATAATATATTTGCAGGCTGATGATTATGCTGTGGGGAGGAAGGGAAGGGGATTAAATTCCTGTTTAGTTTAGGCTGCATTTTAGTGCAGCCTGTTCTTCAGTAGTACACAGTTAAAAATGTAGTCTGTCAAATCCCACTGACATATTTTGGCAATAGATATATGCTCTAATTGAAAGCAATTGTTGTGTTGTAAGCTTTCCCCTTTTCCCATTTGTTTTGGTTAATGAGTAGTGGTGGCCTGTCTACTTAAACACGTATTGAGCAACTGCTCACGGGGAAGTTAGCATATTGCAGAGCATGCAGCACGATCCTGCCTGACTTCATAAAGAAAACTTCCTGCAGGCTTTGGTGGAGAATGTTTGAACAAAGCTGGTAGGATCAGCCTTGCTGGTTGTTGTTGCTGGGCTTTGCTGTATGGGTCAGCTGGGGCCTCCATGTGTGAACCCTGGGGTAGGAGTCAGGCTCCCTCCCAGGGCAGCAGAGCTTTGTTTTGAGCAATCAGCATTGGCCTCTGCTGGGATTCCCATGAAGGGATGCTCTGCCTTATGTGGAATTTGTTTCCTCTGCGGGGAGCCAAGTCCTGCCCCCTCCGTGGCTGGCAGTGGTCAGGACACGCAGGCCCGGCACGGTGGGGCCTGGATGGGCCACAATCCGTTGGGCCATAATCTGTGAGCAGGGCCCTGCAGCTCTGGGGGGCTCAACAAGCCCCTGCTGGGCCAGCCCAGGCAAAACGGTGTCAACACCATTGCTACTCATAGAAACCCTCTAAGGCTGGTGCCAGCTGGAGCCAGGGCCCTACTCTGCCGTGCCCACCCGCACCCCTGCCTGCCTGTGATGCCTGTGTTCACAAGAGACACGCATGGAGCAGAGACTGCCAGTGTAACTGGGGTGGAGGGGACTGTGCTTCACCTGGAGCTGCATTTGAACTCATGAGCCACATCTCCAGCCCTGACCAGTGTGAATGGGATAAGTGAGTGCTGAGTCCTGCCTAAGCCTCTAAGGAAAATAAAAGCAACAGGCCACCAAGAAGGTCTGGGGAAATCTGGGAAACCTGCTACTCTTGCATCCAATGAGGGTCCAAGTGGTGAAAGACCTTCTGTCCACCCACAGGGCTCAGGTCAAAGCCAGCACAAGCTACCAAAGACACATCTTTATTGCCTTGTGATAAACCTCCCGGTCCAGAAAGTCCTGGCATTATTGTGTGTGTGAACTTTCACCATCACCAAATCTGTCATTAACCCAGAAAGAAACCTTTTTGTGCTCACAATCTCTGTCTGCACAGCTCCTCTCAGGAGGCAAATCCCTCATGGTGAACACGTCAGCTGGCTGCATGCTGCAGACAAGGTTATGACTGCATTACACATTCTGAGGAGAGCAAGGCTCTATATTACACTGGGAAAGGCTCATCTTTGAAAACAAAGAGGCTCAAGGAAGAAAAGGCTGGTTTTACTCAGAAAGTGGCTGAGGTGCCCATAAATCCCTCTCAGCCTTCCTCGGCAGGGCTGGAGGCCAGCAGCACGGTGGCAGCAGAGATGCTGTGCCCCTGCAGCTGCTGTCACAGCCGTCTGCAGCGGAGCCCGGCACCGCACCGGAGCGGGTGTTGGATTAAAGGACGCTGGGAAGTGACCTTGCCTTGGTCTTTCTGCCAAACACCTAGCAGACTCCCAGCGTGCTAAATCATTGGTAAAAACAGGAATGACACTCTGGCCTCATCCATGAGCAGTTCCTGCAATGCAGATTAGTAACAATAAAATGGGGTCTCCGTCCACGCTTATCCAAAAATACACTGAGGATTGCTAATCAGTCTATTTCCAAGCCCACTGTTATTTCTGAGTGCCCCGAAGTACCTGAGTGAGCACTTGCTGATGTCTGCAGCCTGGTGATTCAGGAGACTAACAACTGAGAGCATCAGGGCAGGGTAACAGGCACGGCTGGAGAGAATCTGGGAATTGTGGTGATTGGGGAACAGCTCTAATTCAGGCAACACTTTCTCTGTGTCCAAGTGCTTCTTGGCTCCTCCTCATCTTGCCTTGTGTTTCCCTGGTGAATGGCTCTTTGTTCAGAAATGCTGCTCTGGGGACAGCCTTGTTCTGGCCATCTCTGGGCTGGGATAGTGGAGACCAAGGGGACCACTCCACTTTCTCCTACCTGTTACCTTCTTCTGTAGGATAACCACTCATGGCCTCTGGCAGGATGGGGAGAAGACAAGGACTGGACCCTTGCTCTGATGCAATTTCCATCAGTATAGGTTTTTGAGATGGAAAGCAAGTGACTGAAGAGATTCAAAAATTGTCTGTAAGTGTTTGTGAATTCACCTTGTGGTTGACTGCCAACCTGCTCTGCAGTCACAGAGACCCAAATTGCACCCAGGGGCAGGGCGCAAAGGAAATGAGAAAAGGGGGACTGGCTGCGTGAGTCAGAACACCTCCTGATGCACTGTGCTGCCGGGGCTCTCCCACAGCAGCTCTGGGGTGGCAGCTCCTGTGCCAGGGTCCCTGCAGCCTTCTGCGGTGGCTGAGCCCAGGCTTCTCTCTGCATGCCATGCGGGGCAGAGCAGGGGCAGCCGCCCCGTGTGCCAGCACGTGCTGCCTCACCGGGCCTTCCCCTGCGCTCGGTGTCAGACACAAAGGCACGGAGCACCTGCTCTACTCCCAGGGCCCCGGGGTCCCTGTCACCCCAGGCACAGAGGTCCTGGTGGTCCTGCATGCCTGCCCTGTGAGCAGCACCTCTGCCCTGCCCTGTGCTGCCCTGCCCTGCGCTGCTGGTGCTGGGCCAAGGGCTGCTGAGCAAACCCGGCCACCCCTGGCTGCGAGGGTGCACGTCCTTCCCAAACCCACAGGGCACTGCACAGATAACCCCTGCCAAATAAACAGGTGTTTATGCGCCTGTATTAAAGGGATGAAATCCAGGGGCTTGACAGCGTTGAGTCAATATAACCTGAGTAATTGCATGAGTAACTCATGTTTCCCCTAAAGGGGAAGTGTTGTTGTGTAAATATATTTATCAATAATTAAAGCAGTTTTGAGTTCTTGTGTGCACAGCCCCTCTCCCCCTGCCCCAGCTGAGAGGTTGGTATCCTCAAACCTGCACAGGAGTCAAAGAGGAAGGGTTTTGTTTTTTTTTTTTGTCAGGGGGTGATGCTCTATGACAAGAGGCTTGTGGTTTAATTTTGACCTTTTTCTCTTCCTGAACAAAAAATAATGGTGAGATCTGTGTATGAGAGATTTAAAAACCTCTACTACTCCATTAGGAGCATTATCCTGAAATACTCACTGGAGCTTATAACAGCCCAGATAATAGGGGTGGGAAATCATTTCTGGAAAATATTCCCCTCAAAGCATCTTACCAGAAAATTGTTTCCTAACAACAACAATAGCAATAAAATCTTTGTCAAATAATGCTTCAATACCACAAATATTTTGTCTTTAATTGTATCAGTGTAGACAAATGCTTGGCAAAGGCAATAGGAGTCAGAGTTCCTGGGGAATTTTTTCTGACAGAGCCAATACCGGATACCTTTGGGTAAGTCACACATTTTTCAATGTTCTTTGGCCTATTTTTTTTTTAATTCACTGTAATCTGGAACGTAATTTGATATGCCTTAAAAGGCTGATTTCACATGGAAGATGCTCTGCTATCAGTGTAAGCAGCCATAAGAAATCCTAAAATAGGCAGATTAAGGGTTTGGGATCATGTGGGTTTATTTCTATGCAATTAAAGACATGATCACATTTAAAAATTGCTAACTTGTAGTTTAAGGAAAAAAAGCCACTAACAACTGGGAGTCCCACATTTAAAAACAGCTAATAATTCTTAATTAAGGATATGATTAGCAGAGACAATGAGTTAGATAGGAAGAAAGCACAGCATTTAATTCAATGCAGATTTTCAGTGGACATGGCATGGCCAAGGCAGTTGTGTATTAATTAGTGCTCTGAAGAGGGTGAGGAGACAGGAAGGGGAAAGGAAAATTGGCAGGTGTAGAAATGAGATTAGACAACAACAGAGGATTTTTCTCTCCAGAACAGAATCCCCATCAGCCTCGCTAACATGTTTTGTATAACTGAAGTTCCATGCCACAAGAATGGGCAGGGGACTAAGGCACAGCCCGGGGAGAGAGGGAGAGGGAGGACGGCTCTCCAGGGCTCGCCTGGGCAGCATTTCCAGGCAGCTGTGACCAAACACCAGCCTCCATTTCCCACCCTTGTTTTAAAGGCTGCTGGCTGTTTGTGGATGGTGCGATGCCTCCGTGCTCGACCCTCGCCGTTATGTGATACAGCAGCCGCAGCTGCACCGCGAGACCCAGCGCTGACTGTCCTCCAGCCAGGTCTCTGCTCCTGGTGGAAACCCGGGCTGGAGGCAAGGATGCTGTACCCACAGCCCACAGCCACTCCTCTTGCCTGTCAGCTCCGCCAATGCTTCAGCCTGAAGCATGCACATAGCGCTGAGCATGCCATGACCTTGCTGTTTGCCGTGCGCTGCAGCACACCCGCGTCCCCTCCTGCACGGGGACTGGGCTGTGTTGCCCAGGGATTCAAGACCCTGGGCGACCTATGGCTGTGCCCTATGTCACGATACTGTGGCAGGAGGCCAGCTGGGTAATGGGCTGGCTAATTGCTCAAGGCTGGTTCATGAAGCCTGCAGGGACGTGAGATACATGGGCAAGGTATCTGCTGCAGGATGCGTGGCCCCATCCCGGGACGGACCCCGGCTCTCCGTACAGCCTTGCCCAGGAGCGCTCCTCCGTCTCGGACGTGTCCCCTCGCGACGAGGGGTCACTGACACACCTGCAGACGGGGAGGAAGGCAGCAGGAGTGAACCCGCTCAGGTGGAGCGATCCCACGGGATGGGCTGGTGCTTTAGGGGCTGTCCCCTACATCATCCCAGAGTGTAATTTGGGAAATCACTTTGGGTCTTGTTAAAGCGGCGCCCGTTGGAGGGCGGAGGAGAGGCGCGGGCCGGTCTGCGCTCCGCTTTTGACGAGGCGGGCGGGCAGAGCCGCTGCAGGGGTGGGGCCTCGCCCCCCGCCCGGTCCCCGGGGAGCGAGAGAGCGGGTGTTGGGCTGCGGGGGGATGCGTGGGTTGCGAGGGGGCTCCGGGGGAGGGCTGTTCCGGCCCGCCGTGCTGCTCCGCAGCTGGGAAAAGTCCTTCTTCCCCCGCCCCTTCCCCGCCGGCCTGTCCTGCTCGAAAACGCGGAGGAGGCAGAGGAGAGGAGGGGGACAGCCCGGAGCAGCCCTGTCCGGAGCCCCCCGGCGCCGCTCGGTGCCGCCCAGTCGGCGGCGCGGCAGACATCGCTAACTTCGCGCACGCACATGACGGGCCCGCGGCACCGGGACGCGGTGAGCGCCGGTGCGGGGGCGGGCGCGGGGGCGGGCGGAGGGCGGGGGCAGGGAGGGGGCGCGGCCGCGCGCCCCGCCGCCCCCCGCCGCCCCCCGCCGCGGCCGCCACTTCCCGCGGGCGTCGCTCGGCGGCGGGCGCTGCCTCCGCAGGAAGCGGCCCCGCGCCCGCCCCTCCCGCGCCCGGCGACGGGCACATGCACTGTGCGGCGCGGCGGCGGGATGGCTCCGGCTCCGCTCCCGGCCCCGGCCCCGGCGGCGGGCGCTGAGCCGCGGCCCCCCGCGCTGCTGCCGCTGCTGCTGCCGCTGCTGCCGCTGCTACTGCCCGGCCGAGCCGCCGGCCTGGAGGTGCAGCGCAAGTTCCTCTCGCCCACCCTCACCAACAACTTTGCGCTGGACGGCCCCGGCTCCCGCGTTTACCTGGCGGCCGTCAACCGGCTGTTCCAGCTGTCGGGGGGCGAGCTGGCACTGGAGGCGGAGGCGGCGGTGGGGCCGGTGCTGGACAGCCCGCTGTGCCACGCACCGCAGCTGCCGCAGGCCTCCTGCGAGCACCCCAGGGTGCTCACCAACAACTACAACAAGATCCTGCAGCCCGACCCGGAGCAGGGCGTCCTTGTCGTCTGCGGCTCCATCTACCAGGGCCTCTGCCAGCTGCGCAGCATGGCAAACATCTCGGCAGTGGCCGTGCGCTTCCCGCCGAGCGGCAGCGACTCGGTCGCTGTCTTCCCAAGCATGCTGAACGTCGCGGCCAACCACCCCAACGCCTCCACCGTGGGGCTGGTGCTGCGCCGCGGCGGCGGCGGCGGGGCGCGGCTGCTGGTGGCCGCCACCTACACTGGCTTCGGCAGCCCCTTCTTCCCCCGCAACAACAGCCTGGAGGACCACCGCTTCGAGAACACGCCCGAGATCGCTATCCGTGCCCTCAACGCCCGCGGCGACCTGGCCAAGCTCTTCACCTTCGACATCAACCCCTCCGACGACAACATCCTCAAGATCAAGGCGGGCGACAAGGCGCGACACAAGCTCAGCTTCGTCCGCGCCTTCTTGCAGCACGGGGCCACGCCGCCCGCCCGCCGCCCGTACGCCTACCTGGCGCTCAACAGCGAGGCCAACGCGGGCGACAAGGAGAGCCCGGCGCACAGCCTGCTGGCCCGCATCTGCCTGGGCGAGCCGGCCGAGGCCACCCTCAACGGCAGCGGCGAGACCAAGAAGCTGACCGAGTCCTACATCCAGCTGGGGCTGCGCTGCGGCGGCGCCGCCGACGCCTTCACCCGCCTCGTCTCCGTCTTCCCGGCGCGGGCAGCTTGGCGCAGCCCCGCCGCTCCTCGCGGCCCGGCCCCGGCCCCGCCGCCCCCCGAGGAGCTGCTCTTCGGCGTCTTCGAGCGGGCCGGGGCCGGCGGCGGCCGGGGGCGGCCGCAGTCCGCGCTCTGCGTCTTCCGCTTCGCTGAGATCGAGGAGACGATCCGGGCCGCCCGCAACTCCTGCCTCGTCAGCCCGGCCGCCGGCATGGTTACCGTGCTGGACAGCGTGGTGCAGGGCACCGGCCCGGCCTGCGAGAAGAGAAATATACAGGTACGGCGGGCGGCGGGCTCCTGCGGGGCGAGGGGCGCGGGACGCGGCGGCGGCGGAGGGCAGCGGCCCCATCGTGTCCCGTCCCGTGGCCGCTGCTGTCGCCACCTCTCCCGAGCTGGAGCGCATCTCCTGCTTGCCCCGGGCGGGCGGCTGAGCCTCACAGCCCGCTGCCCTCCCTGCTGTCCCCGGAGATCCTCCCGCCTGCTCGGGACCGAATCGTTCCCCTAACCTGGGTGCCCCGCATGTCCGTGGGCATCGCCAGCCCCGCGTCCCGTCCCGCGGCGCACAGCCCTGCCAGGGGCAGCACACAGCCACCCTTGGCTCCCCGCGTTCGTGGCAGAAGTTTGCCATTGTCACAATTTGTTACCGAGTGGCCGCAAATGTTAGCGCGAGACAGAGTCGCTTGTTTCCCTTTTCACTAAAAATGTACGATGCTTGGGAAAAAAGCGAGGGAAAAGGCTGCTTTAACGCTGCATTTTTCCCTTCCTCTGGGATGAGTGCACAGCTCGGCTCCATCAAAGATTGTGAAAACATCTGTTTGATTTCAGAGGCGAGATAGAGCATTTGGGCTTGGGCTTCCCTGTGCAATGCCAGTGGCAAAGAGAGAAAGGTTTCCCATGGTAACCGGAGTGTTTAGTGTGGCATCTCCACTCTGTGGTAAAATATGTAGTCTTAATGCACTTGGTTCATAGACCTACTCTAGCAAAGTTGAACGGTTTTTCCCTGGTGGCAAAGTACAAGCTGCCTGACAGCCAACAAATCTAGTAGCTGGCACTAATTCCACAAAGACTGGGTGTGTTAAGCACTGGGAGCTCAGTCCTGACATCTTGGCATGGTCACGGCTCTCAGAGGACTCGCTGGGAGTCAGGAATCCTATTTACAGGGTGTGAAGGCACCCGTAGTGGTTGTTGGCTGTGCTGATGCTCAGCGTCCCGGCGGAGCAGCCCCGAGGCCGGGCGGGACTGAGCTGTCTGTGCCAGGGCGGGTCAGGCAGCACCATCGGGGCTGGGGCTGCTCGAGGCGCTTGGGAAGTGAACGAACGGCCTGGTCAAAAGTGAAACACAGTGGCAGCAGCACCCATCACCCTTGAGCTTCCCCTGGACTCCAGGACTGCTGTGGAGGTACAGTGTTTTCTAGCTTCTGTTCAGTAAAGAAAATAATCATGACTATCATCAGGCTGCTGATGTTGAAAGTACCAAGTGCTGTATCCAGTAAGGTATTTAGACAGCTAATTAATGAGTGACTCAAGGGAGACTACGCACAGATGAGATTTCACTCCATCTTTGGTCCTGGCTTGTCACACCGATCCACTGTAATGTGTGTTCCTGGTAGCACCTTCCTCTTCCAAGTAGGGTACCTGGGTAGGCAGGGAGGGCGACCAGGAGCCTGTTGTCACTGGTGCCATAAAAGCTGAGAAGGGTGCTGTGTTCTTGAAGGGATGAGCAACAGGATATGAGGATCAGGGGAATGAGCTAAAATAACTGAGCACTGCCAAGCCATTGGGAGTCAGTGGGAACCTCTGTTTGCAACCGTGGCAAGAGCAGGCTGCAAGAGAACTTGTTCATGTGGAGACAGCAGTAAGACCAGTGGTGATATAAGATGGATGGGGAGATTGGGTTCTTGTACCAACTGACATTGCTGCTCTGTCACTGGCCTTGAACCAGTCATTGAACCCGAGGTACCTCAGTTTCCCACGTACTCCTGTATTTATTGTTATTCAGAAACCCAAGTCATGTAGCGTCAGATTGCATTTGTAAAGCTGCTTTGAGATCCTTTGATGTCAAGTACAGCAGGATATAAATGAAGCATAACGTTAATATTCGTTCATGCCTAATATTTCTACACTTCCCATTTATTTGAAGTGTATTCCTCTAAAACCGCTGATCAAGCCTGCTGGGAAGCCATCCTGCTAGTCAGGAGAGCCTTTATTTTATTTTTTTTTTTCCTTGCCTTTTCCTTAATTGTTAGAATTGCCAACAAGTTAACAACCGGCTGTTTTTATTTTCAAGTCCCAGAGCGGCAATGTCAAGAGAAGAGTTGTAATAGGGTGTTTCTTTGTGCTGTAAAAACCTAACATCAGTTTCCACCAATACGTTTTGTGTCCCAGACATGGAAAGGCAGCAGGAAAATGTATTAAAGCAGCAGCTGGTCTGGCAGAGCAGATCAGTATCTGTTAGTGGGTTTCCAGTTTTCCCATTGCATCCCTGTGCATCACTGATAGGGGCTCTGGTATTACTAAATGTGACTCGTTAGCGCTTCCTGAGGACCAAGTGCTTGGGTTTTAATCTCCTTTTGGAAGGAAAAAACCCTGATATTGGCCTGATTCATTCCAAGCGTGTGTTCAGCTGAAGTAGTCAGTTGTTAGAAGTCTGGACCATGGGCTGTTAGGTGTAATGCAGTGTGAAAGGAAAATCATTGACCCCGTGTGTACTCTCCAGTCTAATTGAATGCTCCCCTCCAGCAGCGCTTGCTTTGGCTCAGCCAGGGAGCTGCAGCTCGCCCAGCGTGCGGGGTTTGGGAGTGGGCACTCGGCGTGCCCGCCGTGCCCGCCGGTGCCGCGGCAATCTGCTCCTTGCGGCCTGCAGCGGGGCACGGCTGTGCTGGAGGCTCGGCGGGGCCGCCACACAACGAGGGCCTTCGTCCCTGTGCAGGTGGACGTGGCGGCAGCCGCTTGCTTGGCTCCCGTTTTGGCCATGTGGGATTGGCCACACGGAGGGCTGGCAGGGTGCATGGGGCAGGCGGGCCTGCCAGCTGCCCTGCTGCCCTGCGTGCCCCAGGCTGGGGACGGGGAGCCGCCAGCTTGGCCTGGGAACAGCCCCTGTCTTCCGTGCAAATGCTTATTTGCAATTAAGCACATGCTTAACAGCTTTGTGTCAGACGAGGAGAAAATGTGCAGAGGAGGATGGTCTAGGTCAGGAGTGGGGGCTGTTGGTTCTTCTCAATGAGGGTTGCTGAAAAGTCACGTACTGAGGAGATGAATTCACAGTGGCAGCTCAGGGGAAGGAGGATGTGTGAGGGAAGGGTTTAGGTTGGTTGGCTTCTTGCACCGACAGTGAGTGGGTGAGCTCCAGGATTGCTTCCCCTCAACAGAAATAGTTTTTATAATGAATTTTGTGTCAAATGCAGCTAAATTGGAATACTTGCATGGAATCACTGTGGTGTTTTGCCCACTCAAAGCCCATGTGGAATTTGGACTCGAGCCCCCAGAAGGGAAGAGGAGTAGGAGCTCTGGAGCAAACTGCCTTAACAGCATTTACAGCAGTGTGCTGACAGAGCTTATCAAATTCTTGGGACACTGCGTGGGTTTATAGCTCCTGTTTGAGCTGTTCTACCCCGGGAGGATCATGGCCCAGTGGGTTTGAAGGCTATGAAGGCTACGGCTGGAGTGTGACACAGCTGTGGGGTGCTCAAGACATCCCACACAGACGTTTCATAAGCAAGCAAAGCAGGCAAGAGCCCATCCCCAGCTTGTGGCTGGCTCCAGAGCAGTGGGACATCCCAGGAGCGTCCCCCAGGTCTGCCTGGCTGCTCCTCTGGTCACACTGCATCCCAGCCACGTCCCAGGGCAGCAGAGCCCCCACAGGGTCCTCTTGCCCCTGCTCCATATCTCAGTGGGTGTCTTGGCTGGGGATACGCTCAGGCACCTTTGTGTGCGCATTTTGCTGTTATGAACAAGTTCATTTGAGGAAAAGCTGCACTGGAAACCCCAACCCATGCTCACAGCTGCACCAAACTCAGTGTCTTCTGTGGGTTCTGCATGAGCCCCACGGTCTCCTAGAATCTCCTGGGCTCATGCAGAAAGCAGATATATTCATTAGGCCTAGATTTGCTGGCCAGGGAGCTACATCTCTCTTGGGAAATATTTTGGGGCCTGCAACTCAAAAAAGGCTGAAAATCCAGTTTATTTCCTCTGCTGAAAAGCATAGGCATAGTGGCATGGGATAATTAAATGTTTCAGCATTAATTCTCAAGTTTCTGGCTCTTGTGGCTTTGTGTCAGATCCTGCATGGTCACTGAACACTGTGTTTGGGGGTGTAATGATGAGATACTCACCAGTGAGCTGTACTATAATGGGTTGTTAAACAAAATGAACTCCTTGGGTAGACTATATAAACAATCTCTGTATATATGTGTGCCTGGGCATGGAAATGTGGTTTAAAACCAGTCAGAAAATGTTCCCAAAGAAAAAAATCTCATATACACGTGGGAATATGACAAAGCATCTACTTACTGTCCAGATCTACTGTGGCATCTCCATGGGATTGAGTTTTATAGGAGCTGAGTTACTTTGAAGTGCTGGTTTATACTAATTTAGAAATTCCAAACATGAAACTAAATGTGCTCTAACCCTACATCTACTCAAATAAATCCAGAGGATTAGCCACAGAAAGGAAACTGGGAATTTACACTTAATTTCTTCATTAAAAATGAGGCAGGAGTTCTTGTAGAAGCCTAATTTCTGTGTTTTGCAGTGCAGGCAGTTTAGAGTTGCTGGCAGCTCCCCAAGGTGTCACTGCCCAGGTTTGTAGAGCTGTACCATGGCTGTCACCATCACCTGTTGTGCTCTGGGACGTGGCATTGCACATGGGGAGTGGGCGTCCCTCAGTGCCCTGCCAGGGCTGAGGGCTCAGCTGGGACCCCTGGAGGGGCCGTGGGACCCGGGGTGCCCTGACAGAGGGGTGAGCCCCAGTGTGGGCTTTGCCTGGCCTTGGAGCCAGCGCGGAGCCCTGTCTGCCTGCTCTGCCCCTCGCCTGGTGCTGGTGAGCTGTGGCCAGCTGTTGTTGGCTTTCCTTGGGCATTCACGGGGAAGAGCAGCCTGCTGCTGCAGTGAGCGTGCTCTCAGGAGCTGTGTGAGCACCATCCCTGCTGCGAGGGCAGGCTCAGCCCCGTGGGCTGCCAGTGCCCGGGGCTCTCCCGTGCCAGGGCTGGCGCGGCCCCCGTGCTCCGTGCCAAGCAGGTCGGTGCCCCGAGCTGAAGGTGGGTGGTGGGAATGCTTTCCTGGGGGCCCCAGGGCTCATCCCTGCTTTGCATCTCAAGCTCAAACAGATCCCAGATTGCAAAGGGAAATTCGGTCAAAGTGGCAAAAGTTTCTGTGCCTGGAAATGGGAAGTTGTGCTGCTTTAGGGAACAGAAACTGGCTCCTGATGGTGGCACAGTGCCTGCCTGCTCTGGGGGCCCAGGGCTGCTGGCTGGGCAGGCCAAGTGTTTGCCATCCCTCGGCGGACAGGGGCTCACAGGCATGCTGCTGGTGTCTGGAGAGCTCTGCCAACAGCTGGCTGTGCAGACCTGGTAATTCCTGGTACCTGGGTGCTCAGACTAGATTTGATCCATTGAGCTCATCAAATCCCCTGTAACTAAATAACAGTTTAGGAAAAGGGTGGTTTGGCTAAAGCCGAGGGTTTTCCAGGGCAGGTGATGGACTCCCTCACGTGAATGCAGACCCACGCCCCAGGAGCCACAGTGGATGCAGGCTCAGCTGCAGGGCCTCGGTGGCTGGAAATGGAGAGATTTGCCATCTCTTTTCTGATGTTTCCACGTTTCATTTACAGTGAATGGGACTGGGGGCACCTGGAGAAGTGAATAAGGCACCATGAGATGTGTATGGATGCGCAGGGATGCTGTAGAAACACCTTACTACACCTTGTAAATCCCAGCAGGGTGTGACTGCCCCTCTGTACCAGGCATGGGTGGGGTTGGCATTCTTGGCTGGAGTGTGGGTGGCTGTTGCTTGGTGGCGTTGTGCCCAGTGCCCTGGCCCTGGGCAGTGTTTCAACAACCCCATGCACTCGAGTCCCTTTGGCTCGGTGAGCCCTGGGCACAGTGCAGCTGCTGTGTTGGGCAGCACTGTTGTCCTGGGTTTGTGGTGGGGAGGTGGGAGCCCAGGCCCCCCTGATGGATGTCTCTGGTCAGAGGAGTGGCAGCGTCAGGATTTGAATTGAGGTCCCAAGTGTTTCTGTGTGACTGTCCCCAGCACACATCCCTGGGACCACAGGATGACAGGGGATCAACAGGAGGGATCTGCTTCGCTGTTTCTTTTTTTTGTTTGATTGGATGTTTTTGCTTGTGGATTTTGGTGGGGGGTTTTTTTTGTTGTTTTTTTTTGGTTTTGATTCCTGTGGGGCTGGTAAAGAAATGAGCAGTTGTTTTCAAGTTGGGCTGCAGCACCCTGCAGCAGGTGGAGGAGGTGGCAGACTGTCTACGGCATCTCTCACTTCGAGAGGCCAGTAGAGTTTATTGATGTTTTTGAGCAGAGGGAGCAGTACTTATTGCTAACATCTGGAGAGCAGCTCTGCCGTTCTGACAGAGCGGGGCTGCAGGGGCGTGGGACGACTCGTGCCTGGGAAAGCCCAGATCAAGCTGGGCCCAGGTGAGCTCTTGTCAGATGTGGCGTGCTGGTGAGCAGGGTGGCCAGCAAAGCCCACGATGATCTTGCCTTCTTTGTTCAGGTGCTGTCTGCCGGAGGGGACAGGCTGTGAGTGTGAGGGCTGGCCACAGGCCGGAGGAGCCTGGCTCACACGTTCATCCTTTGCACTTTCTTTGCATCGATAATTCTCTTTGCTTGAATTTCTTCTGCCCCCAGAATGAGGACAGGGGTTGGAGTGGAGGAAGGCTGCCCTGGTGACCCAGGGAAGTGGTGTGTAGACTACATCTGTGTAGCTTGGTTGCTTCTGCATTTGGAGTGCTCAGTTAATGAGTAAAAATGGTTTTATTAAGCTTTCTGTGACAAGCTTCTCCTGTGGGCTGGGTGCTCGACCAAGTGGTGGCAGTTTGTGTTTTGGACTCTGGTGCTGAGGCTGTGGAGCAGGTGATGCGTGGGGGTACCCAGAGGGGGACAGCACTGCGTTGCTTCTCAGAGGCAGGTTTTACTAAGGATGTGAAAAACAAGGGTAGAGTTGTGCTCGTTATCTCGGGGCTTGATGGATTCAGCAGAACTAATGAGGAAAATACAGGAAAACATTTACTATAAACTGTTGCTAAATGAAGTAGATTTGAACTGACACATGCAAAAGACCAGTTGTGCTAGGTAAGAAGCTGTTACTTTAATGGATGCTTTTTTCAGCCCTGACTTGCACAGATATGCCTTCCGAGCACTTTGAGCATGTGAAGTGCTAAGTGTTAGTCTAGCAATAATAAAATAGTAACGACCAAAGGTCGAGGAGCCAAACTCATGGTTCATCAGGGACTCTTCCCTGTGGAAGAGAGTTTGAGTGGTCTGAGGTTGGTTACTGAGGCCAAAGCTTAACATAAATGAGAAACACAGGTTGAGTGGTGCAGGGGTAACGGGGAGAGCACAGCTCAGAAAGTACAGCCTAAATAAACCAGGCGTCTTGCTCTGAGCAGTTTGGATGGGGAAGGTGTCTCGTGGGCTTCTGAGCAGAAGTGGGTGTCCTTGAGATGAGGCATGCTGATCTGCTCAGCCCCTTGTCCCCAGGGAGTGGGAAGAGGAGCTGAGTTTCCAAGAGGGGTGAATTTTAAGGACATACTAGCTCTTGCTGCTGAAACACGTGCTGTTCTGACTGTGACAACCCCTCTGGACCCTGTTTGTTAATCCCCCAGCTTGCTCATTCCTGGTGGATTTGATTCTGTAATCTGAAGTATTGTATTTAATGCAGGATGAAGGCTAACATAATAAGCTTGACCAGTCTTCCTGGCAGCATGAAGGATGTGCAATTTTAGTTTAGAAAGTGCTTCTTTTTCATGTTTCTCCACTTTGAGCAGCTCCCCATGCTGTTGTGCTTGCTGTTTCAGTGCCCCGCTGGGGAAGCACTGGTGGGTGCCAGCCCTGGGCTTGTGTGGGGCAAGGAAGGGGGACCATGCTGGGCTGTGCAGGTCTGCCAGTCACCTGTGCACATCGCCTGCAGCTTTCTTTTCCAGCTGGGGTCAGCATGACAGGGGTGGGGCTGATGGAGTGATGATGGACATGAGCTGGGCCAGCTGTGGCTGGAGGAGGGAGCTGAGGAGATTTGGAGGGGAATCACGCTGTCAGCTGCAGGCATCCAACTTTGGTGCCACTGCTGGAGCTGAGGCTGGAGCCTCTGAGGACTCACAGAGCAGATGGTTGGATGGCAGGAGGGACGTGTGGTAGTTCAGGCTGCTGCCAGGCTTTGGCCTCTGTAGCAGAGTGGCAGTGCCTGCAGCCCAGCAGGGCCTGGTGCTGTCCCCGTCCCTGTGTCCTCCTGCTGAGGTGGCTCTGCAGGCGGCAGCTGGGCGGCTGGACGTGCTGTCTGCCCGGGGCTGCCACTGCCAGAGCAGCAGATGGAGCTTGGGTTCTGCCCTCTGAGACGATGTGGGACGCTGAGAGCCTCTTCCAGCGCTCTCAGTCTCACACCTCTGGTGGTTTGAGGTCTGTGGCTGCGGCGGAGGTGAGCGTGGCTGCTGCTGCTGCTGAGCCGCAGGGCTTTGGCCCGACCCAGCTGTGCCTTCCCCAGCCATCAGTCCTGTGCTTGCTGTCCCCTGCCTTCTAGCAGTCCTCTGTGCCCTGTCCCCTTCCTTGCCTCAGCCACAGTCCCATGGGAGGCTGCCAAGAGTGAAATTTGGGAGCTGGCAGGAAAGAAAAGCGTGGAGTCAAGAGGAGAGAGAGGGAAGAATGAGTTTTCTAAGAGTGATAGCTCCCTGCAGTCACAAGGTCTGGGTGGCTGCTGGGAGCAGAGGGATGTTGGGATGGACCATTACTGGTGTCCCATTAGTGACTCACAAAGTACCCTAGCCCAGGGCTGGCATTGTGCAAACGGGCAAAACACAGCAAAACTCCCACTTCCTTGCTTGAGGAACTTGTCTTAGCAAAGAGTGAAACCAGAGTGCAAGTCTCACTTTAAAAATTTTTTTTTGGTTTTTTAAGAATGTCTGCTGTGCTGAGTGGATACTGTACTCTTGGTAATTCTTGAGAAAAAAATTCTCTAGATTCATTTTGCCAGAGATTCTCAGCCTGAGTGCCTTGACTGGCCACAAGTGCACATTGATTTGCCTCCTGTTGCCTAAAAAAATATGATGGGAAGTCTGAGGAGCTCTGTGCTAATGCCTGCCCTTGAGCAGCTGGAGACTGCTTACATCTCAAGTGCCTCAACAGTGGAGTCCTCTTCTGAGGATGACATTTTCCTCCAGGCATCCCAAAAAGCCTGGTTTTGACAGGTCTGGTTGCGACACTGCAGCAGATAAACGAGTGATTGTGCGCACAAACTGCTGGGGAGCTCGGGGGGAATGCTGGGGCTGTGTGCTTGCTCTGGGCTCTGCCCGACACAGAGCAGGGCTTGTACTCTCCCTTAGCATAGTGCAGCCGGGCTGGCTTGGCATCACTGGCCGTGTCCATGCTCCTGTGCAATATTTCCCCACTGGTTTTTAGCCTGTCCCTGCTGTTCAGTGCAAGTCTGTGTCCTGTTATTCTCTTCAGACAGTATCCTAATTATTCTGAATATTTGCTCTGCAGTCAGAAATTTCCCTGAGTCATACCTAAATGTTAATAAAAGCCTAATGGTTTATGTTAAGGAAGGCAAGAGATAAAACTAGAGCCCTTTTATCACAGCCTTTAGTGGCCTGAAAATGTCAGTTGTGTGGGAGCAGCTGCCAAATTTTGAGCCTATGAAGATGATGGCTAAGTCCCACAAATCAACAAGTTTGGAGCGGATTATGCGATGCTGGCTGTGTCATTTTCCCAGGACTCCAGGCGTGCTGGAAGCCAACACTTTAATCCTCTCTGATACGGAGTCAGAGAGGGGCCGGGCTCCCTCCTTGCTCCGGAGCTCTGCACAGCCAGCACGGCCTCGTGCGGGCCAGGGGCTCTGGGCTTCCCTTGCGCCGCGGCTTCTGAGTCACAGATCAGCTCCAGCTTTGCTTGGGAACTATTTTTAAGGTCACAAACACAGGATGCAGAAATCAGCGCATTTCATGGTTTTCCTGAGAGCTGCCTCACCACTCCTCTTCCTCCTTCTGTTTCCAACAGACTTCCTTCCCGAAGGGACATCCTGCATGCCCAGGGCTGGGGAGCTGTAATGGAAATTCTGGGAAATCGCTTTTTATGCTCCTTATAGGCCTGGGATAAAGAACTGAACTCACACTGTGAAGACAGCTGAACTCTTGAGCTCTGATGCGGCTGGAAACCTTTTATCTCTGTCCCATTTTGTTCCTGCAATCGCACTCAGGGGTTAATCTGAGTAAGCATCCTCTTAGCTGTGGCCCCTTGATTTGAATTCATTTGCATCCCTTGTGAAGTTTTGCAGCAGTAGCACAAGCTGCAGTGTGCAGGGGCAGCGTGTTCCCCTGTCCTGGCAGGGCAGAGTGCTCGGCTGGTGCTGGCTGGGGCAGTCCCAGCTTTGCCCAAGAGGCTCCTCAGCAGCAACAGAGGGGCAGTCTTGTGGGCAGGAGGCCTTGATCTGGAATCAGCCCACAGTTCTGTGAGTTACTGAGTACCCAGAGCGTGTCAAAGAAAAATAGAGGCAATACAGTAAATGCCCACGGGGTGTTTTAAAATGCAGATTATAGAAAGAGATTGGTTTTGGAAGAAAACTTAGCATTCGTTCTTTTCACTTCAGGATAGGGCAGCTTGATTTAAGAAAGAGTGAGATTTAACCCCTTCCACTTGTGGATGGCCTTCTATTCCATTCATCCAGTGCAATTCCCCAGCTGTGGTGGCTGCCTGGTGCCTGCAGAAGGATGTGACTTGGCTGTATCCTGTTTACTGTAACGTGATGAAGTTAGCTGTCCTCTTGGTGCTGTGGGGTGCGAGTAGCAGCAGCACAGCATGTCATCCCTTCTTTGGACCCGGGAGAGGGAAATGCCTTATGTCTCCTACCCATCCGTTTGTTGGAAGATCTGATGTCATTTGAAGAAAGGTGTTTCAGAGGAAGGATGTGTGCAGCCAAAATAAAGCTCGGCCTGGGTTAGAATAGTTACATCCTGTTTACTGTGGAAAACACTTTGCACTGATACGAGCTCTGAAATACATGATTTATAAGCAGGCAGGCGCTGCAGATAAGGGACTTCCCGTGATTTTGGCCACCTGTGTGAAGGAAGGGCCAAGTCTTTCAGGCTGGCAGGCAGTGATGCTGGTTCCAGCTCCTGTGCAGCTGCCATAGAGAGGAGGTGCTGAGCATCCCTTGAGGTCCCAGGTGGCCGGAGATGCCTTTATGCCTCAGTTTCCCTGCAGGAAAGAGCCCTGTAAGCTTCAGGTGGTGATATTCTTAAGGGATAATGAAGAAGAGATAGAGATAACCATCCCTGAGACAAGTAGATAACCCCAAGTGAGTTTCTAAATAGCTGTTTGTGAAGGGAAGGAATCATTAAATCAAAACATGAGTGGCTTGCCGTGTCCTCTGTATAGTATAAAAAAGTTGTGTGGCTTAATTACAGAGAAAACATACACATTTAAGAATTTGGGCTGTGATTTTACTTTTTACTATAATGAGATGCAGTAAAACTGCAGAATGCATTTAGCATTGCATCCACAAACTTGATCCTTTAGTCTTGGTGCCCTAAGAACAGAGGTACAGCTTTGAATGTGCTGCCCCGTTTGGCACTCTTCTGAGCAGAGGGAGTTTTTCACATCAGGCTTTTGTCACTCCGTGTCCGGCACAGCCAGCGGTGGCCGCGGGCTCTGGGGGGCACAGGGACCAAGGCCAGGGTGGTTTTTGGAGAGGACCCAGCCTGTCTCTGGTGGCACCGTGAGCCCTGGCTGTGTCTGCAGCAGCCGGACCCTGTGGTCGGGGCTGTGTGCTCTTGTGCAGAGGTTGCTGTGGGGTGACTGCTCTGCTGGGTAGCCCCAGTGTTTGCTGACCAGCTGCTGCAAACACCAAGGGCTGGCTGGCACCCCCAGCTCCTGGTGAGGTTTGCTGCTGTCCTCTGCATGCAGGGAGGAGCAGTGGGCAGTGCCATGGCCTGCAGTCCCCACGCTCACTGCTCCCTGCACCTGTGGCCACGACAGGGAGGTCACTGGAGCTGTCTGTCTGGGGCTTCGTTTCTTTTGCTGGTGCAGGGGCACCATCCCTTGCTTATGCACACAAAGCCCCATCACTTGGCATTCCCTTTGAGTTTTAGCAAGTTTCTTCCCCATTTCTCCCCAGGAATGTGTTGCTGTGGTGTGGCACCAACCCAAGACACAGTGGTGGCTTGGGGGCAGATGGGCATGAGGCAAGAGTTGCACCCCAAAGTGGGATGACCCTGCAGAGAGACCTTGCCTAGTCTCACCCTCCTGTTGCAAAGCCTACATATTTGCTTAATCTTCTGAACTGTCTGGAGAGAGGAGAGAGCCAAAGCTTTAGCCTGGTTCTATTAATGAAGTAGTGATGATGACTAGGGAATTAGTATCCAGGCCCTGGTGTAGTCCAGGGAGGAAGGACTGTGCTGAGCAGGCTGGTGGTCACCTTCTGCCTGGTGGAAACTGCATTCCCATTCCCTGACAGATACAGCCTCAAATCCCTGTGTTTATTCTGCTTAAATTCAGAATTCTGTCAGCTTCTGTGGCAGTGCTATCTGCCTTATGACTGGATTCAGAAAGGCACAAATGTGCTTTGTCCTTGGGGTGTGGGCTGCGACCTTGCAGGCATTTCTTGCTGGAATTCTGTGCAGGCACACTTCCCGCAACCGGGGCTTGGATGGTGCGCAGGTGAGCTGTGGGTGCCTGCTGCTGCTGGAATGCCAGCCCTGTCAAGGAGTGTGACAGTGGGGTCACAGCATCCCCTGGCCTAAACCTGGGGTCACGCTGTGGGTGACGTGGTAATGGCCCTTGAAACGTGCTCATTGTTTGAAGGGCTCCAGCTGCACCTGCTGCAGCTCAGAAAAGCTGCTGCAGGAGTGACTGCAGGTGAATTGTCAGCAGTGAGACTGTTGTGATGTTCAGGCATTGTTGAATCCATCCAAGTTGTCTGAACAGAAATTACATGAGAATCTCAGAGGATTTGGAGTGAGGGGTCATAAATCTTGGGTGCATCTTGGCAGGGTAGTAGGAATATGAGGCATCAGTTCCACTTGCAAATGATGCTGTCATGCAGCAAATGCACTAATTAATTTAGCGCAGGAGAGTCAAGTCTGTTGTCTTGCTTTTGGCCAAACAAATCAAACGCCTGCTCATAGACACAGGTCAATGACAAGTCCTTAAGCAGTGCCTTTGCCTTGGCCCCTGGCAGCGAATGGATGTGGGAGCCCTGCTGTCAGCCTCGTGCCCCTGTGCCGGCACTGGGTCAGCTCGGCAGCCGGGGCCAGCTGCATTTTGCTGTTGTGTGGGCTCCAGGAGGGCAGAGCGGGCTCTGAGCAGTCCGTCCCAGCGCTGCTGAGGGGGTGGCCGGGAGCACGCCCATGTTTGTGCCGCCTGTTGATGTGTGTGTCTCTCTGCAGCTGCAGCCGGAGCAGCTGGACTGCGGAGCCGCGCACCTGCAGCACCCGCTGGCCATCCTGAACCCGGTCACTGCCACCCCCATCTTCACCTACAGCGGCCTGACCGCCGTGGCAGTGGCCAGTGTCAACAACTACACGGTCGTGTTCCTGGGCACGGCCAGCGGAGGACTCCTCAAGGCAAGTGGGGCCCAGCAGAGCAGCAGCGTGGGGCAGCACAGCTGGGGACAGGGTGGGTGCCGGGGCTCCCCCTTCCACACCTCTGCTCTGCCCACAGGAGCACATCCGTTGTCTCCTGGTTTGTGCACCTGCTTCCTTCAGGCAATGAGGAACTCATTGGGTACTGCCATAACCTGGACAGTGATGCATGCTGCCTGATGCCTGGTGGCTGTTAATCACTGCTCAGGGCTGCCGTGTGAGCAGGATGTTTTTGATAAACCCTAAGCTGAAAATGCTATTGTGCAGCATTGAATTATAAATTAATTTTATTAAACTATTTTATTAATTACATTAATATAATTTTAAAAGAATACGATTATATATGCAACATAATATAATTTTAATTACAATGTTTTTTTATTGTT
Source organism: Melospiza melodia melodia (assembly GCF_035770615.1). Classification (NCBI taxonomy): domain Eukaryota; kingdom Metazoa; phylum Chordata; class Aves; order Passeriformes; family Passerellidae; genus Melospiza; species Melospiza melodia. The sequence goes on along the minus strand of NC_086203.1, from coordinate 31,033,100 downwards.
TTAATTGTTGAAGTTATTAAAATTATTTGAAGCGCTTCTAATAAATTTTCCCTCTGAGGTGCTGGATTTTGAAGACTCCATGTAGACAGGGGAATTACAAAGAGATTCTTCTTCACAGCTGAATCCAAAGCAGGTGTGAACCCATGGTGGAGTCTGCTCTAAATAACATGTAAGAGGTGGTGCAGGGTGATGCAATGCCCCAGCTCTGCAGCCAGGACGCAAGGCCAAGCTCTCAGTAACCTTAGTGCTTGAAGTTTGCCAGGGAAAGTTTTGATTGCAGGCAGCCGCAGCAGTCTGGTAAACTGCCAGTATCAAAAGTCCATAGAGAAGAGGGGGGAAAAGGCCTGGAGCAGAGACAGCTGATACCTGCTTTATCTCTGCCTGGGGGGACTGGCGCATAATGCGGAATAGTGGATCAAAATACTTGGGCAGAAGAAAACGTACCCAGATTTTCCCCTTGCATCTCAGTGCTCCTGGCAGAAATGTGGGAGCGATCAGGATCACAGAGAGGCTCCCTGCTTTGATTGTTGCCCCCAGGGGCAGGTAACTGTGCGGGTGGGAGGGGGCTGGCGCTGGGCCAGGCGCAGCAGGCCGGGGGGCACATGCCACACGCGGAGCAGCGCGTTCACACGGCATCAACAGCTCTGCTCCATTATCATCTCCGAGAGACCGGCCTTATCTGCCCGGCCTCCATTAGGGAGAGGCTCCTGGCTGCCCTGCGCTCGGATAATTTGCTCAGATAGCTGTAATCTAATTCCACAACACAGCTGCATAACCAGAAGCCCTTCTACCTTTGGGGCTCCTTGCTCTTTGGCACGGGACACAAGGTACTTTGCGTGAGCAAATCATTCAGATTTGTGGCCTGAGAAAAGACAGCAGAGGGGCAGAAATAGTGCCTGCCCAGCTCCTGCCAGCAGCAATTAGGGCTACCAGGGGCATGTATGGCGAATTAATGCAATTCTGGCTGTAGACAGGCATTTGGTGAGGACCAATCTAGCCATCGTGAGAGGGTCAGCAGTGCTTGGACAGCACAGCCGTGGCAGGTGCAGTGCCCTCAAGGTGGCAAGGAGGGCTCTCTCCTGATGTGTGCGGGTGTGGAAGTGCAGTGTGCAAGCAGGCGAGTCCTGGCATTACCCAGGACGTGCTCTGCTCCCACCAGCACCCCGGGCAGTCTGTGTCCTCCAGCCACCCCAGCAGCTCCCCTGCTGCACCAGGACCAGCAGTCACCACCCTCTGTGCTGCTGTGGGGGCTCTCCCCAGGGCCTGCAGCCCCCTGGAATCCAGGGACATTGCCTGTGTGAAGAGGATGCAGGGTGAACATGCCCAGGAGGCAGAGGGAGCCAGACTCAGGTGTCTGTAAACAGCCACGTGGAGCACTTCTCAGCAGCGAGGGAGAGAGGATGCAGCGGGGAATGTCAGGGCTCAGTTCATGGACTTCTTGGGTGATAGCAGGGAAATAATTTAGCTTCTGGCTAGCCAGCTTTTAAAATGGACAAAGCAATAGTACCCTTTTTCTGCATAGCTCTCTGTGCTTCTTAGCAGAGAGAAGCCTGAGCCTGTGCTGTCATACTGGGCTGTGTCAGTGCTGCTCTGGTGTAAGAATTAATTAACCTATGTTAATTAATTAATCCACATTTAGAGAACAGAGGCACACTTGCTCATTACAAATATTGCCTTCCCTTGCTAGTAAGAAGGCCAGAATTTTCCACACTCCCTTTCTGTTTTAAGCTGAAAAGTGACTGTCACAAGAAATTGTGTAGCCCCATTGTTATTTCCTCTCAGTAATGCCACATTTAATTTACTGAATTTTCAAGTCAAATGCCAAGACATTCAGAGAACTGAAAGGCAGGCTGATGCTGTGCAGCCTCCTCCATCACTGCCAGCGCTTCGGCTGGTGATTCATGAGGCAAGGTAGGATTGGCACTCTGGTGGCAGCTGCCGTGGTCTTCTGGAGTCAGCAGGGATAGAAGCTTCTTCTGCCTAGGAGTGACAACACTTATTTTTCAAATATGCAGGGAGCAGGAGATGCCATGCTGTACAGCCCTGTTGCTGATTTTCACTGTTTTTCATTAAGTTTTGGGAACTCGATGTTCTCTGTACAGAATGTGAATGTGTATGTGACGAGGCCTGAAGGCTGGTGCCACTTGCACAAGGGTAACACAAACGCTGCTGTGCCCCTTGGATGAAGCTGTGCAGGGCAGAGCCTCCAATCTGTCACCTTCCAGAGGAACCAGGACAGTGAGGGTCCTGCCCCACTGAGCAGGGCTGGGGCTTTCTGGGCCGTGCCATGCCTGCCCAGCGACGCAGAGCTGGCTTTCCAGGAGAGCTCTGTGTGTGCAGAGATTCACAGTGCTTGACAGCTTGGGGCACCACTGAATACCACTCTGGTCTTTATTTATAACCAAGGAGAAATAATCTTCTGCCCTTAGTGTTTGAAAATGTTCTCAGTGAGTGGCCTCTTCTCCCTACAGATAAACCTGGACAGCACGATGAAGGTTATTAGCAGGAGATCCATTTCGGTGGCTTATGGAGAGCCTGTCCACCCCATCATGCAGTTTGACCCTTCTGATTCCACTTACCTCTACCTGATGACCTCTTACCAGGTGAGATCCTCAGTCCTCAACAAACCAGTTATTGGAGCACAGCATGCATTTGATTTAGCTCAGAGCTGGGAGCAGAAAGGGACAATAAGGTTTTCTTTAATAGTGAAAGCCAAGATGCTCAGAGCTTTGGCTGTCACTGGGCTTTCTGGGGAGGTGCCTATCTATTCTCCTGTGCTGGCTAATAACACCATGCAGCCGAGCTTATCGGGTCTTTGTGGTGGTCAGGTAAAAAGAAGAGTGAAAGATACTGAAACGGATTGCACTTATGGGAGTGCAGAAATAAGCGCAGAAATAAGCAAAGGTTGCTCCTGTACAGAAACCCCAAAATGACAGTACATGGTCTTTAGGGAGGCTTCCAGGAGATCCTACAGACAAAAGTCTGCCTGTCAGAAGTGGTCCCTGGGGAGGTTTCTGCTCAGTGCTTGGCAGGAGGGCTCTGCAGAGACCTGGAGAGCTGCAGCAGGTACAGGCAGGCGGTCCCGTCTCCATCAAGTTAACAGAGTAGGAAGATGAGAGCGGAGCGCTCCAGGCACTGAGGCTTTGTCCTGAATTACATTTTAATCTGTCAAAACAGATGCACCACCCCAAGTGTTACATGTTGCATTTGTATTTTCCAAGCTCTAATTCCCTGTAGATTGGTCATTATCGTTTCACAGACCCCTCTCAGGAAGCCTCTTCAGCTGATGGCTCTGACTGGCTCATCTCAGCCCCCGGCTGGGCTGTGCCCTCCACTCGGGCTGGTCAAACAGCTGGTGTGGTGCTCGTGGTGCCTCCTCTGACTGCTCCTTTTCCAATAAATGCGATGAGTTAGTTTCTCTTTGGTGGAGAGAGCATCCTGGGAGGCTCCTCAGGAGCTGGACAGGGTGGGATGGGGTTGCTGAGCCCTGCAGGGCTGGAAGCAGTGAGGTGCTGTGAGTGAAGTGGGGCTGCAGCCTGGACTGTGCTTGCCTGGTGGGAGCTCAGGGCTCTTGGCACCTCACATTTTCAGTCCCCACTGTTCCAAACCACTCAGGTTTCCTTCCCAAATGTTTAGAGGTCAAAGGAGGTGAGAGCAGAAACTAACACATGCTTTCCCTTCCAACTGCTCCTGCCAAGTGAGTCCCCAGAGGTACTTTGATTTTTTTCACAAATCAAGGTTTCTAGAGTGGTGCTGCTTTCTGATCTTTGTGTAAACAGCCAGAGAGTGCTGGGCTGTGTCTGGAGAGGAGCTTTCTGCAGGTCTGGGTGAGAGCTTTTCACAAGAGAGGGACAAGCTGTAAAGCTGTGTCCATCTGACACCTCTGAAAGGTGCAGTGTCACGTTCTGTAACCTGGTCTCGCATGGCTCCTGCCATGGCACCAGATGAAAAGGAGCAGCTCAGCCCAGCCTAGCCCAGCTAAGCTGGCTGCAAACCCTGTGGATTCCTGAGCCCTAGGGCATCATTCGTGTCTTGGGCCTCGCAGCCCCTGGCTTGGACAGGCTCTGGGGGCCCCCAGTGGGCAGCAGGTGGCTTCTTGGGCTCATCCCCATGCCAGGTGGCCGTGGCACAGCTCCAGCTTCCAAGCCATGCCAGGGCTTGCTCCTGGCGTGCTGGGTGCCGTGCTCCAGGGCAGGGGTGTCTCAGCCAAGGCGCTGGTGTCCTGTGTCCAGCTGCTCGTGGCCGTGTGGCTGCGTCCGGCTGGGCGGGGGTCCCGTGGGGCTGTGCTGCGTTTGGAGCCCTGTGCTGTTGTTGTGGGGCTGTACTGCATTTAGGAGCCCTGTGCTGTTGCTGTGGGGCTGTGCTGCGTTTGGAGCCCTGTGCTGTTGTTGGGGGGCTGTGCTGCGTTTGGAGCCCTGTGCTGTTGTTGGGGGGCTGTGCTGTATTTGGGAGCCCTGTGCTGTTGTTGGGGGGCTGTGCTGCGTTTGGAGCCCTGTGCTGTTGTTGGGGGGCTGTGCTGTATTTGGGAGCCCTGTGCTGTTGCTGTGGGGCTGTGCTGTATTTGGGAGCCCTGTGCTGTTGTTGTGGGGCTGTGCTGTATTTGGGAGCGCTGTGCTGTTGCTGTGGGGCTGTGCTGTATTTGGGAGCGCTGTGCTGTTGCTGTGGGGCTGTGCTGTATTTGGGAGCGCTGTGCTGTTGCTGTGGGGCTGTGCTGCGTTTGGAGCCCTGTGCTGTTGCTGTGGGGCTGTGCTGTATTTGGGAGCCCTGTGCTGTTGCTGTGGGGCTGTGCTGTATTTGGGAGCCCTGTGCTGTTGCTGTGGGGCTGTGCTGTATTTGGGAGCCCTGTGCTGTTGTTGTGGGGCTGTGCTGTATTTGGGAGCGCTGTGCTGTTGCTGTGGGGCTGTGCTGTATTTGGGAGCGCTGTGCTGTTGCTGTGGGGCTGTGCTGCGTTTGGAGCCCTGTGCTGTTGCTGTGGGGCTGTGCTGCGTTTGGAGCCCTGTGCTGTTGTTGGGGGGCTGTGCTGTATTTGGGAGCGCTGTGCTGTTGTTGGGGGGCTGTGCTGCGTTTGGAGCCCTGTGCTGTTGCTGTGGGGCTGTGCTGCGTTTGGAGCCCTGTGCTGTTGCTGTGGGGCTGTGCTGCGTTTGGAGCCCTGTGCTGTTGCTGTGGGGCTGTGCTGTATTTGGGAGCGCTGTGCTGTTGCTGTGGGGCTGTGCTGTATTTGGGAGCGCTGTGCTGTTGCTGTGGGGCTGTGCCGCGTTTGGAGCACTGTGCTGTTGTTGTGCAGATGACCCGGGTGAAGGTGGCTGCCTGCAGCCAGTACTCGACGTGCGTGGAGTGCCTGGCCGCTGCTGACGCCTACTGCGGGTGGTGCACCATGGAGACCAGGTAGGACCCGCCCCGCCATGCCCAGGTGTGCTTGGCGTGCCCTTGCCCTCAGCCCTGCAGGAGTTTGTGGTGCCTTCTGCCTTTCCCCACAGTCACGGTACCAGCAGTCCTTACAAAATACGAGCTGTTAGAAAGTACTGCGTCTGGCCCAAAGGGTTGGGATGTTCTTCAGAGCCCAGGTTTCACCATAGCTGCATTGTCATGCCACAGGCACCTGCCGATGCAAAGACTCTTTTGTGGGTGTCAAACCGTGGGACTGGGAGAACCCACCCCCTGTGAAAGTCCATTTGCCCCTGCAGATCTCATCATCTATCAGTAGAAGATAATCACATGCAAAAGGGAATATTCAAAATTAGATTCGATATTTGCAAACTGAAGATGTCAGACAACATGTCATCCTCTCCTCCTGAGTTTGGGTTCAGCCTGGCCTTTTCCTGCCTTCCTCAATCCTGCTGCTCCACCGGTGCTGTGGGAGTACACATTGTTATCATGGCAAGCAGACACTTAAACCATAGCAAATGTTAAGGCTTAGGCTGCATGGATGAAGGAGAAACATACAGACGCAAGATTTTCTCTTCTCTCCCAAGGAATTCAACGTTTTTATCACCTGTTTTAAAACTCGTCAACCGCGAGCTGTTCCTCTGTTCGTTGCAGGTGTTCTCTGCAGCATGAGTGCACCGACTTCACAGGGGCCAACTTCTGGGTGAGCGTGAGTGAAGGAGTGCAGCAGTGCCCTTCCATGACCATCCTGGAGCCTGAGATCAGCATTGACAAAGAGAACCCGGTGCGTTTGCAGCCAGTTCCCAGTCAATCCCCTGCAGGGCCTGTGGAGCCGCAGCCTGCTCTGCCCACCCCTGCTCGTGCCGTGGAGCAGCACGGCTCCTGCGTGTGGCCAGGGGATGCTGAGCTCTGCTGCATGCTGCTGCATTGGGGTGACCTGCTGCACCCCGAGCCTGAGCCAGCTGCATGCTGAGCCTGTAGGGAAACAGCACCCAGAGCTGAGCCTGCAGGGAAAAACCACCCAGAGCTGCTGCTCCAAACACACAGGGCAGGGTCGCGAAATTTCAACCACAGTCAGCTGCAGACAGCTGAGTCAACTAATTTCCTGGTTTTGTATTGCTGCTATTTAAAAGTATTTTAATTATATTTTAAAGGTTTTTTTATAAAAATATTATTTGTTTCAAGACAGACCCTGTCTGTGGGCTTGTTTTGGAGTTGCCTACCTCTGAAAAGCTTCTAAAATGTTGACAATTTCTAAATATAATTTTCTGTGATAATAGATGACTTTTTTGTCTAATGTAGGCCCTGATAATACAAATAAATGGAACTATCCCGAACTTGAATGGAACAGATATTTCATGTGACTATGGAAACAACATCCGCACGGTAGCCAGAGTCGCTGGGGATTATGTAAACCAATTTATTTATTGCAGTTTGCTTTCACGTGAGAAATATCCAGCATTTCCTGATGACCAAGGTATGCAAAAACAAACAAGATGGGTTCCTTCTAACAACTTTTGTGGACACAATTTTTAATAGGCTTTATTTATTTTTTCAGTTGTATGTGCAGTTAAGACATACAGGAAAGAAAAGCCCGAAGCTGTGTCTGTTTTACAGGGCATATGACTCTGAAGTGTAGGAGTTCCACCATCTTTACATGAATTGATAGTATTTCAAATCTATTAATTTTTGTTTTAAGCATCAGAATTTAAATGCCAGTTCACATACTTATTTTTATCTGGTTTGAGCTTCTGCTTTAGATTTAGTATGTACTAAGCCAAAAATGTTCTAGCCCTGGTCAAATAATAATCGTTTTTTTAATTGATATTTTCAATTGCTTTGTTCGATTTCCCTCCAAAACACACGCTGCCCTTCAGGAGAGTTCTGGAGGAAGAGCAAGTGGGTACCTAAAGGAGCTCAGGAAATCTTAGCCCCATTTTTCAGTCCAAAGCCAGCCAGAGGTGTCCGGTGTCCCCTGTTTGCCAAAGGGGGATGCCTGTCGAGCTCCACGGAGCAGCCTCCAGAGGGAATGAGGCTGAAGCCAGCTGAGCTGCTGGCTGAGCTGACCAGGTCTGAACTGGCCACTTAGGGATGCTGTCAGCCCCTCTCTGTGCCTTGGAGAAGTTTGATGCTTTATTCCAGACTTGAGTGCTTGTAAAGTTCTCATCCTTCAAGCCTGGAGTGAATGTGTTGTTGAAGATGGCTGACTTGAGTGAGAGGAGAATTAGCTAGTCCTTTTGAAAATTCCACTTTGTAAAGCTGCATTGCTTTCCTCCCAAACTATCCAAAGAATGGGAGATCTTTAACTGCTCTGTATTGTTGGTTTCAGCAATGTCCAAATGAATTTCTGGAATCCAGTGCGCTGATTTATTGTCTGTATTCTGAAAGAGGCATTGTTTCTTCTCTCTGGTGCTTATATGGCAAAATTGCAATGAAAAAAAAAAATAGGCAATTCTGGGGTGAGGGAAGGTAGTATGGTGTGTTGAGCAGCCAAAAAAGGGATTTCCCTTCTCTGCAGGTTTGTTGGCCCAGGGAAAGTGAGCGGGATTTTAAAACATGATAACCAACATGTTTTAATTACCACATTTTAAAAATTATAGTTTAGCACCAACTGTATGTGAAGACAATAATTAAGTCTGCTAATTAACACTTGCATAACATGCTGGAATTTTGTGCTGCAAGTCACCATGTTCTTTTTTGTGAGAGTAAAGTAAAGTGCTGATTTAGGAGGGAAGAGCTGAATGTCAGAGGAGAAAGGATGGCTGGTCCAAGTTCGGACATGCAGCTCGGAGGAAGCCCTAGAGAAAACAAATCATATTTAGCCTTTGTTTTCCCAAGGGTCTCTCTTGTCTGCTGAGTGTGAGTGCGAGCAAGGGGCTGTTGCAACCCAATATTCTTTGGCTTGATTTTCTCAGACCACGTGGTCGTTGAAACTTCTCTCCGGGTCAACAGCAAAAACATAATCCGGGCCAATTTCACCATCTATGATTGCAAAAGGATTGGGAACATTTACCCCACGAGAGCGTAAGTGTCCCCAGAGTGCAGGCAGGGAGGACCGTGGGCAGGTGTTGGCAGGGCGGGGGTGGCACGGGGGTGGCACTGGTGGGCAGTTTGGGGCTGGGAGGGTGCCAGCACAGAGCTGGACGGGGGTTCTGCTGTGTGGGGCTAAGGGGGGAGCTCAGCTCCTGAGAGAAGGCAGCTGGGGGCCTGGGCAGGATTTGGCAGCATCGTGGGAGATGTGCTGCCAGAGGAGGGTCCTCAAGCCATCTGGACATGTTTGGTTTCTTTTAAACATAAATGATATTTTTATATAAAGCTTGTTCTGTTAACCCTTCAGCAGCAGAGGGGACCTCCCCACAATCTGTGGGCACTGGGGAGGGGAGGCTCAAGCTCTCTGGCTCCTTCCAGCCCTGGGTGGGAGCAGTCACATGCCCCCATCAGCTTGAGGGGGCTCTGGTGGCACACGCCCAAACCCATCCACCTCTCAGGAGCGTAGCATCAGGACCTGACCACAGGGCTCACCAGCACTCCCATGTCTGTGTAAACAGCAGGGACAGTCTCAGGCAGGTCCAGCATGCCAGGCTCCTCAGAGAGACAGATGAGGGAAAGAGCATTTTTTTTTGGGAAAAACATTTTTTGCTAAGCAGAGGAAGGTGACTCTCAGTCTGCTGTGGCCTGAGGCCGGGCAGGGATGCCTGGGGGTGATGGGCTCTGGCCACATTCCCTGCCAGCTGCCAGGGAGAGGAGAGGATAATCCAGCACTTGCCATGGGTTTCTCTAGGCACCATTAAAGGGTGAGCAGTGTGGAGATGGGTTGCAGGGCTGAGGTGTGGCCCCTCTGAGCACCCTAACTCTGCTTTCCTCACCCTGCCTTTGCCATTGCAGGTGCACCAGCTGCCTCTCAGCCAGGTGGAAGTGTCACTGGTGCCCCTCTGCCTACAGCTGCGTCTCCAACCGCTCGCAGTGTGAGGATGCTCTGCGGATGGAGGTGAGCGTTGCCCCGTGCTGCTCGGCTCCCAGCCTCCTCCAGTGGCCCTGCCCTGTGCCCTGCTGGCTCCTGTCCTGTGCCAGGGCCTGGGGAGCCCTGCAGGGGCTGGCACACTGGCCCTTGGGGCACTGGGTGCTCTTGCTGCGTGTGCTGCTGGGCACTGCTGTGCTGCTCCTGCCAGGGACTTGGGGTGCCAGTCCAGCAGTGACACTGGGTGACATCAGGGCTGTGGGGCCACCTGGGGACTGCCCTGGCTTGGTCCTGGATTAGCAAAGGGCTCACTTCCTTGGATCCCCTGCTCCAGAGGTACACTTGGGCTGGAGGCTGACCTGCTTGGGCATGTTTGTTTTCTCTCTGTGCCTCCTGCTGATCTTGTGAGCAGCAGAGGTGCTCTGTAGCCCTGGAAACACGGTGCTTTCATCGTGCAGTTGGAGCTTTTGGTAAACAAACCATTGCTGGTGCAGCTGCACCTGAGCATGGCTCTGCAGGGAAAGCTGCATCCTACCAGCTCCATCTGCAGCATCTTGGACATTCTGCCTGCTTCCTCTGATCCAGATGTGAAGGATATATTCAGCCAGAAGCTCTATTTCTGGTGGCTGGTGAACAGCAGGAGAAGGGGCTGCAGGATGCCAAGTTAATCAGTCCTCTAAAATGTATTTCTCTGGGAAGCTGTGCCAGCTCTGGTGACATGTGAGGACTCACCAGGCCAGGGGAGGTTTTGCTTGAAATTGTAGCTGTGCTGGTTTAATTTTAACTCTTTTTATTTCCTTGGAAGAGGCTTGGGAATGAAATTTCTCTCCAGTTGTTTGCTTTGCTGTTTTGCGTCCCTTATCACGTTCATCTCTGTTATTAAATCTCCTTGTTTAGGCAGCACCAACTATGCTTGGTTAGATAAGTGTCCTGATGGAAGTGAAATATTTTTTCCACAGTCAAACATGCACTTCCAGGTAGTTCCCTGACCCCTGCCTAGGTCTGGGGAGGGCAGGAGAGAAGTCTCCCCCTGACTGCATATCTGGTCCCAGGGATGTGTCCAGCTGCAGGGATGTGTCTGAACGGGCATCCCAGCACTGGGAGGGCAGGCTCAGCCTCTCCTTGGAGCAGCAGCAGCACTGGCATCAGTGGAGCCACAGCAGGATAACCTTTAATGCAAGCAAGAGGAAATCTTGCTTGCTGCAAATGATTCTGCATAATGGACCAAGTATTGTGTTGTCTTTTAGCCCAATGGCTCCACTGTCACAGGCATTACTCTGGATGTACCCTGGGGCCATGCACAATCTGGCTTCATTTTTGCTGTAGTTTCGCAGTGTGATTTACATCTCATGAGAGAACAGGACGGGTTTGTCACATAGACTGGAATTCTGAGTCCGCTCCAGTGTCTGAGACATCAATTTAAAACAAGAACAAAAGTAAGGAGACAGATGACCTTTTAAAATAATTTTTCCGTTTCCTTTAAGCCTTTCACTGCAGCTGCCCTACGGCTGCAGCCCCTCACTGAAGCCCTGCAGCTGCTCACCCCCTGTCCATGCACAGGCAGCCTGTGCCCTGCAGTGCTGCCATGCAGGGCGGAGGCCCTGGGGCACAGACCCTGCAGGTGCTGCCAGGAGTGAGCAGGGCACTGGGTGCAGCATGGCCCACAGGGCTGCGAGAGGCTCACATTGGTGCATCTGCCATTGCAGGAGGCAGTGCCTCCTTTCAGAGTTATTCTGGCCCTGTCACGGCCAGAGTGGCAGCTCAGGTGCAGGTACACGCTCACTGTGCACCTGGCAGTGCCCATTTCCCAGTGAAATTAATCTTATCAAGGACTTTGATGGTTCCTCTTCTCTTGTTGCTGAGGATGCTCAGCATGCACCCACCTAATCCCTTTTTTTTCCTTATTTTTGTACCTAGCAGAAGAAAATTGACTGTCCTCAGATAGTACCTGCCCCTCTGGAGCCAATGCCCACGGGTGTATCTCAGAACATCATGATCTCACTGGCCAATGCAACTTTCGCTAAGGTAAATGAGTTCCTAAAGGCATTGGGAAGGTTTGGACAGGTGTTTGGGGGAAATAAAACTCCCTGTTCCCTTGTGGGTGTGTGCTCCACCACAGAGCATGCCACTGTCAGCTCTCCTAACCCCACATCCAGCCCGGCCCCAGTGCCTGTGTGAGGAACAAGGACACAGCTCTGAGTGAGGGGCAGGGAGCCCTGTCTGAGCCACAGTGTTTGAGTACAGCATGGAAGCATTGTTTAACTTCAGATTTTCAGAGCTCATTTGGCGTGAAAATGTCTTTCAGGACATCACTACAGAGCTTGTTTGATGTGAAAAAGTATTTTTGTGAAATTTTCTGACATGCTAATTCTAACAGCAAAAAGCGGGAGTGGACATCAAATGTTGCCTTTGGAGATGTGCTGCATGCCAGACAGGACCAGAGGAATTTGGGGCAAAGAGGCTGAGCACTGGGAAAGTGCTTGAGTAAGCCCTGGTGTTTGTAGAGAGCTGCCCTGAGTAATTTTGGCTCAGAACAGCAGGGCTCATGGGGCCAGGTTTGCCTTGCCCCTGCTGATGATTCCAGCATCCTGGGCAGCCAAGTGGCTCCTTGTTCTTCAGCAGAGGAGAATTCTGGAGGTGCTGGTGGAGCTGTTCTGGCATGCTGGAGGGTGCCGTGGAGGCACCACTCCCACCGTGCCGCCTTGCCCTCAGCACAGGGCAGAGCAGACCCTCGTGCCTCTATGGGGTGTCCTTTTCCTGCACAGCTCCAGCCTCCAGGAAGGAGGCTGTGACCTCTGCAATCAGCAAAACAGGGTGAGAAATCCTTCTTCCTGTCTGGATGCTGGAGGTGGCTGAGGAGGAAGCAATAGTGCATGGAACCCACAGGAAACGGAGTCAGCAGGAAAGGGGCAGCAGGAGAGGCTCTGGCAGTGTGACTTCCTTCCATCACCTTCTGCTCATTGTCCCAGGCTGCCGGGCAGGATTTCTTCTGCTTCCCTCTCTGGAGGAGCTGGCGAGTGCTGCTGAAGCTGGGAGCCCCAGAGCCGTGTGCCCAGCCCCTTTGCTGCAGCAGGGGCACTGCAGGGCATGGGGCCAGGGCTGGGGGCAGCCCGCAGAGCCAGAGCTGCTTGGGCGCAGGTGATGCGCTGGGCAAGGTTCTGCCTGGGTGTTTGCTGAGCCAGCACTGCCTGCCAGCAGCCTGCTGCTTCCCTCCATGTCTTTTATCAGATCTGCCAGTTTTCAAAGGGTAGTTAGACCTCAGTAGTGGTATAGCATCAACTGCTTGGAGATAGGATTTTTTTCCTGCAGGATGCAGGCATGGCAATAATTTGGTGCAGGATATCATCCTTGTGTTATCAGGACAACAGCACAGAATTCTGTCTTTGAACCTGTTCTTGGCTGGGTCATGTTTGAATTAGAGATTTGCTCAGTGTAGTTGTTGGGAGGAGGAAGAGGAAGGTGACTTTGAGCCCAAATCACTGACTGGTTTGGGCTGGTTTGGGGAAGGTGGCCTGGGACAATGTTGGCTCTCAGTCTGTACTGCAGCAGGAGTTGCACACACCTCAGCCCAGAGGAGCTGTTGGGGTTACAAGAGCCCAGCCAGGCACATCTGGACTGTGTGTGCTGTGGGCCAGGCACAGCACCTGCTCTGCACCTTTGGTGTCAGGTACTGATTTCCTGTTTGACTTGGGCAGAGTTCAGGTGCCAGTGACAGAATCAAGGTGGGACATGGCCCCTGCTGATGGACTGACAGACAGAGAACTGCACAAAATGGTTGTTGCAGCCGTTCTGCCCTTGTCTTCCCTCTCCTAGGAGACAGCTCTGGAGTGCCATTTTGGGGCAGACGGGACGTTTGAGGCGCGCTGGGTGAACTCCTCTGCCGTGGAGTGTGTGCACGTGCTGGTGAGTCCAGGGTGACCCTGCTTCCCCCAGGCTGGGGATCAGGTCTGAGGGCAGCAGGGTCTCACCCCCAGCCTCCCACGTGGCAGTGGACTCCACTTGCTCTCTTCCCTCCATCTCTCACTCCTGCTTTTGCCCCTCTGGGCTCTCTGCGTGCGCTGATGCTGGCGGGGCACACACATGTCACTGGTGCTGTGTCCCAGCTCTGTGCAATGGCTTTGGCCCTCCCTGGGGCTTGGGAAAGGGCTGCTTGTTTACCTTTCTAAATGGGAAGAGTTTAGTTCAGGCAAAAAATTTGGCCACCTTTCAGGATTGCTATTTCTGTAGCTTTTATTTTGAACAAGGAATTGGCCCGAGAAAATGCTGTGATGCTCACTGGAAAGCAGTGTGGTTGTTGGAGGGCAAACTGCACCTGCAAAATGCAGCAAACATTTGGGCTTCCACCAGTAGGAACATTGCAAGTGGAAGCTGGAGAAGAGCACTTTCCCATCACGTCACTTGTGTCACAGCCCCACACTGAGAATGTGCAGACAGTCCAGGCTGTTCGTTTTCCTGTCCATTTCTGCTAAAAATAGCAGCAACCCAGGGCTCTGTGCTCACCACGACATGCACTGTGTCCTGGTGCCCTTTATTAGGACTTCAGCAAAATTATTAAAACAGCTGTCCCACTTCTTCTGCTAAGGATAACACTCTTGTGTCTGGAGGAGCAGTGGTCAAAGAAGCCTTGCAAGAAAGGTCAATCCATGGGGGGTGTGTGTGTGTGTATGTAACCTCCTATTTGAATAAATTTCATAAGGTTTTGTTTGTTTTTTGTGTGCAGCTCCACACATCAGAGAAAAGCCATCGCTTCCCAGTGAACCTCCAGCTGAAGGACAAACCAGACAGATTTATCGACAGTCCAGAGATGATGACAGGTCTGAGTTGAAAATATTTTTATGCTTCTCTCATCTGGTTGGCTTGAGCGACTCTCAAACCTGGGCAGAGTTTATGGCTGCAGGAGAGAGACCGTGGCTCCAGTGGGCACAGTGCAGTTCCTTCTCTCAGGCACATGCAAAAAGCTCTGCTATTTACCCAGAGTCACCCCCATGAACGTGAGCCCAGAGCCCAGGCTGGCACCCACACATCCCTGTTACAGCCAGCCAGAGTCGAGCCCTGCCCAGGAGTGCAGGCAGCTCAGGTCTCACCTGCCAGCGTGCACGGCTCAGCTCACCTGGTGCTCCCATCGGGGTGTGAGCTAGAGAGGAATTCCTGCCGGGGAGAGAAGGGATGGGGCAGGGCTCTTCCCTCAGCTCTCACAGGAGCATGCCATCGAGGTTCCACATGCTGTGAAAACTGAGTCCTTCTTTTTGCTTCCTCTGCTAAGAAGGAATAAAATGTGTAAGCACATTTCACCCCTGGCCTGTTCTCTGTCTCTGCAAAGAGTGGCTGGATTCCCGAAAAAGCCCTTGCTACATCAGCAAACCGAGGAAGGCCGGCAGTCAGAGCCAAAGTGAGTCAGACTCAGGCAGGGTGGGCAGGCAGGACGGGCCCAAGGATCGGGCTCGGAGTGGGGCTGGCACAGCGGCGTGCCCAGCGGGGCTGGCCCAGCAGCGTGCCCACAGGTGCCCTTGCCAGGCTGCCTGGAGCAGCCCTGCCGAGCTCCTTTCGCCTCTCGCCAGGGTCAGAGCTGCGGCAGAAGGGGCTGATTTATCTGAGGTGCAGAGGAGGAGGAGAGCCCAAAGAGAGCTTTCCTTTGGAGGATAGCTGTGACAGGGAGAAGGACACGAGCACCAGCGACCAGTGACCAGGATAGAAAGGTTTCCCCATGGTAAACCCCTGCCAATGGAGGAGGATTATCTTGCAAAGTGAAAATACCTGGAAATACCAGCATGGACAGGCATGAGATCTGGTTTCTCTGCAGAAAGAAGAGGGCATAGTTTTGCAATACAGTGGCAACCCTGAGGAGGGGGGTGGGACATGGGGTTTTGGCTGTGTAGAAGACTCAGTTCTCTGTGTGGGTGGCGCTGGGAGCAGGAGCCACAGCAGAAAAAGCGTGGTGGAATTCCCCTCCTCCTGCATGGAGAAGGAGCTCGTTTACATAGGCCATGTTTGCATCCATCGGAATTGGCCAGAATATTTGGAGTTCCCACGGGACTGTTGTGCTGCTCTGGCTCCTCCTCGCTTTGCTCAGGCTGGTGTGAGTCACATTAGAGAGACTGCCTTGCATCAGAGATCTGCCAGACAAACATGGGCATCTTTTAAAATGTCTTTAATGAAATCACTGATGTTGTTGTTTGTTATTTCAATGTTTATTAGCTTTTATTTTACACTCTGTTTTGATAGTCCGTTGAAGAAATACAAGATCTGCTATTGGTTGGAAAACCACCAGTGTAATCCCCTGGGGAGACTGCAGATGACGTGGAATAAGCTTTTATTTGTGGAGAATGGGAGAGACCCCCAGTACCAGTGATGTTTTGTTAGCATGATGCAGGCAGTGGTGGTGCTGATGAAGTTTCATTAGCACAGCACAGCAGAGCGTTGAGGCTGAGGGACTCATTAGTTGCTCAGGAAGTGCCTTAAGATGCTTCTGTGAGCAGAAGTGCCAAATGTGTCTGTTTCTGTGCTTTATGTGCTGCTGCAAAGTCTCCTGTGGGGAAAAGGGTGTGAAAGCCATGTTTCCTGAGCATTTCTGACTGCTACCTCCATGGATACCCACACTTCAGTGGCAGAAGTCTTGAGGCTGGAGAGGAAATGTAACCCAGGGCACCAGCTAATGGAGATGTGAAGGCAGTATAAGAAAAACATATGGAAGTTGAGCTGAGCAGATCTGAAGGAAGAAGAAGTCAATGAAAGGGGTCTGCGGTCACAGGGGGAAGGAAAGAACTGTAAACACTGTACAAAGCATAAACTACCCCGTTTTTTGTCAGTGTGGAAGCAATGTGATTGCTTTCCTGGCAGGATGGAGCCAGCTTTGCCAAGCGGCTTCCCATGTGGATGCTGAGAGTTGGAAACATGTAGCATTAATTGACAAAAGGTTCCAAGTTTGGGTGTTGCTTGTTTTTCAAGGGGGAGAAAAAGGAAAAGAACGTGCTAAATTATATTGTAGTGTGAACAAGCGCCCAGGCCTTCTGGGAAATCTGCAGGATGGCAGCCAAGGGCTCCCTTGTCTTGCTGTGTGCTCTGCTGATCCGCTGGATTTCAGATTTTCCTGGGATTTACGTAGCGGGCAGGTGGTGGGAGCGGGGAGGGTTGGAGTGCCTCAGGCTAAGCAAAGCTGCGAGAGCCTCAGGCCTGGAGCTCACGCTGTCTTTGTCTCTGGTGCTCAGTGGAGGTGTACAACTGCGCGACCGGCAGTGCCGACTGCTCCCAGTGCCTGGGCAGGGAGGACCTGGGCCACCACTGCCTCTGGAGCGAGAGCAGCTCCAGCTGCAGGCTGCAGACCGAGCCTCCACAGGTCGCTGAGGCCTGCCCGCCTCCGGAGATTCGCAAGGTAACACCCGCAGGCAGCACGGAGGGTGCTGGCAGTGGGGCATGGCGTGAGGTGGCAGGTGGTGCCAAGGGTGGGACAGGCTGCACTGTGCTGCCTGGAGCAGGGGAGGATCTGCACATTGTCCCTGGCATGGGATGGGCTCCAGGCCAGCGCTGAATTATTCACTGGCTTTTTATGCTGTCAAGGACATCTTGCTAGTGACAGGATCCAGTCTTCATCATGTTAGAGGGAAAAACAACAGCAGCACAGTAATGGCCAGTCCCCTGTCCCCTCGCAGCACTGGGGTGTTGCCATGACCAGTACTCTGTCCCCTCATGACAATGGGGGCAGCAGCTGTACGGTGAAACCAGTGATGTAGGAGGGGGTTCAAAGCTGGTCTGTGGAAGAAAGCATGTTGCTTCCCAGATGTGTTTGCAGCTGAAGTGGTCCTTGACTAAACCCCACTGCTCAACACAGCAGAGAAGTGTGGTGGTTTCTCCTCCACTAAGCCGGAGCGAGGAGACCCTGGTGTTGGGTGCACTGGGCAAGCAGGAGTGTGAGGAGTGATTCTATCTGCTTCACAGGGCTCAGGTGGTGCTTGGACACCAGGATTGGCTCAGGGATGGAGGCCAGAAGCTCCTGGTTCTCCCCGACCCGGTCTAGTGGCAGGGGTCCCTGCCAATGGCATGAATCGTAGATGATCTTTGAGGTCTCTTCCAACCCAACCTATTGTGGGACGCTGTGATGCTCTGACCTTGTGCCCTGCCCCTTGGTGCTGCAGATCGAGCCGCTGCGGGGGCCGCTGGAGGGGGGCACGCTGCTGACCATCCGCGGGAGGAACCTGGGCCGGCGCTTCAGCGACATCGCGGGCGCCGTGCGCGTGGGCGCCGTGCGCTGCGCCCCGCTGCCACACAGATACGTCGTGTCTGAGACGTGAGTGGGGGAGCCAGGGAGGGAGCACGGCCCCTGCGTGTCCCTGGGCCAGGCAGAGCCAGCTGCCGCTGCCCTTCACCGCTGCCATCCGCCTCCTCCATCCACAGAGTGGTGTGCCAGACCGGAGAGGCTGCGGAGGCGTTCTCGGACGTGGTCACGGTCAACGTGAGCCGGGAGGGGAGGTCCAGGGAGCGCTACTCCTACGTGGTGAGTGTTCCTATGGTGATTCCTGTGCCCCTTAAAGTGGTGTGCAGCTCCCTATGCCTCCCCCACTGGCTGAGAAATAGGATCTACAACTACATCTTGGGGTCCTTAAGGAGCTGCTGAGGTGTCACCTCACCTGTGGTTACCTGTGTGGGGTGTGGCAGGGCCACAGCAGGATGCTGGCAGCACAGCCACGCTCCCAAACTCAGCTCCTGCAGGACTCTGTCGCATTCCAGCTCTATTGGCAATTCTCCTGCTATGAAAAGGAGCTCAGTTTTCTTCTACCTCTTTTGCTGAAGTGTTGTTACAACCTGTGAGATTTTTTGAGACTTGTGAAGCCCCTTTGTGCTGTGTAAGTTACATTGCATGAACTCACATTGTTTAGAACGATATTTTTGCTGCAGAGATTGTGTTAGTTTTTGCATGAAATAATGTGTAGGGATTACACGGAAGCTAACCCCATGTCACTGTGCAATGAAAAGCCCTTTATAACTTTGTGCTGTGCTGTTTCACAAAGATAGCTTTCATCTCTATAAACCTGGAGAGAAATCAAGCATTTTTTCTCTTCCCAACATGAACCTTCTTCTTGGACAGTATTCATGGACAGCCATGCTGGGTGGGTGCTGAGAGCACGTGCAGTGCTTGGAGCCTTTGTGCCTCCATGGCAGCTTTAGCTGGGGCAGGACAGTCTGTGCTGCAACTTGTTGGCCTGGGAGGAGACCTGGAGCCCCAGAAAACACTGATTCCTGATGGCCATTGTGAGGGATTTGGGGCAGATCATGGAGTGTGATTCTCCCACCCTGAAGCCAATGACAGATTGGGTGTTTGTTCAGGGAGTTGAGAGCATGCAGCCAGCACAGGCATGGCACACCCCAGCACCCAGCAGAGCCAGGCCTGACACTGCATGGGGAGAGGCTGAGGAGCAATGGCACAGGCAGGCCAGTCTCAGCAGGAGTTCCCAGATCCCATTTCCACAGTTTCCAGGTGTCCAGGTTCACAGCCCAACAGCCCCCTTGGTTTGGGGATCCTCAGGATGTGTGTGCTGAGCTGGCACATCCCTCACTGCTGGCTGAGAGGGGGGAGAGGGGCCCCAAGAGTGGAACAGGGCTGGGCAGCTCCTTCACCAGCTCCTAACATGCGAGGAAAAGCCTCTCAGGAAACACCTGTGGAAGCACCAATGCTGAACAAAGCCCAGCCTGACCTCAGCCTGGGTCCATGGCAGCCCTGCGCCGGCAGCTCCGGGGCAAGCTTAGGGAGCAGGCTTCTCCCTGGAGAGGGAGAGGATCCCTTCCTGCTTGGGTGGCACAGTAGAAAACTGCTGTCTCTCTGTCTGTCTCTGTTTGTCTGTCTTGTTTGTCTTAGCAAAGCTTGGAGCAGACATGAGGGAGTGCCCTGCCTTGTGCACGTGTTGGGGAGGGACACTGCATGATGGAGCTGTGTCACACTGAAAGTAGCTTTCATACCATGTGCAGACCAAGCAACACTCCTGTTTTCTTGGTTTTCCTCTCCCATCTGTGGCATGCAAATGGAGTAGCCTATACCATGTAAGGCTGGTCTTGGTGAGACCTGAGCTTGGGCATTGGTACAGTTGCCTGGAAAAGTTTAAAAGCCTTTCAGAATGAAGATACTTCATGAAATACCACATACTGTTTGTGTGCTACATCTTTCAAAGTCCCCATTATACATGCCTAGAAGAGACAGAATTCAGCTGTAATTGTACTGAGGAGGAGGGAGAGGCCTCCTCAGGACATTATAGCAGGCTGTGGATGAGCTGGATTTGCCAAAGCTGGGATAGAGGTGATTGGTGCTGGCAGTGCACCAAGAGCAGCAGCCCCTGGCTCTGCCTAAGGGGAAGGGCTTTGGGGAACAGGAGTAATCCTCTCTGCTGATGCTGTAGCTGTACTTATGAATATGTGGGTTAAGGGCCAAGGCCAGGAGACAGCTGCCTGCAGACACCAGAGAAATAGAAATTAGCAAAACAGATCTGGTGGAAATGGGTGACGGTCAGAACTGACAGAGGAGATGTCAGTAGAGGAGCAAAACCATCTGAGTGTAGGACAAGGGCAAGGGTAGATGTTAACACAGGGGTTTGTGTGTTTGACTGCCGGGCAAGGCGTTAACAGCAGGCTCAGCCTGCACTGCACTGCCCACCTGCAAGGGCCGAGGGTCTGCTCTGCATGAGCGAGGGATGGGCTGGGGTGGGTCTGTCTGAGAGGGAGCCACCAGTGCCCTGTGGAAGGGTCTCAGGATCATGCTTTGCTCTGCCCTGGCTATCCTGCTCAAATGGAGCAGGGATGTTGCCAGCAGCCTCTCCTGGGATGCCTGTGAGCAGACAAGAGGGCTCAGCGCCATGTGAGTTATCAAAGCCTCCAGCTCATGAATCTCAGGAAGATTTCCAGGGGCTGCAAACACAGATAACATACACGCTAATTTAGGCTGCAAATGGCAAGAGGCAAAGTAACTTCCTCCTCAGTTCCTGTTGCCTCAAGAGATGCAGATTTGAAGCTTCCTTAGCAGGGGTCTGGTATTCAATTATCTAAACCCAGGTGGCCATTTTACTGATCTCAAGGCCATCGTCCAGTGGGGCTTTAACATTATCCTTGCATTTAGGAGGACATGGATCTAAAAGGGCTGAGATGGTGAGGGAAGTAATGAGTGAGAAATTTCCTTTTATTGATGGACCTTGTGCTGTCACTGGCTCTGGACCTCCTGCTGGAAATCTGAAGGGAATGGTGAGATCCTGGGCTCCTGTTTGGCTCCATGTTTCATTTACAGCAAGTATTTAGGGACCAATGAGAGTCACAGAGGTTTTATTTGATCTTACTCCTTAGTGTTTGTATCGCTTCTCTTTTTCTGAAAGCTTGCCAGCAAAAGCTTTTGCTGTGCTGCTGTTTGAGCCTTACAGTGCTGGAACTCTTACTCAAACTTCTGAATCAATTCCCATGTACAGTGTGGAATATCCAGCTGCAGATTTACCAGACTAGAAAACAGATTTCCCCTTTGTTTTTAGCTTCCTGTGGTGCAGTCCATAGCTCCTCTGAATGGCCCAAAGGCAGGAGGAACAAGAGTGACCATCAGAGGCAGCAGGCTGGATGTCGGCTCAGAGCTTCGTGTCCTCATCAACTCCTCCAAGCAGTGCACGGACCTCAGGTGGGAGCAGGGCTGGGGGCTGGCACTGGGGTAATGATGAGAGGTTGGTATTGTCCCCCAAGAAGTCAGGGAGAGCGAGGGTTTTGGTGGGGGGCACCACTGCATGCTGGTGTGGCATCCCCTGCCTGCCCTTCCCCTGTGTGTGCTCGGGCCCAGCACTGGGTGCTGAGCTGGGAGCTGCCCTCAGCAGGCCTGCAGGAGCAGCTGGGTGGCGTGGCACTGGAGCGAGTGACATGCCAGCCAGCGTGTCCCCCTGTCATGGGGGGCTGCCAGCTGCCTGTCAGGGTGTGAGGCCAGGCTGCAGCTCGCCCTCCTGTCCCCGCAGCCGCACGGACAGCAGCATCACCTGCACCATGCCCGCCGCGGAGCTCACCGCGGCCGTGCCAGTCTGTGTGCAGTTCGAGAACAAGTCCTGTGCCAGCCACAACATCACTTTCAAGTATGAGAAGAACCCGGTTATATCAGACATCAACCCCAAAAAGAGCCAGATCAGGTGAGAGCCTGCCCTAGCTGAGGCAGCCTGGGAAAGAGGGGGTCAGTTCCAAGGGGAGAGGGTGGGGACAGGGTCCTGCCAGGAGAAAGCGGCTTCTCAGCCCTGGGCTGGACAGGTATAGAGGGCACCTTAGCTTGCTTTTGGGGTGCTCCAGGGTAACCCCAGCACAGAAGAAGAGGTGTCATACACCAGGACTGTACATAGCTTATTTTGATGCATTTACAAGTGGAAAAATGTCAGCCTTGGTAACAATACTGTGCACACCTCATGAGTGTTTTGGGTAGGCCCAGGTGGGGGCTCTATGAGACCCTGAGGATTTTTCTTGGCAGTAAAACTGCTGGAGGATGAGATTTGTAATTTTGGATTTCAACCTTCCCCGAGGTCACAGTATTTAATTTTTAAAGTGTGTTGCTTTTAGTTTCACATCTCAGTGAAGTTCTCAGACTTCTGTTCATTTGGATACCATAGTGAAATAACCACCCTCCTCACCTGTGGAGGCTGAAAAACCCAGGGCTGACTAGGAAATCTGGGAGGGCAGCAGGACATCGCTGAAAGCACAGCCAGAGCCTTGCAGGAGCAGGCTCTGGTGGTCTGACCCTCTTGGAACAAAGCTGCCTCTCTGTTCCCAAGCACAATGCCAAGGCTGCAGGCTGTGGGAATGCTAGGGGAAAGGCAGAGCCGTGACTCAGCCAGGCTTCCAACTGCTGAGCGGCAAGAGCAGTGTCTAAAAAGAGACAAGGGAAGAATGTCCTGCCTGCAGTCACAAAGGAAACCACTGGGGTGTTCCTCAGTCACCTTAGTCTGCTTCCTTGGTACTTAGAGCCGTTCCCAAATTTCAGAGAATGAAGATGGCAACTGCAGGCTCTCTCCAGCCTCTGGCATGGCTCTTGCAGTCTGACTGCTTCAGCACCTTGCTGGACTATTGACCATGAGGTGCCAATAACTCGTGTAAAAATTTAGCTGGTTCTGATTTCTCTTACCATATTGATAAAATAATCCATATAACCAAAATCTAAACCAATGCAAAATTGTACACTAGTCTGCAGATGTGACAGACTAGTGAGAAACTTGGGTCATAACTTCCTAGTGATATCCCCAGGCTTCAGAGAACCCTGGGACCTCGTGCCCGAAGTCACTGTGCCTGGAGTGCTCTTCAGATAACAGGACTTGTGAGTCTTGCCTGTTCCCTGGCAAATACTCCAAGAAAGTCAAATGTGATATGGGGAAGGTTGATCTAGGGTGCAGATGAGTGGTGATGGTTCTCCAGCCCTTGCTCTGCCTTGTGAACATTGGGGCTGCTCATTAATCTTGTTAGTTGACTGCACAGTGGGAAGCTCATGTGTTGCTTTCCCCCCAAGCAGATTCAAAACACAGCAATTTTCACATTTTGATCTAAATAATAACTTCCTGGAAGATGTAGGATGAGGGATGTTTCTCTCTCCAAGTCTCACAGTTCTGTGTGGGTTGCTGCAGGGCAGGGGCAAGGGGGGCAAGGGCAGGGGATGTGTCCTGGCCGTCACTTTACAGGTCACTTGCATGGCCAGTGGCCAGGATGCCTGCTGCATACCCTGGCATGCAGAGGCTGCTCTTCTGGACTGTGGGAAGTAAGGGGGACAGCTCACTGATGCTGGAAGAGGCTCCCCCCTTTCCACCAGAGCATCTATTCCTCCTTCCTTCCTTTCTTCC
The DNA here is from genome assembly GCF_035770615.1 of Melospiza melodia melodia. Taxonomy (NCBI): domain Eukaryota; kingdom Metazoa; phylum Chordata; class Aves; order Passeriformes; family Passerellidae; genus Melospiza; species Melospiza melodia. The sequence continues at coordinate 31,009,943 of NC_086203.1, read as the reverse complement.
GTGACACTGTGGTAGCTGTGTAGGTAGCTTCCTACTTCTGCTATAAGTAGAAGACTTTGGCCGTTGGGTCACATTTTCTGCTCAGGCAGCTTGGAAACATCTCTGAGAAAATGATGGGAGGAAGATGCAGCCCTCGCATCCCACAGCTGCACTGTCCTCTGCAGTCAGCCTCTCTTTCTTCCCTTGTGGCAGCGGGGGCAGGATCATCACGCTGGAAGGCAGAGGCTTTGGGCTGGTGCAGAACGTGTCCATGGCTGTGCGCGGCATCGGCAGGGAGCACACGGTGGGTGTGTGGGCTGGCTGTGCCCCGTGTGGGCAGGGCTGTTCCCCGTGTGGGCAGGGCTGTGCCCCGTGTGGGCAGGGCTGTGCCCCGTGGGCAGGGCTGTGCCCCGTGTGGGCAGGGCTGTGCCCCGTGTGGGCTGGCTGTGCCCCGTGGGCAGGGCTGTGCCCCGTGTGGGTTGGCTGTGCCCCGTGTGGGCAGGGCTGTGCCCCGTGTGGTCGGCTGTGCCCCGTGTGGGCAGGGCTGTGCCCCGTGTGGTCGGCTGTGCCCCGTGTGGGCCGGCTGTGCCCCGTGTGGGCAGGGCTGTGCCCCGTGTGGGTCGGCTGTGCCCCATGTGGGCAGGGCTGTGCCCCGTGTGGGTTGGCTGTGCCCCGTGTGGGCAGGGCTGTGCCCCGTGTGGGCAGGGCTGTGCCCCGTGTGGGTCGGCTGTGCCCCGTGTGGGCCGGCTGTGCCCCGTGTGGGCAGGGCTGTGCCCCGTGTGGGTCGGCTGTGCCCCGTGTGGGTCGGCTGTGCCCCGTGTGGGCCGGCTGTGCCCCGTGTGGGCAGGGCTGTGCCCCGTGTGGGTCGGCTGTGCCCCATGTGGGCAGGGCTGTGCCCCGTGTGGGTCGGCTGTGCCCCATGTGGGCCGGCTGTGCCCCATGTGGGTCGGCTGTGCCCCGTGGGCAGGGCTGTGCCCCGTGTGGGTTGGCTGTGCCCTGTGTGGGCAGGGCTGTGCCCCGTGGGCAGGGCTGTGCCCCGTGTGGGTTGGCTGTGCCCCGTGTGGGTTGGCTGTGCCCCGTGGGCAGGGCTGTGCCCCGTGGGCCGGCTGTGCCCCGTGTGGGCAGGGCTGTGCCCCGTGTGGGTTGGCTGTGCCCCGTGTGGGCAGGGGTGTGCCTGCTCCAGCTGTGAAGGTGCGGGCCTGGCCGTGCCTCGGGGCGGGCTGGGAGCGCTCTGGGCTGGGTTCTGACGGGCTCGTGCTCCTCTTTCAGCGCTGCAAGGTGCACACGGACACGGCCATCACCTGCCCCTCTCCAGCTGCCTCCAACGTCACTGCGGGGACCAAGCCAGCCCCTGTGGATTTCTACCTCAACGGGCGCCTCTACACTGACGAGCGCTCGGCCCTGGATGAGGAGATGTACCCCGAGGAGGCCCTGCACGTCAGCAAATTCAGCCTGGGCTACTACGCTGACCCCCAGTTCTCCACAGCCAAGAAGGAGAAGTGGATCAAGCACCATCCTGGCGAGCCCTTGACTCTGGTCATACATGTAAGAGGGTGGTGGTTACAGCTCTGCTTCTCTCTGCGTGCTGCCATCTCCACCCTGGGCAGCTCCTCAGTCCTAAGTACCAGCACGGGGACTGTCCACAGACACAGGACAGAGAAAGGTGTGGATGGGAACTGGGGTGGCAGGAGCAGCTGATTTTGGCTCAGCCTGCAGCTTCTGCACCTCTCCACCCCAGGAAATGGTCTGGGGATGCCTTCTCAGGCATGATGCCAGAGAGCTGCCTGGGGAGGGTGCTCTAGCAAGGGGCTAAATGAAATACTGGACATGTGGAAAAGAACTACAATGCCCTGGCCTGAAACCAGGCAGGTGCTGCAGAAGGGCCTGACGATAGGTGTTTATTCCTGCAGTAACAGATCATTCATTCTTCTCTTTTGGCTACTGTATTCAGCTCAGTGCACAAGGAAGTTGGGGTGCAGAAGCTGATTGGCCTGGACAATGAGCAATAGTAATTCAAAGGCCATTGTTTGCTGCAGGATATCCTAATGGTTTGCAACGTGCTCCAGAAATGTGCTCCCCCTTTCTCAGGTTTTGCAGGCGCATCCCCTGGCTGTCCCCTCCTTTGTACATCCTTCCCCCCTCCCAGATGGGTGCTTACATCCTTATCTTCCATGCACAGCAGGCCCGATCAAAAGCAGATTTTTCCAGGTTCCATGAGGGGCATGTTCATCCTATGCCCCATGCTGAGTGAAGAATGGGAAACAGGAAAATGGGGAATGGCCTGGTTTTGGCTTTCCTGCAGAGTGCTGGAAAAATGTCCTTGGTGAGGGAGAGTCTTCCCAGGTCTGCAAAACAGCAGGGAATATGGAAAGTAAGGCAGGAAGATCGATTGCCATTCTGACTGCTATGCTGCAGCCTGACATCCTGATTTTTTTCCTGCCTTTAGAAAGAACCTGACAGCCTGGGCCTGGAGAGCAATGAATACCAGGTGAAAATCGGCCTGATCTCGTGTGAGATCCAGATTGTTTCAGACAAAGTCATCCACTGCTCCATCAACGAGTCGCTGAGCTCCTCGGAGAGGCAGCTGCCGGTGACGGTGAGTGGGCTCTGCGGGCAGGGGGGTCCCTGCACACCCCTGCCAGCTCCAGCTCACCCTGCACACCGCTGCCAGCTCCAGCTCACCCCGCACACCCCGCACACCCCTGCCAGCTCCAGCTCACCCTGCACACCGCTGCCAGCTCCAACTCACCCCGCACACCCCGCACACCCCTGCCAGCTCCAGCTCACCCTGCACACCGCTGCCAGCTCCAACTCACCCCGCACACCCCGCACACCCCTGCCAGCTCCAGCTCACCCTGCACACCCCTGCCAGCTCCAGCTCACCCCGCAGGAGGCTGCACAGGGGAACAGGGGCCAGAGCAGGCTGTGCTGCTGCAGGGGCCGGGCTGAGGGCTGCTCCGAGCCAGCACTGCCCACTGAGCTCCAGCGCTGTGCCCGGGGACGCTGCTCAGCTCTGAGAGGCACACTGAGGCCTCAGGCATGTGAGGTGTTGTCGCCTGCACTGATTTCCTGCTCCTCATGGGATGTGTTTGGGGATTTGCTTGCAGCTCTAAGCCATCAGCTCTGCCCCACCAGCAGCAGGGCTGTGAGTGGCCATGAGAGCCCAGCCTTCACCCAGCTGGGTCCCTGACGGGAGGGTGACGGCAGCACTCAGGGCTTCCAAAGGCCGCTGCTTTCTCGCTGCTGAGTTCAGTGTTCAGGGCTGCAGTTTCTCTTTGTGTCTGCAACTGCCCACAGTTTGTTACTGTCCTGTTTTCCAGAGGGCTGGACTGAGCTGCTGTGCTTGCCTCAGTTTCCCTCATGTCAGACCCAGCCCGTGGCCGCGCAGGGATGTGACCATGGCTCTGTGTATCTGGAGAGAAAATGCCTCTGGCCCCATGGGAGACCCCACTGCCCTCTCCCAGTCCGTGTGCCAGCAGGGGATGGATGGGGGCCTGAGGCATGGGCAGGGAGGGCAGGGAGAGCTGGAGGCAGCTGCAGAGCTCTGGAGCTGGGCTGCCCAGGAGAGAGGCACAATGCACTGCCAATTTGCTGGCAGGATTGTCCCGTTTACTGCCAGCAGTCTGAGGTGTATGAAATTCTGTTGCAAACTGGAAACATGGAAATGCAGAAGTAACAGAATTTCTTGAGTCATCTTAAAAGGAATTTTAAATGGGGTAATTTTAAAATATTTTTTTGTAAGAACTGAGAAACAGGGGAATTCCTTTGTGGAAGAAAAGGAATTTTTGAGTTTGCTAGTCTTGGTGTGACATTAACCAACCACGGCAAGTCCCCAGGAAGCAGGAGAGTGATACCCAGCCCTAAATATCACAAGGGTGTTCAGAGTGCACCAGCAATGAAGGTGCAGCTAGTTAATCTGCTTATATTCATACCTGTGCACCCTTACTAAACCTACAGGTGTGGCTGGGGCCCTTGCCTGTCATTCCACGAGTGGCTGCTGCTTTGTCACACACAAGAAATGGCTTTGGTGACACAGGGCAGGATCTGCAGGGGCCTTGCCTGGCTCGCACTGAGTGTTGAGTAGAGCTCTCCAGCTACACTAGAGACACTCGTCAAGACATTCAGGCTCATCTTTGTTTATGACCAAACAGTTTAAGCATTGAATTAAACAGCAGCTGAGGGATTTTTTTTCTCTGAAAAATGCAAAAGGCTGAGCTGGTGAGGGAAGAAAGACTCAAAACACCTTAAGGAGCTACCTCATTGCAGCATTTCAGAGGGAAAAAGTGGAGATCCTGAGGCTGGGCATGTGGCTGTGAGGCTGCTGCGTAAACCTGCCCGGGTGCTCTTGCAGTGCTGTGGCTCCTGTCCCTGGCCAGCACCATGGCTCTTGGACAATGTGCCAGGGTAGAGACCAAAGCTCTCAGTGCCTGGAGCCTTCCCCTGGCAGCAGCCATGCCCTCACCCATGCTCCCAGAGCTAGGGCCGGATTTCCCTCAGGATGGAGCTGTGTGTCTGGTGGTGCAGGTGGTGGGAAGATCCTGCTTGTGGGACAGCTTTGGTCCAGTGGCTGAGAGCTGCTGGAATTTCACCCCAGTGGGCACCTTCCCCAGAGGCATTCCATGACACAGGAAATCAAGATTAATTTTGATTAATCAAGTGATTAATTAAAATAATAGTATATTGGAGCTCTTTCCTACCTAATTTCAAGGTTTTTTTCTCAAGTTTCTCTCACTTCTCGTTCCTTGGGAGAAGTGAAACTCACATTTCCAGAAGCGAAAGCCTTGTGTGGTCATGAGTTTTCCTTATCAGATGATGCTGTGGAATCCTTTCATCCCAAGGGCCCAAAGAGCTGTTTGTAAACGGCACCCAGTAACTTGCCAGCCTGTGATGTGTGCTGGCCTCTTCCCTTCTGGAGATCAGGAGACCCAAGGACTGAGCTCCAGTGGTTTGTGCTTGTTGTCACAAGAAGTACAGGCTGGGAGCAGAGCCAGCACCTTCTGACACCCCTTTCACTGCTTTAGCCACAAGATCATTACTTGTCTATGGTCTCGTTTATTTTTATTCCATTAGTTTATTTGTATTTCAAGGACTTTAAAGTTGCTTAACCCTACTTCTTCTGGGTGGCAGCTGTTCTGATTTGGGAGGAGAAAGGCGAGTGCAGCAGGGCTCCAAGGGCTGTTCAGAGCCATAAAGAAGCTGATGATCAGTGGTAGTGATTTTCTAGTACGAGCAGCACAGGCAGCCTTGTGCAGTGCCAGGGGCTCTCCAGAAAAGGGCTGTCTCTCCTGGGGCAGGTGCAGTGGGGCCATGGGACCTGCAGTTCTGCCACCAAAGCCCCGTGCTGGCGCTGGGCTGGCACCACTGCAGCATCACAGCCTGCTGGTGTGGCCTTGGCACGCCCAGAGCATGGGAGGGAGCTGGGCTCCCTGGAGAGTGCCCAGGGTCTGGCAGTGAGGGGCACAGCCTGGCTCTCGCTCAGAGTGAGGGTCTGCTGAGTGCTGCCCTGTGTCCCTCCCTGCTCCCAGCCTGTGGCAACCTGCTGCTCAGCTCCTGCTTTTCCTGCCTCCTTCTCCTTCCTCAGATCCAAGTCGGAAAGTTTAACTACACAATTGCCATGCTGCACCTTGGGGGAGGAGAAACCGCCATCATTGTCTCCATCGTTATCTGCAGCATCCTGCTGGTCCTCTCTGTTGTAGGTAAGGGAAAGAACGAGGTGTTTCCAGGCTGTGGCAAGGTTTTTCTCTGTGCATGTGGAGGTGTGAACTCTGAGTGCTGCAGTTGTGCAGTACCTGAAGCTAGTCTGGGTGCAGCAGGTATGGCACACAGCTTGTGCCAGGACCACAGCTCCCTGCAGCACAGAGCTTTTCCTGGCTGAAACCACAGCTCAACTCTGTGACTTCAACCTGTGATATTTATAAACTTACCCTTTCCCCCAAATACTCAGTAGTTACTATAATACAAAAGAAAGAAGGATGTGAGAAACTGATCTTGGTCACAGGCATGATTGTCCCAGACCATTCTAAAGCTGCTCTTAGGCCAAGATCCTGTCATCAGGAGCAAGCAGTGGCAGGTGTCTGGCCGAGTAGGAAGAGCAGAGCCAGCATCCTTAGCTGCAAATCTGAAGCAGGCACATGAGTGTACGTACCTGGCTGGAAGCTGTGCTGCACACCTTTGTCCTTGGGCTAGGGTCCCTGCTCATCACATGCCCAGAATGACTGTGCAGCAAGAAACCTGCCAGTTCACAGCAGATGAGGCTTTAGAGTAAGGATTTAATTTCTTTTTAACAGAGGCTCTAATGCACCCTATTTACTAGCTGTATCACCCATCATTAGAAACATATTTCTGGAGGCATGAGAAGACTGTCAGATATGAACACTGTAATACAGGTGGCAAACGTCCTCAATTCTGTATTCATTAATCAGCTGGAACACATTAATACACAGTTAAGCTGAATACCGACAGCCCAGACCTAAATTGAAGATGACAGTTACAGCATGATCATTAAATTCCAGCTGGTTCTACTTATTTACAAATAATTGACAACTGCCTGAGCAGATACCAGTCTGGTGGTAGGTGTGAAGCCAACTCTGGGCTTAGCTTTCTGCACTTGTGTCAGACAGAACTGCTCTGATCCCAGTTGCAGCTGCTCCTAAGCCCAGGTCCAAAAGGCTTATTCTCTTCCTCGTTTCCAGCTCTCTTTGTGTTCTGCACAAAGAGCCGCAGAGCTGAGCGCTACTGGCAGAAAACCCTGCTCCAGATGGAGGAGATGGAGTCGCAGATCCGCGAGGAAATCCGCAAAGGTAAGTCACTGTCTGGGTGCCGAGGAACCATGGCTAGGAGCAAGATGTCAGGTTAGCAGGCTTGAAGCAATTCACCTTGTGCTCTGTAGAAGTTTGTAGAACTATTTGTAGGAGAATTTCTGTGATCGCCTGTGAGTTTTTACAGGGTTTGGGAATGAGGCTCAGTGGCTGGAAGCGTGGCCCTGCTACTGTCCTGCTGCCTGGCTTGGACAAGCCACTGATCTCCAGTGCCACCAGGTTCTCTGCCCTGGGTTGATGGCCCTTGGCTGTGCCAGACGGTTGCTTGAAGGTCACACTAACCTTCAGTGTGCTTTCCTCTTGGGCGCAACAGAAACTGCAGCATGCTCCTCGTAGAGCAATGGCAGAAGTGTTCCAGGTGTTGGCACCCGCCACCCCACAGTCCATGATCATGCCACAGGCTGACATCCTGTGCTGAGGGCACTGGGGCTCCTGGGGCAGAGAATGTTCTGTCAAGCTGGGGCAAGGTGTACAGGCTGATGGTTAAACCCCGATGGGAATGTGCTGCTCAGAGCAAACGGCTTCAGCCCCCGCAAGGGCACGGCATGGCAGGGGCAGAGATGGGATGTGCTCTGCTTTCCAGTGCCAGCCTCTCTCGGCTGATGAAGGACTGGGCTCTCACCATCTGTGGGTCTCTTTGTACAAGGTTTTGCAGAGCTGCAGACAGACATGACAGACTTGACCAAGGAGCTAAACCGCAGCCAGGGGATCCCCTTCCTGGAGTACAAGCACTTTGTCACCAGGACGTTCTTCCCCAAAGTAAGGAGACAGCGCGTGTCACGGGCACCTCATTGCTCCCAGATATGTCCCACCCAGTTTAGGGCTCTGCTACAGGGCCTTTACAGTGTCACAAAATCATTCCACTGTTATGTATTTACTTGTCACATATTTCAACCTTAATTACCATCAAAAGTGGAGCCGCACCTCCTGGGGTGTCACACAAGATCAGGCTTGCTCGCACATGACAGAAGCTGGAGGCAGCTGTCCCAGGAGTTGCTCTGGCTTCCTGTTTGGGGCCATTGCACACCTCCTGTGAAAGAGCTCTCACACAATTACAGTGCTGGAGTCTCCTCCCGAGGGCTCCAGTGTCACCCCACTCCATTCAGCAGAGGCTGAAGGGTGGCTGAGGGGTGAATTGGCAATCAGGAGAGGGGCTTTTTGTCCCATGCAGGGTGCCCCCAAGCGTTCCCAGCAGCTCAGCCAGTCCTCGGGAGTTCTTTGGATGTCTCTGTCTCACCCTTCCTGCCTGTCCAAGGTTGTGTGCGTGGTGCTCCAGTGAGATGTCCCAGTCTGTGTGCCTGGGTCCTGCAGCAGACGTGCTGGTGCCGCCGCTCAGTCCCCGGCTGCTCCGCCTGTGGCTGTGTGCCCTTCACTGCGGCTGTATTTCACCCCCGAGGCACTTGTGTGTCAGTGCTGAGGACTGAGATGATGATTTATGACTGCAGAGTGTTTCATTAGTAGCTATTACTCAGGTTTTTCAGCTACCCAGTCTCCATATCTCTGCACACTAGAGGCTTTAAGATTCAGGCTTGTATATAAGTGCTAGATATTTAAACATTTATCCCATCTGTTTTAAAAGTTACATATGTTGAAACACCCAGAACTCCTCTATTTTGATATAGTCTTCTGTAAAGCTTTCTCTTCTGGGAGTTTTCTAGCTGTCACATTACTCTATTTGCAGTCTCCTTGCCCTCGCAGCCTTGCATCTGAGCAGACGTCTGCCTCCCCCTATCCTTGTGGTGTTTGCTCATTCAGGAGGCTCTTGCAAAGTGTTTCAAGGCTCCATAAGCCAGCCCCGTGCATGTCTTTGGAATGGGTGGCTTTAGTCCCAGTGACATGTCTCCCCATCTTATTCCCCTGAGGTGCACAGCCCACAGGTGCCCTCCCCTAACGCTGTGCTTGGTTCCAGTGTTCCTCTCTCTACGAGGAGTGCTACATCCTGCCATCCCAGCAGCTCAGCTCGCAGGTGGGCTCCCAGGTGCAGGAAACACATCCACTCCTGGTGGGGGAGTGGAAGGTGAGTAACCCACAAACAGAACCAACACTTTTGTGTATGGCTAACCATGAACACAGACCAGCACTGGATCAGCTTTGGCTGGCTGAAGAAGGCAGATCTGTGAATCTGCTCTTGCATGGAGAAGCATTGGCCTGGGATCCTTCCTGGCTCTGTAACCCTGCGGCTGCAGTAAGGTTTCCCTAGAACTTCTGAAAGCTGACCAAACCCAGCCCTCTTCACCTCTCCTTGTACAGCCACTAATTGTTTTGCTAGCCCTCAGCCACACTTGCTCCATCTGTCTCGTAGTGGGGAGCCCCAAACTGGCCCCAGTGCTCCAGGTATCCTCAGGAGTGCTGAACAGAAAGGAATGGCCACTGCCACTGACGCAGCTGGTGTTCCTTGCCAGCAAAGCTGCTGGCTGTGTCAGGTAGAGGGAAGAAGGGCTCTTCTACGTAATGTCTCTGTGCTCAGTAGGGCTGTCCCTGCCGTCAGGAGGGATAAAATGTGGAGGAAAACAACAAGCAGGGCTTTCTTAGTCTGCCTTCTAAATTTTTGTTCAGGTCCCTGAGAACTGCAGACCCAACATGGAAGAAGGAATTTCTCTGTTCTCCACCTTACTCAACAACAAGCACTTTCTCATCATATTTGTCCATGCTCTCGAGCAACAGAAGGACTTTGCTGTCAGAGACAGGTACAGGCTTCAGAACCAAAGACTTGTCTGGGACTGTGTGTTTCAGTGGATGGTTGAGTCACACTTGCCTACACATTTCTGCTAGAGATGGGTGGCTATGAACCCTGAAGTGTGCAAGCTGACCTGAGGTCCTGCAGCACTGAATGAGGGTTGGAACTTCTAATACCATTAAGAAGGATCATGAATATTGTCTGAAAGACTGCCTTTGTGTGTTGGGTATTTTAGTGCCGGTCAGCGCTTCAGTCTCATTGGGGCTTGAGTCCTGTATCATTCTGTGTTTCAGGTGTAACCTGGCCTCCCTGCTTACTATTGCACTGCATGGGAAACTGGAATATTACACCAGCATCATGAAGGACCTCTTGGTGGATCTAATAGATGCTTCAGCTTCCAAAAACCCCAAGCTTATGCTGAGGAGGACAGAATCTGTGGTGGAGAAGATGCTCACCAACTGGATGTCCATCTGCATGTACAGCTATCTCAGAGTAAGAGAACCAGTCCTGCTGTGGTGGGAGCAGGGAGGAGGGATGCAGGGGGTAGCGTAGGCCCTGACACTTGCTAGCAGTGCCACTCAAATGGTCACTAACACTTGGCAAATTGAATGATTCATGTGTAGGAAAGCAACCTGAAGTTCAGTTGTTTCTCCAGTTCTGCCCAGGATTTTGGTGAGCTTAGTCTTCATGGTAGCCAGAGCATGGATCAGCATTTTCACTGTGCTTGAGAAGAGCCATAGAGGACTGAAAAATAAGCAGAGTGGCTGGAGGTTTTGGGGCCCACGTGGTTTGGTGCTGTTTCTGTGGCCAGTCAGTGTGTCTGCCTCAGGAGGCTCAGAAGGGCCGAGGGCACCACGGCAGGGGCTGCTCTGTGTCAGTGCCCACTGGTGTGTGGGGCCTCTGATGCAGAGGCATCCTCGTGGTTCTGCACAGATCTGAGCAGGAGAGCTGGGGTGTCTGTCCCAGAAGGCTGAGGTCTTCTCTCGGTAATGAGCAGGAAAATGTTTGGCATCTCAGAGCCATCAGCAGTCCATCTGCTCAGTGCTTTATCTCCAACATTTGCCAGTTCTGTTTGGAATTCCCCAGAAGAATTGAGCAATAACTTAATTGATTCCACAGCAGTTAATTGGAGGATACCCCATTATGCCCACGGGAAGAGCCTTGAAAAAGCCTTTGAAAAAAAATCTCTTTTCCCAAAGTGTTGTCTGCATCCACAGAAGCAGTTCTGTATTGTCTGCATACATATTGTGATGTCTTCTTATCCCAGATGATCACTTTTTGTCCTAAAGCCAGTGGTTTTGTAGTTCATAATCTTTCATTCTAGCTGACACAGTTAGCCAGTCTAATAAAAGAAGAGTTACAGGAGTGGATGAGGATGACTGTGCCAGTGTAGCCCAGCTACCCACCCTGTAAGGATAGAAAAGAGAAAATTAGTAAATTTTTTTTTAATCTGCAGATTTTGTTCCTGTAGTTAGCCCTGGAGAAAAAAAAGTGCTGATTTTCCCTTTTGGGGAGGGGAGACCACATGTGAGGCATCTGATCCAGCTCCAGCTTGTGCTAAAAATGGACATTGTGCAAGAAGGCTTTCTCAGGGAAAAAAGAAAAAGAGGAAAGTGGAGCCTTATCACGTGGGCCTGAAGGCTTGAGCACATTACATGGCTCACTAATGGAGAAGAGCTCCACATGCAGGCTGGGCTGGGGCCGGGGGGCTGTGGCCATGCCCGGGGGGCTGTGGCCGTCCCCAGAGCTGGGCAGTGCTGCTGTGGGCTGTGGGCTGTGAGCTGTGAGCTGGCTTCCCCCAGCCCACAGAGCGAGGATGAGAACAGGGTGTGGTGGGAGCAGGGCTGTGAGGTCCTGTGAGGTGACCGGGTCCTTTGCAGAGCTGCTGGGCTGCTGGCTGAATGTGCATTTTCATCCACCTGCAGCAGGTTCTTGGCAGGGGCTAAGGCTACACACTGTGTTGGCAGTCCCCTCCGGGGCTCCCATGTCCAGCCTGAAGCCATGGCACTGCAGAGCGCTGCTGCAGCCTCCTTCCCGTCTCTGAAAGCAAATGCACAATCAAGTTGATTTCCAGGAGACTCTGATATCTCACACGCTCCACAGTGAGGGTGGGATCAGAGGGGACACTGAGCTGCTCCTGAAATACGAAAAGGGAAAATAATTGATCAGACAGGAGTGTCTGGAGAGAAAGTTTATCCCAGGTGACACAAGCCCAGCTGTGCAAAGGGACAGGAGCTTGATCCAGATCAGCAGAGCTGACATCTTCCCCACCACACAAATGAGGATGGAGCTGCTGTGGTGGAACAGACAGCACCTCCTTCCACACGGCTGGTGTCAGCTCAGGGCTGTGATGTAAATGGCAGTGATAGCCAAAGGCTTCCCATGTGCCTTGTGTTCCTAAGGATCAAACTCTGCTGCCTTCAGAGAGGCATTTCTTGGTTAAAAAGAAGGCTTGCCTGCCTGTAGCTCTGCTCTGTCAGACATGTGATGATGGGCCTGGTTTTCATTCCTGAATTATCCCCATTAATCACAATGTCTATTTGAAACAGCTGCTGTGAAAGTCCCCACCGTTGTGCAGTGGAAAAATTCCAAGTGCTTGTATTTTCCCTTGTAAGTCAACGCTACATGCTCAAAACATTTGTTTCGCATTAATGCTCTGCCTAACAGCCCGTCCATTTGTGTTTTGGGGGAAAATGATTTGAAGGAGCTGTCTTCAGCTGGGAAAGAGCTGCTGGCCACAGGCATTCGTGCCTGCACATGTGGAGGGCACCTGAAGGCGGTGGAGTCCACTGGCAGGGCTGGCTCAGTGTGGGAGGGGTTGGGATGGGCTGGCAGGGGCTTGCTGCGAGGCACGGGGGCTCAGAGGAGACTTGCAGCATTTGCACAATCAATGCAGAACTCTGTGGCTGCAGAACTGAATGAGAATCGTAGATGAAATGGTCCACGTCTCTACTTTGTGCTACAGTTTTGGTGGAAAAAGCTTTAAAAGAAAGCCTTCTCCATGAGCTACCATGGTACCATTGTGCCTGGCTCCTAACAGGGTTGGGGAGTTAAAGGAAAAGTAGGAATTTGGCTTTTATGTCTGGGTCCAAGCTTACCCAAATTTTGCTTGTGGGATGGAGGTTTTTCATTTCACAGAATGCAAACAGATAATTGTCCCAAATTTAGCAGGCACTTGTGATAAGCAGCTGTTTTCTGTGCTGTTCCTACCCTAGGCTCACCAAAACATTTTGGAAATGGCTGTAGTGTGTTCCTGGGAGGACATCTATAATAACTTGTCAGAGATGTGTTAATAGGGCAGCAGCATGTGAATCCAGTCTGTGCTCTAAACCTTTTTGTTTTCCCAAGCATATAAAACCGAAGCCCTCCCATGCTCCGTGTGCGTGGAACAGTTCAAGTCCTGCCAGCCTGAACTGTGCTTCCCATTACTGCAGTTATTTCAGTGCCCTGGGTGGCTTTAAGGGCCCATAACAGTTCAGTCAAAAATGAAAATGAAGTCTCATTAAAATACATTCACAATAGGAGGAAAAAAAGGCCCCAGACTGTGTTTTTTTAAGTATTTTTTTGTCCTGAATCAGCACTGATCTCTTCTGGTTAAACTTCCTTTCTCCTAACTAGCCAAGTCCAAAGACAGTTTTGATTCCTTTCCAGATGAGTTTTCCGAACAATGCTGGAGGTTTCACAAGTTTGCCATTTTATCTCTAGTCCCTGCCTGCCAGCCCTTCTTTTCCCGCTTTGAAATTTGCTGTCTGATTAGCACTTTTGCAGATTTCCCTAACATCCCACGGTTCCTGAGCCTGAAAGCCAAAAAGCCAAACTGAAATAGCATCTCAGCGGTGTAGCGCTGTGTGCAGTGGAGCTGTGTCCCCTGTGGGGACATTTGGCCCGGGCCAGTGCTGCCCGTGCACCCTGCAGTGGCTGCAGTGACCCCCAGCCCCACGGCTTCCAGGGCAGCCTCGTGTGAGCAGGAGGGTGCCCCAGGGCCAGCCTGACCCACGCAGCCCGTGCTCATTTCAACCCATAACAGCTCCCGTATCAGCAGGACTCGCCCTTTTTAAGGTTTCTGGAGACTGCAGTCTCCCTATGGCTGGAGCTGCCCATGGCAGGGATGGGAAGGCTCCAGAGCCCAGCCTTGAGTTTAGCCTCAGGTTTGTCCCTGCTCACATGGGACACAAACAGGGTTCCTGTTGGTAGCATGGCCAGTGTCAGAGACTGATGATCCCATCTGCAGGGCCAGCCAGTGGTGCCTGCAATTTGCAGTATGAGGGCAGTGGTACTGCAGCCCGAGGAGGTCTCCATGTCAGTGTTGTCCCCTTGTTATATCTTGCTTCTGCCTTTGTCTCCAAAATGAACTCTTTGTCTTCTGCACATTCTTCACTCCTTGTGATGCTCAGCTTCTCCACTTCCTGACTCCACACCTTCCTCTACATTCTGAAAGCCATGCCTTCCTGCATTCCAGCACCCACAGCCCTGCTCTGAGCCCATTTTGTGCTGCCTGCTCACAGGAGCGTTGCAGGAATCATTAAACCCCTGCAGCAGACCCAGAGAGCTTCCCAGTATTCATGAAGTTCCCCTTGACAAGGAAGTGAGTGCCCTGCTGGCACAGACGGCGTGTGCCCACTGACAGCCCTGCTGTATCACCCTATCATCAACCGCACCAAATGCAGCGCATCCAAATTGACATCGAACTAATTGCTTTAGCAATTAGCAATTTTATAGGGCAATTAGAATAAAAGAATCACCAAGTTTTAATTAAGAAGCAGATTGAACAGGATTTAGCAGTTCCTAGCTGAGAAATATCAAAACCGTGGGGTATCTGTTGTCTTGAGCAGGCTCTCAGATGGCAGGCCTGTGTGTGCAGGGGGGAGGCTCAGAATGCATAAATGTGCAGAATTTGCACTTGCCTCTTTGGAAGAAAATTGAACGTGAGCGTTAGGGAGAATGGGATGTACTCTAACACTGAAGAGTTCCTTAAGAAAATAGCTTTGTTTCCCTCGCACATCAGTGCGGCAGGCAGAAGTGGCTCAGAAATTTGGCATTAAACTGCGTAGCTGAATCACATCAGAAATAGATGCTCCCTGTTATATTTTTCGTTCTTGCTGCAGGAGTGCCGCAGTTCACCTCTCTCCCATGAACTTAGGTTTGATGAATGTAAAGAGTTAAATGGTGTGTTTGCCTGCTGTCACATGGGAACAGCTTGTTGACCTTGATCCTCTGTTTTGCTGTGATGAGGGCTCTGCTGTGGTATGAGAAGTATGAACGCTGGCTCCCAGAGCCACAGGCCCAGACTGTGGGCTGACTCCCATGGAGTTCAGTTCAAGCCAGGCTGTGCAATGAGGGGTTTGCCTGACATGTTCATTAGAAAGCTGGGTGCCCAAATATCTCTGTTCTTGGATTTTTGTGCACACCAACCCTGTCTTGTCCTGCTGAGTGCAGCATGTTGTACAGTCTGCACCCTGTCAGATTGCAGGAAGCATCTCTATAGCACAGTATGCTAGATTCTCCCTGTTCCTGTGTAATTCACATGTAAATTAATGCACATTTGCATTTTGCTGAGTATTATGTGTGCATGTCCCTGCTCAGCACAGCCGTGCATATGCCCCTGCCTTCTGAGCAGCACCCCAGCTCTGCCCCTGAGACAGCACGGGCTGGCACAGCCCTCGGTGGCATTCCACAGCTCCGGTGCTTGCTGCAGAACTTGGATGGGGTGTGTTGATGCTGACAGCTACAGCATCCCCAAAAACGGCCTGCGGCTGTTGTTGGCTGTTGTGTCCTCTTCCCCATCTGCGCTGCCATGTTGCCACAAGTCTGAAAACTTCTGAGCAGCCTCAGAGAGAGGCAAGTGGGAGCTGGCGGGCAGTGGCACCCAGCAGGTGTTTGCAGCACCTGGGGTGGACTCGTTCCTGCTCCCTGGTATGCAGAGACACCTTCACTGTCCACACAGAGCCTGTCCCTGCTGTGTTGCTGATGGACCTGTCACGACCAGGTCCAGTTTGCTGACTTGGTCTTCTTTCCTTTCCCCAGGAGACAGTTGGAGAGCCCTTCTTCCTGCTGATCTGTGCCATCAAACAACAGATTAACAAGGGTTCCATCGATGCCATTACAGGGAAGGCCAGGTACACCCTCAACGAGGAGTGGCTGCTGAGGGAGAACATAGAGGCAAAGCCGAGGGTGAGTAGCCATGTGCTGGGGCTTCCCCAGAGCTGGGGTGAGAGGGAGATGCCATGCTCCCAGCGTTTAGGTCTGCACATCTGCTGAGAGGAGGACCCACCCAGACAAAAAGAGGAGAGGGTTTCTTATAGAAAGAGTTGCTCTCCTTGCCCTGCAGCATTGGGCTGCAACTGAGGCAGTAGCTGTGCCTCCCTGGTCTCCGAGCAGGTGTCTGTGGCAGCCTGTAGGCCCTCACAGCTGCCTGTCTTGCTGTCCAGGAGCTCTCAAGGGCTCCCTGCACTGCAGCAAACCCATCCTGCAGCAGGCTTAGCACTGGTTAAGCATGGATCCCGTTGCATCAAGCAGAGGCTGAGCAATGAGCTTTGGTGGTCCTGTTAATCACCAGTTGGAGCCAAGCAACTGAGGACACGGCTGGTGTCCTGGGGGCTGGCCCTTCCTCTTGCCTGTGGTGGTCAAACCCCATTACCAAGACAACACAAGAGGGGGCTGCTCTGTTGCTCCCTGAGTTCTCCCACCTTGGTCAGCAGAGCCCTCAGTCCCTGAGGCTATACATCAGTGCTTCTCATGCTGTAAAGCATCAATGGCCACATTAGTTCAGCCTGATTTCCATCAGCATGGGGCCCAGGGCACACCAACCAGAGCTGTGCAGACACCACAGGTTCCAAGCATTCTTGGGAGAGCCAGGTAGATTGTTCCTAACACAGCCTCTCCCTGCAGAACCTCAATGTCTCCTTCCAAGGCTGTGGGATGGACTCCCTGAGTGTCAGAGCCATGGACACGGACACACTGAGTCAAGTGAAGGAGAAAATTCTGGAGGCCTTCTGCAAGAACGTCCCCTACTCGCAGTGGCCAAGGGTGGAAGACGTTGACCTCGGTAAGGACCAGGTGCAGGGCGCCAGCCGCTCTGTAAAAACAGATGAAGCACCTGTAGTTGTGCAGCAGCTGTTGGTGCCTGTCAGAGCAGTGGGTGAAGCAGCACGGACAGGAGGACAGACACCAGGGCAGCCATGCAGTCCCAGACCCCCGTGCCCTGCCTCCTTCGGGCTGGGGTCTCACTTCTCCCCTCTCTGTGTTCAGAGTGGTTTGCCACCAGCACCGACAGCTACATCCTGCGGGACCTCGATGACACCTCGGTGGTGGAGGACGGCAGGAAGAAACTCAACACGCTGGCACATTACAAGGTAAAGCCAGACCCCTCAGGGGAGCCCTGCCTCCCCGGGGCCTGCCTGGCCTCCAGGGCGAGCTGCGGTTCCCCTCCAAAACGGGTTCATCAGGAACAAGCAGAGAGGTTGCCATAGCTCCGTGAGAGCTTCCAGGGAATAGACATCTGCCCTGGCGAGAATCTCGTTAATATTGCAACACACAGAAACTAATTAACACTCTTCATGCAAAACAAGTTATTACTGACAACAGAAAGAGGGGGGGAAAAAGCTCTTATTCCCAAGGGCCACCAGCCTGGCTGATTAGTATCACTGTGCTCTTGATCCGCACTCCTGCTGAAATTGCAGCTACAACTGTCACTGCCTGAGAGCAGGGGCTAGGGATACCATCGAGGAAGTGAGGCCAAAAATATGAGGAAACATGGTGAATCAGATTGTTTTCTTGACTGTTTTTCTGTTTAAAATTAAATGAAACCAGAAATACTTAACGATTTTCATATTCCCTGGTATGCCTGGAAGCATAATCCTCCCTGGTGTGTAGCCGTGCCTGGAAAACAGAAGTGGAGCTGAGTGCTGATGGCGTGGTTATCGGGGCAGCAGCCGTGCCGCTGGCACGCTGCCCCCAGCACAGCGGCTGCGCCAGCCCCAGGCTGCCACCACCCCTTCTCCCCTCTGGGGAATGGCAAACCAGCCCCTGCACAGCCAAACTCTCCTTCCTTTCCAAATTACCTGCTGTCGAAATCCAAAAATGTACCTTAGATACATGTATTTGCCCAATTCCCATCGGGTTTGAGAACCTCACTGTCTTGTAATTGTATTGAAAATTCCCTTTCCACACAATGAGGGACAGGGGCAGAGCAGGGCAGGTTCAGGGGATGTTTGTGGCAGAACTATGATTGCACCAGCATCCCCCAGCTCCTGGGATGTCCACAGGACCAGGGAGGCACTGATAAGGCCCCTATCATCAATGTGTGCTCTTCCCTTCCTGCACAGATCCCTGAAGGGGCATCCCTGGCCATGAGTTTGACAGACAAGAAGGACACCACGCTGAGCAGAGGTAACATCTCACTCCTCTTCCCTGCTGCTGATGACTGGGCAGGAATGCTTGCATTGTCAGGGTGGTCTCTGGCTGGGGATGGTGGAAGACACTGCCAGCTCCCGTTCCTGGGTGCTGGGGATGCGGTGGCTCTAAACGTGTGCTATCCAATCTCCTCCCTCTGCCTCATGGTGCTCTCCCAGCCCTCAAGGTGTTTGCACCTTTCCATCTCACACCCTCACTGGGAGCTGGCATCCAATCTGTGCTGACAGAGTGAGAAAAAGGAAGAATCTGAAATCACTTGGTTGAAAAAGTCCTCTCCCTCCCAGTTATATATATTCAGTCCTTTGCCAGTGCATTTCTAGGTTTCAGGCTGTGCTGAATGAAAACAGAACAAGTGAGACAAAAATCCACATTAAACAAGGAATTTCAAACCCTGTTTCCAGGCTGCCTCCAGAGAGCCTGGCTCTCCAGGAGTCCTTTGTCTGCTGTGGCAAGGAGCTGCCCTGGTGCTGAGGCTCGGAATAATCCTGGGAGTGTGGGGCACAGCAGGGCACAGCAGGGCTTCACAGTGCAGGAGTGGCCCTGTGCTCACCCTGCTCTCGTGCCCTCTTGAGTCTCTCTTAAAATATCCCTCAGGTCCCCCTTAAAGTATCTCCTAGGGGACTTTGTCACAAGCCTGATAATGCCATAAACAACTGCAAAACAAGGAGAAACGGTGAGATCACTTGTGGTTGATAACACCAACTTGGTGTTGGGATTCTTGGGGTTCAGATGCCTCTTGACATGGAGGTCACCAGTGTAGGTGGATTTCAGTTTGGGCCCCCCTGACTGAGCCACTGTGTCTCTCTTCTTTTTCACAGTGAAGGATTTGGACACTGAAAAGTACTTCCACTTGGTAAGTATTCCTCTCCTGGCTGCAGGGATGATGGCTGCATGTGGGGGCTGCTGATATTAACTTAAATTATTTCTGTGGTCTGTAGTGCAAGATGTGATGAACAAGCTGCATCAGGCCTCATTAGTTCTCTTCAGCAGGGTTCAAAGAGGCGCAGAAAGGTGATCTGTAGATAAGCTTTATCTGTAGATAGACTGAGGGACATGATAAAGAATTACTGGGATGGCAGAGAAGTTGCTGTGTCCGATGGAGCTGCTGGCAGCACAGAGAGCTCAGGGGCGAGGTCAGAGCGTGGCACAGTGTCGGTGGTGGCGTCCTGACACCTCGGCTGTCACCTGCCGGGAGCTCCTGGCATCCTGCCTGCTTCCTGGGCTCAGCAGGCCCGTGGGCTCCTGCTGCTGCACCGTGCTGGAAGTGCCAAGTGCTAAATGCTGCTAAAAGCTGTTATGAAAAAAAGGTGTCATGGACAACAACAATATTTTATAGCCTGGTTTGAGGCTTTTTTTTCTCTGCAAGCATTTCCATGCTCAAGTGGAAGCACACATGCACACACACATATGCAGAGCAAGGAGGGAGAAGGGATGGAAAGCCAACTGTTCACATGTGAAACAATGCCAAGATGGATGTCAGTTGCTTGCTTTCTCATAATAGAGAATAATTCACTGACCTAACCAGTGGAATATTCATTTTTGTTTTGAAAAAGCCAGCATTCCTACATACTGTGCTTTTTCCAAATCCAAGCAAAGCTGGTTTCTGCAGAAGCCATGTGCACTGCTGCTGGGAGCCCAAGGTGCAGTGCAGCCCAGGGGGGCAAACAGGCCAGCATGCAGAGGAAAATGGATGGGTTCATTTCCTTCATCTAGGGTGAGAGAGGCAATAAAGAGCACTGGAGAAACAAATGTCATAAAAATTAGTATTATGGATTACTTTTTTTAAGCCATATAAGGGTGTGTTTATAAAGCAGTAACTGCTTTTTAATTGAATTTTATATACGGTTGAAATTCTATGCTGGAAGGAAAATTTAGTGGGATGCTTTCAGGGAAGAGGGCTCTGACCATGTGCTTTATCTGGAACCAGGTTCTCCCAACTGACGAGTCAGTGGAACATAAGAAGTCCCACAGACAGAGCCATAGGAAGAAGGTTCTTCCAGAGATCTACCTGACACGGCTGCTCTCCACCAAGGTAGGAGCTGGGCCGCCCCCGTTCTTGGCAGGTGGGATTGTCTGTGGTCTGTAGGGAAGGAGCCCTGCAGGGCTGGTTGCTCCCCAGAGGCAGTGGGACCCCTCTCCTGCATGGCTGGAGCATGTTTAGTGGGACTGTCGGGCTCCTCGGTGTCCCTCCAGCTTCCCAGTGCATCCTTGCTGCTGTGTGATGCCCCACAGGACCTCCCTGCAATGGACTGGCATCTGTGCAGACTAAAGGGATTCTGGCTGCCTCAGGGCTTGAGATGCATAGCTGAGACCTGAGGCCATCTGCCCAGAAAGAGATGCTGCTGGGACAGGAGATGGAGAGGCTCAGCTGTGGGAGCAGGAGAAATATCTGTGTGATCTGAGGTCAGATCTGGCCCATCTTTAATCCCAGCATGGTGCCTCACTGAAGCAAAGATCACAGGGATGGCCAGCAGTCTCTAGTCTTCTCTGTCTGTGGTGTATAGACCAAGCACAGATGTGAGATCCCAGCAGTAAGAAAGAAAATCTCGATGCCAAAAGAAATTAACCCTAAATGCAAATTTATCATATCACTATCCACAAACAAACTGTTCCCTCCCTGCTTCGGCATCCCCTCTCTCTTCTGACTTATCCAACTGGCAGCAAAGGGTTTCCCCTGGTGTGCAGCAGTCCCAGCCCCTCTGCTGTTCTCCTGGGCTTGGGTGCTGCTGCTCTCCCCAGGGTCCACTGTGTCCTTGTCCTGCAGGGGACACTCCAGAAGTTCCTGGATGACTTGTTCAAAGCCATTCTCAGTATCCGAGACGATAAACCACCCGTGGCTGTGAAGTATTTCTTTGACTTCCTAGAGGAACAGGCAGAGAAGAGAGGCATCACAGACCCTGACACTCTGCACATCTGGAAGACCAACAGGTTTGGAAAAGGAAATCTTTCTTTTCTTCCTGCCATCTCTTGGGAGCAGCAGCTGCAAAACCCTTGTGTCCTGCACTAATCATTAGATTGCTATAAGTAGAAGAGGGACTTGGAAACCAGGGAGGGTGGCAGAGAGGGCTGTGAAAGATGAAGCCAAACACAGGATTGGAGAGCTTTGAACAAATATGAAGCCCAGGGGAACGGTGAGCTGAAAGAGGAGGCATGGGCAGACAAAGGGCCAAAAGAACTGGCACACACAAATAATGAAGGGAGAAATAGGATGATGGCAGACAGCAATGGTGTCAGCTGCAAGCACTGGAGATCTGAGACAGAGTCCAAGACCATGTCAGGTCTTAAAAATGTCATGGAAATATTAAACCCCACATATTTGGATCCTTTTCATTTATTTTTCTGCCTTTCCAGCAGGGGTCTGTACCGGGGGTCATTAAATAGCAGAACCCATCTTCTCAGCTTTCCTCTCTACTACTCCCTTTCTATACACCGTCTTTCCTGCATTTCCACCCCTCTTCCTCTGGTACACAAAAATTCATCTCGTGTGTGTCCCCGGATCCTTCCTTTGCAGCCTACCACTGAGGTTTTGGGTCAACATCCTGAAAAACCCCCAGTTTGTGTTCGACATTGACAAGACAGACCACATCGACGCCTGTCTGTCCGTGATCGCCCAGGCCTTCATCGACGCCTGCTCGCTCTCCGACCTGCAGCTGGGCAAGGTACCTGCAGCGAGGGCTCCTGCCAGGCACCCACGGGCCTGGACCAGCTGGGGGCAGGGCCTGGCAGAGGGCACCAGCCCGCAGTGGCCATGGCCAGCGTGGGGCTGGGCTGGGCTCAGCACACCAGCGCACCAGAGCCTGCTCCAAGCAAGCACAAGGCTGCAGGAGCCAGGTCCATCTCCCACCCTCGGGCCCCACGCACAGTCCCGCGGGGCTGGCTGGCTGGAAGACGTCCCATGTGCATTCTCTTTTCTCCCACTGCCTTGGCTGAGCACAGTGCTGACATTTGAAACTTCCTGACATAAAAAAGTTTTATTAAGAAATGCTGTAAATCACCCCCACTGCCCCCCACCCCAGAGGCTGGTGGTGACACTGTGTGACTTGGGGGACACCCTGCGGTGAGGGGGTGGGCGCTACACCCCCAGCCCCAGAGCTGCAGGAAGCCTTTGCTGGGAGAGGTTAATGCTGGAGGAAGATCTAATGAGTGCTTGATTTTTTGTTTGTTTGGGTTTTGGTCTTTTTTTCTGCATGTGTTACGAAACACCTACGATTTGTCCTTGTCAAGTGGCAGATGAGGGGAAGAGGGGTCAGCTGGAGTCAGACAACAGATGGAAACACTTCTCTGGAATACAATAGTATAAGTGAATGAATTGTTGAGTAATGTGGGAAGAATAAACCCTTAGCATAAAAATCAGCTTGCATGTACACACAGTGTGTAACTGAGCATTTTCCAGACTGGACTCTTCCCTTGGTTTCAGCACGTTGCTCTTGATACTGCAAATGTGAGAGCAGACTCAGTCCATGCATCGGCAGTGCACAAGCAGTTAAGAAATCAGTGCCCATCTCTTCATCATAGAGGCAAATCAGACATAAATTAAAAAATAACTTAGAAAAGAGGCAGCATAGTTTTCCTTCCTGTTTCCAAGGGGAAAAAATAATGCTATGAGCAGGCTTTCTGTAAGTTGGCCATAGTCTCACAATGCCTTGTCACTGGGTTGGAAAATAAACTGCTGTGGGATCTGGTGCCCGTTTCCTGTTTCCCCTGCAGCATTAGCCAAGCTACAGATTGCAGCAGCAGATTGGAGTCACCCCAGGCTCCCCTATTCCTGCCTGGCAGAGCCAAGTATGCTGCCTGTGGGCAGAAGCCACCACTCCCTGCCATCAGCAGGTCCTCTCCCCTCTCCACCTGTCAGAGCACTGGGGAGCAGTCCCGCCACTGGTGTCGGGATGGCAGGACAGGACGTGGTGATCTCACTCCCTTTGGTGTCCCCAAGCCTGGGGCATTCCCCTTAGGGATGTAACACAGGCTAGTCAGCCAAGTTCATTGCTGGGGTAATGAAATCAGGAGGGCAGGATTGCCTTGAGGTTAAAATTATTCATGCTGTGTTTGCAAGGAGGGCAGCAGGGTTGTGCCTCCACTGGTACAACCCAGTTGTATGGCTGGGAGGTTAAGGCTGCTGTCTTGAAGCTGACATTAATCAAGAGAATTCAGTATTCTCTGTTAATTACTTTACATGCACTCAATTTAGGCCAGGCAGCCTGGATTAGGCAATGCTAAATAAATCAAAGCTACATGAAAAAAATCCAAAAGCAACGTTTCAGCTGACAAAGTTCAACTTGTAAGATAGCTTTGTTCTTTAGCTTAAATCAATGTGCTGCTCAAGAAACCCCCAGCAGAAGACATGCAGAAGCCCTTCCCTTGTTGCCAATTTCCACGCACACAGCAGCACAGAGCCCAAGTGTTTGATCTGGCACAGGTGTGCTACCTCACCTGCAGAGCATCCCCTGGCAGTAATCCATCCCACCTGACCCTGGGCTTTCTTTTAGCCTGCGCTTGCTGCAAATTAAACCACACACCCATCACCCCCTTCTCTGGCATTGAGCTGATGGATGTTCAGCTCATGCAAGGGCAGCAGGATGGGGCTGTGTCTCCACAGGCACATGGTGCCCATCCACAGATCCTTGATGTGTCTGAGCTGTTCTGCCATGAGCTGTTCTGTGCCTTGGTACTCTCCAGCACCACAGTCCTCTCTGGTGACAGCTGGGACCAAAGGCAAAGCTGTTCCCTGCAGCCAGCTGTAGCTGAGGTCCCTATCTGGTGTCAGTGCTTTGCTCTGAACACAGGGTAAGGTTTTCAGCTGGGAGCAACCCAGCGCCTGAGTTCTGTGTCTCGCTCTCGCTCTAGGACTCCCCGACCAACAAATTGCTGTATGCCAAGGAGATCCCCGAGTACCGGAAGATAGTGCAGAGATACTACAAGCAAATCCACGACATGCCCCCTCTGAGTGAGCAGGAGATGAACGCCCACCTCGCCGAAGAGTCGCGGGTACGTGGGCGGAGAGGATGGGGTTGAGTTTGCAGGCTCAGTGTCCTGCTGGAGCCTGGCAACAGCAGGGAATGCACATAGGCTGCAATCAGCTACTGCTTAGATGCTGGAAGGAGCACACAAAAAAGGATATTGTGCCTGAAACTTCCACACACAAACTTCATCTGACCTAATTCCAAGCGTCTTCAATTACTGCCAGAACTGCAGAAAACACCCATGAGTTTGCTTGAGCCTAACTAGCTCTGGCACCACTGGGAATTGAGAGCAAAATTCAGTGCCAAAAAGCCAGGAAGTTTGGACAAGGATTTTTGCAGTCCCACAGCCACCCAGCCAGCTGGCTCCCAGGCACAACTGCCAGGGACAGCCCTGAGTCCCAGGCAGCCAGCCCTGGTACCAGCCTCAAGAGCTGGCAGCCACATTCCAGATCTGAGTCCTGCCAGCTATGCACCACAGGTTCCTCAAAATCAAACCTTGCCAGGGTGTTTTAGCTTTGGGCACCAAGCAGGATTTTACTGTTGATATTCCACAGCACAGCTGGTGCACTGTCCCCTCTTGTGAAATGGCTTTGGGCACAGAGGGATATGCAAGTGTGCTGCCTGGCATGGGTATTTACAACTGGCTTTGAAAAGATCAAGACCCATCCTGATGCATGCAAATGCACCTTCCTTAAAAATCCAGCTGTACCAATGTGACCATAAAGTCAGGCACAACCTGCTTTTACCATAGTCAGTGCCTGCTGGCTGGGCTAGAACTCACGAGCTCCATCCTGCTCATATTCTCCCCTCTGTTTTCTGTCTTTATAAAGAAATACCGAAATGAGTTCAACACCAATGTCGCCATGGCTGAGATCTACAAATACGCCAAGAGATACCGCTCCCAGGTGAGTGGGGATTACAGCACAGGGGCTCTGGCCTGCCTGGGAAGGGAGGAACCATCACTGCAGCATCCCTGCAGGCAGACACCTGCCTCCAGTCCCACAAAGCAGGATTGCTGGGCTGTGCATAATTGCAGTACACATGCAATAGATGCATATCCAGATGCACCTACTCTATGTCCCTTGGCTGGCAACTTCTTGGAAGAGGAGGCTGGCTATTCTCTGCTGATCTTAATGGCATTTGGCTGGACTGAAGAAGGGCTGCCAGATGTATAGACCCTTTCAAGGAGAGCAAAACATGCAGATAAGGTCCACCCCCAAATTAACTTGCACCTGCTGTCCCCGCCCCATTGAGGCAGTGACCCTGGCTGACTCCTGCCCCCGTGCCGCCTTGGGCTGGTGCTGTGCCCTCGGCTCTAGTACAGCAGTGCATTTTTGTCATGTACCACTGCACTCCTAGGCCTGACCAGGGACCCTGGGAGAGCAGGGGTGCCAGGGGTGTGAGCACAGGGGCTTTGGAGCTCTGGCTGGAATCTGGGCTCCATAGGTCTGGTGGGGTGAGCTGGGCTGGCAGGTGAGCACCCCGCGCTGCCTCAGCACCCTGCCTGCCTGTGTCTCCCGCAGATCGTGGCCGCCCTGGACGCAAACCCCACGACAAAGCGCACCCAGCTCCAGCACAAATTTGAGCAAGTGATTGCTCTCATGGAGGACAACATCTATGAGTCCTGCAGTGAAGCCTAGGCTGGCTGCAGCCCTAGAAGTGACCTTTCTTGCAGCACAGTGCCACAAGGGACCCCGCCTTCAGCTGCAGGCACAGCTTGGTCATACTCAAACCAGCCTTGTGGAGGGAGTGGGCCTGGCCATGGCTACAAGTTTGCCTCACTTCACAAGAAACCACAAGACACCCTTCCGAGCAGCTAAAACTCTTCTGGTCTGCACTGTGGCACCCATAATTTATTTGCTCTTGCCAGCCAGAAATGGAGTCATGACGCCTGTGGCAAGTTCAGTTCACCACTTTCCCCTTGGTCAGCAGCCAAGCCGTCAGCACTCCGTGCAACCCCGTGCATGGTTCCTCGGGATGGGGCTGCAGAGCCTGGAACAACAGACACAAAGCAGAAGGGTCACCTCAGGGAGTAATGACCACAGACAGCAAAGACCATCATAGCCTGAGCTCCCACTCCATCTGTCCAACATCCTTGTTTTTCCAACATCAGGGACTCTTATCAGCTGTTCACTATCTGCTGCATTCTGTGTATATTTGTGCCTTTTAATTTTTGTACTGTATGTGTAAACATAACCACTCCTCCATCTGAGACTCGGGCAACACAGGGAGCTTGAGGCAGAGACAAAGCAGTTGCTTCCCAAGCAGCTAAGGCAAGGTGAAAGCACTTTATCCCTAGTGGAGACAGCTGTTTGGGAGCTGCAGGGAGCCCAGTGTGTGCTGGCACGGGAAGGGCTGTTCCCCTTTCCTGGCTCATGGGGGCTGGAGCTCAGCAGGGAGGTGAGCACTGCATAGCCCACTAGCCAGGGGGCAGCGGCTGGGGAAGGAGCTGGCCCTCACTGCTGCCCGCCACGCTGGCCCCACACGTGTCCATGGCACTGCAGCCTTGGTAACACCCTGTGTGCCCGTGCCAGGGGCCCGCTGACAGCCCTGTGACAGCGGCCTCAGGCCACACGCAGGGCAGACACCAGAGAGCATTGTCTCTGCCCCTCCCTGGGACCATCACCAAACACGAGGCCAGTCCTGCAGAGGTGTCTCCTGAAGCGGCCTATTCTGCTTGCTTTGGGCCAGCCTGTGGCTGGTACCTGAGAGCAGCCAGGGCAGTGGGGCTAGGCTGCAAGGCCGGCCTGCTTTCAGCCCTGAAGGGCAGAGGGACTGGGCCCAGCTGCTGCCGGCCCGGCCGTGACACAGGCCAGCAGAGCATCTCCAGCACCCAGAGCTGCAAACCAAGGCAGAGTGTGTCCCAGCTCAGGCTGGGGGCACTGAGAGGGGCAGACAAAGAGAGCTTGCCTGAGACTAGACACCCTAGTGCCACCCTGCCAACCCGGCTTGGTGGCCTGCGGTCCCTCCTGCAGCCTGGGGAGCTGTGACTGCTCCGGTGTCCAGTGCCACACAGGCCCCGTGCAGGCTGGACGTGTTCAAACCAGCATCCCTGCACGGGCAAAGGCTCCTGCCCACAGGCTGACCACCCCAGCTACCACAGGAAACAAACACAGTTACTACCTCACTGCAGGAGGGTGTAAGGGAGCCTCTGGTAGTCATCCAGCTGGCTAGGATGCATTCTGGCATTGGATGACTTTGTCCACTAAAACACCTGGGTGATTCACTGCCACGGACAGGTGGTCTCCATTCCATCATTTCCAGTAATGCCACAATTGTCAGAAACCAGAACATCAGAGTTGTGTATGTGTACATAGATATCTATTTTAAAACAAACAGTAGACTTTATCCAGTATGTTAAAAAGTGGGGAGGGAGGGAAAGGGGAAAAACAGAGGTTTTTTTTTTTAAAGAGAATTACAAAAAAAGTACTTACACTGTGGAGGTCTCAATGTCTTTGCTGAGGATGTGGCTTCAGAATAGAAACTCTAAGAATGTAGCTGGGCTACATTTTATTTTGAAACTGATTTCACAAAAATTTCTTGATGTTTTTGTCTTTTAGAAACTGTGAATAGCTGCCAGAGATGTAGGCAGGCCCAGCACAAGAAAGGCCAGGGTGAGAAGGACCAAGGTAGCAGAGAATGTTGAGCTTGATTGGAGGCAGGGAAAGGACCATGGAGCTATAGCCCCATGTTGTTTATTACAGGGAAAGGATACAGGTAAGCCAAGAGTAAGTAGATTTTGCCTCCAGGTGCTGTGGCTGGGCCATGTATTGGGGCTATTGTTTTATTATTTAATTCTTTTCCAAAGCCAAAAAAAAAGGAAAAAAAATCAAAAATAAAAAGTAGTTGCTGCAACCATTTAATGAAACAACTTTAGCAGAGGGTTTGTAGTGTTGCCTTGAATCTCCAAGCCCTTTGTAAGATATTTTTAAACTTTGGCACGTGTTGTGGGTGTAGTGCCCTTACCTGCTGTGTAGTGGAAGTGGCAGACTCCTGGCAAAGCCTATCTTTGTAATAAAACAAGGTGCTGAACCTGTGGAGTGCAGTTCCTGCCAAGCACACGGGGAGGACACACGTGGATGACAGCTGCACAGACAAGTTTTGCGCATGCAAGACACACCATGTGTGGGGTCAGCAGCCCAGTGGGGACAGGTCTGTACCCCTCACACACACCACTCCCACAGCCATTGCCCCAGCCCCTTCCTGGAGCAGGCACAGGAGGGGACAATCAGCATGAGGACAGCAGCCCCTGGAGATCAGTAACCCCAGAGCAGCAACTGCTGCTCACCTCTGCCAGGTGCCTCCCTGCATCAGACTTGAGCCTGCAGCTTCAGCACCCCAACAACAGCTGTGGCCCAGGGCCCTTAATAACCACAGCATTGCTAAATCTTCCCCCTGCCCTAGTAAAGGCTCTGCTTTCCATGCACCAGAGGGATTTTCTTCCTCCACTAGGAAGTTGACTCTTGGCAAAGCTAAATCCAGCCATTAAATTATTTGGCCTCGCAAAGCAAGAGAGCTTTGCATTTCAGACCTGGTGGCTGGTGAGAGGGAGAACACAGTCCCTGCCTGGCGCTGTTGGGGACATTGCAACACGGGTGAGTGGTGCTCTGTGAGCCACCCCCATCTGAGAATCCCGTGAACTCTGCTCAGTTACTGCTGCCACATTCCCCACCCTGTCCCTGGGGGGACACAAGTTCCAGTTCCATTAAAGATAGAGCAACGCAGCCAAGGCTGAAGTTTAGGGAAGCTAGTTTGCTCAGCTCTTGCTTAAGCCCCAAAGCAAGGCCAGGAGCCTTGGAGGGCAATGGCAAGGCCAGTTGCAGATTAATAAAATCCTCTTTAGACAGAGTTTTACTTCCACTTATTTTCTCCCACCCAGGAGGACTGTAACCCTTTACATGATCAGCATGACCTTCAGAAGGGCCCCGCTCTGGGCAGAGCAAGGGAAATTCAGGCAATTGAAGCTATTAAATAAAAGTGTGCTACACTGACCACAGGAGCTCACAAGACAAGTTTGTAGGTGGGAACTGTACCATAGACTGTAATAAGAGCATGAGCTGCACTGAAGGCTACAGTAACACCCCAAACTCGATTTTTGAGCCCTAAGACACCTCTGTCTTCCTCTTACTGTAGTTAAAGCACAGGCTGCTTCACCTCTGCTGGGAGACACCTGCCTGTGGCATGCACCCAGACCTGCCAGCCTGGTGCTCCTGTAATCCCAGCTCAGCCAGGCATTAGCACAAGGGCAGCCAGGACAACAGGGGGCTGGACACCTCACACAGCCTGTGGGCACCATGGCTCCACAACAGCACTGGCCAAGCCTGAGCTTCTCTGCTCCTGGGGATGTCACCATACTGTGTCCCATGGCTCTCAGGTCTCTGCCCGTCACCTGGCACACTGTCAGCCTGCACACAGACCCCAGGCCCAGCAGCCCTTGGCACCACAGCTGGGGACACATGGGGACAGAGAGAGAACCTCTCTGTGAAGGCAGGCAGCAAGGTAGCTGCCTGCAGCATCAGCTCACCACCGTGCTGTGCAGGTTGAGGGATTTTGGCACTGAGAGATGGAACTGCAGGGACAGGGAATCACAACAGTCCTGCCATTCCATGTGGCAAGTAAAGAAGCTTTATTAGGATGATGTGAACACAGAGTTAAAACCTTGCCTGGGGACTGAAAACAGCACAGACCCCAAGGGCCTGGGACCCACTGAAGCAGGGCTAAGCTCCCTAAGGAGCCTTTCTGTCTGCTGCCACGGGGGCTGCCTTCTTCACCCTGGCCTTCCCCTGCCCAGCTCCTGCAGTCGCCCGGGGTTTCTTCACCTTGTTTTGACCTCCCTGTGCCTGCGGGCCCTCCTGCTGTGCCCCCTTAGGCACCTTCCCCTTGCCCTTTCCCCTGGGGGCCTTTGCCTCTGCCCCAGCACTAGAAGAGCTGTCGCTGTTGCTCTCCCCTGCGTTCTGAGCAGCCCGAGCTGTGCTGGGTCCTGAGCGTCCTTTTCGGGGGGCCTGGCGGTGGGCAGCAGCCTTGGGGGGCCCTGAAGGCCCCGGGCCATGAGCCTGGGGCTGGTCAGCACTTTGGGGATGCTTTGCTCTATTGCTCCTGGGCTTCTCTGCTGCTCGTGGCTGGGCCTGGAGGGAAGAGAGGGGAGCACCTCAGGGTGCTGCTATGCCACAAGCCACCCAACCCTGCTGCTGGCCCCGACTCACCTTCACGGGCTTCACCTTGGGCTGCTGCTTGGTGGCACCTGTGGAGGAAGGGCAGCAGATGAGTCCAGGCGAGGCCAGGCAGCGCCAGCTCGTTCACAGCACCCACAGCCCTTTACCTTGTGGTCGTGCTCCTGCCACGGGGGCCTGGGAATCCTTGGTGCTCCCTTTCTGTCCTGGCTTTGAGGCCTGGCCTCTGTCAGGATCTGTCTGGCCCAGCTGCTGCTTGTGCCCTGGTTTCTTGCGTGCTAGCTGGGGGTGAGAGAGAGGTGTCAACAGGGCCAGCCAGCACCTGCCCCCAGCCCTGTGGCTCCAGCAGCCCTGGCTCACCTTGAAGGTGCCAGTGGCCCCCACAGCAGAGGAGTTGTGGGGCCGCACCAGGTCCCCACAGCTCAGCCCCTTGCTCAGCGCCTGCTTCAGCAGGTACTTGAGGCGGATGGGGTCCACAGTGGGGTACTTGGCCAGGATAAAACGCTTGATGGCAACGACAGAGGCACCCTTCTTCTCGTCGTGGGCCCGCAGTGCCTCCTTGACCATCTGCAGGGTTGGAGGGTGCGAGGCCTGGCAGCGCACAGAGGTGCCAGCAGTCTTGGCTGCTGGAACAGGGACCATTTGGGACTGAAATCCAGTCCTGAGACATTCACACCCCCAGCAGCCTCAAAGCCCCCAGAAGCCAAGGTTCCACAGCCCTGCTCACCCCTGCAGCCCCCCCGGGGAGCGCAGCCACCCTAGCCCAGAGCATGAGCCAAGCTCCAGCTCTGAGGGACCCCAGAGCACTTGCAGACCCCTTACCCAGCTGAGGCTCCATGGCAGTACACAAACCCAGGCAGTCACAAGCACCTCCACCCACAGCAGCACAAACCCCACTACAATAGCCAGCTCACCTCCCTCCAATTTATCTGATGAACAGCCTGGCTGCAGGTGCTGGTTGGCAGCTGCTAATTGCTGTGGTCGAAGCCCTGGTGGAAGCCAGGATCTGGAAGCTGAATTGCCTTTGCCAAAGCTTTGGGAGGGGCTGGAGGGAGAAGGATGAGAGATGGGGCTTTGCAGGGTGAGTGCCCTGAGCGGGCAGACAAACGGTGCCTACCTGCTGCAAGGTGAATGTTGGGGTGCTGGGACTGCAGCTTGCTGACAACACTTGCTGTGGGGTGCACAAGGAACCAGCCCGGAGCACACAGCCCCATTGCCAGTGTGGAGGTGGGATGTGCTGTCTCCCTTACCAAGTGTGGCCTCACTAGGAAATGGGACTCTGAAAATGGTGGGGAGAGAAGATTTCACAAGTGAAAGGAGGAAAATGAAAGCTGCTTGGTTAGCCAGCAGAGGCAGGAGGAGCAACTCTCACCCAGCATCGCCAGGTGTCACAATCAGGACAACAATTTGCATCCACCCACTGAATGCCATGTTCAGGGGAGAGGACTCCCAGCCCTGGACATGGGCAGCCACGTCAGTTCCATGACCCCTCCGTGCAGTGAGGAGAACCTGAGTAAAACACCAATGGCTCTTTGGTGTAGAAACAGTCCCCACTGTTTCCCCACCCAGTCTGGTGTAGAACAATCCCCACTGCAAATGTCCCCATGGCAGGGACTGCCCACTTCACGCAGGAGTCACAGGGGTTTTGTGTGCATTGTCTGTTGGAAACGTGAGGCAGTTGTAAAGCAGGATTACATGATGGCAGGACTGGCTCATGGCCATCTCAGCAGACCACAGCAATGGACCTGAAAAGCACTGCCAAGGTCTGCAGCCACCTCTTGAGCCCAAGGGCCAGACCCTGGCTGAGGTGCCAGTAGGAGCCAGGTCTGGAGCAAGGAGCTGTGAGATAGACCCCTTGCCTGGAGCCCCACATGCCCTCCTCCTCCCCAGACCAGCACCAGCCTGTTCATCCCTTGTTTCCAGTCCATTTCTGAATTCTCCAGGAAGGGGACAGTGAGCTGCTGGGGCTGGCACCACAGAAGGTTTGGCTGCACTTCCTCATCCTGGATCCATCCATCACCTCTCTGGTAGCTCTGTGATGCCTCTGGCACCTGGCTGAAGTGGCAGGAGGGTCCCAAACCCTTGTTGCCCCTAGCACCAGCAGCAGCCAGGTGTCACAGCGTGGGGGCAGCCTGCAGGCTTGGGGCCAGGCCTTGGGGCCAGCCTGGCTTGTGCCAGGGCTGGTCCTCCACGGGCAGGAGAACCACAGTGCCAGGCATCACCACACTCCTGTGGAGCACAGCCTCACGGGCGGCAAAGAAGCACTGAATCCTTCCTCCTCTTCCCTCCAAAACCACCTCCCAGATTTAAAGAGCATGAATCAGACATCAGCCTAAACACTGAATTATTCATAAAACTCTAATCTTTAGATTTCACTGAATATGCAGAAGTATCGATAAAAAAAATAATGAGAGAATTGTACTTGCAAATTGCTCTTTATTAAGGGTTTAACTCGCACGGGCTCTATACGTTCCCTATTAGTCCTTGCAAAGCTGCATAGGATTAGAAATCAGAGAGGATAATAATGTACAAAAATAGTTTCAAATGTTGATAACACTGAACAGTGAGAAAAACATCTTATTTGTATAACTGAGCTAAAAATAAAAATGAAGAACACCGCTACAATTGCAATATGCCATCTCATAGTGCTTGGAACATATGTCGGCGTGGCTGAGCCATATGCTGCTGGGTCCTGCCTGCTGCGGCGGGAGGGAGATCAGCCCCGGCCCCGCGGGCCCAGCAGCACCAGAGCCACCCAAAGCCTCCCGCTGGGCGAGGCCAGACTGACCACAGCCAAAATGGGCAGGCTTGCTGGGGGCTTGGCCCGAGGGATCCAAAGCTGCCTAAGAAAGAGAGGTAGGACTGTGGGGAAGGGGTGCTGGGGGACAGGGAGCGGAGCTGCTGCTGCTGAGGGTGCCAACACCATCCGAGTGCTGCTGCACCAGTGCTGGAGGACCGAGCACTGAGCTGTCCCGGAGAGCTGTGGCCACACACGGCTGTGCCATGCTGGCAGGGCCCGCCGTGCCACCTCCCTGCCAGGCAGGACCCGGGCACTGCTAACTGTCCCATCCCCCTGGAGGAATCACAGTGTTCCCCAGGACTTCTGGCAGGTGGGACAGGGCCAGAGCTGGGAGCATCTGGCAGAGCCAGGGCACTTTGCAGCAGCCAAACGTGCTCTGGGCAGACACAGTGTGATGGGACTGAGTGACTGGCAGCACTGGCTAGGATCCACCTCTGACAAAAGGACCAAAACTGGCCACAGCTCTGGCCCTGGCAGCAGCAGATGCAGAATGTGCCCTGGCTGTGGTGTTAGGGTGGGTTGAGGGAGGCAAGGACAGCTCTGCCATGACCCCAGGCATGAGCTCTCCGACCCAGCCTGCACTCAGAGAAGGAGCATGAGGTCTCAGCAAGTCAACAGAAATGCATGGATTTACGCCAGAGGAGCTAAGCCTTTGCATTTTAATTACAAAACATGTGTACACGTTTTCAGCCTTGTTCCCAGGGTTCCTAGAGCCAGAGCGAGGAGCCCACCCCACAGAGCCTTGGCCATGGTGAAGCAGGGGCAGGTGGTGGCAGCGGTGGGGTGAAGTTTGTGCTGCCAGGGCAGCACCCCAGGGCCTGGCTGCTCCCATGGGGCCTATGCAGGAGAGACCTGGCTGGTGGAGACGGAGGAGGTCTCTGTCTTGCCAGCAGATGTGTCCTCGTCACCCAGAGGGTTCTTGCCACAGCAGAGGGTTGTGATCATGCAGTTACGGAACTGGGAGAGAGAGAAGCCCAGGGTGAGCCAGCTGGACACCATACAGCTCTAGCTGCAGAGCTGTTTTTAAGCCCAGCAGTACTGTGGTGCAGGAAGAGCTGTGCCTATATGGAGTCTCCTGCCCGACTGTCTGCTGCCCACCGCATCTACTGCCAGCCCTGCCTGCTCCCATCACAGCTCCTCCATCAACCCAGCACCTGCATCACTTCAGGTGGAATGGCCTTGCACTTGTGAGATTTATGCAGCACCAAGGATGAGCTGCACAGTCAGTTTCTCATGTGCCAGGACTAGATCCCCTGCCGCAGCCCACTGGCACCTTGAGATGCTGTAACTCTCTGCCTGTTCTTATGAAGAGAAACACAATGGAGGGGCACCCTGCCAGTTACCTGTTTGTTCATTACGATGTAGATCACAGGGTTGTAGATGGCCGAGCTCTTGGCAAAGAATGCCGGGATGGTCATGAAGATGGGCCCGAAGTCTGATCCCTGGTTGGTGAAGATGTAGAAGGCGACGCTGGCGTAGGGGACCCAGCAGATCAGGAAGGAGATGACCATGATGATGACCATGCGAGTCACTTCTTTCTCTGCCTTCTGGGTGGTGGCAGACTCCTGCTGCTGGGCGGCAGCCTGCGGGCAGAAGGGCACAGGAAGGTGTTGGAGCCAGTGGGGGCTGCACCAGTAGGGACACAGGGTCAGGGCTCACGGCAGTCAAGCTGCACATCTGCAGTTTGCTATTTGCCTCTTCATGGATGGCCAGGCTGGCCCCTGGAGGACCTTCCTTGGCACCATTCCTGAGCCCTGGGGACAGGGGTAGCCCTACTGGGCACTGCATCTGGCAGGTACCCACCTCCTTAACCGTGCAGACCAGGTTCCCATAGCAGAAGAAAATGATCGCCAGTGGGATCATGAAGTGAACCACAAACATGTAGATGACAAAAGATTCATTGTTGACCTCTGGCTTCAGAGTGTAATAGTCGATCCCGCATGAGCACTGCATGCCCTCGGGGATGTACCTGCAAGGTGAGCCCAGCAGGTCAGCACCCAGCAGAGGAGACTGCCTGGAAGCCACAGCTGAGCCACAGCCAGGCTCTCCCGCCCCTGACGCTGGGTCCAATGCCCTCCCTACCTGGACCAGCCGAAAAGTGGGGGAGCTGCACATGCCAAGGCCATGATCCAGGAGAAGGCAACACCCATGATGGCATGGTTCTCTCCGAAGCGGAAGTTGCTCATGGGCTTGCAGACCACTACGTATCTTTCGATAGCCAGGACCACCAGTGACCAGAGAGCAATTTCACCTGCACCAGGGAGAGGGACAGAAAGGACACAGGGACTTTGAGCAGGAAAAGAAACCACCCTGATGGCAACATGAGGTCTCCTGAGACTGATGTTCCTGAGGACAACCCCTGGCAGAAGCTTAATCTCTGGCAAGGGTTTAGAAAGAAAAATGAAGAATGGTCAAGGGCAGATGTGGTAGGACAGTGTGAGAAGACCCCTTCTCACTGTACTGCTGACCCACAGGAACCATTTTGCTGCAGTGTTTTGAGATTCATGGCTGATCCCACCACTCATCCCAGACAGCATCTGCACCGGCAAGCCTGTGGTCACACGCCGATATGAAGCAAGTGCCCATCATCCCAGGACTTCCCCTCACTGCCCACTTGGAAACTTGTGCCACAAGGACCAAACCAGTAAAACAGTAGCTGTGGCTGAAGGCTGAGACAAATGGAAGAGGAGATTTTTAGGCACACAATTTCTGTTTCACATCTGTTTGGTTCCATACCAGGCTGGCATGGGGAGGAGAGGCAGCTCTGCTTGCCTGTACCACCATGCACCACACCAGAGCCAATGGCAGATTCAGCCCTGCAAAATAGGAGGAACAAAATTGTCATCTCTCGAGTCAGAAAGCCAAGGAGATGCACAAATCCAACAACTGCAAAATCTGGTGTTGGCTGCTTTTCATTGCTGCACTGTGGTTCTCAGGATACTGAGCAGCTGGCTCCCAAAATAAAGGTTTTTTTGAAATGTGTCACTTGTCACTTTCTTCAGCTCGTACCCAGAAACAGGGCAAATCGCCTCAGTCCACATCAGCAGCAGGTCAAGGACACTACAGGTACCATGTTTTGCCAAGATCATTTGTGTTTTCCCTCCCACTACTAAAATCCAGGGAAATTCCTGACAGAAGACATTTGAATATTGGGAAAACTTACCACCCAGTGTGGCAAAGAAGCCTTCGATGTAGCACCCTGTTACTCCAAAGACAAAGTACCCGTTCATGGAGGTGTACATAGTGGTTGTGAAGCCCCCGAAGACCATGAAGAGGTCGGCGACGGCCAGGTTCAGGAGGATGTAGTTCAGAGGTGTGCGGAGCTTCTTGTGCTGGATGGTGACGTACAGCGTGAGGAAGTTGATGGGGAAGCCGAGGAGAATCAGCATGAACATGTAGGCAGCCAGCGCCGAGAACTTCCAAGGCTCAGCCAGGTAATACTGGGGGTACTCAAAGGGGCTCCGCACCACGCCGGTCTTGTTGGACATGGGCACGTAGAAGTCTTGGCCTTCTGTCCCGTTCATGGTTGCAGTTTGTGAGGCGCTTTTTGCTCTTACTCCAGGAGTTCTTTTGTGCAAGGGGAAAATTGCCTCTGAAAAGGAGCTCCTGCCACCTCTCAGCCTTCACTGTCACCCCAAGGAGAACCAGTTACATTCTCCTCCACGGGGCACCTCTTATAACGTGTTCCTGGGGTAAGCTCCAGGCACTGGTGTCAGCACGATTAGGGTTTAGAGAATTATTAATCATAATCATCCCAGGGTAATTGGCTTTCCTGGGAAGGTGTTAAGGTGACACTAGTTTCTGGCCAGTGCTGTCATTGTTGGAGACCATGGCTCATGGTCACATATATATAAAGAGGTAGTTCTGCACCACACCATTTATTTGGAGGGGCTCAAACCAGGCAGCACGTCCCTTGCACAGCCTAGCTCTTCCTTTCCCTTCCCCACTAATAGGAGGGACACGTGTGGTTCAAACCCTAGACTGTGGGTTTGGGGGCTGCAAATGGTGGCCTGGCTGGGTTCCTGAATTCCACTTCCTCAGTGACAGAGGAATGTCCCAGCCCCATTCTCACAAGGGGAACGTGGGTCTGTGAGACCAGCCAGTCCCCACTGGACAGCCATCCCCACATACTGCCAGTGCCTGTGGGAGGCTGCAGAAGGCAGAGTGAGCAAACCTTCTTCCACAAGCTCCAGCCTCCTCTCTACTCAGGATCTGGCTGTGGAGGTTTGACCACCACCTTGAAACACTTGGCCCACTTGCAGGTTACCAGTTGGGCCATGCCTCTGTGCCTTTGTATCTGATTTGGGTCATGCCAACTCCATTGGTAACAGCTAATGAATAACCTAGTCCATCTGTCCTGGACTGGAATCATTCTGCAATGGTGCTGAGAAGGCTGTTGGACCAGGGCACTGATGGGATGTTCAGAGCTGAAGCCAGCACTCAGCTTCATATACATGAGGTTGACAGACAATCTCACTCTCCTCAAACCTTACATAATTATCAAACTCCACAGGGAAGGCTATTGTTGGAGCCTTCTGTGCCCTCTATGTCTCTCTGACTCACCATTCCGTGCACTCAGTTGTGCTTGAAACATTTCTTGTGCCAACCAGAAGCTGAGTTATCTTAATTTTTCAGAGGCAGTGGGACAAAATGTACAGGAGGTGAGCATGAAGAGAGACTTTGCTCTGCCCCTTTGTAGGTGATGGAGGCTGGAAGGGAGCTGAGCACCCAGCTCCCCTTGCTGTTTTGGCTGCACTGAGGGCTGAGCTGAGCGTTCCTCACAGCCAGGAGCAGGTGAATGCGAGGGCCTCGTCCAGTACAGGAGGATGTGCCAGAGCTGCTGGAGCTCATGGGTGTGAGGTGGGCAGAAGTTCATGTCCTCTTGGCCTTAGAAAACTTCCTCCAGCCCGGCCTAGTTTTCACCAATGTTCCTTGTAAGTTAGTTCAGAAATAAGTTTAATGGAAAAAACACAGAGCACTGTACTCTCCTTAGAGCAGAGACCAAGCCAGGAACCTGCCCTCCAAGTGGGGAAGGTGGAAGGAGCTGAAGTGCTGGCACCACGGACTAGGGCAGACCTTGCTGGCAGCCCAGTGCCGGCCACAGTCTCTGGACAGTGCCAAAGGTCTTCCTTCACCTTAACATGAAAACACCAGGTCCTCACACACACTCTGTTCACCCTAAGTCCCTCTCAATTAATTTCTCACACTTGTTTCCAAGGCCAAAGCAGTGCCATTTTCTAACTGCAAATGCAGCTTTTTACACTTGTACCTGAGCACACAGGGATTAAAGGTTTATTTCCTAAAACACTTTAAGCTGATGCAATAAGCCACTGCTGAGGTAGCAGCTGCTATGCAGAGCTTAGGGCTGGCGTGCGTCACCAATGGATGCAGCAGTGGGACAGGCAGGCAGCTGAGAGATAGAGGAACGGGGCAAATTGCTTGCAACTCCCAACCCAAGTGCCGTGCTGGCACCTCTTGTACCTCCAGGGACTCCTCAGCACGAAGCCAGCTGGTGGCTCCGTGGCACGGGGCAGCCTGGACTCGAACCTTTCATCATGTATGTGCAAGACATGCAGAGTGCTTCTGCCCAGAAAAGCCCAAAACACTTTTCAAAGCTAGGCTATATTCACGGAGTTGTTTAAAAACAACATTGGTCCATTTTGTCTTTGTGTCACAGCAAACCCTTTCTCTTCAGTTTCATAATTTTTCATTCCCACTGGCTCTGCACAGCCAGCTCTGTTCCAGAAGGATCTGAATTCCACCCTGGCTCCCATCTCAAACAGCATTGTTTATCCATGTCAATAGCAGAGTCTTCACTGCAAACAGTGACAGCTGAGTCAGAAAGCAGACGAGCTGTAATTAGAACAGAATGTTTTTAAAGTGGTAAATCAAGCAAACTTGGTCAGGAACCACTGAGGGACTCGGAAACTCAGCAATGTGATTGCAGGGTCTCCTTTTCCAGAGGAACTCGAGCAGACAGACATCCCGTTTCACGTGCAAAGTGCTGCTCCCGTGGGAGCTGCCCTGCCAGCACCGACACCTCAGCCAGTTGCTCGTGTCCTTTCCCACTCAGGGTAAAGGCAGGCTGGAACAGACATGCTGCCATCACAACAGAACTGGTGGCAACACGGGCACAGCTTATACCAGATTAGAGTCAAGAGGCACCACTGCCCAGCTCCAGCCAAGCTGGTTACCCCTGTGAATCTCCTGCTGCTGGGATGACCCTGTGTCCCTCCTGGCGAGATTCCCTGCCCGGGTGCGCTGGTGCCACTGCACGGAGCTCGCTGCCCTCCCAGAGCACAGTGGGTGCCGGTGCTGGCGTGTGAAGCAGCACGGGAACACACCGAGAGCAGCTGCATCCTGCCTGCCCCGTCCCCCTCAGCTGCACACCGGGCAGGGCTGGCAACAGAGGCACACACCTGGCACAGCTGGCCAAAGCCCTGTGCCACTCCAGATGGTGTTGTGCTCCAAAATAAAAGCTCAGGGAAAGGGGGAGGAAGGGAGGATGTTGTGTTTGTGGTGTTTGCTGTCCCAAGTGACAGTTACTCATGCTGAGCCCTGCTCTCCAGGAAGCAGGGAATAAATTCCTTCTTGCTTTGTTTGCTTGCAGGCAGAGCTGTGCTGCAGCTATTAAACCACTTTTATCTCAACACAGGAGTTTCTTGGCCTTTGCTCTCCTGTTTCCTGCCCAGTCCTGCAGGGACAGTGAGCCATTGCAGCCTGGGACTGACGCCCCCCGTGTCTCACGCCTCCACAAGAGGCTGCAGCAGAGAGCAGCGTGTCTGCCTCCTGCCACATGCCCACAGAGCTCCTGCTGGGCTCAGCACTGACACGATGCTGGGGACACCCTGCTCAGCAGCTCTCCCATACACTGCCCTCCACGGCAGCAGCACGGAGCTCAGGTGTGCACAGCCTCACATGCTGCACTTCAGCCAGGTGAATTCCACACACATTCAGCCACCACCTGCCCCAGGGTGGCTGTGAGATGCCCCCAGTGCCAACAGTAGTGGAACTCTTCAGATTATATTTGAAGGGCTCTAAATGCTGTTCTTGCCTAAACAGAATAGAAAGGAAAAAGAAATTTCTGATCAGAAGCATGAGTATTATAGAAAATTCTGAGACAATAAATAGTGAAAAATAGTCCCATTTATTTGAAGATCTGTCAATAACTGGTGTGTGTTAAGGAGCACAATCTGGAGTAAAACCAATTACTTGAAGGCTGAACTTGATTCTAGAAATGTTCCTGTAAAATTCTGTGGCACTTCAGCTGCTTTCCTGGAAAATGCAGAGCACATTCACAAAAACAGATGTTTTAATTTAAAAAAATAGTTAAAATTCTTCAATTTGGTTCCACTCTTACATACAAAATGAGACAAGATGACATAACTAAGTTATTAGGAAAGCTCTACAGATCTAAGAAGGGTTTTGCCAAGCCAACAGGGGAGTCTGTTGTTGAGGTAAAAGACTGGTTTTCTTCATTGGTTTGACTCATCTATTCTCCGCCGACAGAACGGACAACAATTATGCTGGAGTATGAGGAGCTCATAGTCTTCTGTGTGAAACATCTGTTAATTAGGAACAGATTTAAAACAAGTTAGCCTGTACCCTGCTCAAAGAAAATGCAAACTGAGTTCAATGGCTACTCAATAGCACAGACACTCTGGAAGTACCACCACAGAGAACTGGGCCTCTTGGTTCCAGTCACCTGAGATGCTACAGCCTGGAACATAGAGCACTTCACAGACCTCTGCCAGAGCTGCTAACTACTTTTGCAAAAGGATTGACAATTAGGCAGTTGAGTAAGCAAACACGACTGAATTCCAGCATTTCAAAAAGTTATTTCTGAGCAAGGGTTTGGACCCTTTTGGACTCTTTAGGAGCAGGAGTGAACCACAAGGCAACAGTCTCCTTGCTAGACCAGGCTGCAAGTCAGAGACAGAGCAAAAGGAAATAAATACAAATCAGCTTCTGTTGGTCAGCCAAGGTTTGCTCAAGAGGCTCTGACTTGCTGTCAGGGCAACTTCTCAAATTCAGCTCTGGCCAAGTCTTCCAAGGCAGCTGTCCCCCTGTCTATCACACAGCTCAGAGCTCTACCCCCTTCAGGACTTTGCCCAGCCCATTTCAGAGCAGCGGTTTCAGCGGCGGGCGCCGTTTGTGTCCGTGTGCGCAGCAGTACCTGGAAGCAGGAGGGGCACATGGTGATGGAGGCGTCGGGCAGCAGCGAGCGGTAGTACTGCCAGCGCAGCGGGCGCGGCCAGCGCTTGACCAGCACGTCGCGGCGGCTCATGGCGCGCAGCACGGCGCGGCTCACCACCACCGGCACGAACTCGGAGCCTCCCTGCTGCGGGGCAAAGAGCGCCGTCACCGCCTGCCAAACGCTGCCCCCCGGGCTGTGAAGCTGTTTTTAGCTAAGTAAAATGCAGCAGAAAAAGCTAATGCACACCTGGCCCAAGCCTTGTCCCACCAAACTCCCTGTCAGTTTCATCAAAACCTCCAGCAACAGCAGCATCCAGACACATCTGTTTCCAGTCAGCTTCCCTTTCTCTTTAACACAACTCCTTGCAAATAACAGCCACGCTCACAGTCTCTATGAGACCCTGCAGTAAGACCTGCTCTAGAGGTGTGCTGCTGCTGCATCAGTACATGGTGAGGAAACAAAATTCCAGGAGCGTCTGGTTTAAAATCATTGTTGTTTTGCGAGGTTTGTGTTTGTTTGTTTGTTTGAGGGGGGTTTGTGTGGATTTTGCTGGTTTGTTTGTCTGTTTTGAGGGGTTTTGTTTGTGTTCTTAAGGGAGGAGTTAACTGGTTAGTCCATTTCCCTCTCAAGTGCCATCCCCCTCCCAGTCCCCTGCTCTGCAGCTCTCTTTGTACTACATACACACCAGAAAAGTGACTTCGTAAAGTAAAAATTTCTATTAAAAAAAAATTCTATTAAAATTTTTCTGTTGGTTGACACAGGTACAGTTCTTACCTCAAAGCTCAGTTTTGCTGTAAAGGGATCATCATCCTCAATAATATCTGTACTGTCATCAAGCTTCAAACTCTGAACATCTGTATGCATGTCTTAAGGAAGGACAATAATTCCTGTAAAACTGGCTCTGCTTACCATAGCCAGCACTGACAGAATCAGTATGAGAGCACCCCAAGCAGGACCCTTGCTGCTTCAGAGTATCTCAAATTGTGACAGTGCACAGACCATTACAAAAAGTACTGCTGGGGTTTCCAGTGACTGGGGAAGTTTATCACTGCAGCTGCTGTAGAACAGCCAGAACAGACTGACCACAGCCAAGCATGACATCAGCTCCTACCCTTCCACAGATGACAGAGCAAAGGAAGCAATCTATTGAAGTTACATTTTTGGGCAGCTTTGGTCAGAGTTTGTGTGCTCTTGTGCATTACTCTACATCAATCTCATATTCTATAACCCCGACAGCAACTGGGAGCTCTGGATGCCAAAGCATTCCAAACCAGATCTCAGTAGGAACAATTGTGAACTGCTACTTCCCTTGGCTAGGAGAAGGCAGCCTCTAAAAGAAGCTGTTATTGGAAGCAACACACTCCAGATTCCCTTCATCCTTGTCAGAAAGCAGTTCACACAGAAAAGGTAAAGCATGGCATTCTGCTGTTAAAAACAAACATTGCCAGGATAATAAATAAACTGTCCTGATGGAAAAGCGTCTTGACAATATTAGGTTTAGTTAAACTGTGGTTTGGTTGTTATACTAACACAACAAAGAAACAAGATACAATTGTACTTACATCAGTCATATGACAGAAAGGTTTAAACCTAAGGGGAAAAAATAAACTCTAAATGGTTTAATTTTTCCCTAAGAAAAGAAAACCGAATTTAATCAAAAGGATACTGTCAGTCATCATCTCTTGCCATTTATTCTCTCTTTTACTCACTCTTGGAGCTTCGAGATCAATGAGAGCTACAGCTTCTTCATCTGTGATGCCATCTTCCAAATAGAACTCAACCAGATGCAGCACCTCTAAAAGGAGGGAAAGGCAGGAAATGTTCGACCTGCAGGAACTCAGGAAATGCCTCATTGCAGATAGTGTGCTCCTTCATGTCACTGGTGTTCTGCCCACCTTCTCTCATGAAACAAGTTTAATAAAATAAAATTGCAGCAAACCAAACCCCCCACGCTTCTGAAAGGGTTGTGCTCACCTTCACAGAACACCAGATGCATTTCAGTATCTGGCAATGCAACAACGCTGTGCTGCTGCTCTGCAGTGAGAGCCAACAACCCCCACTTAGACAAATTTAGCAACAGTAAAGCAACATTTGTTTGGCCAAACAGCACTGCAGAAAGAAGGAATTGGGCACTGACCTACTCGGTTAACATTTATCTACTTGCAAAGCACGAGCAAACGCGGCGTCCCAACGCACGCACCGTAGGAGGAGGCCGAGAAGACGAAAGGCTGCCTGCAGTTAATGCAGACGTTCCCCAGGTTGTTCAGCAAGGGGTTGTTGGTGGAGCACCTGTAACACAGGGGCACGAGCTCCTGCAAAGACAGATTGAGAGCATGGTAACCACAGACCGGCACATCCTCAGCTCTTTGTTTTCAATTAAATACGGGCCCCTTCGGCTGACAACACCGACACAGCACCAGCGCCAGTCTGGAGAAGCACTGCTGTGAAATCAGACCCTGCAACATCTGAAAATGCTTTCCCTTTTTAACAAACAGCAAGTTTTCCCATTAAAAATAGCTGCCTTCACCACTTTAACAATTAAATTTTCACCTTGCCTTTGCAGTAACAGAAGCACAATTCTGCATCAAATACACAGGGCCAAAAGAAGTTGAAGAGAAGTTTACTGAA
This sequence comes from Melospiza melodia melodia, assembly GCF_035770615.1. NCBI lineage: Eukaryota > Metazoa > Chordata > Aves > Passeriformes > Passerellidae > Melospiza > Melospiza melodia. The sequence goes on along the minus strand of NC_086203.1, from coordinate 30,966,302 downwards.
ACAAAGTTTTTTGCTCTAAGATTTGGTCAAATTTAGGTTCTCCAATTAATTCATGTCTTTTCAAGAGCAGAGTTATTTTAAGCAGCTCTTAAAGAGTGTGTTTCTCTTATTTCAGGAGGCCAGGTGTATGTTCACTGGCACAATGCAATTTATTTTTAGTGAGTACCCCCTGAGACATGGCTTTATAGAACACTGCAGAAAGCCAGACTTCAGTGAAAGAAGAAAAGGTGTTAAAATAAGATTTACAGAAGGAAGGTCACTGAAGGGATGGAGGGAGGAGGGGAAGAGTGTTAGGAGTGGGACAAATGAAAGTGACCTCCAGCTGGAGAGAGAGACAAAGACTGTGGAACAATAGCATGTGAACTGGGGAGAAAAGGGCTTGGAAGAATTAATAGGCAGTGAGGAAGGTGACTGCAAGAGAGGAGAGGGAGGATGGAAGCTGCCCACAAAGAGAGGGCTGATTTTAATTTGCTCTCAGGAGCAGAAGGAAGTCTGACTCGAAGAATAACAATAAAAGGACTGTGTTTCCAGCAGAAATACAATTATATCACAGAGCCATGCATAATATATTTCAGACTGTTTTGTGCACACAGGAACTCATATTCTAGGATTAGGCCACATATTAATGATTAACATGAAACACATTACAGCTTACTTCACTGTCATGGAATGGCTTGGATCGGATTGTCAGGCTGCCCAGCTCAACAGATTTCTGGAACCTGTCTGGGATCTGCAGTCCCTGCAGCTTGTCATAGGCATGACGAGCCAATTTATATGCACCAAGAGCTTTACTCTGCTTTGCCAGGGCCAATAATGTATTGCTATAATTTAATTAAGGAATAAAAATACATATAGCATTTATGAAAAAACGCAATACTCTGTCTAATCACAGAAGTTTGGCAATGAAGCATATCCAACACCGGGACTTCAAACAGGTTTTAACCAGAGAAATCTATTTACAGAACTTCATTTACAAACATGTGTGAAAGGACTATCAAAATATCTGTGGGCAATTATTAGCAAGGTAAGGAAATGATGCTACATAAACACAGCTATGGCTCCATTTACAATATTTCAGTAATTTTGAGGTGCATGTATTTTCCCCCAGTCAGAAAAAAACTAAAATCCTAACATTTTTTACAGTGTAAGTAAGCCACTGACACTGAGTAAATACACCTGATGTGGTTTGAAAGAGTGTGCCCCATGTTAGCAACCAAGTGTCGTCCTTCCCTCCCACCAGAGTGAACTGCTGTTTACACCTACTGACCACAAGGCCTATTATCAAAAACTTCATGAAAGATTCTACATTTTTAAGCAGGGAAGTTATGAAAAGGAAAGCTAATATCCCATCCAAAGCCAGAAATGAAGTGAAACAAGACAAGACCTCCCTATGGCATCCAGTGGCCTTGTGGCTATCTCTTACAGAAAGGTGAATTTCACTGGGCTCACAGAGCCCCTTTAGGAAGCACTCCCAGAGGTTCACTAGCACTAACAAGGCCATGCAGATGTTGGCCTGACAGAGCATGTGCCCACACCAGCCTCACAAGAAGCAACACCTCCTGGGTTTCCCTGCTTCTGCCTCAGCTCAGTCTCCTTGTAACAACGCTGTCAGGCTTCAGAGCCAACACCTTTTTGCACTGACTGATGTCCTAGAACTTGCTCTTCTGACACAGGTGACACAACAGAGGGGCAGGTGCTCAAGGTGGCCTAACAGAGTTTGACATTAGTTGATTTGCACAGGTTTTCAAAGTTATAACAAATAACAAACTAGTGCAGCTCAGCACACAACAGTTTGAAGATGCTGATTATTCCTGAGGGACAGAAGTCAGTTCCCATTAATGATAACCAACAGGTGACACCAAAGATTCCCTGCAGGAGTGCCTGCCTTGGACCAACAGCAGTTATTCCTTTCATGTATCACATGATAACTTCTAGGTTTTGTACTATATTGGAAGGATACACTTTTGAGATCCCCAAAGGAGTCTCCTTTGTTAAGCTGTGAAGCAGAAACCTGGAAATATTGAAGAGGGTTTCAGGCAAGTGGAAGCTGAAAGGTTCCTCCTGTGGTACGAAAAACATAAGACACATTTCTAAGCTGGAAAACCATCAACTTACATCAGTAAGCAACACAGCACAAGGCATCTCTAGTACGGTGTTTCTTTCATCTGTTGGGAAAAGAGGTGTTGACAGAACATAACAAGTGGATTTTGCATATCTTTATCACCAAAGCTCATGCCTAATACACACAGAAAAGAGAGGCAGAGAGATCAGTGTAGCTAAGACAGAACCTTTAACAGGTTATTTAAAAATGAGGGCAGTCTGCACAGCCACAGTGCAGAGTCTCTAGCGCTGTGAGATCTAAAGTAGCCTGACAGCAAAGACTCCACAGCACAGTCTTCTTTTGGGCAAGGGCACAGAGCAAGGGCTCTCAAATGTTCTACAACAGGTATTTGCACCAAGGGTGATGGCAGCATGACTCTAATTGCTGGAATTAGTAGGAGCTCCTCACTCGTGACTGCACATCAGTGACACAGGCAGCACCCTGTGGAAATCCCTGGGCTAATGTGCCTTCTGTTCAACCCTGTTTTCCAGTGACTAAGGGAAAAACTGACTCTGGCCTGTGCAGGAGCAGAGGCTCACGTACCATGGGACCAAACCAAGGCAACCAGCAGAAAGTGCCGTGGGCAGGAGGGAGGTCAGGCATCAGCACAGCCCTGCCCAACCTGCAGCTGTAAAGAGAGGAGCAAGCTCTTGTACAGGACAGCTGAAGACAGTATAATAAAATAAAATAAAGTTAAATAAATAAGTAAAGTTACTATACAGTATCACTGATGTACATTCAACATTTAATTGCCTGAAAAGCCCTAGTTATTTTTGGGCACCCTAAGGAAAAAAGCTCAGTAAGCATAAATACACAATTCTAAAGTGAGTATCTTACAGTGTATCTTTGGATAAAGTGATAGACATGGTAAACTTCTGCCAAATGCTGGAAGTGATGAAACTTCTGCAACATTTCAGTCTGCTGTCCTTCATTCTCTGTGGGAGGCAAAGGCACTGGTGTCAGTCTCAAAGAGAAGTCTATGAACTCAGCTCGGAGAAAACAACCTGTTATCATTTTAGCACAGCACTGTCAGAGAAGATAAGTACCAGGTCAAGTATGCCCCATCCACCCATGCAGACCATACACTCACAAAGTTGCTATTCTTCTGAGCAAACTTCTGGCCTGAAACAAGCACGGCAAAACACAGAACAGGTGAGGCAATGGTTTAACACAGCCAGAGGCTACAGATGAGCTACAGACAGAAAGCAGCAGGTGTGCATCCTTAGAAACCTCTTCCGGAATGCCAGAGCTCACAAATGCAATTAGTTTTGAAAACTTTCACAAATACAAAGTACACTACTAAGCCATTTGGAAAAGACATATATCTCAAACATCTGAGGGGTGACAGATCAGCTGAACTAAAACCAAAGGCACCAGACAAAAGGCAGTATTCCCAACCTTCTGCATTATCACTAAACTACACCTATTGACACCTCTCTCCCAGTGACATGCAGTTTGGAGACAAGATGACAGCTAGCAAACAATCAGTTTTACCTGTTGGCAGAAACAATTTTCAACCTCCCTCCCTTTCAATTGAGGTAATTTACTCTCCAACATCTTTTATTTACCAGCACTTTAACCCTCCAGGCAATGGGTGTGGTGGGAGAGTGAAGGAGGATACATGGTCCCAGGAGGCAGGATTTTCATCCCAGCCAGACTTCAGAAGGAGCCTTATGCCTGCTGATGTCGCTGGTTTGTTTATTTGTTTTAAATTAGCACATGGGAAAAACAGGGGACTACAAAAATAGCACAAGCCCAAGATGTGCACAGCATTAAAAAACCCAAATCAAACCACCCAGCGGAGAAGCAGCTGCAGCACCGCTATCACAATGCAGAGCTGTTTGTCTGCGTGCACAACAAGGAAACAAACACACACTTGCTCTGGGTGACTCACCTTGGGCAATGTCTAAGCACTGCATGGAAAGCATCCAGTAATAATAGGCTGCGTCGTTGAAGCGGCTCTCGAGCACGGCGTTGTGTGTGAGCTGCTCCAGCACCCGCACGGCCTCCCCCTGCCTGCCGGCCCTGTGAAAGGCTGCCCAGCAAAACAAAGAGGGGCTCACTGCGCCATTAGATCAATTAACGGACACTAATGGTTTTGAACTGAGAGCACTCGATTCAGCCCATAGCAAACACTCTGTCCCGGGCACGATAAAAGGGATTATACACTGCTATTTTCCTCCTTGAATGCAGTGACACTAATGGAACATGAGAAGAACCTGCAGGTATTTTGAAGCTTTTGCACTGTCTCAGCAACTCTTGAGCTCAAGGAGTATGTATAATATGGGTTACTGGGGTTTTTTAAATAGAAAAGAGAAGATGCTGTGATGATTAGGATCTCTGTACAAACAACAGTGATTTCCAAATACTGCAAATCCAACTTCACTCAAAACTACAATAAATTGTTTGAATCCAGTGCTCTGGTGTGTATGAATACTTTTTAAAGTATTGTGCTGAATACTTTAAAAGAGTACAGCTACTACACCCTCCTGTCATTTACTAACAGCATCTCCTTTTCTGATGCACCAAGTAACACCCTGAATTCCCACTTGGCAAGCTGCATTTGGCCAATGCAGTCTCCATATAAAGGAACAGGGCTGAGGGGGAGCCAAGCCCAAAAAACCCAGCCCCACAGAACTGCTGCCCCCTGAGTGAAGGCAGCTCAGCTTGAACCAGACCTCACATTCTGTTCTGAGACCAGAACAGTCCCATAGGACCTCCAGCTCCTCCAGCTCTGGGCACCTACGCTTGCAGAGCCCCACAGCACAGAGCTTTGTGGAGCACATGGGGCTCTGACCTGCATTCACAGAGTGCAGAAACAACCCTCCCCTCAACCAGCTGCTCAAGGCTTGGTGCCAAAACACACAAACTCGTCCTGGGCAGAGGCAGAGCAGGCCCAGCCCGGGCCCTGCCTGGCCCTTCACGCCAAGCAGTGCCAGGCTGGGATCCGGGCTGGCCCAGGAACAGCAGGGCCACCTGCCAATGGAGCTGCACCTGAGCCGAGGCACTGCACACACAGCTCACTTCAACAGCTCCTTGTCTCTCCAGCAGCTTGTGCACTGAACTTTGAAGGCTTTCCACAGGATGGAAAGTTTACAGTTCCGTTCAAATGTAATCTTATAAGCCAAACAAACCCCGCAAAAATCTTAAAGGAATGGGAAAACTTGACTTGTGCAAGTCCAATATTGTCTAAATAGAAGGAAAAAATACGTTTTTCACTCAGGTTTATAATAGAGCTGCCATATTTTGATTTTTTGTGGGGTAAAAATCTTACAACAGTTAGGATTATATGCCAAATACCTCTTATGTCCACACTCAGATATACAACAAGATAGAAAATCTGGACTTATATTTAGATGCCATAATTTCTGATAGATTCATCACATTTTCCTATAAAATAGGGAGATTTCCAGTTACTTTAAAACCAGTATGAAAAGATGGGTTATATTTGGTTTTGAATACCACTGATAAGAAATTCACCTGGGCAGAGTCTACTGTGGAGTAAATATGGATCTGTCAGTGACATTCTCACCTTTCTGGGCTTCCTCAAATCGATCACTCTCTGCCAGCCACTGAGCATAAGGGACATAGACTTCATCTTTGAATTCAGGATGCTTTTCACTCAGAGCAAATGCCTGACATAAATAAAAAGCTCATTCTTAGAATATTGCACGGTTTAAACGGTTAAAGGTTTTAAAATATTCCATGGGATCAATCCTTCAGCTCTAAGAGAATTCACAATGAAACATAAACACAGAATAGAGAGTGTAATCTATATTTTCTCCAGCATGAAACTTATGTGTTTTAAAATAAAAAGCAATCAACAACAAAAGAAAAGAAGCTTAGCATAATAACAGATTGACTATTGAAACAGAAAGACTTGGAAGTGATTATCTGGGAAATTTAGTAGATTTCCCAGCAAGAGACAAAAAATATTTGTATTTTTACTGAATGCATTTTCTAAAGAAATTGAAGTAACACTACAAATGCAGTTTAGATTCAGTTTCAGAAGACCACACCACCACCAAACGCATGCTGCCATACACAATTAACTGAAATACTCTGAATCCTTCTGCAGAAGCCTTCCTCCCTCATGACAATGCTGGGGGAGCCAGACATTTGCTTCCCTTTTTAGTTGCAACCAGTGACAATAAGAAGCAGTGGTTTTCAAAACACAGATCAAGGGCACACTCACTTCTTCCCAGCGATGAGTCTCCACGTGGAGCTGGACCAATGCTTTCAGGTCACCAACCTTCATGTAGGTTTCCGCAGCATAGCCAGGGTTATCAAGTTGCTTAAAATAGAAGGCACATTTAGCCAAAGGCTCACGCTCAGCTTTATCCAGTTTTCGAGCAATTTCGATTAACCTAGGCTCAGAAGAAAGAAGCCAGATGTTTGCCTTGGTGCTTTGCCTTTTAATTATTGTCATAACTTCACCTTCAATCAGTTAACATCTAATAAACATCCTAATAGTACTACCATGCAACACTGTTTAAGCAGTTTCAGGAAACATTCCAAACAGCTTTTTCCTTTTGCAGACTCAAAGCCCTTCCTTCCCTCTTTGCTCAGACATTCAGCTCTGTATCTCAGACTCTGCAGATGAAGGAGGGAGCACGTCCTGCATGACTCCGTGGCACACGCTGCCCAACCCTGACCTGAGCAATAGGCTCCTGAATAAACAGCGGCCCCTGTGCCACACAGCAAAACAGAGGCAAGGCCAGCCTGAAGGGCCTGGCCACGATCGCAAGGCAGCTCAGCAAATGACACAAAGTGCCACCCACTGTGATGAGAAATGACCAGAGACAGGAACGGCCACAGAATTTCTAAGGACTCTGTGCTCCAGGTGACTTCTCTACCCCCTAGATGATTATTCTAAACATCTGACAACAGCAGCACTGGACTACCTGGTACAGTTACTGCTGTGATGATCACTCTGAAGGCATTCAGACTGTTTTAGACAATCTCATATTGTAGATAAACCTACGCATACTCTTAATTGCTGTAGCGCATTAGTTTTTGTAATGTATTTATGGCCCTGCCCTCTAAACATACGCAACTTTTAAAACATTTTAAATCATAGGTGTGTTTCAGATACTCAACCTGATATAAAGGCAGATATTAAATACATTTGATCTTATTTTAAAATTACGGGGAATTCATAATATCTCATTCAAGCTTTTATTATGTGTTATCTCTGAGGAGACAAAGAACCTACATATCCACCCAGCCGTGGCTCCCGCTGATCTCGATGGCCTTCATGTGCTCTCCAGCAGAGAGGTACATCTCCACTGCTGCCTTTGGTTCATTGATATCCTTGGCCCAGTCTGCCTGCTTTTTTATCAGCATCTTTGTGTCTTTGGGATCTCCAGATCCCAGAAATTCCTGCAACAGTGCAATACAGAAGTCTGCATTTTCTTCTGGTCACAAACATCATTGCAGTCTAAACTCTAAAATAGATAAAGACTTTTGTAATGAAAACCATGATGCCTCCCAAGGACAGAAATATTCCATGGAGAGCAACGTGCACTGAGCCAGCCTTCAGCAGCTCATCATCAAGGCCCCATGTCTGGGAGGAAACAATGGCAAGTCTCACATTTATAGAGTTTTCAATTAAAAAGAAAGCAGAAGATTGTGGCCAGGCCCAGAGAAGGACAGTGCAGGTGCTCAGAGGCAACCCTAATGTCCCCCCCTCCTGCTCTCTGCCAAGCCTGGTTCAGTGGATACGAGTTACAATTTCTGCAAGCTTGTCAGGAACAAGCCTTTCCAAAACAAAATGGTACTAATCTAAAACTCTAATAGATAATTTCAAGTTTTAGATCTTCTCTTGCAAGCCAAGCAGGTAGGGATTCCTTCTCAATGACAACCCAGTCCCAGCCCACGCTCAGCCAACAGCAGCACATCCCCTCTATCACACACTGGCATCTTTGCAGGAAACAAAGTATTTTAAAAAATATATCCATTAAGTTCTTTTATAATACCAGAACCACAGCTGCTCAAAAGTGAGAGTGCTCTGAAGCACTGCTTGGACTTGTGGAAGGAATGCAAACACCAAGCCTGGACCCTGTGTTGACAACCATTTTGGAAATATGTCCAATAGTTAGTTCAGCTTCTTCTGCCAGTACTAAAGCTCTGGCACCATATGGTTCACATCTGTTGACATCATGTGCCAGGAAAAAAATATAAACCCCCCCTTCAACACCAGAAGATCGATTAAGGGCAATTTTGACTGTTAACAGAACAGGCTACTGTCCATTAAACAGCTTCTATCAAAAGAAAATCAGAACAGAGGAGAAATTACAGGTGGGAAAAGAGTGGAAAACTGTATATCCTCTATGTTTCTAGCAAATTCTGACTGAGGTTTAAAAAAATAGAACCAAAGCAACAAATGGGCAAAAGCCTGTACATCAGGTCTGCTTCAGCACTGCAATTCAGGAGCTCCCTGCTACAGGCAGAAGTGCACCCCATCTGTGCCAGCTCCAACTGAGCCCCAGGCCTGCTCCTGCAGCACAGCCCTGCTCCAGGAGCAGCTAACAGGGATCCCAACAGCCTCTGAATATGGAGAACTGCACTCCAGAGTGAAGTCAAACAATCTTTTTGGCACGACTTTTCCAACTTAAGTCACCAAAATAAGCCCAAAATCAAAAGCTAAGCTCAGCCTCCCACAGTATAAAAGGTTTTTTTGTGAGTTGCCAGTAATTGGTGATCTGGTGCTGTGATAAAGAGCCTGTGACCACATATCAAAGGACTCCCAACCTCTGCCTCCAGTCTGGACCCTCTGTCCAGACCTCATCAAAGTCATGCACAAGAAAGCAGGTTCTGTGGGTCCCTTTGAATAATTCTGGCAGCATCAGTGAAAACAGCACCACAAAAACACACCCCTCCCCCATGTATTTTTCCTTAGATAAATAACTTGAAAACAAGGGGGGTTTACATGCTCTTCCATGTCCTGTGCACTCCCTGCACAAGAAGCTGCCTTATGAAGCACCTTAAATTTCTCAGCATGGAATCACTCCGAAGCATAGGAGACATGAGACCTCTTGCTCTCTACTGGTTAAATTTAGACATGACTGCAGCCAAGAATTAAAAGATTCTTACAAAGACTTATGGGAACATTTTCCTGTATGAATTACATTTATGTTCAAGAGGAGCCAAAACACTGAAGCTAACAAAGACTCATCAGCCAAAAATAGCGGAAGTCAGGCTTACATCAGCAAAGCCCCCAAATGTTTCTGTTGAGCTCTTGGAAGAAAAAGATCTCTGCAGCATGGCTTGGGAATCTCTGCTAAAGAGTTTCTGTGCATGTCATGGTGAATTCTTTGTCCTGGATTGGGCAGAATAGGGCTCTGATGAGTGATGAATGAGACTAAACAGTGCATGCATTCTTAGGGATTTCGATAAGAAAACACCACAGAAGACTTAAAAGCCAAGTAATGCTCCTTATCACCATATAAAAACATCACTTTTCAGAATTATATTCAATTTATTCCTACATGGAACAGACTTTTAAAAAAAGCCAAGACACTGAATCTTTGGAAGAAATTCTGTAGTAAACAAAAATATTCTAGGTTAGCATATTATGCAGTTCTTAAAATGCATCGATATAAATCTGACTTACTCCTACCCATATATTTTCATAATAACGTGGGTACTACCTTGTCATCTTTGGAGGACAAACAAACAATAAGGGACTCTCAAATGAGATAATGCAAAAAGAGCCATAAAACCAAACTTTTTCATTTTGAAAGAAAGAAAATTACTATGTAATCACAAGGTCCACTAAAAGAATTCACTGAAAAGCCCTGAATTTCCACAGCCATATTTGAGACTCTACAAAACACAATCTGCTGCCTTGGTAGCAGACTCTGAAGGAAAATGCCACCGTTACACCCAGGCCAGAAACACCTTTCCCCTTATAAGCCAAAAGATCTCCAAACAAATACCTGATAAAATGAAATCAGAATTCAAAGCCCACAGTTCCTTTGTAGGATCACACACTGGAAGGGTGAGAGGCACATCAGAATTCCTGCACTGAAGCCCAGGTGCCAGTCCTACCTTTGCGTGCTCGAACATGCGCAGGTCCGAGTACATCTCCAGGGCCAGGCTCTCGTGGCCGCTCCTCTTGTACAGCCTCGCTGCCTCGTGGAATTTTCCCTGGTAGGCATAAACATCTGCCAGGAACAGCTCCTGGTTGTTCTCTCCGTGCTTTTTCCGATCCTGGAAAAACAAAAAAACTGAAGAGAGATGTAGAAAATATTCTAGATGATCAGCACCTAGGAGAGAAATAGCCTTTGAGGAATTAGATTTTCAGGCTTAGATTTTAACTGCTAATAATTAAAAACCTGTAACGGGATAGCATAATTATGCCTCTCCTACATTTCTGGTGAATTTATAATTAAAGGATTAAATCCCTCATTAATTAAAATTATGAAGAGCAAAATTAAATGTCACTATACAAACCAAAGTGATGAAAAGTCACTTCTCTTGATTTCACACAGGAAAACGAACACATGCTATCATTATGCCAGTCTATTTTAAAAAAGGCATCTGATGGGCTCCTCATTTTCTCCCTACAATCTCACCAGCATATAATTTGGCTGCTTTAACAATATGTGCAGGTGGGATGACAAACAGGAGGATAACTGCCAGCAGTAAGTAGATTCAGGATGTATGTTAGCCTGCCTCTGAATACAAACCAGTGACACCTCCACTGTCCCCACAAGCAAGAGCTCACGGATTTGGGTCAGCACCAGTCACTTCCAGAGCACCTGTACATGCTCTCCTGGAAACCAGAACTGCCTGTTCTGTTCTGGCCTGGGAAGGGACCCTGAGGACAGCATTAGTGCAGAGCCACGCAGTAACCTCCCATGTGTGTGCAGAGCCATGGAGAAACCCTGCACATGAATCAAACTGCAGCAGGACCCTGACTCTGAGCGACCCAGACAGGTTTGCACACGTGTGTGTGTGTGTGTGTTTCCATGTGTGTGCCTTATCCTGTGTATTGGACACACACCACTACCCTGCCTGGGATAAAATTATTGTTGCAGTTAGCCCACATTGTAGGAAACACAGAGCTGTGAGCTGAATTTAAAGAAAACTGCATGCAAGGGGAAAAGCATTCCACCAGCATCCACATTCAATCCTCTGCTGCCAGAGGGTCTCAGCCATCACTCCCTGGCCACGCTGAGTGACTGGGCTGACACTGAGCTGGTGTTCAAAGTTTCCTTCAAAACCTTGGTTAATCAGAGGACTTGTTACACCCTTTTTTGAAGACTCCACAGAATCTTGCCAGATAGAGATGGCAACCATGTTTGTCTGTGATCAATTGGGAAAAAGTGTCATTACTGAGAGAAAACCATGGCATTAATGAAACATGTGTGTTTAATTACACCCTACAAGCCTTAAAAGGAATTCAATCCACTGCAGGCAAAAGCAAGTGGGGATGTAGAACTCACTGTAAAAGGAGCATTTTCAGGATGTGTGAAAGTAAGTTTATGCCTATTTTTAGGGGGATTCTTTCTTACTTAACAGAATATGACATGACAAATCCAGAATATCTTCAATAAATGAAGATCTGGAGAAGCATATGTGGAAAAGAAAGGTTACTACTCATGAGAAAACACTCTCACCTACCTATACCCTTGAAAAGAAAAAAAAAAAGAAAACCAACTGAAATAAGGGACTCTTAATGCAGACCTTTGTCCTGTGTTAGAGAAAAGTTCACCGCAACCAGCTTGAATTTTGACAGCAGCAGGACAGCTCTGCAGACATGAAGACAAGGAGTGTATCTTTTAAGAGAAGGTGTAAATCTAATTAACACAAGGAAGAGGAATTCCCTTTATGCCATCTCCAAGCAGATCTTAAAGCATTATCTCGCCATCTCTGCAGAAGCACAAGGGCGATGAGTGTATTTTCAAGTGCTCATGACAGACAGTGATTGTTTGAGTGAAATTCTATCAAGAAGTGTGAAAAGAATAGGAAGGAGTGATTAGAGCACAGTATAGAAATACGGAATCCCAAATTCTATTTCCAGTTGTCACAGACTTGTCATGAGACCCCAAGTTTGTCATTTCATTTCTCTGGGCCTGTGTCTGTCTCTGCAAGGAGGAGATAATAGTAATTACCTACCTCCAGGGGGTAGGGAAAGGCTTAATGTACTCATGTTTATGAAGTATTCTGTACTAAGCTCCGTCAGCACAGTAGTATTCTACCAATTATTAATTGAATACTGAACATTTTTCCAGTTCTCCTGAAGACAGTTTCAGAAGTTCCCATCCCACGCCCACATTTTGGTCCGCAAAGTTCCAATCCTATGACTAGAACTTGAGTCACCTCTACTAACCAGGATTTTTCACTTCAAACACATCTCCAACAGTCAGAAGCAATATCCAACCAAAAGTCCTTCCAAAACAAAAAGTACTGAATTTGGTACAGCAGTAACTTTAAGAAAATACATCTTCTTGAACACTGGCTTACCTCTATGCTGCTGATCAGTTCTAAATATCGAAGGTCTCGAACTCTGGTAAATGCCTATTGAAAATAATTTTAAAAAAAGAGTAAAAGGCATTAACTTGAAAACCCAGAAAACACCAAATATTATTCTGCATGAATCAAGCTGTCCTCATGCAAAAAGGACAGGCAGAAGTGTGCTGGGTTTGTGTTTGTGTAGTCCCAAACCTGAAGGGCTCTGACTGTGGCCCCTGAGTTGTGACAGAAAGGAGACAAGGCTCAACAGGAACAGCTCTGCGCCTATCAGTCCCCCAAGAAATACAAAGTGTCAATTAAAATATTACGAGCTTTTATTCTGGCTATTTTATAGCTTCTCCGTTTGGATGTGAGGTGTGACACAGACAAGGAAATTTCAGGAAACTGTTACAAGGAAGGGCACATAACAGATCGTATTGTCAAAGCCGGCTGCATATGCTCCTAGTTTTTAAACCATTCCGAAAATCCAGCATGAAAGGAGCTCAGAGAGAGGAAAGGAAGTAAGAAGACGATAAGATAAAAGTACTTTAAGACAGTGTAATATCTTTGCAAATGGAGATAAATGTGCAACCCAAAGTCTCAAGTGGCAAAGTCACGTGCAAGTTGCAGCAGCTCAGCACTTATTCCTGACATGCATCACAAAACAGAAATTTAACTCTTTGGGCTGCACATTCAAGACTTCCAACCAAACTGAAGAGGGCACAGAATATTCTGCTTACATCGGATTGAACTAGGAACTGTAAGAGCCTTTAATGTCAAGAAGCTGCTTTTGTTTGAATTAATCCGCTCTAATTCTAAGAGGGCACTACTTAAAAATTCCAAGGAGGCACTGAAAACTTCTTTTCAAAGTATCTATTTGCATAAAGCCATCCATGAGACTGGAATTATTCTGATGCCTCCACTTAAGAAAAAAAAAGCATTTCATTTCCTTTTTTTTAAAAAAAATCTGTTATTAAAAGATGTCTATCACTTCAGACCATTCTCAGTGTATTTTTAGAATGTTTTGTCTTTCATACAATATTCATGACATTGAACTCAGTTTGCTCTCCCTTACTTGAGAAGAGATGGTGAAAGAAAATAGGGAAGTATTTTATGCCAGAGAAAACTCAGTTCTTCAGTCTATGCCCACTCACAGACCACTCCCCAAAGCAAGGCACACCACAGAGGAAAGGACTGAAATGATACTGTCCAGCACCACTGCCTTCACACAGCCTTAATGGGAGATCCCAAAGAGCAGGAAATCTTCACATTTGCACGGAGGTTATATTAAATGTTTGGGGGGACAAGGGCAGGTTTGCAGCACTAAGGAAGGCGGGGGCCAAAGGCAGGTGAGCATCCTCTGCTGCCACCCGGTGGGCACTGCTTCCCAGTTCTGCTCCCCTAAACCCATCAACGCATTTCCCAGATCAAACCATTTTCCTACTGTCAAACACCTGGATTTAGAACATGGCATTTATCTAGAGAGATACATTTGATTTCAGGTCAAAACCTCATCTCAAAATCATGAGTTTATAACAAGACATAAAAGACAAGCAAGACAGTAACCCAGGAACACCACATATTCCAGCCACAAAACATGCATTATAGTCATACACACACACACACAGATAAATATCAAACCCAAGCTTTCTGCTAAACGAGTAAACAAATGCTTTACCTTTTTAGCAGTTTCAAACTCCAGCCCTTCCAAGGCTTCCATGGCCAGCTCCCTCCAGTCAGCATCAGTCACTCCTAAACATGCAATTTGATAGGCTTCTTTAAACATTTTTCGTTCCAGATATTGATACATGGGTGCAGACTGAGGATCGTCATAGAAAAAAACATGTATCAGAAAGCATAATACTGAGATATATTAGTGAAATTTTCTACAAATATTGGGAAAAAATATATTCTAATTACAACCATTACAAGCTGCCCAGAGAATAAACATCTCAGTTTTGTACACAGACAGAACAACATTCTGGGGTGATCTTTATCTTATCTTTACACAAGCTGGGTTAATTACATTCCAAACTCATCCATTTTGAAATCTTCAGTTCCCTGCAATATTAGGAAGTAGTTAAGGATGCGAATTCTTCTGGGCATTGAACATGCTAAATATGACGTACACTGAGCTTTTTTAGTACTGTGGACGCAGAGCAAAGGAGGGGCAGTGTTCTCTCAAGGGCCAAGAGCAGGAGTGGCACGTCCCTGGACACAGCCAGACACACAGGCAGGGGAGCAAAGCAGCCCTCGTGCCCCAGCCTCGAGGACAAAGCTGTGCTACCCAGGCTGTAACTCGGCACAAAGCACACTGGGGCTTCCAAGGACCTGCCCCAAAGGAAATCCCCGTGGGGAGCTGCCAGCTGCTGCAGGGTGACACACAGACAGACGTGGGTCTGCAGCCACAGAGCCCTCTGGGGGAGCAGGGAGCCCTGCAGCACCACTGCCTCACCCTGGATTTGCAACCCCAGCACGATGCGGGTCCATTTCCATGTTACTTTTACCAGTTTATCTGAACATTGTACACCCTTTGCTACTGCCAAAAGCACAGCTCTCAGAGGAGAAGCTGCCTCTGAGATGCTGCACAATAATTCTGTGGCACCTTGGTGCCTACAGCATGCCAAAGGCAGACAGGAGTGTTCAAGGCCCGGTGATCCTGCCTGTGGCTGCCAACCACCCTGGACAAGCCAGAGCCCCACCAAGGGCCTGCCCAGGGCCTCAAGGGACAGAGGGTCTGTAACACAGGTGTCCATCAGTCAGTACAAGCACAGGACATTGTGCTTTATTCATTGATTCTCAGAGGCAAGTCCTGCACACTCTTGGATATACAGAGTCACAATCCTTCTACTTTATTTTTTTGCTTTGTTTTTTTTTTTTTTACTTCCATGATGACAGAAATCAGCATTTTATGGAAGGCAATCCCTAAATTTTGAATATAAAGACCACACAGGTACTAAACATTCAGACTAAAATATTCTGTTTAAATATTGCCTAAAGGCGTCTAGATGAAGCAACAATAAAACAGTATTTTATGTATTCAAGGAAAATGAAATTACAATGGATAAAAGTTACATAGAGAGAACACAGCAAAAATCCTGCAGGAGGTAAGGCCTGCACTATATTAGATTATGTGCATTTGCAAGTAGAAAGGGAGAATCAGAGACAATTACCAACAGCAAAAAGGAAGTTAGCTTAATTAATGCCAAAGAAACAAAAATAAAATAGATCACACAATATAACTTAAATAACAACTAAGAAAGTGTGAACTGCAATCATTTTAGTAATGAAATACAAGTAAATCTCAGAAAAGCTTCTTCACTTGTTAAACATTCATGTTTATGAGATATAAAGCAACACTTAATGAGATTAAAGGATTACCTGCGGAACTTCAACTGCTGACATAGAGAAAACATGAAGGCAGAAGATCTTGGAGCCATTGTAACCCACAACAAAGCCCTGCAGTTTCTGCTGGTGGACAGGGAAGTTGCTAGCTTTGATATTGAGGTAACCCCCTCCAGAAAAGCAAAGCATATCCTCACACTGGGTATTCCAGGCCACACTATTTGCATTGGGTTCCTAATGAGAAAAACATCTCAGGATTACAACTGATGCAATCACATCTTTGCTAAGAAACATGCCTCCTTCAGCTGAAGTGTTTGACCCATTACAGCCTGGTGTGTACACACACACATTGATTATTCACATTTGCAATACCCTAAAGTCTAGAACATTCCTAAACAGATTTATTGGGATGTATTTTACATTTTAATTCTCAGCTATAATTGTCTTGCCTTTTATGTATATTTACTAGCAATCTCTAGAATCAATCTGTAAACATAATCCCAAATTCCACAATAATATACTGCTAGTTAGTGCATTTAATTGATCATTTCTCAGTCCATTACACAAAGGAAGTTGCAGACCCTATCTTGCAGCACTCCATCCTTGCTATCCAGTATGTTCTGAAAACATTTAATCAACATTAATAAGTGACTGCTAACTGCCAATGAAGAGAGCATTATCATGATTCCTTTTATAGCCTATGAATACCCAACGAACAAAGATGTTTAGGCTTTAATTCTGTTCGTACTAATGATAAAACTAAAATGCTCATTAACTGTAATGCTTCAGAGGGAAGCAGGGCAGAGTTCTAAATTAAACTGAAAAGGTCACATGTCTAAGAGCTCTTTATTCAGCTGTTGCTCACATAGATTTCCCGTCTTCTCATTCCTACTCCCCCATCTCTGAGAGGGTGGTTTTGATAAACAGATCACAGTTAAATTCTACAAGATGCGATTAATAGCTTGAATGAGTTACACGAATTTCTGCACAGCAACACTTTTGGGATGCTCTGTGCACCAAACCACTTCCTGCCCTCCTGCTCCCCCATTTAGAAACCCCAGCAAGTGCTGATGCTTGCCTGGAACAGGAGCTCCTTGGTGTGGATGTCGTAGACCAGGCAGGTGTCGTTCTCGTCCACCACGGCCAGCTTGCTGCGCGAGGCGCTCATGTCCAGGCAGCGCACGGCCGTGGCCTGCTTCAGCAGCACGATTGCCAGCGCATTGTCCACAAAGATCTTCAGGATCTGGGAAACAAACTCACTCAGACTGCTCTGTCCCCAGAACTGGAAACAGCACAGCGCGGCAAACCCTCAGTGCTGTCTGAAGTGTGAAATTGCAAGCTTTTTCAGAGACAAACTGCTATAAAACTAGGGAAATGTTTCCAGTTTGTCTCCTGAGCAACCTGGCTGATACAACACGCTCTAGGTCGCAAGCCTATACAGATAAATCCAATGCCATGCATCCTGGGCTCTCCACTAGTCACACAATTTCATTAATACAGGAATACACTACATACAGAAGACACAAACAGGATCTCAATGTCCTTGCTATCAGTATCTCTGGGCTCCAGTTTGGCACTTCCAGCTGCCACCTGGCATGTGAAACAGACAGCCCCCACACCTGGAGCACAGCCACACCCTCACAAGTGGTCACCAGGAAAAGTGTACCTACCTCCAACCCCCACTAAAGGCAAACCTGCTCTCTTCACCAACAACTCAATTTTGTCAGCTGATACTAACTCGCAGACCTCCAGACCCAGTCAAACATATATTTATGAATTTTATTGTCAGAGAATGAGAAAGACAGAAGTAATTAATTTTTAATCCCAAGATGAGACTGTCAAATAAAATTCTAGGTTGCAGAAGAGCCTGCTGCTCCTAAGGTCTCCAAGAGCACAGAACACATTTTGTTTGCAGTGGAAAGACACATACCAGAGCTGATGTGTTACCTGACCATTCTTCAGACCAACTAAGAGGCCTTCTCTTCCTGGAGGTCCTCCAATTACTTTAATATAACGAATAAGAGATTCCATCAGCCATTCTCGTTCTTTAACACCACTAAATGAGAGGCACTGCAGTCTCTTCTCCTAAGGACACAGTAAGGTATAAAACACAGCCTGGAGGTGAAGACAAAAATCTGTGTCTGATGTGTGATGTTTATACCTATACTAGCAGGTGTGTCTACTTCTACATTTAAAAATCATAAAGTCAAATACTCAATTTAATGGGTGAATTCTTTAAGATTTTCCAATCCTATGAGCAAACAAAAACAAACACCCCCAATCTTCTTCTAGTAGCTCTCTCCCACCCAGAAGAACCCCTGGATTCTGTGCTAATTTATCAAATTCACTCTGGAGCCTGCTTTACTGAACCAGAGTCACCTGAGCCACGCCACAGTGGCTGCCCAGCAGCATGTGAGCACAGCAGGGCACAGCAGGACTGCCTTGGTGCTGCAGCAGATCCCACGGGACACTCATGTCCTGCCAGCCACTGTCTGGGACAGCTGCCTTGAACACTGAACACACCCCAGGACTACTCTAGCTTTTAAGGCACATACCTGGCATAAAATAATGTGATCTGAACACACCACCAGCAAGTTACATTCAAATTTCTTAATGATCTTTTCCTTCACCCGATAGTACATATCTGCAGAGTCATCCGTGTACAACTCATAAATCAGGATTTTCTCTGGCATCTGGATGGCTAATCTGTTTTTGTAGATTGCAATTTTTTTCACAAGCTCTCTGCCTTTTATCCTAACTAGAAAGAAAAAACACCAAAATGATAAAGTATAAGCTGACACAAAAATAACATACAGAAATTAGAGAACTAATACACTAAAATTGAATCTCCCTAGAGCACTTCTAAAATTCAAAGCACATTCCTGCTCAGATACGTTTGCTGCTCTGCATCTATGTAATCTACTATCCCTGTCACAATTTACCACCCTCTATGAACAGCACATTCTGGAGCAGTACTTCGAATCCTTGCCATAAAAAGACAGCAAAAACGGAGAAACTAAATAACCACAAATGCTTACGGTTACAAGTAAGGAAAATAAAAGCTGAATATAACACATAGTATTTTTATCTCATTTTCAGAGATTAGAACCTTATTTTAAGAGCCCCTGTCCCTCCCAGTCTCTTTGCCAATGCCCACATCTTTCATTAAACTTGTCAGTGATGAACTTGCACGCTCCAAGTTTGCCCTCTCCTCATCCCAAGTGTGTTCCACGGTTTGACTGCCAAAGTGACAACAGCCTGTCAAGTCCATGCAGCGTATATTCCAAGTGTCCTGATGGATATTAACTAAAACAAGCTGCATGAAGCTTTGGCCTGCTTGCAAGTGTGGAATTACCTTTTTGCTCTGTGATGAGGTGCTGGACAATAACATCGGTCATGTTGTCCCTGTAGGCGTAGCGGTCTTTATAGAGGCCGTGGACAGTGCTGAAAATCAGCTGGTAGAAGGAGATTGTTCCATCCTGACACCCTACTGCCTGAACACAATAAGGGAATGATTTCAGTTAATTGGTACAAACAGGTGAGACCTGGCAGAGTGTGTGGTGTTTACATGAAGACCATGTCCCTTTTTCTGCACAATGAATAGACCAACACCAGCTACAGCTGACTTGTGTTTAACCATGGCACAAGTGCACTGAGAATGGACTGACGTCACCACAGACCATGGAGACCACCATGCTGGGGAGGGGGCTTGGGTTTATTTGGATGGGGTTTTGGATAGATTTGATTAGACAAACACACAGAGGAGGTGTGTTTGTTCACTTTTAAATTTGTTTTAATTCTCCTCCCACTTGTACAGGACTCAAGAGTGCAGCATTTTAGCCCTGTAGGCATCTTCTTCCCATCATGGAATTAGAATTGGTCAAGCCCAGAAGTTATTAGCTGATATTTTTAATTGTTTTCCCCTCCGCTTTTTTAACCAAAATGCAGCAAACACCTTACCACTTGAGAGCAGGTGTTGTGCTCCTTAGATCCTTCTTACAGCTCAGGTTTTACTTTTGTGGGATATATGTAATTCCAGTGGCAGTTATAGGACCTCCCTAGACACTGGTGAAGTTCTACTGCCTCAGCAGGAATGTCCAAGCAACTAAGATGGGAATGTATGATCTTTAAGTACCAAATTCCCAGTGAAAATGTTAGAAAAACGTCCCTACTCACCACATAGTTGGAATCTGGTTTAACTTTGCAGGTCCACACCCAGCTGCTCTGCTCTCCCACGGTGCCCAGACGTACCCCATCCCTTGTGAAGAGAGAAACCTGTCTGTCTGAACCTCCCAGCAAGAGATACTCTCCTTTTGTAAAGTAGCTGATGCAGCATGGGTCAAAATTGAGCACTCTGTCCTTCCCAATCTATAAGGGAAAATAAACCAAAAAACCCCAATAAAAAACGTTAACAAAAGGATCATTTCATCTTTTCTGAAAACATAAGTGCCATTGCTGACACCATTCATCTCCTCCATGCATGGACTTTCAATACCTAGAACCACTGGCTATATTAAGATTCCCAAAGATAGCTCTAAAATACATCCAAGAATCCCTCCAGTCCCAAACCATTCTGCTCAGAACACAACAAGTCACACAACCCCTTTACCCAGCTGAAAAAACCCACAGAGATGTTCTCTACAAACCAGGGAACCATGTCACACAAGTCAGCAGAGTTGTAAGGGCTTTAATGGAAGAACTGTGAGACAGCAGCTGAGCTGCTATGTGAGAAGAGCTGAAGGAGGAATGGTTAAAAAAAAATAGATTCATAAAAGGCTGGGAAAACAGAAGACGTTTAATGAAATTAATAAAGCACCTGTATACAAGTATTTTGATTGAGGACAAAATAGAATCAAAAATACCCTGTGACTCTTGAATAAACTCTCTAAGGCATACCTGCTTGCCACTCAGGTGGTAAAAGGAAAGCTTCTGACCCCAGTCTGCCACAGCTAAAATGTCATTGCGTTCATCTCTGCCAAAAAAAAAGACAAACTAGTAATTCTACAGCAATTTAATTAACAAATCTCTTAGAGCAACAGAACCAAGTCACAGAATAGTAGAATTTGCTTCATGCTACTCTTTAAAAGTCACAAACTGAAAGGACAGCAGGTTGGCATTTAAACCTCTGGAAAACAGCTTGGGGACACAACATCAAAACCAGTATCCTCTACAGGAATAACTCAGAGCTTGAGGGAGGGAACAGGGACACAACAAGAGCAAATGGCCTCAAGCTTTGCTAGGGAAGGTTTAGGCTGGGTATTGGGATAATTTCTTCCCTGAAAGGGCTGTCCATCAGGGGTGGAGGGATTTAAAAGCTGCGTGGATGTGGCACTTGGGGACAGGTGTTAGTGCTGGCTTTGGCACTGCTGTAGGAGTGGTTGGATTTGATGTCTCAAAGGGCTTTTTCAACCTAAACAATCCCATGTCTCCAATCTAAACTTGTTCCCAGGTTTCTATTCAGTTGAAGACTGGCAGCAAAGCCAAAACCCCAATATATAATCACTTAAAGAAGGTAACATATATGGGAATTAATCTGCTCCAGCAGGGATAGAAGTCAAGCCTTTCTGCAATCAATGAGCCAAGGATTATCTATTCAGAATGAAAAAAAAAGAAGGATGAAATTATTTACCTGGAAGGATTCCAACAAATTGACCATACTGGAGAGGAAGAGCCCCCTGGCCTCTCTATTTTCACCTTCTCATCACCATTTTTGTTCCTTATGCTGACAATGCCGTTGAACATCCCCAAAGCAAGGTACTGGCCATCATTTGTCCAGCTGAGAAAACACATACACACTGAAGAGTAAACTACTACAAACAAGCAGCAGGAAGGCAGGATGGTGAATAGCACACTCACACAGGAATGGTAGATTAAAGTATATTTCTAAGAGGGAGTTCTGGGAGGTGGCTAGTAATCCTATGGTTTGTTTATGCATCTAAATCCACATTTATAGCAACAGCACTCTCTACATCAAGGACATTTTATCATATATAAAGAAGTAAAATAATAATTTAAAGCTTGCAATATTTGTAACATGCGCTAAGTCAGATACAGTTTGGGGATGGCAGTCTGGGAGCAGACCAAGATGCTTTAAAAGCCACATTTAGAACATGATCAGATGGAACTGTCTGGTGTAGGACAGGGGAGGCCTAGGGTCTATTCTGGTCTATTCTTCAGTCAGATGAATTACTT
The DNA here is from genome assembly GCF_035770615.1 of Melospiza melodia melodia. Taxonomy (NCBI): domain Eukaryota; kingdom Metazoa; phylum Chordata; class Aves; order Passeriformes; family Passerellidae; genus Melospiza; species Melospiza melodia. The sequence goes on along the minus strand of NC_086203.1, from coordinate 30,944,203 downwards.
CAGTTATGAATCCTTACTTCAGATTCCCCACAAATATAATAACTTCTTCAACTGAAAACCCCAACAGTACAGGGAATGAACAACAAACAAACATTGCAATTATTTTTCCTGTAACTTCATTTTATTGTTGTGGCACAAAAGAGAAGAACAGATGGGACAGAACAGCTAAGACACCTGCTCAAGACCAGAATCTGTCTCTGATGCCTTCAAAAGGATTTGGTTATAAACAGGACCAAGCATAACCCAACACTTTGCTACTGAAAAAGAAGGAAGGAAAAGTAATTTTTTTTTTAAAGCTTCTATCTTACTTGAAATGGTTTGTATTGAAACTAACTTAAATGACACAGATAACCCTTAAAACTTACCTACAGCAAGTAATCCTGCTGCTTGTTTTATGTTTAGAGACTGACTTCTGTTCTGGAGACCACAAGCCTTGATGAAAGAAAACAAAGAGCCAATGACAAGTAAGCATGTGCCAGAGTTCAGACTGGAAACTAATACTGTCAGAGAACTCAGCTGGGATTTCAGAGGCACCAAAGTCTTGTACACTGCAAGTGGACATTTAAATACATATTATTTATTATTAAATGGGGAAAAAGAATCCATCTAAATAACAGAGGGTGTCTCTGCAAAAAACTCCAGTAACAGAGCAGCACATTTCATCCTGTGACCCCTCACTACTGTCCTTTCTCACTGAGTTTAAGTGGTTTAAATCAGTATCCAATGTCACTGAATGTTAGGTAGCTTTGTGTCCCATCTCTCCTGGAGTCACAGAGCTGTACCTATCTGTAGTTAGCTAAGCTATCCAGCTGTAATGGCATTCACTGTCTTGATGGAAAAGTTCAAGGGAGAAGACATACCAAAATCCCCAGACGAGCAGGATGCCAACTGATGAGTGAGAGGATTGTATGAAACGCACTGGATAGAGTCATTATGCCTAGAATGAAGTTACAGTCAGATTTCAATAAATCATTCTTAAATGTCCCTTTTCTGACTTTCAGCAAGTGAGCTGAAAGCTTTAGCAGATGCCAAAATAATTGGATTGGTTTATAGTACATCAAGTAAGTCTGCTATCACTGTAAAGTAATTAAGTAATAAACCTTGTAAAAACTGTCTCCAAGTAGCAGGATTCACTGTATTTCATCAAGATTACAGCAACATTGAAAAATATGACTGAAGGCTGTAACCAAATCCTAAACCAAGCGCGCTTGTGCGGGCCCTGTGCAGCGACCAGCCAACTCCTGATAAATGTGCACTCAGGAGAACATGAAGCTGTCGCTTCAGAGGGCTCTCTGAAAACAGAGCCAAATTATTGAAATCTACCAGAAGAGACAAACCCATCTTCAATTTGATCTTTGAACCAGAATTATGGTTTATTATAGAAGACTGGGCATACTATGTTTAATTTTATTCTGACCTATTATGAGTTTCCCTAGTTCTCTGTCAGCCCTCTAAATTCACAGATTTCTTTGAACTCCCCACCTCCTTTTATGCCTTTAATTGCTTTCCTGTCTCACTCAGATACTTCAGCTGCTCTTTTCCTCCTCCCTCCCCTATCACCCATTTTCTCTGACCTTAGTGAACCTTCTCCCAAATCTAACAGCTCATGCTCTTTAATTGCAGCAGTGAATAATCAAAATCAGCTTCTGAGGCACAGAACTGAACAGCATCACTTACGTGTACTTCAGAATTCCTTCTAACTTTGAAGTCCAAATTATCACACTTTTATCAGCAGAGCCAGATGCGAAACGCTTGCCTAGGAATTAGAGATAAATTAAATCCCACACATACAAGAATCACTTTCACTCCAAATACTCAATCAAAGAGAGAGCAAGAAGTTCTTGAACTCGACAAGGCTCAAGTAATAAAGGGGCTGACACCGAGTCCTGGATGTGCTGGTGCTTTCCCGGGCACATGGAGTTCCAGTGGCTGTACTGCACCATTTCCATGGCCTTGCTAGTAACCAGACCTTCCAGTGCTGTCCAGCCCCAGGCTGGAGATTGATGGGAAACAAGTTAAACTGGTGCAGTGTCACAGGAACTCCCATCACCCAAACAGCAGCAGCTGCAGGAAGGCCCCCAACCCACAGAGTGAGTCCCACTCAATGAGAGTTGTAGACCATGAGAGAACTGGAAGCAGAGTGCACTGAGCAGGTAACACATGAAGGATCAGGAGATCAGGAAGCTCTGGGACAGAGGAAATACAGGAATAAAACTCAGAGGCAGATGAGTAGTAGAAACAGGAATCTCTGAGGTGAGCCTTCTCCTCACGCTGCCCATGAATACACCCTTCACCAGTGCTAAGCCCAACACTAAAGTCAAAGAGGAGGAGCAGTGGCACCACAGCTCTTGGGCTCATAGGTGACCATACAGGCACCTGTGCAGGTAGATCTGCACAGCAGATCACAGCCTCCACTGGACAGCAAACCCAGCACTTGTTAAAGAACAAACCCCAGCAGTCCCACGCTGTGACCAGAACAATGCCCACTTCCAACTTCCATGGGCAATCAACCACCAGTGGGAGAGATGCACTCTACAAACCAGGCTAACAGTGCCCCAGGGTGCTATTTACCATCTTTGGCATAAGCCACGCAGTACACAGTGTCTTTATGTCCCTTCAAAGGCTGAATTAGGGTTCCATCAGAAGTATCATACACCTGTTCAAATGGGGAGAAAAAACCAATCCAAATATACAAACAAAAGAACTTGCACAAAAAAAAACCTCCATTGAATCAGAGAACCACATTTGGGTGGGAAGGGACTTTAAAGCTCACTCACTTCATGCCCCCATGGGGCAGTGAAACCTTCAACTAAACCAGGTTGCTGCAAGCCCCATCCAACCTGGCGTAAACACCTCCAGTGTGACGGCTGGGATATAAAATTACTGAAGGTCAGCAGATTATGCACTTCCTTTTGTGCCTGCTTTTTGGATTTCATATAGTTCATACAAGACAAAACATTTTCTAGCACAGACACAGCTTTCTGTAACTCGATATTCTTAGAAAGAAAGAAGTCAGTACTAGAAAATAACATGCACAAAGGACATTTTTCAACAGCTTGTTTGGCAGCTTGTTTTACATCTTATTGGCTTTTTATCTTTTATTTTTATATTTTACATCTTGCTGTTAAAACATCTCTCTACGCATTTTATGTTTAAGCATAATAAATTACTGCAAAGGAGCATCACTAAATACATGATTGCGTTAGCCCTGAAAACAACAGCTGTTGTCCTGCAATGCTGAACTCTACAATCCATCCATCCATCCCATCTGCCCCTTCCTGCAGCTCCTACACCTGCCCCACCTGGAAGCTTGGCAGGACCTGCGAGCAGCTGGTGCTGAGCTGCTCTTGCAGCAGCCCCAGGGACCCACAGACAGCTGGAGGTGAATGTTCCCACACCGGTCCTGTCACCCCAACGCCAGGACACGGGTCTGAGCCTCGGCCCTCGCCACAGATTTAAGGAGACTCGCACCAGCACGGCCCCTGCGCTGCGCCAGGACTAGGGGCGGGTTCACGGACCTCAAACCCCGGGCAGCGCACAGGAGCACGAGATGACACAAATAACTTAAATCCCATTACTTTTGGAAATAGAGCTTAAAACTTGGTGAGAAATATTTAAAAACTTCAAAACACTTTAGAATTGGCCTGCATTAATATGTATGTTACTGTGAGGCTGCACTAACAGAGATAAGGGGATTTCAGATAGGTTATATTCATAAGTTAATGTGAAAGAAATCATGCTCCTACAGCTGAAAAGGAGAGAGGACAAGGAGGTTTTCCTACCAGCAGCCTGTTTCCAGCAGCAATTATCAGCTGGGTCCCATCCGGCTTGAACGCGAGGTCGTAAATGCTGCGGGAAACAAACAAACAAACAAACAAACCAAGAACCGCGTGTCAGGAGACAGAAACTGACCAGAGGTGCCGCCCGGCCAGCCCTGCAGCGGCCCAGGGAGCGTGGCTGTGACTGCCCACGAACCCCGAGCGGCAGGAGCGCCCGGGCCCGACCCGCGCTGGGAGCCCCCCACGGCCCCGAGCAGCCGCCCGGAGCGGAACGGGCCGGCACGCCGGCTGTGCCCGGGCCGCTCACCACTGCTCGGCCCTGTCGCGCCAGGTGAGCGCGGCCCGCATGCCTCGGACCCCGCACGGCTCGGCACCGCCCCGCGCCGCCCCTCACGGCCGGGCCCGCTCCGCGCCGGGCGCCGCTTCCCCGGCCCCGCCGCTGCCACGGGCAACGCGCCTGCGCCCGCGGCCCGCGGGTCCGCCACCCGCCAGGGGGCGCTGCCAGCGCCGCGGGGCCGCTCGCGCGGGGCGGAGCCGGGAGGGTCACGTGAGCGGCGCGCGGGAGATGGCGGCGCCGGGAGCGGCGGGCGGGTGAGGGCGGGGTGGGTCCGGCGCGCGGGCCTCGCCACCGGCGTGCGGGCGGGGATCCGGCCCCAGGCCCGCCCCGCTGTCCCCGGGGCTCTGCCGGCAGCGGGACCTTACCCGGGCTCTTCTTCCCCTGCAGCCCCGGGGGCGGCAGTCGAGGCGCGGCGGCGGCGGCGGAACGGCCCGTCCCCAACCCCAGCCCCAGCCCCGTCCCCCGCGGGTGGCAGCGGGTGAGCAGCCGCCGGCGGGCGGGCAGGACGGCCGGGAGGATCGACGTGTACTTCATAAGGTGAGGCGGGGGCTGTCACTGAGATCCGTGTGGCCTTGCTTGGCAGGGCCACAGAAATCTACCCAGGCGTCGCCCTCAAAAACTGGTCTTGTCCTTCGTTTTGGGGTTGTTTTCATATATTATTGAAGCTAAGAGCAGTAGAATGAGAAAGCCATTGCTAATTTCCTTTCCTTTCCTACTACAGCCCTGAAGGGAAGAAGCTGAGGTCAAAACGAGCACTTGTGGAGTATTTACAGAAAACTGGGGAGACAGCACTGAAAGCAGCAGATTTTGATTTTGCAGCTCCTCGAGGGAGCACATGCTCAGGATTGAAGGGATATGGCACAGGAGCTGCGAGGACTGACCTGGAAAAGGAGGATTGTCAGAGCAAAGTGCAGGAGCTCCATGCACAGAATGGTGCTGAGGTTGGAATTCAGAACATCCAGGCTGGGAGTGGACACCTGGAAGATGCTACATCTACTGTGGAAGGCACAGGTTTTGTAGTGGTAGGCACAAACCCAGAGGAGAACTTGAAAACCAGAAGAAAGAGGGCAGATGGGAGAAGCGTTCAAACTAGGAAACGTGAGGACTCAGAAAGGAGGAACCAAGGTGACGCCAAGAGCAAGAGGCAGAGAAGAGTCCCTAACACATGGGAGACCAAGCGTGCTCAGAACGAGAGGGGCCACAGGCAGACAGGCACGCATGGAGCTGACAGCCAGGGAGTGGGTGAAGCAGGTGCTGACCCTGGGGCTGCAGGGACAGCTCTGGCAGCCGTGTCCAGGCCAGTGCCTGGCTCACAGAGGGAGCTGGCTCACCTGCCAAAGGAGGGGCAGTGCTCCAGTGACACACCTGCTGCAGGGGCTGAGGAGAACCCCTCTGGGCTGGAGACAGGCCCAGTGGCCGATGCGGGGGCTCTGGGTGAGCAGAGTGTGCAGCCTGACACCGAGGTGGATGCTGAGCCGTGGCACAGGACCAGCCCCGCAGCAGCCACAATGCCTCCAGGTGGGTGTGACAGCAGAGGGTGATGCCAGCCCTCACCTTCTGCCCAGGCCTCTCCTGGCTCGTGAGGCCACGTGTTCTGCTTCAGGTCAAGCTGCTCTGACATCCAAATCTCATTTTTATCCAACAGCATTTAAATTAATGCAGACTTACTCAAAACTGAAACTTAGTCTGCCAAGCTCTTAAGCTGTACAGTGTCAGGCAATAATCTGAGGAGATTTAAGGTACATTTGTGTTCTGTACATGAGAAGAATTCCTCCTGTTTCCATCACTGCATAAAGCAGAGTTGGTGTGTGAAACATGACAACAAAATACTTGCTGCTTTTTCTTAATGCTGAAGTTTATTTCTTTACAGAAGAGTCTGTCCCACGAACACAAGTGGAGAGAAGGAAAACAAGTCCCTATTTTTCCAGTAAATACAGCAAAGAAGGTATTGTATTTAGGGAAATACATTTTTTAATGGGGAAGGGATCGGATAGCTCAGGATCAAGTGATGATGTGGAAAACTCCTTGCAGCTTAACACTGGCTGCAGCTGTGCCAAGTGGGACAGTCCCCTGCTGCCGTGCAAAGGCCGTGTGGGAGCTGCTGTGGCTCCCTCTATGCACAGTGCCTCCACAATAATGCTTCAGAGGTGGTCTTCTTTTTTTTTTCATTAAATAGGTAAAGCCATCCTTTGCTGTCTAATAAACATTCCTGTGTTGGCCCTGTACAGCCCTCAGCCCACCCAAAAGGAAGGCCCTCAGAAAATGGACTCCTCCACGTTCTCCTTTCAATCTTATCCAGGAAACACTCTTCCATGATCCATGGAAGCTTCTCATTGCCACCATATTTCTCAACAAAACTTCAGGTAAGCAGAGTAGCAGGAGTAGGTGTGTAGATGTTGGGAGGTGTTACAGGGCTGAAACAGCTGCCAGTTTTAATGGTGTTAATGAAATAACTTTTAACTTGTGTCACTGTGCAATAGTAATCCTTAGTTGGTACCTTACCTTGGAAGCGCTCACTTGAGAAAGCATATGGATAGTGCAGAAGGAGAGCCCCATCCCAGCCTCCTGCTCACAGGATTCTTTCACCAGGGAAAATGGCCATTCCAGTGCTCTGGGAGTTCCTGAGGAGGTATCCTTCTCCTGAGGTAGCCAGGGCTGCAGACTGGAAAGAAATGTCAGAGCTGCTCAAACCTCTGGGCCTCTATGAACTCAGAGCCAAAACCATCATCAGGTTCTCAGGTGGGTTTTCCTGACAGCTGGAACCATCTTAGTTATGCTGGCAAAAGACAAACAGCTTTGATGCAGACGCTGCTCTGGGGATTGGGTGTGTTGGTGTCTGTTTTGTGCAGCATTTGGGATCATTGGTGTCACACAGGCAAAGCTGCTGATCCCGGTGTGACCTGGGAGGGAAACGCCAGGCACGGTGTGTTCTGCAGGAGACCAGAAACTGGTTGGAGTGGGAGAGACCCAAGCACCCGCAGCACTGCTGCTGTGTTTGAGCACTGTCACAGGGTGGCTCTGCTCAGGGCTGCTCTGGTGACCTGCAGAAGGCCCTTCCAGCTGGGATTTTTCTGATTCTGTACTCAGAATCTGCCGAGGAGAATTTTGTTCAGATGAGAAAGATTATGATTAAAACTCCAGTGGTGGTTTGTTGAAAAACAGTTTAATGTGGTATTCATATTCTCTGAACAGAGAATGTAAACACCACAGTTTAAGATTAACCTGTGGGGATTCACGGTCTGCGTGCACCAGGAAACACCTGAAACTTTTGGTTTTCATTTGAAATGTGCCAAAGTGAAGTCATGTAACAGTGGCACAGGGTGCTCCTGTGTGCAGGCGGTGAGGGCAGGTGTGTGTGTGCAGGTGCTGAGTGCTGTGCCCTGCCCCGCAGGTGAGTACCTGAGCAAGGCGTGGCGCTACCCGATCGAGCTGCACGGCATCGGCAAGTACGGCAACGACTCCTACAGGATCTTCTGTGTTAACGAGTGGAAGGAGGTGGGTGGCGCCCTTCGGGTCTCACTTGTGCCCACCGACCCCCTGGCACTGGAAAACCAACATTGACAACGTTGGAGTGATGAGATATTTTAAGGTGTTTTACTAAATATTTGACATTTTCCCTGTGTCTCAGGTGCAGCCACAGGACCACAAGTTGAACGTTTACCACACGTGGCTGTGGGAGAACCGAGAGAGGCTGAGCATCGACTGAGCTGAGCTGGGCTGACCTGCCCCACCACCTCCCCTCGGGTGCCCTCACAGCTCTGGGTGTAAATATTAGTGTGATGTCATGGCTGGGGTCATTGCTATTTTTTAATAAACGTGTCCCTGTTTTGTAGTGCCTGTCTCTTCTTGCAGTGCGGCTCTGTGCCCGCAGCTGCCTCCCCGGGTTGGGGGCTCGCTGGGCACAGCCATCCAGTGCCCACCGTTACCTGCCCTGGACATGGGCTGAGGGGGAGAGCATATGCAGGGAGCAGCCCGGGACCAGCAGACCCCGTTCCATGCCCGCTGCCCGGGCCTGGCCCGGCCCCCGGTGCCGCCGGAGCTAGTGGCGCCTTCCCAGTCTCATCCAGGGACGGGCCCCGTCTCGCTGCGGCCGGAGAGGGCCCGAGGCGGGTTCTGGCTCCCGGAGCCGGGGCCGCTCTCGGTCGCTCGGGCCGTGCCCCCGTTCCGGGCCTGCGGAGCCCGAGCGGGCCCGGCCGGCTCCGCCGCGCCGCCGGGTGGCGCTCGCCCGCCTGCCCGCACTGGCGGAAGCAGCTGGCGGGCACCGCCTGCGCTGTGACGCACACAGGTCCTGGCAGGCCCGTAGCAGGCGCGCTGTCCGTGGCGGTGGGCGGGGAACACCGATTCTGGGCGCCCCTGCCGGACTGAACCTCCCTGCCCGGTGCCACCTCGCCGCGGCGGCGGACTGATCGCCGCGCCGCCCCGCCGGTGCCCGGTGCCCCGGGTGCGCGGCCGCAGCGCCACACGCCCCTGCCAGGACCGCCCGCCTGTCCCATAAGCGCTTGCGCGGGGCCCCTCCCTCTCTCGCCCGGCCCGCGGTGGACGCGCCATTGGCACCGGTGAGTCCCGGCCGCGCCATCCGGGGCCATCCGGGCCCCGGCGCTTCTGGCACGGACCGGTTTCCTCCCTTTCCCTTCCCCTCCGCCGCATCTTTTCCCCGTGGCGCGGAAGGCGGCTCCCGCGGGCCGGCACCGGTCCTTTGCCTGCGGAGGATGGGCGGCGCTGGGGGCCCACCCGCGCCCCTTCCCGGGCGGCGGGGCCGCCGCGGCCGCGCTCGGTCACCAGCCGGGCCGGGGCCTCCGGAGCGTGGGCGGGCGGAGCCGGGGGGTCTCGGTCGCTGTTGGTCTCCGCGGCGTGCGGCGCCGGGCTCCGGGCAGGAGCATCGCAGGGCCTGGGGATAACACCGCGGCACCTCCCAGGATCGCATCTGGAGAGCTCCCAGTGCTCTGCCAGCTTCGGAGGCGGGAGGAAGAGCCTCAGCAGATGAAGACCCATTCCCTCACCGGCCCGCCCGTGGCCCCTGGGGGAAGGCAGTCTGCGACACGCGTGGCCCGGGGAGCTGCACCGCACCTGGGGCACGCCCCGCGCTCACCCCGCTCTGTCCCGCAGCCACCATGCCTGCCCTCAGGCCTCTCGTGAAGCCCAAGATCGTCAAGAAGAGAACCAAGAAGTTCATCCGGCACCAGTCTGACCGCTATGTCAAGATCAAGGTGAGGAGTTGCTGCAGCTTCCCCAGGACAGAGCTTTTGGGGTACCTTTGGTGTAGGTGGTGAAGGAAAGCCCAGCAGGATGGTGCCAAGCTGCAGCAGCTGGGCAGGGAGTGTGGGGGCCGGTGTAGGCTGTGGTCAGGGTGGTCTCGTTTTGTAACTGCATTTTCTGCATTTGTGCAGCGCAACTGGCGCAAACCCAGAGGCATCGACAACAGAGTGCGCCGGCGCTTCAAGGGACAGATCCTGATGCCCAACATCGGCTATGGCAGCAATAAGAAGACAAAACACATGCTGCCCACAGGCTTCAGAAAGTTCCTGGTCCACAACGTAAAAGAGCTGGAAGTGCTGATGATGAGCAACAAGTGAGTGTGTGGGGGCTGTACTCCCGCCTGGGAGGGGTGGCATGGTCACGGGAAACGAGGAAAATCATTGCTTTGAGAGCATAGATGCCATCACTGTTCCCTCAGTGAATGGCTGCTGGAGGGTAGGGGCACAGAGGGGCCTTGGAGCTGGCAATCTCATCCCCTTGGCAAAAATACACAACGGTGGCAAGCAGGGCTGTGCCACATCACTGGTAACCACAGACAGAACTGGAGCTCTGGGTCAGACCTGGGCACAAGTCTGTTCCAGTGCTTGTTTTTGCTACAAAGTAGTAAGAACCGTAATTAACAACGGCCTTTGGCTGAGTCATTCACAGGAAAAGCTGAGCTTTTCTGCAGGGGAGCTCCTGCTTCAGGCCAGTGAGGGGTGGGAGTCATGGTTCAGTGCCCGTGCAGTGATGCCCCCGAGCCCAGCTGTGCCTGAGTACTGCTGGCAGGACAGCTCCAATGCTGTCCCACGGTGGCCTGGCTCCAGAGGGCTCTGCCTCAGCTCTGGGTGCTGCTGGAGCCAAGGCCAACGCTGTGTGTCTCCAACAGGTCGTACTGTGCAGAGATTGCCCACAATGTGTCCTCGAAGAACAGGAAGGTGATCGTGGAGAGAGCCGCACAGCTCGCCATCAAGATCACCAACCCCAACGCCAGACTGCGCAGCGAGGAGAACGAGTAGCAGCCTCTGCAGCACAGGTGTATTTAATAAAGCCTCAGTCCAACTTGGGTTCTGTTTTGCATGGGCACAGGAGGGGCAGCAGCCTGTGTTTGGCTCCAGGGCTCTGCTGTCACGAGCACTCGAGGAGCAGTGTCATGGTGATGGTCAGTGAACTCAGGGTACGCAGCTTTAAAGTGTATTTTATTTTCTATAGCACCCGGACAACACATGTCCTTTCACACAGCACTATAAACACTATTCACATCAACCACTCTGTCAAAAGAGAAAAAAAAAGCACAGAGCAGTTCATGGCGAGAGCAATGTGTCATGATTGCCTCATCCTCTAGTTGGCTGTTAGAACCTTTGTCTCTTAAGGCATTTTCTCTTGCACAAAGCAGGATTTGAGCACAGCAGCCGCTATGGGCTGTGTGCTTGCACCCCTGGCTCCTGCCTGCCACCTCTGAGCCCTGTGACTGACACTGACCAGCAGATCCCTGTGGCTGGTAACACCAACACCAAGGTGCTCCAAGGGGAGAGAGAAGCCAGTGTTACTGCAAAGCAAAGCTTTAAGCAGGGTTTGTCACTGAAATAGTCAGTAATCATCTCTCAGGGAAGATGGCTGAGGTATTTTGCAGTCAAAACCATAAATATGAAAGCCAAGCAACAAAGCTTCATTTGCCCAAATGTCAAACTGGAGCCCCAGGAGGAGGGTGGGGGTGTTGGGTAACCCCCCTGCCCTGTGCAGCCTCAGCAGCTTGGCAGGTGCAAGTCTTCTTTCCCAAAAGGCCTGTGGGATGAACTCATTACTACATGGCTTCCAGTTTTTAGCCATGTTTTTTAGTTAAACACTATAAATACATTCTTGGGCAATTTAGGGTAGAAAGTGCATGTGCAGTTATTAAAAACCTTTGTAACTGCAGTAAGGAGTATTTAAAGAAGCAATTTCCATTGTTCATGGAACCACAACTGTGACTGCTTTGTGCACCCCTTAAAACTTCCTGAAAAAACGGGAATATTAATCTTCCAGCCCCTCCCCTTTGTGAGGCTGTATTCCCTGATCTCAGGTCTCATTCCAATTCTCTGAGGTGTCCGATAGGAAGGCAGCTGGATCAGGCCAGTCACATCCAGCTGTCAAATTTAACACACCGTCCCCAGTTTCTCCTGGGGCTGCCCGGGGACTTGGAGTTGGCTGTGGCAGAAGAGCAGCCCAGTGGCATTTGCTGTTCCCCACCCAGCTGGTGTCTGGCTGAGGTATCCCAAGGCAGGAGGGTGGTGGGGATAAACATCTTAGCTCATGTCCATTGACTCTGAGGTGGGGAGGGAAGCAGAATCTTTCTGGATGCTCTCAAAAAGTGATGCCATTTCAGGAGTGGATCTGATCTGGGATGAAAACTCAGCCATTGCTGGGCTTTTCTCCACCTCGGGGATGGTCAGGAGAGCAGCCACTGCCCGCATGGCTGAGCGCTTCAGCTCATCCTGCTTCTCAAACTCCTGCTTCACTGAACCAGCTTTCACCTGCAAATCCAAAGCCCCGTTTTCAGCTGGCATTTAGAAAAGCCCATACAGGCACAGAACCAACACAGCAGCAAAGGCCAGCAGAGAATTTTCCAGCTGGGGAAGTGAGGGAAGCAGGTGGCTCAGCAGCACTGAGGGAAAAGGCCAGGAGCAGGGGCAGCTTTGGGCAGGACCCACACCGATCCTGCTCTTACCTTTGTGGAGCAGGTTGCCCGGAGGGGCTCGATGAGCCGCTCGAGCCGCTGCAGCACGGCGTTGGGGCAGAGCACCGAGAGCCGCGCCAGCATGATGAACGTCAGCATCTGGCCAGGAGGGAGACAACGTGTTGGTGCTCTGGGGCACCCAGCTCTGCTGGCAGGCTCGGCTGTACCTCTGCACTTGTGCAAGGGGCTCTGCTAAGAGCTGCAAGCGCACCCTGGCAGCCAGGGGCTGGAGCTGCAGCTGGCCCAGGTGTGTGCAGTGCTGCAGGTGTCTGCAAAGGCTGACAGCCCTGGGGACGCTGCACCACGGGGCTCTGGGGATACACAGCCCGACTGCAGCCCAGACCCCACACAGAACATGACCGCCAGGGCACAGCACCTACCCGAATGTCATAGTGATCTTTCAGCCCATCCTCCACGTGGTTCAGGTAGTCATAGATGTCCAGCCGGTCCAGGCAGCTTTCCAGCAGGGTGTACATGCACTCAAAAGCAGCTTTCCTCACATCCAGGCCATCGTCCACTGTGTGCTTGAATGGCCCCATCTCTACCTGAACCGAGACAAACAGTACAGCTGTCACCAAGGAGCAGAGAGCAGCAGCTCCATCGGGGCTTCGCAGGCTGCTGTGAGTCACCGTGTGCCCCCCGCCGAGGCCAGTTACCTCCCGGATGAGCTCCCTCCGCACTTTGGTTTCATTGTACAGGCTGGGGAGGACTGAGTTCAGTAAGTCCCGGATTAAAGAAGGCTTGTTGTGAGCAGCAGAATTAAACAGGGCTAAAGCCACACGGCGAACATTGAGGTCTGGATCTTGCAGAGTTTGTAAGAAGTCACCTGTGGGATAAGAGCACATCAGTCAGTCCTGCAGCCAACAGGCTGCAACATTTTTGCAGTAATTTAAAATATATTGGGATGTATTTCAAGGAGGCTGGTTATGAGAGCATTAATGGTAAAATAAGTAGCACAGTCTGTCAGAGCCATTTGAGATGCTTTCTCTCCCTCCATTTGGGATACAGTAAAGAAACATGACTACCCTGCATTTGGGCATAAAAACAAATGATGTGACTCTAGCTCCTCTACCCTAAAGTCAAATCAGAAGCTTTGTTATTCAAGGAAGTTGTGGGGGATTTTTGTTGCTTAGATCCCATCTGTTCAAACTTCTCTGAAACAGAAGGGCCAGTTTTATACAGCAAATGCTTTTGTGGGGTCCCTGGACATCAGACACTCCTTGTGTAGGTTATACTTCTGAAGATCCTTTTTGTGAGGTGCTGGAATTCTGAGTTTACATGCAGAAAGAACTTAAGCATTCTAAAAAACAACGGAACAAGCCCAAGAGCAATGCATCAGTGCAGTTAGCAAGGACTCATTGCTGTTTAATCCCAAAAGCTGAGAAACACTGATAAACACTAACTGGACTAGATGAGGTTCACACAGGAATGAAAAATCCCTGAGCTGCTAACAATACCCAACCTCCCATGCCTCCAGCTCACACCCCAGTCCAAACCAGCCTACCTATGCAGCCTTTCAGGAGAGCATCAATAGGCTGAGGCTGGTCTGTAATCGTGAACTTGATGGCAGTAACCACCGTGCTCCGGGCATGTGGGGAGCCTGCAATGAAGAGGGGAAAAAAAACAGTGAAAAATAAAGATAGAAAATCACTGCTGTAACTCTGTAATACATATTCTGTCCTTGATCCTGTTATACATGTGTTATGAGTAGAGGATTCCTCTTATCAACTCTGTATTTGAATCTGCTCCTGCACAATTGCCTTGTGTAGTCCCTGTTCCCTGCATCTTCCTGGTCTTGTGCGGACCAGTGCTCCTCTGACCCTCCTTGCAGAGAGATCCATCTTGTTATTTGCTCTCCTTTCAACTGGCCTTGCTCCCTGTTGTAGCCACAAGCAGCATACAAAATGAATTCCCATCAGAAGGCAGCATTTCCCTGCTCTGGTCATTGCCCTACCTGCTGACAGCTGTTTCCTCAGCCGGGGCAGCAGCTCAGCGGGGTTCACCAAAGTCAGCTTCCCCAGGCATTCCGCCACCACGTTGCGTGTCCCCTCCTCCGTGCACTCGCAGTGCTTGAAGAGCAGAGCCCAGATATCCTCCACGTAAGGCGTGAGGCTGTCAGCTGGGGAGCAGCTGATGACTTCCTTCAGGGAGTGAAGCAGCAGGTACTGTCGCTTGGGCTGGCTTCCAATCTCCTTCAGCATGAAGGGCAGGTACTCCTTCAGATTGCCAACGCTGACGTTCCCCAGTGCGTAGGAGGCGGCGGATTTCACCTCCTCGCTGGGGGAAGAGAACGCTTCCAGGATGACAGTTCTGAGCTCCCTCTGAGCACTGAGGTTCGTGGTGCGGCCCACCTCTGCCAGGAAGAGGAAAGCCAGCACTTGAACAGCAGGGCCGGACTTGGGACTTTTCACATCCTGGACAAACTGGTTCACTGTCGCAGGGGCTTCCTTAGGGCAGGCTGAGGACAGGGCTGCCACACACTTTGCGATGGAGTGATACGCCTGCTTGTGCAACGTCAGCGAGGCCCCGGCCGAGCCCGAGGAGTAAACGGGTGCTGTCAGCTGCTTCACCAGCTCCGGGTAACCCATGGCAGCCGTCTTCGTCAGGACCAGTGCCTGGAAGAAGTCGATGATGGCGTTCAGGGCCCCTCCTTGAAGCAAAGGCGAGTGGACAAGCTGAAAGATTTCAGCAAGGACAGAGCCACTGATCTTGGAGATACAGGATGGATAAACCTTGGCCAAAGTCGTGAGGAACATGATAGTCACCTGGGACACGTGCATGTCATTCTCAGTTATTAAGACGGGGAGCTCTGTTAGCACAGCCTCAATCATGGCAGGCTTGAGGCTGTCACTGTAGTTCTTCACCAGGATGTCCAGAGCATTCAGAGTGCTTAGTTTCAAGGCACGTTGATTCTTTCTCAAGAAGGAAGCTAGAATGGAGAGACCTTCTCCTATGATGGGTCTCAAATCTATTTTAAGTGGAGAACTAGCAATTAAGGTTAATGCTTTGACTGTTGTCAGTCTGGTGATTTCATTTTTGAGCCTCTCCAGAAATATCTTCAGGGTTGGCTGGAGATCAGTGCTTAAATGGTCTCCCAAGTTGTAAATGATTTGTCCCATGCAGGAGATGGCACGCTCCTTCACCTCCTGGTCAATGTCAGCTGCCTTCAGCCGTTTCAGAATACCAGGGAAAAGGTCCTTCACATAGGGCTTGGCATCAAAGGTGTAAGCTTTGTCCAAAGGCCTGATAACTTTCACAAGCTGCTGAGTTACCAGCAGAGCTTCTGACGTGATCTTGTAAAAGGGGTCTCCAATACAGGTGACAACAGAAGGCAGCAGGGCTTTGACATGAGGGTGAAATACCTCTGGCTGGTGGTTGCAGAGAAGGACGTGGAGGAAGGACAGTGTGTCAATCCGCATGTTGGAGGAGCTGGATTTATCCGCCAAGGAGAAAGTAATACCTGTGCAGAAGAAAATATGATGATGTCATATTTTTCCCAAAGAAGGAGGTTCATGGATCCAGCAAGGGACAATCACAGGAGACTTTTCTCATATTCACTATACAATCACACCAAAAACAAGGCAGGAGCCTTCCAGCACTGGGATGCTTCATAAGCCCACCAGCCAGAGAGCTCAGAGAGAAATGTGGTGGTGCAAATTAAAGAATCAGTCAATATAAAGAATTTTTTAAAATGCCACTGCATTTTGCAAAAGGAAGTGGGATTTGTATTTCTGATCTCAGTGTGGTAACAGCACAATTCCAGCTGCTTTCAGAGGAGGCTGGAATAGGCCCTCCCAAAAGCATCTTCCACAGTCAGGGGACTGTGGAAATGAACTTGACATTTTTATCCTGGCTTTCAGTGCAGAGGCCAGAATTAATCTGGGAGCTGTTCAGCACATCAGCACAGAGCAGAACTTCATGTGTTTGTCCTAATGCTGAGCAGAATAACTCACATAAGTAAAACTGGAACACACAGGCAAGAAGGACCCGTGTTCAGAATGGATTTTACCAGCCCTGCTGCTTCACCCCAGATGACAGACAAGCTTACCAGGGATAAGTGCAGGTATGTGATCTGTCAGGCAGCCGGGAAGAACACTGGCCAATTCTGTCAGAAGGCTGAAACAACCCTGTCTTGATTTTATGCTCTTTTCTTTGAGCTGCTTGTGCAAGGCCTTGATGATGTTGGGAACCTGCAGTTTGGAGAAGCAAATGAAAAGGGGACACCTCAGTTGCCCCAGCTGCTCTCAGAGGCTCACTCTGGTACATTTCTACCACAGTTTATTGAGTTTCCTGAGCAACAGCTGTAGTAAGGTACCAGCCAGACACTTCACCCAGAAGCCACCCTGCCTCAGCTGCACACACGCCAGGGCTGGTGGAGGAGCAGCAGTGGCTGTACTCCCACGTTCCTGTGCTGTGCCAGCCCGGGAATGGCAGGAGACACACAGTAAACAGCCAGCCCTCTCTGGATCTGGGGCCCTCTAGATGCCTGCATCAGGGCTCCTTCAGCTAGCCACATTCCCAAGGTACCTACTTCTCCTTGCTTTGTGATTTAGCCCAGCCACCACCTGCTCACACACCTGGTTCTGAAGCATTGTCAAGGGAACATCATCCTTGCCAGAGGCACCCGAAGAGTGCAGCCAGCTCTGGGTAGGCAGTGTTTGCTTCAGCAAGGAGATGTAAGCATTGAAGATGTCAGCTTTGACATTCTCCTCCCTCTCTTTGAACCTGCTTATCAAGGCTGGGGAGAGAGTTCTGTAGAAGTCCTGCAGGAGGTCGTGCCTGCTGCTGACAATGGCCTCCAGGCACTTGGCCGCAGCCCTGCGCACCTTCCAGCTGATGTCGTCATCGTCACTGTACTCGTCGTCGCTTTCTAGAAACAGCACAAGGGGAAACAAGTGCAATCATGAGAAAACTGGAGCTAAAGGATCACTGGATCCTCAGAGCTGCCCTCTCCAGGAGGAGAAAGCAGGAAGGGGAGAAATGTTAACCGCGTGTTCTGCTGAGCACAGCCATCCTCACAAGCAGGCACCTTGCTCTTCATCCTCCCCATTTTCAGTTTCCATCATCTCTTCCTCTTCCTCCTCATTATCATAGTTGTAGTTTGGGTCAAAGGTAATGTACTTCAAACATAGTCCCATCACACTTGAGATGTGAGGGTCCATTTCCTTTGGGCACCTATCACAAATGAAAATTTTAAGTTAGTAGGAGGCTAAGCTGTTTTAAATATCCAAATAATATTAATCTCAAAATGATCACAAAGTGCTTCACAGACCATAATATGAGTTAAACCGAAGATGTTCCTTCCTGCTGTACATGAAGCAAGGAACATCTTTGCTTCATGCACAGCAGGAAGGAAGATCTCCTATGGGGAGGATGCATTAATTTTTTAATGACAAATAAATAAATCAATTGCCTTCACCCTGTTGGGAGGACTGAGTTAAAACCAGAAAATTTGGCGAGGAGGGAATAGCTTTACTCAAAGTAACCTTGCTACCGGGAAGGCTAAAGATGTCAGTGTGGGAAAACTCAATTTATTATACCTAATGTTGTTCATCCTCTGTCTACTTTCTGTACTTTCAGTACAATTCCTGTGGAGAGATAATACACTCTCACAGACATGCAGGAAGCCTTTTGTTAGAGTGAGGCAGGCAGCAAGCCCCCCTGCCCTTCTCTTAGCCGGGATAACTAAGCCAAACACCAAACAGAGCCTGTGTCCCCATGTGTCTCTGTCACCCAGTATAATTAGCAAGATAACGAAATAAACCTACTGTTGGCATTTCAGCTGTGGTTTGATGGTGGCCCTTGGTTACCTGTATGTGTCAATGCACACACACAGATCCTGGTTGAATCCTCCCTTCCTTGGGAGAACACCTCAACAGCACTATACAATCACACCAAAGGAGCCCAGAATGCAGGGCTCCTTTTCCAAGAAGTAATTTTTGACCAAACAACAGGAGAGCTGCAGCTCAGCAGTTCTCCTGCCCAACCCCCTTGCTGCCTCCAGCTCCCTCCAGGCACCAGGAGCGAGGCAGTTCCCTCTGGCTAAGGAACACCTCAAGGACAAGGAAAACTCCCACTCCTGCAAAATCAATACAGAAGGACAGCCTCACATGCTGAGGTAAAGCAGGTCATGATTCCAGTCCAAACTGCATGTGCAGAAGAGATTTCATATGTGAACTGTCTTCCCAACAGGAATACCTGCAGGAAGGCCCTCCTTCGAGGATGCTGAACGTATGGATATCTACACCAGGAGGACACAGATGCCCTGGATGGTGCAGAGGCATTCCCCAAGGGCACACACCTTCTCACAAAGGACTCAAAGGCCTGGAAACAGTACTCTCGCAGCTCGTCGTCATCCACGTTACAGTACTGAACTATCAGAGGAATTATCTTCTCCAGGTGTTCTCCTGGGAAAGACAAAGCAAACAGCAGTGAAAATCCATTCCAGCCTTCACTCACCTGGGCAGCTGAGAACTCAGCCAGCTGCCACTTCCTTTCTGTGCCTGGTAGAGCATTCCTGCCCCAGACCTCATGGGCAAGGAGCCAGCAGCCCACCAAGACCAGCTGTGCTGGTTTTCAGCAGCCAATCCCTGCTCCCTGTCTGCAGCCCCTTCTTGGCATTTCACTCACAGGAAGAGCTGTCATTAGAGATCTCTTAGAATCTAATCTCAACTCTGGCAGGTCTTTTACACAAGTAATACAATATGTTGCCATCCCCTATGTAATTTAAAAGGGGGTGAATCCACTGACCTGGTTCACAGAGGTGTTAATTCAAACCAGGCAAGAGCTGGAAGACCTTGAGGGGAAGACCATAGTCACTAGCAAAGGGCAGCCAAAGAGATACTCTGGTGTCTCCTTTCCAAGTGACGATCAGAAAACCAGACCAGAGCCACAGAGAGGATCACAACCAGAAGCCATTAATACATTAAGAACAATGAGCACTCTTCTTTTACCACTAAGAGGAGCTGCTATAAAATGCATGTACATTTCCCAGCATCATTTCAAGGTGCCCATCCTACCTATGCGGTGCCCAGCCTGCCTGCTGATGCCAGCCACACACTGAATGTATGTCCTGGTGGTAGATGTGGACTCGTTCCTCTTCAGCTCTGCCAGCAGATGCTCTGTAAGCTCTGAGAAGATGCTTCCACTGCAGGTCAAGACCAGGTGCCCCAAGGCAATGATGGCCCGTTTACGAACTGCCAGCCTGGGGCTCGTCAGCTGGGGCAGCAGGCAGGTCAGGATATTGGAATGGAATGAGTACAGTGTTCCTCCCAACCTGCAACGAACAGAACAGGGAACAAGGTGAAAGTCAAAGGCTCAGAAAAAATCCCTCTTGGCAGCAACAAATCTGAAAATCCTTCAGCTCTGGAGACTTCATGCATGTTGTGGGGAGGGGGAGGAGAAGGATGGGCTTGTAATTTTGGTCTGAACACTGACTTGGTCTGTAAAACGCAGGGAGAGGCAATTTGTCTCCATCGTGGAGGAGTTTTTGACTGTGTCCTTCTGGATGACCCAAGGGTGTGCTAATAATTTCCTGCATGCAGATGACATACGACACTGTCACTCTGACTTATGCAACAAGAAGCAGCCAGAAAAAAAAAAGCTTATGTGATGGGCTCATAGGGCTAAAATAAACCTCCCTGCCTCCCTCATCCTTCCACATTTGTGTGAGCTAAGCTTCTGTGTGATCCATCACTAGAGGCACTGCCATTCCCAAGCACAGAAAGGCTTGGCATGTTATCTCTCATCCCTGCTGGGGACCTGCTCTACTCAGATATTCCCTAGGAGCAGCCAACCAAATCCTGTGTTTTTAAGTCCCAGTAATAGGATTAGAGAAATAAAGAAGTCAAAAGCAGACACATCCCTGCAGCCCCTTTCTATGCACAGCTGCCAGAAGGAAATCCTCTGGTACCTGCTCAGCATATCTGACAGGATGTCAAGAGCTTCCAACTGCACGGACACATCCTCCTGCTTGCCAATGGCTCCTGTCAGCTGGGCTGTGATCTTTTTGCACACATTTGCTGTCATGGTGGAACCTGCAAGAAAGATATTTTTCCCTGCTGTCAGTTAACACTTTTGGCTGCTAGGATCCATTCAATTCCTGGTACGCTGAAAAAAGAAATCACCACTGGGAGATCTAATCAGGACAGATTCATGAGATGGCTGCAGAGGAAAATCCTGATGCTGGGAGCCTCAGGTATCCCCTGAAAAGCTGATGCATTTTTGGCATACACAGTTCCAAATACAGCTCAAGTTTTCATTTAATTCTGCCTTTCATCCCATTGATACCTCAGCTCTACTGTCCCTCCCTGATTTCACAGACTGTCCTCTGGCAGGAGAGTAAAGAATCAGTAACTTCCAGGCTCTGGACTCTACATTTTCCCCCATTTACCAAAGGCTGGGAGTCCCCGTGGCTCAGTGACAAATGGGGACAGGCAGTGTACCTGTGGCAGCTGGTGGCAGCTCAGCAATGACTGTTTTGAGGCCGATGCTGGAGATATCTCTTAGCTGCTCCTTGTCTGACAGCATGTTGGTGCAGAGCGTGTCCACGATGGTCTCCACCTGGTACTCCTTCACTTTGCCCACCAGCGGGCCCAGGCTGCGGGACAAGAAGCCAGTCAGCATGAAGGGCCCAATCCAACTGTCCATGTCCTTCAAACTGTCACACTGCTCCTTCTTAAAGATACTGGCCACCTATCTGGGAATGACTATTCAGCTCTAAGCACCTCCTTAGGCACGGGAAGGAAATTTTCCTGGTTCCAGTTTGAGGCCTCCTCATTATCACACTCTGGATGGATCAGAGATTGCAATGAGATGGACTTACTGCAGATACCACCAGAGATAAAGAAGTTGAGAAGCTGGTCCTCTGCTCAGTGCCCAACTGTTTTGCTTTAAAACCCAGAATAAACCAACCCAAACCAGGCAGAGAGAGGAGCAGGGCCAAAAGAAGTCAGGACAGTGGGAATCAGAAGGAAAGGGCCAAAGATAACAGGGAAAGAACAGGGATAGAAGCAGCACATGGTTGAAAAGAAGGGAATACGAACAGGATCCACAGCAGGAAAAAAGAGAGGAACCCAAAGTTGTCTTTAAATGGCCCACCTTTCTGGAGCCCTGGGGTGAACTGAGCCATTCAATGGCATTTCTAGACTGAACACGCCCACTTAGCCATGCTGGGGAAAGAGATGGGAAAGAACATGTCAGCAGCAGGATTCCTTTATCAGAGGACTCACTAATAGAGGAACCTGCTACTTTTGCTCACGTGGATTAAAAAAAATATGGGAATGGTCAAAGGCAAAGCAACAGCACAGGCTGCACTCAGAGTCAAGTCAGGGAAAAATCCAAGTGCATTATAATGTTCAGTTAAAACTCCCTTGAAGAGAAGGATTTGGACCTGAAATTAAAGCCCATAAGGGCCGCACATGTTTAGTACCATTGCTATGAAAGACAGTTCCATGGAGAAATTCAGCACTGGATTTCAAAGCCTGAGAGAGGTCAAGAGGTTGATGAGCAAAATTTTTAAGTGTGCTTTTCCCTGAAGAAATAAAATCCTAGGGCTCCAACTTCCACGTGGTTAGGTTTGTAACAGGAACACTGAAGTACTTCCAAAATCATCTCTTGCTGCTACAAAGGTATCTGTGTGTGCTCACCCCTTGTGAGTGTCTACACCAGGAGAAAGTGCAGTGCCTGCAACAGAGGGCAAAGTCCCTTGCAGAGGAGGTTTGAGGGAGGTGTCAAGGGCCAGGCTCTGCTCTCACATTCTCTGCAGTCTGTGATGGCTTTATTAGTGCCTGGGAACATGGCTATTACTGTCTAGGCTCTTACCATTTGACAGCAAGGTTCTGTACTTCCCCATTTTTGTCCTCCAGCAATTTCAAAAGCATTTTCACAACTTTTTTCTCACTGTCTTCATCGAGTTTTATTGAGTCTTTCTGCAGTTCCATCATCAGGTCATTGGTGGCCATAAACCTGAAAGGACACAGGGAGAAAGTGGATTGGCTGATATGCAGACACAAATGCACCACCTTTGCATCATCTGGGCAGAATCTGGCAACTGGTGCTTGTATAAAAACACACTACCAAAGAGTAATTTACAACACTGTCCTAAGAAAAAGGAAAATTAATATATCACAAGTAGATAACTACCTAACAGGGGTCAGGTAAACAAAAACTTTAAAAGCAGCTCTCAGCATGTGTATTTTTTTCTCAGTGACCAAATGAAGATGGTTAACTATGCCAGAAAAAAATCATGATGGCTTTTTTCACCAAATTTTCACCTGGCCTAGGAAAAGCAGTCTGGGGTCTAAGAATTCACCTGGCTCTGTTCTTTCTGGCTAACTTAGCACTGATAGTATGACCCCAGACATGGACAAGTCCTTTCACTTTCAAAAATGAAAAAATAATGACTCCACGCAAACTACACCTCAGAAGTGTACTACGCTATATTTAGATTGCTGTGAGTAAAACCAATTGAGTATTTATCACTCCAGATTAGAAAGAAAAACAAAGACCCAACTGACAGTCAGTTTTCTAACAGAATGGATATTGAGAAATTCTGGAAAGTATTTATTTTCCCAGGAGCAGGAAACTGGTATAGGAGTCTGAGGTTCTACGAAATCTCAGTGTGGCTGTCGTGTGTTAGCTGCTTTCCAATGTTAGCCCTGCACAGAATGGATGTCTGACAGGAACCATGAAGTCCTCTCTCGTTACAAAATGACAGCTCCTTTTAAAATTAGGCTCTGATGTCACTCATTCAGCACACCAGAGCTCTCATGTACAGGTCATCATTTGAGGCTTCAATCTGCCAGCCCATTCCTGAGCAGCAATGAGGTCCATCTGGAATGGGGGAGTGCTGCGGTGTTCCCCAGCCAGCCCAAAATCCAGAGTGAGCAAACAGCAGTAACGTGCCCTAAGATGTTAACGTGCAATCTATTTCTGATTCCGCGAGAGCTCCTCAGCTGCACTCCGCAGTTCAGCGTCTGTGCCGAACCAGCATGACCAATTATGGCCACGGGCTGAACAGAGCCTTCCACGGCAGCGCATCCCGCTCTGGCCTGGCTGCCATCCTGCCCCATATCCCGCTCTGGCCTGGCTGCCATCCCACCCCATATCCCGCTCTGGCCTCGCTGCCATCCTGCCCCACATCCCACTCTGGCCTGGCTGCCATCCCGCCCCATATCCCGCTCTGGCCTCGCTGCCATCCTGCCCCACATCCCGCTCTGGCCTGGCTGCCTGCTGCCATCCCGCCCCAGGACCCGCTGTGGCCTCACTGCCATCCTGCCCCACATCCCGCTCTGGCCTGGCTGCCATCCTGCCCCATATCCCGCTGTGGCCTTGCTGCCATCCCGCCCCAGGACCCGCTGTGGCCTTGCTGCCATCCCGCCCCACATCCCGCTCTGGCCTCGCTGCCATCCTGCCCTAGGACCCTTCTGGCCTCGCTGCCATCATTCCCGACATCCCGCTCTGGCCTGGCTGCCTGCTGCCATCCCGCCCCACATCCCGCTCTGGCCTGGCTGCCATCCCGCCCCACATCCCGCTGTGGCCTGGCTGCCATCCTGCCCCAGGACCTGCTGTGGCCTCGCTGCCATCCCGCCCCATATCCCGCTCTGGCCTGGCTGCCATCCTGCCCCATATCCCGCTCTGGCCTGGCTGCCATCCCGCCCCACATCCCGCTCTGGCCTCGCTGCCATCCTGCCCCATATCCCGCTGTGGCCACACTGCCATCCTGCCCCAGCACCTGCTTTGGCCTGGCTGCCATCCCGCCCCACATCCCGCTCTGGCCTGGCTGCCATCCCGCCCCACATCCCGCTCTGGCCTTGCTGCCATCCCGCCCCAGGACCCGCTGTGGCCTCGCTGCCATCCCGCCCCACATCCCGCTGTGGCCTTGCTGCCATCCCGCCCCACATCCCGCTGTGGCCTTGCTGCCATCCTGCCCCACATCCCGCTCTGGCCTCGCTGCCATCCCGCCCCACATCCCGCTGTGGCCTTGCTGCCATCCTGCCCCACATCCCGCTCTGGCCTCGCTGCCATCCCGCCCCACATCCCGCTGTGGCCTTGCTGCCATCCTGCCCTAGGACCCTTCTGGCCTCGCTGCAATCATTCCCGACATCCCGCTCTGGCCTGGCTGCCATCCTGCCCCAGGACCCGCTGTGGCCTGGCTGCCTGCTGCCATCCTGCCCCAGGACTTGCTCTGGCCTCGCTGCCATCCCGCCCCAGGACCTCAGGATCTCACCAGCACATCCATCTGTGAGGGGAACAAGAAAAATCTGGCCCTATAACAGGTCATGCTTGGCCATGTGCTGGGAGGAAGTGGCCCTGCAGTACCTCTGGGACATGACATGCCTGGCATCGGGCACATCTCCTTTGGAGTGTTAACTGTAAATTCTTTGAACAAACTGC
This sequence comes from Melospiza melodia melodia, assembly GCF_035770615.1. Classification (NCBI taxonomy): domain Eukaryota; kingdom Metazoa; phylum Chordata; class Aves; order Passeriformes; family Passerellidae; genus Melospiza; species Melospiza melodia. The sequence goes on along the minus strand of NC_086203.1, from coordinate 30,919,740 downwards.
ACAACTGCTCCATCACTGACTTCTTTATAAAGTACCTATTTTAACATCTGAGAACATCGGCACCTTCTACAAAAACCAACCTACTTTTAGGCTATTACTAACCCCTCTCTTAGACCTCAAAATGCCGAGTCTGGCCCAAACATTACCTTCCAGGATGATACTCAGAGAACAATATACTAAGGAGTGAAATCTTTCATACATGTCAGTTTTAATTACTTTTTGATAGACTGCCTTACATATCAAGCCATCCGTCTAACCCTAAAAAGATGCCAACTTTTCTGCTGACATAAAGAAATAAAAGCATCTCAGTCCTGTTAGGAAGGCACATTCTCCCATCACACAGCAAAAGTTTTCCAAGCAGCCTGAGCAGAGCCAGTATGTGCAGCATCCATCACCCAGGGACACAGGGGTCTACTCACCCCTTTTAATGCACTGACTATCTCACAAATTATCAAAACAAACTAGAAGCATGTCTGCTACGATGTTCTTTATTCACAAAAGAAATAACAACTTGGAGTCCAGCTGCCCAGACTTATTCCACCTTCCACCTTCATCAGGCACCAATCTAGGCAAGGGAGGGGAGCTCCTCTAGCTTCTCTACACGGCCCCTTAGTTAGGACACAGTCGGCTAGACACCCTGTAAATACAACTTACAGTCGGCTAGACACCCTGTAAATACAACTGATGCAAATCTCAGGTGCCCTGCGCACCCGCCCCTGGCGCGGCAGGACCCCTCTCCGGCAGCCCCCTCCTCCAGGGCCCCGTTCGCAGGTGGCTGCCGCCCGCAGGGCCCGTCCCGTGCTGCCACACCTGAAGTCCTTGTCGGTGGAGGTCATCTTCTCCAGCAGGCTGGAGATGTGGTAGGAGACGCTGGCCATGGCGGAGGGCTCTGCGGGGCCCGGGGCCGCCGCCCGCTCCGTGCCGTGCCGGGCGGCCCCAAGGCGGCGGGAGGAGCCGGGCCGGACGGCTCTGGGGGCCGATGAAGGCTGTGTCCGGGTGCCGGCGGTGCCTCTGGCCGCTCGGCGGGCCCGGCTGGCGGCGGCGGGGCAGCACGGGTCAGCGGCCGCTCCCGCCCTCGCCCTCTCCCGGCCCAGCCAAAGCAGTGGCCGCCCCCGGAACCCGGCCCGGGCGGAACGTCGTCGCAGGCGGGCGGGGCGCGGCGGGGCCGGTTGTGCGCGGACCGGCGTGCCACGTCTGAGCGCGCGGGCAGAGGCCGGGCCGGGAGCGCCGCGGGGCCGGGGCCGCCGCCGCCATGGTGAGAGGGCCGAGCGGGGCCGAGCGGGGCCAGGGCTGCCGCCGTGGTGAGGGCGGGCGAGAGGGGCCGGGGCCGCCGTGGTGAGAGGGCCGAGCGGGGCCGAGCGGGGCCAGGGCTGCCGCCGTGGTGAGGGCGGGCGAGAGGGGCCGGGGCCGCCATGGTGAGAGGGGCCGAGCGGGGCCGGGGCCGCCGCCACGGTGAGGCGGGGGCAAGCAGGCCGGGGCCGGGGCAGAGGGGAGCGGGGAACCGGCGGCGTCCCGGTGCGGGGCCCGAGCGGTGGCGTCCCGTCGCGGCCCGGGCAGCCCGGGGCACGGCACAGGGTACACCGGACCCGGCTGGGCGGCCGGGGATGATGGCCGAGCCCGTTCTCTTCCTTCTCCCCGCAGGTGTCGGTCATTAACACCGTGGACACGTCCCACGAGGACATGATCGTAAGTGTGCGGGGAGCTGCTCCGTCGGTCCGGCGGCTGCTGCGACAGAGCTGCTCTGGGGCTCTCTGTGAGCACTGACCGCGGCACGTATGTGCTCGTGAAAGAGCACACTTGTGAGGTGTTGGATGCAGAACGCTGTCTGAAATCCTGATCTTGCCATTTTATACTGTGTGGAGAGAAAAACTTGGCTGGGAGGAAAGGGGAAATTATTTAAAATCTTAATTTTCATGTGAGGGCTTGTTTCTGCCCTTTTTTGTGAAAAAATAGAGATATGTGTATATTTGCTGGTACAGACCTTCAGCTGATAAAAATGGTTTTCCTTTAAGTGGAGGTGTCTGGGAGTAGGTGTATGAATATGGGTAGGAAGAAAGGTTTCAAAGTAATTTGTTGGAGGAAGAAGCCCAGTTAGATAAGCCTAATTCTTCAGGAAGTATTTCTTCACAGAAAAGGCTATCAAGCATTGGAAAGGGCTGCCCAGGGAGGTGGTGTAGTCACCATCCCTGAAGGTGTTCAGGAAATGACTGGATGTGGTACGAAGTGTTCAGGTCTAGTGACAAGTGACAACCGTTGGTCAAAGGTTGTAGTCAGTGACCTTGGAGGTCTTTTCCAGCCTTAAATATTCTATGGCTTGGTAATGGTGAAGTTTCAAATATAATTAAGAGCAGTATTTGTACACCCACTTCACATTTTAAGAAACAGAAATACGTAACTTGTCACTGCTTTGTAGTCAGCATGAATTCTCTGTCATGAAGATGCTGTGGCTGTTGCTCAGAATTCCCCGGGTCCTTCAGTGTAACATTTGTACAGTGACTGAAGGAGCGGCTGGGGAAGCAGAAGCACTCTGCTTGTGTGGCACGCCTGGATTGTTTGTTTAACAGGGCTCCTCTGTGCCCGGCCCGGGGCAGTGTGCTGCAGGGGATCGGCAGGCCGGGCACGCCGTGCTGAGCACAGCTCTCCTCTCTCCTCCAGCACGATGCACAGATGGATTACTACGGCACCCGCCTGGCCACCTGCTCCTCTGACCGCTCCGTGAAGATCTTCGATGTCCGCAACGGGGGGCAGATCCTCATTGCCGACCTCAGGGGGTGAGACGGCACAACACCAGAGCGTAATCAGGGCAAAACCTTGGTGCCTTGTCCTTTTGCCCTTGGGCAGCACAGAGTGCAGGCTGAATTCCAGGGTGAACTCCTCCAAGACTGTGCTGAAGAACTTCTGACAGCTGGGCTGGGGATAGAGCTCCAGTGGGAAGCACAATGGGGCTTGGTCATTCATGTAGTACTTTGCATCTGTAATTTTCAAGAAGTAACATGGACTGATACAGGTGTGAATTGTTTTCTGTGGCAGTGAGAGTCCTGTGTCAGGGCACTAACATTGCCATCTTAGCGTTACTCATTCCTCGTGTCAGATCTCTAATCCCTCCCAGAGCAGCGATGCACAGCAGTGGTCTGTGAGGCAGCTGCAGTTGGAAGGGGTTTCTCTCAGCTTTTCCTAATGCTGCTGTTTCTTGCAGGCACGAAGGTCCCGTGTGGCAGGTTGCCTGGGCTCATCCTATGTATGGGAATATCTTGGCTTCCTGTTCCTATGACAGGAAGGTTATTATCTGGAAGGAAGAAAATGGCACTTGGGAAAAGACCTACGAGTACACAGGACATGATTCTTCAGGTATGGAGGGCTGGAGTGTGGAGCTGGGAAGGGAGACTGAGGAGGTGAGGGGATTTGGGCAAGACTGAATAAATCCATTAGTGTTGAGGAAGAAAGCCTCTGTTAAAAAGAAAACTATAAAAACTGAAGAGAGAGTAAATGTGTTCAGCATTAACAGGACATTTCCCTAAGATTGTATTGCTGCATAAGCCACTACTGATTCCTACCATGTGTCTGTAAGTGTTGTTATACAAATAAGTCAGCTTTGAAATAAAGATGGCAGGGAACTGAATTCTTGAAGAAAATACTGCCTATTTCCAGTTAGAAAGACTGCATTTTATCATGCTGTGTTTTGTTTTAAAATTGAAACTGTTGTGTTCAGATGATTTACCCTCCCAATGCAGATCTGTTACTCAGTAAACAATGCTAATTGGCTGGCTTTTGCTGAAATTTGACTCATTCTCAGCTTTCAAAGCCCCTTGCTTTTGGTGACGTGCCACTGATAGCAGTCAGTGAATTGGTCAGTCAGTTTCAGGTAGGCCCTGTGCTGTAATCTGGTCTGTCTCACCCTTCCCAGTGAATTCTGTCTGCTGGGCACCACACGACTATGGACTGATCCTGGCCTGTGGCAGCTCTGACGGGGCCATTTCCTTGTTGAGCTACACGGGCGATGGGCAGTGGGAAGTCAAAAAGATCAGCAACGCACACACGGTGAGTCTGGTCCTTTGGAGCAGCCCAGAGTGCCCAGAGCTGCAGATAACACCGAGGTGATACCTCAGAGACTTGAGTGGATAAATACTGAAATGCAATGAAATTATGTGAAACATCCAGACCCAAGAATAGTTTCAGTTCATCCAGAGTAGGCAGGTATACTTTTTAGTCACTAAAATGAAGTGGAAATATGATGAAGTTCACTAAACAGCATTGGCAATCCCTGTTTATTGGGCATTATTGTTAAACACAGTGCTGAAAGTTACCTGATAAGAAATGGCCTTGGTACTAAGAATACCTGCAACAGCTGGAAAAAACTGTGGGACTCCTGTTTTTCCCAAAATTGTGGAGATTTTTGTTTCATCAGAATATAACAAGCTAATGGCAGTGGCCCCCAGTAGAAAGAAATTCAGCTTAGGACCAAAGGTTCCTTCTACTCCTGTATTCCTAAATCTTAGCAACTGTGTGTGCCTTTTGTCTTTGTGGTTTCTGTCTCTGTCTCCCCTATTTGCACATCCAAGATGAACTATTTTGTGTGCAAATACCCTTATAGCTACCTCAGGCTTTCTGAGTAAGTGCCTTAGTGACGCTACTCTGCATCTGGATTTCTTATTCATCCAATATTCATGCAGCATGCAAGACTTCACTTTTTCTGAGATGGGTTTATTCACCATGCTCAATAGAGAGTATGCTACATGTTCTTCACCCCCTCAGCAGCCTCTATCTATTTATTTAGTTAATTAAAGTAATCAACTTTTAACAGTGATGCTTTTCCTTAACTAGATTGGATGTAATGCAGTTAGCTGGGCTCCTGCTGTTGTACCAGGAAGCCTTATAGAACAACCCTCTGGTCAAAAGCCAAACTACATCAAAAGATTTGCATCTGGTGGCTGTGACAACCTGGTCAAGATCTGGAAGTAAGTGCCCTGTCGCCAGATGAAACCTGACACTTTAGGCTTTGAGTGTCCCTGTTAGTATCTCAAGTAATATTTTTGGCTTCCCTATTGTATCATCTTCGAATTACTGTTTTAGAGAAGTGTTTTAAAAATGGAAACTTAGTAATGCACAATATCTCCCATGGTTCTTGCAGTTTGTGCCAGCCCTGTGTGATCTTGTCTCCAAGGACAGCTTTGTAATGGTCTTTGGTTACCACTTTGGTTGTAGCAGATTTTTGACAGTAACTGGAGGTCAGAGCCTCTTTGCCTGTGCTGCTTTCTGTCCCTGGAAGGGATTTTGTCAGATTTTTGGAGAAGTAGGGAACACTTGTGCTTTGTATTGCATTGATGAACACAGAGTTTGAATGCTACAGTCCAAAGCCTTCCTGAGCAGGGCATGAGATGATGGAGGATGCTGCCGCTGCCCTGGTGACGATACAGTTGTGTTTTCAGGGAAGAAGAGGGTCAGTGGAAAGAAGAGCAGAAGCTGGAGGCTCACAGTGACTGGGTACGAGACGTGGCCTGGGCTCCATCCATAGGCTTGCCAACCAGCACCATTGCTAGCTGCTCACAGGTGAGGTTTCTTTGGAGCAACAGGGACAAGCACTAGGGGTGCTCACTTCCACGAGCTTCCTTCCCCGTTTCTCTAGTGAAGGAATTGTAGGGATAGAGCTGCTCTAACAGGTCGTCTTGGCCATCCTTTGCTATATTTGGGTCTCCGCATACGAGCCTTTGACTCCTGTTATTCCCCATCTCAGAAGCCCAATAGAAGCATTTCTGGAGAAAGGTTTATGGGTGTAGGTGCCTCTGTAGCAAAGACTGGCTTCTGGTTGGAAAATCATGAGCAGGATGATCTCACTGGGAGGAAGACCTTCCAACTAATGTTGTATTTAGTGGTTTTGGATCGAATTTACTGAACTTCCTTCTAAAAATACTATTTTCTAATAATGGGCATTCTTAATCAGCTCTGGTGTTATCAGCCTTTATATTGACTGTTGTCTTCTTGTTGCTCATCTGTGAAAGCTCTTTTTTTAACATCAAGAAGACTGCTTAGTGAGCTCCTGCCATTGAGTGGAAAACAAAATCTCATTCTGGAGAAGTATTTCAGCTGATAGTATGTATTTTGGGGGCTCTTCTCTGGTATTTGCAAGTCATTGTTTGTTGGTAGTTTTTCTCATCAGAGCTGTACTCCTGCCTTGCCTTTATCCATAGCGAGGAGACAGCCCCTTGCTGTGCTGAGCACAAATCCATGCAGATACATCAAGGGTGGTGTGCGAGCTGTGATTTGGAAATGTAGCTGCAGGGGCAATTCAGAGTTGTGTTTCTTGTGCCCAGCCTTGGTCTCTGTGCTTTTGCAGGATGGCCGAGTGTTTATCTGGACGTGTGATGATGCCTCTGGGAACTCCTGGTCACCAAAGCTGCTGCACAAGTTCAATGATGTTGTCTGGCACGTGAGCTGGTCCATCACTGCCAACATCCTTGCAGTGTCTGGAGGAGACAACAAAGTGAGTACTGCTGCCTTGGCTTTTGCCCTGTGCAGCCTGTTTCCAGAGGAGCTGAGGTGAGACTGTTGTCACGCGTTTAACACAAGGCTGTCATAGAGTCTCCTTTGCTGCCATGGGGACGTTTTTTCTTCTGGTTAATCAGGAGGGCAGGAAAACCATAACCTTTGGAAACCGCTTGCACTGCATTGTGAGACCTTACTTGAGGGTAGAAATGCAGGCTGAACTTGATTTTGTGTGGTACTGACAATTCACATACTCTCCTCATATAACTGCAGGCTATCACCAAACCCATGCTGTGGTAGCTACAAGAAAAGGGGAAACAGGATATGTTTAAAGCTGAAAGCTGTTCCTGCTCTGTTTTTGAGGTGACACTGTGGAAAGAGTCGGTGGACGGGCTGTGGGCGTGTATCAGCGACGTGAACAAGGGCCAAGGAGGGGTGTCTGCTGTGACAGAAGGGCAGCAGAACGAGCAGTGATGCACCATGGAATACTCTAGCTGCAACAAGTGATCACTGTCCCTGATTTGCAGTGTGTCTTTAGCTGGATGAGAACTGATTTTATCTAAACTGGACATGAACATGGGAAACAATTATCCAATTTTATGAGCACTCTTACTGGGAGGCTACAATATGTTGATAATCAGCCTTAATTGACATTCCTTTAAATTTAAGATAAACAGTATAGCCAAGTACTGTGCCTGATACTACTCCTTGATACTGTAGGAATTATTCCCTGCTTTTCTGGTTTAGGGGTCAAATGTGAATGGCTGTGCTGTGGTCAGAGTTCACACACTTCAACAGAACAGGGGGAAGCTGTCAAAACAACAAGGTGTGATACTCCTTGATGCAGGGGACAAGCACTCTGTGCCCTCAAAGACCAGAACTTTGTTTCAAGTGAGGAAATGGGCTGGAGTTGTCGGGTTAGCTGGTAGCGTGCTAGCTTGCCCTGCTGGTAACAGTGATGTTGTATTTGTGTCTTTCTGAAAATAACGTGCTTGGTGAAAGTCTCTTTGCTTTCTTGAAGATGAAAAGGAGTAGTGGAATGCATATGTCTTCTGCTATATAATAATCTCAAACTGGGTTATTTAACCAACATCAATAAGTCAAACCATGGTTTGAAGATTTATTTTTTTTAGTCACACTTCTGTGCTGTATCTCAGTTGTTTGGATTTTTTTTGTTGAGAAAACCGACAGAATAAAATCTTATTGGTTAAAACCTGGTGTGCTGTATTAAATAATCTTTTCACAGGACTGCCTTTTCAAGGCTATCTGCAGTGTGTCTTCAGCCAGGCCACAGTCACATCTTCCCATCCATGTAATTAGCTTTGCAAGAGCTTGGCTTTTTTTGTGGGGTTTTTTTCCTGTAATGGTACATCACGAGACAAGGCTTTACAAAGCCGTTGCTCTTCCTTTGGTCTTGGCAATTCCCAGGGAGAATGTAAGCAGTGCCAGCTTCCCTCTTCTGCTCTTACAACTTTACTCGTCATGAGGGAAGAAAGAAGGACATGAACCTATTTGCGCATTTTGAATTTATTTTTAAAACCAGTGTTAGCCGGTTGAAAAGCTGAGCCCCGGGTGTGTGACAGTTCTGCCCGGCCCGCCCGCACCACAGGAACCTTGGTAATTAATTTTACAGTGAAATTCTTCTCTAGAGCCATCAGAAAGGAAAAAAATCAGCTTTTTGACACTTAATGAAGATTGAATAAACATGTTTGTACTAATAATTGCTACAGAGAGCAAAGTGACCTTGAGCTGCTTTTGCCCAAATAGGGTGGAATGAGATATATTTTCTGTGCCATAAATCATGAAAAAGCAGGCTAGAAAGAGGAAATTTTCAGGTTTTTTATTCAAAAAGCTATTAGTAAATGGTAATGCATAAACTCTTGTGAACTGCCAAGTTACATAAGGTGTTAAGGTAAGACCACACAGTGTCTTATATGTGCCATACTAAATACTTAGGTAATCTGTAAGACTACCTAAATCACCTCAGAATGTTTTAAAACTATCAGGGTACAAGACAAAGAATAACAATTCCATCTGGTGACCACAGGACAACAAAACCTCTAAAGCACTTCCATGAAACAGAACTATGCACAAACTACATTTCTCAGTTTAAACTCTCGGGTTTGCCATTTCTGGAGCATAGCCATGTGCATTCCTAAAATGAAGACACAAGCATTTTACCACAGGTCTCCCAGAATATACCAGTGAAAAACAATGAATATTACATTTTCAGTGCCATAAAGTATCTTGATAAATCTGTAGAATTAAGTAGTTATTGACCAATCTGAGTATACAATGTTTCTTATGTCAGTACTAATCTTATCTTGGTTTGATTCTGGTAAAATAAAAAAGCACATGTAAATATAAAGACAGTATCCAAGGCACTTATAATTAAGGAATTTTACCAGTTTTTAGTGTAGAGAATAACTTGAGAAATGTGTAGATAACTCCAGTACTCAGGTCTTTAGCTAAAATGCTTTTACTTGCTCATAGTAATACATACAATGAACTAGGTACTGTACAAAAATAGAAGGGGTGAAGCCTTTATATAAAGCTAGGAATATATACTAGTACACAATTCCACTGAAAATAATTACATATAATTAATTTTATTTTTGTTCCCTAAACTGCACTGTGAATTGCAGCCCTTTCTGCACATCAGGCCCTGTTCCCCATGCTCAGGAGGCAGCTCACCTGTCTGTAAACAGAGCTACATACTCTGACAGTTCTTTTGATCCCTCATAAACCTGTTTTTCCCTAGACTGCACACAAGTGGAATATGCTAGCAATAATAAAAATAATAAATATCATAAAAACAAAAGTGATACTTTCTTGAGAGGGCTTTCACTTGATCATAAATACACCAGCATACAAGTTTCTATTTTTTCTTCTGCATGTGATCCCTGGGCCTGAGACTGAGGCTCCTACTGCTCCTACAACTAAGGAATACCCACAAGGATTCCTCTGAGAATGCCTGGTGAGTGTGGAACCATCAACAAGTCCTCTTATTAGCTTATATTTGACCCATTGCCAAAATAAATACAACAAATTATGTTTCAAGTGTCCTATAAAAAAATCAGAGCTATTTTAAATTAAAATCTTTCCTAATCCAAAATATACAACAGTTACCATGTGAAACACAATGAGAAACATTTCCATGTATAGGACACTTAGAAAAAAATAATTCCCAAAAATACTCCTATGAAGTATTAAACATGGTCTCAGAGCTCCCAACAGTGAACTGAAAGGTTGGACTTCAGTGATGTCACATGTATGTGGAGGGAAGCTCAGAGAGTGGAGGAAAGTGGCTGAAGTTAATTACCTACACCTGTGGTCAGTGCAGTTCAAATGAGGTGAAGCTGTACAACATTCTGAGAACTTGCACAAAAATCCCTCTCAGGTAATGCAGTGGTTCTGGGTGTGTGGACTAAGATTGTACAGAACAGGAGAGAGCCACTGGCAAACTCCCAGCAGCTCTGGGGATTCCTGTCTGGGCAAACTGCACAGGGCACTGCTGCCTGCCACTGCTCAGTGTTTGCCCTGCAGCTCCTGGGGCTGTGGCTTAAGGACGCCAACAGATGCTTCCTGAAACACACTGCAAATCAATCACAAATTATTATGGCAATTGCATTTGCCATTCCTTTACACATTGCAGATGAAAAGTGGGACTGTGCTTTAATCTGCTATAGAACAGTTATTTTCTGGTGCTTCTCTATGTGGTACTTCTTGTTTCCTTCAGTCAGGGCTAGTGTTCCTGATTGAAACCTGCTACCTAATCTTACGTGAAAGGTGCACTTTTACCGTCCTTCTAATGAGGACACAGTCCTTCTTTCTTCTTCTGAGCTGGCCACTGCTAATTAATCCATCCAATTTATGATTCAAAAAGTTCAGAACTGTTTAACTTGTCCTCTTCATACAGCAAAATATTTTCCATGAGCTTCTTTTTTTGATCATTTATCTGTATTTTCCAAGATGTCTCTCTGGCTGAAGCTGAAAAACAAAAAAGCCCAAATACTGAGGGAAAAAATCCATGTATTGTCTAAGGAATAGATGATAATTTTAAATTTAAGAAAAAGCAAGCAAGCAACCAACCAACCAGCCAAAACTGGCTTCGGAAAAAAAATCTGAGAGAAACCTGCTAAATGTTTTGTAGATTTATTAGTAAATTCATAACCAAGGAGAAAAGATTTACTGATATGTGTTTAAAAGTAGGAAGTGGAACCTAAGCAGTTCTGGAGGAAGGAGTAATTAGTCCCTATATTGTCAGAGGAGGGCACTTTTACCTTGTGGAGCACACGAGGAGTCCAGGTCTGTGTTTCCCTGCACACAGGGGCCCTGTGCAGCAGCTGCTGTCTCCAGGGTGCCATCGCCTCTGGCGCACGCCAGGCTTCTCTCCTGCAGTCCCTGGGCAGGCTTCCCCTGCTTGACCCTGTCACCACAGCCTGACCCTTCTTCTGGGCTGGTGCACTTGTGGCTAGGTAACTCCTCGGAGGATTTTTCTGGAGGATTCCACACGAAACTGCTGGACTCATCTGACTCGCAGGGCACCCGTGACACGTAGATGCCGCAGGTGTCGGGCGCCGCAGGCGCGCAGGGGCTGGCGCCGCTCCCCACGGCTGCCCGCGCGCTCTCCTCCCCGCCGCCCACTGCTGAGGGCACGTCCACGCTCACACTGGCTGTCTCATCATCAGTTTCTTCTGGAGTGTTCATGGACAATCCACAAGTGCTGCTTCCACAGATGTAATGCTCCTTTAATTTGTTTTCAGCCATTTCCATAATTTCACGTACCTGTTTTTAACAACCGAATCTGTGAATGTGTAATAATTGTTGTACCCCTGCTTACACATATTCTCCTATGTCAACAGTCACAAAATAAGCATGACGTGAATGTTGTAGCTTTACACCCTGATGACAAGGAGACTTAAATCTTGGCCATGTATTTAAAATATTACCTCTGCTATGTTTGAATTCTTCTTTCTCAGGCAAAGGCAGCTGGCTGATGCAAAATCAACAGCCACCTCTTCCAGCAAGTGCCCTGCTTTTCTGTCTAGGTATTTGCAGCAGATTTCCTTGGCAGCCAGTTTTTCCAAGTTTTTTCCTTTGGAGTCTGAGCTTTCTTTTGCTGTTTGAATTTCATCAGCAATCATATCTTTCTGTTCAAAGGAAGGAGATGCATTAGTGAAGGCAAAATGAACACAAGCATTTATTTTTGTCTGAATCTCTGAGAATCAGTATTGCTGTGTATTTGTCATTGGGGTTCCTCAATCCCTGGTTTACAGACTGAAAACCTTTAATGATGTCTGTTCATGCAACTGACTGAAACGTTTGTTCTCACAGGAGAGAAAAAGGCCAGTGGCTTTCTCTGCATGTGTCCAATGTCAAATTCCCTAAAGCAGGGCAAGCTCTTCCTGGCGTGTGCTCATTTATATAGGAATGCAAAAGAGCCAACACTGTGTAGAGCAGCATTCTTACGCAGGCCTTTATAACACATGTTAAAGAAATCAGGAACACAGGATCTTTGATTTTTCTGAACCCCTCTGGACACTTCTGAATTGCTTGCAGATAGTGGGAATACTGCTGTTCTCCCCTCCAAGGCTTCAGCCAGACAAGAAATCAGGAGCACATGCCACAGAAGGAATGCAGGTGAAGGCTGCTTTCTACAGATGGTGTTAATGCATTCAGTGAGTTTGGCTCTTCTGATTGCTTGTGAAAGTGGTTCATGTAGCTCTAACCTCAGCTTGGGAAACGGGTGAGGACATCAGTTCCAGGCATGAGCACAAGACAAACGCCTGATAAACATCATGATGAGCTTCTGCAGCTCCTGCCTGCCCAGGTTTCCCCACTCATTGTGGCTTATATCACCTCCTCCTGGCACACAGAAAATATGCAGCAGCATTTCAGCACAAAGCCTTGTCTCCTAAATATTTATCTATTTTGCAGTCTCTTCCAGTGCAATTCAGGCCAGCACCCATAAGTGGGTATGTGAAATGGGAATATCTACTGTGCTTCTGTTCTAATGGCAGGCAGGCTACTGACATTCATAGAACCAGGATGTGGCTCCTAAACTTCCCTTCTGCAGGACATGTACAGCAGACAGCAAATATCAAATTGTATTTAAATAAAATTAAAATTATTTTTATGACAGCGACCCCATTAATTTCTATTGGTGTTCATTACTGCTGCTTTTTCTTACCAGGTAAATCAGGTGTCTGTCTTCATCCAGTGCCTTCATCCCAGTCAGTATCTCTGCTAAGACCTAGAAAGTATATTTGAAAGATAAAATTATTTGTTCAGAACAAACTATAATTTTAAAATTAAGTTTCTAACTAAATAAGTATTGAACTTTCAATGCATTCTGGTATTATATTTTTACTTCAGATGGCTTAACAATGCCAGCTCAGGGTATTTATGAGACTTTAGATCTACCTCAAGAGCCAAGTCCAGATTTTATAGTTCAATAAATATTGCTGAAACAAAGAATAAGAAGAAAGTAAAGCTAAATGTAGATAAGAAATCATACTGAACAGAGTAACTTCCTACTTAAATGGAAACACCTGGAGATGGGTGACATCATAGACTATCAATTATTTTAGCTGAAACTATAAATGAACAGGCAATGTTTGTAGAAGTTCATGTGGTGAGTCTGCCAGAATTTTGAGCATTTGGTTTGTTTTAAGCCATCAGCAGTAGTACTTTATTTACAATAAAAAACACTTTTGTTTATTTTATTCAAAAGATTCACCTAATTTTGCCACAAACTGAGATATATTTGGAGTGTGAACAATTCAAACCAGGATTTCAACACATTATAGAGCCCACAACTATAATATGAAATTGCCAGCAAAACAACCATATCAGGTACTTGCTCTCATATTCAATTTCTTGTCTAGATACATCAAAAAATAAACCAGAGCATGGAAAAAAGGCAACATACCACACCACAGCTGAATATATCCACTTTTTCTGTTAACTGCCCATGTCTGACAAAATCTTCTGGCAGGTAAGTAAGAGAAGCTTGCAGGACTTTGGTTTTCATCACGGCATATTCTGATTTTTTATCAGAAGAATGCAGCCGCAGTCCAGAATGCCCAAGCTTTGGTGTAAAGTTTTCATCCAACAGGACATTTGAGCTGCGATAATGACAGACAAATAACAATATTGGTCAAATAATTATTTTATCTTGTGGCAAAGAGTTAGTTTTATACTTTTAAACTTAAGCACTGAAAGTGTCAAGCATTTGGCCTCCTGCATAGCACTGAAAGGATTAAGAATGTTAGAAAGCAAGAAGGGGAAAAATCAAGCACCCAAAAATTCAAAATAATTTACTGCCATCATTTAGGAAAGAGAGACAGGTTAAACAAAAAATGGCAAAGGCCCTACAGAACAAGGGACAGCAGAAAATACTGCAAATGCATTTCCAAATTGTATAAACTTTAGCCGTGACTAATTACCAGGTAACCAAGGAAGTACTCATATGCCAAAGCACTCACCTCTTGATATTCCCATGAAGAATTCCAAAATTATGCAAATACTCTACTGCTCTGACAACTCCTAAAGAAATGCTAATTCGCATCTCCCAGGTCAATGGAGCAGAATCATCCTGCAAGGAAAGGAGGAAAAAATTGTTAATTAATGGAATAAAACACTGTAAGACATCAATAGTTTAGAAAACCAAAGGCTCAGCTGAGTCAAACTCCAGGCAAAACTCCAAACCCCAGGAGAGGAGCTGCTGCCTTTCTGGTGCTTGCAGCCAGGGCACTGGGCACCTTTTTTTTTCTGTCTGTTTCTCAGAAATCAAAGAGATGCAATTGTTTTTCCTGGAATTGCAGGAGAGGACTTGCAATCACAAGTAGGTGTCAGCCCCAGATTATTACTCACGTGGCACTGCAGCTTGTTTTGCAGGGAGCCATTGGGCAAGTAGGGATATATCAGACAGTGTGATCCAGTTTCCACCGAGAAGCCCAGCAGCTGCAGAATGTTTATGTGACAGCACCTGCAGGCACAGATCAGCAGTGACTTGCAAATGATGTAACAGCAACGCAGAAAAATACATTCCTGAGCTGGAGTAAGTTCCTAAATTCAAGGCAACTGGAAGGGTGTGCTGCAGCTGGAGGCACAGCTGGGGGCACAGCACGGTCTGGGCAGCAGACAGCAGGAGGCTGACTGAGCAAGAGCCCATCACACTGCAGCAGGGGTACAGGGCGGGCACTGTGTCCTCCCCAGCCCAAGGCTGTGCCAGCCAGGACCAGCAGTACCCCCGGGCACTGTGCTGCTTGCCCAGGGCTCCCACACAGGCAGCACCAGCCCGCTTGTCCCAGCCCAGAACAGTGCCTGGAGCACACGCCCCCTGTTTAACACCCAGCACCACACCACGAGCAGGACAGGCACCACTGCCTCCGACAGCCAACCACTCACCGAAAGCAAATCTGCACCTCTGTATGAAAGAACCTCTGGGTGGAATCTGGGCTCGTGCATTCCAGCTGAAAGATGAAAACATGCAAGAGAATGTCATTGGAAATTACTAGGACTTTGCATTTATACAGATCTGGTAGTCTCTAGATGACAAGCTAGTGCAGGAAACAAGCAAGTACCACTCATGGCAACATTAAGTCAAAGGCAGTAATTAATTGGCAATTAGAACAAAAACTTGTGTAAAGACACCCCCGATCCAATCATCAATGCAGGCAGCTATACTGTAGGCTACTCCTATCTATAGAGTTAATGGAACTACTCACATGAGTAAAGTATTCATCAAAGTGTGTTTTCTGAATTTAGGTTTAATTATTTACATAATTTCATTTTTACCTCCCCTCTTGTGTAGTTATTCTGGTTCCTTCCCACACAATATTAGACAACACCTGCTAATGGACACCTGCAATGTCATGCTAATAACACACCCTCTTCTACAAAAAGGTGCAGTACTTGCCTCTTTGAGTCTTTTGATGACAAACACCATGTTGTTCCTCTGACCTTTGTAGACATCTGCGAAAGTACCTTCACAGATTCTGTTCTTGTCACTGAAGCTGTTGGTGGCATTGGCAATTTCCCTCTGGGTCCACAGGAGACTCCCGCTAGGGAGGTCAGCCATCGTCTCCTGCTGGGGAGCAGAAGAGCTGCAGGGCTGCACATGTGTAGGAGAAACAAGTTTATCTCATGATAATTCATATGCTTTTTCCCTCTTTCAGGGTCATATTTTCCTTCCCATGTTTTAAGCAATCATTGTGATTGCTGAATGAAACTGTGAAAGGCACTATGCAATCACTCCTTAGGGTGTAGGCAACTCCTGTATTCATGTGTTGGGATGAGTAAAACTTTTGCACAGTAGAAGTGAAATCAGTTACCAATCCTGCACTTCCACCTTTCCCAGGAAACAGACTTAGTTTTGTTTAAAAGTCCATATATTTATGTGAAGTGATGTTAGTCTGATTTACAAAAGATCTTAATCTTTATAGCTGGGTTACATATTAAGAAACAGCTGGATGAGAAAGTGGGGTCCCTCATAATGTAATTATGCTCTGGTAAACTTCATATCTACTTTTGAAGCACCTGATGTCAGTTGCACAATAATTCGTTGCTTCCAGTGTGGCAAGTCCTAATACCAAGTATAATTACAGTCCTGCTGGAGCCTAATCATGCAGCTTTCACAACCTTAATGTGCACCCAACTTGAGGAAATAAAGCACTAACTTCTTCTCAAGAAACTCTGAAACTACTTGCAGTCTGAGTCAGTCTTCCCTTCTGGCTGGTAGTCCTGGACCATGTTACTGTGGAAGAGTTTAAAGCCTCAGACAAAATAAACCAAAGAAAACAGGCCAAGAACAACCATGTAGGGACTAAGGTGTGCCCAAAGATCTGGGAAACACTTTGGGGACAGGACAGATGTAGTTAGACTCTATGAAAGACGAGAGAACTGTGGGGAGGAAGGAACAGGACACTTCACGCTGAAATCATCCGGAACATGAGGAGAATTTTTCCCACTGTGATGGTTAAGCAGCTGAACAGGGGCTCAGAGAGGTGATGGAACCTTTATCTTGGGAGATTTTCAGTTGTCAGCTGCACAAGGCTTTGAACATCATGACTAAATTCAATACTAGCCCAGTTTCAAGCAGAAACCACATTTTAAGTCTACAATGAAACTAAACGAGGTATGTGGTTCTGACTAATCAGTGGTATATACTGTCCTGTCCGGCTATTGCACCAGAAATGTAAGTCCTCTGTAAAATCTACATGTGAGAGTCCTTCAAACTCAGTTGCTATTTGTGGGTATGCTATCCCTTCTGAGCTGTGCAGGAAATAATACTGTAAATTTTTCCCTCACTGGTCCTTCACTGGCAAAAAAAGTGATGTAACCACAAGCAGTATAACTGAAGCATTAGTACTGTATTCAGTCCAAACCCTTGGTATTGAGCTCAACGTTTCCACTACAGCATCATTTGTGTACAAGTAGAGGGATAAACTTTAACTGGAAAAAGGCAGAATGTCATAAAGGCAATTTTCCTTGTATAATCAGAGAGCACTAAGGGGATTTACCTTCACACTCGATAAAACAGGAGGATTGGACTGTAGGGAATTCAAAAGCTCTCTCGGGGGAGGTGGTGGAGCAGGGAGGGAATACAAGGCTCCTTCAGAAGCAGCACCTGAAACTGAGATAACAGCATTGAAAACACACCTTAGTTTTGTGATACCACCACCTGTGACTAAGGACAAAGGTCTAAGAATTATGAAGATCTGGGGTATTATTTTTTCAACCTTCTGATCAAAGATAATCTGTGACAAACTGTCAAACTGTGAAATTCTGTGTGGAGACAGGGAGCTCTCTTCCTGGTCCTTGTTTGCAGGATGACTGTGCAGCCCTCTGCAGCCCTGCTGGGGCCATGGAGCTCCCTGTGCTGTGCTGCTGCAGATGCTCGCCCAGCACGGGCTGGGCTTCTCCCTTCTCTCTCCCAGCAGAGGGGCTGCTGAGCCCTGCCCGGCTCTCTGCTGGCCGAGGGTTACTGTGCATGAAGAGAGGGACACGGGGCAGGACATGCATGCCTGGTGTAGTCTTTGTGTGGAGCCAGGATGGGATCAAGGCATTCAGAGACCTGGGAATCATCCTGAGACCCCAGAGCACAGAGACAGCCAGCATCTCTCAGGCCTAGGGGCCCAAAGGAAGGATGACCAGGGAGCTGTGTGCTGAAGTCAGGAATGAACAGGAGACAGCAGTGCTAGGAAAACAGCAAGCACTCAGCTGTGCCCATCTGGGAGACAAGGTCTTCAGTGTACTGTCCTGACCACAGACACACAGCAGCCTTGGCCAAGCAGTCATTTCGTGTCAGAGCAAATCCAGAGTCCAGCACTGTACTTACTGCCTGATGGCACTGCTCCCAGGTGTGAGGAGTCTGGGCATGGCAACAAACTTAGGGCATTTTCTTTGTCTCTCCTTTTGCCTTCTGTGGAAGGGACAGATATGATCTGTTTGGGTGGCTCTGGCTCTTCTTTCCCAGGGCTGGTGATGCTAGAGGCTGATGTCCCTTCAAAACAGAGCAAAGGGAAGATAAAGATAACCAGAGAAAACAGAGTCTGACTCTAATCAGTGACCACAAAATAATCCTAATCAGGACATCAGACTTCAAATTAACACAAACATTAAAATGAACATTCAAGCAATTTAGATGGTATTTAAATTGAGACTATACCCATGACATTAACTTTTACTTAAAATTAACAGGAACTAATTGCTTCAAATAAATACCAGCAATGACTATTCCAGAGATGCCGAGACTCTTACAAGAAGAAATTAGCAATAATGATATGTCTATCATTTTCTATATAACATCCTTCAGGTAATGATCTCAAATCACAAATACCTCCCAGCCTAAGGAAGGCATTGAGTTCTCTGCAGTTGTCATAGGACTGAGGGGAAGATGGACAGAACTATCTTGGGTTTAGCCAGTTAAATATTTTAGGACTGTTTTCAATTGTGTGATTTTAGTGCCATCCTAGGTTCATTCCCAGGAAAAACTTTCCTCTACAGGACTATTTGCAAGAAAGACTCATACTTTTACTTAGCAACAGAAAAAAAAAAAAAAACCAAAGACAATCTAGGGAAAACAAAAAATGGTCAAAGCTCAAAACTTATTGATATATAAGGAAAGTTTATAGGATGAATTATTGATTCACTACAGCTCTAACAGATCCTGTGCTGTACAGAGTTTGGCAAAACCTCAGAGTCAGGCCTGAAAAAGCAACTTGAAGTCTGACTAAAGTGCAAAGATAGAGTGTACAGGAACTTAAAACTACGTACACCTGAGGGGGGATTATTCAGATGAGATTAGGCTACAGTTAGGATGGGAAGAAATACAGTACAAAAGTTCAGAATGCTGTGATATATGAGGTTGTCAAAATCTCCAAAGCAGGTGAATTCTTATCTCTTAAAATGCTCTTAAAACTGAGGTTGAAAAGGAGCCTGAAAATGCCCAGTGTGCACTAGGGGTGATATAAGGGCTTTCTCCTGGCTGTAGTTTTAAACTTTCATATGGCACCTTTTATCAGCAATACATTTAACATTCTCTTAAAAAATCCAAATTAATGTTTTTTACATTATACAGAAAAAACATAAGCCCAAATATTATTAAATGGTGGTTCTTATCCTGCTGTTCTAAGAGCTTTGGTGATCTCAGAATCAAATGTGCCAGGCCTCTGTTTGCATCTGAAAACAGACAACAGCTTTGTGTTATTTTACTTGTACAAACAAAGGCCAGGAGTACCTGGAACAAGCAGGAAGCCCAGTGTTTGTTGTGTAATCTGGGCTACTGGTATGAACTGTGGGAGAGAAGCCAAGCACGTTCATGCTGAGGCTGAAGAACAGCAGGGCCTGAAGAGCCACAATGGCAGAAATGGGCATGCTCTCTTTGAGGTTTCCATCTGTTCTCCTCAATGCCACCCATGAACCCCGCTCTGAATGAAACCAGGTCTGAAAACTGAAACTCAGAACACTCATCTATTTTTGCTACTGTGTTAGAATGCTATGAAATCCCAAATTTTACAGGGTTTTAGGATTAGCTGTCAGTCTGCAGGCCCTTAATCAAACCTGACAGTCCCTTCATTCTGCAGGCAAGTACCTGTATTCTGTTTTTTCCCTTACATGGTTTAACCTAGAAGTCTCAGAACTTAGCATCACTTCCCTTATTCAACCTACTTTTCAGGGTTTTTTATGACTTTTGCAATTTCCTGCATGTCAGACAAACAGGGCAGCACTGCAGCTAAGGAACTGACATAGAAAACATCATTATAGGCATTCCAAAGTGGAACTAGAGAGTGCAAAAAACTGTTGAATGAATATAGAACTCTTTGGGAAGTAATCTGACAGCAAAAGATCTCCCTTTGTGCTGTGTCTGATTCCTTTAAGTAGGAATGAATTGAACTATAGTCATGTAAGGACCACTTAGTGCCACAGGACCAGGCCTGAAGAGCATGGACTCTTGTGCAGCCTCTGTGTTCTGAAATGCTGTCTGATGTATAAAAGCACCAGGCCTGGTCTGGCCACAGCCCATCCTCCTGGCACTTCTGGAAGGGTCCAAGACGGGCACCACAAAGATGGGGTGATGAGCTAAGGGAGCCGGGAGTCCACCCGTGTCACCTCTTCCCTCACACCACCACTCCCACTCGAGTGAGCAGGGAATCACAATCAGTGGAGGCATTGTAGAATTTGACACAGGATGCGACTTCTAACAAAAAGCTTCTTCAGCTAGCAAGGAGGACATCCTAGGAGGGGCCAGGGGGCTGTGGGGAGCAGCACAGAGCCGTGGGAGGAAGGGGCAGCTACTCACAGTCCAGGATGACCTGAGCTGCTCGGTAAAGCTGCAGCCCTTGCAGCAGGTCCAGGAGCTGCTGCACTGTCGCCAGCCTCACTCCCCACCACCACATGAGCTCCCTCGTGATGCTGATCCCTGTCTTCTCCATGCACTTGATTTTCCGTAGCTCTGTTTGATCAGTGATCACGTAGGAGGCTGGTGGGAGAGAATGGATATTTCTGTTTAAATATTAAAAAAAACAGGCAAAGGCAAGCAGGGCAGGCTAAGGTGTGAGATGCAGTTTGCTTTTGCATTTGTATATCTTTAAAAGAAAGGATCACAATAAATTACCTATGTGGACATGAAGAAATTTCTGTTCCTAAAGTAAGATATCACTTTTCTTCCTTCAACTATTCTGGAGAAAATTTTGTTCTATCAGAGACACTTGAAGACTCACTCATACTTGTCAGCGTATTTTCCCTGTAATCTTTCTCCTTAATACTTTGTACCAAAGTAAGGTTAGATTAAATTCCTGGGGTGATTCTCCCAAAATAGGAGAATCAGTGGAGTGGAGTGGCTGCACTGCCACTTGCATTCCTAAATCCCTGTGCTGTGGTGAGCCAAGCAATAGCTGAATCACCTGGGTGTTAGCTACACTCCGATAAAGCTACCAGGGAAATGCAGCTGTTTTTGGATCCTGTGCCAAAGCTGACCCTACACAATGTGTCCCAATTCCTGACCGTGCCCGTCACCTCACTGTATTCTCCCCAGCTCACTCACCCGTACAAACCCCGCTCCCTGGTGAGTGCCCAGCTCCAGCCCACACACCCAGACAGCCCCGAGCCGCAGTTCAGGGGCTGTGCCTGACGGGAAAGGCCAGGGCTGGGGTGCTGGTGTGGAGACAGAGATCCCTGAGCTCTCACCACGGCTGGCTTTGGAAGGACATCAGAAATACAGCTTTGTGCATCTGAAGGTAGTGGAGATTACTCCCACCCTACATCAGGAAGTTTAACTGTGGTAAGAGCTTATTCAGCACAGTTAGGGATGTCACGTCAAATAAAGGAAAGCAGGTGCTAAGAAAAGATTCAGCGTAGAATTGTTTGTGCAGGGATACAGAAAAAAGAGTAAATAACTCAGGGACTATATTTTCTGTACTTACTGACTGTACCCAGCCAGGACTGAGAAAAACAGGGGCACAAAGTAGGAGGGAATATACATGAAGAGAAGGAGGAAATTAAAAAACAGAACATCTGAGCAGATGTGAGGGACGTTGTGGAAACAGGCAGTGAGAAGCGGCAGGAGACACAGTGTGACTGGAGAGGGAAGTGCGAAAGGTTGCGGAGAGTGAGGGGAAGGAGCCCGGCTGCCCAGGGAAAGCCAAGGAGCCACGGAAGTCTGGCATTCCAGCTGTGCTGGAGAAGCAAACCCAGAGCGCTGCCCGGGAATTCCCTGTTGACAGGATGTGCCCTGCCGAGCGCCGGGAAGCGCTGCCGTCCCTGCGCCGCCCCAGCTGCGCCGTGCCCTCACCGAATCGCATCCAGTCGTAGTCGCTCAGGCAGTCCATCTTCTGGCAGAAGTCTTCCAGCACCCAGGCGGGCATGCTGTGGATGTAGAGCGCCGGGGCCGGGCCGGCCCTGGGGGCGAGGGCTGGCTGCTGCAGGGCCATGCCCGCGCGGTCCCGCTCCCGGTCCGGACAGCCCCTGGTCCCCGCCGCGGCCATCAGCAGCGCATGCTGCGCGCCGGGGCACGGGCAGCTCTCCGGCCTCTCCTCCGTTTCCCCGAGCCTGCTCTTCTCCGGGGCTGCCCTCACAGCCTGTCCCAGCCCGTCCCAGCCCGGCAGGCGCGCTCGCTGCCGGGGGGAGAGAGCCCGCGGCACTGCCGGCGCTGCCCGGCGGGCTCCGAGCCTGCTTCCTGCTCCGGCTGACGTCAGGCCCCAGCCCCACATGCAAATCAGATTTTCCTTTCCAGGAGCGGTCATTGCTCCAGCCCGGTTGCCCCATTACGAGTGCCGGAAGCGAGAGGCGCTGTCCCGGGCGTTGCGCAGAGCCGGCGGTGCGGCCCAGCGGGATGGCCCCGGCCGGGCCGCGATCCCGGGCGCCGTGCCCGCCGCTCCTTTGGGCCCGGCCGGCTCTGGAGAGCGGCTGCGAACACACTGGGGCCGTCCCGCAGTGCCCGCAGAGGATCGGGCACCGCCGGAGAAGCCGCACAGCCGCCGGGCGGGGCCGCGCACGGACCCTCCGGCCTGGCTCGCCCTCACGGCCGCGCCCCGGGGATCACCGGGGACCCATGGTCGGCGGTACGGTGCGATAGGCAGCGAGTGAGAGCTAAAGAACATCGGAACTGGTCACAGCGCCAGGTCTTGCTTGTCAAGGGTTAGGTTTAAAATATGTTCTTAAAGTCAACAATTTTTTCTGTTTTTTTTTTGTTTTTTGTTTTTTTTTTTTTTTTTTGCTTAACCTGATTTTGATAAAAACGTATAATTAATTAATTTGCCAGTGTAAATATTACCAATACTTCTGGCAAAAAGGAGAGCCTTCCTGCCATACTACTGCTGCTACAGACTGCCAGCAGATACGTCAGTGTAACTATCAGTCTTCTGGTCCTGTTGTTCATACTTAGCCCTAGGTCCAAATTTGTATGAATTGAAAGAGGTGCTCTAAGTTTTGACAGCTTTTAATTCAACATTTCTATGTACTCTGCATAGATGTTACAGTACAGCTTACTCTTGTTTTCAAACTTTCAAACTTTTGCAGTTTTCTACACTCCTGGCCTCAGAAATCATTAACTTCTTAGCTCTGCTGTGACAATGAAAAACTGAAAAATGCAATATTGTTGTAGCTATAAGATCAAAGAATGGGAAAAATAAACAAAACTACCAAAATTATATTTAAAATATGACAACTCAAAGACTGCCTTGGGATATAATAGTTGCATTTATGGGGTTTTCCCCTCCCTTTCCCCTGCTTACTGTCCCTCTGACACACACCTAAATGTTCTGAAAGTGATGTAAGATGAGACTGAAATTGTGTTGCAAAGAACTGCATAAAAGTAGGAAAAAAATACTTCTTCCCCTTAGGTACTGGAAAAACTTGTGAAACCATTTGAACTATTTACCTCGGCTGGAAACAAGGGGAAAGACCACATCCAACCACGTGTATGACTTCAGTCCTGCCCTGAATGTCACAAGTAACGCAGGTTCTTCCTGGGGAAGTGAAATCGACTGAATAGAGGCTGGAACAATGCTGTATGTCCCTGCTCGGCGGCCTTCCCTTTCCGAGTGCTGTGGGCAGGGCTCCGCCGTGCTGTGAGCCCTGCCCGAGCCCCGGGGCTGCAGTGTCAGCAGCATTTATTGCCCGGGGTTCCGCTCCCCGGGCTGCCCCGCCGGCTCTCTGCTGCTCCCGCGGTGCCTACGAGGCCGTGCTGGACCGACTGAAAACACCCAGGGCCAACGCAAGGAAAGGACAGCTTCCACTCGGTACTAACCCATCTGAGTAACTGCTACGAGACTGCGTTTCCCAATGTTCACGGGTTAAAGCCGGCTGGGGTTTCTCCAATCTTTTATTCTGATCCAAGGGAGCACTCCAGAACCGAGAAATGCACTCTAATAAGAAACACAAGAAATCACAGACCCTGCCCAACTCAGAAATACCCAGAAGGTGTGTGCCATGTACAGATTGTTAAAACCAACACCTAATACCAATTCACATTGCAGGAAAAGCTGCAGCCAAGCAGGTCAGCGATGCTGCCATGCTCACTGCAGCGCACAGCCCCACAGACAGCAGGGGGAACCTCCCCTCAGGAAGGGCCAGGAGCAGGGAACAGCTCAGGCTCTCCCACGCTCAGGCTCCCCGGGGCACTGACCCCAGTCTGCTCCAGAGCCCTGCATGGGCTCACTTTCCCCTCAGAGAAATGTGAGAGGTGCTAAGAGCAGAACTGGGCAGCAGCCCCGTTCCTGCCCAGACGCTGCCTGAAGCTGTGCTCAGAGTTCACGAGAGCCACAACACAGCCCTGCAGCAATGGGCTGGGCAGGCTCTACAGTCCAAAGTGTCTGTTTACTGCCCAACCACAGCGACTGTCAGACTATCATCAGTGTCTGTATGAAGAGAATACACGGAGGCACTGGGGACTTAACCTGACAGAATTACAGTCAGAAAGCTAGCAGGCATTTCCATTTTTATGTCAAAGATCAATTTCTTCAAATATATAACACAAACAAGTTTACAAATAGGGAGACATTGCATACTTACAAAATACATTGAGATTCTCGGTTTCACAGCTATTCTCAAAATGTATAACTGGAGAGAAACATATTCACAGAAATAACCTGCTTTAGTTAATCTATCCAATCTGCTTCTAACCTGAGCTGCACCACATCTTGCTTGATGGACAATTCATGTAACACTAAACTACGCTGCTTTGAACTCTCTGTGTTCACACCAGAGCACATTCCGCTGAGATGTGGGGAATACAGAATACAGGCAAAGAAATATCATCTCTCCTTCTCCAGCCTGCCGCAAGCACGGCCCTGTTTGTGAGCTGGCTGTGTGAGCCAGTACAGCTCCCATGGGTCCTGAGAAGACACAGGCAGCTCGAGAGGCCACGCTCCCTGAAAAGGCCTCCTACTACAACCTGGACTACAGCACTGCCAGGGGAAAAGACAGAACTTAAAGCCTCCACCTCCTGTGAACCCTGCACAGGCTGCTGGGGAAGCAGCTGTGGGGGACAAGGGTGTTCCAAAATGAGGGTCTGCTCTGTGGGGCTGAGATCAGCCAGGCAAGAATCCTATGACAAAGGCAAATAAGGCATTTGAGATATGATGACAGTAAAAACATGTCAGACCTAGAGCTGATAGGACATGGTTTTGTACATGGAAAGGTAAGAGGCAGAATAACCTGCAAGCATTTACACATCATCTTTCCACCAGTGTAACGTTTGTCAGACCCTCAGGCACTGCTAGAAAACAAACCTCATGTACAAACCCCTCATGCTCTGTGACCCACAGGCACATTGAGGCACCATGTGAAAGGGAAATTCCATCAAAACAAATTACTCAAACAACACTCATGACTCTTACAACCATTAGTCAGGGCTAAATTAATCCTTGGTGTAATTTGCTTTCTACTACAATGAAAATTACTTTGTATGAATATTTTCCATTTAGCTGCCCTGATCTTACCCTACAGTTTGCGATAGCTGCAATGAAGAGATTAACTGAACCATCAGAACCCAGCATGCCTCCCAGTGCTGTTCAGTCTTTGGGATTTAACTGTCACCAAAGTTACTGAGTTTATGTTTCAAAACGTTAAACGGAGGCATCAGCTGGTGTGTGTCCTGGCGACTCTCACTGCTCGCTCAGTGGTTTGTAATGAGGAGTCTGAAGTGAATAATGCTGTTATTCCACAATTTAGTTCCTCAGTGCTTCACTCCTCTCCAGAGAGAGCCGCCGAAGATCCTTCCAAATGTCAGGATGATCCTCCAGCTCTTCGTATAGTGACTGAACAATGTCCAGTTTCCTGTAGTCCATGGGGCTGACCAGGCTGCGCACAACCTGCAGACACCTCTCCTTCAGGGTGAACACTGCAGTCAGACACAAGCACAACACAGCCTCGTCACGAGGGCCCACAGCTGCTGCTCCAATGCCAACAGGGCTGCTCTGAGCCCGCGAGCGCAGAGCACAGCCCGCAGCAGCGACCCGCCACAGGCTGGGCTCTCCAGACACGAGACCAACGTGGTTCTGCCATGAGGCACCTGCAGAAACCCCTCAGAGACGGCCCTGAAAGGAGGTCTGCCACCAGCTCCATCCAATACAACAGCTCTACCTACAACCCCTCGCCACCTCTTCCAGTGTGTGAGCAGGTTTAATTTCATGAGGATCTGATTTCTCACTAATCCTAACAGGTCCAGAGAGACCAGGTTCAGAGTTCCCTACAGCACGTGTGGTCCTGTCCCTTACCTGGCAGTGTGATGTCAGCTTTGGTCACATTGGGGGCTGCCACGAACAGCTCCTGCTGGTTGACGAGCAGCCCGTCATAGGTCCCTGCATCCCGGAACAGCCAGAGGTGCCCTGGCAGGGAACAAGGTGGGAATGCACCAATTACAGAACTTTTTAATGAGCGCCGCTGAGGGGCATCTACTCGCAAGGGACCAGGCTCTCCAGCTGAGCCCTGGGCGCACAGGGCACCACCACGGCCCCAGTCACTGGAATGAATGGGGAGGGGAAAGGGAAAAGGGGAAAAGGAGAGGAAAAAAGGAAAGGAAAAGGAAAAGGGGGAAAAGGAAAAGAAAGAAGAAGAGCAAAGGAAATTGAGAGAGAAAAAGGGAAAAGGAAAGGTAAGAGTGGAAGAAGGAAAAAGGGAAGAGAAAGGAAAAAGGGGATGGTGGGACGGCAAAAGGGTAAATTGCACCGCCATCAGCTCACCCACCCGGGCCCCGCGGGGCCCAAGCCCGTCCCGTCCGCCGTACCCACCCCGGTAGCTGCGCATGACGCGCCCGCTGCGCGGCTGCAGCACCGGGTAGCAGCGCGGCCGGCCCTCGAAGTCCAGCCAGACGGGCAGCACGCAGCGGGGGCTGTGGTTGTTGAACACGACCTCGGAGAGCTCCCGCGTGTTGACCGAGCGCAGCACGGACCCGGACTCGGAGCCGGCCTCGGCCTCGGGCCCAGCCCCGCCCGGGCGCCCCGGGCCTGGCGGCGACATCGCGGCCCCGGCTCGCCGCGCGCAGGCGCCAGGGGGCGGCACCGAGAGACTCCGCCCCCCGGCAGGCACCGCCCCCCGCGCATGCGCTGCGAGGCTCGCTGAGGGGCGGGGCCCGGTGCGAGGGGCGGGGCCTTCAAACCCCCTCATTTTAACAAACAGACGGAAAACAGCGACGGGCGCTTGGAACGCGAGCCGTCACCGAGAGCTGCGAGGTCTCTGCCACGTCTTATCGCCCAGCAGGCTCAGTTCACAGCTCTTGTGACTAAGGCACTGCGCTCACCAGGGCGCCACAAACCAATTCTTCCTCAGCCAGTAACAGTTAAGCTGCCGGTTCCTTCCTCTCCCGATCTCAGGGTACCAAAAGATTCCTTTATCCTTCAGCTATAGATTCACAAACACTATATTATCTTTCTTACACACATGAAAACACTAACATTTGAGAAAAATTAACTAGACGTTGGAAAATCTGGACACGAACCAGAAAAAGAACACAATTAAGACTCATTTCTTTATGCAAAACTTCTAAAACTTTAATACTTGTTAATTCACCTCTGAACAGTTACACAATCTTAGCATGAACACACCACAATGGAAATGGCGAGCTGGCAATTTGTTTTCAGCCTCTGATGAGCAGAGTGAGAGGCCTGAGAAATCCTGGTATGGTCACAGAAGAAAAAAATATTTGCAACAATACTTTTGTGAATACTGTGGCAGCATAGCTGTGGAAGTTAAATTACCTATGAAATTCAAACTGCCACCTCAATGCATCCATGGTAGACACCAAAACCATGAACTCTTTAATATAACAGCTAAAAGAACCTCTGTCCTCAAATAGTTAACTACAGACTGTTTTCTAGGGCTGTGTGTTACCCCCTCACCCATGGCAATGGAACACTGAAATACACATCAGATATTTACTGGTAATTAGCCCTAAGGTGAGTTAACGGGCAAGAGAACCAGTAGCACAGCATACTGTTTGCCAACTGGAATCTGCTTATCAGACCACAAAAACCAGATACTGGTTTATTGTTAGTTTACATTTGAGCAATGGCATAAATTAGAAAACTGCACTCGAGATACTACCTCTGAACCCTTTAAGGTGACTGTCTTAGTAGTACTGTTAGTCATGTGAAGATACAGCTCGGTAAATAAATTAACTGTTACACCCAGAGCTGCCTCAACATGTTTTCTACTGTAAGCAGAAAAAATAAACGTTTAACTGAAGAATGCAACAGAAGATTCAAGCCAAGGAAAGAATTACTAATTCACTAATGAATTTCAGCTTGGGTAGAAGGGAGCAGAGGTGATTCAAATAAGGTTTCAGAACAGACAGTAGAACTGGCAGCTCTCAAGTTGATCCCTGGTTTAATATTTGTGTGACAATTTCTCCACAGGTTGTTTGGTTTGGAACTGACAGACCGATGCTCTCCGGCGTCTGCTTTGCCGGCTGGCCATCCAACAAAGCCCGGGGTGTCTCCTGTGCTGCAGGCAGCTCACCAGAAGGGCCTGGTGTCCTGCGCCGGCTCCGCGGTGCGCCTCAGCAGGTACACGGCAGCGTGCAGTCCCCCCACGTTCACCCACACGGTCTGAGCTCGGCGCCAGATGTGTCCCACGCGCGACAGCGCCTGCACCAGAAACAGACACAGCACCGTCAGGACAATGACATTCATTTTATTATTCCAGATCACATCTGATGGGAACACCAAAGCACTCTCCGGGTCCACAGCGCCATCAGGACAATGACATTCATTTTATTATTCCAGATCACATCTGATGGGAACACCAAAGCGCTCTCCAGGTCCACAATTGAATTCAAGTGTTACTAATGATTTTGTAATGATGGCAGCTTACAATTATTCTCTCAATGTATTTTCAAGCGTAAATAGGTTTGATTTTCTCTCAAAAACAGAACAAACCTTGGCAAAGCATTTCTTGTCCTGGGTGAGCAGCACAGCCCTGCCTGTCCCTGGGGTACAGATCCGGCCCATCTCCATCAGGCAGGCTGGGTACAGGTCCCAGTTCTTCTTCTTCGACCCTATCCTGCAAGATACATTCAGATCCCCACTGTGACCCCTGGCACCAGCTCAGTGCCGCCGTGTCTCAGACACGAATCTGCTCGTTCGGGAGCACAGTGACCTCAAGCTCATTTTAACCCGGGGCTCAGGACGCCTTGCGCGGCGCCCCGGGTGAGCACCGAGCTGGGGAGCAGCAGCCCGGGCAGGCGAGCACAGAGCCCCAGCCCAGCCCAGCCCAGCCCAGCCCGGCCCAGCCCGGCTCACCGCTTCCCGAAGGGCATGTCCGTCACCACCACGTCCACGGAGCCCGTCCGCAGCGGCAGCCGGCAGATGTCCCACTGGATGACGTCCAGGGGAGCGCCCAGGGCAGCGCTGCTGCAACAGCAAAAGCAGACATGCGCATCAATGCAAAGTGGATTTCTGTGCATGCAACACTGCAGGAAAGGTAAATCCCTCAGGCTCCTCTCACCTGTCCTTACTCTCGTTTTTCCTCAGTAAGGAGCTGATGTTGTTTGCTGCTCTCTTCACTGCCTGAGGGTTGTTATCCCCTGCAATGTGGTAGCAGCAGGGCCATTCTGCCGCTCCCTGCGGGGGAAATAATAAGCAACATTAGCATCAACATTGCTGAATTACAAAAAACAGAGTAAGTTCTCAAACATGACAGAATAACAACAAAACGACTGCAAGTGGATGGCTGGAAATATGGAATTCTGTAACAGATAGCTGTATTTTGCACCTTTAAAGCTCAAAATACTTTTGGATTTAGTATTTTCCTGCTACATCCTATGGAAGCAAAATGAGGATATTTAATGAGGATATTTACAAAAAATGTATTTGCCTCTGTTCAAAAACTGGTGAGACTGGAGCTTACTATTCAGTCATTACTAAGAAGATTTACACATATTATTCAGCTATAATAGAATATAGCTAAGATATAGACAAGTTTAAATAAGTTTAAAAAATCAAGGAAGAATCACCTCTATTGGTATCGCACCTGTACCACACATGGGATCAACTATGATATCTGTGGG
Source organism: Melospiza melodia melodia (assembly GCF_035770615.1). Lineage (NCBI taxonomy): Eukaryota > Metazoa > Chordata > Aves > Passeriformes > Passerellidae > Melospiza > Melospiza melodia. The sequence continues at coordinate 30,889,745 of NC_086203.1, read as the reverse complement.
CTGGGGATCACAGAGTCTGAGGAACAGAAGAAAAGATATGGTGAGAAATGTCTTAAAAAGCTGAATTTCTGTAAGTAAGGGAAAGTGAACTATTTTAATCACTCTGATTCTACCCTTCTAGCAAAACAATAGACGTGATTATTTTTCCCACTAGTTACATTTTTTTTTATAACCAGCAACGAAGTGGAATTCTTTCAAGACTGTGGTACACTACTTTGAAACTTGGCTAATACAGCAAATGTTTACTTTCCTTGGCTGGGAAACACTCACTGTTATTACAAGGCACATGGTGTCAGCAACTCCAGGGTTTTTTTAAATTTATTTTTCTTTAACAGTTAACAGAAATGGCTTCTGAGGAAGCAGCGGGGGAGATAAAAGGTTTAGTTTCTTAAACAAAAAGACTTGTTAACCGAGCATAATACAATGTAACTGCCCTGACCTGAGCATGCCGTAAGCCAGAGTGGAACGCAGCGTGGTGGGTCCGAAGTGTGTGATATTCCGTCTGTGGAGACTCTCTTCAGTCAATGCAATCCCCACCACCACTTCACTGCTGTGAATATTCAGAAGAACCTAAAGAAGAAACTTGAAGTGAATTTCAGGAGCAACAGGAGCTTTCCACAGAATGCCTAGTAAATACTTAGAACAATCTTAGATGGTAATTTAAAATCCAGGAATGACATATAAAAAAGCTTTTATTGGAAGTAAAGCAAAGCACCATTTTAATAGGACAGAATTCAGGTGAGCATTCACACCAAATCTGTTGCACAAGACCTCTCAAAGCGTTATAACCATAGCACCAGCTTCTTAAAAGATTTGGTTTGTAAGTCTGGGGCAGAAGCTGGGTAAGTCCTGCAAGACACAATGAACCATCTGCAAAAGCAGCAATAAAAGTAATTTATGGTAGGGACTAGATTAACTGGGAAGGTGAACTCACACTCCAGGGCAGTGGCCAGCCCTTAGTAAAGCTGCAAGAAAAACTTAGGTCTTTCTGCCCCTCAAAATCAGTGGTTCCTACCCACCAAAGGGCCAGGGGTGCTGGTTGTATTTTCCCAGCCTCTGCTCTCCCCTGACGGAAAATAAACAGTTATTGTTAATTCCTTCTGTCCCCTTCACCCCAAAACCAGCTTCCATTTGGAGCCTTTCCTGGTGACTCAGACTGCTATTAAACAAAGCATTAGAGGAAGGTGAAAGCAAGGCAAGTGCTTGCATCAGAGGACACACACACTGTTGCCAGGGAGAAGAACACTTCAGAAGAGGCGAATTTCAGCATTACCAGTTTTCAGTTCCAGTCTCTGGAAGACAGTTTGGAGATCTCTAAGCATCAGAAATAAGAGCTAAATATTTGTACTGCAGAAACGTAGGTATTTCCAAGGCATGCCACAATACCTCCACATCAAAATTGGTCATGTCAGCTTTCCACTGGAAGTGCTCCTGCACGGCTCCACCGAAGTCCCTGGCGGCCTCGTTGGACGTGAAGCTGTGCTTGTCCCCAGCCCTGCTGCACGTCACTCGGAACCGCAGCACCTTGGCCTCTCCTTGGCCCGTCTGGCCCTCGCCAGCCTTGCTCCCGCTCTCAGCACTCGCCTGCGCTTCAGCTCTCACATCTGGCTGCTCATTGTCTTCTTCCTCCTCCTCCTCCACCCCATTTCTGGATGTCACTCCTTGGGGATGCTCTGTATCCTGGCCACCAGTGGCTTCCACAGCCACAGGGGTTTGGGCACAGTCCTCCTGGTCATTAGTGTTATTTTGCTCTGCTCCTCCCTCTTCTCCACCATCACTCAGCTTCCCTCTGCTTGCAGGACCCTGCAGATTGTGTTTTTTGCGTTTTGTCTTTTTCTTTTTCAAGCTGTTGTTCAACTCCCAAACTTTTAACGGATCAGTCCAGGGTAGCTTTTTAACCAAATCTTCCAAATCCTTTAGAGCATCTTCCTTTAAAAGAGAGAAACAGTGGTGCTTTGAAATTATTCCATCCTTTCAAAAGTTATCCTTTATTGCGAGGTATCTCAAAGTAGTTTATTAAACATTAATCCATTACATGTTTAAGCAAATCTTACAGGTTTTTGTCTGTTTTTTGCTATAACTAAGTGGAATTACACTGAAAATCACAAGACCCATGGGATTTCATCATTTACCTTGTATTACAGACAACAACGTATTAAGTGACCAAAGTGACACTTCACTGTTCTATGTCTGTGACCTACAAACATAGCATCACCTCTTATCCCAGATTTTGCCAGTGTATTTAACTGCAGAAATTATGTTAGACCACATGGCCACACTTCCATTTACAAGCCAGAAAAAGGGAACTAGATTAACATCACAAATAAAAAACTTGTTAAATAAACAGACTATTTTGGTACTAGTCTTAAATTAAAAAACCCAAACAACACTCCAAACCCCAGAATCGACAGAAAAAGGAAGAGTAATTCACCTTATTTTCCTTAAATTGATAGTCTTTGAACTCCTGAACAACAACAAATAAATTATCCACCGACCTCAGACGATGGACCTGGAAGAGATGAAAAGGTGACACATTCCTAACCGTGTGCCGTAGGGACTGTGTTTACTGTTGTCAGAATTTTGCCACCTTACGTCGAGGTTTCAGAGACCACGGTTTTCCACCTTTAGTCCCCACGAGTTATCAGTTTACGTCTTTGCACTGACCCCGTCTATCATTTCACGTTCCCCGGACACCCCGGTAAAGGCGATACCGCTGCTGCACCCAGGCCGGCCCCGGCCGGTGCGGGGTGCGGTCCGGACCGGCGGCTCCGACACCGTTCCGCTCGGAGGGGCCGGGGCCCACCGAACCGAACCGAACCGAACGGAACCGGCCAGAGGGGGAACAGCGGCGGGCGGAGAGGGGCAGGGAGCTCGCACGGACCTGAGGCAGGCTCCGGGCCGGGACCTCGAAGTAGATCTTGCCCCGATCCTTGCTGATCCTGGAGGCCGAGCCCAGCTTCTCCCGCACCTCCTCGGCCGCCGTCTGCTCGAACCCCGTGGGCACGGTGGCGCCGATCACGGCCGCCAGCTCCGCCAGCTCCGCGCCCTCCTGGGCTGCGGCCGGACCCAGCCCCGCGTCACCGGCCGCCTCCGCCTCCGCCATGCCGGCTGCCCGGGGAGGGCGACGGCCCTCACCTTCCCACCCACAGCCAACGGAGCGCCCGACCGACCACCGGACACCCGGGCACACCGCGCCAGGCGCCGCCGCCGCCCGCCCTTTCCGCTTCCGCGCCGGCGGCACCGCCCCCGCTGCTCCCGGGGCGCTGCCGGGCCCGGGCGGGAGGGGGCGCCGCGGGCCGGGTGTTGGTCCGTGGGGAGCGCGGGTCTCTCCGCCGGTCCCGGCTGTCGGTGCGTGCGGCCCCGCCGGTACCGGGTGTTGGTCCGTGGGGAGCGCGGGTCTCTCCGCCGGTCCCGGCTGTCGGTGCGTGCGGCCCCGCCGGTACCGGGTGTTGGTCCGTGGGGAGCGCGGGTCTCTCCGCCGGTCCCGGCTGTCGGTGCGTGCGGCCCCGCCGGTACCGGGTGTTGGTCCGTGGGGAGCGCGGGTCTCTCCGCCGGTCCCGGCTGTCGGTGCGTGCGGCCCCGCCGGTCCCGCGTGTCGCAGCCTGGGCCGGGGCTCGGCGCGGCTCGGTGCGCGTTCCCCCGCTGTGCCAGGGTCGCTCATTTCCCTGGCGGAGCGCTGCCGGGCCCGCGGGGCAGTGCCCGGCTCCAGGCCCAGCGCTCCGGGTGAGGGTGTCCCCGCAGCCCCTCGGGTCCCGGCGCTGAGCTCCCGAGCTGGGCTGCCGGGCTCTGGCCCCGGGCACGGCCGCCGCTGCTGCCATGACGCCTGTGCCGTGGGTGGCACACCATGGCGTAGCTATTTCTCTTTGGTTCCTTGCTGTTCGGTTTTCTCGATGGTTGGGCTGTTTCCTTTGGCGTGTTTCCAGAATTAGAATTAATTTTTAAGGAAAATCTAGTGGCTAAATGTCTTTTTTTCAAGACAGACAAAAAGAGAGGCCGCTCTACCTGCCGTGGCCATGCCCCCATCACCATGACCAAGTGTGAGCTGCATGAAGTTGAATAGGCACTATTTTCCTTCCTCACTTCAGGTCCCAAGGTCTTTACATCCAGCACTGGAATGATAAATGTAAACACATCTTGTCCCTGCAGCTTCTACCTGCCCAGGTGCAGCATTGTGCTGTCAGCAGCACCAATAACTTACCCTGTAATTAGGACCAGACCAGGTTTCTCCAAGCCCCATCCAGCCTGGCCTTGAACACTTCTAGGGGTGCAGCAGCCACAGCTTCTCTGGCAACCCGGTGGCCTCACCACCCTCACAGAAAACACTTTCTGCCCAGTATCTAATCTCATTACCTAATTTTTCTCAAGTTTTCTACTTTCATGTGTGTGAGAAAGATAACATAGTATGGTGTTTGGGAATCTGCAGCCGAAGGACAAAGGAATGTTATTTTGACACTGAGAGATTAGGAGAGAAGTGAATTAGCTGCTTAACGGTTACTGGAGGGGGAAGAATTAGTCGGTGTTTGTGGCAGCCCTGGTGAGCCCAGTGCCTTAGTCACAAGAGCTGTGAATTGAGGCTGCTGCACCCCTAGAAGTGATATCACTGAGGGTGATAAGACATGACAAAGAGTTCACAAGTCTAAGTGAGGAATTGTGTGTCAAACCTTGTTGCTGGAGGTGTGTGGTTAACAGGGGACCGTCCCTCCTTTCCTGTCCCCAGCAGATTTTGCACAGGAACAAATAAGCCACAATTGCCAGCTTGTGCTGGGGCAGTGTGGGTGGCTGCAGAGCTGCTCTGGGAGGTTACAGCAGTGTTGAGGCCACGGAGGATGAGCAGCTCATTCTGCAGAATGTGAGGGGTGTGCTGACAATGTCAGACTGGCCAGCTCTGCCCTACTGATCGTGCACCTGTGCCCAGGGACCGAGCTTTGTCACCTGTGAGATCTGTGAAATGGAAACTGCCGAGGGGGCCTCCTCAGCAAGGAACTCTGTGCACACACTAACCTTACCACTCTGCGTTTTGTGAAAACAGTGAGACCTGTTCCAAAGACTTGCCTAATTTTTACCAGGATAACTGAAATTAACTTCTTGGATTGGTTTAATTAATTTTTAGGGCATAAACAAATTTACAGAATTGAATTTCCAATACCAAAGTGCCAGGTTGTGCTTGCACCTGTCTTGCCTGGAAAAACTGCTTGTTTTGAATTCATTCATTTCAGAGCTGCAGAAAGAATTTGGTGTGATCTTGTTTGTCTTGCAGTGATAGGCACATGTATAAATTCCATCCAGCACTTGAGTTTGCAAGGGTTAAAGTTCTTCAGGCTGCTTCCTGGCTCCAGAGGTTACTTTTAAAAATTTAGGTTTCATTGCAATATGTGCACAGAGAAGTGAAATCAAAACTTTGCCCTTCCAAAGTAAAAATGCTGTGAGCAGTACAGAAAGGTTTTCAGAGAAAGATGCACGTGAGGGTGCCAGGCTGTTCCCTCCTGTGACCTCTTGAAGAAAGTTCTGCTTTCAGGGGACTGCGGGCAGGGCTGTGCCACTTTCTCCTCAGTGGTATCCTGGCTGCGTGCTCTCTGCTGCTGCAGTCACTGTCTCTTGTGCAGCACCTCCCTGCTGCTCACAGGTTACTACAGGAGTGAGGGTTAGCACGGGGTTTGCTCAGATCACCTTTTAACCTACAGCATCTGCTTCTCACCCGACACTCCAGCTTACTTTGAGACCACTTAGTAAAGAGAACTACACATAATTAAACAAAGAAGCAGGCAAAGATTAGGTAGTTTACAATTCAGAATTTTTAATGGGATTTTAACCTCAACTGGTGCTGGCAAGGTCTGAATGAAGTGTGGGTAGGCAGCCAGTGGTGTGAACTGCAGATCAGTCAGACAGGGCTAATGGGGTCCAGTCCTTTGTGCTGCCTCAGTGGCCTGTGTGAGGAAGGGAAGAGGTTGCACAGTTCAGGATTTCTTCCTCTTCCAGCCAGGGATACAACTTGATGGTCTTGAATCTGCTTTGGCAGCCAGGAGACTGAGGTTGCTCACACTGCTGATGGAGCTAGCATGAGCTTTAAAGAATGGAAAACTAATAAACCCTACAGTCATTTTTAACAGATCTGGAAATACAGTTCAGGAATATATAATCTCATTGTGACTCTGCAACGTGCATTGTTGTATTTTTCTGTTACACCTGATTAGCTCCTACCCGAGTCCAAAATGCCACTGATGCTAAAAATATACAGCCTTGGGAAGTTACCACGGGCACTGCTGAGCATCTTCAGAGTCTGCAGCTGTGTTTTACTAATGCCTTTGATCTCAAGCTTTGTTTTCCTAACAGCTAATTTATTAGTGAGCAAATTGAGGCTTTTGCATATTAACAGACTTGCCAAGTATCACTTAGGGGCCAGAACAGAGGCTAATGGAATTATAAAGTCTCTCCTCCACACCCAAAAAACTGTCCCTCTTATAAAGTCAATTTAATTATTCTCTAGGATGGAATGTACAAGATGCATAGTGTATTGCAATATCAAAAGATTTCAGTTAATTTACTTCTGTTAACCTCTGTGTGACCCTGCTCTGGGCACTTGAGGATCTGTCACTCTTCTTGCTGTTGGCTCCACATCTGTCATGTTAAACCACACATTCAAAGGATGCATTAATTCCTCAGCACTCCTGCTATTGCTGATATTTTGAGCTGAGAAGAAATCAGTTTCAGGCTCTTTTCCCTAGGGCAGGGTTCTGCATTCCAAGCAGCGGCACACAAGTGCTGTAACCTCTTTTCTTCTGAGCCAGCACAAGCAGCACCTGTCAGAGAGATTGCCTGTTCAGGCTGCTGTCCAGACCTTTGTTCCTGGCTCGTTGGTCATTTCCAGCTAATCGTTAGTCATGGCTGTGGGAGGAAAAGCAGAATTGTTGTAGTGCTCAAATGGACCTCAGTGACATGTGAGGTGCTGTGTGTCTGGGCATGAACATCACCGTGTCCTGCACACAGCAGCTTCCCCAGTGCAGGCAGCTCTGCTGCATTTACTGGGAAATCCCAGCTCCTCAAACAGCAGAAGCTTGGCAGGAATTGGAGTGACCTTTGTGCCAATGACTCTGCTGGGAATTTTCTTAGCCTGCATGTAACCTGTGTGAGCATTGCAGCTGGATATTGCGGTGGACAGCTCAGCTGGATTGTCAGCTAATTTCTTAAAATATGTCTGCAGAGAAGATTTAAATTATGCTACTGAATGGAAATCCTTCCGTTGGGAATATTGAAAGAAAACTGGCACACACACACTTAAAAAGACATTTTTGGGGAGCCTGAGGGTTTGAGTTTTATTTTAAAAAGTCTGATGTACTAGTTTATTTCTGTTTTAAACATGTTTTTAAATGGAAAACCTACGCTTTCTTTTACCACATGAAACAAACAGTTTGATCGCCTCCTTAAAGCCCATTCTGCACAAACCTGTGCCTGTGCTTGGGATTTCAGAGCGGGAGAGCTGCTCGGAGCCTGTGGAGGCAGCGGGAGTGTGTGCACAGGAAGGTGTCTATGGGAGGGAGACACTGCGAGGGGCTTTCCCTAAAGGATGTGACTGAACCTTGGCTATCTCCTGTCGGGCTGTAACAGCACACACAACACACAAACTAGCTCAGCAGGGCAGGATCCAGCTGCACCCGTCTGTGCCTGCCTGCAGGTCCTGCTCCTGGAGGGCAGCGAAGGGAGCATCACGGTGAGAGGCAGCAATGTGCAAACGCTGCATTTCCTGCTGCCTGTCCTGCCAAACCCAGCGTCTCCTCCCGGCCCGGGGCTTGCTCGGCTCGCAGGGCACTCAGCTGTGTGTGCTTCACACTGCTGCAGTGCACAGCCCCTCGTCTGCTGGAAAAGGAGCGATCCTGGGTAACGCGTCTGCTTACGGCTGCACCTTCGTCCTAAATCATTTTGAAAGGATGATGTCAGTAAGATGAAAACTCAGATTTGATAATTGTTTCCATTCCAAACCCGCAGTCCCCGGCAGGGTCTCGTGAAGCACCACTGATCTGTGTAGTTCTTCATGCAGTTACATGCTCTCCTGGGCCAGAGACAACCCCCTGCACGTTCTGGTTCACATGTGAATTCTGGCTATTACTGTGCTGTGATGAACGTTCTGTCTGAGCAGATATCTGACTGATTCCTCAACAGATTCTGCAGCGCTGGGTGTTTCAGAGGCTGAGGGGAGATGCCTTCCAAGTTAGACAGTGTTCAACTCAATCTGTGAAGTCAGCCATGGGGAATCCAGGCTTCGCTTGAAACCCAGCTCTTTGGCATTAAATCACAGAGATATTTTAAAGTGAAACTGGGAATGTTGTGCAACTCTGCATAGAGCAGAGTCCAGAACAAACTCCAGGTTTAAATTTTCTCACTGTTTTTCTGCAATTCAGTGATTTGTTTGTTCTATATCCATGACCACATGGCTGCAGACATTATCATCAAGTGTGGCTCGTATTTAAATACTTGCAGCCATGGCAATAATTTGAGGCTCCTCAGTCTCCTGGGCTGTGGATGCCTGTCCTCTGGCTAGGTTGTCCTGCTCTCTAGAGCTGCCCTTCCAGCGTGCCTCACTCTGGGCTGGAGGGAATCCCTTCAGCAGGGACAGGGATTTCACTGAGCTGCAAAACCGTGAACTCAGAGAACCAAGGCTTGTAATTTTGAAATTCTGAAATGTGATTTCATAGTGGGGGAAGATAACCCTTTATTGTAATGAATCCAACTTAAGCACTGACATGGGTTACTCATCCAAATTCCTACCTGTAAGATTTTGGGTTGGAGGGTATGGGACTCCCTCCACAGTGCTGAGCCCATTACCTGCTGTGTTCATTGCTCCTGTGGTGGGCCTTGGCAGCCAGCTCTGCTTCTGGTGTGTCAGGTGTGTTGTGTGTAAGGGCTGTGATGCACACACAGCCTGCAGGGCACCAACAGCCTATGGTGTGGGGTTACAGTATTTAATCTGTTCAATCAGTTGTGCCTTATTTGTGGGGTAAATCAGTAGGTGGAAGTGAGAGTTAGGGAGGTGCCAGTTGTCCCAAATTCTTGGTTTTCCTTACCCGGTGATTTCCCAGTGTTTCATGTCTTAGGAGAGCGTGGAGGTGTCAGTCACTGTCTCTGCTGACCTGGTTCTTCTTTTTGACCTGGATGCGCTGTGAACTGGAGCTGTTCTGGATGAGAAGTGACAGTTGAGGGAAGAGGGAGCCACAACTCATCCCCCTGTACCAACCTGAGCCACACTCGCACAACAGCCCATTTGTGGGTAAGTGGGATTCAGTTTAGTGAGATATATATCAGAGCAAAGATCTTGCAGTGTCAGTGCAGAGTTTTTGTTACAGTTTTGAAGCACTTGCAGGAGTGTTTCATTCTGCTCCCCCATGGTCTTGCTCAAGTTGATTATGAAATGGTGACCTTGTGGGTGGTTTGCTCAGGAAATGGGGCTCCTCTGCCCTGGCCCAGCTCCCTGTGCATGCAGCAGCTTCCCCGTGAGGCTGCAGCAGCCTCTCTGCTGGTGTCAGCTCAATTTCCTCCTCCTAGGAGCACGCCAAGGCCTAGAGCTCAAACACTGGCAATGAAACAGCTCTTGGAAGAACCTAGAGCAGGAGTGCAAGAGGACACGGGAGGGACGCCAAGACTACAGAAACAGGAGACAGGAACTGCCCGGATGGTGCTTGGGCAGGACTGCAGTTCCAGCACTGCTTCCCTCAGTCCAGCAGAAAGGAAGGAGCTCTGAATGCTGCACACCACTGTTAGCCTTTTTCTGTAAATATTTCTGGGCTCTCTGCACATTTGCCTAGGGAGAAATAGCATACCCCAGACAGAAAGAGAAGCAGGTGAGCAAACCTGAGATGAGCATGCTGAGATCCCATGGAGCCCAGTCATGCTGCCTGGGAACAGAAGGTTTGGGACTAGTTCATAAAGAATGGAGATCTAGACTTTCAGCCAGAGACTGACAAGAGGTCTGCAAGTAGCTCTCTTGAGTTGAGGGAGTGAAAGGATGGAAAAATAATATCCTGAATGCAGGTAAATCCGCATCTTGTGATAAGATACAGGCTTATATCTACGACTTGTCTGGCATTTGATGGGTCCTTCAGAAAGTCAGACTGTGAGCATTGGGGAAGCTGTGTCCTTTGGACTAACAAACGTACTATTAAAACAACAGCAGCTCAGAATTTTGCTCGCCTTTGACATTTGAGACTTTACCATGCTCTTGGATTATATTTTTCAGGATTTTTTTCTGCAGCTCTGAGGCAGGGGAGCTTAATTAAAACCTGAAATGAAAGGTCACTCCAGCCTTTATTTCAAATTAAAATCCCCCTCAAGATGTTGCCTCTCATACAAGTACTGGCTGTGAGTCCCTGGGAGTAAGCAGGCTGTGCTGTTTGTATTACAGTTGAGGCTGCCAGTTAGATGTGACAGCGCTCTGCGCCAATTCCGGGCACGTGGACAGCTGGCACAGAGCAGCTGAGTTCCTGTTTGACACATGGGCTTTGCTCTGCCCCTCACATCTGGGAGCTGCTGGATCCAGCTGCATTCCTGCAGCGGCATGCTTTGGAGCAGCAGCCCCGGGTGCAGGGGCATGTCCTCACTGGAGAGAAGCTGTGAGAGCTGACAGGTATCTCAGCTCTGCAGGGCTGCACAGCAGTGCCACGGAGCCTCTGGAGCCCTGCTGCAGGGAGCCAGGGTCAGTGCTGCATGGAAAAGGGTCAGTGCTGCAGGGTCAGTGCTGCAGGGAGAAAGGGTCAGTGTAGCAGGGTTGCTATTTCTGTTGAAGCTCTTGGAGCCTCCCTGACAATTCCCCCCAGTGGCTGCAGCTCCAGCAGCCACAGTGCTGTCATTGCAGGGTGCAGTTCTCCAGCTGGAGGGACCTGCTCACACACAATTGGTTTTACTGGTGTTGAGAACTCTAGTTTTCTGGGCCTCTGTGTTGTGCAAGCCTCCCCCTTATAGATAGCATATCTGTTACGTGACACTCATCTGTGCTCTGAGGCTCTGCCAGCACTGCAAGGCAGCTCAAAGCACACAGCAAATCTGCTTTAACTGCCTTGGAACAAAAGCCTAATGTAGTGTGCAAAATAGAGGGAGACAAAAAGGATAAAAATCAAATTAGATTCACTGTGCACACAAGCTGTCAAACCCAAAGCACAGTGATGCTGGTCATAGGGGGAAGAAAACAGCTTTAAAAACATGGCATAAAAGTGGATTGCTGTCCTTGCCTCACTCTGGGAGTCTCTTTGTGTCCTGCAGGCAGAGCCAGGCTGAGACGCTGTAGTGCCTGCCCCAGGCAGCTGTTTTGTGCCCATGGTGCTGATTGGAGGGGACACTCCTGATGCTGCCAGACCTCACTCCCTGCAGGGCAGCCCCAGGGCTGAGCCCGAGCTGCAGTCGGTGCAGGCTCAGGGCTCCCTGAGAGCTGCAGCCGGTGCACGCTCAGGGCTCCCTGAGAGCTGCAGCCAGTGAAGGTTCAGAGCTCCCTGAGAGCTGCAGCCAGTGAAGGTTCAGGGCTCCCTGAGAGCTGCAGCCGGTGAAGGTTCAGGGCTCCCTGAGAGCTGCAGCAGCGTCCCTGCCCTACAGCTGAGGCAGGGCCTGGGGACCCTCGCAGGGGTGGCAGCCTGGGCTTGGCCACGGGGGCCCCTCACTGCTGCCCATGCAGCCCAGGCCCCTACAGATCCAGGAGGGCTTGGCCGGGTCCCAGCGTGCTGACACAGCTCATGGCAGCAAAGTGCTGATGCTGCTTCAGCTGTTCTGGGAAGGTTCGACTGATGCTGCTCCAGTAAACAGCCTTCCTCCTCCAGGGAAGGCACACTTCCATCAGCACATCTCCCTGGCTTCAGGTGCTCCCTGCAGGGCCGTGCGCCCAGGTTATAGGCCAGAGCTGGCACTGATGGTGCAGAAGATTTGCACAGTGTGTTGAGTGAGCCCTGCAGGAGTGTGAAGGCCTTGGTGCAACCCTGTTCGCTCCCTTGCACGAGGGTGTTGTGCCAGTCCTCTCCTCTCCTCTCCTCTCCTCTCCTCTCCTCTCCTCTCCTCTCCTCTCCTCTCCTCTCCTCTCCTCTCCTCTCCTCTCCTCTCCTCTCCTCTCCTCTCCTCTCCTCTCCTCTCCTCTCCTCTCCTCTCCTCTCCTCTCCTCTCCTCTCCTCTCCTCTCCTCTCCTCTCCTCTCCTCTCCTCTCCTCTCCTCTCCTCTCCTCTCCTCTCCTCTCCTCTCCTCTCCTCTCCTCTCCTCTTTGACCTCACTGTGTAATAGCAATAATAATTACCAGTTTTCTCCTGATTTTGCAATGTGAAAGTATGAAAGCACCTGCAATAGCTTATGCCTTGTACCAAGGCTGCCTTCACATCCCGAGGCAAGGCTGGTGTCGTGGGGCCTGAGCAGAAGGGAATGTCTGAGGACACAGAGCTCCAGAGCCCACGAGGTGCAGTGGGGCAGGCTCAGCAGGCCACTCCCGTCCTCTCTGCCCTTGCACGCCTGTAGCTGTGATTGTCCCAACCTACTTTGCATTCAGTTGAGTTGGTGAAGGAAATCAGAAAATCCCTGCCTGCTAAATTACTGCTGAATTTAGCCGAGAGCCCGGGAAGCAATTTGTATGTGGAAGTGATGGTGTTTTCTTGTGTGGGCCCAGTGGTGGACAATCCAGGGGATGGACTCTGGTGCCTAGCCCGAGTTCCTGAGAAAAGCTAAAAAATCCCTCCGTGTGGGCTGCTAATAGTGACCGAGACCTGAGATAACAAAATCCAACCTCAGTGTCTCGGTGCTGCTGTGGTGCACAGGCCAGGTCACTGGATCTCTGTGCCATATGAAGGGGCGCTTAAAAACACCCCAAAACTTCCCACTCTTTCAGGAAATAACACTTTCATGCTGGAATTTGCAATGAAGTTGCGAATGTGGCTGGAGCCCGGGGCTTCTCCAGGGAAAGGCTCCTTTGGCCAGCTGTATTCAGCTCTAATGAGAGAGCTGAATTCTCCCTCAAAGCTGTGTTTTCCATTTGGCCCCTTTTCCCTCATCAATCGCTGTCAGTTCAGACAGAGGCCCCACATGCAGCTTCCCCTGGGCCTGTGTGCCGCCCGGGGCCGCTTGGGGAGGAGAGCCTGCCCTACTAAACTGCATCTCTGAGCCGCGGACAATAGCGCTTTGTGTGAGCACACAGTGCAGCTCAGTTTCCCAGGCTTTTCCTTTTCTGCTGTCCCCTGTCCCGCTGGAAGCCCCCGGCAACGCAGGCCCGAGCCGGGGCCGCTGGCCGCGAACAAAGGGAGTGGGGTGGGCCCCTCTGCCCGGCTCCAGCTGCAGGTACTGGATCATTTTCCTCCAGTACAACACTGAGTAATTCAAGCAAAGATGCACAGCAGGATGCACGGAGGGCTCCAGCCAGGGCTCCAGCGGGTCCCCAGGCAAGCAGTGCCCTTGCTGCGGCCTGGAGACACCAGGATGGCACCAGGGCTGGCCTGGGGGGACAGAGTGCTGTGGTGCTTCGGTGAGCACCATCAGCACTTAGGAGCTCTGCATCCCAGAATGCCTAAAATTGCCCTTAGTGGGTTTCACACTGCAGATGGAGAGTTGGAGATCGTGTGTGACTAAATTAATTGGGAACAACAAACAGCAGGGACCCAACTATTGGAAAACACTGACAGCCCAGCCACCCTCAACCCTGGAGCTTCCTTTGCTGCAGCAGGACCAACTGCACGCAGCTGTGCAGGGCAGACCTGAGGCTGCTGGCACCATTACCCTGCAGCTGCTGCCTTCTGCTCCCCACGGCCTGTCCTTCCTGAGCTGCTGTGCTGTTGGCCTCGTCCAGAAAGGCAGTGGTGGGGAAAGCTGTCTCTTATTTATAGCTGCATAGTCCCACGCAGTGCTGATCTGCAGGGTGCAGAGCCCCCAGCGATGGAAATGGATCAAGGAATAGATGTATCTTGCGTGTGACAAGAATGGGCTCAGTTCTGCAGAAAAGAGTTGCCACCCTGTGACCTGCAGAGAGGAGCTGAGAACGCCTTTGTGTGTGTGACAGGTGTAACACCTGCAGGCTAGGCCTTGTGTCCACAGTCATTGATCCTCAGGAAGCGATTGATTGGCTGTAAACAGTAATTCAGGCAGGGTAAAGAGATGTTGTTAAAAGAGCAGCAAGCTCCTCCTCTTGTGCAAGTTCTTTTTTTGGTCTGTTGCTACAGCAACTCTCTACCAAGAACAAAGATGACAGCAAGATATTAAATTTTGCAGCAACTCAATTGACTCCTGATTTCCCTTCTTTTTTTGCCTTTGGTAACTGAATCCTGCTGTACTAATTGTGTTAGATTTCAGATGGAAGTCGTGTGACAAGAATTCCTGTGTTGCTCTTTCCTCCTTCCCCTCAGAAACCAATTAAATCAATTTATTTAAATCCAGTGGGTGATTATAAACACAATTTCTTGGCCTTATTTCTTTTGCATGTGAACATCATGTATTTTACCCACAAATCATATTCTGTACCAAAATGCCCAAAGCTTTGATATTCTTTAAAAAGAAACAAACACTTCTTGGCAAGTACTGTTTCGGCAAAGTTCAACATATGCCGGTGGCACGGACCAGAAATGTGAAATCTGAGTAACTGCAACAGAGGTCATGTGGATTTGGGAATGTTAAAATTGGTTTTAAAGCACTGCTGCATAGTGGAGCTAGTGTGAGATGACACAAACATGACTGCTTCTGGCCCTGCATGAACTCCTGGGAGCACATAACCAGGGGAGAGGAGCACCATCCTGCAAGGGCAAAGCATGGGTCAGGTCATAACCAAACTGCAAATCCAACTGCACCAAATGGCAGAGATTTGTACCCAGCCTTGAAGAGAATTGTGCCTGCATGGAGGAAGAGGAGATGGTGGGACCAGGCTGGATGGTGCAGCTGCAGCTCCCAGGAGCACAGGCTGGGGTGTCCTCACCCCTGGGGAGGGAGAGGATGGGGGAAAATGGAGGAAAACGAAGGCAGAGAGGAACAATAATAATGGAGAAGGGTGGGGGGGTGACTGATGGACATGAATTATTACATATTTAGCTTTCCTCTGAATCAGTGGGAGTATAATTAACAATCTGGTTCTGGCAGCTTCAGCTTCACCACAGTGTGCACGGGAGGGATGGGCCCAAGAAGAGTCTGGGCCCCCCTGCTTTAGCACAAGAGCAAAGCTGTGGAAATGGCCCAGCAGAGAAAACAGCTCCTGTTGCCTTTCCTGCAAAAGCACTTTGGGGGCATATGTGGCACAGGGCAGAGGCTGCAGGCCCCCCCAAGGGCAAGGCTGAAGCACATTTCAGAACGCACACCTGGGATTTCAGACACACACCTTGGAGACCAGCACACAAGTGCCAGCGTTGAGCAGGCATGTCCTTCCTGGAGAGCCTGGGCGTGCATGCTGAGTGCCCTCTCCCTAAAGCAGTGGCTGCTCAAGCACCAGCTGAAGCTGCTGCTCACAGCAGGAAAACAAAAGCGCAGCTTTGACCACAGAGTCTGGGCAATCTCCCTGAGGAAACGGGGCCACAGATCTGGCAGGAAACTGCTCGCAGGAGCCTTTTCACCACTGATAACACCGTGCAGTGTGACCACTGCCCTGTGCAGTTACCACAGGTCCTGAGCAGCTTGGGACTCCAATGCCTTTTACAGGGGAACTAGAGCTGCTGGGAAGAATTGCTGTTGCCTTGCCAAGTTGTTTATCATAATTCTTCATGCATTTAGTCACACATAAATATTCCCATTTCTTACAGGGGCTTGAATTATTGACCAGCGTAAAGCTGAATTCTCCTGGTACCACAAGGGCTTAAGATGGCAATAGTGGAAAAAGCTGGGATCAAGATGGATGTGTATTTTAGAAAGCTCTTTTTCTTCTCTGAATATTGATGGCCTCAAGGATACTACACGTGTATTTTCAGAAGATACCTTTCTACTTACAACTGAGCTGTTGGAGAGCTGAATAAAATAAAAATCAAAAGCAAACTTCTGGGGTGCTTTACCTGAAAAACAACCTGCATTTCCACATACAGAAGTCTTTGGCTGCAGTTATTTTGGGTGCGAAGGCAGGACTCATTGATGAAGCTCTGTCAGTGCCAAGCTACAACTGCACTTCACTACAGAGATAAAAAAGGGATCAGAGTGAGAAGTAGTTCTCTGTTAATATGACAAGGTAACAGCACTTTGCTGGCAGGGAAGAAGATGTAAGGTTCAAAAAACAAAGGTGATGTAGTGCAGCACCAACAGCTGCTGTGTTAGGTGTCTCCAGCCCGTTTACTCTTACACTGAAGAGGTGTGTATGGAAGCCTTTCCCCAGCAGTGCAGCACGCTGTGTCAGAGCCATGCTGTCCCCACAGAGGGCACAGCCAGCAGGGCTCATAGGGTTTCATTCCCCGCTGACCCTGCTGCACTGAGCGCTCCCCTGCGTGGCAATCTCTCCCAGTCTGGCTGGTGTGCTGCAGGCCTCGTGAGCCTGAGGCAGAGCTCACACCTCCTTGGGACCCTTGAGCCTGGCCTGGAACAGTTCCCATCACCAAGCAGGGATTTACAGCAACTCCCCAGAGAGGCTGCAGAGAGTTTAGCCACATATCAATGGCCAAAGCCGTCCCCCTTCCCCAGCTTCTTCAGCCCAAGGAATGGCAGAAGGGATTCTGCCTTTCAGAGACCTCAGGAAGGCAGAAAGACCAAGGGAGAGTTGGGGCCATGTCACAAGCTGCCTCACTCTGGGATGAGTGACTGGCAGCAGCTCTGGCACTCGTGCAAGGCTGTGAAGGGTTTCATCACACAGCTTGGTGTCCATGTCATCTGTGGCTTGGTGTGGCCTCCAGCCTGGCTCCAGCCTTCTCTGGCCAAGCTTCCCTGGTGTGAGAGTGGCTGTGATGGATATGCTCCATCTCTGCAAGCGTTCAAGGCTGGACAGTGCTTGGAGCAGCCTGGTCCACTGGAAGGTGTCCCTGCCATGGCAGGGGGCTGGAATGAGATGGGCCTCAAGGGCCCCTCCAACACAAACCAGTCTGTGGATCCATGACCAGAGGGTCTGCCCAGCTCATGGTGACATACGCGAGTGTCTCTGGAAGCAGCACGTCAGGACTCTGCTGAGGCTGCTGTGTACCTTCAGCTCATTGTGAAACACTTACAGTTTGAAGCTGGAAACAAAGAGTGCAAGACAGCTTCTGCTTAAAAATTTTTCCTTAATTTAGGAATTGCTTTAAGCCAACATTACCTCTGCTTCCTGAGCACACACAAGGCTACTGCCCTGGAAATAATCTGCATTAGCCTTACTGGAGTGACCACGTTGCCATAGCTACTGTTGGTTTCTCTATACCTCAAGCCTGAAGTGTTTATTATGATTAAATCCCATCCCAGCCCATTCTTCACTAAAAAATTCTGGGTTGAGAATGTCACAAAGTGAATTACAATGTAATCCTTCCTTTTAAGAAGCTGTTTCAAGTAGAAATTCCACAAAGTATCTAAGACATTGATATTTATTAAAGATCATTAATTCATGATTGGATTATTTTTCTTCAGCCATCGCTGCTCCTTTATTCTTTATGATCTCTGAGTAGCAGAAACCCCTGGCGCTGTTGGATCATTTAATGACTGGGATTTTTCTTTCACCACTATTTTGTGGACCACTCTCAGCAGAGATGCTTAACACTCTCAGACACTCAGCTTTGACCACAGAGCTGGCCTCACAGGTTTGAACCAATTTGGCAAGAAAATCAAAATCTGTCTTATGGCACAGGTGGTTATCAGGAATGCTGGTCCTTGCTCTCTGAATCCCTGTGGGTGTTGCAAGAAGAAGTGACTGGTGCTAAGATGAATCCTTTATCAAATGGCCTGTGCTTCTCTTTCCCTACTTAGTTTATTTTTTTCTTTGTGGAGAGCGAGCTCAGAACCCTCAGGACCCTCCAGCGTGTTCTTGGCTGTGAGGGAGCACAACATCGTCATTGCTGGACTTTTCTGGTCATGGTGTAAATTGGCTTTTCCTTTCTTTGGGAGATGGCACACCATTGGTGTACAGCAATCATTTCACACCCCATTGGCACCCTCTCCCGAGACCTGATGTTCCTGGAGGATCATTCTTTAATACCTCTTGACTCTCCTTGGTGTTGCCTTTCCAGCCCTGCTGCAAGTACAGCTTAGGGCAGTACCACACAGCATCCCAGCCCAGCCCCTTCTCAGATTCTTGGCAGGGGATGCAGCAACTCACCCTAGGGACTGGTGTGTGCTCCCTGGCTGCTCCTGCCCTGCCCCAAAACACTGACCCACGCTCGCAGCCCCTGCCCCTGTGCCCTCCCTGTGCTCCCTGTCCTCTGCCTCTCCCTGTGCCCAGCGGGGTCTAGCACAGTTTTTGTTTTCCCTGAGAATCTGAGCCCCTTGGTCCCCCTGGAGTTGGAGCAATGCTGCTCAGCCCTGAGCCAGCGCCTCAGGTTCTGCTGTGGCTGCCTTTCCCTGGAAGGGCTCGCTTTTTCTCCCTCCTCCCCAGGCCCTTCCACAGCTACTGAGATGCAGAATACTCCTCTGTGCCGCCTGCTTGCACTAGGTAAATTATTTGTGTAATGGGCTGGGGTTATTTTTTAAAGTTGGCAGAGTAACTGTGAATCATCAAATCTCCCTGAATTCACTCCTCACAAGACACCCATAAAAGACCCCATTGTGTGGCGCAGGGATGGGAGCGGAGCCGGGGCCGGACAGAGGACCCACTCAGCTGATTGTGGATGTGCGGAGGCTGAGTCCGCGCATCGCTGTCCGAGGGCTGGGGTGTGCCAGCGCACACGCCGCTGGCAAATGGGTGAGCTCTCATGGACTGGGTGCCGAGCGCTCGGCGACAACCGCGATACAGCGCCTCAACCACTGATGTTGCTTCTGCTGGAACGAACACCTTCTCCTTTTTTCCTCAGTTTTAACAAGAGGCGACAAATCTGCTCCAGGGCACCCGCGCTGTGCCAGCGGCGCCCGGCGGTGCCGGAGCCCCGGGCCGCGGAGGGGCCGCTCCGGGCGGGGACACGCGGGGAGAGGCGCGCATCCCGCAGCGGGGCGGGCCCGGGGCGCTCCGCACCCCGCGGGGCCCGGGGGCGCGGCCGAGCCGAGCCGGGCCGAGCCGTGCGGGGCCGGGGCGGGGCCGGGGCGGGGAAGGGGCTCCGGAGCGCCCGCCCCGCGCGCAACCTGAGCGCAGGAGCGGCGCCAGGGCCCCGCCTCGGCCGGCGGCGGGAGCGGCTGCGCTCGGCTCGGCTCGGCTCGGCTCGGCTGTGCCCGGCCCCGCTCCGCAGCCGGCGGCGCTGCGCGGGCTCCCCGCGGTGTCCCCGGCGCCGCCAATGACGGCGGCCGCTGGCGGCGGCGGGGCCGCGGCCGGGTGAGGCGGCGGCGGAGCGCGGCGGTGCCGGCGGGGCCCGCGCCCTCCCGCACGATGTCAGCGCAGGGCAAGTTCAAGAAGGACAAAGAGATCATCGCCGACTACGAGGCGCAGGTCAAAGGTGCGGAGCGCGGGCCGGTGCGGGCGCGGCGCGGCCGCCTTTGTGTGCGGGGCGGGGCGGGGACGGGCCGGCTCCGGCCGCGGGGCTGCGCCGCCGCCCCCCGCCCCTCCCGCGCTGCGGCAGCGCCGGGCGCGGAGCCGCGGAGGCACCGGCGGGAGCCCCGGCCCGGCTCGGCCCGGCCCGGCGGGCGCTGCCATCGCTGCCATCGGCGTGCGGCGCTCGGCGTGCGGGGCGCGGGCATGGGCAGAGGTCGCTCGGCCCCGAAGCGGCGCCGGCCGGGGCCGCCCTCCGCGGGCAGCGCCCAGCGGCGGCCCAGGGAGCCCCGGGCTGCGCGGGCGGGAGCGCTGCCCGCGGCCTCCCGGTGCGGAGGGCATCGATCCTGCGGTCCTTATGTAAGGAAGTTCGCCTTCGTGCTCCGGCCCCTCGCCTCCAGGCCCGCAGTCATTATTATGCAAGTGCCGGTAGTGGTGCGGAGCTGTGCGGCAGTCGCTGCGTTCCTGAGTGTTGGAGAGGAATAAAACTGGAGGGTTTGTCTGTCTGTTGAGACCACTGAGCAGCAAATCCCAGGCTGCAAGTTAATTCTTGTTTCGAAGGGAAGTTGGTACCCTGTGACACACGGCAGCTCTGCAGCCCGGGGAAGGGCTCAGCGCCTTGGAGGCAGAGGGAAATGAGCCAGTGTAACCTTCTGTCTATTGCACACCCAGGGATTTTCGCGTTGGAACCAAACTGTACTAATGGGCATTTCCGGGTAGCTTGGTAATAAATCAACTCCTTATTGCGATAATGTCTAATTCTGTTAGTTGATGACATTTCCTTTTCCCACCTTCAGACGGAGGATACTCTCAGCTGCTTACTTCATGCCTTTTGCTTGTGTTGCCTCCTTCAGTCCCCCCACTATTATATAAAACCAGCTCCACACCCCTTTGCTCAGTTGTTTTGTATGGATATGTGTTCACCACTTCATTATATTTAAGTCCAGGACGTGGTTAATTAAAAGTGTAAAATAGCCTTTCTGCAGATTAACTTGTGCGTGTGCAAACTCAAGAGCTGCCATTTTTCTCCAGATCCCAGCTCAGCTGGGTGATGGCTGGGCTGCACAGACTCCGCTTGGAAAAGTCTCTGCCCAACTGCGGCAGCGTGATGCCAGAGGGAGGGATTCTGGGGAAGGGGCTGGCTGTTGGTTTCGTGCCATTGTTTACTTTCGTGAATTTCAGTCTTTTGTAGCTGGCCTCGGAGAGTGACGGAACAGTCACAACACACCCTGCTCTGTGCCAATTACCTTTCTGCTTGTGTGTAATTTGGGCAAATTGATGTTATTGCACCCTGCAGTTAAGCAGATGAAATATTCTTTTAGTCTGTGGTATTGTTCGTTTTATGGGAGGGGATTTGCATTTGTTCCTAGAGACTGTCCCTTGGTTTCACATTATTCTCAAAGATGTCCTGGGCCAGGTATTCCTGCTTCTGGGGTGCTCAGGGTGTAGAGGGGTCATGGGGGCAGGACTGGTTCTGAGCTGTTCCAAAAGCTTGGCTGTGGATGTCTCCAGTGCTTTTCTGATTGTTGTTTGTGCGTGGAGTACTCACAGGCCATGATCATTCTTGGCCTTGCTTCTGTAGCCTCATGGTTTCCATATGTGAGGCAGTTAATGCTGGCGTGTTTGAGGGTGTTACATTACACCACAGTGATCACGTTTTGGGCAGCTGTATTGCAGGCAGTTTGCTGATGGGCCAGCAATAATTTCCTTGGTCCTGTTCTGTGCATAATTACACCTCCAGGAATGTCTCATTCCTGATGCGGGGTGCTTGGTCTGTGTTTTCAGCTGCATGAAGGCTAATTCTTGTGTTGACAGGGTGCGAGTGTGCCTGAGGCTGGGGAGGGCTGGGCAGCCACAGCCCAAGGCCCGAGTGTGCTGCCTTTGGGGAGGTGGGGTCCATCCCTGGGCACGCGGGGTCTGTCTCAGCACCAGGGTCATCTTGGGGTGGCCGTGGTGACAGGCAGGGCTCCAGTGCTCACTGCTGTGACGGCGTGGCCATCACTTGTGTCACCTCTCTCTGGGGACCAGCCTGGGCCTGGTTTTCACACCTTGCTAAACGGCTGGAGGAGGATAACCATGTGAGTTTGGAGGGTTTGGTGCAGAGCTCTGCTGTGGCCTGTGCTTCCTCACTAAGTAGGGGCAATGTGAGCAAATGTGGCTGAGCAGGTAGGACAGCATTGTCACTGTGTTTGTAGGGACCCAAGGAGGGCTGGTGGCCAAGGATGCACTGCAGAAGGAGAGGGGTTTTTGTGCTCAGTTGAGTGTGCCAGCCTGACATGGACCAGGGTTTGTGATCATCTAAATCTCTTCTGAGGCTGTGGCAGTGACCATGAACGCCCACCTCCACTTGTGCACAGTGTGGTCTTTCCTGGCTTGACTGGAGGATTGGATGTAGACTACCTCATTATCCCAGATATCCTGTTTATTTTCCTCAAGGATTGAGTAATTACGCTGTTCATATCTAATCCCTTGCTATCCTTGTGAAGACAGATGCCCAGTCCTCCAGAGAAAGACTAAAATGGAAGAGAAAGAGGGATAAAGAAGAGGGTAAGTGGTGGCAAGGGGGACTAACAACCAAAGTGTTGATACAGAAATGCTGGAATAGGAAGATGATAATAGCTGAAAATTTGAAGCAGTGATCTCATGCTACGGAGGATGGGCCTGGAATCTGAGCACAGCACAGTGCTTGTCCCCACAGCATGGAGAGGAGGAGAAAATGGGAGGGAGAAAGGTGGCAAACCCTGCATGTGAGCTCCAGGCATATGGCAGCATGCACAGAAGAGAGGTAACCCCAGCAAAGCTGCACTGGGAATGCGTCTGAAGACGAGGACAGAGAGGGTTGGAAGCGGGCAGGTGCCGCTGTTGCGAGGTGCCAGCCAGCGCTGGGTGAGGCTGTGATCTGCCAGCAGTGCCTCGGGTGTGTAAAACCGAGAGAGGAGCTGCCGAGACACCTGGAAGGACGTGGAGGGGGAAAAGTTACCGAGGCTGCTTTCAGGGAAGTTTGGCTGCAGCCTCTCGCTCTGGCTGTTGGGAATTAGAGCCAGGGCTGGGGTGGTGCGGGGTGGGGAGCCCAGCCCTGCCCGACCTGCGGGTGCTGCAGCCTTGGCTCCAGCAATCGAGGAGCCCACGCGCTGTGTGGGGAGTGAGATTGGACGGGGGAGGCTTGAACCGGGAATTATCTTTGTGCACAGGGTGATTTATTGCCCATGATGGCTCTGTTCCTTCCCTGGAGAATTGTGTCTGCTCCTCTCACGGTGGGAAGGAGTTGTCCTGGAAATGCTTGCAGAGATAGCGGGGGCGTGTGGGGTGCATGTGGGTCTGCTGAGAGCCGTGCTGCACACGCTGTTCTGGGTGGGATATGTGGGGTGCATGTGGGTGTGCTGAGAGCCCTGCTGCACACGCTGCTCCTGGGGGCTGGTGACAGGGCTGCCGGTGCTGCAGGGTGTGTGGGGCCCTGGTCGGTGCCACGCTGCTGCTGGGAGTGGGAGCACCAGCAGTGATGCTGCTGTCCGCGGCGGCTGCAGCGCAGCTCCTGCAGCTCTGCAGAGTGTTTGCTGCCTGCCCGTGTATGGAGACCTCTCTGTCCCCTCCTGCACACACGCAGCGCTGGCAGGCTCCTGCCCACGGTGCAGTGTCTCCCGTCACTTACCCGGGCTCTGTCCTTTGCTTCTGCTGCTGCTTTGCACCCTCCAGCTGTCCGGAGAGGGGAGAGCTGGCCACAGCACTGGCAGGAGATGCTTGCTGCATGGTACCAGAAAAAAAATATTTAAGAATACTTTTAGGAGGCAGGTTTTCTTATTTGCCTTAGCCTTGCAGACAGGAGTGGTGGTGTTAAAAATAAACACCAGTGGAGATATGGCTGCAGATTTACAACTGCCACATGACAGCTGCCTGCGGAATACAGAGCACAGCAGATCCTTGGATGCACAATTTAAAGTGCGTGTTTTCAGACGTACGGGTTTTTTTTGCTCTATCTGGCCAGAAATCTAAATAAATGTATCTTCCTCATCATTGTTACGTGCCTGATTTGTGGCTTTAATGCAGCAAAATGAACCAGTTTTAATTATGCAGATGCAACCGCCTATGGTCCAGCATTGGCAATCTTGCAGAAAATTGCGCATTGTGTTGATTGGCTATTTAATTTTATATTGCTTCCTGCAGTTCTGCCTTAACCCTGGCCAAACACAGGCCCCTGTGTGATCCCTCTGGCTGCTGTTGGCAGGAGACTGCTGTGAGGCATCTTGTGTGGTGTGACTGGCAGGTGACATGGTCCCTTGTGATCCTGGAGGTGGGGCTCTCCAAATGGTGCATCTGCCTGCACAGTGGCAAGGGGATGATTCCTTGACTCCTGTGACTCTTAGTTGCTGCATAAATTGATAATAAAACTAGGGGGTTGATGGTTTTAGCATCTAAAGACACTAAAAAGATTTGCAGACCTGGGCCAAAGAAAATGAATGTATTCTTTCTCATTTTCATAAAATTTAGGTTGATTTATCATTGCCCATTAGCTTCCTTTGACTACTTGTGTTGCAGTAGCTGCATCCCTTATTTTGTGTCTATTTTCTTTTCCTACCTCTTGTCCTCTTCCCTGATAGCTGGCAGGTGCCAGGTTGTGCAGCTGGCATTATTTGTCAGTCTACCTCTCCTCCTGATAACAATAAACCCCTCTTACAACACTTACTCGAGGCCTGTAGCTAGTCCTCGTTCCAGGTGAAGAGTTTCAAGGGCCGTTAGAGTGCAGCACCAAATGCCCTTCAGGTGCTTAGCAGATATTTATAAGCCTTGTGAGGTGGAATGCTGTAAGTTCTGTGTGCGGTTTCAGCCCCTGTCAGGAGCGGGATTTACTCTCCCTTTTGCTGGCCTGTGGAAGGTGAGGGGGGAGCTCTCAGGTTTTCTCCTGCCTGGCTTTGGCTTGGTTTCAGAAGCTGTTTGTCAAGCTCCCACGCATGGCAGCAGCAGCAGTCACTCCTGGGATGCCTTTGCTGCCCTGGGAGCAGCTGTGCCCCTGGCAGGGACAGGGAGGGGACAGGTCACACAGGGGACAGGGAGGGGACAGGTCACACAGGTGACAGGGGACAGGGAGGGGACAGGTCACACAGGTGACACCTGGCCCAGGGCTGCCAGGGCTCAGCAGCATGTGTAGGCACGGGCAAGCTCCTCCTGCTGTCAAGTAATCTCCCCTTTCTTACAGCCTGGGTGGCTCTGTGTCCTCACTGTTGATTTAATCCCAGGAGGCTTTTGCTGAGCTGCCAACAAGCCCTGCTCCTGAAAAGGTGAATGTTCCTTCCTGATGACTGATGTGCTGTGTGTGCCCCACCTCTCTGTCAGTGGTGTGTGCCTCAGCCGTGGCTGAGGACAGGGTGAGCAGTGTGAGTCCGTGTGCAGGTGGGTGCAGGTGGGCTGTACCTGTCACTGCTGTGACAGGTTATTGGATGCGCTTTATGCTGTTCACATCTTTGAGAGCCTGATTTGTAAACTTTTCCCTTTGCAAACTGGCGTGAGATAACTTATTTTAGTCTCCCTTTTCTGTCTGTAAGGCACTTGCAGTGGTTTGGACCGAGGCAGCCGCTGAACAGTGTGTTGCAACGTGCAATTTTAAGAGAGGAAGTGGAGTATCAAAATAAAATTAGTGAGGGAGTTGATGTGCTGTGGTGCGTTCCCTGGGCCGGTGTGGTGGGGCTGTGTGTTCCTTGCTGCCAAGATGCTGTATGTGGGAGTGTTTGCTGCCTGCAGTTTTCCAGCAGCTTGGCTTCGGAGTTCACGTGAGAAATGCCCCGTCACAGTGCAGCAGGCAGGGACACACAGCCCTGCTGTTCATCCCAGGCGTGTGCTGATTCTCCAGGCTTGTTGGTACTCAGCAGTGAGGAGATAACTGGGAGGATGGCCGCAGTAGGGAAGGAGAGGTTTTCAAGCCTCTTTAATTAAAATATTCCCCTTTGTTCTACCAACAAAGACATGTAAAAAAGGTGTGGTAACAATCCCAGAGTGGAAGTTGGTGCTTCCCAGCCTCTTGTGGAGGTGGGTCCCCAAAGTCAGCTCTGCAGGCACAGCATTATCAGAGGAGGGCAGCAGCAGTGCCTCTGGCTGGTGTTCACGAGGCTGGGGAGTGTCTGTCTGTCTGTCTGTGTGTACCAGGAGGGTTCTCTAGTTTGGGAGCCTCTGGCCTGGGAGGACTGGGGACCGGAGGGCTGGAAACTGGGGCCCAGCTGCTGCTGTCAGTCTCTTGCTTGCACGTCTTGTGCTGTTGAGCTGCCTTAAACAGTCTGCCTCCCAGAAGTGTTTCTGTTAGCTTTCCAAATGTGCTCTCCTGGCTATGAAGCTCTGCTTCTCCTTCACCACGACAGAGCCCAGAGATCCGTTTCCTTCTTGCTGCTGTGGTCTTGCTGCTTTGTTTGTTTGTTTGAAGAGTCGTTTGTGGTCTCCAGGCACTTCTGTGGCACGGTGAGAGCCCGAGGGGATGTTGTGCTTTGGAACTTTAAGAGGAGATGGTCTCGAGAGCAGATCTAAGCTCGAGATCATCAGTTTGATAATTTTGGGTTGCTGGCCTCATGTGTGAGTGTGAGGGAAAGGCAGGCATGCTGTAGAGGCTGCTGTGCAGCAGGTGGCTGTGAGTGCCCTGTGCGAGGTCTGCCTGCACCCCTGCTGCATGTATTCTGCCAGCTTTTCCTTTAATCGTTCTAGATTTTATTTTCCATTAAATACGTTAAATGTTTTGTAGGGGATTTCCTATTGCCCTGTTCTTTTTTACCACTAAAGTGAATGGGACTTCTGCTCTGGTAATAAATGAACATGGAAATCAGGATCTCCACTGTAATTGGATTTTTCAGATAGCTCAGGAAGAGCCTGAGGAAGTGTGGCAAAAAAGAGTTTTAATTTGGAATAGATCAAGTAACCTGGAATCAGACTCACAGTAGGTTCTTTCAAAGCATTTTTTGTTTCTTTTAACATCCTTGCTGGATCGTGTTCTGAGTGACTCATGGCTTTAAAAGCATTTTTCCCTGCATGTTTTTTCCTGCTTGTGCGCTCTTGACCTACTGTTGCTAAAATTCCTAAAGAAATACTAAGTAAACATATTGTAAGTGAAAATGTCATATTCTAAACCCCTGGAAGTGAAATCATTACAAAGAGTACTTGTGTAGCCATTGTTCTGCAGGATGGCAGTGTGAGATGCGCTGTTGAAATAACAATAATCTGTTCCGTGGGAGAGGTCACTCCGAGCTAAGGGGGAGTGAGAAGAAGAGGAAAAAGAAATGCACACTCTTTGCCTCTCCTCCTAATCACACAGCATGGACTCGTGCATCCCTGGGACTGTGATGTGGATGTAGCTTCCTCCTGCTTTTAAATGCCTGTCCAGGGCAGGGAGGAGTCATCTGTGTGGCATGGAGAGGAGCCTGGAGCAGTTGGTGTACCTTTCTTAAGGTCTGGATGGAAGGAAGGAATTTTGCAAAGCTGAAGAGTAACTTCAGAATTAAACCTTCATTGGGGGTTTAGTGGCGGCTGGCCATGGGAAGAGTCCCAGGTTGTGTCCCCAGGATTTCCCTGTCTGAGAGCTGGGTGCAAACCCTGCTGGTTTTTCTGGCGTGTGTTCTTGTTGGTGTGCCGAGACTTTGGAGGCTGGTCACATTGTCAGTGTGAGTTTGCTGCAGTGTCCTTGTCAGTGGTGTACATCACAATGACAGTGGAAAAGACATTTATGGTCACCAATCTAACTACTGAGCCTGCAGCCATTCATGGTGGCAGTGCACCTTTGGAAGCAAGAAACAATCTTCAGTGTCCTCTTCTTTCACTTTCTTGGAGTCTTCACCAGGCTGTATGTGTGCAGAGTGTGTTGGGAAGAGCTCCTTGTCCCCAGTGTGAGGTCTCAGGTTTCCCAGGAGCTCGTGTGCTCTTTGTCAGCCTGCATCCAGATGACTTGCCAGGACAGAAGCACGGCTGCTCCTCGCAGGCTCTGAATTGCCAAGGGGATAGCGTGGCTCCAGCTGCAGCTTCAATGGGCACCCGACATCCTCGACTTCTGGGATCGCCCTGGCTGAGCTTTCCTGTTCTCCTGCATTGCCAGGCCTGTCCCAGGTGAAGCCATCCGTGTGTCTTTGGTGGCAGTGCCATCGCTGCCCCGTGCTGCTGTCCCTAAGTGCTGCCTGTTGGTGTTGCGCTGTGGGGCTCTTTAATTGTTGTTTGTCATCATGGGAATTGCTTGTTCTAAAACCAATTACAACCTGACAAAACTGATCTGCCTTATTTACAAATACATCCATCTGGTCGTGGATCGCCTGATAGAGCTGCCAGAACAATGTGAGGCCTGGATTGCTGCTGAGCTACCAAAGGGCTCCTGTGCCGGCATCGCCTGGAGCTTTGCTGCATGGCTGTTCTCTGTAGGACAGGGGAAGCAGTGATTCAGGTGACAAATGCTGTGCACACCAGGCAGAGATAAAGCAGAGTGTGCGTGTCCTGGCCCCACGTGGAGCCAGAGTTGCGATGGAGGTGCTGCTGCAGAGCAGCTCCACGAGTGCCTGCTGCCTCTGGCACCTCACAGGGCTGGGTGAGCTGTGCCCTGCTCAGGGCACCTGTGCCAGGGGAGGGATGCGCACACACAGGGCTGGGAGAGCTGTGCCAGGAGAAGGATGCACACAGGGGCTGGGAGAGCTGTGCCCTGCCCACAGGAGAGGCATGCACACCTCTGCTGGAGCTGGCAGGCTGGGAGCCCTGGCTATGGGCAGGCTGGGAGCCCTGGCTCTGGGCAGGCTGGGAGCCCTGGCTTTGGGGAGGCTGGGAGCCCTGGCTCTGGGCAGGCTGGGAGCCCTGGCTCTGGGGAGACTGGGAGCCCTGGCTCTGGGGAGACTGGGAGCCCTGGCTCTGGGGAGACTGGGAGCCCTGGCTCTGGGCGGGCTGGGAGCACTGGCTCTGGGCAGGCTGGGAGCCCTGGCTCTGGGGAGGCTGGGAGCCCTGGCTCTGGGCAGGCTGGGAGCCCTGGCTTTGGGCAGGCTGGGAGCCCTGGCTCTGGGCAGGCTGGGAGCCCTGGCTTTGGGCAGGCTGGGAGCCCTGGCTCTGGGGGGGCTGGGAGCCCTGGCTCTGGGCAGGCTGGGAGCCCTGGCTCTGGGCGGGCTGGGAGCCCTGGCTCTGGGGAAGCTGGGAGCCCTGGCTCTGGGCGGGCTGGGAGCCCTGGCTCTGGGCAGGCTGGGAGCCCTGGCTCTGGGCAGGCTGGGAGCCCTGGCTCTGGGCAGGCTGGGAGCCCTGGCTCTGGGCAGGCTGGGAGCCCTGGCTTTGGGGAAGCTGGAGGCCCTGGCTCTGGGCAGGCTGGGAGCCCTGGCTCTGGGCAGGCTGGGAGCCCTGGCTCTGGGCGGGTTGGGAGCCCTGGCTCTGGGCAGGCTGGAGGCCCTGGCTCTGGGCAGGCTGGGAGCCCTGGCCTTGGGCAGGCTGGGAGCCCTGGCTCTGGGCGGGTTGGGAGCCCTGGCTCTGGGCGGGCTGGGAGCCCTGGCCTTGGGCAGGCTGGGAGCCCTGGCTCTGGGCGGGTTGGGAGCCCTGGCTTTGGGGAAGCTGGAGGCCCTGGCTCTGGGCAGGCTGGGAGCCCTGGCTCTGGGGGGGCTGGGAGCCCTGGCTCTGGGCAGGCTGGGAGCCCTGGCTCTGGGCGGGTTGGGAGCCCTGGCTCTGGGCGGGCTGGGAGCCCTGGCCTTGGGCAGGCTGGGAGCCCTGGCTCTGGGCGGGTTGGGAGCCCTGGCTTTGGGGAAGCTGGAGGCCCTGGCTCTGGGCAGGCTGGAGGCCCTGGCTCTGGGCAGGCTGGGAGCCTGGGCTGTTGGAGGGGGCTGGTGGTGGGTGCCACTCGGGTGGGTGCTCTCTGCCCTTTGGCTGCTGCCGCAGCTGTGGAATCCAGACTGCAGGATCCCCACCTGAGGGAAGTTCCTAATCTGACAGATTCCTAATCTTACACAAACCTGTTTGATAATCGAGGCAGGACTAGATTCCTCCTTGGTTCATGTAGGCAAGAGGAGGTGGAAGGTGCCTGGGGTGCGAGACTCTGATTTCAGTGTGTTCCTGGAACTCAGCTTTGAAAAGGCTCAAAAAAGGAGAAAAATGAATGGCTGGTGTCGGGACATTGGAGATAAAAACCATCAGATCTGGTAGCTGAAACTGTTTCAGACTATTTTAGTTTTCCTATGAATGTTCAGTTGCAGCTTAAAAAAGAACTGAGACATTATGAGTCAGTTCTGATTTCACCCTTGGGCCAGCAGTTCAAAGCTGAATATAGTGAATTTCAGAAGCCTTCACTAACAGCCTCTGTTCCTTGTTTACTCTGTGTGTGGCCCACAGAGGGGAGGAGACAGAGACATACGTATGTTTGTTTATATACGTACATAAACAAATATAGCACAAGGAAAACAGGGAGGAGTTGCCCCCTAAAATAAGTAATTGAGATAAGTATGTCTGGCTTTTGGCAAGTAACTGGAGGTGAGCGAATTGGTTATTGTGAATAATTGTTATGAGAAATTCAGACCTGTTTTTGTTTGCGATTTATCTAGGAATGAACTTTAACTTTTTTATTTATGAATAATCACTCGCTTTTCTCTGTTGACTGAATAACTGAAAATTCATAAATTGGGATTAACTGTCAGCACAGAATACTGCAATCTGTGTAGGAAAACCTGTGTTTACATGGATCTAAGTTTTTTTTGATTCCCCGTCACCATAGTAACAGAAGATTTTCCATAAGGGTGAGTTGTCTGGCAATGGGAGTGAGGTAGGACATTGCCATTTTACCTCCAGATCTCTGAACGTTCTTTGACCTCTTAGCTCAGATTTTTAGTACCACATTAATGTGGGCTTTTGGTGATGGGATATTTGTGATTGGTGACTGTTAACGTGCTGAAATTGGTATTTGTGTTATAATCCATGGTTGCCCCGATTCTCAGCAGTACCTGGCTCCTGTTAACAGCTTTTCATAGGAATTTTTCTGAAATTCATTAGAGACAAATAACAGCCCTTTGATTTTCCTCTTCCTTCTCCTAGTGCTAGACGGTAGTTTAAAGCTGAAAATCTGGGGGCTCTTGTGTTGCCCCAGGGGTTGTGGGCAGTGTGGGGCTGTGCTGGTGAAGCCTGACACGGTTATAGGCAGTCCTGGTGTACAGTGCCAGGGCTTGTGGGCAGTGTGGGGCTGTGCTGATGAACCCTGACAGGGTTGTGGGCAGTCTGGGGCTGTGCTGGTCCCCAGGGGCTGCTGAGGGGGTGCTGGCTTTGGCCAGGTCCTTCCCAGCCCCACCATCCAGCTGTGGAGATGCTCCAGAGGAGCCTGGGATTGTACAGTGCTGTTCACATGGGCACTGGTTTTAAATCCAAATAGAAAATCGTATCCCTGTTGGTGATCTTTTCCTTGAAACATAGTTATAGCTCTGTATAATGCAGCTGTTCCTTAGCTCAGTAAAATGTCCTGGCTGGAGGCAACTTATTGGATACTTTTTTGGGAGAGGGAGAGAGAAAATAATGAATTAAAATTTACATAAAACTGTTAGGATAAACCCTATGAATTTAAACAAAGTTCATTTGCTTATAGTTATTAATGAAATCTGTGGCTAAATTTAGGTGATTTCTTTAACATTCCTTAGTTTGGACAACTGCTCTGCTTTGTTTTATTCAGTTTCTGTGTCCATTTGAATGAAAAGCTCCTAAGTTAAAGAGAGATCATTTCAGTGAACTAATTCTGCTGAGTTTGCAATTAATCCCTAGTAAGAGGCAGTCAACTAATATACAGATATTATTTCTGGGAAATATTAATGTGTAGCCTTCTACTTTTTCACTGAAATGATAGTAATTTTATTAATAATTTACATTTTAAAACTTAAAGTACGCATCTCAAGTTTGATCATAAAAGTTCCAGCATGTTAGAAATACACAATTATTTGTGAGGGTCTTGGATGTTTTCGTCCCTGTGTTTGCCTTGCGGTCAGTCTGTCCATAGCCTGTGCCTTCCTCAGCTCAGCGTGTGTTCTTAATTAGCTCCCTGAAGGCCATACTGTCATTTTTCCCGAGCAGGGAGTGAGCACAGGGCCATGATGATAAAGCCTGGGGAGAGCTGCTGTGGCTTTGTGTGTTGGGATAAACCAGCTGTCCATCCATCCATCCCTCCATCCATCCATCCCTCCATCCCTCCATCCATCATCCATCCATCCATCATCCATCCCTCCCAGAGCAGCACGCGGCTCCGGGGAGAACTCCCATGTATTGTGCTGAGATACCCTCAGGGGTGCCCTGTGTGCAGCAGCAGTGTGATTTTGGGGTATTTTCAAGGGGGTTTCTGTGGCTCTCCGTGCTTTCTGTGCACTGTGGGCTGGCTGCCCTGTGCTGGGGAGGGCAGCAGGGCACTGACACCCCCGGCACTGTGGGAACGCTGGCTCAGCCAAAAATCTCCCCAACGCCTCTCTTCTGTGTCTCTGTATCTTCTGGCAGAGCACGCATCTTCGACATATGCTCCTCTGGTCTGCAGATAAAATCCTGCAGTGCTGGGGATCTGACATCCTCCCTGGCTGGCCTGTTCGCTGATTTGATACTTTTGTCCCAGAACTGAAACTAAATGTTGTTGTGCATGGAGGAGGTGACTGGTTCCTGCCTTTTCCCTGGTGCCTGTGGAACGGGATTCTCTGGGAAGATTGCAGCAGAGGAGTCACAGCGTTTTTCTGGGAGCCCAGCGGTATCCTAGGTGAAGCAGGCAGGCTGGCAGTGCTCCAGCTGGAGTGTTCAGGAGCTGCTGTGTGTTCTGAGCGTGGCTGAGGGATCCTGCTGCTGCTCACAGGCACCTCGAGAGGCTGGGGACGCAGCAGGAGTCTGGGGGAGCTCAGCAGGGCAAGTGCCGAGTCCTGCCAGTCTTTTGTCCCCAAAAGGTGGGGAAATAGCCCTTCTAGACTCACTGTGCTGTCACAAGTTACATTTCTTAAAAAGCACTCTAATAAAATAATGGTGGGCTGGTCTCTAACTGGATTTAAAATGTTTCTTGTAATTCGCTAATGCGTTTCCCATGATGTTGCCAGAACGTATGCTGTGACTTTGAGGAGGCAGCAAATACAAGTTGCAGAGAATTCCAAATGGCCATTTATTTTGAGCAGGATCTTAGTTCTCACTTGGAGCTTCCTGCCATTACTGAGAAGGCTTAAACGTTTCTCCTTGTTCTTGTGTGCTGTTTAATCCCACGAGTGTGTGGAGGCCCCCCTAGCTGCTGTGTGGCTCCCTTCAGTTCAGTGGTTGGATGGAGGTGACAGATGTTGGGTGCACAGCTGGGGCACAGCCTGTGCTGGCTCTGGGGCACCCGGGGTGTGCTGGCACCAAGCTCTGCTGCCATCAGGGGAGCAGCACACTGAGAGCCCGCAGCTAATGCCTACACAGCCCTCTGCTTGAGTCCTCTTGTTGGCAATATCTTCTGTCTTTTTCTTCTTGGTAATAGCTTCTTTCTCTTTTTGAGTCTCCTGTATCTTTATTACAGATTCCTGTAGGATTTTGCTAGGAGCAGCCCAGCCAGTCTTTGGCGAGGTGGTGCTTTAGAGAAAGAGCGGGAGCCATGCTCCTGTGTGCTTTGCTGAGCAGGGTAACTGTGCTCCTGCAGGAAGGACACAGCTGTCCTCTGTCCTGCTGTCAGCGCTGTCCCCTTCACCAGGGACCGCCAGCGACAGGAACAGCCAGTGCTGCTGAAACTTAACATTTTGTCCTAGTTTTGCATTTATTAGCATACACTGATTATTCATAGGAATAATTACCCTTTACCAATTCACATTAATTTAGATGGCTTTTGAAAAGCAATCAAGAAGAGTGGGAATGATAATGCATCAAAGGCATATGGCACAGAGGAAACAGGGTGCATTTTACGTAATGACCGTGTCAAGACACTGTCAGCTTTTCCCTTCAGACTGCAGTCATTGGAACCCAGTCTGATGGTTGTGGCTAAAGGCCACAATATGCTCCCTACTTCAAGTTGATCATGCTCTTTTTCTCACTTTTGTGTCCCTTCAGAAAGTAACAGCATCATTTTGGGGGGTACAGCATGAGCATGAAAGCAGACAAAACCATGTACTAGGTCATTTCACCATTCCCAAGTGCCTTGCCTGTCCCTGCACAGGTAGGGTTAAACTCTCAAGTGCTTTCATTATCAGGGAACACATGAAGCTTGGAGGGTTCTCGTCTGCCCTCAGCCACAGGGAAGAGCCCTGGAGTCTCCATCATGGCCAGGGCCAGCATGTTTCTTTGGCATGGGAGAAGGTCTGGGCAGTACAGTCAGGTCTTGGGTTGTTTAGAGGGTCACACACCCGAGCAGGGCTGTGAAGTGTTGCTCTCTCAATCAGGGTGAGTCTTCTCTGACTCTGAACCAGGCAAAAATCCGAGTGTCACGTGAGACTCATGGCCTAAAAGTACTGAGTGTGTTCTTTTCTCTGGGTTACAGATGCTGCTCTGAAGGCCAAATGTGATGTGATGGAATAAGAGTGCCTTGGTAGACAGAGATGTGGAGTGAGTAGTCCCTAGAGAAGGGCAGGAAAGGGCAGGGTTCAGTTCAGGCTGAGCAGTGTCATGCACGTTTGGAGGAGGAGAGCAGCAAGCATATGCAGGGTTGGTCTTTGTGATGCTTCAGTGGTCAAAGCGTTGTTTTCTCAATTCAGGGAGATGAATTCCTCTGTTTTTCGAATGTGCCTGGAGCTGCTCCTGTGCAGATTGGTGCAAGGGCTGATCAGCTGTGCTGCTCGGCAGGAGCAGCTCCCCAGCCCAGTGTGGTTCCAGCCAGTATTGGCTGCTGGAGTGAGCACAAGCCATCCCTCATTGGGAGTGTCTCATAGGAGGAATGGCTCCTGCACGCAAAACAAACACTAGTGAGCTGTGGCAGATATAGCTCCAGGATTATGTTGCTGACATTGTCAGAATTTTAGTAACTGAGAAGAAATCTCCATTGAGGAATGTTTGCAGGGGGTTGGTTACACACTTCATATGCAGGGAGGGGTGGGTGTCAGTTCTATTAGTCTGGAATAATGTGTTGTCAGGAGATATGAAATGGGGATGCTGCTCAGGCTGGCTCTGTGGATTCTGCTGCACGTCATTCATGCACTGTTCCGCATTCGATGTGCATTATTTTGGGCTAAATAAGTGAGCCTCTGAGTTCATCACTGCCTCAGCTTTGTGCTGTCAGATTGGAATGAGGACACGCTCTGAATCTGTGTGGTAGAGTGGGACTTGTTCCACCAGAGGCTTGTGTTGAAGGAGGAACACAGTTACTGCAGTGTTGGAGACTTCTGTTTATTCCTGGCACTGATGGCAGGATGTAATCATAAAATTAGGGATTCGTGTGAGGAGCAGTGACAGCATGCTGCCACCTTTATTTGTTTGAAATTTTGAAACTAAAGGAATCTGTTTACAGCATAAGGAGAAGAGGAAAATACAGTTTTCTACCAGCAGTGCTTTGGTACTTCATTTAGTTTATAAATTATTTGATAAGCATGGATGAGCAATCACAAAGAATACTGAAAAAAAAAAAAAGGTTGTGAATGTTTTCTTTCACTTTGGGATCTGAACTTATGAAACCCCCTATCTGGGACCTCAGGATTCCTTGGACTATGCCATGCTTACCCCTTGGCAGCAGTAGGTGCAATTCCAGGGGGGATTTTGGTCCATGAAGTGCTGTTGAGCATTGATGGTGAGCTGTGCACGTGGGTGGGTTTGTCTGGTTTGTGCCAAGGTGGGCAGAGCTGGTTTAGGAGCAGGGAGGAAATGCGTCCCCACTGTGTGTCTGAGATGCACAGCTGCGCACGGGGGTCTGGGCTGAGCCCCAGATGTGCTGAGGCTGCTGCCCCTGTGCATGGACAGCAGAGCCATGCACCTTTCCAGGCTGCCTCTTGTCTGCACACGCACCTGCTCTGCACATCGTGCTCCAGAGATGAGAGATGGCATTTTACAGTGGGGAGGTTTGGGCTCCAGTTCAGGTCCAGCTGAGTGAAGAGAGGGTGCTAAACACAGCTCAGGATCACGAAAATGGGCAATTGGATGTGTGGGAGAGAACGAGAATGACACATGGGGCAGGGGAAGGAAAGGCTGGCTCTGGGAGGAGCCCAAGGGACTCTCCATAGGGTTCATGCAGGCAGTGGGTGGTGATGGGGGTCCCAAAGGCAGAGGTTGGAGGTGCCTCTGTGTGCTGCTGTTTGCAGCCCCTTTGTGCTGCTGTTCCCGGGATAAATGATACCAGAGGGGTATAAATGACACCAGGTACAAAGGGAGCTCTGCCCCGGAGCAGGCAGAGCTGTGGGAGCAGCCTGGGCTGGGCAGCTGCACTCCTGTGCCTGTTCTGCCATTTTAGGGGCTGAGATTGTGGCTGATGCCTTCAAACACAGGAGGGGTAGGGCAGAAGAGAGAACGCGTGTTTGGAATGCTCCCAAAGTGTAACATATTGCACATGTATTATGTAGGCTCGGGAAATGATGTTTAAAGTAGCTGAGCCCACAGGCTACTTGGACAAAGCAAATATCAAGACCATTAAGTTCTCTTGCTAAGCTTGACTTGTCCTTGTTATTAAGGTCATTTCAGTGCGTATTTTGATAACTGTGAGATTTCTGTGTAACAACTTTGTTCTTGAAATTTTTTTTAAATCAGTTGGAAAACATTTTGCCAGATTTTTGTCAAGCTGTCAGTGAGAGCTTTGTTATATGCAAGAGTGATAGAGAAACACTTTTGAAAGTAATTGTGCTTCTTTTTCACTCTTAGGCTGACAAATCGGGAGAAGCAGCTTTTCTGGTCCTGCAGGTCAAGCAGAGAAAGGAGCAGTTCTCAGAGATCTGCAGGTGTGGTGCTGGGTTGGAGGGGGTTGAGAGCCTGTCAGTCACGGCAGGGAGTGCTCAGGGAGCATCAGTTAGTTCCATGTGTTGTTATAAGCCCGCTCCAATGTCAAACCCTGTCCCAAAAATGTGCTAAAATTGCCTGAGAGTATTGACCCCTCAGGATGATCCCAGCGCCAAGGGAAGTTCAAGATTTCTGCTCAGAGAAACTCAGCATTTCAAAAGGGGATTTTGGGAGGGCTGGGGTAAAACAACTTCCATATGGAATACAGACTCATAGGTAACAAGAACACATTAAGAGATGGTGATGTGTGCAAGGCACTGCTGCTGCCTAAACTCTGTGTACTTATACCTGCCCGTAGCAAATCCTTCCTCTCCCTTTGTAACTAACTGCTTACTTTAATCTCTTTCCAGCCAGGGGGAGTTGGTGTTGGCAGTGTTAGCACGGACATGGACATCCTGAGGCCAGATGGAAGGAAGGATACCCGGGGAGGGCTGGGGAGGAGCTGCCCATGGGCTCAGCTGCCCTCGCCTCAGAGCAGGCATCCTGAGCTGGCTGCCCTGCTACCTCAGCTCTCCTGCCTGACTCAGAGTGTTTCTATCAGATTGAGCCAGGTTCTGTTCCCCCAAACTCCTGAAATCAGGACAAGGAAGGAAAGTGGAAGGCAAGGAAGTTCTGGACATCCCCACCCATCTGCAGAGAGAGGCAGAGCATTCTGAGTTTTGGAAGGGCAAAGTGTCAAAATTACACACGAGAGTGATAAATGTGACACTGTCAAAGGTAAATGTAGTTAAGGCAGGTTCTAAATAAGCCAGGAGCAGTGGTGAGTCAGCAGAGAGGGGCTATAAATACCAGAGCTGATGCAGCAGCTGCAGCTGGGGGGGCCACCAGGGAAGAAGGGAGTGCAGAGGCTCTGGGATGTACCAGAATCCACATGTGTTTTGAGAAGCTGTCAGAGAGAAGAGAACCAGAACTGTAATTACAAGGTGCTCTCCAGATGCTTAGTCTAGACTTAAATGGTTGGTTTTCCTAGGTTCTCCCTTAGATGAAGAAAAAGCCAGAACAGGTGACTCAGCGGTGCTTCAGTGGCAGGGGGAGCTTGTGCAGGTGTACAGGCACTCCTCCTGCACTGGAGCAAGCACTGCTGTTCTTGTGCATCTGTATTCCCAGCACCCTGTAGGGACAGTTCACAGTAAACAAACCTTTTAAGCAGAGTTTTAAAACAAAGTCTGTGTTAAGTGTCTCTGTGTGGTGTTTTTGGGAGATACAGAGTCAGGGGAGCAGTGCCTGCATGCTGCAGGTTGGGGACGTGCATGGAACTGCTGACAATTCACAAAGATTAAGGGCAAAATAATGTTCTGATGTGTTTTTGCAATTGAAGATTATCTAGTGATAAAGTAATGAGATGTTTATTTGTGGGGAGGTTTATGTATGTAAATGCTTCCTTTTACACCTTGGACATCTGCAGCCATGTATTTTTTAAAGAAATGGTAGAAACCAGGGGCTGACAGGTTTAATTTTTAATTTCTCTGCTCTCCCACTCCTGCAGGGCTGTGCCCACTGACATGCTCCCCTCTGCTGTCCCTGCTTGCCAGAATGATCCAGTGCTTCTTGTGCTTCCATCTAGTCTTTGTTTCCAGTCCTTAGATTAGGTAGAAGTCCATGGCTTTATTTGGACCAGTCCCCGTGTTCCCCCCGCTCTCCCTGTCCTCAGATGGGGTGGCAGTGGCACGGTGAGGGTTGCTGGTGGCTCCTTCCATCCTTCTGTCTCCTGTGTGTTCTGCTCCAGTCTGCATTTCAGGTGGGCGGGCAGTTCATTACTCTTTCTGCAGCATTTATGCAGATTGCGGTCTGAGCTTATTTTAGAAGAGCAAAAATCAGGAGCAATTAGCAATCTGCTCAGGAAGGAGCTGGGAGCGAGGCAGAGAGCAGCTCTGTGGCATGCCCAGGACCGGGCTCTCTGCTGGGCTCGGCCAGCGCTGTGCCCGTTTGTGCACCCGTGTGGGCGAGCGCTCCTGCTGCCAGCTGGGCACGGCCACTGCAGGTGGGCAGTGCAGCAGTGCTGCTGGGCT
The DNA here is from genome assembly GCF_035770615.1 of Melospiza melodia melodia. Lineage (NCBI taxonomy): Eukaryota > Metazoa > Chordata > Aves > Passeriformes > Passerellidae > Melospiza > Melospiza melodia. The sequence continues at coordinate 30,851,417 of NC_086203.1, read as the reverse complement.
GCAGCTGCAGCCTCACGGCTCAGGGAGGGCAGGCTGGCAGCAGTGCTGGGCAGGACAGGCAGCCGTGTCCATAGCCCAGGGCTCAGGCACGGCTGCCAGCCCTGCCAGGGGCACAGGCTGCCCCAGCACAGCACATCCCACGGGCCACAGGCTGCCCTGGCACATCCCACAGGACACAGGGTGCCCCACCCACAGGGCACAGGCTGCTCTGGCACAGCACATCCCATGGGGCACAGGGTGCCACAGGGCACAGGGCACAGGCTGCCCCAGCACATCCCATCCCACGGGGCACAGGCTGCCCGAGCCATAGGACACAGGGCACAGGCTGCCAAGGCCTGCCAGGGGCACAGGCTGCTCCAGCACATCCCATGGGGCACAGGCTGCCCCAGGCACAGGGCACAGGCTGCCCCAACACACCCCACGGTGCCTCCTCACCCAGCAGCCCTGGGCCAGGCCATGGCACCTGCCAGCTGACCCTGTCAGGGAGATCTGAACAGGGCTTAGTCTGCCCTCAGTAACAGTTCACATAAATAAACAAATGCCAGTCTTTGTTTAAAGGCTCCCCCCACCAGGATGATGCATTACTCGTTTCAGTTAACCTGTGTCATTAACCTGGCTGTGTCTCAGCCACACTGTGAGCCCCGTACTTTCCCTTGTATGAAGGGATGTGAATTCAGAGAATTGGAGAACTCTGCACGTCAGAGTGGGAGCAGAAGAGAAAGAGGGGAATTTTAAAGAAAACAGTGCTTTGACAGAAGGAATGCTGGAATGTTTACATCTATATCTTCTCTTCCATACGCATGTGACACATAGCAAGCATGGCAGGAGAGTCCTGCAGGAGCAGTGCTGCAGCAGCTCTGCTCTGCATACCAAGGGAATCAGCTGAAATATCTGAGGGATTATTTTCTGGAAGTGATGGACACCTGCAGTGACAGCTGACTTTAGCCAGAGCTGCAGCTGCAGGAGCCCTTTCTGTCCTGATAGTGCTTCAGGAAAAGCTGTGCACACTGGTGCATATGGATTGCACTTGTCTGCTGGCTCGCTTCCCCTGGAGCTGCCCAAGTACCTTTAATGCCCTTTCTTATTTCTGGGTGGGAATTTAACACTCCTGTACTACACCAGGCTATTTCTGCATTTTCTTTGGTGTTGTTTATCTATAACCATCTGGTTCTGCACCCACTAATAAATGGGATGCTGGGGAAGATGGTGAGAGCAGACAATATGCTTTATGCTGATTTACCCTTCTTTAGAAGGCAGGAGCACAATCACTTGGTACTGAAGAAATGAATAATCTCTGCTTTGTGGGTGGCAGCTGCACAACCCAGTGATCCCAATGTAGAACATATTATTAGCCTCAAGCAAAGCTGTCTGCAGTCTGGAACTTGCTCCAGGTCTGTAGTAAATGACGAATTCATGAGGAGGCTGTGAAGTATTGGGCTGGATCCTGTCTGGTGTGGAAAGCCCTTTGGAGACAGTCTGCTGGATGCTGCATTGCATGTCTGTTACCTTCTGAATATCCATGTGAATATCCGTCCTTCTGCACTGCAGCAGTGAGGTTCTGCAGGTCTTTGTTCACCCTGAAACCCCCCAGGACCGCTGGTGCCGCCTGAGGCTGCGTTTGCAGCCTTTGGGGAGGGTCGTGCTGGTTTTGGGGAGGTGAAATCCCTCCCTACGTTTGTTTCCTGTCTGCACGTTCCAGGCTGGCTGGATCTGGTGACAGTGATGCACTTCCATTGGTCACGCACAGCTTTCCCTTGCTGTTGCAATGTTGTGCTTTTTCTGGAGAGGAGGAGCAGTGAAGAGCAGTGTCAGCCTTGGGCTGGCGTTGTGCTGCTCTCTGAGGCAGAGGCTCTGGAGGAAGCAGCACTGTTGATTCCCTGGCAGCAGCTGGGGCTCTCCTGGTCAGTGCTGATGGAGGCGGGGAGCAGAGCATCTGCTCTTGCCTCTGGCCAGCTCCTTGTGCTGAGACTGAAAAAGCACAGTGGAGATAGTTAGCCAGGAGGACATGGAAGGGCAGCATTTCTGGGTGATGAGGACACAAAGCACGATCAGGCTCCAGGAATGCTCAGGAGGTTTTGGTCTGGAGGTGCAGCAGGGAGCTGGGCCAGACCCTGGGGATGCCCAGGAGGTTTTGGTCAGAGGCACAGTGTGGAGCTGGCCGTGCCAGGTACAGGGCCCAGGGAGCCAGCTGCCTGTGGTATTTTTGGGAACATTAAACCAAACAAATAAGAGAAATTGGGCAACTGCTGCTGTTGGAGTTGCCCATTCCTACAGGTTCCTCAGTTTGAGTCTACTGCTTTGGAATTTGTTTTTCTTGTTGTTTTCTGTGTCCCTTCAGACTGGGAGCAGTTTGGCCTTGAAGTGAAGTTCAGGCCCATCTCCACTGCAGAAAGGCACAGTGGGAAACAGCAATGGCAGAAATGCCCAAGGAAAGACTTGTTTTATCCTATCTGTAAAATTAGGTTGTAATCCAATCTGTCTCTCTTTCTGGAAGATGTTGAGGCTTATAGGATACTTTGAGATGTGAGATGAAAAGTTCTTAAAAGGAATTATCCTGTGTTTTTAATGCATGTAAAGTATTACTCTGGAAGAGAATTGGTTCAGTGGATCCATGAATGCACAGATTTTTCAGGCCAGAAGGCACTGCTGGGTAATCTGATCTGATTTGTGTGTATAATATTTGATCCTGTTAGGGCTGTTCAGAGTTGGGGAACTTGCACAGATACAAGGGGCTGGCTCTAGGAACTGTCTGCAAAGCCCCACTCTCTTAATGATCTGTGAAATCTTTCCATGCCTGGATTAAGGAATGTGAGGTGCTGAAGTGAACCGTTTAATGATCTTCTCCTTTATTCCATCTCAGTGGCTCAGGGCAGGATTCACATTCTTGTTCAGCTCTTTCTTTCCCAGTTTGAATACGTTCTCCTTTGCATGTTAATAGCGGCAAGCCCGGCGCTCCGGTTACACCATTTCGGGGCTTTGAGCTGCTGAAAGCCTTTCTGCAGCCATGCCTCCCGAGTGGGCACACGAGGGCTCTGGGCAGGAGGGCAGGCACAAGAGCTGTTTTCTCTGGGGAAAAAGCCACCATCTGCTTTTGTGACGCTTCCTTTGCTCTTCTTAAATCATGAGCAAATACAAGAGATCTGTTTGGTTCTTTCTCTTTAATGCTTTTTTGCATCCCTTGTATTCCTGACAGGCAGGACCAGAGGAGGCACAAACTCAGCAAAGGCAGCTGTTCTGCCTTCCCCCTTCTCCTCCTGGGGACAGAGCTCGCTTGTGCAAAAGGGCTGGCTGTGGGGCACAAGGGGGTCCCCAAAGACACAGGCAGCAAGCAGGGGATTGCCAGGGATCTTGGAATGCTCGAGGTTTGGGGTGCACCTCTTTAAAGTTTGGCTTCTTTAATGTAACACCAAAAACCCCAAAACAAACGAACCCAAATTCAAACAACAAAACCAACCCCAGCCTCCTCCAGGTCTTTTTTAATGAGCATTTCTGGGATCTCGCTCCAACTTCAGTCCTGTAAATTCTCCTTCCCATTGATCAGCATGATCAGTGCAGGGCCACATAGCCAGACAGCAGGGTGCAGGGACAATAAATGAGATTTACTCCCTCGGTGCTGCTCGCAGTCAGACAAAAGTGGCAGCAGATGTGACCGGTTCAGGCTGTGAATTACAAGTGGACGAGTCTCGGTTCCCAGGGAAACGAGGAGGTGCCAGGGGCTGTGGGAAAAGGAGCTGGAGGATGCTGCAGCCCAGGCCAGCCCTCTCACTGGGGCTGGGGTCCCCGTGCTGGGGGGTCCCCGTGCTGGGGGTCCCTGTGGGAGTCCCTGTGCAGTGTCCCTGTGGGGGTCCCCGTGCTGGGGGTCCCTGTGGGAGTCCCTGTGCAGTGTCCCTGTGGGGGTCCCCGTGCTGGGGTCCCTGTGCTGGGGTCCCTGTGCTGGGGGGTCCCTGTGCTGGGGTCCCCGTGCTGTGTCCTCGTGCTGGGGTGTCCCTGTGCAGTGTCCCTGTGGGGGTCCCTGTGCTGGGGGTCCCCGTGCTGGGGGGTCCCTGTGCTGGGGGTCCCTGTGCTGGGGGGTCCCTGTGGGAGTCCCTGTGCAGTGTCCCTGTGGGGGTCCCCGTGCTGTGTCCCCGTGCTGGGGTCCCTGTGCTGGGGGGTCCCTGTGCTGGGGGGTCCCTGTGCTGGGGTCCCCGTGCTGTGTCCTCGTGCTGGGGTGTCCCTGTGCAGTGTCCCTGTGGGGGTCCCTGTGCTGGGGTCCCCGTGCTGGGGTGTCCCTGTGCAGTGTCCCTGTGGGGGTCCCTGTGCTGGGGTCCCCATGCTGTGTCCCTGTGGGGGTCCCCGTGCTGGGGTGTCCCTGTGCAGTGTCCCTGTGGGGGTCCCTGTGCTGGGGTCCCCGTGCTGGGGGGTCCCTGCCAGGCCCGGTGGGCTGGCACAGCTCTCTCTGCTGACATGAACCTTGAGCCCAAGCGCACAAGGATTGAGTGAAGCACCGCTGGGGTGGCTCTGGACCTTTGGGTGCTCCCTGGAGGGGACACAGCGTGCAGCTGTGCCTGTGCTGGTCCTGTGCCCTGCATTTGACAAGGACCTGGGTCAGTACCTGCTGCCAGGCTCCAGCTCTGCTCGTGCCTCTCTTCACAGAGAGAGGCAGGGAAAAGAACCCCTTTGGGTCAGTCTGGCTCATTTCTGTGAGTGGTGCCGAGTGAAACAAACCAGCTCCCATGCCAGTGAGGATTTCCTCTGCAAGCAGGTTTGCCTTCTCCTTAGTGTCAGAGAGGAAGGACCGTGCATCCCTGGATTGTCCAGGAGATGAGAGACCCTGGAGAGGCGGCTGCTCTGCTGTTCCAGAGCTAGGGAAGCTGTGCTTGGCACTGGTGCCTGGTCTGGGCACTCTTGTGGCCAGCTCTCCTCCCATCTGGCACACATGATGTGTGGTTTGAAGTGCTGTTTCTGTTCTAAATTGGACATAATTGCAGCACACCATTATATCTGTTCTCACTCTTGATCTGTGGGAAGTTTGGCCTTGAGGCTCAGCTGAAATTAACAGTAGCCACTGTTTGGATGCCTTTGGTTGGTTTTTGGTTCCTGTGTCCCAGGAGCTCGGGCTGTCATGCGGGCAGTGCTGCCTGTGGAAGGAACTGGGTGCTCTCTTCACCCCAAACACTCCTTGTTCCCTGCTGCCTCCTCACCAGCCAGGCTGGCTGCTTTCAGATCTGCATTCAGAGAGGGTTTTTAAGGGAAATCCGCTGTCAGTAGCTCCTGTGGATGTGGAGTATCAGTCAATGACAAATGCCACCGCCTTGGCAGCAGCAGTGGCCACCATCGTGTGCAAGGGCAGCAGAGGGAAGGGAGCAGTGTGAGGATTGCTGGTGCTGTGCCTCTCAGTGGCACAGCTTTGCCACCTTCTTCTTGTGCTTGCTAAGTTTATTATTGATGATCTCAAAGCTTCATTGTCACCCTATCAGCTGTGGAATTTGTTCTTGGACATTGAGGGGCTGTTCTCATCTTCCTTTGCCCTTTGCATTAAACAGCGGCTGCTCCAGGGCAGGGGTTTCCCAGGAGAGAAGTCCCTGGGTTCAAGATAGGCTATCTTTCACTTCCCTTCTCAGTGGCTGCAGATGAAGTTGTTGCCTCACAGCCCAGCGAGTCGTGATGTGGGTGAGGGAAAACTGGGGCTGTGCACTCAAAGGGCTGCGGCATGGGCTGAGGATTACAAACACACATGAAAATACTGAAAAATGCCAGTGCCACAGGAGTTGTTTTCATACTGGAGAGAAGTGTTTTCCTTTCTCTTTTTTTTTTTTTTTTTTTTTTTTTTTTTAAGCGGGAGCACTCCTTACAGATAAAAGGCTTGTTCTTTGTTTTACCAGGAGCCGTATCTCTTGTCTTTGTGTAGGCAGTGATGTTACTAATCATACAGAGGGAAGGAGAGGGGAGGCCTGGGCAGCTTTGGGCTGTTTGCTTTCTCTGCAGGTCCCCTCCGGCTGCTCCCCAGTACTGATGGAGGCACCCCTGGCAATCGTCTGTGGATGCTCCAGGCCGTGGGCCTGCAGCTCCGTGGCTGTCGGGGCCCAGCGCTGTCACTGCTGGGGCCTGGCAAAGCCTCTGCTGGCTGCAGCCCTGCCGGGAGGGTGCAGTGCCCATCCCCGGCATCCCTCTGCTGCTGCTGCTAGCCACGGAGCTGCGTGCAGGGCAGGCAGTGCCCGAGGTGCCAGCACTGCCAGGGACACGTGTGGGCTCTGAAGAATCCCCTGCCAGCCTGGGACTGGGCCTGGCTCCTGGGCATGGCACCGAGAGCCCACACTCTGGGGCTCTGCTGGCTTCCCTGCCCGCAGCTGGGGCTCTTCTGCTGGAAGGAGCGCTGGCTGGGGTTCCACAGTGGATCCAGGAGCTGCATCAGCTCTGTGTGTGAGAGCTCTCCAGGAGAAACCGCGTGTGCTGGTCACACATGGGGTGACAAAGCGCTGGAAAATGCACCCAAGGTATTTCTGTTATGGAGAGGGCTGGACTTTTAGGGAAGGCAGGACAAGGATTCTCTGAAGGGGACATAAAAACAATTGAGAGTCAAATGGCCTTGTTAGTGTGTTGTATTTATGTAAGAATTGGATCCTCCCTGAGTCCAGCTTGCTGTGCTATATTTGCAATGAACTATTGGGTCTAATCCCAGTTGTGAGAAAATAAGGCTTTTGTTGCCAAGCATATTTTCTCACTTGTCACAAATCAGTGGGGTGAAGCATATGTTAGAGGAGCGGCTGTCTCAGGCTGCCCGGCGGGAGGATCCGTGACAACGCTGTTCTCCTGGATGGATGATTGGGATAATTCAGCGCGGTGGAGCAGCCGGGGTGTGCGGGCAGCACCTCAGCTCCGAGCCGGGCTTTGTGCCGGGGTGGGCGGGCAGCACCCCAGCTCCGAGCCGGGCTTTGTGCCGGGGGTGGCCGGAGCTCCGTACCCGGCTTTGTGCCGCTGCCGCCGGCTCGGGAGGGGCACGGCTCCGGCTGCCCTGTCCCAGCCCGTTGCTAGAGAAACCTCCGCCTTTGTGTGGCCCTGTCTGAGCAGCCGGAGCGCGGCTCGGGGCTGCGGAGGGGGTGCTGTGCCAAACCCATCTCCAGGAGGAGCAGGAGGGGGCTCCGGTCCGCAGCTGCTGGGGCAGGCTGTGGGCTGTGCGGGCCGGGGCAGGCTGTGGGCTGTGCGGGCTGGGGAAGGCTGTGGGCTGTGCGGGCCGGGGCAGGCTGTGTGGGCTGTGCGGGCCGGGGCAGGCTGTGGGCTGTGCGGGCTGGGGCAGGCTGTGGGCTGTGCGGGCTGGGGAAGGCTGTGGGCTGTGCGGACTGGGGCAGGCTGTGCGGGCTGGGGAAGGCTGTGGGCTGTGCGGGCCGGGGAAGGCTGTGGGCTGTGCGGACTGGGGCAGGCTGTGGGCTGTGCGGGCTGGGGAAGGCTGTGGGCTGTGCGGGCCGGGGCAGGCTGTGCGGGCTGCTGCAGCACCCAGCCCGCCCTGCAGGCTCCCCTGGCTCCCCTGTGTCAGTCTAGGCTCCGGCCTTTGCAAGTCTTAACTGCCCAGGATTTTCCACTGCCTGCTTTTCACCGTGTTTGCCTGTGAACTTCCCTTGTGTTGCCTGTCCATGAGCTCTGCAGGGTATCCTGCTGTCCTTCTGCTGGGGTTGGCTTCCATGGTGGCTGATGCCAGCTGAAGAGCCAAAGGTGAAGTTTTGGGGTTTGATGCTGAAGGGAAGATTATCTACCGTGGAGAGCAGTTGGTTGAAGGTTGGAATTGCAGGCCTGTGGATCCCCCCACAAGGGACAGGATGGATGCAGCAGGGCTGCAAGCAGTGCAGGAGCTGTTGGCGCTGTCCCCTGGCGTGGTGACCGTCAGGGACCCTTGGAGCACTGAGCAGTGTCCTTCTCTCTGCTGCCATGTCTGTCTTTGCAGTGGTGATGCCAGCAGCTTTGCATTTTTTCTACACAGCCCTTCCCATTTAGCATGCAGCAGCAGCCCTGGGGTCAGTGCCCGTCTCCACTGTTGTGTGATGGCTTGTCACTGGGTGGCTTTAGGGTCACAGCTGGCAGCACCCTGTGCCCACAGGGCCTGTCCTTTGCCTCTGAATGCTGGGCTGGCACTGACCTGGCTGAACTCCTGCAAGGAAACAGAAGTGTCAAATCAACACATTGTGGGCATAGGAAAAACAAAGAAATTCTGTTGACAAAGGTCAAAGTGTGCCAGGGACAGAGAGAGCTGGGCTCCAGCAAACTGGGAACAGAGAGAATAAAGACTGAGGCACTGATACAAGTTGTTGTGAGACCTCATTTGCAATTTACCATCCATTCCCGCATTCTTTTAGCAGAGAATTTGACTTTTGAAGGTATCTCTAGCATTCTCAGTGGAGTGGAATTGTCCTTCATTCTGGAGTTCTGCAGCTGGCTGTGAGTGAGGGCTGGTGTCAGTATGTGTGTGTGCAGCAGATGCCCAGAGTGCCAGGGAAAGCCGTGTCTGGGCAGAGGCAGCAGCTGTGCTGAGCATCCCTGCTCTGCCTCACCATCCTCCTCTGCTGGGGCCCTTGGCTGCTCACCAATGTCAAGTGAGCAAAGTGAGACAAACAGATCTTACAAACCTTAGGGAAGGCAAAGGACATCCTGTGTGTGGTGGGTTGCTTGTACAGCTGTTAGGAACGTTAAAGAGGCTGTTTCTGTAGGTGGACTGAAATGGCCACAAGTGCCATGGCTGGTCTGGGCACATGAGGGGAGGAGTGGAGGGTCTCAAGGTGAGCAGGTGCAGGAGCTGCCTCACCTCAGCCGTGCCCACCTGCCTTCTGCAGGGCAGGGTGAGTGGTGCTGGGGAGCTGGGGCTGCTCTCCCCTGTGCCCGGGGGCTCTGGGAGCAGGGAGGCAGCGCGTGGGCCCGTTCCATCATGACCCCTGCCATTCCAGCTCCTCTGATCCCTCTGCCGTGCAGCTGCCCCTGCTGTCAGCTCAGCCCAATTGTTCTCACTTTGAATAGATTTTCCTGTGGTCTAGTCTCGTTTTCCCTCTCCCTCCAGTTCTGCACACGCCCTCATGCAGAGCTCAGCTGTGCTCCAGGGAGAGTGAGCAGCTCCTGCACAGGCTCCTGGCCAGGTGCGCTTCACAGAGCTGCAGAAACCCTGCCCGGGTTGGGAGGAGTTGGGGAGGTATATTTCCATCACATCCTGTGCCACAGGTGCTGTGTGGCTTCTCTTGCAGACAGGGCAAGGGCTCTGGCTGTGCCTGTGAGCAACTCTCCCTTCCCTGCCTGTCTTGCTGGGATCAGCATCCCCCGTGTGGGGGATCTGCAGCCGAGGAGCTGGGTTCTGACAGTGCCAGGCGGGGCCAGCACTGGAGCCCAGCTGTTCCTGCAGTGCTGTTCCTGCAGGATGCAGCAGGGACCCAGGTGCTGCAGGAGGCACCAGCTGCCTCAGGTGACACCATCTGCCCGAGGAGCCCATCCCACGCTCCACAGGCACCTCCAGTGCTGCTGAGCCCACCTGGGGAAAGGTCACAGAGGCTGCAGTGTGTTTCTGTCCTGGTGTCTGAAGGTCCTCAGAGGAAAGCAAATAAACACGGAACAGATGAAACCTTTGGTGTTTCTGAGCCGGGATTTGGAGGGTGTGAAAGACTTTTTAAGCCTTTGAGCCAAAGCTGGGTTGGATTTGTTGTTAAACTGGCAGTGCAGGGGGATGGGGTGAGAGAAGGGTGCATGGCAGTGCCAGCTTCCTTAAGGTCAGTGCCGGCTGTCTTGAAGGTATTCACATGGACATTTATCAAGAAATAAAATGTTAGTTTATATGAGAATAGTGTGTGATTTCAGGTAGTACCAGACAGATAGAAATATGGTTTCCTGGTTTCAAAAGGCAATTGAGAGCTCTGGGGTTGGTCTCAGTGTGGTAAGACCGTTTGTTTTGACAAAGAATAAGGTTTAATGTGAGGCTGGTCGGTGGCACTGTTCTGCTCTCTCTTGGGCAGCAGATCCCGTGGCCTTATTGAGCCCTGGGTGAATTCAGGGCCTGGAGGGAGCTCCAGCTGAGCTGTGCTGTTCGCTCTGGGACAAGGGAGGAGAACCCTCCTGGCCAGTGTCTGTAGCTGATGTCTTGTTCCTGTCCTGTGCTGTGCCTGCAGAGATCCGAACGCAGCTGGTGGAGCAGTTCAAATGCCTGGAGCAGCAGTCGGAGTCGCGGCTGCAGCTGCTGCAGGACCTGCAGGAGTTCTTCCGCAGGAAGGCCGAGATCGAGCTGGAGTACTCGCGCAGCCTGGAGAAGCTGGCCGAGCGCTTCTCCTCCAAGATCCGCAGCTCCAGGGAGCACCAGTTCAAGTGAGTGGCTGTTGCAGGGGCAGGGCTGCTGTGGGCACTGGGGGTGCTCTGTGGCATCGCGGTCCTAAAGCGGAGTGAAGTCACATCAGCCGGGACCTTGTCTGTCTCGTCCCTGTGGGGCTCACAGAAGGAACATTTGGACATTTGTCTGCCCAAGACTTCCACCACAGCATCACTGACCTGTGCTGCGTGAATTGCACTTCCTGAGCAATACAATAAAATAGGGACTGGGAAGGAGTCAAACCCCTTGATTTTTTGAAGGGTCATGAATTCCACTGATTTGATTGTGCAAATAGTGGTGGGCCTGGTCTATAGCCCTGGTTTTTGTGTGTAGCCCAGTCATCAGCTGTCCAGGTGCTGTGTGTTTCATGCAAGCTCGCTGGCAGGCTCAGGGTTGGAAGCAGTTTCTGGAAATGGAGTTTACTGCACTTTATTTGCAATAAAGTGTGTGCTTTTTCTGTGCTTAGCCGTATGGTGTTGGAGGGAGGCAGATCCTTAGTGGAAATATTGTGAAACAAAGCTTTGAAGTAGGAAATATGAACTGAGTCCTGGGATTGTGTGAGAATCAAACCAGTGATGCAATTGTGAAATCCATGAATATGTAAATATGTGTTTTCAAAAGCAGCTTCTTTTCAGTTTAACCACACTTGTGAGCTTGGCTAAACCAGAAAATATCTGAAAAAAATAGAAAGAAAAACAACCTTGACTCAGAATTTCATTTTGGAGGTGACTGCTCTGTGGTGGGGATACTGGCTTGTGCCATTCTGCTGGCTGGTGACCTCAAGGCCCTGTGGAGGCCGCTGCCCCTCGCACCTGGGGGCTGGTCCCTGCTCGCCGTGTGTGCCAGGCCAGAGGGGCCCGGCTGGGCTCTGTGGGGCCGCGCTTGGTGCTCGTGCTGGGCTTGGCAGCTGCTGTGCCTTGTTGTGTCCCCTGCCACAGCCGGCTCTCCTGGTGGTGTTGGGGGCGCGGGGTCTCACTGGGCAGCACGGGCAGTGCAGGAGCTGTGCCCGGCAGGGTGTGTGCCCTGTGCCCAGCATGAGCTGTGCCCGACAGGCTGTGTGCCCCGTGCCCAGCAGGATGTGTGCCCTGTGCCCAGCATGAGCTGTGCCCGGCAGGCTGTGTGCCCTGTGCCCAGCAGGCTGTGTGCCCTGTGCCCGGCAGGCTGTGTGCCCTGTGCCCAGCAGGCTGTGTGCTCAGCATGAGCTGTGCCCAGCAGGATGTAGGGACTATGCCCAGCAGGATGTGTGCCCTGTGCCCGACAGGCTGTGTGCCCCGTGCCCAGCAGGCTGTGTGCCCCGTGCCCAGCAGGATGTGTGCCCCGTGCCCAGCACAGTCTGTGCCCAGCAGGGTGTGTGCCCTGTGCCCGGCAGGCTGTGTGCCCCGTGCCCAGCAGAGCTGTGCCCGGCAGGCTGTGTGCCCCGTGCCCGGCAGGCTGTGTGCCCCGTGCCCAGCACAGTCTGTGCCCTGGGACCGTGTGGCAGCACTGGCAGTGTGGAGCCGGGTGCTGCTCCTGGCTGCTCTCCTTGCAGCACCTGAGCCCGAGCTCTCCACCTTTGCCTCCTGGGCCACAGTGTTTGTCCCCGTCTCTGTTTCTGCCAGCGGTGTCTGTGAAAGTCTCTCAGCTGGAACTGTGCCCTTTGTTCCAGATGAAACTCATGTCCTTCAGTTCAGTGGCCAAAGGCTGCAGCTGCTGTTCAGTGCCTTTCACAGAGCCTGGGCTTTGCCTGATCGCTGCCCTTCTCCTCACCAGCCCCAGGCTCTTCATAGTCTGTTTCTTCCTCTAACCCCTGGTGATTTTTTTCCTGTTTCAGCTGCAAGAGCAGTGATTTTTGCTGTTACATTGCTAAATCCTATTTATTCCATATTACTAAATCCCGTTTAATCTGTTTACTTGGTCTCTCTGGTGTGAGGCTTTACTGCTGTCTTATGCCAAGCTCTGCTGCTGATGAGTTGCTGTTCCGATCGTCTCTGTCCTTTTGGCATCTGGCTGTTGTGTGTTGCTTGTGTGGTGCTGGGTGCTGTGCTGTGCACCAAGGAATTGAAGGAGCTCTGGTTCAGAGGTGGGGCCCACAGAGGCTCAGGGGGTGTCTGGCCTCACCCATTAGCTCAGAGCAGTACTGGGACTTAGCATTGCTTGCAGTTCTAGAAGCTGCTGCTGTGCAGTGTCCACAGGTGACAAGTGGTTCTCCACGGTTCTAAAGGACTTGGGCACAAGTGCTGGTGTTGGTGGTGTTAATTGGGTCAGCTTGATTTCAGTGCTCTCCCCTGCTGAGTCCTCACTGTCCATTCCATGTCCATCGATTCCCTTGATACATTTCTGTCTTCCAGCCTGCTGTGTACCTGCCCCTAGCAGGCCCATCTGCAGCCCTTCCCCAGCTGCTCACGTGTGTCATTGTTGTGATGAGGCTGTGACTCTCGGCATTCCCTTTGTCCCCGGGCAGCCGTGTGCAGCGGGCTGTGCCCAGCCCTGCCTCTGGCCATCGTGGTGCCTGCAGGGCCAGGGCTCGTCCTGCTGTCTGCAGGCCGTTGTTCTGTCTGTGTGGGCATGCACAGGGCTCTGCAGGGTCCACGCTGTCCCCCGCAGCATACCTGGGTGTGTTCATGTTGTGCACAGACACTCTGAGGTAACGCTGGATGCAGAACCCTCTTGTGAGCACTTTTCAGTGCACTAAGGCCAGCACAGTGTACTGGGGGGCAAGGGGCCATTCTGCAGCAGTGACAGCTGTATTTGTACGGCGAGGGGAAAGAACGAGCAAAACTCTCTCCCTTTCCAGGGATGTCTCTTCTCGTGAGCCATCTGCCAGAGCACAGTTTGGGAAGGGGCTGGCTGGGGGCCTGGCGTGGCACAGGTGCTTGTGTGGCACTGGACATCCCTGTGTGGCAGGGCTGGTACAGCTGGAAGAGGAGATCATGCCCCAGATCTCAGTGGCTGTGTGCAGGGGAGGGAGGTGATGTGCCCACAGCGTTCATTTGAAAACGGGTGCCTTTTTGACGTGTTCACCTGGCATTTTTGATTTTACTTTTCCACGATGCTCTAGGAAAGATCAGCACCTGCTGTCCCCTGTGAACTGCTGGTACCTGGTTCTGACGCAGACGCGTCGGGAGAGCCGAGACCACGCCACGCTGAACGACATCTTCATGAACAATGTCATCGTCCGGCTGTCCCAGATCAGCGAGGATGTCATCAGGCTCTTCAAAAAGGTGACTGGGCAGCCTTGCTTCATGAGCCTCCATCCTGGTGTTTAGTCTAAAATAGAATTGTTATCAGTGTTGCAGAGCAAACCTTGCAAGGGACTATCGCTAAAGTCGTTCCAGGGAGTATTTATCCTGGAGTTTGAAGGAAACTGAGATCTAGACCTGTCACGTCTGGAGTGTGAGGTGTGACCTGGTGCTCACAGTGTCAGTGCCAGAGAAGGGAGAGGTGGAAACAGGCTGACTTCTTTCCAAGACTCTTTGGAGGGCTTCAGGGAGCAGGTCAGAGCAGGCGTGTTGGGTGGAACCTTGCTCAGGAGCAGGATGACAGCTATGGGGCAGTACAAGGAGTCACTGTGCTTCCTGGGGCAAGAGTCATGCCTCAGAAATTCAGTGGAGCTATTTCCAGGAGGCAGAGATTGTCATTAGCAGGGTGTAGGGCCTTCACTGGAAAAGGGCCTTAGCTGAAATTCTTGAAAAGCTGTTGAAGAGTAGAGAGGGGTTGTTTTCTGGATTAATGATTAGTTAAAAGGCAGGAAAAAAGGGAAGGAGAGTTCCAGTGCAGTTCACAATAAATTATTTGGAAAAAGCCTGAACAGTAAGATGACAAAATCTGCTGATGATACAGAATTATTAATGATAACCAAATTAAAAAGGAGCATCAGAGACTTCTGAGAATCACACAGTCAGGTGGACCAGAGCTGTTCATTGAAGGTGAGGAGTGTGGTAAGAGCACCAAGAGTCCCAGCAGCGGGTAGGCTCTGTGGCCTTGTTTTCATCAGGGGACTGTAGTGAGGGAGCAGGGTGAGCCACAGGGCACCTGCCTCTCCAGCAAGAGAAGGCTCATAATCAGGGCTTATCTTGAAATTTCAGCCTGACTGAAGAATAAATTTCATGTGATATTTTTATGGCCAGTTTCCTCTAGTTTATAGATCTGACCTAGAAATTAAACTGCAAGGTCAGGTTTGTGTTGGCTGATTTGATGTGAGATATCATCCCTTTTCCTGTTCTCCTGCCCTCCAGAAATGGAGATGCTTGGTAGATGTTGATTAGTCCAGTTCTGTCTCAAAGTGTTCCTCCCATTTGCATTTTGCTCTGAACTGGTTTTTGAGATTTATATTTAAACTGTGTTTCTGCTTTCCCTGTCCATGTCTGGGGATGATGTGTCTCGTTTGGAAACACAGGACAAATTCAGCCAGCTTGCAAACAAGGACGTGCATTGAGTGTTCCAAGTGTTCTGGTGTCCAGTCTGGCTTTGAGTGTGGTGGGTAAAGCCCTCCAAGGGGGGCCAGGCTGTGCAAGGCTGCTGGCAGATAACCTGGCTGCAGAAGGGTTAAAGCAGTTGTGGTTCATCTGCTGGGTGTGCTGGAGATTGCTCTTTGATGGTAAATTAGAGTAGCATTTTTTTCCAGAAATGTCACTTTTAATTCTTCCCATCTAGAGTTTATTAATGGCCTGTGACACGCTGCAGGGACATGGGGAGCCGGGAGGTTTTGTGTTTCCTGCACTCATTATGTAAATGTGAACAGTCCCTAGGAAGGGTGGGGAGGGCTCAGGGCTACAGGGTGAGCATAACCAAGGAGCAATTGCTCAGCACGTGGTAATCTGCCTGGAGAGATGTGGGTGCTGAGCTGCTCCACCCCAGTGCTCTCCTGTCACTGAACGGGCAGTTTGTCCCTCTCCATCCCAGTGTCCTGTCACTGAACAGGCAGTTTGTCCCTCTCCACCCAGTGCTCTCCTGTCACTGAACAGGCAGTTTGTCCCTCTCCACTCAGGTGTCCTGTCACTGAACGGGCAGTTTGTCCCTCTCCACCCAGTGTCCTCCTGTCACTGAACGGGCAGTTTGTCCCTCTCCACCCGGTGTCCTCCTGTCACTGAACGGGCAGTTTGTCCCTCTCCACCCAGTGTCCTGTCACTGAACAGGCAGTTTGTCCCTCTCCACCCAGTGCTCTCCTGTCACTGAACAGGCAGTTTGTCCCTCTCCACCCAGGTGTCCTGGCACACTCAAACCCAGGGTGAGGCACCCATTGCCAGGCCAGTGTTTGCTCCACTCTGACCTTCTGCTGTGCAGAGGGAAGGAAGTATGATGCTTCTTCCAGGTATGGGACACAGGAAATTACATGCTTGAGACAGAGCATTGCTATGTCCAAAATAAGGGTGCTGGCTTATCCCCCAGTATGGGATTTAATTATGTGCTGTGACAGTGAATTTAATTACAGCCCGTGCTGCTTTGTCCTGGATGGAGGTTGGATGAAGAAGCAGTGTCTGGATGGGAGCTCTTGTCTTTGTCTTGGATGTCCATTGCCAGTCATCCATGCTGCTGCTGCCCCAGACTTTGTCAGCATGGCAGGAATTTTAATAAATTGCTAACTTGAAGCCATTGCTGTCTCAGTGAGCAGCTGTGGGTTTTAGGAGGAATGCGAGGCCTAAAGGAAGCACCTAAATTGTAGTTCAGGTTTTGTGGATGGTCCCAGGAACTGGAATGATGTTTGGGTGGTGTCCCCTGTCAGTACATGAATATAATTTCTCCATTGGAGAAAGGGAAGGCAGCAGGCTTGGAGGAGAGGCAAGTCCTTCAGCTTGGAGGAGGCTGCAGCACCCTCACTCATGCTCGCTGCCCTCTTGGATGCTGGGAGCCTCCACTGATGCTGCAGCCCCTTTGCAGCAGGGGCCAGGTGTTGGGTTAGTGTCTGCAAGCAATTGGCTCTCTAACAGTGCTCCCCACCTGCTGTAGCTCATGGAGCAGCAACTGAGCCAGTTTGTGTTGCTCTATTTCAGAGTCTAAAATTGGGTTTGGAAATTACAGCTCTGTGGCCCTGCCCTGCATGCTACAGGAAATCCGGGGCAGAGGCAGAGCTGGAGCTCAGGCTGGCCACAGCTGCTGCCACCAGCCTGTCCTGTCCTGTGCTGTGCTGTCCTCCCCTTGGGAAGCCTTGGCTCGGGGCCTGACCCTGGCAGCAGGGATGGCTGCAGGGTGTGTGTGACCCTGCAGGCTGTGGGCTCCAGGGCCTGTTTGGAGACCCTGACTGCAATAACTCACATTAGAATCACAGGATGGTTTGGGTTGGAAAAGCTCTCTGGGACCATGGAGTCCAACCCTTCCCCCAGCACTGCCAAGGCCACCATGTCCCCAAGTGCCACATTCACACAGCCTTTAAATTCCTCCAGGAATGGAGAAAAAATTTTTTCCAAATATTTAACCTAAACTTCCCTGGTACAACTTGAGGCTGTTTTCTCTTGTCCTGTTCCCTGTCCCCTGGCCCCTACTTGGCTGCACCCCCCTGTCAAGGAGCTGAAGAGAGCGAGGAGGTCCCCAGACATCTTTGGGCTGTGTCTGGGCCGTGCTCGTCTGTCACAGCTCTGTTGTGAATTGAGCCCAGTGAGATGTTTGGGAGCAGTGATGACCATCAGTGTTGGTGGGCAGGGCACAGGGACTGGGCTCCAGCCCAGATGAGGGTTCCTGGTGGCCGTGGGCCTCCACTGAGGTCCAGCCTTGTGGTCACTGGCATCATACTGGCACCTCCCTGGTGCCCATGGGGTGGGAGCAGGGTGCTCAGTCAGCCTCTGAGGATGGGGCTGTCCCAGGTGCCCTGGCACCAACTCAGACACACCATGGTTACTGGGTGGGACTGTCACCCTCTAGACTCCTTGCTTCAGGCTTTGCTTGAAGTCTAACTTCTAATAATCTAGATTAAACTGTCAAAGTCTGTAGGTTGTCCCATTGACTGGAATTAGAGGACCTTTCTGTGCTGAGGGCTTCTCTCATCACCCAGCCTGGTGGAATGTTGTTTTCCCTGCCCACATGCACAAAACTTCCTGGAGTTATTTGAGGAAATCTGGGAGAAACTGCTCAGTGTTGTTTTGGTTTGGTTTAGGGGAGGGAGGAGGGGGTTGTCTATACTTAGTTTAAACACATCTTCAAGCTGTAATAAGTATTTCCTAGCCAGGAAGATTCCACGGAGAGATTTGTGGTGTCATTAGAGGCAGCAGGAGAGCAGTGTGAGCGCATCCCAGCTCCTCAGCTGCTGGAGCTGGTTTGATGTGCAGCCAAGCCCCAGTGCTGGGCAGCTCCCCGTGCTGTGGCCTCTCTGAAGGGCTGTGTCCATGCAGCTGCCTCATCCTGCCTGGCAAGGAAAGGGAAAACACAGCCTGATATTGGCATTTCAGCAGACAGGAGGATGCCAGGAGCTCCTCGCTGGCACTGAGTGTCTCCTCAGCTGGCTGAACTTTGGCTGCTGCTGTTGTGAAACTGGACACTTTATTATATAACTGTGGTGCAGCTATTTTGTAATGTCCCTTTTCATGCTTTGGTTCACTCGGGTCAGAATAGTGAAAATGAGCTACTGAGGAGGAGCTGGGGGCTGGGTCATGGCCAAGGGAATTGTGAACCTGGGATGCTGGTGCTGGGGAGCCCTGGTAGTCTTTGCTCTGAAGCACCAGCGTTGGCTGCAGTTGCAGGTCCAGCAGCAGATGTGTTTAATCACAGAGCAGCAGAGTTTTCAGATCAAGACAGATCGATGGGTGATGCTGTGGGGCTGGAGAATGCCAACCTAGGGCACACAAATGGCTGCTGGATGATGTACACCCTGCCAGTCTCAGCGTGGATCTGTGTCAGTCCCCAAACTGGGGGACAGTGATGTGTGTTATACCCACATGGGGAGTTGGCTGTGGGCTGGGAATGAATTTTACCAGTGGAAGGGCAAAGCAGTATTGCCTGTAATTTTAGATTCATCTGTTTTGCAGGGGAAATAGGTTAAATTATATGAAATTCCTCCTCATGGTCTCTGAAACCCAGTTTGGGTGATCCATGGGCAAACATCAACCTCAAATGAATACACAGCCACTCTGAAACTGCATGAGACTTTGCTGTGCCGTGCATTCATGTTTATGATTCCTCTGAAATGTATTTCGTTTTAGATCTGCATGTTTTGAGCATAACAGTGTCACCTCTCTTGTTTTTGTTTTGCAGAGCAAGGAGATTGGCCTCCAGATGCACGAGGAGCTCCTGAAAGTTACCAATGAGCTCTACACGGTGAGCACGGAGCCCATCCCACTGTTCCCCAGCCTGGGGAGGCTCTGCCCTGGCTGTCCTGCAGCGTGGCCCATTCCTTCCCTCTATCCTTTGGGAGATCCTCTCTCCTCACTGGGGGTGGCAGTGCCAGAGGCCGGGGCTGGGTCCTGGTGCCCAGCTGCTTCCCTGGAGCCTGGCGGGGCTGTGTGGGTGTGATCCACTCAGATCCCTGTGTCTGCAGTGCCCTCACCCCTGGGGCTCTTGGATCCACTCAGATCCCTGTGTCTGCAGTGCCCTCACCTGCTGGGGCTCGGGCTCCACGTCACCTTTTGGCCCTGCTCACACCCTGGGTTGGTGATTTCCAGGCACCAGTGGCTCTGAGCTGGCCTTGTTGTCTGTTGGACGCCTCCCTGCCCCTGTGAGCCCTGGGGGGATGCCTGAACTCCACCTTCTGCTGGGGAATGCAGAAAACTTTGGCTCATAGGGGAGCTTCTGCCCCAGGAGCACTTTGGCTGCAGAGCTGTCTGTGCCTCCCAGGGAGATCGTGTGCTGTTAGTCAGGACACGGCTCTTCAAGCAGGTTTTCATAGCAGAGTAGTAAAATCCTTTGTGTTGCTTCTGCCTCTTGCCCAGTAGCAAGTTTTTTTAAAAAAAATATTTTATTTGTGGTTTAGGAGCCACAAAACCATATTAAGTCTGCCTTTTGTTGGAAAATTGAGATAATATACTTGCTTTCTTTGGTAGTATCTGTAACTGGTACATAAATAATGCTGTAGTAGGTTTATTCCTAAACAATCATTCTATTTCATCTTTTTGAAAAACTGGCCTAAACAACAGAGCATGAATGATTGTATTTGAAATTTCTGCCATAAATCTCCTCTTAACAGGTTGGTTCCTGCACTGGCTGTTGAAGGATTTGATTGTTGTGAGACCTGCAGTGTGGGTGGACAGCAGATCAGATTAAAAAGCCTGTGTGAGATTTGGGAGTGCGTTGTTGATGGTTGAATGTCACAAGCTGTGGTAGGGGTGGTGACTAATTAGGATTAATTACAGCAGCAGCATGACAGATGCACAACAAGGAGAGGCTGGCAAGGGCTGGGCTGGGCTGGGCTGCATGGCTGTGGAGAGCCTGCTCTGAGCCCAGCCAGGGGACAGGGCCATCCCTGGGGACACGCTGGGGTCAGCACTGTGCTGAGCTCCCACTGCAGGCAGCGACCAGGGGGAGCACAGGGTGAGTCTGCTCGTCCTCACAGGAGCTGAGACTGCTGCCATTCGCTGCCCTGCTCCGTGTGCTGAGCAGAACGGGCTGGAATGGTGAAACAAACTGGTTTGAATGGGAAACGGGGGCAGCTGGAGGAGCTGTGTGTTTGCGCTCAGCCTTGCTGCTGCTGAGGTAACACACTGGTTGTGTCACGCAGGCAGGGGAGCAGGGAGGGGACGTGCTGCACAAGCACGGGGAAAGGGCTGTGGGGCACTCGGGGTCACCTCACGTGTGCTTGGTGCCAGCAGCTCCGGCTCAGAGCTCTGTTCCTGAGCCGGCAGGTGAGCAGACCCAGCTGTCCCCGCTCAGGGCTCTGGGGGTGCCTGGGGCCACCTTGGGGCCGAGCTGCTGCTGTGTGTGCTCTGTGCCCACGCTGGTGCCCGCGAGCAGCACGGGAGCTGTGCCTGCTGGCAAAGCCGCACACGGGGCAGGGGCCTGGCTCGCAGGGCACCAGGCTGCTTCTGTGGCAGAATTGTCACTTTGCTGTCACACAGGGAAGTTGATTTTCTTGCCTCTGGCCAGGCCTTTACCCACAGCTCATCCGTGCCCTGGCAAGGCTGCTTTTTAAGCCTCTCCAAGGGGAATTCTGTGCACTGGGTGGAAACTTCAATTTTTTACAGGCTTCTCAGGCATTCACTGTCTCAAACTTAAGCCAAAACAACCGCATTGATTTTAACTCAGTCTTGTTGCTGTTCTGATGCAAGTCACCCTGTGGAGTCTGGATGGAGAGAACCAAAGCCACACTGATTTTAATCAGAATGGAAGTGGATGACTTTCATTCTGAAGTGGAGATGCTTGTGAATGGTTTTGTGCAGAAATAGATCAGCTGTGAGTTGAAACCAGCTTTGTCCCTTTGGTTCCTCCTTATGGATTCCAGAGAGAGGTACCAGCTGGAGCTGGTAAAGGCAGAAGGCTGAGGGGGCCTGAGCTGTACCTGACACAGTCCCCCCATTTCTGCTCTGGCTCCTCTGCTGGGTCAGAACCTTGGGCATGAGCTGTTGAGGAGAACAAAGCCCTCATAGCTGGAGACTGCCAGCAGTGCCATTTATGGCCGGTATTTTGGCAACAGCCTTTATCCAGAACATGTAATTAATATGGAAAACACAACTCGTGTTGTTAAATAACTAATGAACATTGGAACATATTTTTCCTCCTTGGCTGCAGCTAATTAACTGATTTGCAGGAAGGATCCCCGGGACGCAGCTGTGGCAGTTTGTCTTTGTGTCACAGCACTGCAGGCCAGGGACAGCCTGATCTGATTGCAGGCACCGAGGTGGCACCAGGGAATTGCAGATCAGGGCTGATTGCTGCACTGCAGCCTGGCCCTGGCCAAAATCAAGGCAGATATAAACAGAAATATGCTCTGAATTTCCAAGAGCGAGCGGTGTGGCAGGGCAGCTGGTGCGGAGCACAGTGAGTCGTTTAAGGTGTCTGTTTTGGTTGGGTAACTGTCCCATAACCTTTAGATTTCACAAACCCTGGCAATTTGGAGCCCCGATACTCGTTGGGTTTCTCTGTCATGTTATGTCAGGGCCTCTGCTTGCTGCAGAAACCTTTCCTCTTACTGCCTGCAGCCCTGGTGTGCAGCACTTTGCTTTCCACTTCCCTCTGTGTGTTCACAAAAAGATGTAGGTGGTGAGGATGAGGAGGGCTCATCGAAACCCTCTGGTCTTTCTCTTTAAGAAAAGCCCAGGAATCATCTGGTTTATGTGTGTCCTGTGACATTCACTGCAGAAAAGGCAGTTTGAAATATGTGGCTGGAATCTGTGTTAAGAATCTTCAGGGTTTGGAAATGCAGCAGCTCAGGGCCAAGCAGGAGCCTTTGCTCACTGCCCCTTGCCTGTCCCTGTGCATTGGGGTGTCCCTGGCACTGGGGTGTCCCTGCAGCACCAGGTTTGTGTGCTCTGGAGGGCGTTGGGAGCCTGCTTTGGCTGAGGGCTGTGCTTGGCAGGAGGAGGGGTCCTGCAGCTCAGCCTGACTGCTCCAAGAAACACTCCTGCGTCCTGCTGGCAGCTGAGGAAAGCTGTGTTTGCTTCATTAAGCCGTGTGTAAAAATCCCCTGCCTTTGGGGGTTCCTGCTTGTTTTAACCCTTGGGCCTCAGGCAGCGTGTCCCAGTGTGTCCCAGCGTGTCCCAGCGTGTCCCAGCGTGTCCCAGCCTGTCCCAGTGTGTGCCAGTGTGTCCCAGCGTGTCCCAGCGTGTGCCAGCCCTGCTGAGGCTGATTGCAGTGAGCAGTCAGGCACTGTGTGCTGTGTCAAGGCAATGTGAGATAAACCACCCGCATCCCGAAGGGAGATGATAGAAGGGGACAGTGTGACTAAAGGCATAGAGACAGAGGAGCAGATGTGTCCCTCTTGCCAGCTCCATTAAAATGATCCAGTGTGCCCTTTGGGCTCTTGTTTCTGAAAGGGAAGGTTGTGCTGGAAGTTTTGCCTGTAGAGTGTTCCAGGATCAGCCATCCCTCCTGGATCAGGAGTGTGAAGGAGAAGGTGCTGCTGCACCTGTCCTGGCCCTGCCTGTGCCTGCTGCTGGCAGCAAGGGGAGGATGAGGTGGTGACAGGAGACAAGCCCCAATTCTGCCTGGGGATTGCAGCTCCTCCACTTCTGGGTGGTTCTGCTGTCTGGGTGGCACAGCAAGGGCTGTCTGGTGGCTTAGCAAGTCCAAGTGTAGGAACAGGGGTTAGGTCAAAAGGGAGTTCAGAGGGACTGTGGCCTCCCTCAGAGTCACTTGACCCTTATCCCAGCTGCAGAGCTCTGAGGTTATTCCTGATTTCCCTGTTGGCAGGCACACGGTGCTCTGCCTGCAGGTGTGTGCTGGATCGTGTGCCCCCAGTGGGAATGGGTGCCATCACAGCTCTGAGGCCAGCCTGGAGCCTCTAGAAGTGGGGCTGGGGCTGGGATTCATTCTGAAGCTTTCCTCCCCACTCTGTTCCTCAGTGCCCCCATGGCCCCTCTGCCCTGCCCAGGGCTGCTGGCCTGTCCTGCTCTGGGGCTGCAGGTGACCGTGGGAGGGGGCTCATGACCTCCTGTGTCTGCAGGTGATGAAGACCTACCACATGTACCACGCAGAGAGCATCAGCGCTGAGAGTAAGCTGAAGGAGGCAGAGAAGCAGGAGGAAAAGCAGTTCAACAAGTCGGGGGACATCAGTGTGAACCTGCTGCGACACGAGGACCGGCCGCAGCGGCGCAGCTCTGTCAAGAAGATTGAGAAGATGAAGGAGAAGGTGGGTGAGAGGGAAGGAAGAGGGAGCTGGGCTGGGGCTGGGGCTCTCTGCAGGCAGCAGGGGTTGGCTTCAGCCTTGTCCTTGTCTGTGAGGCCATTCCTGTATCTCTGGGAAGGGTTAGGAAGGCTGATGTGCTGCTGAGGGCAGCCCAAGGAGGCCGTCACAGGTGTCATCCCTGCTCCTGGCTGTGGAGGAGGGCAGGACCAGTTCTAGAGGAGGCGTGCCAGGGACAGGCCGTGCAGCCCTGGACGGGTGCTGGACCTGCACAGGAGCTACGTGGAGCCTCCTGGCTGTCTCTGTGCAGGGAGAGCTGAGACAGCAGCTGGGGGGCCCTGGGGGCGGTGGCTGCTGGAGCACAGCACAGGGAGAGGTGCTGGGAGCTGCTTCTCCAGCAGCAGCTCGGGGCCTGGCTGTGCCAGCTGGGAGCCCAGAGGCTGTGCTGAGGAGGGCAGTGCACCAGGGTACCACACTCAGCGTGGGGATGCACCCTGGGCTGGACAGCAGACCCTGCTCCGGGAGGCTGGGGTTTGTCTGGGATGTGTTCTTTAAAGATGGGCTTTCAAAAAAGAACAATAGCCTTGGGTTTGCTCAGGAACTGACTCCTGCTAGCAAAAAATGAGTTGGATCTATGAAATAACAGTGTTCTTCCTCTGTAGACTCTCTGGGAGTGGGAGTGCAGTATTTTGATGGATTTGCTAGGCAAAACCCTTTGTGCTGTTCTGGCCTCA
The DNA here is from genome assembly GCF_035770615.1 of Melospiza melodia melodia. NCBI lineage: Eukaryota > Metazoa > Chordata > Aves > Passeriformes > Passerellidae > Melospiza > Melospiza melodia. The sequence goes on along the minus strand of NC_086203.1, from coordinate 30,827,698 downwards.
GCAAATCCCTGTGACCTCAGGATCTCCACAAGTTTTTGTGTTAATTTTGGAGAAAAGGAGACAGTTTCTGCAGCCAGGACACCTTTGCTTGCTGGCTCACCCAGCCCTGGGACATTTCTAACAGTGAACTTCTCAGAAGGGTTAATCTTTTGATTCAGCCTTCAGAGCAGGAATCTGCCTGAGCAGATGTCCCAGATCTGGAGCACATCTGCTTTCCTACAGTTTTGAATTCTGGGTCCTGTTCTGAATTGTGCAGCTTGGGCCTCTGGGCCAGATTCCACTTTGATACAGCTGCACACATCTGGAGCAAGTCCAAACGTATGTCAGCATTTCTGGGGGGGAAATTTGGCCCTCTGGTTTTGACTGATGCCAAAATCCCCAGCAGCAGCTGTGCTCAGGGGCTCCAAGTACCTCTGAGCAGGATGCACTCATCGTGGCTGGCTGACAGTGCGAGGGGTGTTCAGATGGGATCTCCTCCACCCTGGCAAGGTCCCTGTTTTCATACCAGATACCAAGTTTTAGTAATTACCTCGTCACACCCAGGCTGCAGGGTGCTGTGGGGGTCTGTGGCAGGAGAAACTGTGCCAATACCACCCTGTTTGTGCTCTGACACCGCATTCTGCTTTTTCAGAGACAAGCCAAGTATTCTGAGAACAAGCTGAAGTGTACAAAAGCCAGGAACGACTACCTGCTGAACCTGGCAGCCACCAACGCGGCCGTCAGCAAGTACTACATCCACGACGTGTCTGACCTCATCGATGTGAGTGCCTCCCTGGGCCCAGCCTGCTGGGCTCCTGACTGCAGCCTGTGCTGCTGAGGGGCTGTCTCGGGGGCCTTAGGGGGTTCTTAACTGGGGCTGAAGGTGTCCTGTCAATTGGGTTTGCCTTGGGCGAGCCACGGGAGACTGAGGTTTCTGCTTGGCCCATTGCTTACTCTGTGTTTGAGACAGAAATGCTCCCCAAGGTCAGGCACAGCCTTGGCTTTGGTGCTGAACCAGAGGGGTTTTTCTCTGCTACTTGGTGACTTTGGTGGGGATTCAGCACACGTGGCAGCGCTGTCCTGGCCGGTGGCAGCGCTGCCCTGGCTGGGGGAGGCACCTTGGGGCTTTGTCCCGGTGCTCCTGGCAGGGAACAGCCTCAGGGCAGGAAATGCTGGAGGCAGCTTGGTGGCAGTGGCAGGAGCTGAGCTCTGGTGACTCCTACAAACAGCTTTGAGATGATTCAGAGAAGGGAGTTACCCAGAGAAGGGATTTCTGCTTCTTCCTTTATCGGGCATCCCACAGCGTGTAGATTGCACTGTGCAGTTTCTTCCTGCTGGAGTTGCCTCAGTGAGTGCATAAATAGCTGAGCTTGAAGCACTGAGTTACCATCATTACCTAATGTACAATTTAAAAGCTGCTTGAGTGTTTACCTCCTTTCCTAACCCATTAGCATGTAGTTACACTTCTGAGAATTAAAGTAAGTGTGATGCAAATCCCCAATGACTTCAAGATTTTCATATATGATAAAATACTCTTCATTATGTTTTGTTCTCTTTATTATTGAAGATGTGTTAGAAAACAAGTAAGTTGATCTTGGAGACATTTGAATGGCAGGGTATGAGAACACCTCGATTTATCTGCAGGCTTTCTGCTTTTGCCATGCATATTCTTTCTTCTGTTAAATTATTTTTTAAGCAAGAATGACTTTGTTTTGTGGAGATTTTTGAACTTTGATTTTCTGGAGTTTTGCTGAGATCCATTTTAATTCTGTCTGTTTATATTATTCTTCCCAACTTTTATTTCCTCACTGACACTTCCTCTGGAGTCAGCAGATGGCATTTCTCCCACATTCCAGAAATCCCTTCAGGGACTTCAGCTAAAGCATCTTTAACATGGAGCAATGAAATTTCCCCAATTACAAAGTCTGTTCATCAAAGAAACAAAATACTGGATGCATGAGCTGAGCTCGGGGCACACTCTGGGCCGGGCTGGGCACTCTCTGGGCCGGGCTGGGCACTCTCTGAGCCTGGGGCAGCTCTGAGCCGGGCTGGGCACACTCTGAGCCTGCCTGACCACACTCTTGTGGCTCCTGGCAGCTCCTCCACCATGGAATGGTGAGGGATGCTCCAGGCTGGCTCTCTGGGATGGGGAGAGGCGACAGGGCTCGCACACCCTCTATCTCCAGTACAAATTGCCACGTGCAGCTGCTGATTTCACACAAATGCGAACCGTCAGGACGCTGCAGAGCCAATTTACCGACGTTTCCCCCAAATCCCAGCTGCCTCAGTGTCATCTCTGGGCACAGCCTTGCCGTCACTGGGTGTCCCTGCAGAGCAGCGGCCGGTGACAAAGCCGTGCTCCGCTCTCCAGCTCTGGCGAGGCCGAGGCCCCAGCTGCTCCACGAGGGAGGGAAGCCTCCCAGGGCTGCCGCTTAATGAGAACTGTGAAGCCCATCAGAGGAGCCGTGAAGGGGCGCGGAGCCGTCTGCCCCTCTGTCTCCAGTGGCCTTGTTCTTTTGTCCTAGAAAGGAAGGGAAGAATATAGAGATAGATCAAATTAGCCTTGGACTGTCAGTGCACCACGGGGCCTCCCCCTCGGATGACACGTGCGTCTGTTTAAGCGCCTGGGCTTGTCTCATTACTGTCATTAACTGTGTGACCAAGTTAATCTTTTTGGCCATGTATGTGAAGAGGAGATAAAGCTCCTTATCCATCCCTCTGGAGTTCTCTGGGAAATGGCTGCAAGATAGTTTGAAGTGGTCACATGAAAGATATCACTGGATTCAGGAGAGAAAATGGAACAGGCAGTTTGCATACAAACTGATCTGCCAAAACGTGTGCAGCCTCCTCGGAGTCCTTCTGGAGCAGTAGCCCACCTCCCTATGGATTAGTGATTGCTGTATCTGAGAGAAGCCAGGAAAGGAGGGGAACTCTGAGGAAATTCAGTGTTACATGGAACTGTGGAATTGCTTGGTCCCTGGCAAAATCAGCTGAGTCAAGTTAGGGAACAGAAACAGCAGCTGAAATAGTTATGCCAGATATCCTCAGTTGGCTTTACTGGCCTGGTTGAGCGGGGCTTGGAGCAACCTGGGCTGCTGGAAGGTGTCGCTGTTCGTGGCAGGGTGGTTGAAATTGGATAATCTTTAAGGTCTCTCCCAGCATAAACTACCTGGGCTTCTGTGATTTACTTGCCACACAGCACAGCTCTGGATTTTGCAGCAATGTCAAGAGAGTAGAGGCCAGAAATTAAAAGAAGAATATAATTATTATGTATTATGCGTATAATTAAAAATAGTGCAGAATATTTTTTATAAACAAATAAGGAAAAAATGCAGAGCAGAGGGAACAGAGCAGAGCAAATGAGTTGGGCTCTTTGTTTGCAGCAGTGCTGGTCCTGTGGAGGCAGGGGCGTCACTGCTCTGCCTGGATGATAAGGGGCGGCTTGCAGGGCACCCAGGTGCTACTCAGGTGTCACTCTGGGGTTCCACTTGCTCAGGTCAAGGCGTGGGGCTGGCTGAGCTCTGTCATGTGCAGGTTCAGCCTCCCAGATAGCAGAGGGGCTCTGTAGCTGGAGCCACAGAGCACTGTGTGCCTTTCCTTCTCCCGCAGCCCAGGAGTGCCCCCCGTGCAGTTCTGGGGTGGGCAGGGGCAGGCACACAGGTATTAGGCTGCTCCCATGGTGTTTTGGCCACACGTGCTTGCTTGAGCTGCAGGAGCCGGTTGTTTCTCAGGCTGAACACTGGGATATTTCCAGCCCTTGCAGGGTGTTACCAGCCGTGATGAATTAATGCTTGGGGAGCTCTGAGCTTGGCAGATGAAAGGCGCTGCGGAAGGGCTGGGATTATTATTTGTGGTTCTAATTTATTTGCCATCAAAGGGATGAGAGGGGTGAGAAAATGCCATTTGTTCTGGGCCTGGGAGCATCGGTTTGAAGTCTTTTTTTTCTTCCTTTTTCTTCTCCCCTCCCCATTGTTGTTCCTCTGGGAATTGCGTGGAAATCCCTGCTCCGTCTTTTCTTCTCTGGGCACCCGTGTGTGAAGCAGCCGTGCCCATCACCAGGGCTTCAAGGGCTGCGGTGTGTGCAGGAGGTGCCGCGCTGCTTTTCAGGAGCAGCTGATTTCTGGGCACTGCCAACCACCGCCGGCTTCAGTGCGAGCCCAGCAGCAAAAAAGGGGAAACATTTCACGTGGAACTTTGTCCTGAAAGCAGCTGGCAATGCCCTGAGCCCCTCTGCTTGTGTTCTGTGCCGTGCAGCGCTTTGCCTTGTAGTGGCTCGGGTTTGTGTGCTTTGGGAATTCCCACCCTTGAGCGGTGGCACATATTTCCTCCTGGTGCTGTTTCTCGTAGCCCATATCTGTGATTTCAGGGCTGGGAGGTGCTGGGGAGCGCACAGTCCGTTCCCAGGGCACGGGGCTGTGCTCAGCTGGGCAGGGCAGCAGTGCTGGTCCTCCCCCAGTGCTGGCACGGGGCCCTGGCCCTGGTCCCTGCCCCGGCTCTGTGCGGCCCCTCGGCCGCATTGTTCCAGCTCTGGGGATTCTGTACAAACAACCTGCAGTGCTCCCATGGGTGCTCATGCTGGAACTGTCTCATGGGAGAGACTTGCAGCACAGACTGAGGATTTGCCCCGAGCAGCAAATGGAAATTCACCCCTTATCTTTTTTGTGTTGCTTGTTGATTTTTTTAAGGTCTGTGCCAGTCCATGACTGCCCATACTCTCAATTAATGTGATTAGAGGCTAAACAGAAGCAGGATAAATGGGGAGCTGTGACAATTTGATAGTTTTTACAAAATTGCTCATTATTGCACATGGGTTTTCATAGGTTTTAAAGACTAGGAGGGACAGTGGGGCTGGGAATTGATGCAGTGTAGCTTTGCTGCTGCTGGTTTTAGCAGAGGCTGAAGCCAGCACAGCCCTGCCATGATATGATCTGAGCCGAGCGGTGTCACCTCACATTGGCACCAAGCATGAGATGGCTTCTTGGGTCAGAGCTGCTTGTGGCACCAGCTGAGATTTTGGGCTTCACTTCGAGTTTATCAATATGAATTTCAGGAAGTATTTCTTCACAGAAGGGGTTGTCAGACACTGGAACGGGCTGCCCAGGGAAGTGGTGATTTCCATCCCTGGAGGTGTTCAAGGAATAGCTGGACGTGGCATTCAGTGCTCGGGGCTGGGTGACAAGGTGGGGATTGGTCACAGGTAGGACTGGCTCAGCTCTGATGGAGCTTTCAGGGCAGCAAATCCCTGTGTTGGTATGACACTTGATATGCCAAATTCAATTATAGTGGGGACAATGTTTAAAGCCAGTTTTTTAAAGTACAGTATTTTGGCAGCAGTTAACTCCAAGATTTATCATTTTCCCCAAGACAGACATGAGAGTGATCAGCAGCATGAGGAGCTGCTCCATGGTGGGAGGCAGGCAGCTGCCCAGGGACAGAGCAGGATGTGCACACACCACAGGGCATGGTGTATGCAGGATGGCACACACCACGCCTTGCTTCAGCTTCCATCTGTGTCTGAGAGCCTTGCAAAATGCATTGGGAGTTCGTGTGAGCAGAGCCTCCTTTGTGTTTGCCAGTGCTGCGACCTGGGCTTCCACGCCAGCCTCGCTCGCACCTTCAGGACATACCTGTCGGCAGAGTACAACCTGGAGACGTCGCGGCACGAGGGCCTGGACGTCATCGAGAACGCCGTGGACAACCTGGACGCGCGGAGCGACAAGCACACCATCATGGACATGTGCAACCAGGTCTTCTGCCCGCCGCTCAAGTTCGAGTTCCAGCCCCACATGGGGGATGAGGTAACGCGCTCACCCGTGGGGCTGCACGGGCCTGGCCCTGCTCTAAACCGTCCCTGTGAAACTGTCCCCGACTCCTCACCCCTCTCTGCTGCCTTCACACGCTGCTGTTCATGTGTCCCTTCCTAATGAGACTCTGGGCTCGTTAGGGCTCCTCCTTTCAGGCTGCCTCTTGCTCCATGTCTGTCCCAATTAGGGAGCCCGTGGTTTGGCTCTCTCTGCCCCACAGATCTGCATAGGGGAGCTGTGATTAACCTGCTCTAATTGGGAGAGGCAGAAACACTCGGTGCTGGCCTGGGCCCAGGGCACTGCTCATGGGACACATGGCAACACAGCCTCCCTGGAGGCTGCCAGGAGCTTGTGGGGGCTGGAGGGAATGGTGGGGTATGGCAGTGCGTGTCTGCTCCGTGCATGACCCTGGAATGTCTCCTGTCTCAGGTGTGCCAGGTGAGCGCCCAGCAGCCTGTGCAGACCGAGCTGCTGATGCGGTACCACCAGCTGCAGTCTCGGCTGGCCACCCTCAAGATAGAGAATGAAGAGGTAAGAGCTGGGCTCTGTGGCAGCCCTGCTGAGCCTTTCTTCCTCTGGAACTTTCCTGGTGTGCTCAGGTGTGGAGCCCCTCCTATGGCAGAGCTGGAAGTGCCCACAGGCTGCAGCCAGTGCTAGCCCAGGGCTCAGCGGCTGCCTGTTGAGGGGTTGTTTTGGCTCAGGATGTGTCCTTTTCCCAGTCTGCCTCAAGCCCACGCTGTCCTGTTTCCGATAGGTACGGAAAACGCTGGATGCCACGATGCAGACCTTGCAGGACATGCTGACAGTGGAAGATTTTGATGTTTCAGATGCCTTCCAGCACAGCCGCTCCACTGAGTCGGTCAAATCAGCTGCATCAGAGACCTACATGAGCAAAATCAACATTGCCAAGAGGAGAGCCAACCAGCAGGAGACTGAAATGTTCTATTTCACTGTGAGTCTCAGCTCAGGCATACAGAACACGAAGCATTAATTGCCAGGGCTGAGGCCCAGTTAAGTGCTCATTAGTGAAGAGCAAGAACCAATTCAGTCTCTTTAAGTACTTGTCTTCTGTCAGATTTGGGTCTGGAATGCATTTCAGTGGCAGGGCACTACACAGGGACTGACAATCCAGTGCCTGCCTTGTTTTTTCTCTTTGAAGGAACAACTGGAACAGCTAGATGAGATTCAGAACTTACTCAGTGGAGCAGGAGAGGCTCAGAGCAGGGTGCAGACTCCAGATGGCCTCACCATGGCCACCATCCAGGGTCTCTTCAGGGAGGCCTTCAGGACTGTGAACTATGAGCCAAGTCTTCCTCTCTGGCCTTTACAGCTTAAGTTTGCCCTTGGCCCAGGGATGAGCTGAAGCCATGACATGCCAAGGAAGGCACAAAAGCAGGGCTGTGGTGTGTGTGCCTGCCCTGCAGCTCTCATGCTGCACTCCCAGGCAGGGCCCAGGTCTCTGTTCTGGTACCTGAAATACAGGCAGCAGCCATGGGTTCACCAGAAGTCTCCCTCATTTCAGTGTGGGCCATAGCCTGTGGTTAACAGCATCTTGTGATGTGCTACATATGCATAGAAGAGCTTCTGCTTTCTCTTGGTAATATTATTGTAAATTCGGGGGGAAATTGCAATTTTCATTTGGAATTGTGCTGGGGATTACTTTAATGTTTTTTGCGGAGATTTGATCTTTCCCATTCTCCATGTTCCGTTTTCCATCTCTTGTCTCGCTCTGTGCTCTCAGCTGTGTAGTGCCTTGCTCTGGAGCGTTCTGGGTGTCTGACAGCCTTGCTGGGGGATGGCAGTGCTCGTGCACAGTGTCACCAGCTGCACGGGGCACCTGGCAGGCCCTGCCTGCGAGGGCTCAGCACTGGGAGTTCTTGCTTGCCTTTGTTGGTTTGCACAGAGGCGAAGCCTTGGCAGTGCAGGGAAAGCTGCTTTGATTTCCTAGGCTGTTCCCAGAGGCCTGACAAAAGAAAGCCAGCTTTGAACTCTTTGTCCCTCCCTGCGTTCCCAGGCAGGAGGGGCAGCTCCAAGGAGACCAGGCTCATAAGAGACCATCAGGGCAGGGGCTGGAGCAGGGAGAAGTGATCAGACCCTGCTGAGCCCTGCAGCACAGCTGGTGCAGCCTCCTGAGCCCCCGGGCTGCAGTGAGCATCCATTAGGGGCTGTGTGCTTAACCCACCCCTTTGTTCTTTAATTCCAGAAATTTAAGGAGTATCTGAATGGCAGTAACCTCATCACGAAGCTCCAGGCTAAGCACGACCTGCTGAAGCAAACTCTGGGAGAAGGTGAGTTGGGGTCAGGTCCAGGGAGGATCCTCCCATCACCCGAGAGGGTCAAACCATGTGTCACCTGCCAGCCTCCCCTGTGTGTGTTCTCCTGAGTGACCGAGGGTTCCGTGCCTGGCTGCTGCTGCTCAGCCCAGCCAGTGACACACAAAACCATGATTTCCTTGGATCTCTCCTCCCACTTTTCTTTGGAAGTGCACATGGGGAATCTCTTTGAATCTGAAACTGTGTGCTGAAGTGCTGGGTTACTTCTCCAGCAGCAGAGATGGCCACTCACTCCCACCCTCTGCCTCTTTCCTTCCTCTCCCTCTTCTCCCCGAGAAGATTCTAATCTTCTCCCTCCAGGTTTCTGATCTGTCTTTAAATGGAGGGGGCACAGGTGGGCATCTCTCCTCCCCAGATGCAGCTTCTCTCTGCTGGAAGCCATTCCTTGCGGGTAGGAGCCAGCAGTGAGGGTGCAGCTGGGCTCGGCAGTCCTTTGCTGGTGGCTGATGTGGAGGCATGATGGGAACTTGTGTTTCTTACAGGTGAAAGAGCTGAGTGTGGAACAACCAGGTGAGCACTTTCTTGCCCTTCTTGCTCCTGGGGAGGGCTGGCTCTGGCAGGAGGGGGCTGTGGGAAGGGGGGCTTGCTTTGCTGCTGGTGCAGCTTGGTGGGGTTCAGCCCCTGTGCTGGCAGTCCCTGTGCCCCACAGCCTGCTTCCCAGCTGCATGGCCCGGGCTGCTGGGCTCAGGGGGATGGAGGCAGCCCTTGGTTCTGCTGCAGTCTGGTTGCTGGCTGGCTGGCTGGCTCTCATGTGCCTGGATGTGCTTTGTCAGCACAGTGCAATGCCCTGGAGCGTAGCTGAGGTGGGGTTGTGTTCAGGCAGGGTGACACCAAGGTGTCCACTCACTCACTCCCTGCCATCCCTCTTCTTTTGAGGACTTTAATACCTCCCTGAAATCCTCTCCCAGCTCTGGCTGCTTTACCTATGAGTGCAGAGCATGCCTGTATCACAGATTTCATCCCTCTACTGCAGGAGATAGGGCTGGCACAGATGTGACAGAGAGGAGGCTTTGATCCGTGTCCAGTCCATGGAGCATCTCCGCAGAGCTCCAGTGTTTTGCTAGGAGTGTGCTGGGGCTCTGACAGCGAGACACAGGCCAGCAAAGCCTCCAAACAGCTCCCTAGAACATGCTCTCTGTGTGTCAGCTTGTTCCAACCTTGTTTGTGTTTAATAGCCCCAAAAGCTGCGTTCCCTGTTAGAAGTGGAGAAGCAGATGGTGCAGCCTGGGCTGCCTTGCCAGGCAGGAAGGAGGCTCCTTGTGCTGCCAGCACCAGGGCTGGGCACCCAGCGGGGCACCGAGGTGCTGTCAGGACAGAGAGGCAGCCTCAGAGAGCAGGGCTGTGCAGTGTGGCACCCTGAGGGGCTGGGATGGCCCTGCTCCCCGTGCCCCATGCCCTGGGGGTGTGCAGGGCCCTGGCTGGGGCTGCAGGCACGGTCCCTGCAGTGTGTGGGGCAGGGCTGCTCCCAACGGGCAGCATCACCTCTGCTCCCCAGTTACCCCTCAGAGGAGTGGCTGGAACCTGTACGAGTGTACAGTCACGCTGCTTGATTAGAGGCATCTGAGTAAGGAACCAGCAGGCCCCCGCTGTCCCCTTTGCACCGAGCTCTGTGTGGTGTCCATGTCTGTTCCATGAGATCTCCTGCATGAAGGCTTCCAGCACCAGTTTTGTGTGTGTCTGCAGTCGTGTTCTCTCCCCTGCAGACATCAGTACAGCCTGGGCCAGAGGGCAGGGCAGAAATCTCTTTGGGATTTTGTGGTGTTTTTCTCATCCCCATCCCTGGGATTCCAAGCAGAAGTTAGATACAGCACTGTGGAGGTGTTCCCACTGTCCTCATTCTGGCCTCTTCCTGTGAGCAGAGTGCAATCTGTTTAGGAACAGGAATACCCCAGTGTTTTCTGGGGTAGCTGTGGATATATTATTTATTTTGGATCCATCTCCTCAGCTCTTGGTGCCTGTTCAGGCTGAGGGCGTGCTGAGCTGGCAGTGGTGGGAGGCAGGTGTTAAATCCAGCTGGCCACCAGTGCTGTTGGTTTCCTGCTGGAGTGGTGTCCATGTGGGTCACACCAGTGTCAGTGGCTGCAGGGTGTGTGGAGCTACACATCAAATCCTCACAGAGGGACTCTTCTGTTTGATTTCTTATTCTCAGTTATAACCTGTGAGATCTCACCCTGTCTTTGCGTTTATGTTGGCGTTTTGTTGATTTATTTTGTTCCATTTTCTCCCAGGCCCCCCTGTCTTCCCCCTAAGCCACAGAAAATGAGGAGACCTAGGCCTCTCTCAGTGTATAATCATAAACTCTTTAACGGCAATATGGAAACATTCATTAAGGTACTTGCTGGCTTGCAGTAGGAGTGTCTGTGAACGCTGGGAATGGAATGGTGGCTTTCCTGTCCTGGCTGCTTGCCATCCTCAGGGGTCCCTCTGGCCCATCTGCACCCAGCTGGCGTGGCCAGCACAGCTTTGCCTCGGTGGTGATTTCTCTCCATAGCTCTCCTGGTGCATCCCTGGTGTTCCTGTCCCATCAGCTGTGTGCTCCAGACCCCACCCATGGCTGCTGGCCAGGTGCACTATGAGGCAGTGCTGGCTGAGTGTCCTCATTGTCCTGCTGCTTCTACCCATCCTGGGAGGAAAGGTTGCACAAGCTCAGCCCAGCCCTCAAAAGAGCAGCAGGCACAGCCCCTTCCTCTTTTGGGTGGTCATCCATCCTTGTGGCTGAGGAGGAAGATAAATGACGCCAGAAGTGTTTGCAGCTTTCAAGCACTGTCAGCCTGGGGTCGAAATCCTGTTGTAGGGGTGTCCGTGTGGGAGGGCAGACAGGTGACCCTCAGCCTCACACACAAAGGCATCAGTAGCAGCCAGCCCAGCTGGCTCATCCCCTGCCAGCTGCTGACAGTGGTGTCCTGTAAGCCTGCTCTGGAGAAAGCTTCAGGGAAAACACTTTGGGAAGCTGTAAAGACAAACTGTTGGATTAGGTGACTAATAGGCATCATCTGGCTGGGGTTTATTGCCTCAAGCTCAGCCCTAAGCCTGAGGGCAGTGTCTGCTGTAGACAGCACCAGCACGGGGAGTACTGGTCCCGCTGGCAAAGCCTGTAATCCCGTTAGGATTTGTGATTACTCCTGACTTAAACTGCTTTTTAAAAAAGTAATGCTCATTAAATCCCGGCCTGTTCAGCGCTGAGAAGGAGGAATTACCTGCTCTAGAAATCCATCTGAGCAGGAGTGTCCCGTGCTAGCAGAGACCCTCTGGGGGATGGCTGCCTGTGGGGTGTACAGCCTCACAGGCAGCTGGGCCACGGGCAGCTGCCCAGATGTCCCCTGGCCACCAGTGCCCCCATGGCTGCCCAGTGCCCCAGGCAAGAGCTGTCCCTGTCCTCGGGCTCCTGGGATGGCCACAGGTTCAGGCAGGGAGGAAATCCCAGAGGCTGGCCCTGCAGGTCACTGAGGCTGGGGTGCAGTGTGCCAAAGGGGTTTGGGAGGGAGGGTGCACATCCCAAAGGCCTGTGTTGGCCCTTGCTAAGCTGCCATTGCATTTGAGCATTCACGGCCTCTGAAGGAGATGCTTACCTCTAACTGAACTTATCCCTGCTTAATCTGTTCTCTTTTTCCCACTCTGCTGCTTTTGTTGTGCTCAGAGGAAGGAGGAATGCACGAACGAGGAATCAGGTACTTACTGGAGACCCCAGATTCCCATCTGCAAGACAGAGGAATTGCCCAGAGATGCCACTGTGCTCTGCTGGAAAAACCCTGAGAGAAATGTGTCCCCTTGGGCTGTCGGACATGGCCCACAGTCCCCTTGAGCTTCTGCCACAGGGGGCCTGGGGAGAAGCCAGAATTCACCACTGGTTCAGACTCAGGCACTTGGCTCCATACCCAGTGGTGTTTGTTGGGTTTTTTAGAACCTGCTGACAATGGCTCTTTCCTTTGGTGGAAATATTGTTGTAAGATGTGTTATGGGAAGTTTATTCCATCAGCCAGGTATAGCACAAGTTTTATTTCAGCTCAGCATTCCACCTTTGGGGTGGAATAGCTGTGATCCCTCGTGGCAGTCTCCTGTCTGAGCCAGACAGGGAGCAGCAATGTTTCACACACCTTAGTGACAGCTTTCCTGGGCATTTTTGGCTGTACATGGTATCATCAGCACTCTTTGATGGCTCCATGTTTGTAACACCTCCTTTCCTGCCTGTCCTCTTACTAAACTCCACAGCTTTAATTTTCAAATCTCTGGTCTTGCAATCTTTAATGCATTTCCCATGCTTTGTTAGCAGTAAACCAGTAATTTTTCTCTTTTCCTTTCCTTTCCTGAAGGATTCAGGACAGGCCATTCCACTTGTTGTAGAAAGTTGCATCCGCTACATCAATCTGTATGGTAAGTTGGCTCAGCACAGCCCCAGCAACCTGCCAAGGAGAAAGTGCTGGAGTGAGCAGGGGGAGCCAGCAGGGGCTGCCTGCACTCTGTTCTCCATGGCTCAGCTTAGACTCGCATGGCATTGGCTGACTGGCCACTAGTGAGGTTTTCCTAGCCCTCACCCTTTCAGCACCTTGATCTGGGGGCCGTGGTTGCAGAATATGAGCAGAAGTGGGGATGCAGGCTGTCCCTGCTCGGTCCAAGCCTGTCTGGTGCATGGGTTCCTGGGTTCTGCTGGTTTGACCTGCAGGTATTGCCCAGCAGTTCCAGAAATCTCTCCTAAAGCATTGTTCTCTTCCAGGCCTCCAGCAACAGGGCATCTTCAGAGTCCCTGGCTCCCAGGTGGAAGTCAACGACATCAAGAACTCGTTTGAGAGAGGTGTGTAGCTGGGGTGTGCAGGTACAGCAGGATGCCCTGCCTGAGCAGGGTCCTTGTGGGAGGTGATGGGTGCATTAGCCAGGGTGTAAATCCTGTGTTAAAGCCCATTGTGCTATGAGACACGAGCAGGTTTTATCCCTTCTGGGTTTCCCAATATTGTGTCTCTGGCAGTAGTGAAGAGTTACCCAGGGAAGGAGTAAGAGAAGTAGGGGTATGTGTAGAGGACTTTTCCACAGTCATTAAAAAAAACAAGAGCCATAAAGAGAGTTTGCTGGGGACCCTTGTTCATCCTTCCTGCAGCAGTTTGCCAAGGGACGTGCAGCATTCCCTGTCCCTGGTGCCAGTGCTGGCTGTGGAGGTGCCAGTGAATCTGCTGAGAAAATTCTCTCAGTGAGAAAGGGAAAGCAGTCCTGCTGTCCTGAGTGGAGGGGAGCTGTGACAGGGACAGTCCTGCTGGGAATAGTGGCCCTTAATCCTTGAGCAGCATGGTAAGGATCAGGATGAAGGTGGATGGGCCAGTGGATAAGGCAGTGTTAGGATTGTCAAAGGCTGGAGGATTTGCACATCCAGTTTAGGATGAATTAGTATCCAAATCTCGGGGGTACTGAAAGCCTTTCACAGATTTAAGTCAGTACAAAGCTCTCCAGGGCCGTTGGGTCCATTCCAGAGGTGTAATTGTATCCCCCAGCCAAGCCTGTCCTCTCAGCCTCTCACTCTGTGTCGTTCAGACCTCCTCAGCTTTCTGGGCTGGTGCTGTAAATGGAAGGAATGCACTGAGCTGGAAACAGTGAAGGAGAAACAGCCAATATCATCCTTGTCCTCGGGAAAGGTTTGAAATTCCCCAGTAAAACTGGTTTTCAGGAAAAATCAGCATTGCCATTGCACATGAGGAGGGTTTCTAACACTGGGAAATTTGGGTGTTCCACTAAATGAGGAAAACCACTTGTGCTAGACCAGCTTGATGGGGATGCTGGATATATAAAACCTTTTCTGTGGGCAGGTGAAGACCCCCTCGCTGATGACCAGAACGAACGAGACATTAACTCAGTGGCTGGAGTCTTGAAGCTGTATTTCCGAGGACTGGAAAACCCCCTCTTTCCTAAGGAAAGGTTTCAAGATTTGATATCTACTATAAGTAAGTACATGTGACAGCTCTTTGTGGAGAGCTGGCTGGGACAAGAGAAGCACTAAATGGGTGTCCCAGCCTAAGCAGGGTGAAGAACTTTTACTTTTGCTCTTGCAGGGCTGGGGGTTTATGTGGAAACTCCTCAAAGGCACAAGGGCAATAGAAAGGTCAAAAGGCACTTTGCAGAGTCCACATGGGACTGTCCTTGTGTGTGCAAGGGTGATTGGTACCCTGTTAATTCCATATGCCCAATTGAAACATTTTGCTCTGGGAGAAAGGCAAGTGTTTTGAGAGCTTGTTTCTCTGGGTGTCAGAAAAGATATCTATTGGCATAGGGTTTTATCAGTTTGTATTTAGTTGGTTTTTTTTAAGAAATAACCTCTTTTGTAAAACCAGACTGAAGAAGTAGAGAACCCAGCAGGCAATAATGGGATAAATCAAATGGAAAAAATCCCCACGTGAAATACTACAAAGCTTTCCATATACTGGTATACTGAGGGCAGATTTTGCTCAGAATTTTGATTAAATGGCAGCCTAGCTACATGTTGTCAGTGAACTTTATTGTGATTAGAAAATGGCGTAGTTTGAGCCAGAACAAGCGCTTCTGTGTGATCTGCCTGCTCCAAAAAAGCTCTGGTGCTTGTCCTCTGCTTCCTGTGGAACAGCAGCCACAGGATTAACTCTCTACAGAACACAGGGTAGCTTGGGGCAGGACAGCCCTGAGTCCCCCCTTCCCTTGGGAGGGAGCAGGTGTCTGATGGCAGCTCCAGGCTCTGCACCCCTGTGAGTGGAGAGCAGTGAATCTGAAAGCACTGACTCAGCACTGGTTCAGCTAACCTAGTTCCTGGGAGTTCCTAATTCCTATTCGGAGCAGCAGCAGACAGGAGCGGAAGGGCTCAGAAGGATCCAATGCATAACCCAGAAGGGTAACCTGAATAAAAACCTCATTTAAAAATCTGCCCTAGAAAATCAAGCAGTGCTCTGTTTTCAGTGTCACATTGACTCAGGCTTTTGAGGAACAGAGGAGTTGTTGAGGAATGAAATGAATAATGCATAAACATTTGTTTTAAAATCAAACCCACGGAAATGTCTTTATTTGCCGTTCATACTGCGTCTGAACATAGGAATTCCCTGCTGGAGGAGCAATGTCCCCCATTGCCTTCCTGCACCTTAGTACCAGACTGACAGATGACCTCTGGAGACAGGCTTTTGTATTTCTCACTTACTGGGCCACTAGATCTGGAACAAGTCCCTCTGCTGCTGAGCTGTCTGGTCCTGAAAAGGTTTTTAAGGATGTGCTTTCTATCCATGTGTTCCAGAAATTGAGAACCCTGCAGAGAGAGTGCACCAGATCCAGCAGATCATTGTCACTCTGCCTCGGGCTGTCATCGTGGTCATGAGATACCTCTTTGCTTTCCTTAACCAGTGAGTCTGTTTTCCTGCTTCACCAAGTTCCTCCTTGCCGTCCTTTTTGCCGGGGCTTCCCCGTCTTTGGTGCACGAATCCCTTCTGGTGTTGCCATGGGGAGTTGTGCTTGGGTTCTTCTCGGCCCTGCTGGCTGTGGCTGCGTGCCCGGGGAGGGGACAGCTCGGTGCCAGGGCAGAGGGGACAGCTCGGTGCTGGTGTGTGTCTGGAGAGGGGACAGCTCAGTACTGGGGCAGAGGGGACAGCTCAGTGCCCGTGGGTGCCCGGGGAGGGGGCAGCTCGGTGCCAGGGCATTCCCAGGGAGGGGGTAGCTTAGTTCCCGTGGGTGCCCGGGGAGGGGCAGCTTGGTACTGGGGCAGAGGGGACAGCGCGGTGCTGGTGTGTGCATGGGGAGGGGACAGCTCGGTGCCAGGGTGGAGGGGACAGCTCAATGCCAGGGCAGTGGCACTGCTGGGAGATTTCCCAGCGAGCAGGACCGTGGCACGGCAGCTCCTCACTGTGTGCTTGCAGCTTGTCACAGTACAGCGATGAGAACATGATGGATCCCTACAACCTGGCCATCTGCTTCGGGCCCACGCTGATGCACATTCCTGACGGGCAGGATCCGGTGTCCTGCCAGGCCCATGTCAATGAGGTCATCAAAACCATCATCATTCACCACGAGGGCATCTTCCCCAGCCACCGAGAGCTGGAGGGGCCTGTCTACGAGAAGTGCATGACTGGAGGGGAGGAGTACTGGTGAGCTCTCTGCTGGGTTCCTGGGTACAAACACTTTCATCAGGCCAAGAGCCTCTTGCACACTAAACCATTTGATTTAGCCTTACTGGTCAAAACAGGCAGTTTCACCAGGTATTTCATTTTATTGTGCTGACTCAGTATTTTAAACCTCAGTAAAAAACATCAGAAGAAACTTTTTCCAGGGCAAATACTAATGCCGATGATTTTTTTGAGCTGCTGATCCACAGAAGTGTGTTCAGCAAAACAGAATTTTAGGTGAATTCTATCCAAATTCCTCCTAGGCTGGAAATTTTGAGTAAAGATCCGTAGTTCCATCATAATTTGCTGGTTGGATGAAACCCCTCAGCGCGAGGTTAACCCAAACCTTCCAGTTCCCTCTGTTGCTGGAATTCTAACCCAACATTCAGGTCTGAGTTTAACAAACCAGGATCAGTAACATACCTGAACGGATTTTCTACAAGTTTCATACATTTCTGAGATCTCGCCATGCCTTACACTAGTCACCTGCACCCATCCTTCCTGGTGCAGCAGAGGAGCTAAAGCTGCAGCTCACTGTGCATTAGGGAATGGGGCATTTAACTTGGTGTTGCTTTGTGTTAGTTTTGCCAAACTCTGCTAAAGACATAAGAGCCAACAGAACGTGACATTCTGGGCCTGGCGATTGTGGTGTGAGTGTCTGCTGTTCTCAGCAAGTTCAGGGATCTGCTGTGGTTTGAAATCAGAGAATCACAAATCACAGAATTAGTTAGGTTGGCAAAGACCTCCAAGACTGAGTCCAATCTTTGACCAAACACCGCCTTGTTGCCCAGACACATCCAGTTGTTTGTTGTACACCTGCAGAGATGGGCACTCCCCCACCTCCCTGGGCAGCATGAGGGGTGCTGAGTGCACTGGGAGCAGTGTCGTTTGCTGTGTGACAGCCTGCTGTGTTCCTCTGCAGTGACAGCCCACACAGCGAGCCGGGCACCATCGATGAGGTGGACCACGACAACGGGACAGAGCCGCACACCAGTGACGATGGTGAGCAGGGGCTGGGTGCGTGCCAGCAGAGCTGTGCATGCAGGAGAGCAGCAGGCACTGCGGGCTGAGGCTGCCTGGCAGGGCTGGGCTGCAGCAGGAGGCAGCGCTGTGCTCCCCGTGCCAGCAGCACCAGCCACGAGCGGGCGGTTTGGGGAATGCCGCTGGCACTGCCCTGGGTGGGGAGCCGTGGCAGGGCTTGCTGTGCTGGAAGGGCCTTGGGGAACTGAGCACCTTCTGCTTCTGACAGCTGCTGCCACCCTGGCTGTATCCTGCCTCGGCAGAGCACATCTGCCCTGCGAGGCTGCGGGGACAAGGGAGGGCTCACCGGGGAAGCGGGGCCATGGGAACAGGAAGGGCACAGGGAATGGCACAGGGAAGGGCACGCGAGGCCAGGTGGCTCTGGGCACAGGGAAGGGCACGTGGGGCTGGGCGGCTCCAGGCCTGCTCTCAGCTCCAGGCAGGAGCCGACAGGCCTGGCAAAGGGAGGCAAGGGAGCTGCTGTGCAGCCAATTTCACACTTGGGTGGCCACGTTAATGGCTCCGATTGGGGTTTCCGAGTGATTAACTGTGGTGCCAAGTGTGGAGCAGATGAGCAGCTGTATTTTGTGGATTTACATATTCCCTCTCCCCCTCGCCCTGCATACACTCCCTGCTGGTAGCCCAGTGTTGTGTCAGGGCTGTGGGAGCCCTCCTGGCTCTGTCTCCTCCAGAGCTCTCTATTGATCCTCCTGTGGTGCTCCCAGACACTCTGCCCTCATGGGGAGGTTGCTTAAAGTGGGGAAGATGAATCTGCTGAAGTGGCCTGGCCTGTCCCCGGGGGGCTGGAATGGGACAAGGGTCTGATGCAGCATCCTTTGTCCTCCTTTGGTGTCCCCTCCTCCACGTGGGCTTGGTTCCTGAGCAGTGTCGGGTCACACACTGATGGCTGCTGAGCCCACGGTCAGTAACGGGGCCCAGCAAGTTTCCGTGTTTAATGAGAATGAGGCAGATCTGGAGGAACTGGGGGGGGGCTTGCCCTGTTTTGCTGTCATTTTCTGTCTGCCGATCTCCAGGTGGGGATTGAAATGATCCAGTCTCAGATAATCAAGGCATGCTAATGCTCCAGCAGTGGCAGGGGTGGCTGGGGAGTGGCAGCAGTTCTGCCACCCAAGCAAGGCACAGTGTGGGTCACTGTGGTTAATGAGGAGAGAGACACTCTTGCTGCTTTGCAGTTGTTGCAATGGTTTCTTTAGGATTCAGTGTTCCCCAGCTGGAAACAGATCTGCATGTGAGCCAGGCTTTTTCACAGGCTCCTCAGTGCTATTGGGTGCTCCAGCAGCTCCTGCTGTGACACCCTTGCCCAGAGGCTTAGAGGACCCTGGTGTGCTCATGACCTTCCAAAGTGAAGTTCTGCCTCAGCCCTCCTGTATGTCAGGTCCTGAGCTCTCAGTTTGAGTCACGGGTGTTTGGTAGAGCTCACATTAGGAAAAGTGGGGAAACAGTGAGGCAGAGTGCTGCAGATGGTGGGGTGCAGAGCAGCTGCCTGGCTGGAGCTGGTATCATTATTTCCATAGGGATCCCCAAAGGGACATTAGTTGCTCATCAATAATTCAGACAAACTGTCTCCAGGATAAGGAAGGGAGGAGAAGGTAAGTGGGGTTTGGTCACAGCATCTGACATGGCTTGACAAAATCTCAGGCTGGAGGATAATGGGTTTCTGTAACCAATGTGGCTGAGGGTGCCATATGCACAGAGGGAGATTCCTGCTGCTCCCCATCTGCTTTGTAGCTGTTTGTAATTGCCAGTAGTTTGTGAGTCTGAGAGAGGTCCCAGAGAGCCTGGAACAACAATAAGAATTGATCAGTCTGAAAACAAGCAGGCTTGTGCTCAGTGTGAGCTGCTCTGGGGCGCTGGGCAGCGGCAGCACTGTTCTGTTGTTCTGGTGAGGGGCTCTGGGTTCAGCCTCCCTTTAGGGCTGAGCTGAGCTGCTCTCGCTGTGCCTCTCTCCTGTGCAGAGGTGGAGCAGATTGAAGCCATAGCCAAGTTTGACTACATTGGGCGATCTCCACGGGAGCTCTCCTTCAAGAAAGGGGCCTCGCTCCTGCTGTACCACCGGGCGTCGGAAGACTGGTGGGAAGGGAGACACAACGGGGTGGACGGGCTCATTCCCCACCAGTACATCGTGGTGCAAGACATGTGAGTAAAGTGAGGGTTGTTAAAATCATGTGCTTGCACAAGGTCCACTTCAGTTACCTAAAATAATCAGTCAGTTTTGCAGTTTGTTTAATGACTTTGGTGAGAAATCTGTGCCTATTCACTTTTCCCTCTGTGTATTGGCTCAATTTGTTTCTCATTTGGGCTGATAAAGACCAGTACTAAACATTGTACCTGGGCCCCATTTCTCATTGACTCCCCAACATGGTGTGACCCAGGCTTACCAACAGCCTGGTCCCTGTGAGCATTGACCTGGATTGTTCAGTGCTCACCTGGCCTGTGGGCAGATCCCAGGGCCCTTTGCAGGTGCTGCTTCTCTTACCAGTACTGTATCTGGAGCCATCACAGTGGCAGCCACATCACAGGGGATGGGGAGGCAGATGTGCACTGTTTCCAAGTTCCTGGTGAAGTGGTGGCCCTGGTACAGCTCCTTGTTATCCAAGTATGGAGCTGCTGATGTGGTGATGTTCTGCTTGGCGTGGCATCCGTGTGCTCACCCAGGGCACAGCCCTGTCACTGCTGTGGTGTCCTTTCCCAGGGATGATGCCTTCTCTGACAGCCTGAGCCAGAAGGCAGACAGCGAGGCGAGCAGCGGGCCGCTGCTGGACGATAAAGCCTCCTCCAAGAACGACATCCAGTCACCCACAGATCACATCTTGGACTATGGCTTTGGGGGAGTCATGGGCAGGTAACTCACATTCCTGTCACCATGGAGGTGGTGGCTGTCACACGTGTGGACAGTTGGTGTATGGGGCAGGGCAGGATGGAAGGGAAAACTCTAGAAAGCACTGCAGGGTAATAGGGGCTTGAAGGGCATTTCATGTGCACTGCTAATGGGGATTTAACATGTACAGACGGTACAGAGGCCCTGAGCAACCTGGGATAGTGGGAGGTGTGCCTGCCCATGGCAGGGAGTCAAAACAAGATGACCTTTGAGGTCCCTTCCAGCCCAAACTACCCTTATGATTTGATTCTGTCCCTTTCTTGGTACTGGCGAAAATATTTGTTTTCCCTCTTGCCTGACTCTTCTGAAGCTGGAAGGGTCTAATTTGGCCTGAGCTGAGCTCAGGGTGAGGGGTTGCCTTGCAGCATGCGGCAGTGGGGCTGACAGACGCTGACCTGTGCCGTGCTGGGCTCTTTGCAGGGTGAGATTGAGGTCCGATGGTGCCGCCATCCCCCGGCGCCGCAGCGGGGGCGACACGCACAGCCCGCCCCGAGGGATGGGGCCTGGCATCGACACCCCTCCCCGAGCAGCAGCCTGCCCCAGCAGCCCCCACAAGATCCCCCTCAACAGGGGCAGGATCGAGAGCCCTGAGAAGCGCAGGATGGCCACGTTCGGCAGCGCGGGCAGCATCAACTTCCCAGACAGGAAGGCCCTGGCCGAGAGCCACCCGCTGAGATCCACCTGCGGGTCCACCCGCCACAGCAGCCTTGGAGATCAGAAATCCCTGGAAGCAGAAGCTCTTGCTGAGGTGAGAGGGCTGGGAGGGCACCAAGAGGCTGCAGGAGCTCACTGGGGAGGGCCTGCAGCCCCTTCACCTCAGACAGGGTTACAGTGCTGCTGCACACCCAGCTCTGTTGGGTTGTTCTTGGAAAAGATGATCACCCAGATGATGTTAATTTTCACCTTGAATCTTGTGGGGCTGCTGGGCTTGGGAGTCCTGAGACTTCTCTGGGAGAGTATTTTCACTCATCATCTTAGGAGCTTAATAGAATGAATTGGAGCTAACTTGATAGTCATTTCCCTTCAGCTGATCCTTTGAATGTTACCTGAGGCTCACAGAGCATTTTGTAGGTGTTATAAAATAAGGACTTGTCTACACCAGGACAACATTAACTAGAGTGACTTTTCAAACAATTGACTCTGGTGCCTTAAATTGCTTCTCCAATGGTCTTGCTGAGTGGCCTTAATTAAGTTAGGGTGAATTTAAGCAAAGGCAGACTAGGGCCTCTCCATTTGTACAGGAGGCCCCAGCACTGTTGCCATAGGCAGTAGCTAGTTCCCTGTGCATGGGCACTTCTGGTTGGACTGGGTTCACCTTCTGGGGGATCCCTGTGGACAGACTGTGGAGCCTGGAGGTGATGGGCACTGAGGGGCCGGAGCCAATGTCTCCTTGGCTGCCTCAGGCCTTGTTGCTGCCTCTCGTATATCCATGGCAAGCTGCTGTTGTGCCACTCACTCCCTGAACATCCCAGTGTCTGTCCCTGCCACGTGCCATTGTCCTGTGCGCATGGGGTAGCAGAGGCCCCATACATCCAGTGGAGGCTGCAGGGCCTCTCTTGTGAGGCAAAGCCAGCCTCAGAGCTGTGGGTGAGCTGTGTGGGCAGGCTGGTGTTCACCCATCCCTCCTGGTGCCCAGGTTTGATGCCCTTTGGAGCTGGTGACCAAGCTCCTGCTGACCTGGGGAACACAGGGCACTTTAGTGCAGCCAGTTTGGGCTTCACAACCTTCTCCCAAAGCTGCTGTTTTCCCTGGGAGCTCTCAGATCAGAGACCCCCTCTGCAGACACGCATGCCAGGATGGTGGGGTGGAGTGCAGGGGAGCAGGTGGTGCCGTGGCACAGCGCTGACATGGCTTTGGCGTTGCAGGACATTGAGAAGACCATGAGCACGGCGCTGAACGAGCTGCGGGAGCTGGAGAGGCAGAACACGGCCAAGCAGGCGCCCGACGTGGTGCTGGACACGCTGGAGCCCATGAAGAACCCGCCGCTGGGCGCCGCCAACTCGGAGCCGGCCAGCCCGCTGCACACCATCCTGATCCGGGACCCCGAGGCGGCCATGCGGCGCAGCAGCAGCTCCACCTCCGAGATGATGACCACCTTCAAGCCGGCGCTGTCGGCCCGGCTGGCCGGGGCGCAGCTGCGGCCGCCGCCCATGCGGCCGGTGCGGCCCGTGGTGCAGCACCGCTCCAGCAGCAGCAGCAGCTCGGGCGTGGGCAGCCCCGCCGTCACCCCCACCGAGAAGCTCTTCCCCAGCAGCTCGGCAGATAAATCGGGCACCATGTAGGGCGGGGGCTGCGGCGCCCGGACGCCGGGAGCGGGGCGAGCGGAGCCTCGCTGGGTGGGCAGGGGTCAGAGCCCTGCTGGGGGGCCTCTGTGGAAGGAAACACGTGTGGGGCCTGGGCCTGGTGCTGTACATACGTGTGTGTGTATGTACATAGGTGTGCACACACCCTATCCATGCAGAAACACTTCCCGAGCTTGCAGTCCTACAGCAGGAGGAGACGGCAGGTCTGAGTGTTGGCGCTGGAGAACACACTCGGTGTAGAAGTATATATTAAAAACAAAGTGTACAGAATTCAGTGACTTTTTAAAACAGTAGATTTACCTCAGAAACTGGCTCTGAAATGTCCTCTCTTGAGACAGTGGGTTGGTCTGGGTTTCCAAGGCTGTCTGTGTGCACCTGGAAGCCCACGCTGCAGCAGCTGTGCGTCAAGCAATACAAGGCCATCCTGGAGTTTATTTTCTGTACCTCTTGGCATTGAAGAAACAAAAAAAGGGATGGGAATGCAGTGGGGTCTGTTCACTGCTGGGCTGTGGAGAAGAGCTGGAAATCCATACATGACCATGTGTGACCAGCCAGCGGGAGTCTTTCCAGTCCTGAATCCTGAGATATCTTCATATGCCCGTGATGCCCTGGCAGCAGGGACAAGCAGGGTGTGTGCCATGGATGGGAATGGAGTGCAGTGAGTGTCATGAGTGGGACAGAGTGAGGTGTGTGCCATCACCCTCATGCAGGAGGAGGACGCTGTGCTGCACTGGGACTGTGGAATGCTGCTTCTCTGCAAGTTCTCAGAGTGAGCAAGGACTAGTGACCAAACCTGTGGTAAAGCATGGAGTAACTTACAGAGTTTGGAGATTCTTCATCTCCCTTTCCCCATGTGCTTTTTTCTTTTTTTTTTTTTGTATAACAAAACCCAACTCAGTGGTCTCTTGAGAGTCAGGCCTGAGCAGCAAGGAGGGGTCTCAGGTCAGAGTGGTTGTCCTGCATGAGAAGCATGAGCCGTGTTTCACCACATCAGATACAAAACTGGTCTGATGGGTGATACTTTGCACTTTCTGTACTGTACCATATAATACAACAGTTTGAGTTTATGCAAAAGAATCTACATTTTGTTTTACCCAGAGAAAAAATATGCAGAAGGCTGGGGAGTGCATGGTCCTGTGTGATAATCCAGACTCCTCTGTAAGCACTGAATCAGAGATGCTCCGTGCTTCTCCTGCAGCTTTTCCTTGTACAGATTTCCATGCAATGCCCCATGGTTTGATTTGGCACTTCCCCATGGTCACATGCTTATGTCTCCTAACATCCATCCTTCCTCCCTGCTATCTCTGATCCTGCTGCTCTGTGCTGGGCAAGGGGCCTGCCAGCCCTCCTGACTCACCCAGCAGCCACTTACCCTGCCTGGGGCTTTGCTTTGTCCCCCCTTCATCTTCCTCATCTCTCCAGCACTGCTGCGGACCCCAGCTCTGCAGGAGAAGCAGCCTGGCTTCCAGAAGGCAGTGGAGGCTCTGACCAGGGTGGCAGAACCCGTCAGTCCTGCCGTGGCTCGTGTCTCCTCGGCTGGGGAGCTCCCTCGTGTGCAAGACTGCCCGTACATCCACACCTGTACCTCTGTACCTGTGCTGTCGCAGCTGCACCCCATCTCTTCCCCTCCACAGCTGTGCACCGGGCACAGGCCCTGGGACCGGCCGGTGCCTGTCCCCTGCCCCTCGCACGTGTCCCCTCACGCCCCGCTCTGCCAGCCCTGTAAATATTGCTGTACTTGCTTAACTGCTCGAAGGTAACTGTTAACCTGTAAACTGTACAAAAATAGGCTAAAGTTAGATAAAGCCGATGCCACTCAACAAATCTTTGCACTTAGTAGGTAGCTCAATGTAAAAATAAACCCAGTAATAATACTAGTAATCCCGAAGGGAAGCGAAGCCGCCGGCACCCCTGGCAGAGCCCGTGGGGAGCAGCTCTGCCCACGTCCCTCCCTGTCACGCTGGCAGGGCAGACGGTGTGTGTGCGTGTCTGTGAACGTCCTTGGCGTTTGGTTCACGTTGGTGTTTATTTCTCCATCATGCCCCTTTCCTGGCGCAGCCCTGACACTGTCCGGCCTGGCACAGCGGCTGCAGATGTTCAGCCAGGCTGGGCTGGTCAGGGACCTGTGCTGGGGAGGGAGGGACCCATTTGGCACGAGTGCTGTGTATCCATTGCCAGTAATTATTACTTTTGTTTCCATTTAGTTCCTGGAGAACATTCACTTTGCCAGTTTTCTGTTTTTTGTATGCTTTCTGAGATGACTTGAGAGCAAACCCATCTTCATTAGGGGTTTTATTTCCTCCCTTACTTTTGACCATACGGTACAAATTCCAGTGTCTTTCTATTAAATTATTGCCTTTCATTTTCCTTTGTTTTGTTTTGTTGTGGGTTTTTAATACAATTGTTTTCTTATCTTTAAGTGCCTTTTTGAGCACCAAAACAAACGGTTGGAGTTCAGGCCTGGGGGCTGTGCACACATGGGTTCGTCTGGGCAGTTGTGTTGTGCTGGGGGTGATTGCTTTTAAAGTCCTTCCATTTTTCTGTTTGATGAAAAGGGAACCAAGACTTTTTGTTGGAGAATAAACTCCCCCTTTGTAATAAGGTATTCCAAGTGTAGTTTTAACTACTGTAAATTTAAGGGAAGAAATGTATTTTTCTGTAAGCAAACTTGGCACAAAATTGAACCACATACGTTGTAGGAGCATCATAACTGGAACTCGCTCATGGTTTGTGAGTGACTGACTCCGATCCTCGGTACCTCCCTGAGGGCACAGACTGTGTGTGGGCTTCAGAGTTCACAGAGCTTCACTGTGACAGCCCACGGCCGAGCTGCCGCCGGAGCCAGGGTGGCTGAGCTGTGCGAGGGCGGCTGCTCAGGGCAGCTGTGTCTGCTGTGCAGAGCGAGCTCTGGGCCCGGCTCCCGCGGCCCTGCCCCGTCCGGCCCAGCCCTGCTGGCCATGGCCCTGACATGAGGCTGAGGGGAGTGTGGGGACACTGCGGCCCTGCCCCATCCATCCCGGTCATGGCCCTGCTGTGAGGGGAGTGTGGGGGCACTGCGGCCCTGCCATCCAGCCCAGTCATGGCCATGGCCCTGCTGTGAGGGGAGTGTGGGGGCACTGCGGCCCTGCCATCCATCCCGGTCATGGCCCTGCTGTGAGGGGAGTGTGGGGGCACTGCGGCCCTGCTATCCATCCCAGCCATGGCCATGGCCCTGACATGAGGCTGAGGGGAGCGTGGTGGCACTGTGGCCCTGCCCCATCCATCCTAGCCATGGCTGTGGCCATGTCGTGGGGCTGTGAGGGGAGCATGGTGGCACTGTGGCCCTGCCATCCATCCCAGTCATGGCCCTGACATGAGGCTGAGGGGAGTGTGGTGACGCTGTGGCCCTGCCTCATCCATCCCAGCCATGTCTCCGCCATGAGGGGAGCGCAGTGGCCCCATGGCGCTGCCATGAGGGGAGTGCAGCAGCACCCCACCCTGCCCTGGACAGACCCTCACGCCTGAGCGCGGGCCCGGGGTGGCCATGACTGCACTTTGTTCCTTAGGCTGAAGTCCCTGGTAGGTGGTTTTTGTGTCCCAGGTGTGTTATTTAACTAGCAGTGTTGTGGTTCTCGCGGGGCGGCAGTAGATGTCCCGAGTCTGATTTGCTTTGCGTGGCTGGGCTGCGAGGTCTGTGGGACGGGGCTGGTTGTGCCGGGAGGCCGTGGGAAACGCTGGCTGCTGCCCGCCGTACCGGCCATCCTCCTCCTCCTCTTCCTCCTCTGGTGTTGTCTCTGTAACGTATGGTGAGATGCCGTCAGCTAGAGTGTCTGAGTGGGTCCTCGTGTGTGCTGGTGATGCCATGTAGATGAAGCCACTGGTTGGGTGTGGACTCATCCTGTTGAATAAACTGCTTAACTTTTCTCAAAAACGTTGTCTGTGGTTTCAGAAGATTCGCTGTCTCTTGCCTGTGCCTCCTCCCCACACCCTCCTCTGCCCCACAGCATCCTGCCCTGCCCTGGGCAGTACAGACACTGTCTCCTGCCCCTGCAGCCAGGCTCTGGGTGCTGTTTATGGGTGCTGAGGGGATAAAAACCATTCTAAACAAACAGCCCCAGAGCCCTTCGCACTCAGGCTGTGAAGAACTGTGCTGGACTCTTCAGGCTGGGTTATGTCTCTTCCCATTGTTTTTGTTTTTTTAATTTGCTGCTGGGTCGTGGCTTCACTTCCCTCCCATCTTGGCGGCAATGGAGAGACAGAGACCGCCCCGATTCCGTCCATCATCCATCCCCGAGGTGGGGCAGCTGCAGACACTGCTGGTGATGCTCGAGCCGGGGTCTGCGTGGGCCACGGGCAGGGGGAGGGCTGGGCAAGCTGCAGGTGGGGCTCGACCTGCATCACCCCGCCCTTAATTACCCCTCCTTAAATACGTTAATGGGCTCAGCCTCAGCGCAGGTGAGTGCAGGGTGGGCTCCGGGCTGCCACGCCCGTCCTGGTCACCACGCTCTCCTCAGCACCGAGAGCAGCTGGCAGTGGTTCTGACGCGGCCCGGTACCCACCGCGGGAGCATGCTGGGCACCGCCCGGGGGAGAGCCCAGGGGTGGCTCCGGCAGGTCCCTGGGCAGCGGGTGCGTGTGAAGGAGCGGCGTTTGGCCAGGCCCTGGAGGGTGCCAGCTGTGCGCGACACCGTGAGGCCTCTGCGGGGTGTGCCAGGTGTGTGCCAGGTGTGTGCCAGGCGCGCTCGGTGCCCCGCTCGTGCCGCAGTGTCCGCCCACCGCCAGCAGGGGGCAGCAGCGCCCCGCGCCCGGCCGGGCCGAGCGACCCGCGCAGAGAGGGGGGACCGGACTTCTCCTTTTTCCTTTTTCCCTTTTTCCTTTTCCTTCTTTTCCTTTTCCTCCTTTTCCTTTTCCTCCGGGCAAAAGTGCTGCACGGGCCGCCACTGACTGATTGAACTGAAATTAATACCTGATTCTCTCCAGATGGTCCAGTTACCCAGGTGAGGTGTAAAAATCATTAACTCTGAGCGTGATCAATAAATTGAATGTAATTACTAATTTCTGTGGGCCGATTGCAGCATTTGCATTTGAATTACCTTTGCACACTCTGCCGCGTGTGCTGGTTTCCTGCTGAAGGCAGGGATTCCTTTTCGCTGGGGAGTGTGAGCGCCGGGAGCTCACGGCGTGCCTGGCGCCGCGGGATGCTGCTGGCCGGGGGCACAAGGCAGAGCCAGGCTGGGGCACGGACCCCAGACTGAACAGGGACCGGCTCCTCCCATCCCGCTGCAGGGATCGGGGCAGGGAATTGCTCCAGTGAAAAACTGCCGGAATGCAGACACAGACAGAGGGCTGCGCGGCGACGCTGCCCCAGGCAGCCCCGCTCTCTGCAGGTGAGGAGGAGCAGCAGAGCCCTTGCTGTCAGCGCTGGGAGTGCTGCCCAGGGGCTGCAGGGTGACAGTGCCTCGGGCCTGCCTCAGCAGCTCCTCAGGGAACACCGGAACCCTCCGAGGTGATGGAAGGAGCCCTCAGCCTCCTCCAGCCATCTCTGCGGTAGCTGGCTGCCAAGGAATGGCCTGGGGATGACTTGCCTTTAGCTTGGATTGGTCCAGCAGCTCAGTATGGATGGATCCAGGAGCCACTCACTCTGTGCGCCCCACGGGGCACCTAAGGGCACTCTGGCACCACTCACACTCATAGCTAATGAATGAAAAAATGACGTAGAAATGGAATGTAAAGGAAATGATGCAGAACTTAGTGATTAGTGCTTTGAACCTGGACTCAAAGCGAAACAAGTGCTCTCAGTCCTGCTGACTGAATCAAATAATCCAAATTGCTAATACATTTTAGTCATTTTTTTTCATGTGCAAAGACATTAAAGAGCTTTTAGTGAATGAGGTAAAGATTTTCCGTTGATGTTTAAAACTAAAACAGAGCTGTGTGCTGTGGGTGCCCAGAGCCTGCTGTGGGCTTGTGGCAGGGGCTGTGCATGGGCACCCTGGCTCTGGCCTGGCAGTGACATCTGTGCACAGCCATGGGAGCCAGCATGGTGCCCAGGGTGCAGAGAGGGGCATTCCTTCCCAGTGGGAGCCAGGGCCATGGGGGATGGTCTGGGGCCACCCCAGCATCCCAGCTCAGAGGGATTTTGCAGCCCTGCTGCTGTTTCAGCTCAGATGTGGCTGCAGATCCCTTTGGGCAGCAGCTCTGACTTGCCTGGCGTTCCCTGCTCTTGTGAAATTTGAGAGATGCTCTGTTACACTGGCTTCTGGAGGGTGGATATGAATTGCTAAGGCTGTAGATTTATGGCACCCTCATTGCTTGCGGCTGCACCATGCCCTAAATGCCGGGCCATTTAGGGCCCTTTTTCCTGCCTGATCCCCTCTGTGGCACCCTCGGGTCTGGGGCTGCCCAGCAGCTCAGACCCCAGCACGTGGCAGAGGTTTTCCTGTGCTGTGTGCGTGGGTTTGGAGGCAATCCCTGCAGCATGTGTCTGATTTCCTGTGCAGAGGGGAAAACACTTGCCAGATGAGACTGATTCTTGAAACTGGCCAAGTGTTTTTCAGCTGTCAGCTCCCCTGGCCCTGCCCAGGGATAGCTCATCAGCTGTGGGAGGGACAGTGCTGGCACCAGCCAGCGCTGCTGTGGTTTGCTGCATTCTGAGCTTGCTTTCAATTTTAGTATTTTCCTTTGAATGTTTGGCTCCCTGCTCCGGCACAAGCCAATGCCCCCACGTCCCTGGAGTGTAGCCCTTCCCCTGGTAATTCAAAGTGCTGGTGTGGTGGGTGTCTGGAGTGTTCCTGGTGCCCCCAGCTGTGCCCAGCCCCTGCCCACCTCAGGCTCCAGCAGGACCTGCAGCAGGCAGGGCTCAGTGAGCCCTGGGGAGCCTCAGCTGTGTCCTGTGCCTGAGCTGGCTGCAGGCACGCAATGGAAATAGGAGTATTTACCCAACTTTTTATTTCCCCTTAATATACAGATACAGCCTCACTATAGAAACACTGGAAACCAGACTTCAGCAGGCCTGAGAGACTGCAGCGTTATCTGTCTTCTGTAAATACTGTGGAGCACTTGGAAACCTTTTTATGATCCCAGCTCAGCTGGAAAACAGCACCACATTCCTGCTGCCCTTTGGGATCACTTCCCTTGCTTGGGGTGTGGGAGGCAGCAGTTGTTGAAAAGTCTTGGTTTAAGTGTTTCAGGAGATAAAAGTGTAATTTGCTGGATTTTAAATATCTCGTGCATCAGATCAGCACAAGCATTGCAGGTAAACCGGCCTTGCTCTGTTCCACAGAGATGCCTCTGTCCTCCCCAGGAATCTTCCAGAGACTTGGGGTCCTTGATGCTGCAAAGTCAGTGGAGGTTTGTGTGTTGGAAATGGAGCTTCAGCTCTGGAGCAAGGCTTATCCCAGGCCTTTAAATCTAATGACAGCCTCCTGACAGCATCCAAAGGCCAGGCACCCTCTGGCAGCTCCTAATTCCACCCGAGCCCCATCAGCATGAGGCTCATCTCTGGACATGCACACGTGTCCGGCTCTATCTAACCAAGATACATTTCTTAATCAGGATTTGCAGCTGCCTGGGGCACTGGGAGGTTGTGATGAGCAAGAGCTTGGCTGGGAGCTGGTGCAGCTCCTTTGGCTGCTGTCGCAGGGAGCTGGTGCAGTGAGGATGGCGCTGGGTGGGTTTCTGCAGCCTGGCCAGAGCCCTGTGCCCCTGGGTGAGTCCAGGAAAGGGCTGTGAGCAGGGCTGGTCACAGCCCAAACCCTGCCACCCGCTCAAAGCTAACGAGCTCATTTCCCTCCTGGATGGGTCTTGGCTGACAAGAAATAACTGCCCTTGGTTGCATTACCCCCCACCTGCTGCTGCTGAACACTGATGGAACTTGTGCAGGATTTCTGTCTCTAAACTCTTGCTGCATACATTTTTTTCACCCCCTTCAAGACAGCTTTTATAAAACTAATATATTTAGCAGTGAGTGGGCAAGTGCTGAAGCTGGCAGAGCTGAGCCATGGAGCAGGGCAGTGCTGAGCTTGTGAGGCTGTGGCAGTGGCTGAGGGTGAGGAGGCTCTCAAGAAGGCTCTAGGGTGAGATGCAGCTTTTTTCTTAAAAGAAAGAAGTTTAGCCTTACGTAAGTCCAAACATCTGCTAGTGCATGACTAATGCCTTCCCTCCTCCCTGGTGTGGCAACTGAAGTCCATGGGAATGGTATAAATGATTGTTTCCTGTAAGAAGTTATAGATTGTTCATAGGGCTTTTGGGGACAAGCCTTGTGTGCAGCCACCCCTTCCCTTTTGCTGCTTGCTCATGGCTTTGGATCCAGCTGCTCCTGGCCCTGCTGCCACGAGCTGACAGCAAGGGCCAAGCACATTGTCCCAGCCCAGCTGGTGCCAGGCTGGATTTATTCCTGCCAAAGTCAGCTTGACTGGACAACTCCCTGTGTTCCAGTGAGGTTATGATGTACAGTGCTGACAGCTGAATGAGCTGGGTGCTGGGCTGTGGTGTGCCCTGTGGTGGCACTGCTGTGCCCTCCAGAGCAGGGCTGCTGGCACTGGGCTGCTGTAGCCTTCCCCAGGACAGGGCTGATGGCAGCAAGGGACAGAGGAGGGGCTGCGTCCCTTTGGGGTGTGAATGTCTGGCTGAGGGGAATGCAAGGAAATTTACAGACCCAACAGCCAAACTGCCCCCCAAATTTACAGATCCAACAGCCAAAGTGGCCCTCAAATGTGGCTTTGTTCCCACAGAGCTCCCCCATTCCAGCAGTTTCTATTGATATGTCCTGAATTTTGGCGTCACTTCTCTGCCTGGATCTCAGTTCTGGCCGCTCTGGGTGTGTGTCTCTGGTCAGAGCAGGAGGAGCTGCTGGGTCCAGCAGAGGGGAGTGCTCCTGGCAGATGGATGGATGCAGGTGTCAAACTCTGCACCAGCCATGCTCTGGGGTTCTGCTTTCCATGGTCTGGGACATTAACCGCTGCCAGAATTACTAACGGCTGCTGCTTTTAGCCCGAGTGCTGCAGGCTGCTGCTCCAAGGCGGAGATCATGGAGTCAATTAAGTAATTACCTGGTGTTTCAGCTGCCAGCACTCGAGAGGTTTTGTTTTTCACCACTGGCATCAATCCCAACACCCATCTCACCCCAGATCGTCAGCAGTGGTTTGTGCACTGCTGGAGCAGGCTGCTGCGCCATGGACAGGCTGGATCTGCTTTTTCTGAATGTGTTCTGGTGACAAATGGTTCCTCCTCCTTCTGTTTAGTCTCATTCTGGCACATAAATCCAGGCATAAACAGGCTAAGCTCAGCAGAAGCTGAAATTGCCTCTTCATAGCTCTCTTGTTCTGAGTGTTTTGCCCTTGCTGGTTTGATGAGCAGCAGTTCAACAGTGGAATGCAGAGTGGGCTGAGCTGGAGGTGACACACAGCAGCCAGGAGTAGCCAGACTCTGCTGAGGCCCCATGGTCCAGGGAAATGTATCTGCAGGGGCTCCTGGGTCTCCTCAGCCCCTTGGTGGGAGTGCTGGATGTGCTAATGCACAGGGACAGGGCTGGAGGGAGGGATCCCTGCCCTCGGGCACCTCTGGGCACAAATGCATGACCCATGGCAAAGCACGGCAGCCTTGTCGGTGAGAGCTGTGCTCTTAATTAAATCAGAGTTGGGAAGTGCTGAGGGGGCCAGAGCCCTGTGAGGAGCTCTCGGGCCTCTCTTGCACTTCCCAGTAATTCACAGGGAGGATAAACGAACCTTCACAGGAGCAGGGGCATGGCCGGGGAATGTCTTACCCTGTCAGAGAGGTGGAGTGGAGGGAGGTCTGCTACCCTTGCATTGCAAAGGCTGAGAACTGCTTCATGTTTAGGATCGGGGGAAGGCAGCAATGAACAGATCAAGACAGCAGCCAAACAACCTTTACAGTTTTAGCAAAGGAGTGAAGTCCCAACAATGGGCATTTTGCTGGCAAAGCAGCAGACATATGGCACAAGGGACTGGCAGCAATTTGTATCCAAACTGCTCCCAAGTCCTTTTCCTAGTCCCAAGTCCCTTTCCTAGCTGAAAAACGCTATGTCTGTGCAGGAGAGCTGGAATTTCAACTAAGAAACACTTCTATTAATGTGTTGACTCTCTTGCCTTTGGATTTCACCTGATTTACCCACTTCTGTCTGCATGGGAATGCAAATCGTTGTTTCCTATTTGTCAGCCCCTGCCTGTGGCCTCCATTGCAGGTCTCAGGTGGGACACAGAGCACTGCAGTTACACACGGATTAACTGCCCAGGGAATCACTGAGAGAAGCTAGGCACTGGAAAGTAAAGTAATCTCCCACTGAGAACGAAGGGTCTTAGCCTTTCCTGGGGCTGACATGTTGCTTCTGGGCTCTTGCTGGTACTCGTTCTCAAAATGCTCAGCATCCTCATGTTTCTGCAAGCAGCTGAATTAATTTAATTCAGCTCTTTTTCTTTTTTTATTCTTTTTTCCCCTTTGTTTCATTTAGAATGGTTGGAAAAGGAATTGCACCCAAGCTAAGAAACAAACAGCCAAAGAGTGACTCTAAGGCCCAAAGCTGGCAGTGGAATATGCTGTTGGGAGACAGTCAAAGAGAATGGAAGGTATTACAGACCTATCACTGTGCTTATTATCAGTGTGGGAGTTTTTATACTGGAGCAGTTTGGAGCTAGTGAGATTACTCATGAGTTTTCTAACATTTACTGGATCAGCAGCAGTGTCCAAATGGGAGATATCTGCATGTGCAAAACAATGTCTCTGAAATGTCAAGTGTTGCTTGTTGCTGTTGGCAGAAGGCCCAACCCAGCAAAGGCCAACTCACCACTGGCCCATTCCCTGACTGCCTGTCCCAGGTCGGGGCTGTGCTGCTCACCTGCTGCCTCCTCTCCCCAGGTGCCTGTCCAGCAGCCACTGGCATTTCATCCTGCCCTCAGGTCAGGCCCAACTCAATCAGCATTGCTTTACTATGAAATGCCCAGAGGGATTTTATTCATTGTGTCCATCTTAAAGCACTCCAGGAGAAAGTTTAAATATTATTTCTGGCTCCTTTGGCTGCTAACTCTCACAGCATTTTCATGGAAGTTTCCACGCTGCTCTGTAAAACACTAACATGATTTTGGCTGACTTCTGTTGGCCTAAAATCATTGCAGTAGACTGAAAAAAAAAAAAAAAGAAAAAAGGATTTCATTTGTGCTTTCAAGTAATTTCTGTGTGAAATGACCAGATACTTGTGGAGCTGTGGCACAGCCAAAGCAGCAAAGGTTGTTTGAGGGGCCTGCCAGCACAACCCCTGCTAGGGTGATAAATTGCCTCAGCACGAGGGCTGGGAACGTTCTGGCCAGTGAAAGGCGGTTAGCATTTCCAGTGGCATGGAGGGCTGTGAGGGAGGCTCTCAGCATCTCTGGCTGCACACGAGGCTGCCAAGGGAATGGCAGGGGGCTGGTGGGACCACGGCTAACAGAGGCTTTAGCCAAAATCTAATGACAGGAATGAAAACCAGCACCTCTGGAGCCACCTCTGCAGTCTGCTGTCTTTGAACATGGCAGTGCAAACAGCAGCAGGTCCTGCAGGGCTGGCCCACACCCCTCGAGGTGCTCTGGTACTCCAGGGCATTCTCTGCCTGCTCCAGCCCTGATTTGCCTGGGCTAGAGTTCATTTTCTTCTCGGGGGCTGGGATGGGGCTGAGTCTGGGATTTGTGCTGAACACAGTGATTATAAATAGAGATGTTTTTGCCCTGCCTGAGCAGGGCTCACACAGAACCGAGGCCTTTCCTGCTCCTCATACCGCCACATTGGCACAAAAGCTGGGAGTGCCTGGGAGGACAAACAGCCAGGAAAGGTGATCCCAGCTGCCCCAAGGGATGTTCCAGACCACAGGACATCATGCTCAGCCCAAAGGGGGTCACTGGAGTTTGTCTTCCCAAGTTGTGACAGCTTGAGATGGAGCCCTGCTGCCCTGGAGGTGGCTGAACACCTGACTGCCCATGGAAGGTAGTGAATGAATTCCTTTACTTTGCTTGTGTGTGTGGCTGTCGCTTCACCTATTAAACTGTTTTTATCTCAACCCACAAGTTTTCTCATTTTTGCCCTTCTGATTCTATCACCAGTCCCAGTGGTGGGGGAGTGAGGGAGTGGCTGTGTGAGGCTTGGGCGCTGACTGGGGTTAAACCACGATGATGTGGGACCTTTTGTTCCAAAAGTCTCAACATCAGGCTAAATTTAGCCCTGGAGAAAGCAATAAATGGTTGCCAACTTTAACACAAGAGTACAGCAAGGTCAATGTTAAATATTTCTGAACAATTTTACCCACGGTTTCAGGTTCTTCTCCTTTCCAGTTGGGAATGACATGATGAGAAACTTTCCACTGCTTTAAATATTAAGGAATCTCCGAGAATACTTAGAAATAATCAACTCAAAATGTTCTCTGTTTGGGGGTTTGATATTTTCTTTTTAAGTACAGTATGTTCTTCTGCTGATTTTTCAGCCAATCTGCATGCCGGTGTCCAGAGGCTTGTTTCTGTGGTGCATTTGTACATCTGTAA
The DNA here is from genome assembly GCF_035770615.1 of Melospiza melodia melodia. Lineage (NCBI taxonomy): Eukaryota > Metazoa > Chordata > Aves > Passeriformes > Passerellidae > Melospiza > Melospiza melodia. The sequence goes on along the minus strand of NC_086203.1, from coordinate 30,792,765 downwards.
TGAAAAATGTCCAGTGACACACAGACACACGAGGCAGACCGTGGTGGAGTGTTAGGTTTTAGTTTCAGGATCCATGTACTAAAGGCAGCTGAGGATGAGCTGATTGTTTGTTGGGGCATGGAGGAAAAAACATTTTTGCACGAGGCCCTGAGCACCACGGGGAACAAATGCTCTTTACATTATGAACTTGTGCACAACCAGACGGGAATTATATAAAACCCCTCTTAAATATTTTATCTCAACAACACAAGTGAAAATCAGTAGCTTTTGGAGATTTGCTCTGTGTCAGGCTGCTCCATCTCGTGCTAAGCTTTTCCATACATTTCTCTGCTAACAGAACAGGGCAACAAGTGTATGAAAATGCAATTGGGACCTCCTGGTATTTTAATTTAAATGAGTAATTCAGGAGCTCAGAAGGAGGAGATGTGTTCTGTGTATAATAACAAGTTGTAGCTTGGTCGTTCAGGAAGATAAAGGAGTTTATTCCTGCTCCAGGAAGCCCAGAGTGCCAGTGAAACTGCGGGAAGTGCTCTCCAGAGGAGGAGGGCTGTCCCCAGCCTGCAGGGGCTGTGCTTGGCCGAGCAGGGAGGGTTTGCTGTCCCCAGGCAGGGCTGAAGGAGCCTCCGGTGGCTCTGCCCTCCGGTGGGGCAGCCCCCAGCACTGCACCCCAACGGGAAATGCTCACACAATGCTCACACAGCCCGGGCTAAAGGGACCATCCTGCCACGCACCTGAGCAGGTGGATGCTCTCCAGCTCCTGCAGCGTGCAGGATCCAGCTGAGAGCACAGATTTTTTCCAGGGCTCTTTTATATGGTGCTATTACCGTGGAAATAGTTTAAACTGTGTTCTATTCAGCTGTGGTCTGTATGGATGGTGCTTGGCTGTAAATTCACTGCCCTTTGCTCTTCATCAGTCTACTTCAACAAAAAATAAATGTGTTGCTGCAGAAATGAACCCATGAACTCTCTGTGCCCATTCCTGGGTGAGTTCATTCCCATCCAACAAACTCCTGTCAGAATGTGTGAACCAAGATCTGTCCTGTGCATGAGGGAACGAAGAGAACAGAAAATTGTAGGAGTTTAATTAATTAGGTCACAGCTCACTGAGAAAGCAGAAATGGATTCTTTAAGGTGAAAAGAACAGGCACTTAAGTGGCAATGACACTATTCTGTAAAATCTAGCTCTTTTGGCAAGGGGCAGGCAGTAATCAGATCCATTCAAATATATAAATTCAGAGACTCACAGTGCCCAAGGCCAGCAGAGAGCATTGTGATGGTTTACTCTGACCTCCTCCATCGCGGGGGTCATGGAGTACCCTTTATACAGATATATATCAGTGTTACTGAGTGAGTGCCAGTTGAAGGAGTGGGGCTTGATTCAAAAATCAGACTAGCTCAGACAGGAGGAGGAACATAGAAATTGCACTGCTACAAAAAACCTCATAGGAAAAATCAGGCACGGTGCACAGCGTTTTCAGGTAAGAGCACGTTTGAGTCAGCAGCAGCTGCAAAAGGTGAAGGGCTTAAAACACACCTGTGACATGAAGTAAGCAGAGGGAGGTAGTGCTGTTCTGTAGAGTATTATGGGAAACGGTTAAATATGTTTCACGTGTGTGTGTAAAAACCTCTACTACAGCAAGTTTAACCAACAGGAATATCGTTAACAGAGCGAAGCGTGCCGGGGAGCGGGGTCAGCGAGCGGCGGAGCAGCCCCTGCGGCCGGGGGTGCCGGCACAGCTGCACCGAGCCGGCCCCTGCGGCTGGATCCCTCCCCCGGGGCCTCCATTTCCCCGAGCTCGGCAATACCGAGCCGGCCCGGAGCCCACGGCAGCGCTCGGCTCTCATCGCTCACTGCCCGCCGCTTTGGCGGCTTTCAGCCGTTCCGCTTCACTGCCGTTCCCGGTGCTCCCATCCCCGCTCCCGATCCTCGATCCCGGCGGTTCCATCCCCGCAGTTCCCGTTCCTGTTGGTTCCCATCCCCGTTCCCCGTAGTTCCCGTTGGTTCCCCGGCGGTTTCCCGTTCCTATCCCCGTTCCCGGCAGTTCCCGCTCCTATTCCCGTTCCCCATCCCCGTTCCCGCCAGTTCCCCGTGGTTTCTGTTTCCGTTCCCTCTCCCATCCCCGTTCCCGGCGGTTCCCGTTGGTTCCCATCTCCGTTCCCGGCGGTTCCCGGGGGTTCCCGCTCCCATCTCTGTTCCCGGCAGTTCCCAGTGGTTCCTGTTTCCGTTGGTTCCCGCTCCCCGTTCCCGGCGGTTCCCGTTCCCCATCCCCGTAGTTCCCGTCGGTTCCCGGCGCTGCCGGAAGCGCGGCCGGAAGCGCGCGGGGTGCGCGGGGCCCGCTGGCGGAGCGGGGCCGTGGGCGGCAGCGATGGCGCTGGCGATGCCGCTGCTGGAGCCCGCCTGGCCGCCCGGCCTGGCCCCGCTCAAGGTGCGTGCGGAGCCGGGCGGGGGTCCCGGGGCCGGTCCCGGGGCCGGTGCCGCTCGCCCCGCGCTGCCGGGCCTGCCGCGCCCAGCCCGCCCCGCTCACGCCGCTCTCGTTGCAGGCCGTGGATGACTTGCTGCGCTGCGGGATTTGCTTCGACTACTTCAGCATCGCCGTGATCATCCCGCAGTGCTCGCACAGCTGTGAGTGCGGGCGGGCTGTGTGTGTGTGTGTGTCGGTGCGCGGGGAGAGGCCGGGAGCGGGGATTGTTCCGCCTGGCAGAGAGAAGGCGCTGGAGCCTGCAGCAAACGTGCAGAGAAACTGCAAGGGCGCGGAGTAGCAGCGCGAGGGGGAATGGCTTCCCACGGACAGAGCACAGGGTTCGATGAGAGATCCAGAAGAAACTCCCTGGCAGGGCGGGCAGCCCTGGCACAGGGTGCCCAGAGCAGCTGTGGCTGCCCCTGGATCCCTGGCAGTGCCCAAGGCCAGGCTGGGCAGGGCTGGGAGCACCTGGGACAGTGGGAGGGGTCCCTGCCATGGCAGGGTGGCACTGGGTGGCTCTAGGGTCCCTTCCCACCCAAACCATTTCGGGGTTCTATGATTCTCTCTGCCATGGAAGCTGGGAGGAGCTTTGCAAGATGGAAGCAGCCGGAACCTTTCCTTGTGTAGTTCCTGCTGTAATACTAACATGTGCCATCTGGCATTCTGCATTTAAATATCTTTCTTAACATCTTGAGAGTGGTACAAATGCAAAGCTCTATGTGCAGAGTATTAAGAGCTCAAATTTTCCATGCTGCTCTGTCTGCCCTGGGAGATATCTGCTGGAACCTGGCCCCAAGTGCTTTGCTGAAACCAGATTAGGGGGGAAGTACCTTGCCTTTTCTCACGTTAAAATAAATGCTTGTGATTGTTTGGTTCAGAAACTGTAGCACTTCCTTCCGTGAAGGGGGACACTGTAGTTTGGCAGTGAAGTTTAGTTTAGCTTGGCAAAGCTGTCACCATTGAAGCCAGTGTGGGGAGCCACAAACCTGGAAATTCTCTTCACTTGCTGGTGGTGCAGCCTGCCTGGGGCACAGTGGCTCCAAGCAGCAGTCATTGCACTCGTGGGCCTGGCCCATGGGGTCTGGGGCTGGGCTGTCAGATGCTGGCAGCCTGGCTCTGCCACTTCATTCCTATTCGTACAGTTAAAGTTTGTTTCTTTATGGGTTTCTCACCGTATTTCACTTCTTACTATGTATGTAGTAATTATTGAGCATTTAGATGGATTTGTGGTTTTAAGTGTTAATTGGTGCATTGGGGCAGGCTGGATTTGGCTTGGAGCAAGCTGGTCTAGTGGAAAGTGTCCCTGCCCATGGCAGGGGGTGGGATGACATGAGCTTTAAGGTCCCTCCCAACCCAAACCATTCTGAGATTAATTAATGCTTCTGCTGTTTTCCGATGCAGTCCCAGAGGGTGAATGCAATACAGATCTCTTTCAGGAGCTGGTGCTGAGACTCTGAGCCATGATGATCTAGTGAGGGAATGTTTTCCTTGAGAATGATGAGACTTTTAAAATCCTGAGGTGGCCGTGAAAGCTCACGGAGAAACTGACAAGGTGTAACAAACGCAGAAATTTACTGTGACAGTGGGGCATGTTTCACCACCCCGTCTGTGGCACGGGGAGGTGGTCTTAGGCTGTCTCTCAGCATTCCAGTGCCATCTCCTCTCCTTTTTAGCCTCTTCTTTCAACAGCAAGTTGGTATTGTTGTGGAAAGGGGCAAAAGAGCCCGGGGAAAGGAGGGGATTGTGAGTTTGTCTGGGGCTGTGCAGGAAGGTGAAAGCGATCAGCATTAGTCATGGCAAGAACCCAGCATGGTGAGGGGGTGAGCAGTGCAGCCACTGCTGAAGGGTTTCTGGCACTGGGGAACAAAAGGCAGCAAACATCAGCTTTAGGTGGAGGAGCTGACATCTGATGTTGAAACGTGTTTGCATAAAATATGGATTGTTTTGCAACAATGATAATCTCAATTCCATGTAAAAATGGTGTGTTTTCAATATTTGTGTATTGTGGAATAGCTTGCAGGTATTGTGCAAGGAAATACACGAGCAAGGATGTGGAACTGCATTTGGAAAAATGTTTAAAATGATGTGTTTCCTTTTTCCAGATTGTTCCCTTTGTATCCGCAAGTCTTTGTCCTACAAAACCCAGTGTCCAACGTGCTGTGTGGTAAGCATGATTTTGGTTTGGTTTTTTTCCCCTCAGTTTATTTTTTATCTTTTGGCAAATCTCAGGACCTTTTCCCTTTGGACCACACCAAATAATCAATTCTGATTGCATGGGCAAAGTGTGGTGCTCTTGCATCTGGAATTCTCCTGTTCCAGAGATGCTTCTCTCAGTGCAGGCGGAAGGGGATGGAGCATCAGGCCTGGGGTTTGGCTCAGGGCTGTGTGTACAAACTGTCACAAAACATTTAATGTTAATTTGTTAACACACTCCATGATTTAAGCCAGCAATGCTGAAACACAAGCGCTGTATTTTCTGTATGTGAGTGGCTCCATTTCATCTCAAAAATTAAAAAAAAAATAAAAGCTTTGTTTAAAAGAAGAGCAGAGAGAGTTGCAATGAGGTAAAAATCAGGAATTTTTAAAAAATAATGAATTGAATGCATAAAGGCATCTCATAATTAATATTTTCATAATCAGAAGACTAACATTTCCCTTCATCAGTTTTTATGCTTTGTTGCTTAAGGTTCTCACCACCTTCAGAGGATGGTTTGGTTTTCAAAATTATTAGACCTGTGCTGCAGTAAACTATTGTGGGAGCCTGGGCACACTGGCCTTTGTTTCTTTAGCTTTATGCTTTGATTTTACCTGTTACCTTAATATCCCAGTCTGAAGTTCTCAGGCAGTTATTTTAATCTGAGATATTTTTGGGGAAGAGGTGTTTACCCTTTAAGCATCTTGATTCCTGTAGCACTTTAGTGGGGGTAGTTGAGGCATGGAGCCAAGAAGCAAGTTATTGATCACTTGAACATTTTGTGGGCACTTGCTGCTTTCACTGCATTTGAATGTTTATTTGTTTAGGTTTGTTTTGGTTTTTTTTTTTTTTTTTTCTTTCTTTCTTTTGTAGGCAGTCTCAGAATCTGACCTGAAAAACAACCGGATTTTAGATGATCTAGTGAAGAGCTTTAACTCTGCAAGGTATTGATGTAATTTTATAGCTGCTGTCTCTGGTTTGGCAGCTGGCAAGGTGTGACTGTGTGTGACCAGGCTCAGAGCCCTGGAGGGGGTGGTGTGAGAGCTGAGCAAATCAATTGTGGGGTCACAGAAGCGCTGTCCAGGATGGGTGTTCACACTTTGGGAAAATCCTGCAGTGTTCTGGCTGAAGGGTACTGCACACTCGAGTGATGGGAAGGTTTTACAGGCTTATTTTGTTCTGCTTCTGGTTAGCTGCTCTGAAAGTTACAGTCCCTGCCAATGGGTAGGAAGTCAATAGATATGTCAGGATTCTCTGGGGGAAATAGTGGCAGTAAAGATTTTCTTCAGGATCCTTCCTATGTGTGCAGAGGAGACTCTGAATAGAAGGATTTTGTCCAGGGGTTATGGTCACCTTGCAAGAGTGTTCTTTTGCTGAAGTCACTGGCTAGAAAAAATGTAGGTATTGAAAGACTAAAAATGTGAGTTTTCTTTGGTAAGGAAAGTAATGGAGTGCCATGCTTTCAGCTTGATTTCTTAGCTACTTTTCTGTTTGTTTTAAATTCATTTTTGAGCTTCACATCCCTTTAAAAGACAGGAACAACAGAATAAATATGACTTGGTAAAATATCACAACAGTATCGCAACATGTATCACAGATGATACATCAGTAGATACATGAAATTCCTGGTATTATCTGTTTTCTTTTGATGAGAAGCTACTCAGTGATTTGCTGGGAGTTCTGTGGGTGTTCCTGTCTCTGTACGAGCCAAATGCACTTTCATCTTTTTCTCTGGAATTAACTTGGAGCTGGAAGTCAATGAGACTCTTGGCTTCGTAAGTGACAAGAAGCATAGTTCAGTTGATGGCTTTGTTTCATGAGAGAATTTTTCTCTGATGAAGATCATAGAATGTAGATAGATCTAATCTCCTATATGACCACTACTGGATTTAATTGATTTATTTGAGTAATTTAAATCCTACAGTTCCCCCGTTGCAGCTTGAATTCTGGTGCTCCCTAGTGATAAATGGATTACTATTTTTTTGTTAATGTCTAATTTTGTGAGGAACAAGTAGTGCTGACTTGGATCCATTATGATATTGAATCCTAAATGTTAATTTTTTTTTTTGGACTGCTTTAATGGATCAGTATAAATCTTACCAGTGAGAGTGGTTCAATAACCTTTCCTTTTGTGACTTGGAGTTCAATCAATTTCTCACATGAAGCTGATGGGTGGGCTGTGGAGCCCAGTCTGGGCTGGGTGGAGGGAACCAGGGCAGGGTCTGGGTGGGAAAGGCTCCCTGCTGGCTGCTCTGATGGGACAGAGCCCTGGGCAGTGGTCAGTGTGGTGTCCAGGGCTTGGCACCTGGGCTGGGTCTGTCCCCAGGGCTGCAGGTGCCCTGAGCTGAGGGGACACTGCTTGCCTGGAGAGTGTCCCAGGGCACGAGCATCATTCAGTCAGAGCAGCACTGCTCTCTGTCTCTGATGTTGGAACAGGACCGATCTTCTCTCTCCCCTCCTTCTCCATCTGCTTTGTCTCCCCTTGGCTGTCCCCAGAAACAAATCCACAGTCCAGGAGTTGAAGGGCTCAGCATGTTTGAAAGATCAGGTACGTTCTAACTGGACTTTGAGCCTTGGGTAGTTTGATGTTTATGAAAATTAGGCCTTAAATCTTCTCAGCATTTCACAAAGTGCAAACCCATTTCTTAAGTCAGGCCTGGAGGGGAAGAAAATGGTAATGTTGGTGGCACTCAGCAGAGTGAAAGCTGTGCTCCAAGGTCAGAGTGTGCAAGGAATGGGAATGGGAATCATTCCAGGCAGACCCAGCGCTGATCCCGTTTGCGCTCTGCTCAGGATGGGGTGTTTGTGTGCAGGGAATGGGAATCATCCCAGGCAGACCCAGCTCTGATCCCGTTTGTGCTCTGCCCAGCATTAGGTGTGTGCACCCTGGATGGGGTGTTTGCACCCTGGATGGGGTGTTTGCAGGGGATGGGAATCATTCCAGCCAGACCAAGCTCTGATCCCGTTTGTGCTCTGCTCAGGACGGGGTGTTTGTGTGCAGGGAATGGGAATCATCCCAGGCAGACCCAGCTCTGATCCCGTTTGTGCTCTGCTCACCGTTAGGTGTGTGCAGGATGGTGTGGGGAGTGTGGGAGTGCAGCTCCCTCCCTGTGCAGAGGGCGGGCTCCCGGTGGAAGTGGGGCTGTCCTGTGCTTCCCTGTGGCCGTGGGTGTTTGTGTGTGTGCAGGGAGAGGAGCAGGCTGGGCAGTGCCCTGTGAGGGCACACCCTGGCCCCAGCAGGGCAGGAGCCTGGGGGCATTGCCATCAGCACTTTGCTGTTCCCTCACCTGTCTCTGCTCTGGGGCAGAATTCATGGCTCTGGCCAGGCCAGGAGAGAAAGATGAGGAGCAGTATTTGCAAGAGCTGACCTTAACGAAGACTTATCAGTTGCAGTGAGGCTGGCATCTTTAAACATAACAGGTAAAGTTTTGTGTGAAGTGTAAAGAATTGATTTCATTGCCCTCTACTAAACAGATTATTTTGAGAAAATTTGTCAGTTTCTGCATCACCTTGTTAAATAGAAAAGTAGGAGTGTTTGCTGAAAAGAATCTCTGGTTTTCTTCGTACATAAGGAAGAAAAATATTTTTACTGTCAAGTTTATCTCTGTTTCTTAGTCAGGGTTACTCGACAGGTAGTGAGTCAGAGGAATAAACACATCGACTCTGGGTGCTGGAGAGAGCAGGTGCTGTCATTGCTGATACAGTGATTGAGCAGGAATGCAGCAGGAATTTCAAGGAGATACAGTGCTTTTAGTGCAGGTGGGACTGTTCTGTGTGAGTTCTTCCTAGGAAGATTCACAGCTCTGTCTCTTCCTTGGAATTTATTTATGTGGAAGCCTTACATTCCCAACAACTCTGCTTCATTGCTGCTTCAGCAAGAGAGAAATAAACAGACTGTAAAATGGGAACCAGGGGCCTGATGAAGGACACTTAGTTGTTGTGGGTGTTACAGATCTGAAGGAAAAAAGTGGGAAGCTGTTTATGCTGTTGTTGAAGCAGAGGGAGGATGCTGGTGGGGAGGATGTTTAGAAACCATCCATCTTTAGTTAAACAGGTGTTTTTTACCTCCCTGCCCTATCTCAGTGACTGAGGGTCTGGCAGGAGGGTTTGGGTAGTGCCTGTTCTGATACCTGCTTGATTCATCTCAGCCTTCAAAGGGAAGGACACTGCTCTGCTCATAAACTGAGCATTGTCAGCTGTGCTGCAGTTACTGCTTTGTGCCAGGAAGGTAAAATTCTGTCAGCTCAGAGCTCCTAGCAGTCTGTTAAGTTTCTGAGAGTATCACAGATGATGCTGAGACCATACACAATATGCAGAGGTTTTTGAACTGATGTTTGCTATAGGATCCGCTCCCAGGGGAGCTGGCAGAGGCTGGACCCTTCCGTCACTGTGTGCTTTCTCTGGGCTTGCTGAGTGATGGATGAGCTTCTAGTTGAGTCATGCTTGTCCGAATCTCTCCAATCACACCTGTCAGAGTTTCTGTGATTAGTGAGAAATCTGAGTGCTTCACTCTGGTGCTGAGGGAGGGGGGCAGGTGACAATGTTCTGTTAGAGAGCCCAGGGCTGTGCCAGGAGTGTCTGCTGTGCCCTGGCTCTCCTGTCCCTGGGGTGTGGGACTGTGAGAAGTCATCACCCAGCTGCCCATGGGCCCAAAACACCACATTGTGGGAGAAGCCAGTGTGGGACTGCTCCCTGCTCTGTTGCCCTCAGTCCCAGCATTTTCCCAGCCAGAAGAGAGCGTGTGCTGGCAAACAGGATTTCAGGTTCCTCACACGTGCTAGCTGTGTGCTTTCTCTGGTGCTCCTAGGCAGCAGCTGTTGCAGTTGGTGTTGGAAGCCCCCCCGGTTCCGTCTCCCCCAGCCCACAGCCTCCAGAGCCCTGGTTCTCAGCCAGGGGCTGGGGAGGCGCCAGCCATTGACAGCTCCTTGAGCAAGGACAAGGTCTGCACCTCCACGAGGGCAGGGGGCCTGCCATGGACTGGTCACAAGAGTTTCAAAACCGAGGAACACCGTGACCTACACAGCACCTCTGCAGAGCTTGGTGGTAAAGACAGCAAAGTGATTGCACAAGAGATTCCTGGCTGCACCCAAAGCCATGAAAAGCCTTCTACATCTGTGCTCAAAGGAGACAAGAAAGGTGAGGTGTTTGATTTCTGGCTGTGTCCTGCTCTCTCCCCCTCGTGTGGCTGCTGTATGTGTTAGAGGGCCCTCAGCACGTGGCACTCCTCCCATTCCTCCTGTGGTTCTGCTCTCTGCTGGCACGTCCAGCTCCTTCCCCTTTAACTGGCCCGTGCTGCCTTCACATCACTGCTCGTGTGGGACAGCTCTGCTCCAAGTGTGTTCTTCACAAAAAGCTTGAGCTGCTGCCAAGGAGTTTAATGGAATTCAGTGCTTATGGATTCCTTTGCTTTGAGAAACAACACAGAAAAACAATAGTTGTGCAACAGTCTTAGTAAAAATTTCTCTTCTCCTTCCCCCTAATGACTCGACAGACACTGGCATTTATTCTGCTCTTGTATCCTTGAGCAGGTTATTTTATAATGTGTTTGTTATTTGAGGGGTGAGCCTGAACTCAAAATGAGCATGGCAGCAGTTCTGTTAATGTTTTTATTTCCACACTCTCCAAAAGAGTCATCTGCTTTATTCTTTGTAATTCTAGAGAGTTAAAGTGAATTTACTTTGAAGCATGAAAAAGCTCATTTATACCAATCAACCACAATAAAATGGCAGAATCCTCTTAGTTCTGATGTGCTGGCAGCCATCCTATTGACCTAGCTAAAAGCCTAAATTAAAACAAAACACCCTGTAGGAGTACACCCCTGGTTCTTATTAGTTCAAATTTAGCTGTTGTTTTGTGTAATGATTTATTCATCTGGAACTCTGAAGTTCATGTGTATTCATTAGCTGGATGGATCCTGCTGGAAGAGGTACCACAGCCAGGAAAGGAGCCACGGGAATCCTGTCGTGGTTTTACATCACACCTGCTTGTGTTGATAAGTTAAAACCCATGTGAAATTTTACTGCTTGTTTATTTTTGAGCAATTAAAACTTTCACTAGCTTCCCATTCTATGATCTTTTTGAATCTTTAGGCACGCACCACATGGAAATTATTTCCACAAATGCCAAGTAGTTGGTCAGGCAGTATTTGTGAAACACCTGGAGTGAGAGGGTTTAGTGCTATTTGTTCCTGTTCTGAGAACTCAGATGTACCTTCCAGTACAGTAACAGCTCAGGACTGATGTGCTTTGTTCATGTCCCAACTGTTAGTTTTGTTTTAGAGAACATTCACTCTTTGCTGTTACATCCACACTGGTAAATACCTTCTCCCTTGCTTTCAGTGGAATGTCCTGTTTGTGAGGTTGCTATTCTGGAGCAGTATATAAACAAACATCTGGACAGCTGTTTGACCAGAGGGGAGAAGAAGGACAGCCTGCGAAGGTGAGGAGCAGCTCTGAGGGCTCCAAATGCATGTGGCTGGTTTGGGCAGTGCTGGACTGAGAGCTGTGTGCTGCAGGGGTGTCATAGTGGTGCTTTGTGTTTGTTTCTGGCTTCCCTGCACTGTGCAGCACTCTGAAATCACTGTGGGGACTGTCCCCCCTTGAGAAAGAGTGTGGATTGCCAGCTGAATTACTCTTTGGCTTTTAGTGGCAAGAAAACAGTGGCCAATGGTTTAAGAAATTCATCACAGGGAGAGCTTAGTCTGTGCGTTGTTCTTGTCACCTTTCTGCTCCCTGGCATTAAAATTCCCTTCAGATAACACTGATTCCCATTTTTCATTTGGTGGACGAATTGCTTCCTTCGGTTCAGGTGTGCCAAGAGACATTTTTTCAATAGCTGTAGAGTTAAAGAATAAAAATTGCACCTTTCTTTCCTCTCTGTGGGGCTGTTGAGGTTTCCTGAAGATCTCGATTTCCATAAGATTAATGCATTCCTTTGGCTTTGTGCCCCTGCCCCAGCATTGGTCATGGTCACCACATTCACATCAGAAGTGGAGTTTCAGTTTGTTTTACTTACAGCAGAAATTTAGGCTGTTGTTATTTCTGACCGATCAGATTGAAGGACTGGGAGGATTTGTACTTCAAATGGAATACACACCAAGCTTCTGTAGGACTTTCAAAAGATTCACTTTAATTATTCAGTGAAATTTTTTATATTTCCCAAAAGAATCTTAAAAAAGCTTCCCTGAAGAGTGTATTGTGGTAATCCATCTTCTGTTTACCAGCCATGCTACATGGCTGGATGAGAGTAAATGAATTATTGACAGTTTTTGTGTAAGTCTTTTTTTTTTAAACTTGAAATTTTCAATGTGATAAGTTGAAAATGCTGAATAGTTTTCAAATAAATCTATCATTTTCACAGTGGAAAGCTGTTAACTGCTCTCTAATCCAGAGTAATGCAGCTGAGCTTTATTTTGCTGCAGAAAGAAAAATGTCTAATTAAATGCTGTTCCTCTATGAATTACTGCAGTTGCACAAGATGAGTAAGGCTGCAGATGGATTTTGGCCCCTTTGTTTCTCCTGGTTTGAGAGTATCTCACCAGGAGGTGTAGGGCAGCCTGAGCTAATTTGACAGGAGGAAATGTTCTGCTAATTTTAGGTGACAAAAGTTGTGCTAGGACTTGAATTTTCTCTGGCAGTTTCCTGTAATTAAGATGTTTTCCCCAGCTGTGCCAGGAATGTTGAGTCCTGACAGAAATCAGTGGAAAGCAGTAAATTTTGGATTTAGCTGTTATTCCTCTGGGAGCACTGTTACTTATCTTTAATGTCTCTGTATCACCAAACTACCCTTCTGTTAGCTGGGAACTGCTGCCTTCAGGTACATGACTATTTTTCTCAAAGACATTTTTCCAGAAAGCTGAAAAATCTCCTCTAATTTGAGTTTTGGCTTGATGTTTTAATAGTTTTAATATTTCTGCAGCTGATTCAAGTGAGCCATGGCCAGCACTGGGGTGGAAAGCCCAATGTGTATGTTCTTTCATTTGTACGTTACCCTGAGTGGGTGAAGTACCCTTAAGTAATTGCAAATAGCTTGATTTTCCTCAGAGTATTAATTAAATAGTGTCTCTTGTTTTCCTGTGGCAGTTCTGACCAGAAAAGGAAGCTGATGTCCAAAGTTGTTTATAACCTGCTGTCGGACCGGGATCTGAGGAAGAAGCTCAAGGAGCACGGTCTGTCCACCTCTGGGACCCGCCAGCAGCTCATCAAGAGGCACCAGGAGTTTGTGCACATGTACAACGCCCAGTGTGATTCCCTGAACCCCAAATCTGGTGAGTGACAGGCTGCAGGGAGGCTGCTGCCATCCCAGACCATCTCTGCATTTCCCCTCTGCTGGCTCAGGGTAGGCTTAACACAGGTTTGACTGCTGGAGATGTGGAGGAGCTGGAAGGATTTATCTTGGTAAATCAGATCAGTGCAGAATGCTGCTTTAACCTGCTGGGGGTACTTGGGCTGAGCCCACACTCAGTGCTGCTGGTGGCTGGAGTGGCACCCAGCCTCTGCCTACTCACCCAGAGGGCAGGAACAGTGCTGGGTGTGTGGTGTGCACTCCAGCTGCAATCCCCAGTAATGCCAAGCCCCTCGTGTGTCCAGAGCCTGTGCCCAGTAATGCCAAACCCTTCCTGTGTCCAGAGCCTGTGCCCAGTAATGCCAAGCCCCTCGTGTGTTCAGAGCCTGTGCCCAGTAATGCCAAACCCCTCCTGTGTTCAGAGCCTGTGCCCAGTAATGCCAAACCCCTCCTGTGTTCAGAGCCTGTGCCCAGTAATGCCAAGCCCCTCCTGTGTTCAGAGCCTGTGCCCAGTAATGCCAAGCCCCTCGTGTGTTCAGAGCCTGTGCCCAGTAATGCCAAACCCCTCCTGTGTTCAGAGCCTGTGCCCAGTAATGCCAAGCCCCTCCTGTGTCCAGAGCCTGTGCCCAGTAATGCCAAGCCCCTCCTGTGTTCAGAGCCTGTGCACAAAGGGTGAATTATTAAAGCCACACTTAAGATGCAGACGTGCACTTTGGGTGGTGGCAGGGAGCCTGAGGTTGCTGTGGAACACCAATAGCTGAGCTTCTGAGGAAGCCCAGGTGCCAAATTCCTGGAGTGTGCTTAAACCAGTTGGGAGCAGGTTTTATTCTTTCACAGCTTAATGAGCTTTTGTTCTGCCTGCTTCACTGTGTGGTGAAGTGTTTGTTTTAATAACTGCCCACAGCTGCTTGGCAGTTCTGTGGAGATGATGAAATGCAGAAAGAGATTTTTAGAAGTAAATGTGAAAGTAAACTGTGCAGGGTTCTGCATAGCTGTGGCTCTAGTTAAATGTTACAGTTATGTTGTTTATAGGCTTTGGATGTGTCTGACAATTGGTGAAGTTGGTTGTAATTTCTCTGTGAGCTTTCCCTTTGAGTTTGCACATGGTTCTGTTGCCCTGGAAGGTGGTTTGGGGGACAAAGTAACATAAACCGTAGATGTAGTTATTGTGTCTTCCTTTGAAACATCCAATGTAAAATGAAAAATCTCTCTGAATGGCAGCCTGTGTGCCACAAGCACTGTTGTGTGCAGGAGGGAGGTTTGGTGGGATGTGGAAAGACAGCAGGTTTGCCTGGGATTGGAGTCTGAGCTTTCCCTCTCAGAGGGCTAATGTTGTTTGTGTTTTAAATGCAGGGTAGTTTCATCTGTGCTGTTACAGCTTTTTATTACCCAGCTCCTGTTTCAGTGATCCCTTTCTCGTATTTCCAAACAGTTGCAGAGGTTGTTAAAGAGCTGGAAAAGAATGAGAAGATTCGGGTTCAGCTGGAGTGTAATAAACCTGGTGAAAATGTAAGTGACTGCTCTTGGTTCTCACAGAGGGGTGGCCAGCAGGAACTGCAGAGGGGGCACTGGGAATGTCTGCCTGCTGCTTTATTGTGGGAATTCCCAGCTTGCATATTACAATTCGCATTCAGCATCCTGTAGTGAACCTGATTTTCTCACACCACACATTTGTCGTGGGCAGTGCTGGGTGCACTGCTGAGCTTTATGCCCAAACCCTTTAAGTAGGAGCAATTTTTGACTGCAGTAAAAATTCTTGAGTTAAGTTCTCCTTGGCCATGCTGGAAGATTTTGACCCTTCATGGCAGTGTGGGGAATATTTTGCTTCCTAGAATTCTCTAGGATTTAGCTAGCAAATTCCATGCTTCCGTATCAGCAAGGGCGCCTGTTCTCTTCCCATGACATCTGATACTTTGGTGACTTCTGAAGCCTGTTTGTTGCACAGTGGTAGGAATATTTTATATTTATACAATATGCTGAGTGTTACATGGGCTGGCTTGGTCCTGGTGACTCGGTGGAAGCAGGGCAGGACACTGTGGACATGTTCTGGAAATGTGGATTAATGTGATGAAAGCTGGGGGGAAAACAAACAGTTCTTCTTCCTGTTTTAAGTCTGTAATTTCAAAGTCTGCAGCTTTAATATCTTTTTATTTATGTTAAAAACATTTGTATGATTTCTGTAGAGCTTGACCTTCACAAAGGACCAGACAGAGGAAGAAATAGATGAGATCCACACTGAATATCGTAAGTAACATGCAAATTTCACCTCATTTTGCTTTTAAATCTGCCTTCTTTTCCTTTGAGCTGAAGTACACACACTGATTGCCTCCAAAGGCTTCTCTATTTATGCACTTTGCTCTTTCTTAGCGTGCTGCCATGTTTGCTGGCATGGAAACAGCAGAGCGGGGTGTGGGATGTGCAGCTGTGTGGTCACTGGGAACCCTCTGCAGCAGAGCTGCTCTGAAAGGCCTTCATCTGCTTGGCCTGTTGTACACATTTAGAACAAAATATATTAAATACTGTCTTAATTTTTCAAAGACAGGTATTTGATTGAGTTTAGATTGCTAAAAGGGCATGGCTACAAGACTAATCTCTTGGAGATCTTGATAGTCTCAAGCAGGTTAACTGAAAATTGAGAAGTTAAAAAAAAATAGGAAAAAGGGGAAGATATGGTTTTAAAATTAATAAAAAATACTGACCAAAGAGGCAAATGGTAAATGGTCTCAAGTAATTATTTCTCATAATAAGGAAGAAATCATAAGCATGAAAAAAGAACTGAATGTTAAAATTCAAAACCAGTTTGTGATTAAAGAATTCTTATCAAATGCCATTATTTCACTGTAAAACAGATGGACTTTAAAGCTTTAAAAAGCTTTATTACACAATGAGGCTTTTTTTTCCTCTTATTTTACAGCATTTGCACCCCAGACCCTAATTCCCAGCTGAATGAATGAATAAACTCTGGTGTGAATTCTGAATAAAAACCCTCAAATATATTTTTGTTCTGCCTTTCCATATGAAAAAACACACTGGGGCTGTGAACAGCCTTGGGGAAAGGCAGAACAAACTGTTTGGGAGAAAACGCTTTTTTTCTGCTTCTTTGCATTTCCCCGGGCTCTTGGCAATTTGCACATTGCACTGTTGGCATTTTTTTGCTGTTTATGAAATAGCAATTAATACTTTGGCTTGATGAACCTGAGGATGGGAGCTCTGCCTGGACCTCAGAGCCGCTGTCATTTCCTTCTGCCCCACAGGACTCAGGGACACCCTCAGCCCACTCTGCTTTTTTTTGTGGTCTCTATTTAAAGAGTTAAAAAGTCTACAGGAAAGGGGATACATCTGTGGAAAAAAAAAATTTAGTTGCCTTTTCTGCTTCTAAATCTTTTCATTTGCCACGTTCTTTGGAGGTCTGCTGCTTTGTGTTGTGTTTAAGTATTTGTCGTTCTGTCTGGGGCTGGTTTACGTTGCTGCAGTTTGGTGGGATGTGCTTGGGGTGTCGTTTCAGCACCACAGTGATTTACAGTGTAGCTGAGCACTGCTTGTGTGCCAGGACATTTCTTTTCAGAAAGCTTTGTAGTTCTGCCATGAGCCAGCACAACAAAAGATAGTGATGCTGGAAAAACTGAAGTGCCAGAGGAATTCCGTAATGAGAGTGCAGCAACTCAGACACGACATCTGGGACAGAACTTGCTTTTTATTAACAGAATTTTTGGCCTTATGTGGTGTTTTCAGCTACTCAGGGAAAGGCAGTCTGTGTCAAATCTGTTTCCTTCTGTGGGGCAGAACTTGATGTTTTATAATGGAATACATCAAAGAATTTCTTCACTGGAAGGGTGCTCAGCCATTGGAATGGGCTCCTCAGGGAGGTGACACAGTGCTTGATGGTCCTTTCTGAGGAGCAGTTCCTGCTGATGTCCAGCCTGAGCCGTTCCCTGTCCTGTTCCTGTTCCCTGAGGCACACCTGGCCCTGGGTCCCTCCCTGCTGGCCAGGCTGAGGTGACCCACAGCATCCTGCTGAGGACACCGGGCATTTTCCCAGCCTCTCAGTAAAGCATTTGCACTACCAAGCTTAAACAATTCCATTGCTTTGGCTGAGAACCAGAGGAGTGCTTAAAACATGATTGAAAGTGCAGAGAGTATTTGGATTATTAACTTACTTAAAGGGTCTGAATCCCAGCAGTGTGATGGGCATGACACAGAGCCTGAATCATTCATCTGTGCTGTGCTCTGGGCTGTGGGCAGCTCTGTAACAGCTCAGACACAGATTTGGATCCTTAATAGAATGTGGGACATATCTCAGTGCTGGGTTGGTTTTCCTCTGCTGTAACAAAAATGCTTTTAATTCAATTGTTGGTGTCCATTTCTGTTCACATCCTTGCAGTGTTGGTGCCATACCTTAGTCCTGTGGGAGTGGTCACTGATGCTCTGTTCCTTTCAGGAAACAAACACAGAAGTGAATTCAAGTTCTTGGTGGATCAAGTAAATAAACGGTGGAAGAAAATGGGTGAGAGGAAAGCAGAAAGTGCTCAGAACAAAGAGGAAGTTGCTGTCAAAGAGCTGCCAGCAGCTGCAGGTCAGTCACATTTCATATTGTCCCCTCTGGGACCACACTAAGAGGTGCTGGATTCCCAAAGAAATGGTCTTTCATCTGTTGTTGTTCTTCTAGACCCTTTAAGGGAAAAAAAGCCCAACCAGCATAAAGATCAAACAGACCCTAAAGTGATTTACTGCTATTGATTTTAGTGTGGAACATAGGCATGACCCATAATAAATGCATGAGTTTGGTTTCTGTGTGTTGGGTGTGGATGTGCTTTATCTGGGGCACGTTCCAGTGGGCTGAAAGGGGTGTCAGGTTCTGGCTCAGCTTTGCTGCAGGTGCTGAGGGTGGCCTCACTCTGGAATGGAGGTGAGGATGGGTGCTGCTTGCTGCCTTTCAGCCTTCCAGGATCTTTACTGTGAGAAGGGGTTGGTGACAGGGAGCTGCAGGAGCATTTGTGGGGATTGGGTTCAGGAATTTTCTGTCGTGAGGCTGAAGCAGTAAAATCCTTGGGCTGGTTTTGGGCTGTTCATGCGGGCTGTTGCCCCTCTGTGAGTTGCTGTGGTGTGTGTTTGTAGCCTGGAGCACAGTGGGAGGCGGGAGGGATGGCTGCAGCTGTCCCTGGCTGGGAGGAAGGAGCAGCCTGCTGCTTCCCCATCCTGCCCAGCCCGCCAGCCCCGGGCTGTGCCCTGGCAGCGCTGCCTCTGCTCCCTCTGCCCTGTGCTCCCTGGCTGCTTGGGCAGGGAGCAGCTGCCTTTGGACGGGGGCTCTACAAGAGCATTCCTCAGCCTGATGGAACTTGGGGATTTCTGTTCTGAGACCGAGTTCTGCAGAGCCCCCTGGCCACAGTGGGACGTGCTGCTGTCAGAACGCTCAGGAAAACACGGCAGAGACGTTTGCCCCAGCTCTCACAGATCCCTGTGCTCTTGAGCTGGCTTCAGCTGGGCCTCTCTCCAGTGCTGGCTCTTCCAGCACAGCTCTGCAGAATAAAAAGAAATGAAGAGAACAGTATAATAGTATGAATTTTATCCTTATTGTTTCCTGCAGACCTTGGAGCAGTGCATGATCCCTTCTGCGTGAAGGGTAAAAGTTAAAGGAATCTCAAATATTCCTTATAAGTAAATAAAAGATTTTAAGCTGTTCCTCTTCTATAGCAGAGGAAGAGGCGATGTGTTATTGAATAGTGGGTCACAGCCTTGATTTCCAGCTCTGGAAGGGAGGGATGGGCTGCTGTGGATTTTGGGGTTTCTCCTGTGTGAGCTGTTCTGTGTGTGCTGTCCTGCAGGCTCTGAGAAGAGCTGATGTAAAACCGTGGAGTTTTTCCAAAAGAGTGGTCAGGTAGAAAATAACTTGAATCAGATGTATCATTCTGCATCATGTTCAGAATGTGGCAGCACCTCATTTGGTTCTGGCAAACCTGCACAATTTCCATTACACTTTGTTCTCTGAGCTTCCAATAATCCTTGGAATTTCAGTTTTATGCAAAACATCTGCACTCAGATGACTGTTTATAAACAACTGAAAAAGCAAAAAGGTGATTTACAGGGGAGGGAACAGATGCCTAAGGCCTGTTTGCTCTTGGTTCTTTGTAACAGCAATTGCCTTTGTATTAAACTGGGAATTACAGCATGGGCAAGGAAGAAGGCAGTAATGGCCTGATGGTAAGCTGGTAGAGCCAAGGCTTTGTCTGCATTCCTTATCCACTTGCTTTGTGTTCTCGTGGAAGTGGTGGAATTGTACAGAATTGAAAGAGATCTTTGGTTTGGTTGGGGCTTTGTTGGTTTGTTCGTTTATTTTAATTTCCTCCTCCATCTCTCCTATTGCCTCTCCTGGGCTATTGGTTGATGTAATTTAACCTCACTCTGTTTGTGGTGACATTTTAATCATCTGTTCCTGATTTACGTCATCTTGCTTTTCATCTTTAAGTTTAAAATATGTTTCCCAGTCTTTATAACTTTTAAACACGGGGCTGTGCTTTGTCTGAGGGGAAGGCGCCATAAGGATTTGATATATATTGGTGCTAAATAATTTGATTCAATAAATATTAACTGTGCTGAGCTGCATTATTGCACAGGCCTTTGCTATTTTTACCCTGCTAATTTCAGAGTTGTGTTTCATTAGTTGGACAACCGACTCACTGGGATCTGCTGGTTGTTTTCAGCAGACAAAAATATGCCCCTGATATTTAATTACGCCTGTTAGCAGGAGAGAAAGGGCAAGCTGAGCTGAATCCCAAGATTGTGAAGCCCCTCCACACTCTGATTAAAGTTCTGCTGGGCCATTTCTGTCCCAGCCATTGCTGGAGGGGCAGAGGAGTCGGCGTGGTTTGAGCAGGAGCGTGGCTTGGGCCCTGGGCTGGCGCCAGGGGTGTCTGTGGCTGCCACAGTCAGTTATCACTGAGATGGGTCTGCAGAGGCTTCGTGTCCTGAGGGGTTTTGTAGTGAAGTAACTCACTTGCAAATGTTTGTGGGTATGGATGAGGGCAGTCTGTCTTTTCGTACTAGAATTTTTAACCTGTATCTGTTTTCTCTTTGGAGGGGCAGAAGGTCTCTGTTCAGAGAACTGTTCATCTTTTCATTGAACAAAACACTTGACACAAAAACCAGCGGAAGGGTTTTCAATTTTTGCCTGTTGTGTTGCCTAGAAATTATTTTTCCTGTTGAAATGGAAATGTCAGTGCACTGACCTTGTCTGAGCTGCATAAGGAAGTAAATCACAACTGAAAATAAGCCTGTTAACTTGGTCTGTAGAACTTAAAGCTCAAGCTGTCTGATGTAGGGGCTGAAGCACAAGGAGCCAACAGCACTCATGAAGTGCTTGCTAATTTCTGAAGTAAAGTTCCATCTTATGAAATGTGTAACACATCCTCACCCTTTATTTCTTTCCTTGTGTTTGAAACTCAGCAGTGAAATATTTCGGGTTCTCAGGGAGTTCTTGGTTGGTTTCTTT
Source organism: Melospiza melodia melodia (assembly GCF_035770615.1). NCBI lineage: Eukaryota > Metazoa > Chordata > Aves > Passeriformes > Passerellidae > Melospiza > Melospiza melodia. Next base: position 30,772,340 of record NC_086203.1, on the reverse strand, counting down.
TTTCAAATATGCATGAAAAGAAATTCAACCTTTGAAACTGTCAGTTTTGGAAAATAAGTTTGTGGGAATGAGATGTTGGTATTTAAATGTTTATAACTTAATTTTTTCTTGAAAATCTTATCTCTAGGCTGCAGAATCCTAAACAATAGTATTTTGCGTTATTGTTCATTCTCATCTATGTCTTTCCACTTAGTAGAACCTGGGGAAGAGGATCCCACAGCTGGAAAAGCCCAAGCACTCCAATCAGAAATTCCTGATGGCCAAAGAAATGAATCTCATGGCTCGAAGCAATGGCAGAGATCATCCTCTCCCGAGTTCTCCCTGTCCTCTGGCTCAACGTGCAGGTCAGTGGGGCAGCCCTGCTGCTGCAGTGTGCTGGGGCAGAGCTGTGGCCCTGCCAGCAGCAGTGCAGGCACCCAGCTCACAGGAGGGGTGCTGCCTGGGCTCACAACTCCTTCTGCACCTGCTCCTGGGCTTCCCTCGCTTCAGGAAGGGAGCTGAAGTACGTGTAGGAGCCACTTATCCTTTGTAATGCCTTCACTTTATCACTGTCTCACCACGGGGCTGGGATTTTGTTAATTGTAGTGAAATAAATCCAGCAGAAACCAAACAAGAATGATTTAGATGTTGATGGTTTTAGTAGTATTGTGGTATTGTTTCAAGTAATGGGTTTCTGAGGCTTGTGTTTTTCTGATAACGAGAGGGTATCCTTTGCCAAGAGTAAATGTTTTTCACATTGAAATGTCAAAACTGGAAATATATTTGGAATTCCAAATCTGCATGCTGTGTTCCTGCAAGGAGGTCACTTCTAAATGGAGGGCTGTTGTATTGATGAATTAAAACAAAATGAAAATGTTGAGTAGCATATAGAATGTAATAGAACAATCCACAAGTCGGAGTTGAAGTGTTTGTTCTGCAAAAAGATGCTGCAAAGAAATCAGTGATTCTTCTGTTTTCTCCTTCATAAGGTTTGTCCCTTTTCACTTTCATGTCAATACTTGCTAATGGTTGGTCAAGGTTAGAAATTCATCCATTGTACTCTAATCACTGATGAACTGATACTATTCAAAGGTCTGTGCTAAAGTGAAGAAATGAGAATTTTACTCCTGCTGGAGTAAAGCTCCAGGAGTGGAGGCTGTAGCAGTGCCCCAGACATGCTGGTGCTCTAGGGAGATTGATGGTCCCACCCAGGGAGCAAACTGTGTGTTACAGATAAGCACCCAAAGACAGCCATGGCTTTGAAAGGGTCATTTTTCAAAGCTCTGAAGCCACGGTTACACAGGGCTTCCACAGGACTGCAGTGCTCCATATGAATAGTCCTGTGGAATTCCTTGACTTTCTGGGACTGAAGCCAGATTTTACGCAACTGCTTAAACAATAGGAAAATCAGAAAATAAATTAGGAGGAACAATGATAAGCCAGTTAATGAGCTATGTAAAGGAAATATTCCATTATAAGTGTTTTATATAATGGGGATAATACGCAGTTCTTTAAGCAAATTATTTTTTCTTAAAACTGTGTTCAACACAAGTGTTGGTTCTTGATGACTAGAGTGAGACCTGAGCAGCAGACAAAACCCAGCACTGGCTGTGTCTGAGATGCTAAAACACAGTCAGAATTTTGAAATCCTGGTGGGAAAGTGCTGTGTCCACAGCCTGTGTAAATCCCTGTGCTGTTGGAATAGCCAGAGCCTGCAGTGTCTGCCAGGAGGGGTTCATGCCCATGGAAGGGGCCCCATTTACAATAAATGGGGCTTTTTGGCAGTGAGTTTAGGAGCCATTGATCAGGATCCGAGCTCTGGGTTTAGCAGGTCACTTATCCTTGGATTTATGTGCTTTACATAATATGGGCTTTAGTTCATCAGCTGAGGAGGTAGCAATGGGAGTGCACTGCATGGCAGCAGCCCTCTGAAATGGGTGGCACGGGTTGGCAAGGCTGGCAGGATGGAGTGCTTGGAAATGCTGTGTGAGCTCTTCTGGGCTGCTGCCTCAGCCTGAGCTTGGAGGCAGTGCTGTCCTGCGCCCTGGCCATCGCTGTCAGATGAGACAAGTGTATGAAAATGTGTTGATCAGTGCAATAATTGCCTTTTATAGATCTTCAGGACTTTTTTGCTTAATAAATCTTGCACTGCTTTGGCTCAGCGATGATTTGTATCACAGTGTTTGATCTGTGAGTTTTGGCCTCAGATACGGGTTCATTGTGAAAGGATGATGATTCTTTTCTGCTATGCTGTTGATTCATACTTTTCTTCCCAAAACTTTGAGCTGTAACAAATGGCAGGAGCTGTGAGGCCTGGTGGCAAGTCCTGAGGTTGTCAGATAGGGCCAGCTGGTGGCCTCTGATGTGCGTGGTGGCAGCTCTCACATACAGGCCGTGTCCAGGAGGACATCAGTCCCTGGGCTGGGGACACCTCTGAGCCCTGGAAGCAGGAGTTGTGGTAGGGAGTGCTCCTGGTGCTTCAGCCACCACATCCCACTGCTGCCAGACTCCTGAGGGAAGCAGTTCAGGAAGATGCAGCAGATCTTTCCCTTTTCCCAAGGAACAGCCTCAGAGGTATCTTCTCGGGCTGCAGAGCAGGCCATGGAAAACTGAGGAAGCCTGGAGAGAGTCAAGGAAAACAGCAAGGTGGTGGAACCTGTGCAGGGTTTGGTACAGACAAGAGCCCTCCGTGGGCGCCTGGGCAAGGCCAAGGCTGGCAGGCCTCTCCAGAGACAGGAGCACAAAGCCACGGGCACGTGCTCTGAAGGGGAGGTTCTGGAAAGCAGAGACAGGAGCATGGATCCATGGGCATGTGCTCTGAAGAGGAGGTTCTGGAAAGCAGAGACAGGAGCATGGATCCATGGGCACATGGGCTGAAGGGGAGGTTCTGGAAAGCCAGGGACAGGAGCATGAAGCCACGGGCACATGGGCTGAAGGGGAGGTTCTGGAAAGCCAGGGAAGATGCTGTGCTGCACAGCTCATCTTGCACGTGGCACGGTGCCTGGCTGCTCCAGCAGCGAGCTCATCCCGTTCCTTGCAGGGGGACAAGGTGCAGGCAGGATTGCAAGAGGGGGAAAGCTGCTTGCCCTCACTCCTGGGCATTCACCTCCAAATGACATTGGTGAAACGAGATGGGCTGGAGCTCATCTCTTGTGCCAGCATTGAGGGAGAACATGCCTGGAGCCTGGGCCAGGGCACGTGGATGGATGGGAGGATGGATAGGAGGATGCTGGCTGCTCACACGAGGCCGAGGAGGAACCTAATCTGCCTTAAAATAAACCAATTCAAAGGACTGTTTGCTCCTCTCAGTTTTAGAGCAAGACATGTCATTCACACTTACATCAGCTTTCTTTCTCTCTATTTTAGGGTGGTGTGTTTATCCTAAATGCAAGAGGGGGGGTTGTGGAAATCAAACCCAACTGGTGGTCAAGAAAGGAAGAGTTGACTCTTGGGTGACTGACTGTAGGGGGTCAGGGGAACCAATCCTGCAGGAATATGGAGTGGGACAATTGCCTGAATCACTGGAGATGCATTTTCCCATCATGGAGGCATGAATAAGTGCAGGATCACCCTGCCACAGGGTGCTGGCTGCATCTTGAGCAGTTCACATGAAGAACTTTATTCGTTTTGGCTGTAAAAATTGACTCATCTGGAAACGATCTGTAAAATTGTGGGAGAGATTAGTGACCTTCACTTAAGGAAAGGACAGAAGACCTGTTGTGGGAATTTGTCTTGAATTTGGAGTCTGAATGAAGTCTGAAGGGGTGTTTTGCTGTGCCTGGATGCAATGTAGATAGATGCCTCTGAAGCATTGCAAAGGCAGAAAACACTGGAGAAATTAACAAAACAAAAATTCTAAATTCTGTGATCTCTTTAGCTTCTCTGAGCTAAAATTTATAGAAAAAAACCCTTCACAATGAGGTGGCTGTTTCTCTTATTTAATTCATAATCTTCAGTTTAAGGACTAATCATTTGATGCTAAGAAGAGGGAGGAGTTTTCTTCAGGAAAAGAAAAAGTTAATTTAAAATACAAATTGAGTTGGTGGTCAAAGTGGCTTTTGTTTAGTTGACAGTGGTTTTTGATAATTGTTTTTCAACTGTGACATATTTGAGGATATTTTTTTAAATTTTCGAACACGTTTGTCCCCTGGCACGTGCCAGAAAGGTGTGTGATTGCCTGAGCTCCAGAGCCAGCCTTGCCTGGGCTCCGTAACTGGGATTGGTGTGTGGCAGAGCGGGATGCAGAGAGCTGCTGCTTCCCCGAGTGGCTGGCGTGGGGCAGCGGGATGCTGGAAGGGATCCTGAAGCAAAGGGCTGCTGGCTCCAGCTGGGAGTTCAGAGCCCTGCTCTGCACAGCTCCTGCAGCTCCTCAGCCTCTCACCGCAATTAGCGCGTGGGAGTTAATTGGCTTCTCTGGGGACCCATGGCTGTGGCGTCAAGGGCCCCTCCATGGCTCCCTGTGTAGGCCAAAGGTGGAACTCGCTCCAGGACGTTTTGTACTTGCTTTTAAAAAAGTTTGGTAGGCCCAGACCATGGATTCCACATGTGAATTCTGAGCGCACATTACTGGTTTGAACGTTAGCCAGACTTGTGCAGTTTTATTGTTTTGCGGTGACAAACGCGGCGGGTGATAAATGCTGCAGTTTTCAAGGCAGGGAAGTACATCATGTTCGGGCCTCAAACCTGTTCTTTTTCTATTTCGGGGGACTAAAAGCACACAAATAGCCCTGTGTCCTCCCCAGTTCTTTTTTAAAATGCAACTGGAACATCAGAGTGGGGTTTGGAAATATGATGATAACTCATTCCCTGGGCATCCACTTCGTGCACTGAAAATGAGCTTTTGATGGGCTTCTAATTCTGAGAGTAAAAACAAAGTTGACTTTCAAAACGTTTCCCATCCATTTTTGGTATCTTTTTCCTTTTTATCTGTGTGACTGAATGTGCGTGTGTTGGAGGTTACTCTAACCTGGTGTTGTTTGTCCAGCCAAATTCCTGTTGGTTCTGTAGTTATCGCCACAGTGACAGCTGAGGACTCTCACTTCACAGGGGAGACAAAATGGCAAAGGGTGAAAAAATCCTGCTGTCTCACAGAAATTTTATGTCACACTGATTTAAGAGAGACTTGAAAAAAAGAAGGTACACTTTCCCCCCCAAGACGTCTTGCAGATCCTCTCCAAAGAAAATTTCTGGTGCCTGAGAATACAGAGGTGGTGTAGTTACCACCTAACATACATAAACATAGAACTGTCTTGTGTGTTAAATAATGATAATGACACCAGGGATAACTGAAAATGAAGTGAGACAGAAGCTTCTGGACTGTGCTGCAGGTCGGTGTTATTTCCCATTGCTGTTGGTACTGGAGGGATTTGTCTCATCCAGGGGTTCTGCTCCGTTGCCAAGTGGAGCCCTGTGTTGCCGTAGGTGTTGCTGAAATAATTTCCATCCATTTTATTTTCCCCTTCAGCACCAACTCGGACATTCTGGCAGATACGGAAGGGTCTGAGACGTGTTCGGCGTCCTCTGACAGGTGAGTAGAAGATCCAAGAGCTGAAGTCCTTGGGATGGGTTTAGGTCTGTAGCTTGCAGTTGGTGGAATCCTGGAGAAGCAAATGCCTCAGGAACGTCAGATTCTTGAAGAATCCCCACAGTTCTGGGAAGCACAGTTTGGTCAGTGTATATGGATCCTTGAAAAATGATCCCTGGGTCCTCCAAGAATCCACAGATGCCCAATTGAATATCTTTATTATAAGGGATATATAACTATATATTTTAATTAAAAAAAAAAAAAAAGAAGAGTAGACTGCTTTGTTATGGAAAATTAAATCTGATCTATCACATTTGAAAATTCTATTGTTGACAGAGCTGTAGGTGAGGCTGTCAAGTTGAACCCACTGGAATTGAGCATCTGTTTTGATTTACTTCTGTTTGAGAGTAGAAGAGCACTTCTTGGTTGTTAAAATCTCAGTGTCTGCAAGTCTGAATCATGTTTGTTTCCCATGTGAAAAGCCATGTGAAGGGCTGGGGGGCGCTGGAGAGGGCTGTGGGTCCATGAGGCCCTCGGTGCTCTGGGAACGTGTGTTCAGTGCCAGCACCAAACCCAGCTGGATCTGCCTGCTGGGGTTCTCACAGACCAGCCTGGCCAGGGCTGGGGCTCCCAGGGATGCAGGAGAGCCATTTCCATCATGATGCAACTCTGAAACACAGCTTGTTCCTGCTGTATCTTAGTGTGTATCTGGTGGCAGTAGGCAGATGTGGATTGAGCATCTCAGAGTTGTCCATTGTTATTTTCAGTTGTGAATTCCCACTTTAAGACAAATGAATAGTTCCTGCAGGATGGATTCAGCCTAGCAGATGGTATAAAACAGAGTGCACTTAAAAGGAATGTTTAATTAGCAAAAGCTGTTGACAGATTAGTGGCATCTTTCATGTCAACACTATGTGGAATTTTAAGCTCCAAGGCTGAATGACGGAAATCAGCTGCTTCATTTACATACAGCTAGTTTAAGAATTTTTTATTTAAAATTAACTGTGACTAAAAATAAAACAGTTGTTGAGTTTTCTGTGGCAAATACTTTGTCCATAAATGAGGAGAGTGCCTGGCAAGGCTGCAGGCCCCAAGCCCTCCTTTGGGGGTAACGTGGACCAGCCTCTCATCCTGCTTCCAGGTGGCTGTGCCCCAAACTGCCTTCTCTGATAGAACATCCCTATGGTTTTGTCAGTGCCAGGGGTTGTCCTCAGTTATGGACAAGGAATCTGGGAGGTTGCTGCTGTTCCTTGGGTTCCAAGCTGGTCTCTGGGGACCAAAGTAGAGGCATTGGGATGACCCTGTTCTTGCAGGCTCTGGGGTTATGGGATGATTTGTGGTGCTGTCACCTTCCTCAAGTGAGAAGGCAGAGAAATATTTCTCTCCCCATCCCTGGAAGTGTTCGAGCCAGGCTGGACAGGGCCTGGAACGCCGTGGCATAGCGGAAGGTGTCCCTGCCCATGGCAGGGTGGGATGAGGTGATCTTTGAGGTCCCTTCCCGCCCAACCCGTGCCCTGGTTCCCCGTCACCTGTAGCACGTAGGTGTGCAGCACTGTGCACTGTGCGCAGCAGCCGTGTGTGCTGCCTGCCCGTGCACACCCCGTGTGCCTGTGTTCTCTCCCCACAGCAGCTCCGTGGCCCTGGCGGGGAGCAGGAGGAAGCTGCGGCGGCCGCGCGCCCCCGAGGACGGCGGGGCGCTGCCCCAGGGCAAGAGGAAGAGGAGCTAGTGCTGCAGGCATGGCCAGCTCAGCCTGGGAGCCCCTCCTGGCTCCTCCCGTCCTCTGCGTGTCTGGGTGCTCAGTAAAATGCTGCATTTCCACATCGCTGCCATTCCAGCTGCCTTCATCGCCAGGCTGGGGGCGTGCCCGCAGCCCTGGGGCCTTTGGTGGTTGAGCTTGGGCACAGAGTCCAGAGCCTGCAGGAGCCTGACCTGGCTCCTGTGCCCGAGTTCTCCCTGGTGCAGCACCTGGGCTGGGTGCTGCCACTCTCCTGCTTGCACCCTGGGCCAGCCCCATGTGCCCTCCTGGGAGCAGCTGCAGGACGGTGTTGGTTTGGGGCTGGGCAGGCACTGGTGCCCCAGTTCCTGGCACAGGGAATGCCCTACACTAACAGGCTTTTTTATATATGTCTTTGTAAACTTACTCAGTATTACGTGTCATTATTTCAGTTTGAAGTCCTGAAACTGGGAAGAAATCAGAAGGTTGTTAACATGAGGTATTTTAGCTCTCAAGCAAATAGTTACATTGCAAAGTGTGATCCTCCTTAGGAGGTGGTGGGATTTTGTGGTGCAAGAAAATGAAGGAAACGCAAGAAACCTGAACACCAGGGAAGGCTTTGGAGAATAGAGCTTGTAAGCAAAATGCGAAAATACTTCAGGTGCTTTTGCTGAGCCCTGAAGATTTGGTCAGTGGGAACTTGGCAAAGAAGGCACAAAGTCTGGGTAAGGTTGAGGGTTATTGTGTCTTGACTTCAGAGTGAAGCTGGGAATCAGAAATAATCCTCCTCAAGCCATGGTTCCCAGGAATATTTGTGTTTGGAACAGGCTAAATCATGGCAGATATAAACTATCATAAGTGCATGAGGTGGAGTGATGCAGAGGCAAAGCAGAAATCTGGTTGTGTTGATTTGGTTCTTTTTTTACTAAAGCAGTCCTTTTGAAAGACAAATATTGATGTCTGCTTTAGGGCTGCCTTTTTGTCACAGCAGCTCACCTCAGGCATTGGAGTTGGTTGCAGCGGGCCGGTGAATCGTAATAATACTGTAAATTAGTATCATAAAGGGCTTTCTGCAGGCGTGTGCAGAGCAGCTGCTGCTGTGGGGACACGGTGCCTGCGTTGGCTGCAGCACTGACATTCCCACTGGAAACGGGCTGAGGAGCCACTGCCTCAGCAGCTGTGGCGATTGCAGGGGCCAGGAGAAGGCAGAGAGCAGCTGACACATTAAATACAGGCACAAATCAGACTGGTTTGCTGACCACCTGTGAACATTGGGGTTTTATGTCACTTATTGCTGTCATCACCATTTAACGTCCAAACTGGTGACCTTTCCCTGAGCTGGAGCTTCTCCCCTCCTTTTGATGGGGCTGTGGGTTGGTGCCACTCGTGGAGCTGGCAAACCTGAGTGGGGTGTGTGGCTGTGAGTTATGGTGGCTGAGGCGCAGGGAGAGGCTGCAGGGAGCAAACACACTGGGCTTAGGAAAAACCATGGATTTGATGGTCTGCCTCATTCCCACCCAGTCTCTGTGCCACACCCAGGGCCAGCCCCAGCGCCAGGCAGTGCCAGGCTGCTGCCAGGCCCAGCCTTTGCCAGGAGTGGCTGCTGATCCCCCGGGTGCCATAAACGATGCTTGCTGCGCATCTCACCAACCCAAGGGTCACAGGAACTGCATAACAAGGGAAAAAACAGCAGGGAAGGAAACACCGTGTCCTCCCCACGCTGTGCTGTCCCCTGCTCCCCTGGGCAGCTCTGCTCCTCCGTCACCGAGTCAAGGGGCACTGGGGACAGCAGGGGCAGCCGGGCTGGGGGCACTGGGGACAGCCGGGCTGGGGGCACTGGAACAGCTGGGACAGCCGGGCTGGGGGCACTGGAACAGCTGGGACAGCCGGGCTGGGGGCACTGGAACAGCCGGGCTGGGGACACTGGAACAGCTGGGACAGCCGGGCTGGGGGCACTGGAGGCACTGGGAGCAGCAGGGGCAGCCGGGCTGGGGGCACTGGGGCCAGCCGGAGGAGCCGAGCTGGCGCTGACTGGGGAGATGCTCAGGGGGATGTGGGACAGGGTCCTGCTGGGCTGAGCACGGCCCCTTGGGGTGGAACCCCACCCACCATTGTGTTCTTGGGATGAGTAATCAAAGTTACTGCATCCTCCTGACACCTTTTCACTGATGGTGAGTGATGTTTGTCACATCCCCGCAGCCAAAGCCTTGTGCTGGGCTGGGAGCCCAGGGACGCCCTGTCTCACCCTGCCCTGGGGTCCTGAGCACCCTCCGTCCCACCCTGCTGTGGCTCCATCCCCGGGCGGGACCCAAGGCAGATTCCCCGTGTCCGTGGCTCCATCCCATGACCGGACCCAAGGCAGATTCCCCTGGCTGTGGCTGCCCGGAGCGCTGGGAGCAGCGCAGGAGCTCGCAGGGGCCCGATGCTGGCGGCCCGGGTGGGGCTGGGCTGGGCTGCCCCTGGAAGCCGCTTTGGGCAGGGAATCCAGCCCAAATTCAGCCTGCAGGAAATGAGCTCCGTCACGGAGCCGTCCCTCAGGCCGGGGCAGAAAGGCAGAAGTGGAAACAAAATAATCAAAAAGCAAAAATGTCCTGTTCCCCCAGGCCGGGAGGAGCCGTGAGAAAGGCAGCGGTGCTGGGAGCGGGGAGAAGCAGGAGCAGCCCCCGTGCTGGGCAGGGGCTCCCCGCTGCCTCCCAGCGCAGGGACCGCTGGAGCTGGAACCGGAGTGCGGGGTGGGGACATCGCCCGGCTGTGCTCGGCTCTGCAGGTACCAGCGAGTGCCTGTGGGCTTGCCTTTGCAGGCAGGGATGCTGGGGTGTGTGCCTGGTTCTGCCTGCTCAGAACAGCTGCTGCTGTTTCCTGACCTTCCTCGAGCTCCCTGAGTGAGCTGGGCACACGGGGACAGCTGAGGTCACTGGCACGCAGCTGTCACACTCATGGGCACACGGGGCTCTGTCCCAGTGCCCCAGCTGGCTCTGCCCCGGGCTGGAGAGGTTCCCTCGCAGCCAGGAGCGGGCACTGCAAGCTCAGGACATGGGGCTGGGCTGAGCACCCCAGGAGGGACCTGTGGCCACTGGGGACAGGTAGGGTCTGGGCTCTCAAGGGCAATTCTCCAAGGATGATGTGTTTGCTGGCGAGAGTTAAAAACAAAAACGCTTTTGGCTGAAGGAGGGTCTGTTTTGATAGAAGAGCTGATGTTCTGGAACTGGAACACCTCACACAAACAGAGGAATTGAAGATGAATCACAGCTACCTGCTGGGCAAACCCAGCACCAGGATCTGCTGCCCAGAGGAGAGAATAATCATGGTCCTGCCCCACCTGGCATTGGAGGAGCCAGAGGGCCTGAATTCAAAATCATTTGGACAAATTGGTGAGTTGGCTCCACAACAACCACCTGGAACTAAATAAAGAAGAGCATGAATTACCAGCTTCAGGAGGAAGGTAAACACATTACTGCAAATGGGAAGTAATTAGTGAGGCTGAAAAGTTTATATAAATGTAGCTGGGCTTCATTTTTGCAGTGAACGCTCGCTGCTCTGGTTAATTATTTGGCCCTTCAGAGGCATTCCTGGAGCCTGCGCTGGGGATTTCATTGCAGGTATTTGGTGGGAGAGAAATGGGGACTGTGTGGAAGAATCCTCACCTGTGTGGGCATTCCCAAACACATCTGCTTAGATACTCGCACACATCTACTGAATTATCCTGAGGATTGCAGCTTCCTTCTGTCACTTGGCTAAGATTGTTGTAGTGATGAGCACAAACGTGACTCACTTTCCTTTATAGACATGTAGAGTATAATATATATAAATGTAGAGTTTGCATATGAATATATTAAACCAGACTATATTCTGGTTTTGTTCTGACTCTTCTATCTTTACCTCACAAAATCTCAGCTAGATCTTGTTACTTACATTTTGTTCAAAGAGAAAAGTGCCTCACTTTAGTGGGCAGAGGCATCGGTGTGTGTGCAGGGGCTGCAGGCAGTGCTGTGCCTGGCATTACCTGGGGATCCATTCCTGTGGCTCTGGGAAGGTTTAGTGAATATCCCAGGCCAGGAGGTGACACTGGGTGTGGCACTGGGTGTGCAGCTCCTGTAGCCCCTGTCTGTCACCGCTGCAGGCGTGGGTCCCAGGGCTCTGGGTCTCGCTTTGCTTTTTGTTCCTTGATGGTGACTGGGAGTTCAGGGCACTGCAATCAACAGCTTGAGGTTACACACAAATGTAGTAATCCCCCCCCAAAAGTAGTAAAATGGTTGTGTTATCTCCCAACAGCTTGATCCTGAAGCCTCTTTGGTAAAAACCACATGGATACATATTTCAACTTTATTATCCCAACTTGTTACTCCCAGGCTCTGGGCAGGCTCCATTGGTTTTATGGGCTTTGGGGCCATAATGGGATGAAGCAGGAACATTTTAGCACAAACGGTGTCCTTGGGAGCCCCGTGCCGGCCTGGCTGCTCGGGGAGGTGTCTGGGAGAGCCTCTGCCCCCTTTGCTGGGCTCGGGGTGCCATGGGCGGGTGGGAGAGGGGAATTCACAGAAACCACCCTGCGTCCACGCTCTGAGGCTGTGCCCAGCCCGGCTGGGACTGTCTGGGTGGCAGCATCAGCCTGCATTGTCGCATCAGCAGGATCCACGGCCTGCTCTCCTCTAAGTGGGTTTAAGCTGCTGGATTTGATCAGAGCCCTGCTGCAGTGTCCTGGGGCTCGCCCTGGGGCAGAGGTGGCGCCTCAGAGTGCTCTGGGATGTGTCTGCAGGGTTTCACGTGGAGTGCCAGGGATTGTGGGGATGGAAATGTGTGCTGGCTCAATGCCAGGAGGTCCAGGCTCTTTTTCCAGGGTTTAGCTCCCAAAGCTGGATGAGCCTGACTCGGGCTCCTGTGCTGGTGTGGGCTGGAGCCCATGGGAGCAGAGGCTGATGGATTTCAGTGAGCTGGGGACCCAGAGGAAATGGTTTGAATCCCACAAACCTTTTAGGGACGTGATGTGAAAGGTTCTCTAGCACTGAATAAGTTTAGTGTAGTCCCACACTTCTTTTCTCTTCACAGTGGGGAAGAAAAAAGAAATTATCTTGATATGTGCATGAACTCATGTAAATCCTCTTTCTGCTGTGAATGCTTTATAGAACTCAAGACTGCAGCATCCAAGTAGATCCTCCCTTCTCCATTTGTCTGCATACACAAGTCAGCTTCTCTGGCTCCTTCTCCCTTCCCAGTGATGTTCTGATGACTCAGGTTCCAAAACCCTCCCCAGCCATGGCACAAGTCTGACAGCCAGGTGGTGTGACAGGCCAGCAGTTCTGGGACTGACTATGGCTGCAGGGTTTTTTCTGTTTTTTGTTTCCTTTTTAATTGTGATCAATCTGAGGACTAGGTTTTTGGCTGGGTTTTTTTGTTGTCGTTGTTGTTTTTCAGCTAACAAAGAGATACCATGGCCAGAGGATGGAGCAGGCAGGTGTGATGGATGACACAGCATTACCCAGCAGTGTGACTGTCACCTGCATCGAGCACATGGGTCTGGACTGGCTTGTGTTCCCCTGAGCAGTGAACTCAGTAACACAAGGAATTGGGTGCATGGGTTTGGGACCAAACAGTCCTGTGCATTGCTGATATTTCCACGTTTTGCCTCCAAAGCCTTGTTTCCTTTGGTGCAGATTACAATATTGATTGTGTATTTTTCTGGAAATCAGCACACCAGCTGGTGAGCCATGGAGGAATTTGATATCGGACTTGAGAATTTACTCATGTGTACATTTAAGAAAGACACAGAAAAGTTGTCATTTACTGTGCCCTCAGGATGTTCCCAAGCCTGATGTAACACCCAGCATCCATCAGCTCTGTGTTGAAGCACAGGTAGGCCTTTCCCATGAAGAATGTCCATGGCACTGCTCATCTCCATGGTTTTAGTAGATTTACCAGAGTCAGGCTTCCTGCCGGCTGAGTGCAAGAGATGAGGACTAGTTAAAAATGCTAGGATAAAGAGAAATTCCCATGCAAGAGCAGCCAGGTACCATTCCCTGGCTCTCCAGCCTGCTGTGTGCTGCAGCCATGCACGAGTTCATGGGCGGCTGCAGCTCCATCTGCAAAGCTGTGGCCTGGGCTTGACATCTTGCCAGCCCTCTTCTGTCCTGGGGACCATAAAGTTGTGATTCCAGATAGCTATTGGAAAAACAGCTATTTCAGATCCAGCAGTAAACCAAAATGCAATTAAATTTAGCTTTATTTAGTGTTTGTGCTTTTGATTATCCCAAAGCATGTATTTTAAAATAAAACTGTTTCCAGCTCCATGGCATCCCTGAACATTTAAAGCTGGAAGAAGTGGGGGATGACTCAGAAAGCCCTTTGATTCTCACAGGATTCTTTGCTTCAAAATCACGTGTGTTTGGGTTTTAGTGGTGGAGCAGCTGCAGCTTTGCCTGAATAAGGACTGAGCATCTCTGGCTGTTGGGGGCCAATGCCCAGCCCCGATGGGCTCACCGGGGAAGGGCACTGGGAGCTGGATGTTATCCTGATCAGGCCCCAGATTTCAGGCCCCGGGTGTGCAATCCCCGCTGAGCTGCTCCTGCACCCCACGGCAAGGCAGTGTGTCAGGGCAGGTGGCCCTGGGAGCAGTGTGGCACTGGCACGGGGACAAACAGGGTCAGTCCTGGCGCAGCTCTGCCCCATCGAGCACCTGGGGCTCCCTGCTGCCATCAAATGCACTTGAGAGCCACACAGCACTCCTGGAGGGGCTCAGCTGCCTCGTGCAGGGGCTGCGCCAGGGCCACTGGGCTCTTTCCAGCAGTTCAGGTCTGTTCTGGAAGGAGCTGCGTCTGTGCAGCCGTGAGTGACACCTCAGCCAAGGCCAGAGAGCAGCAGTGGCTGCTCTGCCTCACCCCAGGCACCTCTCACGGGGGCTGAGCCACACCTGAGTCCCCAAGGAACGGAGCAGAAGCCAAGGGCAAACCTTTCCTTGCCTCCCCTTTGCCCCCAGCCACCTCCTCCCTGAGAGCTCTCCCAGAACCAGCAGAACAGTAAAAAAAGAAGCATTGCACATGGTGAGCAGCGATTCCCACAGCAGTTTTATTGCCTGAAGATGGAAGAACGTGAACCCTAGAGGGAAGAACGTGCCAAAGTATGTAACATTTCTTCATCCTGCATGGAGCTAAAACTTCCCAAAAATCTTTAAAAATAGCTGCAGGGATGTTTGTTCAGGGCCTAAGGCTGGGCCGAGGAGGGTTTGAGATGTGACTTGGAAGTGGGGAGCAAAGGGTGGTGATGCTGGGGGCCTTCAGGGCTGCTGGACTGAGGGGGGACTGGGAGGGTTCCATGGTCTTCTCAGCATCCCACCTGCACTTTCATGTTCCGGATCCCTTGTAGGGAGCCTGAAAATGGGGACAGCCCTTGAGCTGTGCTGGTGAGCTGGTGACAAATGGTGTCACTCATAGTACTGCTTTATTTTATAGAAATAATACTCTGAAATCTTCCTCCTAAAAGAAGAGGGAAGTTCTTGGTGGGTGTGTTCATTGCCGAGTGACCAACTCCTGAGCCTGCTGCTGGGACGAGGCCGGGCTGGCACCTGCGGGGGAACCTTCCCTCGGTGTCCTGCGACGGCAGCTCGGGCAGGGCAGGGCAGGGCAGAGCTGGGGGTGAGCCCGCTCCGTGCTCCCTCCCTCCCTCCGCTCCGTGCCCGGGGCCGCCGCACCGGGGGCTTTGGACTGAGGGCTGATGGCCCCCGCCCGTCAGCGCAGCCCCGCTCCGCCGCTCCCCCTCGCGGCACCGCGCCGGAACCGGGGCTGCCCGGGGGAGAGGGGCTGCGGGGAACCGGAGCTGCTCGGGGAACCGGGGCTGCCCGGGGGAGAGGGGCTGCGGGGAACCGGGGCTGCCCGAACGGATAGGAGCTGCCTGGGGGAGAGGGGCTGCGGGGAACCGGGGCTGCCCGGGGTAACGGGGCTGTCCGAACGGATAGGGGCTTCCCGAAAGCGGCTGCCGGGAAGCGGCGCTGCCTGGAGGAGAGGGGCTGCGGGGAGCCAGGGCTGCCCGAGAGGGGCTGCGGGAAGCGGCGCCGCCGGCGGGGAGCGCGGAGGGCGCGGGGAAGATGCTGAGGCGGGTCCGGGCGCGGGGCAGAGGCCGCGGGCGGGCCCCGAGGGGCCGGGCCGGACCCGCCCCTGCCCGCCGCCCCCGCCGCTCGGCCGGCCCCTGCGCCGGGGCTGGAGCGGGGCAGCCGCCCGCGGAGACGCCGAGGGACCGGCCAGGGGACGGCGAGGAGCCGCCAGCCGGGACACGGGGACACGGACGGGCGGGCAGAGAGAGCGGCGCGGCGGGGAGGGACGGCAGGGGGCACGGAGCGGGGCACACGGAGAGCAGCCGCGGAGCACTGAGAACCGGAGGAGACGCGGAGAGAGCGGCGGGGACAGCCGGCTACCGCACAGGAACGCGTCGCTAGGAGCTCTGCCCGCTCTCTGGCCTCACCCTGCCCCAGGCTCGATGCGGGCCGGCGCTGGCCATGGAGAAGCTGTACCTGGCGGGGAGCAGCACCTGGATCATCAACAGCTCCCTGGGGAACGGCAGCCTGCGGCTGGAGAACCTGAGCGCCGGCAGGAACAGCACCGCCGACCCCCTGAAGAGGAACGAGGACATGGCCAAGGTGGAGGTGACGGTCCTGTGCCTCATCCTGTTCCTCGCCCTGACCGGCAACCTGTGCGTGCTCCTGGCCATCCACACCACCCGCCACAAGCACTCCCGCATGTACTTCTTCATGAAGCACCTGAGCATCGCTGACCTGGTCGTGGCCATCTTCCAGGTGCTGCCCCAGCTCATCTGGGACATCACCTTCAGGTTCTACGGGCCAGACCTCCTGTGCCGCTTGATCAAGTACCTGCAGGTGGTGGGAATGTTCGCCTCCACCTACATGCTGCTGCTGATGTCCCTGGACCGCTGCTTGGCCATCTGTCAGCCGCTGAGGTCCCTGCACAGGAGGGCTGACCGGGTCTCTGTCCTCCTCACCTGGCTGCTGTGCCTGCTGGTCAGCATCCCTCAGATCCACATATTTTCTCTAAGGGATGTGGGGAACGGGGTTTATGACTGTTGGGCAGATTTCATCCAGCCCTGGGGACCGAAAGCCTACGTTACCTGGATCACCCTCATGGTCTATATCATCCCTGTGTTGATGCTGAGCATCTGCTACGGCTTAATCAGCTTCAAAATCTGGCAGAACGTGAAGCTGAAGACGGCTCACGGGCCCAGCGTGGGTCTGGGCTCAGGCTCCCGTGGCGGGGTGGTGTTTGCCAGGGTCAGCAGCACCAGGCTCATCTCGAAAGCCAAGATCCGGACAGTCAAAATGACCTTTATCATCGTGCTGGCCTTCATCGTGTGCTGGACTCCCTTCTTCTTCGTGCAGATGTGGTCTGTGTGGGACAGCAACGCCCCGCAGGAAGGTACAGCTCCTCTCCCTCGCCCTGCCGGCCCTGGGGGCTCCGCTCAGCCCCTGGGGACACCCGGGGAAGCTGCTCCGGGCCGGCCTGGGGGGTGGGAGGGAGAGGGGAGAGTCCTGAGCACAGAAACCCCGGCAGGCAGCAGGGGCTGAGCCGCAGCTTCCCGGGCCAAGGGCTGCTGGAGCCCTGGCAAACTCCGGGGCACTGCGGCTCAGGGACTGGGCAGGGCTCAGGGCGGGGGCTGTCCCTGCGTGGCCACTGTCCCTGCACGGTGCCTGTCCCTGCACGGTGCCTGTCCCTGCACTGTGCCTGTCCCTGCACTGTGGCTGTCCCTGCACGGTGCCTGTCCCTGCACGGTGCCTGTCCCTGCACTGTGCCTGTCCCTGCACTGTGCCTGTCCCTGCACGGTGCCTGTCCCTGCACGGTGGCTGTCCCTGCACGGTGCCTGTCCCTGCACTGTGCCTGTCCCTGCACTGTGGCTGTCCCTGCACTGTGCCTGTCCCTGCACTGTGCCTGTCCCTGCACTGTGGCTGTCCCTGCACGGTGGCTATCCCTGCACGGTGCCTGTCCCTGCACTGTGGCTGTCCCTGCGTGGCCACTGTCCCTGCACGGTGCCTGTCCCTGCACGGTGGCCGTCCCTGCACGGTGCCTGTCCCTGCACTGTGCCTGTCCCTGCACTGTGCCTGTCCCTGCACGGTGCCTGTCCCTGCACGGTGCCTGTCCCTGCACTGTGGCTGTCCCTGCACTGTGGCTGTCCCTGCACGGTGCCTGTCCCTGCACTGTGGCTGTCCCTGCACTGTGCCTGTCCCTGAGCAGTGCCTGTCCCTGGGTGCTGCTCTGGGGTCCCTGGAGGTTCCCTGCCCACCTGGGTGCTGGGACATGCTGCGGGCTGTGCGGGAGCTCAGGAGAAAGCAGCACAGCCTGAATTCCTCTCCTTTGTTCTATCGCTTCTTCCTCGCTGACTTTTTTCTTTCTGCTCTTGGCCTCTTCTCCCTCTCCTCCTGCTCCATCCACCTCGGCACTCTGCTGCTGTTATTTTATCTCTGACTGGAGCACGGCTCCTCTAGAAAAACCCTGATTTATGAGCGAAACCTTTTCCTAAAGACATGGTGTCACGGATTTGCCATTTTTTATATTGGGCTGGCTGCTGTCATCCCTGAAGTTGCAGATAGAACAGAAAGTGTCCCCCTGCCTGGTGTGACACGGCTGGAGCTGTGCAGGTTTGTGCCAGACGGGAGAACCACGGGGGAGACCTTAAGGAAAAACTCTTCGCGACTTTGTGAGGTGGGAGAAGGGGCAGAAAAGCGCACCCAGGGATGAGAGCGCCTCGGGCAGGCTGACCGGGCTCAGCAGGAGCGCGCGGCGCCAGAGACCGAGGAGCAGCTGCTCCCTGGCGGCCCGGGCTGAGCGCTGCTGGCTCTGGGCAGCTCGCAGGGCAGGGCAGCTGAGCGCAGGGCCCATCCCGCTGCACAGCCCCGTGCAAGCCCCGTGCGCCCCTGGGCTGCCCAGGGAGCCGGCCGGGCTTTGCCTCTCCTGCTTCTCTCTGCTCCATTTGTTCCAGGAGAAGTGGAATGTGGCTCACGCACCTCCCTGGGCGCTCCAGGGGTTTTCCACCTGATTCAGGCTGGTCAAAACTTCCAGTTCCTGTATGGGCTCTGGGGTGAAGCAGCCCTCCTTGTGCTGTACTTTAATCCTGCCATCTTGAGGGCTGCCCCTCCCTTCCCGTACACAGCCCTCGGCAGCACCCAAATCTCTGCTGCTTTGCTGGCCCTCGATGGACAGGATTTGTCCATCCCAATCCTCCTGGCTCACGGGGAACCTTTCCCTTGCTCACCCTGTGCCGTAGGCCTTGCAGCACTTTTCCCTTTTCCCTTTTCCTTCCCCCTTTGCTTTCAGGCACGAGTGCTCTCCGTCCCCTCGGGGCTGTGCCCACTCCCCCTCGCTCTGTTCCTGTCTCCGGGCAGCCCGAGGCTGCGGCACAGCGCGGGAGCTCTGCCAGGGCCCTTGCTGGAGGCACGGGAGGAAAAGCCCGGGTGGATTCAGGTGTTGGGAGCCCCCAGCCCTTCCTTCCAGGCTCTCCTGCTTCTTTTCGCTGCCGGAGGCACAAGGGGGTCAGCACAGTCAGATCTCTCTGCAGAGCCCTGGGGCTTTGCCTGCAGCATTCCCACAGCCCTGCCCCGATCCGGGATCCCCTCCCTGTGCCCAGGCAGCCTGGTGGGTGCAGGAGAAGGGAAGGCGGCTGTTCCTCCCCTCGCAGCTGCGTGGGCAGAGCAGAAGGAGGGCAGGGGGTCCCAGGGTGCCAGCGGCAATGGGGGCACGACTGCACCCCATGAGCTGCTCTGGGGGTGACTGGCCAGGCAGCAGGGATCCCCCTTAGGCGGCCACACACCCCAGAGCCTCTGTGAGGCGGGTGGGAACAGGCCATGATCCAGGTGCTGGTTTAAGCACTGGGCCCCCCACAGGAGGCTCCTGCTGCACACATCACAGGGAGCCCCTGTGGGACTCTGAGCTCGGGGTCAGAGCTGGCTCACGCACCTGTGAGGGCAAGAGCAGGGCTGTGAAGCACCGCGGCTCTTCTGCCTTCCCCTCGGGGTCCCTTCCCCTCGGGGCAGGTGCTGCACTCAGTGGTGGGAGCCGGGCACCCCTCGTCCCATCCCTCCTGTGCTGGGTGTTGGCAGCAGAGCCCTCCCAGCCCTGCACCCGTCCAGCAGGGCCTGGGGACAGGGGCCATCCCTGAGGGACACACTGGCACGGTCAGCACCCCTCGGGGTCTCCGGTGCTCCTGCCAGGAGGGGAGCAATCACCCTCCAGACCTGCCCTGCAGTAAGCTCCTGAAATTCAATTTGCCTCCTGCAGAGAGGAAGAGCTGAGTCAGCCCTGGCTGGATATTTTCAAGTGGGTAGAAACACACTGAGATGTATTTCAGGTCTTGTGCCTCAGCAATAAATTATTTTTTAGCATATACCTGAAATTAATT
This sequence comes from Melospiza melodia melodia, assembly GCF_035770615.1. Classification (NCBI taxonomy): domain Eukaryota; kingdom Metazoa; phylum Chordata; class Aves; order Passeriformes; family Passerellidae; genus Melospiza; species Melospiza melodia. The sequence goes on along the minus strand of NC_086203.1, from coordinate 30,752,735 downwards.
ATTGTTGAAATATTAATGTTACTTGAAATTAATTATTAACTATTTTTTAGAATATACTTGAAATTAAAAGTAATTGGAGCAGACACCACAAGAGCAGGAATTACGCATCCATTGGCTAAAGGTGAATTTGGAAGGTAGCGTTTATAGTCACATTTCTTCACTGGTCTGAAAGCTGCCAGTGGGTTTTTGCAGAGGCACAAAGGGGCCAGAACAGCCAAAGCAGCCATGCTCATCCTCGCTGCTGGTGCGTCCTCTGGGAGCACAGGGGCTGAGGAGGTGAGCTGGAGCACAGGGAGCAGCACAAAGGCTCCATCATCTCCACCTCATGGAGGGCACGTCTCCCCTTGTCCTGGTGCCATGGCAGATGCCAGCACCACCATCCCCTTGTCACCAGACAGTGCTGATCCAGCTCCCAGGTGGGACAGTCGGTGCTTTGTGCTCTGGGCACAGAGAGCAGCAGCCAGGACTTGATGTCCTGGCACTGCGCTGCCACCATCCCCTGCCACCGGGGATGCCAGGCTCGCTGCTGTGGGAATGTCCTCCCTGGCACAGCCCTGTGTGGGGAGCATCACTCGGGGTAAGAAAGATCACTGGAGAGAGGTGCGGGCAGAGCGCCGTGCAGAGGGCTCGGCCCGGGCCGGGCTGGCGCTCCCTTCCCCGCTCCGGGCACCCCGAGGCGTGCGGGCTGTGCCGGGGCTGCGGGGCAGCTCTGCCTCCTGAGCGGCTCCAGGGAACGCCGGAGCGAGAGGGGAAATGCAGCTCTGGGCAGAAAATCCGAACCCCGAGGGTCTGAGAGCGCAGCTCTGGGCAGAAAATCCGAACCGAACCGCAAGGGTCTGAGAGCGCAGCTCTGGGGAGACAAACCGAACCCCGGGGCGCTGGAACTGAGACTCGCCCCCTCAGTCCCTCCCCTGCAGCAGCAGCTCTCAGTGCTGTTCCTGCGGGCTCTGCTTTCCCGGGGTGTCCCTGTGAGATCTCCTTTCCCTGTGTCCCTGCAGGCTCAGCCCTGCCGGGGAGGGGTCTCGGGGTGCCTGGGCCGTGCCCTGACACCTTGAGCCAGCTCTCGTGCCTCTGTCTCGCAGCCTCCCCGTTCATCATCGCCATGCTCCTGGCCAGCCTCAACAGCTGCTGCAACCCCTGGATCTACATGCTCTACACCGGGCACCTCTTCCACGACCTGATGCGCCGCTTCCTCTGCTGCTCCACGCGCTACCTGAAGTCGCGGCCAGCCTGCGAGCTGAGCAAGAGGAGCAACTCCTCATCCTTCGTCCTCAGCTGCAGGGCCACGAGCCAGAGGAGCTTCATGCAGCCGCCCACGACGTGAGGCCGCAGCCAGCCGGACCTTGTGCCTCTGCTCCGGTGCTTCCCTGGGGAGGCCGGGCCGGACAGAGGGGTCTGTACACAGGTGTATATATGGTGTAAGCATGTACAGAGGCTTTATTTAACTGAGACGGGAGTGGGTGAGGAGTTCTGTGTCCAGCTTTCAGTGCTGCCTGGGATTAGACAGCAGGAACCCGTTCCTGAGCCCCAGACCCTGACTTCAGTGGCTTGTGGATGCCAGCAGGAGGGACAAAGGACACGGTGCAGCTGGGGCAGGTGTGATGGAAGCACAGGGAGATGGGTGGTGTCACCCCTGGTACGTGGCTGGGCACTGTCCCACTCTGCCTGCAGCAGGATCCCGCTCCGTGCTCTCAGCACAGGAACCCTCGCTTCACTTGCAGCCTGTGGGGCAGAGGCAGCCCCGTCCCTGCAGCCCTGCAGCTCTGCAGCTCTGCACCATGCCAGTCCTGCAGCTCTGCAGCTCTGCACCATGCCAGGCCTGCAGCCCTGCAGCCCTGCACCATGCCAGGCCTGCAGCCCTGCACCATGCCAGTCTGCACCAGGCCTGCCCTGCAGCTCTGAACCATGCTAGCCTGTACCATGCCAGCCCTGCAGCATGCCAGCCCTGCTCCCCTGGGGCACAGACAAGGGCATTTCTGGGGTCAGCAGGGACCAGCCTCGAAGGGACAGTGCAGAGGCCTGGCTGTCCCCAGCCCAGCTCTGTGCCCTGTACCCAGTGAGGCTGGGCAGGAGCCTGGGGCATGGCTGGGGCCGGGATGCGGGCACTGACCCTGGCCGTGTGTGCCCAGCAGCTCCTGCTCGGGGCTGTGCGGGCTCTGGGCACTGACCCTGGCCGTGTGTGCCCAGCGGCTCCTGCTCAGGGCTGTGCGGGCTCTGGGCACTGACCCTGGCCGTGTGTGCCCAGCAGCTCCTGCTCGGGGCTGGGATGCGGGCACTGACCCTGGCCGTGTGTGCCCAGCAGCTCCTGCTCGGGGCTGTGCGGGATCCAGCAGACCCTGGCTCCCACAGGGACGCCCCTGCCGTGTCTCCCAGCCAGGCTCGGCCCTGGCTCACCGCAGCTCCAGCAAGCCTCCCACCGCTCCACGCCTGTGCTCGCTCCGTGGCACAGGGTGCACTCACGGCATGGATTTTTATTGTAAACAAATACTGTAAATAAAGTTTTCTGACTGTGGCTGGTGGAAGGCGGGAGGGAGGCGCGGGGGGAGCTGGGCTGAGGGATTGCAGGGGATGGATGGAAAGCACCGAGAGCCCGCAGCCATCCGTGCCCGCTGCCAGCCGTGCCCGCTGCCAGCCGTGCAGAGGGACCTGCCCCCAGCGGCACACAGCTGGCTGCGACGCCGGCACTGCACGGGACATGGCTGGGGCTCTCAAAGAGCGATGTAATCTGGCCTTTCATGATGGGAATGAACATGAAAAATGCATTTAAATGTGTCCTTTATTTTATCACTCTGGCCAGCAGGTCCATTTGCACCTTTCCCATCCTGACATTCCTTTGATTTATTTTTTTTTTGTGGGAGCTCCAAGTGAGCATAGCACATTTGCTGACTGGCTGAAATCCTCAGGACACCATGGAGCATTTTCTTCCCACGTTCACCTTCCTTCTCCTTGAGAGCCACACACTCCTGCAGCAAACAAGGACGGAGGGGTGTCCGAGCTGCATCCCCCAGCCGGGGAGGAACGGGAGCTGTGGATGTAATTGGGACGGAGGCACGGAGAAGGGAGGGAGCTCTGGGACTCCCAGGGAATTCCCTCCAGCCCCGGCTGCAGTTTCTGGAGGTGAATGGGGGTCAGGCAGGGCCGTGCCCCGCGCCTGGAGGTGCTGCAGCCCAGAGGGGCCGTGGCTGAGCTCCTGCACTGGCCCCAGACTGCGGCAGAGGGTGGACAGTGACAACAGCTGGGGAGTGCCCCAGCGAATGCTCTGCCAAAAGCTTTCCAGGAGGGCAAAATTGGAACAGAGGGGCTGACAGGTGAGCAGTGTGTGCCCAGGTGATAGCAGCCCAGGGAGCAATGGTGGGGGGGACATCAGCATTTCAGGGTTTTTCGGGTTCAGGCAGTGAACTACTAGAACAGCAACAACAAGTAGTATAAGCCCATTATGGAATTGATTTTAATTATTTTTATTCTCACAAAAAATGAAGTTTTTTTTGAGACTTTCCCCCACCTCCCTATAATTACCTAAATATCTTTTTTTGTTTTTAATCACTCCATCCTCCTTGGGCCCTGATGTTGCTGGAGCTTGGGTACCATATTGCTATGGAATAACAGCAGTACACAATCCCAAGCCCTTGGAAGAGCTCCAGCAGAAAGCCTGGCTCTTTCTCGTCCTTGGCGTGGCACTAGAGGAGTCTTTGGCTCCAAGTCTTTGTTGGAATCCAAGGGGAAGGCACACATGGAGACAATTGAGAGCAGCCTCTGAACAAGGAGACCTCCTGGGCCCTGGTTCAGCAAAGCACTTAAGGCTGGAGCCAAAAGAGCCTTCAAGGGCCTCAAAGTGAAAGTGCAGCTCCGTGGAAGAGGGACTGAGCAGTTAATTGACAGTACAGGGGAGGAAACAGCTCTGAGCTGCACCTCACCCCTGGCTCCTCTTTCCCTGTGGCCGGAGCAGCAGGGTCCTGGCAGAGGCTCCCTTGTCTGCTCTCCCTGTCCATCAGGGTGGAGGGACAGCCCTGGCCTGTGGGATGCACACCCCGTGTGCCTGGGTGGGATGCACACCTCGTGTGCCTGGATGGGATTCACACTCCCTGTGCCTGGATGGGATGCACACCCTGTGTGCCTGGATGGGAGGCACACCCTGAGTGCCTGGAGCTGACTGAACCCATATCTCATGGAGATTGTCCTGAGAAGCCAAGCCAGGCTTTGCTCAGAGCCCAGCTTGTCTCTCAGTTGGGGTTCCCCAAGGCTCTGTGTCCCCCCTGGCCATGCTCAGGGCTGGCTCCCACCGTGCTGTCCTGCCCTGGACCCTGCCCACGGCACTTAAGGGTGCTCCACAATTAATTACATAATTGAGCCTCGAGTGCCAGGGGCGGGTTTGCAGCTGGCCCAGGATCAGCTCACGCTCTGGGAGCAGACACAACATGTCATGCATGGCCTGCTCTGGCTCTCACAGCTTGGCTGAAATGCAAGTAGGCATGAAAAGCGTTTGGTTTAGCTATTCTATCCCTAAAAGCTTTGAGCAGCAGTTTAACGCAGAAGCTCCCACCACAGCAATTGTTTGTCACAAACAATAACTCCTGTGGGGGAGTTTCTGTCAGCACCAGCCCCAAGGGATGCAGGGGCAGGCAGGCTTTGGGCGGGGGCCAGCAGCAGCTCTGCAGCCCCAGTGCTCGCCCAGCACCCGAGGACAGACAGCACACGGACAGACAGGGCTGTTGTCCAGGAGGGAGTCCCTGTCCCTCCCAGGAGCTCCGCGGGCCTGCAGGGCACAGGGACCCCTGGGCTGCTCCCTGGGCCACCATGGGCTCCCTTCTCCTGAGGCTTCTGGCTTTGGGTGGAGTAAGGAGCAGCCTGGCCTGCCTCCATGAGCAGAGAGCACCCCTGAGAGCCAGCTCTGCTGCGGGGCCCTGCCACGGGTTCCTGTGCCACAGGGTCCCTGTGTGGGTCCCTCCCTGGACAGAGGTGTCCTTGGGCAGGTTCCTCACTGGACAGGGGTGTCCATGTCTGGGTTCCTCACTGGACAGGAGTGTCCATGTGCAGGTTCCTCACTGGACAGGGGTATCCTTGGGCAGGTCCCTCACTGGACAGGGGTATCCTTGGGCAGGTCCCTCACTGGACAGGAGTGTCCATGTGCAGGTTCCTCACTGGACAGGGGTGTCCGTGTGCAGATCCCTCACTGGACAGGGGTATCCTTGGGCAGGTCCCTCACTGGACAGGGGTGTCCGTGTCTGGGTCCCTCACTGGACTCTGTGTGCCCAAGGGCAGGCAGCCTGCACAGAGGGGGTTGTGTGAGGGTGTTGGGGCAGCTGCCAGCACCTAAGTCTCCTTCCGGACAGCAACTCGGACGTTGCTGCAGATCTTGGCGAGCGCCTCGAAGAGCGGGTCACAGAAGGTGTGGATGCACAGCGAGTAGATGCGGCTGACACACTGGATCTCGATCAGGTAGCTCTTGATGCAGGGCACCACGGCCCAGATGTGGCAGAAGGAGATGAGGGCGAAGAGGAAGCCCCAGAGGACGGCCAGGGGGATGCCCAGCAGGGCGGAGAGCAGCCGGTAGCACCAGTACTTGCTGACGGTGAAGGTGGTGTAGCTGCTTTTCCAGACGCCGTCAAAGCTGTAGGTGCCCACGGGCTCAGCTATCACATCCTCAAAATCCACCTGGGGGAGAGCAGAGGACACACGGGAGGTCTGGGGGTCAGCAAAGGCCCTGGTGTGAGCAGGAGGGGAGAGCAGATCCCAAACGGAGGGGCCTGGGGACAGTGGGGACAGTGCTGGGCTGGGTCCCTGCAGCCCGGGCAGGGCCAGCCCTGCGGAGCTGGGAGAGGACTCAGGGCTCCCAGCACTGCCCAGCCACAGCCTGTGGGCAGCAGGGGTGGCTCAGCCCCCGCCTGGGGCCCCAGCACGGGGGGCACAGTCCCTGTCCCAGCCCCTGGTCTGGGGAGTCAGGTGAGGCCACACAGGAGTCCCTGGAACAGGAGCTGTGCGTGGGAGTGTTGGCTGCACAGGCAGCCAGAGCCCATTCCTGCCCTTTTTTAGCATTCAGGGATGGGGCTGCCCACTCGGCAGGAAGGTGTTCATGCTAATAAAGAACCCTCTGGATTTATGGATTATTTATTCATACCCATAGGATGAGGTGCTCAGTGCTGTCTGTCCATGTTCCTCCTGGGGAAGGGAGCTGGGGCTCAGCCCCGCCCTCGCCGTTTGTGCAGGCACTGGGAGTGTCTCAGAGTGACACACACTCCCCAAAACTCCACTTGAGATCCCCTTGGGGTGTAACTCACTGCCAGGGAATATATGAGCTGAGCTATTTGTCTTGAAAACCAGCCCGGCCTCCCCCCAGCAGCTGACGTGTCTGTACATTCGTGTTAAATAACAATATCCATTCTGCTTCTGGAAGCACTTGGATCACAAAATCACTCTGTGTCATCTTTAATTTCCTGGAGTGAGCAGGGGGGGCTGACAGAAGTATTGGCAATGAGGAGAAGCAGCCCTGAGAGCTGGCCCTGAGGTGCCATCAGCAGCCTCTAGGAAGCCCAGGTGTGCTGGGGACTGGCCCAGGTTAGTGCCCAGCTGCCTGACGAGCTCATCAGGGACCAATTGATGCAGGGAGCAGTGGGATATAAAAGCAGGGGCTCTGCACTGTTGCTCCTTCTGCTGCCATCACACTGGGCCTGGAGAGCAGTGGGGGCTCAGGCTGAGTCTGGATCCTGCTGGAGGTGCTCGGGGAGCAGCACGTGCAGGTACTGTTCCTTTATAGAACCATGGAACCCTTTGTGCTGGGAGAGCCTCACCCAGTGAGCCAGGCCCTGCTCTGGTGCCGTGCTTGGAGGGGTTTGTGACAGGCTCTGTGGGCAGTGCCACTTCTGTGACCTGATCCTAAATTCTGGCTGCTGCTCTGTGGTGCTCAGATGCTTATCCCGGGCCAGGTGAGCCCTTCCTCCTGTGGGCACTGCAGCTCCTGCTGCCCGGGCCTCAGAGCCCTCCTGCTGCCATGCCCTGGTGCTGGGATGGGACAGGGACAGAGCAGGGTGAGCTGTGCCCCTGCCCGGGCTGCCTCTGCCCTCCCTCCCCGGCCCTCCCGGGCTATTTTAAGGTGGAGGAATGCTGGGCTGAGCTCTGAATGCTGAGCTCTGAGTGCTGGAGCAGCAGCATGGCCACGGGAGTGGGTGAGCCTGGAAGGCCTCGTCAGGCTTTGGAGAGTCTGGAGTGGGAAAGGCAGGGAGGGGCTGGTGGGGTCCTGGCATGGCTGGGACACTGCTGGCACTGTCACCCAGGAGTGGCTGCTGCTGCTCCCAGGCTGGGGAACCCCAAAGCGTGGGCTGAGGGCTCTGCTGGTCCCTGCTGGTCTCTGGTGCCGTGGGCTGAGGGCTCTGCTGGTCCCTCCTGCCGTGGCAGACGGGGCTCCCCTGGCCTGGCACGTCTCCAGCCCCAGGCCAGGGCAGTGGGATGCACTGCAGGCAGTGGCACGGATGCTGGAGGTGATGCTGAGGTGCCAGGAGCTGTCAGGGCAGGTCTCACAGTGCCAGCAGGGAGCCCAGCAATGGCTCTCACTGTCACAGCTCATCCTGTTTGACCACACCATGGCTGCAGCTGTAATGGTGCTTTCATGCCCAAACTGAGGTTTGTGTTTCAGCAGTGCTGAAAGGTCACAGCCTGTAACAAAGCCTGTGAGAGCAGCTCTGTGCCCTCTGTCCCTTCTGCCGTGACAGTCACAAACATGGTTTTAACAAAACCCTTTCACCTCCTCCTGTTCTCATTTGGGCTGGAATTATCTTTGCTAACAGAGACAAATTTTGTTTGCTGTTCTAAGGGAGTCTAGAGAAAGCCCAAGAGTTAGAATGGGAATTCCTCTTGGTCAGAAATGAGGGAGGGAGCTGGGGGCGCTGCACCTCTGGGCTGCCCTGGGGAGAGCAATCTTCCACAAACATGCCAACACACCTCAAACAACAGGCACTGACACTGGGGTGCCTCCAAGGCCAGCAGCCTTTTCCCAATATCCCCTTAAACTGGTAATATTTAATTTCTGTGTTATTTTTGGCTGCCAGCTTGCTGGTGCAAAGGAAGGATCTCCATAAATTTTCAAGCCACAATGAAACTGGAGAGCCCATTCAAGGGATGGGAAATGTGGCATTAACTGGAGCCAGGCACGCACCCGGCCGGCAGGGCTGTCACCTCCCCGGCCCTGGGGACAGCCCTGGGGACAGCCCTCTGGGGCCACACGGACCAGGAGCAGGGGCTGAGGGCAGCCCAGCACGCCCCGAGGTGTGACCCCAAACGCCGATTGCTGCTGCTGGGGCACGGCCCTACCTTCACCACGTCCTCGTTGATGTGCTTGGGGTCTCTGTTGACCAGGTCGATCTCCTTGGTGTGCTGGTCCTTGATGATGATCCGCTCCTCCAGCTCGCGGTGCTCCTCGGCCATGGCTGGGGGGACTGGGCAGCGCTGGGGACAGCGACAGGGACAGGAGGCGCTGGCCCCGCCCGCAGCAGCTGCCCGTGCCCCTGGCACTGCTCCAGGCTAAAATTAATGTCCTGGCTGCCGAGGCCGCCCTGAAGTGTCCCTTAAAGGGGCTTTTCTGGGCCGCCCCCGTGCTGCCACCTCAGGGGGATGGCATGTGTGTGGGCGGCTGGTGGCCTTTGAGCCAGGGCAGGGTGGGTGTGCAGCCCCCAGCCCAGCTGTGCTGCTGGGATCTTATCCTTGTGTGGGAGAAACAATGCCCAAATTGGGGCAAAAGTCCTCAAAAGACTAAAAGAACTTTGTCAATCTGTAAATGAAGCTGCTGGGGGATTCAGGAATTGTGTCTGCAAATATCCCCTGGAGATGCCACCCTGTCCTGGGCTGGCCAGAGCTCCTCAGGGGCTGTTCAGAGCCCAGGAGAAGGCCTGTGGTGCCAGCCTGGGTTCCTCAGCTTCCACCTTCTCACCCATGGAAACTTGAGGAAATCCAAGACCAACCCACACAACCACAGTGGTTGGAATATCTACTCCAGGGTTGCATGGTTAATATTTATGTAACCAGTGCTGTACTTTGCTAATCCTCCTCAGTGCCTCCTGTGAGCTCCTGCCTTTCTGATCTGAGGATTTGTTTAAAAGTGATGGTTTTGTGAAAAAAGCCCTTTACAAAAATGGGGTAGCAAGGGGACTGGCAGGTCCCAGGGGAGGCTGGAGGTGCCTAGGCAGGTGCTGGGTGTGGAGGTGCCCCTGCAGAGCCCCGGGCATGGCTGGCACTGCAGGGCAGCGATTGTGTGCCCCGGTGTCCCGGCACCGCACACCCGGGCAGCGGCAGGTAGCGAATGTCTCCTTCCCTCCCGCAGCCGGCAGAGGCACGGGAAGGGTCCTGCACTGTAGCTGCTATAAATAAATGCATTTCCGAGTACTTCAGGCTGCGGACACGGTGTGAGAGCAGAGGGGCACACACACGGGGCAAGGGAGGGGAGGGGACGCTGCTCAGTGCTGCTCTGCCCCGTCTGCTGCACAGATCTGCCCCACATGGATGCCATTGGAGGTTTTTCACTGAAATGCAAACCCTCCGTTGTCAGAACATTTATTAAGAATCCTGGTGGCACGTTTCCTCTGCAGGAGCCCGCAGTGAGCGCTGCCCCCAGCCCCTGAGCAGCCTCCTGGGTGCTCTCAGGGCAGCCCTGCTCGTGGGAGCACATTGTCAGGGCTGGGCAGGTTGTAGGACTGGGGCTGGGGGCCTGGAAGCCTGCTAGAAGTCAGATAAATAACCTGCCCCTAGGACCCAGCCAGCAAAATGGATTTACTTTTCTTGAGCAGAGAAGAATAAAGCAGAAATAAAGCTCACTGAGATCAAAGCTCCTGTGGAAATGAGCAGACCAGAACTGCAGTGAAGGAATAGTAAAGAAGGAGAAATTGGAAGTGTGGCTCTCCTCCCTGTCAGCATCACTGAGGGCTCCAGCCTGGCTGGATCTGTGCCAGAGCCCTGGGTGAAAGCCTTGCCTTGGGCAGTGCCCTGGCCCTGTGAGGGGCACGGGGCTCTTGTTCTTGGGTGGCCCCTCAGCCCTCCAGGACTGGTGGCACAGAGGCTGCTGAGGGCAGGGTTGTGTTGGCATCAGCCCTGCAGAGGCAGCGGAAATCAGGGCTGGCAAATAGGAGTTTGAGCAGAAGCTCTGTCATGTTTAATATCAATTAAAATTAAATTTCAGAGAGGAAGTACAGAAGAAGGGTGATTTATCATTCAAGCTGTTGTCCTAGTTTGTTTCCATACAAGGAGTCTTGCCCTTTAAAGCAGAGAGAAAGTCTATGAATATCAGATTCCTGCCCCTGTGATACACAACCACCCATCTTGGCATCCTGGTCTCGCTGTAAGGGCTGGGGATCCTGGCGGCATGCTGGGGCTGGTGGTGCTGCCTCTCAGCAGGGATGAGCCCATGGGGCAGGGTCTGGGCTCTCCTTGTGGAAGTCCTTCTTTATTTGCTCTTTTTTCTGAGTTCTTTATTTTCTCTGAAGCCCCACAGTGTAGGCCAGCTGTGACACCCCTTGAGGCTGCATTTCATCCCATGGCCCACGACCAACAGCTCTTCCTTTTGTCTTTGTCTGACCTCTGAGCTTCTTTTTGCTCTGGGCACCTTTCTGCTGGGTCACACCAGGGGCTGTTGGTGCCTGAGGTGAGCTGAGAGGAGATGGAGCCCTCTGAGGCACCCTAGGGCTGTTTGATGGCACCTGGGTGCCCCAGGCCCCATCTGCAGCTGCCTCTCCTGTTGTGCAGCCCCTGGGGCAGGGCTGAGCCCATTCCCTCTCCCACAGGACCTTCTGGCTCTGGGCTAAGCTGGTGCCCAAGGCTGGACAGGTGTCTGTCCTGCTGGGTGTGGGGATGGAGCTTGTGCTGGTGCTGAGGAGCTGCCTCCCCTCTGGCTGGTGGTGCTGGGGGTGTCCCCAGCAGTGGGGTCTGACCAGCCCCAGCCAAGGCAGGTGCTTCACAGCCCTGCCCTGGGTACTGCGAGGGCTGCTCTGGCTGAGTCCAGCTCTGGGCAGATCCTGGGTTGCTGCTGCTCCTCTGCTGAAGGCGCAGGACAGCTCTGGAGAGGCCTCTTGCAGTTTGTGTTTGTGTCACCTCCTAATCTCAGCTCTTCTCTCTCACTGGCACTCTGAATTCCTCTGCATTTTCATTTTAAAATAGCCTCACTTGGCTTTTCCTTATCAAGAGACAGTCTTGCCTTGATTTATCCCTTGACATAACCAGCGGGGTATTCTGAGATAATCAGAGTTAACCAGTTGTGCAGCTGGTTAGAGCAGGGCTCCCGGCCTGCCTCTGGCTGTGGTTCATCCTGGGGGTGTTTGTTTTATCCTGGATCCAGGGTGGCAGCAGTCCAATGAAGCTTTCCCTGTCCCAGGTGCCAGGGCACTGCCAGGAGCCCAGCATGGCTCAGGGAAGGCTCCCAGGGCACTGCCAGGAGCCCAGCATGGCTCAGGGAAGGCTCAGGGAAGGCTCCCAGGGCACTGCCAGAGCCCAGCATGGCTCAGGGAAGGCTCAGGGAAGGCTCCCAGGGCACTGCCAGAGCCCAGCATGGCTCAGGGAAGGCTCAGGGAAGGCTCCCAGGGCACTGCCAGAGCCCAGTATGGCTCAGGGAAGGCTCCTATCCAGCTGCACTAGTGTAGGGGGAAACCAGGTGGTTAAAAGTGTCTCACTGAGGAGGCAATGAGCACAAGCAGGGCTCTGTGGCACAGGTTTAGGTGAGGAGGGAGGGAGCCTGTGTGCCCTGCCTGCCCTGTGTGCCCTGCCTGCCCCATGGCTGGGATGCACAGAGGGGTTGGACATTCCTTGGCTGTGGCACAGCCAGGAGGCTCCCAATGCCTGCAAATACAATCCTCCCAAGCCCTGCAGCAGGATGAGTCTCCTAACAACCCAGCACAGAACACAGATCCTATTTCTAGAGCCGGGAGCTTTGCATGTGGAGCTTTCAGCTGCCGTTCCCCCTCCCGCTCTCCCTGAGCTGTGTGGTTCTCTTCCCTGTGGCACTGCCTGTCAAAGCTGCGTGCTGGGCTGGGCTCAGGCTCCAGTGAGGCTGCTGAGCCCCTTTCCTTCCCAAAGAGCAGCTGTGGAGCTCAGGCCAGGCTGTGTCTGTGGCACTGGTGCTGGGCTGGGGGTCCCTGAGGGTAGCATTAGCCTGATTGTGCCAAGGGGGGTACTTGAACCAGAGGCAAAGCTGACCAGTTTGTGAGCACCTGAGATCCCAGCTTGGCACACTGCCAGCTGCTGGAAACCAGGGCTGCAGCATCAAGTAAATACAGCAGCAGTGAGAGAGATTCCCGTGTGCCCTCTGTTGGGGGGTGTCATGGAGCCCTGGGTGGGATGGGCTGAGCCTGGGGCTGAGCCTGGCTGGGCTGAGCCTGGGACTGTGCCCAGCTGCCCTGGCCTGGCTCCTGCAGCCTGCCCTGGGGATGCTGAGTAGCGGGCACTGCCTTGGCTCCAGCTGGGTTCTTCTCCCCTTTCTGCCTTGGCTCCCCCCGTCCAGAGGCCGTTCCCACTCCCAACAATGACCAACACCAAGAGGAAGCATTACCTCTGCTTTTTTTTTTTTTTCCTCTTCTAGACTTTATTTATTGAAAGCAAATAAACCACGTGTCTTGGGCAAATATTATGACATTTCATTATTCACACTTGGTGTGATAAGTGAGCTGGTTTAGGGGCTGTGGTTGATGATTTATTTGGTTTGGATGTGGATATAAATCCAGTCTGTGGAGGAAGCACTGTAACTCTGCAGGAATGCGGATGCTCTCGTGTCCATTGGAGCATGGCCAGTACCCAGGGCCTAATTTGTGGTGTTTTAATGCAAACAGGGCACACAAACCCATTTGTAATGTTGTAGGAACCAGGTGATTTCAGCAGTGTCCAAGATCTGAGTGGTGGAAGGTGCCTACTGGCTTATTAGATGGAGAAGGGAAATTCAATTTAAAATAAACACTTATTTAGTGTGTAAAATTACTGATTGCTCTGTGTGGGATAAAAGGGAGAAATAGAATAAATACTGTTTGTTTTGTCCCATTGCCCTTACCTTGCAGACAGGCTTTGAGGGGTTCAGCTGGGACTATCCGTGTTCACACAATGAATATCCATGGCAGTGGCACAGGAGGCTGCCCCTGGGGCCTGGCTGGGGTGGTGACAGTGACAGCCCCACTGTCTCTGGGGGCTGCCTGTGTGGGCATAGCCCTCTGAGTGCTCTCCACGCACGGGTGCCTCTCTGGGATCAGGGCAGGACCTGTCTGTGCCCAGGCCTGGCACAGCTCCTCCTCCCGTGCCTCCTGTCCGTGCCCGAGATGGAATTTGGCTCCCGGGGGTCTCAGGGGTGGGTAGAACTGCTCTGTGTGCCAGGCTGTGTTCCAGGAGATAAAATGCTTTAGCTGCAAGGCAAGCTGCTGGGGGCTGGGAAAGCCAACAGGTTTGGGTCCCCTTTGGGCACCGCAGGGCCAGGGCTGGGGCTGGGCCTGCTGGGTGAAGCTGCTCAGTGACCCCACAGGGCTGGGCCCTGCCGTGAGCCTGTCCCAGGTCTGCGCTGGGCCTTTCCAGGAGTTAACACTGAACTGTTTGTATTTTTATGGGTACTGCTCACTGGGACTATTTATGGCAGAACTAAGGGAATTAATATTCATAACTTGCCCTGACTGTGCTCTGTAAATCAGGAGTGGCTGTCACAGTGGGCCCCTGCTCCAGCCACGGCATGGCAGAGGCTCAGATGTGGCTGGACAGCCTTGGTGCACAAATTAAAGCTTTTGGAAAGATCTCTGCCTCTGCCAAACCCGTCTGTGTGGCTGCAGGGTGCCTGGTGGTGACGGTGAGCAGGAATCGAGGGGCAGGAGGGCTCTGGGCTCTCCAGAACCTGGGCTTTCTCCAGAACCTTCCAGCCCTGCAGAGGGGCTGTGCAGCCTGAGCTGGGGGCTGGGGATGTGCTGGGATGGGCACTGTGCCAGGGGATGGCACTGCAGCACAGGGATGGGGGGCTGGAAATGCAACCGAGGCCCTGCCCGAGCAGTGACAGGGCTGAGCCCCCTGAGGTGGCACTGCAGCACGGGGATGGGGGCTGGAAATGCCACCGAGGCCCTGCCCACCTGTGACAGGGCTGAGCCCCCTGAGGTGGCACTGCAGCATGGGGACAGGGCCCTGCTGGGGACAGGAGAGCTGGAAATGCCACCGAGGCCCTGCCCGAGCAGTGACAGGGCTGAGCCCCCTGAGGTGCCAGGGCAGGCAGAGGGGTGGAAGAGCCCCCAGCACGCTGCTCGGAGTGGGTGTAAGCAGGAGCTGAGTGTCAGCACAGCTGTGTCTCCCTGGGCATGTCCAGGACAAGAGGGGACAGCTGGACGTGTCTGGCTGCAGGGACAGAGATGTGTCCCTTGCTCTGGGGCTGGAGAGCCCCCATGGCCCCATCTGCACCCAGAGAGGAGGGACAGGCCCTGGGGGCTGCCAGGGAAACTGGCTGAGCCACCCTGAACTCAGGGGAAAGGATGGCCAAAAAAGGAATAAGAAAATTAATTGTTAATGGTGCAATAGATGGAGGGGAAAAATAGAAGAGGGTCAGCAAGATCCCAGCTACGTCAGAATCAAAAGGGATTATGTTTGTGTGTGTAAATCCCCCACTGGAACTGGATCCCATATGTGGAAGAAAAACAATGCTGCTTTTCTGCTTCCACACACTATTTCTGGTGCTCTCTAAAGTCATGGCCCAATACTCAATGGCATTTCATGAGGAACCTGCTCAGCCTTCAGGGCAAGCAGTGCCACAGTCCAGAAAAACAGACACTGCCAGAGCCATGTGATTGAACAAATGTTATTCTTTCCCTTGTTTTTATTATGAGAAACAGCATTTGGCAAGCAAGCTCCATCACTTTGAACACTGACATCCTACATCATTTGAGACCCACCTCTTAGATATGGAGAGAACTCCCACCCCTCTTAGATATGGGAAACTCCCACCCCTGAAGGGAAGCCAAGAGTGCTGGGGGCCCTGGAGAACAGCCAGGGAGGGGAGGAGAGCCTGGGGCTGTGCACAGCTCACCTGTCCTGTAAGGAGAGCCTGGGGCTGTGCCTGGATCACCTGAGGGCTCTGCCCAGCTCACCTGTCCCATGGGGAGATGCTAGTGTGTCCCTCCACTGGGTTCAGTGGCCCAGCCTGGCCCTGCAGGGCACAGCTGAGGGGTGCAGGGGGTGCAGGGTCACATCCTCACTGTCCTGCCCCTCCTGAGGAGGTGCCAGCATGAGGAATGGTGAGTTCAACCAGCCCTGTCCCCAGTGGTGAGGAGTAGCCTGAAGCCCCACTGCGATTGCTGATTTGGAGCCCTTTGCTGGGAAAAAACAAAATGATTTGTCCTCAGGACATGATGGTTATAAGCAAAGGGCAATGTTTTCCAACATTCTTTTCCCAGAGAAATATAAATACACGTGAATATTTTGTGTGCTCGTGCCTGGTTTGACACGATCCTGGCTGCAAATCCTTCCCCCACTGAACCTGAGCAATCAAACACCCCAGAAATTTTCCACTCAGTTTTCCCAATGCTGCTGTGTGAGTGCTCTGAGGATGGATGCAGGGAGGAGGGAGGGCTGTGTTTGCACATCTGCCAGCAGCTCCAGCTTTGCTGTGGCTCCTGGGCAGCCCGAGGGGCTCTGCCCCAGGGCTCTCTGCTGAGAGTCCATTGCTCCCTGGGTTTCCCTGCTTGGTGTGGAACACAGAGGGGAGAAGACAGATGGAAACAATCCTGGCTTTATTTTATACAGCTTAAATGCAGTGGGGGCTGGAGCAGGAGTCTAGAAAATCTCTTTGTAGATGTGCAGAGTAAGGGCTGGGAGTTTAAACATTATCCTTTGTAGAACTCTGTGAAATTGCACTTTTTAAAAAAAAGTGGGTGAAAGAAATGCTTCATAGAGGTGGCTGGAGAACAGAGCTGCTCCTGGGAGCTTTGGGTAAAAAATGGATGTTGCAATCAACATGCCAGCCTTGAATATTTTATCAGCACGGAGTTTTTAACTACACTTCTGATTCGGATCAATGGACTAAGGAACACTGCAGGAGCTGGACGAAGGATTTAGATGCTACTGAAGCAGGCGGGAGGGGGAGATGCTGTCTGTGCTGTTGTGCTGTCTCGCAGCACCATCTAGTGAGGGCTGCCCGAGGAGCAGCTTGTGTCTGTTCATCAGGAGGGGCTTTGCCAGGCAAAGGCTTTGCTCATCTGGAGGGGCTTTACCAGGCAAGGACTTGTCCCTGTTCCACAGGAGGGGCTTTGGGAGAGGTGTCTGGGATGTGGCTTTATGTGGCATCAGGAGTGCCCAGGGCAGAGCACCCCTGGGCTTCTCAGGGCTGCAGAGGCCCTGCCAGGGGTGCCCTCCCCTCTCTCCTGCCCTGTCAGGTGCCCCTCGTGGTGCTCACCAGTGGCAGTTTGTCGCTCTGGGGGTGTCCCCTCTAAGCCCCTCTCCCACCCCTGGCTCTTGGAAATATCCCGATATTCCAGCTGCAAATGCCAGAGCACACGTTTGTTTTAACCTCCCTGGACTGTTGTTTGCAGTTCTGTATTTCTGGGGAAAGTTTCTGCTCTGTGCGCCTGCTCTGCCAGAGTTATTTTTACTCATTAGAACAAGCAGTTATTGGTGCACTTTTATGTTTATTGCTTCTTTCCTTCATGGCTCAATGATAAGAAAAGATAACTCTGGCGCTGGCTTGAAGCTCTGCTATTCTGCTTGGACTAATAATTGTATTTTAATGGCTCCAGATAAAGGATTAGCACTTGCTTTTGGCAAAGAGCTGCTTTTACTGCTTGAAATAGTCTGGACTGTGCATTTTATATGGGCAAGTGCCATTAAAAATTATTTGTACCCACCCAAAAGAACAGACTCCAACTATTTGTACTCCTGGATAAGTCATCAGGAAGTGTAGTGCCAGGACAAGGAGTAATGGGCTCACGCTGGAAGAGGGGAAATTTAGAAACTCTTGCCAGTCTGTGGCTGCACGGTGAAGGCACCTGAGGAGTCAGGAGTGCAGCTGGGCTCTCAGGGGCTTTGGGCAGCCTGGTGTGCCCCTGTGGGTGGGAGGCACTGAGATGGAAAGATAAACCAGCCCTGTCACTGGGCAGGTTTCAGTGCTGATGGCTGGGCAGAGTGTCGGACGTGCCTGAGGCTCTGTCATGTGAGGGGCTGCTGAGGTGTTGGTAAGGGCTACTATCAGCCAGTTTTGTGCTGAAAGTGCTTCTCCGTGTCTGTAAATATTGTTTTAGAGAGCTGTCCATCTGCAGCCAGACCAGCATTGGGTTTCCAAGCGCCCAGAGAGGTCAGGCTGGGCTGTTTCCATGCTGTGTTTGCATGAGAAGGTGTTTGTCAGCTGTTTGCAGGGGTGGGGGTCAGCGCCACCGGGAGGGGGGTGACATCTGGCACAGGAAAGGGCTCGGCAGAGGGGCCTGGGAGAAGGGGCAGCACCTTGTCCCCTTGTCCTGCGGGGCATGAGTGGCTCCTGCCTGCTCTGGGGTGCTCTTCTGGGCAGCACATATGGAACAACGTGACCCTGGGAACCCCAGGGCCTTGTTTCAGTTGTTATATCACAAATCCTTCATTTTTATTGCCCAGCTGAATGGATTTCAGGTTTCAGGAGCCGCACTGGGCAGGTCCATCCTGTCCCAGGGGAGCTGTGCGAGCTCTCCCAGCCCTGCAGCAGTGCCATGGGACTGCCTGGGTGCAGGACCAGGAGAAACAGCCCAGGTTGGTGATGGTGGGCAGGGCTGAGCAGGAGCAGCTCTGGTTTGTGACATTGCCCGTGTTGGTGACAGTGGCAGGGCTGGTTTGTGACATTGCCCGTGTTGGTGATGGTGGCAGGGCTGGCTCTGAGCTGGAGCAGCTCTGGTTTGGTCTGACAGCCCCATCCCTGCCTGACCACCTGTGCCAAACCCCAACCCCTCGGGATCATGCTGCTAAGCAGAACAAATTATCCTATTCCGCAGAGTCCAGACTTTCCTTTGCTGTTGGTTGGGGGCTTTTGGTCCTTTTGTACAGCTTTGTGTTCCTTTGTACCATGCACTTAAGGGTGTGAATACTCCCGAGCACTCACCCTTTCGAGCTCTTTAGTCTCATTCTCAGCAGTTTTATCTGTGTTTTCCACACATCTCAGGGCACAAAAATAGAGGAGAAGCACTTTCCAAAGTATCTCCAGTGAAACAGAGCAGCAGCAGCAGCGAGCCCCTGGCAGTGCCATGCGGGTGCCACGCTGACGAGTCTCTGCTGGTTTTGTGTGGTTGTACTGCTTGACTGAGCTATTCATGGGCTGTGTTTTCAAGTAATTGTTAAAAAGAGCCTTTTCCAGAACCAAACTCTCTCTCAGCAAGTGTCAGTCATGGGTTGGTGCAGTCGGTGTGTGGGAGAGGAGGAAAGGCCTGTGCCAGCTCTGTGCCCTGAAGGTGTCACACACTGCAGAGCCCAGGGACCCCAGAGCGTGTGGGACCTCCGCCCTTCCAACTCAAACCACATTCCCACGTCTGTGAACTCATTCCCAAACAGCCTGAGACACTCTCCCCATCCCTGGAGGATGGTGCTCCTGTTTGGTCTGGACATGACTGAATCCATCTCACTGATTTACTTTTCATAGAAGCTCCTGCTCCTTGTTCACCATCCCTTGGGAACCTGCGCTCCTCCAGCTCAGAACAGCCTCTCCTGCACGAGGGATGTGACATTTCAGTGGAGCCTGTGGGGTTTTATTTTCATAGGAAGAAATAATGGAGCAATTAATTTTGCAGCCCCTGCTCTGAGAAGCAAAGTGCAATAAATCAGCAGGTGGATGACACCCCGAGTCTCCCTGTGCCGTCAGACCGGGTGCTGAGGCCAGCCTGGCATTTTCTGGCTCCTCTCCGTGCTCTTTCCTTGCCTGGATGGAATTTTTTTAATCTGCTGCAGTATGAAGGTCACTTTCATAGACTGAATAACATCAGGGAGTTTGGACATCGGGAGGACTGATTGTTCCCGGTGGTTATTTTTGGAGTGATACCTGAGGAAACAAACAGCCCTTGTCCCGCGAGCAGAATGAAAATCAGCTGGAGGCTTTAAGGAAGAGGCCATAGAGCCGGGGTGCGCCCCTCACCTCCAGGGTGCCCTGGCTCACAGGTGCGTGCAGGGCTGAGCTCTGCAGCCTCTCCCTGCCCGCGGGCGCAGTCCGGGGCTGGGCGAGCTCCCGGAGCCTTTCCGAGCCCGGGGCTCAGCGCTGGGCTCCGCTCTGTCCGTGCCGGCGCCGCTCCGGGCGCAGGACAGCGCTGATGTCCCGGGCACCCTGAGCCCCGCCGGGCCTGTGGCGGCCGCTGCGGGGCCTGCAGGGCTCTGCCGCCCACACCGGGGGTCAGTGTTGCTCCACGGCGGCGCAGCAGGGACGGGACAGCGGGCAGGGACAGCGAGCCCAGCCTGGGCCGGGTGGCGGCACCGGGCACTGCCGTGTGCTCCCTGCGGGCACTGCCCGGCGTACCGGGCACCGCTGGCTGGAAGGGCGCTGGCCCGAGCCGGGACGGCCCCTGTGCCCCTGGCACGGCCGGGGGACCGTGAGGGTGGGCTGGGCAGGGGTGAGAGCAGGGCGCTGTCCTGCAGTGGCTCTGTCCTGCTCGGGCAGGGCACTGTGCTGCTGTGGCACTCTCTGGCGGTGGCAGCAGCTGCCCAGCTGGGAGGTGCCAGGTGAGGAGGCCAGTGCCACGGCACACCTGTCAGTGCCATGAACCCTCTCTCCTGCACGCTCCACATGTGTGCCCAGCTCCCAACTCCCGTGCCCTGGGCCGCTGCTCCTGCAGACAGATGTTTTGGGAAGGAATTGGCTGTGGCATCTGGCCGTGCCTCTCCCTGCTCAGGAAGTCACCGAGCCCTCGAGTGCCTGGGGAGCTGCCCTGAGCAAAGGGGGGAGCCCTGGCACCAGCTCCCAGCTCCTTGGGGTGGTGATGGGCACCTCACTGCAGTTCTCATTTTCTGGCTTTTTCCTCCTTGTGTGCCAGGTAAAATAGTCAGAGGTCTCTTCTTCCTGTTGCTTTTCCCCTCTGTAATTTGAGGGCAACTCTTCCCACAGCCTTATCCAGAAGCAGTGCTGGATAATCTTTCCTCTTTCAAAGGAAATTCCTTTTTCGACATTAGCAGAACATTTGTTTGTATGACAGTTCCCATTTAGTTTTTGACAAGCTCGGTAGCTGGTCAATTTAGTTTACCTTTTAAGTGAAATAATTAATAAAGGGGAAAATTGCTTTATTTTGCCAGCCCTACAGAGACATTTCCCTTTGTGAAACGTCCCTTATTTATGACTCCTTTAATGGTTGCGCAGCACAATTTTATGGCTTTGGATTGTGTCCCGTTAGGAGCAGGATTTTGTCACTGAATTTAGATGCAGGAAGTGTGTGTGTGCATAATGCAAGATATCCCAGATCCCCGGCAGCTCCTGCTGTGGGAGTGTCACATCTGTGTCGCATCTGTGTCCCAGTCCTGGTGCAGGAGGTGCTGGGGGCAGCCTGAATGCTCCCGTTCCTGCAGCTCAGGTTCCAGCCTGAGTGTTCCTGAGTGCTCCTGTTCCTGCAGCTCGGGTTCCAGCCTGTGTACTCCTGTTCCTGCAGCTAGAGCTCCTGCCACTCAGCTCCTGCTCCTCCAGTTCGGGTTCCCTGCTCTGGAAACGAGCTCTGGGCAGCTGCAGGTGCTGGCTTCTTCCCCCTACTCTCATCTCCACCTCCCCCTGCTCTCTCCTGTTCCCGGCTGCTGCTCCGGGTCCTGCAGGGACGTGGGACAGGAGCAGAACTTTCCTTGGGATGGTGGGAATGGGGCAGAGCTGGGCAGGGCTGGGTTTAGCTGGACAGAGCTGGGTTTACCTGGGCAAGGGTGCCCAGGCCGGGCAGGACAGAGCTGGGTTTAGCCGGGCAGGGGTGCCCAGGCCAGACTGGACAGGGTTGGACAGAGCTGTGTGTAGCTGGGCAGAGCTCCCCGGGCAGGGGTGCCCAGGCCGGGCAGAACGGAGCTGGGTTTAGCTGGACAGAGCTGGGTTTAGCCGGGCAGGGGTGCCCAGGCCAGACTGGGCAGGGTTGGACAGAGCTGGGTTTATCCGGGCAGAGCTCCCCGGGCAGGGGTGCCCAGGCCGCGCAGGGCAGGGCTGGGTTTAGCTGGACAGAACCGGGTTTGGCTGGGCCGAGCTCCCTGGGCAGGGGTGCCCAGGACGGAGCTGGGTTTAGCTGGACAGAGCTGGGTTTAGCTGGGCAGAGCTCCCCAGGCAGGGGTGCCCAGGCCGGACCCTCGGGATGACGCAGCCGCAGCCCCGGGGCCGCTCCCCAGCGCTCGAGGTGTCACGGCCAGCGCAGCCGGCAGAATTATTACCGCCCTCTGCTTTATCCAAACAATGATCTTTAAGGCAGGAAAAAAAAGAGAAGAGACCGTTCTAAACCCGCTTTGTTTATGCGGCTCCATTAAGTTTGGAATAACAGAGATGGTATCGCGTAACCGAGGCAGTCACTCTAAAGCATGAATCCGCTGGGGCTAATGATGGCTTGAAGAGCCTCAATGAATCAGTGGCTAACTGCTGCTCACCCCGGGCTGCCCCGCTGCCCTGGGGATGCTCTGCATCCTCCAGAGCCCGGGCATCCACCCCTGCAGCGGGCACTGCGCTCCTGCAGGGCAGCGAGGCTGTCTGTCCTGCGCCAGGTGTGCACGGACATTCCTTGACCAACCCCGCATTTAGAGTTAGGTTCGAGGCTGCCATGAGTCCCTTGTTTCCCCCGTAAATGCGCTGCATCCCTCTCGGCAGGGCCGGGGATGACGGACGGGCGGTGAATGAGCCATCGCTGCCTCCCGGAGCTACGCACACGCGCACACACGCACACACGCACACACACACACATACACATACACACACACACATACACACACATGCACTCACATACACACACACATACACACACACACATGCACACACCGAGGGAATCGCCGCAGACCCGCAGAGCTCCGGGCCGTGCAGGGCTCCAGTCCCGTGTGGAATGCCGTGTTCGTGCCCCCAGAGGGGCAGCACCGGGCTGGCCGGGCTGGTGTCACCCGCTGCAGGGACAGGCAGCTCCAGCTGGGTGCCCTGCTCGGGCAGCAGTCCAGGTCAGTGCTTTTTATTCCTGCTTTTCCTGGAAGGCTCAGGAGCTCAGCTGGGCTCCCTGGGGGCAGCTGGGAGGGATTTACTGCCCTGGGTCAGTAATCTGCCTTTGCTGCCCTGGGCCAGTGATTTGCCTTTGGGTCCATGATTTGCCTTTGCTGCCCTGGGTCAGTAATTTTGCCTTTACTGCCCTGGTCAGTGATTTTGCCTTTGGGTCTGTGATTTGCCTTTGGGTCTGTGATTTGCCTTTACTGCCCTGGTCAGTGATTTTTCCCCTCAGCAGGGCCTTGGAGGGGCAGCTTTATTCCCCAGTCTGGTGGTGGGCTCAGAGCTAGGGGATGGTTCATGGCCAGGCAGGAGCTCAGGGTGGAGCTGCAGCAGCTGAGCCCCTGCCCAGTTCCATTCCCAGTACCAGGCTGAGGTGCCCAGGGTCCTTTTCCAGGGTTTCAGGGACAGCTCTGGGTGTGGTTTTGCACAGGCATTTCCATTTGGGAGCTGCAGGGCTGGAGATCACAGACACAGAAGGGGCATCACAGAGTAGAAGAATCCTGTGAGATTCAGCAAAAAGCCATTTCTGTCCCGCTGGAAGTGCTTCCCAAGCACTTCCCATTGCCACAAACACCTTCAATGGCCCTGTGTGAAGGCCTTTTCTGGCCAAAACACATCTCAGCCATCCCGAGGGACTGGGAAGGGTCCAGCCATGCCCACCACACTGCTGGGGCACTGGGGGTGCAGGGCCTGGGCTGAGCAGCTCTGCCAGAGGAGACCTGCAGCTCCCCTGGGGCCACCAGGCACAGGCAGCCCTGCAGGTGAGGGAGCAGAGTGGCTCCTGTGCCTTTGGAGAGGGAACACAGCTCCTCTCCTGCCTTTGGAAAGGGAGCACAGCACCTCTGGGGCCACCAGGCACAGCCAGCCCTGCAGGTGAGGGAGCAGAGTGGCTCCTGGGCCTTTGGAGAGGGAACACAGCTCCCCTCCCACTGCCAGCAGTCAGCAGGAGGCTCTGGATGCCCCTGGAGATCTCATTTTGGGACTGTTTGTGCAAGAGTCATCTGTTACAGGGCTATTAGGAAGCTAATGGGGGAGTGCACATAAATTAGGCGGGATTGGCCATTGTCCTTGGGAATTAGGGAGCATTTGGACATGGCATTGGGAACTCAGGCGTTGGGAAAGGGCCTGGAGGCAGTTCCAGAGGGTTTGAAAAGCCTTTTGGATTGAGCAGCAGGAGAAGCAGCTGCTGGGGAAGGAGCCAGAGGATCCTGTGGGGCACAGAGTCGGCAGAGCAGGGTGTGACCCAGGCTGCCAGCTGGAGCAGCAGCAGCCTCTCCCGTGGGTGCTGGGTTTGGCTGGGCTGGGTTAGCTTTCCTCCCAGAAGCGTGCTGGGGTCTGGATTGGGATAGAGCGCACTCTGAGCTGTCCTGCACCATGGCAGCACCAACCTCTCCCTGCAGCCTGAGCCTGTTTGGGGCACTTCTACAGGCTCTGCAGAGGAAGGACATCTTTGGGACTTGCATTTACTGTGAGCATTGCCCAGGTCTTGTTGCAATGTGCTGGGAGGAGGCGCAATAAATAAATAAATGTGTTTGTGCCAGACGAGCAGGGTCTCTCTGAGTGCTTGGTTTGTCTCTTGCAGGTGTTCCCCATCACTGTATTTTGGAACCTGAGATGCCCCTGGTGTCACAGAGCACCTCCCCCTGCACCCTGCAGCAGGTGAGGGCTGTCCTGCTGCCCACCCTGGGGGGATTTGGGAGCTCAGGTAAGCACAGTAAGATGTTGAGAACAGTCTCAGATTAAATTTTTTGTTTAGACTTTAGATCCTTGGCAAATGAAAAAGAAATTCTAATTATCAAAGAAATCTCAATTACCAAGTGAAATACCAGCAAAATTATATTTTAGAAATGGATTGAAAGATTAAGGTGAGTGGGGTTATTATTGTTCCTTTTGCATTTCAGAGCCCAGCAGACATTATTTATTAGCACTATTTTTACCATAGTAGTTAATTTTGAATAAACATTAGGATTCTACTCCATCTGATCCTCAGTGGAGTGTTGCAATCCCTGTTGCTGCTGCTGTTATAAATGTGATTGCAGATGCAAGAGCTCAGCTAGAACATACTGTCTCACACACAGGAAAGAGAAGGTTGCACAGGAAAAATGCCAGCAAACCAAAGACCAAAACAAGCTCTGAGATGGTTTGATTTTCCGTGTGCTCTGTCAAAACCAATTCTTTGGCCAATTTCTGGCTTCCCCTTAACTGCAGGCCCTGCCATCCATGCTCTTGGTGCTGAGGGCAGTGAGTAGCCTCCGCAGCCCCGAGGGGATCCCGTGCTCTCCATCCCTGAGGGGATCCCGCGCTGTCCCTGCTCTCCCTGCCCCTCCTGGCTCCCTGGGTTCCTGCCAGTCCCAATCCCAGTCCCAGTCTCAGCTGCCTCACCCCTGGGCTTTCATCTCCTGATTAACAGTCAGCAGCTTTTGGGGATGGCTTTCTCCTTGTTTTTTGACAAACCTTTGGCTTCCAAGCCTTGAGAGTCCAGGGCACGACAGAGGTGGGGCAGGTTTTCTCAAACAGCAAAAGGTGCCCCTGCAAAGCCCTCCATATATTCACACAGAAATGCATGAACTTGTGTGTGTGTGCTCACAGACAGGCCTGAAGTGGCCTCTGGGGCTGGGTCCAGCTTGGAGCTCAACCTTCAAACCTTTTCCTTGTTGGAAGGGTGCAAGTGGCAGCCCCTGAGCCCCTGCACCTGGGCATGAGACACTCGGGGACACCTGGGCATGGACCCTGAGGGACACCTGGGCATGGAACCCCTCAGGGACCCTGACCCCAGGTGGGGCTCAGAGCTGGAATTGTTGGGAAGGGAGAGCACAGAGGGAGCTGGGAGAGGCTGCAGGGGTCAGGCAGGGAGGGGAGAGGGAAGATAAAGGATGAGGGATAAGGGAGGGATGGTCACTGGGGGCAGTGCTGTGGGCACAGGGGCAGCAGCAGAGGCCAGGCTGAATCCCAGGGCCCCATCCTGCCCCACAGCGCCCAGGCCAGCAGGGAATGTGGCTCACAGCCACCCCACAGGCAGGGGCTGCACCTGAGGGTCCCTGTGCCATTTGAGATGCCCACACAGCACTGCCAGGGCAGAGAGGAAAAATGGGGAGACCTTCCCCCAAGCCACCAACAGTGAGGGCTGAAACAGTTTGGACAAGCTGTCAAAGCTCTCCAAACAGCCTAAATAATCACCAGGCCAGATTCCTGCCGGCCCCAGCAGATGCTAGAGGCTGTTCTGAAACAAATACAAACCCAGTTTGCTCTCCCAGAGTCATTCTCAAAGCACGAGATAAACTGCATCCTCTACAGTGCTGCTGCCAGAGCTGAGCAGTGACCCCTGAAACACCCCTGGCCCTGCTGGGCTGGCCTGGGCTGTCACCTCCCTGGGACACCCACAGCCCTGTGTCACCTCCCTGGGGCACCCAGAGCTGTGTGTCACCTCCCTGGGGCACCCACAGCCCTGTGTCACCTCCCTCGCCCTGTGTCACCTCCCTGTGCTGCCCCTGGGGCGGGAGCCCAGTCATTCCTGGCAGGTTTTAATAGAACCCGCTATATTTAGCTGAAAAATAAATACATTCTTGGCTTGCTCAGCTCTTGTGCTGGCTGATGAATGGGCAGGAGCTCGTTCACAGGAAGCTGTGCCACGCCTGGGGCTGGGCAGGGCAGGGAGCCCTGTCTGTGCTCGGGTGGGCACTGCAGAGCCCTGGGCACTGCCGGCACTGGCAGCTGCTCTCTCTCTGCTCTCTCTGTGTGTTATCAGTGTGCGTGGCACTGAGGAGAGCAGCCTGGGGTCTGTGAGGGCACGGGGACCCTGCCTGGCCTGGCCTGGGCAGTCACAGGGGCTCCTGGGGCAGCACCTGAGCGTGGCCATTCTCTGACATGGGGTGCTCTTGGCAATTCTCTGAATTCCCCTTGTGCCAGGAATGCCCACAGCCTGCTCCTGAGCACTCCCACCGTGTGCCAGGGGTGCAGCTGGGGCACAGCTGTGGCTGTGGTTAAACTGGTGTCATTGCAGAGCCTGAGGAGCCGCTGGTGAGGCCCCAGCTGTGCCCCAAGGAGCAAATTCTGCTGGGAGAGCCCAAATCTTCCCTCACCACCTCCCTGGGCCTGGGTCTTGCGGGGGGGGGGGGGCGGTTTATAAACCAAGTTCAATCTTCTGATGCTGAATTCAATTTCATCCAGTAACTCTGAAAGCCTGGCAGTGCCCGGGCTGCCAGCTCAGCCTCCCGCTCGGTGCCAGGGCAGTGCAGCACCACAGGGGGAGTGGGCACGCTCCCAGTGGGTTTGGCTGGGCTGCCTCTGTGCAGCTCCTCCTTGCCAGGGTGTGAGCACGCCAGGACACCCCAAGCACCCCAGAACACCCCAGACAGCTCCTCTGTGCCAGCAGGGATGTAGGAGCACTTGCCCTGGGCCCACAGCTCCTGCCCCAGCCTTGGCGTTTCCCCCTCTGCAGCACAGCCCAGCTCCTTCCGTTGGCTTCAAGCCCCTTTAAAATCACATTACTGCCCAAACAGGCTCATTGCTCTATGCTGGAAAGCCAAAGCCGTGCTGAAGGAGCTCCCCAAACCAGTCAGTTCCCAGGACAGCAGTTCTCATAACTGACGTGTCCCTCTCAGCACTGGGGTCCCTCCCACGCTGGCCCTGTGGCCTTTGGGGAGGAAGGAGCTCTGCCCTGGGCTGGTTTCCCTCATCCACCCCCCAGCTCCTGCAGGGATTGCTGCAGCCCTGGGACTCAGGCTCTGGGCTCTCAGCATGGAAATACCATCCCTGTGCTCCGCGCTTGCTGGCCATCAGTGCAGCTCCCATTTTAGGACATATTTTCCCCAAATTGCTGCCTTATTTGGCCTTTCCCCCCGTGGTTCTGGTGACATCACCCAGCAGGCAGTCGGTCCTGGGGCCACCACCCCGAGGGACCCTGTGGGGAGCTGTGGGCAGGGTGGGCTGGGGTCCCTCCCAGGGGATGGCAGGGCTGGGGCTGGAGGGGGCTCTGACCCTTCTCTTGAGGGGACAGCTGCTCTGGGTGGCACAGGGCAGGGGACAGCACCCTGCCTGCTGCCAGCTACTGGGGTATGAGGGTCACCCACGGAGCCTGGCCCTCGTGTCTGTCTGTCCCTGCTGTCTGTCCCTCGGGTCTGTCCCTTGTGTCTGTCCTTCGTGTCTGTCCCTCGTGTCTGTGACAGTGACACTGCTCTGTGTCCTGGCTGACAGCGACAGGAACAGGAGCTCTCCCTCCCCCTGGAACTGCCCCAGAGCCCTGAGCCCTGCCCTGAGCCCTGCCCTGCCACCAGCACGGCTCTGCCCCTGCCCACGCTCCCATCCCAGGAGAAATGGAGAACCAGCCCCTGGCCCAATAAACCCCCTTGATTTCCCTGCTCAGGAACCCTCACCTTGCCACGTCAGAAATTCCCAGCCCAGCTCATCTCCTTCTGGTGGAATCCTGCCATAAAAATCTTCTGCGCCAGGAGCCAATTGGAAATAAAAAGACGTATTTTGAAAAATCAGCTGAAGGGGATATTTCCTGACTGCATAAATGCAAACAAAACAAAACTGGCATATTAATGGTTCTTCAGAGATAACCCGATTTATTTTGCTACATTTAAGAATGAATCTGAGGCATTCTTTTATCAGAAGTGCTGCTGCCAGCTTGTGCTGGTATTTCTGGGGACAGAATGGCTGAGCAATGCTGAGCTTTGGATGTCCATTGGCTGGACCAGGACAGGGCCTTCTGTCTACCCTTCATTTTCCAGGGTAAGCTGCTCTGAGAACCAATTCATAATGAGAACCAATTCAGAATGTTATATGTTATTTTTATTTTTAATTTTCTATACTGTTTATGTGGAAAACCATAACGAAAATCTCTCTCTGAGGCAGGATTCACGAAGCAGCAGCAGGAATTGTGCTCAGCCCTTTGGTAACTCCATGGGGACTGGAGTTCCCTTGACTTCTTGCATCTATTTTTGACATGGAACCGCTCAGATGGTGAAGACATCAGCTGGCCACGCTCGTCCTGCACTACAGAAAATGAGGAAATGGCTCTTCCATGTGGGAGGGGAAGGAGAAAAGGCCCTACAGTGACTGCAGAGGTACCTGTGGTGCATGGCACCCCCCAAGGGTGATGATCAGCATTGGCTCCAATCACTTTATCATTCTGTACTTGTTAATAAACCCCCTGCCCTCACAGGCAGTCTGATACAGGTGAATCCAATTGGTCCTTGAATCCAAACCCATCCCCAGTGGCCAATTAAGAAATCACCCTTAAACAAATCTCCATAACACATTGCACATGTGCACAACAACAGGGGCAGCAAGTGCAGATAAGAATTGTTTCTCATCCTTTTCTCTGAGCTCCTCCCAGCCTGCCCTAGCTCAGGGAAAGCTGTGTGTTCTCTCTGTGGCCAGAGAGCTGCTGCCACAGGTACAAGAGTTGCTTAGGCACTAAGAACACATGAAATAAATTGCATTTTGGGATTAAGGAGGAAAATCTAGGGAGGCTCTGAGACAAATCTGAGACCATGTGAGAGTTGCAGTGAATTGAAGTGTCTCAGATGTGGTTTCTTTAACCATTTGGAATTTGTTTTCCCAGAACTGGGATCTCTTTTGGAGAGCTGTGACTGGGGCTCACACACACCACTAAACCAGCTGGGGTTCCCCACCCAGCTGCACTGAATGCCAGGAAATGTGGATTGCTGTCAGCCTTGCATTTCCACAGGGCTTGGCTGCGTGGTCTCCTCCTTCCAGCTCCTTCCCAGTGAACAAACACGGGATCCTGAGGGGCCCCAGGACACGGAATGCCGAGGGTGCAGCGCTGCAGCTGTTACTGCTGAGCCAGATGTTCCACAGAGCTCAGAGCATTCCTCTGCACCCTCTGGAAAGGCTCAGAGGTGGACACTGGACACTGGACACTGGCTCTGCACAGGACCCAGCCAGCTGAACGAGCCACGGGCCAGTGAGTAAAGGTCTCTTTTATGAACCAAGG
Source organism: Melospiza melodia melodia (assembly GCF_035770615.1). Lineage (NCBI taxonomy): Eukaryota > Metazoa > Chordata > Aves > Passeriformes > Passerellidae > Melospiza > Melospiza melodia. Next base: position 30,723,666 of record NC_086203.1, on the reverse strand, counting down.
CCATTCATGCTTTGCCAAGGCCTTCCCTTGAGATGCCTGAATAAATTCCCTGGATTGACAGGGCCTGCAGAGCAGCCCTGTGAGTGAGAGGGACTCTGCTCTGCTCCTTCCTCCTGGTGTGCAGCTCTGAATTCGCTCGGGCGAAAAGGTCATTTTTCAAATCCAAGGAAAATAATTTTTCTTTTCTGGTGACTTTACAGGCACTGAACATATTCTGGAAATCTCCAAATCTCCAAGTGGCCTTTAATTAGCTAATCTTGATAAAGTGACTGTGCCTAATGCTGGGGGGCTTCCCAAAGTCCCTGGGCTCTGGGATGGACCTTCCTGCGGTGGGGAGAGCACAGGGCTGTGACAGCAGCTCTGGTGGCGAAGAGAGGGGGGGATCCTGGAGCCACAGCCTGGTGCTGGCTGGAAAGGACCCTGGAGCTCCCTTGGTGTGGGGTTACAGCCCCTTTTTGAGGGGAAAGAGCCCGAGAGCTCTCTCTGTGCTTCCCGCAGCCCCTGCACACAGCCTGTGCACAAACTGAAATGAGCCTTTTGTTCTCTGCCTGGAATTGCCCAGCCCTTCCTGCAGCCGAGGGGCTGCTGTGGGACAGACACTGCCCTGGGCCCGGGGTCCCTCTCATGGGGCTGTTCCAGGCCTTGTGGTGCCAAACCACAGCCTGGTGAGAGCTGACAGCAAGGGGACAGGACCCAGATCTGGGACAGGACCTGAACCTGGGGGACAGGACCCAAATTGAGGGGACAGGACCCAAACCTTGGATGGGACCTGAATCAAGAGGACAGGACCCAAACCTGGGGGACAGCATGGTCCCTGCCCTGTGACTCAGGGCGTGCTGCCCATGGGGACAGGGCAGGGGCCACTGGTGCTCTGGGGCTGTGAGAAAAGCCCCCCTTCTGCCCAGACTGGCAGCCAGGCTCAGGCTCCTCTCTTTGGCCACACAGGGGAGTCCAGCCCGATTTCCCACTGCCAGGACTGGCAAACCATGGCCCCAGCTTTGCCAGCCTTTGCTCAGTGTGCTGACAGGAGCAATGGCAGGCTGACCTGCAGAGGGGCACAGCTGGATGGGGACAGCTGGATAAGAACAGCTGGATAAGAACAGCTGGATAGGAACAGCCTTCCTTCCCCCTGCCAGCCAGGGCTACTGAGGGCCAGCAGAGCCCCAGGAATATTCAGAGCACAGCTCAGCCTCAGGCTCCTTCTCTATTTCTGAGACAGAAAACACCAGTGCTTGCAGAGCCACTCTTGCAATACTGTGCCTGACCAGCCTGATTGTTTTTCTCCTCAGCCCTCCCTGGCCCTGTGCTGTGGGCAGTGCTCAGGCACTCCTGGTGCAGGTATTCAGATATTCAGATGTCCCAGTGTGTTTTGTTTGGATCCCAGGGCTGGTGTCAGCCCAGAGCCCGTGGGAGCAGACCCAAGGCAGTGCCTCCAGGCTGGGGAGGGCTGGGCACAGCCAGGGCCCAGCTCTGCAGCTGTAGGTTAGCACTGAGCTGAGCAGCGCTGGCTGTATTTTAACACTGTCCAAATATTAACTCTGCCCAGAGGATGTGGAGGTGTTTCCTTGACATGGCAGCATCCGGAGCAGGAGCTGCCAGACACAGACAGCATCTGCTCACAGCTCCTTGGAGCAGCCCTGGCTCCGAGAGAGAGAACAGACAGGGGCACAGAAAGGGCACGAGCAGAGAAAAGAGAAAGCAGGCAGCACAGAAAAGGCAGGAGCAGAGAAAGGGCAGGAGCAGCAAAAAGGCAGCAAAGGCAAGGCAGCACAGCCCTGGGCCAGGGGAATTCACAGGACAGGCTCCTGCTGCCACCCCTGGGCCAGGCACTGACGCAGGGCACTGTGGGCTGGCCCTGCACCAATCCTTCTCTGGAGCCACGTTAAACACAGTTCCCGTTGTTCCTGGTTTGCTCCAGGTGATGTCACATTTTTTGATAATGTTTTTTGAAATCAGGCAACAATCTACAAAACCCTCACTGTGGAGAGGGTGATTTTTTGGTGATTTGGCTGAAGAAAGGGAGTTGAAAAATAAACTCAAGCTCAAATTAGGTTTATATAAACATAACCTCACTTTTTACAGAAGAACACCCAGCCACAGGGGCTTTCTTTAGCTCTGCCCTGAAGCAGCAGCTGCTGCAGGTCTCAGGAAGTTTCCACTGAAATGCACCCTCTCTTCGTGAATAGCTGCTTTTTCACCTCTGCATTTTTCTCTCTGGGGCTTTTAAGCAAGTTTTATTGTAGTGTTTACACAGCCAACTCACTCTGCCTTGGTTTATGTTTTTCTCGCCCACAGCCACTGAATTTTGAGGTTTATTAGTTACAGGTATCTGAAATCACATTTTTTTTAGAATTGACTGCCTAATAAAGCCCCTTAAAAGTTTCTGTTTAAGGCGATTGTCCTCCACCCCAGGATCAGGTTCTTACTGAGTTTTACCCAGGATCAACAACTTCTTTATGGCTGTTTGTTACACCCAGGCAGGTAACAGGGATCCCTTCCATTCCAATCAATCAGGTCTGCCTCATTCATTGGGGAGGTACCCAGGCAAAGAGCTGCCTTTGGACACAAGCTGTGCAGGAGAAGGCTGATGGTTCTCTGGCCTGCAATGGTGCAGAGCAGAGCCCGAGCAGCACCAGGGCAGCCCCAGCCCGGGCTCTGCAGGGGCAGAGCCACTGCAGCTTTCCCCTCACACAGGGAGTTTCTGCGCAGTTCCAGAAGCATTTAACTCAGAGGTTCAAATCTCTCAAACCATCTCCCACGACTAACTACGCTCTCTTAATCAACCTCATCATAGCCCTCTCCTATGCCCTCCCAATCTTAATTGCAGTAGCCTTCCTCACGCTAGGAGAGCGCAAAATTTCTTCAAAAAAAGGGGGACCACAGATGAGACAGCACTGCAAATATTTGCAGATTCAGAGCAGTTAACTCTGAAAAACTTCAGCTTGCAAAACATTTGCTGAAATGTGGCTTCTGCCCAGGCAGTGGTTATTTCTCTGTAGGGAGGCTCTGCCCTCCCTCTCTCCCACCCCTGCTCATGGCTGGGTTGGCACTGGGGGAGCAGGTGAAGGGGTTTTGTATCCAAAATACTTTATTTAAAGTTTTAGGAACATTCAAATGTACTGTCAGTTGTACTTAGAACAACTACACAGAATGCTTGAGTTTAAACTGGAGCTGGACGCTCACACAGGAGGCACAAATTCCCTGTGCCATCCCAGGGCAGGACGGGCTCTGTCCTCTGCAGCTCCCAGATTAAAATGCTGTCCTTGTTAAATGCTGTTCTTGCCCAGGCCATCCCAGGGCAGGACAGGCTCTGTCCTCTGCAGCTCCCAAATTAAAATGCTGTCCTTGCTGGGGAGGATCAGTCCATGGCCATCCTGAATTTCATCTCCAGTATCAGCACTGGAGGGTCCCATATGTTCCGAGCTGCTTGATGCATTAATTTCACGCTTTTGCTCCCGACACTGGAGAGGCACAGGATTTTGTTAAGCTGTTTAATTGCAGTAAATTTCTTTAGCAGACAGTATTTTATGAGCTGCAGAAATACCTGCAGGGCTTGAGCAGGTGCCAGCAGTCCCAAAGCCTGAAGGCAGTAAGTGTGTGCTGGAGCAGGGACTTCACAAATTACAATTTCTACATCACAAAATCACAGCTCAGAACATGCTGCACGGGGCTGCCACCACCACGCCTTGTCCACCGCCCCTCTGCAGCTCTCACGGAGCCCTGTGGGTCTGGAAGGCTCTACAAGGTCTCTATGGAGTCTTTCACTGTGCATAAAGTGAACTTGGCCCCCTCCTGTCAGAGACACCCAGGGCTGTCCCCAAAGCCCTGCTCTGCTCCCAAAGCCCTGCTCTGCCCGTGCCTCTGCTCTGACATTTGCCCAGGCTCCCACCTGCATTCCTCTGCAGCCTGGCACCACCGCTTCTCCGTGCCACCCCCTGAGGCTGGCTGGCTTTTAGCCCTGCCTGGCCTGGAGGGGATCCCCTTTTCCCCCAGAGCTCCCCAAGCAGGGAACAGGGCAGGGTTACCCCCCAAACTAGAGTTCTGCTGAAAATCCCAGCTCTGAAATGCTCCTGTGTCCATGTGGGTCCCCAAATGCAGCAGGAGTGCCACCCATGGGGCTGGCAGAGAGCTCAGCCCTGTCTGCACCTCAAACCCTGGCCCTGCTGCCTCCCCTGGCTCCAGCGGGACCCCAGAGTCCCCAGCGGGACCCCAGTGTCCCTAGTGTCCGCTGGAGGACCCCAATGTCCCCAGGGGGACCCCAGAGTCCCCAGCGGGACCCCAGTGTCTCCAGTGTCCCCTGGAGGACCCCAATGTCCCCAGGGGGACCCCAGAGTCCCCAGCGGGACCCCAGTGTCTCCAGTGTCCCCTGGAGGACCCCAATGTCCCCAGCGGGACCCCAATGTCCCCAGCAGGACCCCAGTGTCTCCAGTTGGACCCCAATGTCCCCAGTGGGACCCCAGTGTCCCCAGTGGGACCCCAATGTCCCCAGGAGGACCCCAGTGTCCCTAGTGTCCCCTGGAGGACCCCAATGTCCCCAGCAGGACCCCAGTGTCCCCAGTAGGACCCCAGTGTCCCCAGTGTCCCCACGCAGGAAGGCCCCGCTGCCTGGCACGTGGAAGGGTCACTGAAGTGTTGCAGGGAAAAATGGCACTGCAGCATCCCAGGGACACACACACACACACACACACACACACTGTGCCCCCCAGGACAGCTGATAAAGCTGTTTTCCACAAAATTCTTCACGTTCCAGTTCCCGGGTGGCAGCTCCAGGGGCTGAGTCAGCCAGTGACCAGGCACAGCCTGCCCTGCCCCTCTCCCCTTGCCCTCTGTGCCCACTCCTTGGCTTTTTTTTTTGCACAGGACAAAGCCCCAGCTGCGTGTGGCAATTTTACACCATTGCTTTCAGCAAGCTGATCACATTCCTCCAACCCACTGCCTTGGCACAGTGGCAGCAGCCTGTTAGCCTAATTCCAGTAAGGATTTAAAAACCACAAACACCCCTTGTTTTTGACCACAACTGTAGGTTTAGTATGCCAGAAGTTACTGTTGAGATGTGTTATTTCCAAAAGACTATTGCAAGATCTTAGTCATAAGAAGGTTGGACAGACTTGACAAAAGCCAGCAGAGCCCAGCCCCTCCTTTGCTTTCCTCTCCAGGTGCTCCTGGCAGGTACACGTGGGCACAAGGGCTCCCTGGCAGATCCAAGAGGGCCCCAAGGAAACACCTTCCTCACGCTGTGCTGGATGCCAGGGCACAGGGAGCTGCTTGCAAGTGAACAGTCAGACTCTTAATTGGTAACCTTCCCCTCGCGCTGTGTTTCCCAATGCCCCCAGTCCAGGTGGGAGCCCCTCTGGCCCTGCTCAGGCCCTGCTCTGGCTGCAGGTGCTGCACAGCAGGCTGGTGTTGGCCAGGGTGAAGGGTTTGCCCATCAGCAGAGTCTCACACTCCAGGCAGGCAAAGTGCTTGTGGTGCCAGGCCAGCCCTTCCACCTGCTGGTAGTCCTCCGAGAAGATGATCTACGGGACAGACAGACAGACAGACAGACAGACAGACAGACAGACAACTGCTCATTTCCACCACCCCACCAAGCTGGAGCATGGCAGGATCAGGGAGAGCCACCCCACAGCTCCCACCAAGCCCATCAGCCGTGGAGCTCAGGAATGGGTACACAGAATAACCCCAGGATGGTCTGGGCTGGAAGGGACCTGTGAAGGTCACCTTGTCCCGCTCTCCTGCCCAGGGCAGGGACACCTCCCACTAATCCAGGCTGGTCACCTTGTCCCACCCCCCTGCCCGGGGCAGGGACACCTTCCCCCGGCCCAGGCTGCTCAGAAGCCCTGGCTGAGCCTGGCACTGGCAGGAGCAGAGGGCCACTGGTGGCTCCCACCCAGCACAGGGGATCCCAGGGGCTCGGGTCCCTTTGTGCCCTGGCACAGGGGATCCCAGGGGCTCGGGTCCCTTTGTGCCCTGGCACAGGGGATCCCAGGGGCTCGGGTCGTTCCCCACCAGGAGACCCCAGTTGCCCGGGTCCCTGCCCCGGCCCGGGGCTCCCTGCCCGTCCGTACCTCGTCGCAGCCGGCGCAGCGGGGCCGCAGGCTCTCGCAGTAGTGGCGCCCGCACCAGGCGGCCCCGCTCCTCCAGAAGTAGATGAGGTCCACGAGGGGCTCGGCGCAGCGGCAGCACACGAAGCAGGCGGGGTGCCACAGGCGCGAGTAGCCGGCGCGCTCGGCGTACACCACGGGGCAGTCCCCGGGCACGGGCTGCTGGCACGCCTCGCAGCGCTGCGGGGAGGGGTGCGGGTCAGCGTGGGCGGGGGGATGCACACGCTGCCGGGCAGCTCATTCTCAGCGACTCTGGGACCCTTCCAAACCGATACCCCCGACAAAATACAAAGGTTCTCCAAGAAGCTAAGAATTCCCATAGTGCAGCGCATCAGAGATGTAAATTTGAAAAGAGATCAGGAACTTTGGTCTTTTCCCACTGTTTTCTGTCTGTGCCTAACTCAGCTGTCACTCCACAGATTTCAGCAAGTGTTTTCTATTTCTAACAGGCCAAAGAGCCAGAATTAGATGTGATTAATCTCAAGACTAATGGCATCCATGCACATTACACACCAGACTAAGTAGGTCTGCTCTTTATCTGTGCCCGCAGAGCAATCCTGTGATTAGTGAAGAGCCAGCCTTAAAGCTCCACTCGGAGGCTGGCAGGATGTTGCTCCAGCTCCCACTGAAGCTGGGAGCAGCCTGTGTGTCGCAGGGGCTGTGGTTACGCTGCTGTGCCCCACCAGAGCCCTGGCACAGCAGTGTCCCCTCCAGGTGGCACAGGGGCAGGGACTGGCAATGGCCCTGTGGTCAGATGACAAGTAAAAACACCCCAATTGAAGTCAACAGCTTCTAACAGGTATAATGACAGAACCACAGAATGGTTTGGGTTGGGTTCTCCCAGGCTCTGCACCCATCACACCAGACCCAGGCCTTTTCCCCATGCCCCCAACACCTCCCCGAGGCCCCAGATTTGGGGTCAGCCCAGTCCAGACCCCACAGCTGCCTCTGCCCTGCCAGCCCCAAGGGCCACAGCCCCAGCAGCCAGCCCTGCTATCTTGCAGGATCTAAAGCAAGAACAAACACTGCAGCTTCCAGCCCTGAGCTCAAGTTTCTTGCCAGCAAGAACTGTTAAAAAAACAACTTATTTTGCTGTTTCTCTCTATGGAAATTATTCACAGGGAAAATCTATTCACAAGGCTTTTCCCAAGCATTGTGTAACTTCCACATCCTGCTATTTACACACTACAAAGAGGTGATCCTTCAAGTTTGAGGTGGGATTACAGCTTGGTGCTCCTACATGCAGGCAGAGGAGTGAACACTTTATTAGCTGAGGTGTTGGCCAAGAAAGTGTCCTGTTCTCTTGGCTTTCCCACCCTGCTCATGCCCAGCTCCTGCTCTGCAGTGCCAGCTCCCAGAGGAGGAGCCCCCAGACACCACCAGCACTCTGAGCACTCCCTGCATTGCTGGCCTCAGGCTTTTGGGAACAGTGATTAATTTGGATCAATTGCCTCAGGACTGGATTTGATTCCAGGGCAGGAATCAAACCTTTAACACCAGAGGAGTTCCCAGTTGTGAGCTCTGTGAGAGCACCCATCCCGTGGGACAGACTTGCAGCAGGGATGTGGAGGCACATGGGGTCAGTGTCCCCAGTCCTCCCCGGCTCTGCCATGCCTGGGCTGCACAGCCTGGCTGTCCCAGAGGATCTGCCACTGCTCTGAAAGCTGCTCCATTTTTCAGCCGGTGCCTTGAGAGAAATGATGCTTCAAACTAAGGAGAATAACATCACAGTTATGTATTTATTTATTTGAAAGGACAAACTCGCAGTTTAAGTAAACCTTCATTGCTAGGATGACTTATTGATGTGTTTAAAGGAAACCTTCCTTTTTTGGCTATTTTTTATCTTAAAATTCAGTGTTTTGTTGCAATAGTGAAAATCCTTACCATGCCACTGGATTCAAAGTCAGCAGTATGCTAAGAGACCATGGCAGAGGGGAGACATTACCCAATATGGACTGAAAATGAAAACTGCTCTTTCATGTACAACCTCAGTGCAGGAATGGCAGGAAGGAATCTCCTCTTAAAACCACTTGGACACCATTTGCTTTTTCAGCTTTAAATCCTCTGCTGCAAGTCACCCTCACAAGGACCAGGACAAGGTATTTCCACTCACCATATTTTATGATAAGCATCTGCTCAGCAGCACTCCAGACAGCGCTGGGGGATATAAATCTAAAAGGGTGTTGAGGAATCTCAGCCATTTCTCTGTGGAAATGTATTTGTGTGCCCAGCGACCCAGGGCAGCTGTTTCCATTTCCCCAGAGTGATTACAGCCCTGGGAACACCATGTTCACAGCTCTGCTAACTGGACAGAGCCCTCACCTCCTGCCATCTGAGGTCTTATGGGGTATGAAGCCTACTTGGAAATAGTGACTTGCATCACAGAATGGAGAAGGTTGGAAAAGACCTCCAAGATCATCAAGTTCAGCTTTCAACTGAAACACTGCCCATATCATCCAGACACGTGTCATGCCCAACCTTTCAACCTGCCAAGGACCCAGAGCTCAAACCAGCTCCCACAGTGAGATTTCCCTGACCTTGGTGGCCCAGCAAGGCCTTTGCTGCAGAGAAAGGAGATGAAGAAGAGGAGAATGCCCCTCATCAGCCCTGCCAATGGACCCTTGTGCTCAGCAGGGCTCGCTGGAGCAGAGGAGCCCTCCAGGCCCTCACAGTGCTGCTCCAAAGCATCGTGATGAGACCGAGCCTGCAGCAGGCACGGGGAATGCCCTGGGAGCAGGATGGGGACAAGGCACAGATCACCCTGCCTGCTGTGAGGTTTTGCCCCTGGAGTGGAGACCCAATCTATTACCAGTGGCTCCCTGAGCCTGGAGCAGCCCCAGAGCTCCCATCCCGTTATCCCATCCCATTATCCCATTATCCCATCCCATTATCCCATCCCATTATCCCATCCCATCCCATCCCATCCCATCCCGTCCCGTCCCATCCCTCACTCACGTAGTGCCCGGCCGTGCCCTCCAGGGCCCCGTTGGGTGACTCGGGGGCTGTGCTGGGCTCGATGCCCTTCTCCTGGGCCTTCTCCTCCTCCTTCTTCCCGCCGCCCTGGCCCGGCAGCGCCACCTCCCCGACGCCCAGGGCCTCGGCCTTGTACCTCGTCACGAAGTCGAGCATGAGCTGCTGCTCGCCCTCGGCCAGGCCGCGGCACTGCGCCGGGTCCTGGTCGTGCAGCGGGAGCTGCCGTGCCAGCCGCCGCCGCCGCTGCCAGGCGCCCTCCGTGCCCGCCACGGGCTGCAGCTCCTTGGGCACCAGCTCCATGTACTGCATGGCCTGCAGGGGACACAGGGGCCTTGTACTGCATGGGACACACAGCGCTGCATGGCCTGCAGGGGACACACAGAGTGTGTATTGCAGGGGACACACAGCGCTGCATGGCCTGCAGGGGACACACAGAGTGTGTATTGCAGGGGACACACAGCGCTGCATGGCCTGCAGGGGACACACAGACTGTGTATTGCAGGGGACACACAGCGCTGCATGGCCTGCAGGGGACACACAGACTGTGTACTGCAGGGGACACACAGCACTGCATGGCCTGCAGGGGACACACAGACTGTGTACTGCAGGGGACACACAGCGCTGCATGTACTACAGGGGACACACAGTGCTGCATGGCCTGCATGGGACACACAGCGCTGCATGGCCTGCAGGGGACACACAGCCATGCACTGCACGGGACACACAGTACTGAAATCATCATAACAAGGAAAAATGCAGCTGGCAGTGAGTCTGTGACACTGACCAGTTCCACCTGACTGCTGGTTTCACAGCAGAGGGAAGGGTTTGGTCACCGATGCCCCGTGCCACAGAAAGGAAATGCCCACAAAGTGCCCCAAATGAAGGCTCTGATTTAACAGGACCTCAGCAGCAGATAAACCCCTCTCAGTGTGAGGCTGGTTGGTGCCCGTGGCCCACGGGGGCTGCACAGTTAACTGCTCCTGGCCCAAGCAGGGGAAGGGAGTTTCCCACTCCGGCATTTTCCTATTGTAGTGTGAAGAGGGACAGGGCAGCCAGTTGGCTCCCTGCCATTCCCTGCTAGACCAGCATCCAGCTGCATTAGATTTCCTTCTTACTGGGTCAGCACTTGAGAACTCCAGCTTAAAGAACTTAGCAAAGAGATTTAACTGTTTGTGGCACACAGGCTGGTTCAGGCTGGGCTTTTCAGCACAGAAATTCTTGCCCAGCACTGAACTCTTCAGCACGTCAGGAAAAGCTTCCAAGTGCCTTCCAGCTTGGCTCCTCTGAGGCAGAGAGCAGTGCTATGGGCGGAATTCCTGACAGGAAATGTGCAACAGCAGCAGATAATGATTCCATGGAAGCAGGGCTTCTTCCTCCCTCTTGGGGTGCAAGTTAAATCACTGCACACTGGGATATCAGACATCAGCATGGGACATCGTGCCCCTGTGCAAGGCAGGGCTGATGTCCGGTTTCCTGGGAAGGCTGCTGCCCTGTGGGACAAGGTGGAGTTTGGGAAGAGCTGCTTGGAGAGCTGTGGGATGCTGGGCAGTGACCTGGTGCACAAATGGCTTTCACAGACACGAGGAATCCTAAGAGGAACGAGGAGAAAGAGACAAGGACTCCCTGACTGCTCCTCCCAGGCTCTGCCCCACAAGTGGACAGGAAACAACTGAACTGATGCTGTGAGAGCAGGACCACCAGCACAGCAGAGCTCCAGCAGAGCAGCAACGTGGGGAGAAACCTCAATCCACTGATGTGCCGAGACCAATGAACATTTACACCAGAGCAAGGGGCCAGCACAGGCACCCGGAGCCTCCTGGTCTGCCCCACCTCCAGGAACTCCATTCCCAACACAAAGTGTTTGTGCTGAGAATGAGGAAAGCAAAGCCCCAAGGCTTTTTTAAAGGCTTACTTAAAGCCTGCTCAGGGGCAGGTTGCAGTATCTGCCCAGACAGGCCGTGAGATTTCAAGGGAATGCTTGAAGTTATAATTGCAGATGTCAATAAAAAATGTGTCCAGAGAAAAGATTGGGGGAAAAAGTCCAAAAAGTCCAACCTGACACCAAAAACTGCCATGAAGAATAAGAAGAAGTTGCTACATCTGCTGCTATCACTTATTGTTATGGCCAGTGCTTCACTATGCTGCCCGAGTGCAGGTAATTTGGAGGAAGAGCATTTTAGTTTTCACTGCTCACCACTGGATCTTGGGGCTATTTTATGATCTGTTCTTCTCCCTGTCTCCAAGGACCTAAGTATCTGGTTCATGACTTCTGCAGGCACGGCTTACCAAGAATGCTCTGAACTTCCTCCTATTATTGACCGTCCACTTCAGCAAAACAAGGTGAAAAGGGTCCCAGGTTTGCAGCCTGCCCTGAGGAGGAAAGCCCTGGAGCCAGGCAGTTGTGCACTAACAGCCTTCTGTCCAAGAACCTTTGAAACCATCCCCAGAGTGGCTGACATCCAACACCTCTGCCCAGAGCTTGTCAAGCTGATCTGCCAGCCAGAATTTATCAAGGTTGTCTCCAAAGCTCCTGCTCCTTGTTTACTTGAACCTAGAGCCATTCCAGCCTGTCCTGGCACCATAAAGAGACCAAAAACTTTCATAAAGTTTTTAAACCTCCGCCATCAGGAGTGTGGGACTGGGCTGGGGGGAAGGGAAGGGAAGGGAAGGGAAGGGAAGGGAAGGGAAGGGAAGGGAAGGGAAGGGAAGGGAAGGGAAGGGAAGGGAAGGGAAGGGAAGGGAAGGGAAGGGAAGGGAAGGGAAGGGAAGGGAAGGGAAGGGAAGGGAAGGGAAGGGAAGGGAAGGGAAGGGAAGGGCCTTGATGAAGCATCCCCAGTGCACAGCTCAGCCCCAACCCAGCCTGTCCAAGCCCTCAGGACAACTGGCTTTAAGCCAAATTAACCAGTTTGGCTGTAGGGCCTGCAGCTGGACTTTCACACCTATATGCCAAATTCTTCTTTTAAAAGATCTCTGGTTGCATTTTCAGCAGCTTTTTTTGTTGATTGGTATCAATAGCTTGCAGCTATTTGTTTCATTTGAGGAGCAGAAGCTCTTCACTGCTCACTCCTAACAATGGCACCCAGAAGGTTTTACACCACAGCACAGTGAAAAGCCAGCTAAAGGCTTTCCCACAAGAAATGCTCTGCTGGCTCCCACTTCCCCATGCTGAAAACCACTTCCACCCCTTCCCACACAGCTGGTCCAGATGGAAACCAGGCATGGCAGGGAGGTGGAGCTGGGCTGGGGGCTTGGTTTTGAATCCAGTCCTCGGAAGGGGACCACACTCCCTATCTCACCTTTTTACACTGAGCTCTCTTCATAACACTGTTTTTATTTGGACCAGATTATGCTTAAACTGTAAGGAAGAAATGCCCAGCTCCAGGGCTGAGATGAGAGTGGTGCTGCAGGGAGCAGCAGTGGGCAGAGCTGCAGGCAGAAGCCACAGGCACTGAGCTCAGCTCTCACTGGGCTCACACCCGGGCACAGGGAGTCCTCCCACCCCTGCTCCTGGGGCAGGAAGCTCCTCAAGGCTGCTGGAACAGGGCTGGGCTGCTGTTCTTCATCAGAGGGACTGTGAGGGACCCCGGGAATGGGCCTGCGAGCCCACTCCCCAGGCAAGGACTCCTCCAGCAGCACAGGGATGCTCTCTGAGAGCAGGAGAGGAGGAGCCCTGGGGCACAACCACCCAGCTGCCCACCAGCCCCACTCCTGCTCCTCTGCGTGCCCAGCCCAGACACCCCCATAAGGCCTGGAGGAGTCATTCTTACATCCAGCCTGGGGCTTTGGAGCAGGCATGGGCTGCACAGGGCAGCAGGGATGGGATCTCTCCCCAGCCATGCTTTTACTGCAGATGGGCTTTACCAAAAGACTAAGAGCTTTCTAGTTGTAAAATCCATTAAGGCTTCTCCTAGAAATGTAAACAAACCCATAAACCCCAAAGGCATTCCATCCCCCTCTCCCACCTGCTCTGCTTACTGACAGTGCTCCAAACACGAGTGCTCTGCACCCTCTGCTCCCCGAGGCACACGCGGGTTCCTGTTTCTGCCCATAACCCCATCGCAGGGCACAGCTCTGCTCCCAGCCCCCCGGGTGCCCTTACCAGCTTCTGGGTGAGGCCGGGGGGAGCCCACTCGTAGGTGATGGTGTCGAAGGTGGGGTCCTTGCCCGAGATGTTGGGGTTGGTGACGATCATGCGGTTCCTCTTGTAGACGCGGGCGCCGTCGCCGCCCTTGAGCCGGGCCGTGAGCGAGGCGTGCCGGGAGCCCGCCAGCAGCCGCCCGACCTTGCGGTCATCGTCCAGCTCCGAGCTCGGCCCGTGCTCCTCCTGGCTGCACTTGCACGACTTGCAGATCTTCCTGGGAGAGCCCGAGAGAGCGCCCAGGGTGAGCTGGGCATGGGCTGCCAGCCTCTGCCCAGGGGCACACACTGCCTGGGCTCGTGGCACGGACAAAAGGCTCGGGGGGGAATGGGATGGGTTGGGTTGGGCTGGGGGGACCTCAAATCCCACCCAGTGCCACCCTGCCATGGCAGGGACACCTCCCACTGTCCCAGGTGCTCCAGCCCCAGTGTCCAGCCTGGCCTTGGGCACTGCCAGGGATCCAGGGCCTGCCCACCCTCCAGGGAACAATTCCTAATATCCCATCCATCCCTGCCCTCTGACAGTGTGTCTGGCACATTCCCTGTGTCCTGGCAATGCAAAATCTTCTGTCTCCCACCCACAGGGAGCTGCTTCTTCCCCTGAACTCTGGAAACCCCTTCAAGCATCATGAGATTGGAGATAATTCTCCTCACCAGATTCCAACAGACCAGCACTAGCCTTGCCTATTATGAATCTTTACATGCCATTAAAAAAGGGACTGCTGGAAGGAACTGATGCTTAATTGACTGTAATTTGAATGATAATGGGTATAAATCACACAGACAAGTGTCTAAGGACACTCTGGTGGCCAGCACTGCCATCAAACACTAATAGCAAAAGGGGCAAAGTAACTCTGACACAACCCCGAGGATTTCAGCAGGATCTTGGAGTAAGAATGAGTCCAGCCAGCCTTTAATGGAGTCAATAAAAAAAATGGCTGTACTTCCACCAAATGAGTGCTTTAAAGTTTGGATTTCACACAGCTGAGGTATCACAAGCGGAGCTGAAGGCATCCCAGGCATTCCAGCTGCAGCAGCACAGCTGGACCACTGCCTCCCTGCCCCACCACCACGGGCCCAGCACGCTGGGGGGCTCCCCAGAGCACAGAGGAGCCCAGTGTTTGTGAGGCAGCTCAGAGGGCAATAATTCTCTTTTAATGAGCGACATCTGGACGTCTGCATTCCATCTCACAGCCCCTTTGCTGTCCTGCAGGAGCAGGGAGCAGGCCCTGCCCTGAGCTGGGCACTGTCCTGGTGTGCTGCTGCTATCAGGGGCTATTTACCCGAATCTGTGGTTTTAGGAGGAAAAACTGGGAATGAAGCATCATCACAAGGTGTTGTGTCAGCAGCAGCCCCATTCAGGCAGGATCAGGCAGGACCAACGTTACCTCCAGGAGTGCGGCTCGAAGCCCGTGCACAGCCCCCGGCAGCGCAGGCAGGGCGCGCCTCTTCCCACCTGCGGCTGGCTCCCCGACATCTGCAAAAGAGCACACACAGCTGCAGCATCACACGCACAGCTGGAGCGGCGCACACACAGCTGGAGCAGCGCAGGCAGGGCGCGCCTCTTCCCACCTGCGGCTGGCTCCCCGACATCTGCAAAACAGCACACACAGCTGGAGCATCACACGCACAGCTGGAGCGGCGCACACACAGCTGGAGCAGCAGACACACAGCTGGAGCAGCGCAGGCAGGGCGCGCCTCTTCCCACCTGCGGCTGGCTCCCCGACATCTGCAAAACAGCACACACAGCTGGAGCAGCGCACGCACAGCTGGAGCGGCGCACACACAGCTGGAGCGGCACACACACAGCTGGAGCAGTGCACACACAGCTGGAGCAGCACACACACAGCTGCAGCACTGCACACAGCTGCAGCAGCACACACAGCTGCAGCAGCACACACACAGCTGCAGCAGCACACACAGCTGCAGCAGCACACACAGCTGGAGCAGCACACGCACAGCTGGAGCAGAACACAGCTGGCAGGGCTCTGTCCCTAGGGCTCCCTGGGACAGCAGTGACAGGGCACACTGCCCTGCAGACAGCCATCCCCTCAGCCAGCCCTTGTGTCCCATGAAACCCCAGATCCCCCAACACCATCTGACCACGTCCACACAACCCTGCAAAGTTTATCTGAGGGTGCTGGGTGAAGGGTTTCCCTTCAAAGTGAGGGAAGGTGGAGGGGCTGGCACCTCAAACCCAGGGAACATGCCCACACACTGGGCAACCACCTTCACCCCATCCTCAGAGACCTCAGGTGCCGTTCTGGTCCAGTTTACAGAGTCCATTACTGCAATGGATCTGTGCAGGGCAGAAGGTCAGGCAGGACACATGGAGGTGCACTGCCATAACCTGGTGCTGAACTTGCTTTACTGCGCCTTGGACCTCCTTGGTGTGTCTCCAAGGATATTTTGGGAATGTGGGAGGTTTCCATGCCTCTGGCACTGGACTTTAGGGGTGGTTTCCATGGTGAACAGGAAATACAGTGGGGAAATGCTCTGGGGAGCAGAGGGGGTGCCGGAGTGACAAGGGGGGCTGTGGCTGTGCTGCACTTTTTGCTGCTCACTGAAAACAGGCAAAAGTCACCCATCCTTGGGTGATCACTGCTGCAGAGACATCCTAACAACCTCCCAACAGGACGACGACGAGCAAAAACCCACACCAGGAGCCATAACATTGGAGAACAAACCTATTTCCTGCCTGCCCCGTGGATTTATCAAACATGGCTTTTTGAGCGTGAGGAACGCAGCAGGATACTGCAGGAGACAAAAACAAAGTGCTGCAGGAGGCACCAGGGCAAGGTGACACCAGCAGACGCTGAATTTATCTCAGCCTGGATGTTTACACAGGAGCTGTCAGGCTCCTGCCTGAAAGACACGCTTGTTCCCTGGAAAAACGAGCTGAGGGGAAGCAGGGACGGTGCCAAGCCCAGCAGGAGCAGTGCAGCACCAGGGGAGTGAGCCCAGCTCAGCACCCCCAGGCCCTGCAGCCAGGGATCAGCCCCCAGCACCCCCAGCCCCAGGAGGGACAGCCACGTGTCAGGGCTGGGCAGGCTCTGACCACTGTGCCCACCACAGATTGCCCTTCCCATCAGGGTTGTGGCACACACAGGGCCCACGGCTCCCAGCCTTTCTGGGGCCAGTGATCAGGTTTTGTGAAAGGTCCTTATCTCCCTCGAGGCAGGAGTTTGTTCTAGCACCTGACTCTTCAGTTGTGCTCACACACTGGGAGCTTGTCAGACTCTCAGAATATCTGCCCTGGGAGGGACCCACGGGGATCCTCCTCCAGCTGGCCCAGGAGAGGCTCAGCAGAGCAGGGTGAGGCTGTGGAGGTGCCCAGAGTGGTACCTGCCCATGGCTGCAGTCCCTGCACTCTCTGCCTTGCCACAGTCCTGCAGTGCAACACCATGCACTATTTAAATCACCCTTTGGCGCCTCACAAGAGGCTGATTCCAAAGGGAGGGACCGAGAGCAGGGAAAGGACTGAGGCAAAGAGCAGCTGCTGCTCCCCAGCAGGGACCCACGGGGTCCTTGGGCTGACCCAGGCTCTGAATCTTGCTCAGGGGCAAACCCAGTGATGATGCTGCAGCTCCTCTTCCTCCTGTGCCAGCTGTGCAGGACAGACAGACACAGGATTCCCACAGAGCACTCCCAGCCCTGTCCCAGGTACCACGAACTGCTGGGGTTTAGCTGGCTCCAATCTCAGTGAGTCAAACAGGAGCTGAGCATCAGCAAGGGACTGCAAGTGGTGGTTTATCTAAGATACAAACATCTGGATTAAATAAACTCCTTTGGGAAAGGCTCATTCACTCAAGGGGAAGGGCACAGGGAGAAGTGTGCCCAGCAGCACAGGCAGCTCCCCGGACAAGCTGGCACAGGGCAGTGCCAGGGCAGGAACTCACAGCCCTGGGGTGCCCAGCAGGCTCAGACACTGGGGCCAGCAGCTCCGGAGGCTCTGACAGGCCAGGCAGGCTCTGTCTGGAGGACAGTGCTCTCCTCACTCCTCCAGAAGGGAGAGCTGAGCCACTCTCACTCCCGTCCCTGTGCAGGGCCAGACACAACAGGCGCCAGTGCCCGGGCACTGCACATCCTGCCCAGGCACTGAGCTGCTCCTCACGCTCTGCTGCAGCTCCTCACATCGGCATAAAAGGAGATTTCTGTGCAAAAATTATGCAAGACACTGCAAAAACCCCAAAGCCGGTGAGATAATGTGAAACAAATGCTCTGACCCAGGCTCCACCTATGCCCAAGCCCATCCGAGAAGCGCAGCTGAACTTTGGCATCACCTTAACAAAAAAGGTTTGGAGACATTTGTAATGCTTTAAAAAAGTGCCAAAACCCCAAAACCAGGCCTGTGTCAACAAACTGGCTGAAGAAAAGCAAATCCTGCTCACCAGGACCAGATAGACGCTCCTTGCAAGATTTCTGTTTTGGCTTTCTGTGCCTCACAGCATTCTTGCTGCTAGAAGACAGAAAGCAAGTCAGGGCAGAGGAAATTCTTGGGTAGTGAAATGATAGGAAATCGAGGCTGTTCTACCCACAGAAACATTGCTGAGCAGTGTCAGGAGCACACCAGTCATGCCATGGGTTGCTGCTACACCAGCCAAAGGCACGGCCATCAGTCGCTGAGCAGCTGGAAATGGAGAGCCTGGAGGGACAAGTGACAAGGAAAGAACCCAAACACAGCCCCAGCTTGCTCCAGAGCTTGAGGACTCCTCTGGAAAGGAGCACTGAGCTTCCCTGGCAGGTCTGGTGACATGGAGCCCTGGCCAGGAGCTCTGAGCAGGTCGGGCTGCAGCTGCACAGCCTGCTCTGTTTGCTGCTCAGCTGAGACCCCACAGGGGTCTGGTTCTGTCACCTTCTGGCCAGCCCAGCCCAGCCCAGCCAAGGACCCTTTGCCAAAGGCTCTGCTGAAACCAGTTTGACAGATTGGGTTTGCTGGGTTTGGAGCCAGGGACTGTCCCCAGGGGCAGCAGAACCTGTGGAGCACAGACCTGAAGTCACGTTCAGAGTTTCAGCAAGCTTGGCCAGCGTGGTGGTTAGTCCAGGACCATGGAGGACCCAGCACACCTCTAGAACACCCCAGCACACCCCCAGGGGCAGCAGGGGACACACAGGACTCGGCTCTCTCTGCGAGCTGTGCCCGGTGCCAGCAGAGCACGAGTGGCACCAGGGCAGGTCCTGGCAGTGCCAAGGGTGTCCCATGGCAGTCCCCCATCCTGGCACTGCTGCCTGAGCCACCCACAGCTCTCCAGCCCCCAAAGGGCTTTGGGGACACAGTGCCACAGCCACAGGCCCAGGAGGGGCTGGCAAAGGGGGCCCTGCTGCTTCCACAGAGGCTTCTGGATCCCAAAAGCATTTATTGCACAACACCCTATTTGGAGACCGAAATGGTGCTGGAGACACGTAACCACCTCAAGTATGTTTTCCCCTCCTTTTTAGGGAGGGAAGAGGAAAAGCTGGTTTCCAAAAAGTTACTCCAAGTTCACAACAGCCCTTCAGAGCTGAGGTCCTCGTTTCACCTCTCCCCACAGCCCGTGCTCCCCAGTGGCCAGGCAGGCTCCATCCAACCCTTCCTGCAGCACCAGACACCCTGCCCTCCATCCCAGCGTGGCAGGAGAGAGCTCCAGGGAGGCTGAGAGACCTCCAGAGCCCCTTGGGGGGTTCCTCCAGCTGCAGTGAGTTTTGGAGATTTACAGCTAACTCTGAACCAGACCCATGAACAAAGGAACGGGGAAAGCCACACAATACTCACATGGGTGGGACCAGTCTGCTCAGCACAATTGCTGAGGGATGGGATGGAGAGCAGATCATTTGTTGTCATGATTTGACCATAATAGAGCTAAGCTTGCATAATAACAGTGGGCTAGCTCAAAATTCCATAAGGACTTGGGGCCAGCTCAAACTTCCTTAAGGACTTGGGGCTGGCTCAAACTTCCTGATGGATTTGGGGCCGGCTCAAACTTCCTGCTGGATTTCCAGTAACTGGAGGGTGCAGGGGTTTACATCCAAGGGAATGCTGCATGCTCCAGCTCACATGTTGGCCATTTGGCTGAACTCTTCCCTTGCTGCTGATGACCAGCAAACAGAAGGGTTTGGGTTGCGAGGGACCTTAAGCTGACACCTTCCATGACTGCACCCAGTGTCTGGTGAGGGTCAGCTCAGAACCAGCTCCCAGTGCTGGCACAGAGCAGCCCAAACGTCCCCTGAGCTCGGGTGGGACACTGGGGGCTGCTCTGGGTCTCAGGAGAGGCTCCTTGACTGCAAGGGGAATAACTCTGAGTGAGGCAAGCAGCTGCCCCCAGACGTGCATTAACCAATGAACACATTCACCACCGCAGCTCTGAGAACAGCAAAGGGATGTTTTGATTTATTTTCTTCTCATTTTCATAGAAAACATCCATTGTAATCATGACCTGCAAGCAATTTGTTTCCCTGCCAGATTCCAAGCAAGCGTTATCCCAATTACCACAGTCACAGGAAAAAAGTTCCCTTACAAAAGGCTGTCCTTCATCCCAAATTCTCTCTATTGGATTTATTTCAGGCATCAGTGAATGGGTTGATATCATCTGGAATACTGGAAGCACTTATTGTATTAAACTCTGCAGAGTAAGAAGTTTGCTGCCTTTCATTTTAGCAACATAAAGAGCAGGTAAAGGCACTGATAATGAAGGAAACTATTTCAATGGAGCTGCCAGATCCCAGCCCACAGGATGACAGAGCTCCAACAACCAGGCCTCTGCAAATAGCTCCCTCTTCCAAGAGCACATAGCTGGCAGCATTCCTTTCTTCACTAACAATGTGTGAATTAATGATAAGAGAAGGGCAAATGCTGAAAAATCAGATTTTTTCACAAAGCCAGACAGTGCTTCAGATACTTGGACTTAATTATAAACCCAAAGCAAGATGTGAGGAAGTGTCTGGAACGGGAAGAGCCCCCCAAAGCTGATGAACCAGCAGATGTGCTGAGTCCAGAGCACCCAGGTAAGGCTCTCAGGGTGCTCTGCAGTGACCTGCCCAGGCCAGCGGGGTGCTCCCCATCTCCCACCTGGGGAGAAGGTTCTGGATGCCACTGGGAATGGGGAGCCCTCAGGGCACTGACAGGAGCTGCCTCCACCAAACCTCCAGATAACCACTGACCTAGGGCTAAATACCCTCTCCCCTGTGCCCACCCTTCCTGCACTGCAGCAGCCCTGAGCCTCACAGCCTCACACAGGCTGGACACAAAGGGAGGGGGTCTGGAGGGCTCCAGAAGGAGCACACAAACAGAACCTTGTGGCTGCTGATGCCCTGAAGCCACGGCAGGAGCTGAGGGACTGTGCCACCCCAAACACTGGCAGCCATCGGGATGCTCTGGGGAGAATTCACCCTCCTGTGCCCACCTGGTGTGACCAAGCCATGGGGTGGGTGCTGGGGGTAGGTGGGATGGGATCAGGCTGATGCCAGCACTAGGGAACCCCAGCTCTCCAAAACTGCAAATAGCTGCCAGGACACACTCCCCTTTCTCTGAGCCCCATCTCCAAATGGAACAGTAGCTCAAGATGGGACATCTGAGCACTGCCTTTCCTGCATGGCTGAAATACAGTATTTCCTCCTTTAAAAAAAGGAGAAAATCCCCAGCCTAAGCAAATACTCCAGACACTGCCTCTCTGCAGGACCAGAGGGATTTTGTAATTCGTAAATTGCATTTCATTGGACTCTGCTTAGCTCTGGCTCCAAGTCCCAAAATAAGGTCTTTAACCCCTGTGCTGCTTTATGATTCTCTGTCTATAAATACTTGCCCAGAGCAGGTTTCTCCATTAAGATCCACATCAGCACACACCTGCAGAGGGCTCTTCAAGCACCCGGGGTTTGCCGGTCAAGAGGGAGCTCCTGCCTCTCCCTGAGGCACCAAGCCCCCCTGAGCATACCCTGGAGCCCATTTAGCCCTGCCACAGCAGCCCTGCTCCGTGTCCTGCAGGATGCTTCGGGTGTTTGCCAGTCCCACGTGGAGAACCCAAGGAAGAAAAAGTTAAAATTTGTATTAACTGAGTAAACTTTACCTTGGCTCAGACGGGTGCTTTTAGCTTGGTGGGTTATTTTGTTCTGACAAGAGGGACAGAGTTTAGTGAGAACAGTACACAAGCCCAGGGGCTGCCTGGCCAGCTGGGCCCGCTCCAGCCCTCACGCCGTGCCAGCCATCGCCTTCTCCCTGCTCTGGGCTCCAACTCTCCACTACAATTTAATCTAAACAAGCCCCGTGCCAAACAGAACGCTGTCCCACTCATGCTGCTTTAATTTCCTCAGAAAGAATCCCAGAATACTCTAGGCAAGACATCAACAATAATTAAACCCAACAGTGATTGAAAATCAAATTTTCGGGGCCTCGCGACAAGCTCTAATGAGTTCCAGACTTGCCTTCCCCGACTTGCTCAGACTGGCTGTGTGACACTGCCAAGCTAAATTAAAACTTGACAGTATTCCACACCATGCCCAGAAAAAGTGCCCGCCTTAGGATTCAGGAAATGAAACAGCCGTCTGCTGCAGAGACACCCATTAATGTAGGGACGTCGATTATGCAGACACTGATACAGCGTCTGCATTGTTCTCCTTCCTTGTTTTCATTATGTCATTTCACATCCCTTCTGAAGTACAAGCTAGCTGGCATGTCTGTTTTCCCCCTGCAGTGTCCAGGTGAGAAGGGACAGGCAGCAGAGCTGTGCAGAGCCTGGCACGCCCTGCCCACAGCGAGGGTCCCCAGCAGAATGCACCTTCACTGCCCGCCGTGCCACTGCCTCTGGTTTAAGTGACATAAAGGTGACATCTTGTCCTTGGCCCTTCCCCAATGGGAGCTGAGCGTCCAGCTGCACATTTTGGGAAGTCTCTGATGCTTTCTGCATTCAGAAGCGTTTTTGGGGTGCACTGTGAGCCCTCCCTGCTGCATCCCCTGCAGGTGATGCTTGAGAGGCTCCTGGGAGATGGCTGCAGTGCAGACACAGCTTCACCAGGGCTCATCCCACAGCAGGGATTTGCTCAGCCCTCCCTGCTGTCCTGGGGCTGCTGGCAGGGCTGGGCCCCTCAGAGCCCCCTTGTCCAGACAAGGCAGGGCCAGCCTGACCACAGCCCAGCAGCAGCCTGGAGAAAAGGCTCCATTCCCACTCCTGTGGGATCCATCCCCACTCAGCGCCTGGCAGGAGCTTCCCGAGGGCTGCAGCTGGCACCCGAAGGTGCCCTCCCCACGGCAGCCAGGACCCGTGGACGTGCTGAGGTGCCAGCAGCAGGGACCTGCTGGGAGAGGACATTGCTCTGAGCCTGGGGTGACACAGCAGCAGTCCCTCCAGCAGGTCCTACCAAACCCTGACCACTCCTGCTGGGACAGGGCCACACGGGGGTGCCTGGCCCTGCCAGCCAGCACTGACTGTCCCCAACAGGGCAGCACACAGGGAAGGAGGAATCCTGAGTGCCCCAGTCCCACCTCGAAGCATCGTGTATGTGATGAGAGCAGGGCAGGGGGTGCTGAGGAACCCAGCCCAGCATCTGTGGGTCACACAGACAGCAGCTCCTGCTGCCAAACACCAACCTGTGCCCGGCTACCCCTGCCAGAGCAGCCAGCTCATGGTAACACTGGGTAAAGCTCACGGTGACACCGGGTAAGGCTCACGGTGACACTGGGTAAGGCTCACACTAACACCAGGTAAGGCTCACGGTGACACCGGGCAAAGCTCACGGTGACACCAGGTAAGGCTCACACTAACACCAGGTAAGGCTCACGGTGACACCGGGTAAGGCTCACACTAACACCAGGTAAGGCTCACGGTGAGACCGAGTAAGGCTCACACTAACACCGGGCAAAGCTCACGGTAACACTGGGTAAAGCTCACGGTGACACCGGGCAAGGCTCACGGTGACACCAGTTAAACCTCGGAGTAACACCGGGTAAGTTTTCCTTGGGATCAGCAGCGGCTCAGCTCCAACCCAGCGGGCCAGAAGGTGCTCCAGCTCAGGAACAGCCAGGCTGACCCGCCCAGCCTGACAGGCAGGGTGGCCCCACGGCCAGCACTGCCCAAATACCCCATGGCAGAGGGCAGCGACCCCCCGGGGCAGGGTCTGGGGTGCCCCAGGGCACTGCCCGGGGAGATGGCATCACACGGGCTGACACGGGCCGCTGAACTCACTGAACTGAAGGTGACGGGAGCAGCTGCTGCCATTGCCCGCTTGGCTCCGGCCCGGCAGCCAGAGCCCCTCGCAGAGCCCAGCGCCAGGGCAGCGGGACACTGCGGGAGGAAGGGCCGGCGTCTCTCGGAGCCGACACTGCACAGGGTCTGCGAGGGGACGAGGCCCTCCCTGCCTCCCTCCCTCCCTCCGTCCCCAGAGCCCAGCCCGGCTGTGCCGCTCACGGGCTCGTTCACACCGCAAACCGCTGCCCTGCCCGCAGACGCGTCGCTGCAGCGATTTTGGCACCGGAATGAGCACCGGGCGGGCACAGAGCGCTCTGGGTGCCCTGAAGGGCAGGGAGGAGGGCAGAGCGGTGGGCTCCGTGCCCCGGCTCGCACTGCGAGGGCAGCACAGCCGGAGATGAGGGATACCGGGAATAACCCCGGGCTTCCTGAGCCGTGCGGTGCCCGCGGCGCGCCCGCTGCGCCCGGGCATCTTCGGGCGCGGGGATCGGTACCGCCGTGCCCCGGGACAGGGATCGGGATCGCCCGGGGCTGTCCCGGGACAGGGATCGGAATGTTTCCCGGTGTCCCGGCACGGGGATCGGGATCATTCCCGCTGTCCCCTGGGCTGTCCCGGCACGGGGATGGGGATCATTCCCGCTGTCCCGGCACGGGGATGGGGATCATTCCCGCTGTCCCGGCACGGGGATGGGGATCATTCCCGCTGTCCCGGCACGGGGATCACGATCATTCCCGCTGTCCCGGCACGGGGAGCACGATCATTCCCGCTGTCCCGGGGCTGTTCGCGGGCTGTCCCGGCACGGGGATCACGATCACTCCCGCTGTCCCCCGGTCCGTGCCCCTCACTCACCTCCGGCCGATCCGCCGCTCCCGCGCCGCCGCCGCTCGCGCTGCCCGAGCGCCGCCTTTCATTGGCGGGCGCGGCGGCCGCGCGCCGCTCTCAGCCAATCCGGGCCCGCCCCGAAACTTTCCTGGCCAATGGCGAGCAGGGAAGCGCAGGGGGGCGTGGCCGCGGCGGGGACAGAGGGACAGGGATGGGGACGGGGACAAGGATGGGGATAGGGAAAAGGGGACAGGGATGGGGATGGGAATGGGAATGGGAATGGGAATGGGAATGGGAATGGGAATGGGAATGGGAATGGGGACAGGGACAGGGATGGGGACGGGGATGGGGAAAATGGCCTCAGAGAGGGCGTGGGGAGATGCGACACTGCAGAGGAATTGTTCCCTGTGAGGGTGGGCAGCCCTGGCACAGGTTCCCAGAGCAGCTGTGGCTGCCCCTGGATCCCTGGCAGTGCCCAAGGCCAGGCTGGACGGGACTCAGAATAACCTGGGATAGTGGAAGGTGTCCCTGCCCACGCAGGGAGGATGGAACTGAGTAAAGGTCATCCTGTTCAATAATCAAATCCGAGATTCTGTGCTCGGCCAGCTCAGTCCCTGGGGCTTAAAAAAGAGGGCAAGCAAGAATGGAATTGGTAAATGTTCCTGCCCCAAAGCAGCAGTGCCAGAAAGGGCTGTGGGCAGGGATGGGGCTGATGGTTTGGGGTACCCAAGCACTGGCAGTCCCTGGCTCTCCAGCCAAGCTGCCTGCTGTGGCTGGCCTGGGACTGTCCCTCTGTCCCCAGTCCCTCTGTCCCTCTGTCCTTCTGTCCCACCACACTCCCATCCCAGGCATGGCTGACACCGAGCACAGGGAAATGGATTTCCGAATCAGACAGGAATGTGCTGGGGCAGTTTATCACAGCAGACAGACACGGAATGTTTTTAGCAGAAGAAACTGTCCAAACCCACGTTTCTCTTGTTATTTCAATGTGTGTTGAGCACTGAATGACAATCTATTGCCTTTTGTATTTTGGGTTTTTTTTTTGCATGGATTGGTGAGGTCTTTACTGCTTTAGCAAACATTCCTGCCTGCTCCAGCAAACATTCCTGCCTGCCCCTGCTGAGGCCGGGAGGTGCAGCACAAAGCCCCTTTGTGCAGGTGAGGGAGGGAGGGAGGCTCCACACGCTCCTGCTCCCTGCCCTGTTCCCCATTCCCACTGATCCCGGCCATCCTCCCTTGCTCCTTGTGCCTGAGTCCAGGAAAACCTGAAACAACAGAGACCAGGGTGCACTGCCTGCTGTGAGCTGTGACCCAGGAGCACAGCCCCAGCTCAGAGCTGGCTCCTGAGAGCTGCAATCCAAACAAAAATCCTGAACTCTCCTTGATTTAATTTCTCCCTCCTTTTTTCCGGAAGTTTCTTGCAGCATTCCTGCAGAGAAGGGGAACTGGGAACCCGACCTCCCAGGGCCATAGGGAGCTGGAGATGCTTTTCCAGCAGAAAGGCCAAAGGTCCTGGGGCTGGCAGCCCCTCTTGACAGCAGGAATGTGCCCCTCAGTGAGTGCCTGAATAGTTTTAGAAGAGGCATTGGAACATCCTCAGAAAAATCTGGGTTAAAAAGCAATGGCAGAGGAGAAATTCTGGAGGGATGAAGTGCCTGCAGGGAGGGCGTTTGAAGCTAACCTTCCAGAGGCATCTGGGAGCGAGCACAGAGAACAAACAGCACAGGGATATTGTTTTTCAAGCTCCTGAAGGGCTTGGCAGCCCTGGGGAGGTTTGACATGGCAATGGGGTGACATTATCTGCCTTTCCCAGGGCACACACGCACGTGGGACATAGGAAAGAACTCACCCAGGGACTGCAGGGCGCCAGAGGCACGGGTGGCACGAGCAGGGGCAGTGCCACGCTGCCAGCAGCACTGCGGACACACTGTGCAGGGCCCAGGGGTGACAGAGCAGGGCACTGCCACGCTGCCACCAGCACAGGGACTCTGTGGCAGGGAGGTCCCCATGGCCTGCCAGGCTCACAGGGGACCCAGCTCATGCCTTGGATGGAGGGATGGAGGTGTGGAGGGAACGGTGTTTTTGTGTGTGTGTGTGTAATCCACCTAGCAGGGGATGTTGGAGGTGACAGGGACAGCTGGGGGGGGGATTTGTGGGTTGTTTTCATTTTGAGCAGCAGTTGTAAAGCTCCAGGTGCTGAGCAGGACTGGGCACTCCCTGTGCAGCCAAGGCTTTCCAGCAGCACAAACCTAACTCTAGAATAAGAGTTAACCCCCTTCTGGATGCTTCCTTTTTGCAATAAAAGTACATCTGGAGCAGCTGTAATTGATGCTGGCATAGATAAATCAGGGCAAAGGATAGTGACACAGGGCAGGGTGTGACAGTGGCACAGGGCAGATGAGAAGGACCCCAAGGGCACAGGCCCTGTTTCAGTTTCCAGGTGCCTGGAGGTTCAGCCTGTCAATACACAGCAATGAACAGCTGTGAGTGCTGTCCCTGGGGATGAAAGGAGCTGCAGTGCCCTGGCAGGCCTGGGCAGAGGGGGCAGCGGGGAGAGAGGGAGGTCATGTCCAGAGAGGTGAGCTCCAGAGAGGTGAGCTCCAGGTGGAGGTGTGCTCCAAGAGGTGAGCTCCAGAGAGGTGAGCTCCAGGAGAGGTGAGCTCCAGGTGGAGGTGCGCTCCAGGTGGAGGTGCGCTCCACGGGGAGGTGCTCTCCATGCGGCTCCCAGAGCAGCCGAGCCGAGCCGAGCTGAGCCGAGCCGAGCCGGGCGGGGCCGGCGGCCAGCAGGGGATCACGGCTGTAACGAGGCTGGGCTAAACTTAGCTCGGCGCTAGGAAGGGACAGAATGATGCAGTGACTAAACACAGCTGATTCCTGCGGGAGCCGTCCCCGGCACTCGCCCCAGACGGGCAGGGATGCTCGCTGACGGGAATGGGGATGGCAGCTATTCCCGCTGATTCACTGCCGCGTTTTTATCGGCACAAAGCTGTCTCGGCAGCGCTGAGGTGCCACCGGGCCCTCCCCAGGTGTCCTGGGATGGGGCTGCCCCTCGGGGAGCCTCTGTGAGCTGCAGGAACAGGGGCTGCAGCTGTGGGTAAAGGGATTCCTGCACACTCTGCCGTGTTTTCCAGGAGGGAATCTGTGCTATTACATTCTTGGCTAATTTTCAATTTTTCTCCTTTGTACAAACATAAAGGGATAAATGAAGTAGAAAATACGGCTCTGCAGCTGCTTTCAGTTAAGTGTTTCTCCCTTCCGTGAACGTAGTAGTAAAGCTACAGATTTGGTTGAAATATTTTGGAAGAAATTTTCATCTCCTGGATCCCCAGTTGGAGCAGAGCAATCAAAGGGAAATGACAGGAAAATAAATGGAAGAAACTAATCAAAAAGGCGGACAAAGGCCAGTTAAATCCAGGCAGCTCCTTTTCTATTAAATATTGAATAAGATAACGTAAATTTTTGTATGGGCTGCTTTTGCCTGTGGCCGATTTACAGAGATACAGGATCGAAGTAGGAAGGAAAGAAAACACTGCATCAACTCTAAGAAATATTTTGTGGTGATACACACACAGAATTTTTTCACTGGTCGTGATCAAATGAGTCATCCTGTTTGTAGTCAGAAATAGATGCAGTGATGTAGATTAAAAAATAAACCAGCAATACGTGTGGTTTTGAGCACAGCTGTTGTGGGAGGGCTTTCCTAATTTGGCCATATTCGTGCAGGGTCTTTCTTCCAAAGTTTACGCAGTTGGTTTCATCATCAAAAGATGATTTGTAGTGAGTAAAGGGCTTGAAATCACGGAGCAGTCAGAGGCTGGGGCTCTGTGAGCCTGTCTGTAAAGTGAGCAATACAGTGCTCATGCAGAAATGGATTAATTACCTCTGTGCCCTTTAGTTTTGAGTCAAGGGCTTCCTGTGCTGCAGCCTGGGCTGAAGGTGCTCCTGTGCTTCCAGGGGAAGCTGCTCCTGTGCTCAGGAACCTGGGGCTGCTGTGGGGCCATGGAACCATCCCCAGGCTGCTGTGGAGATGTGGAACCATCCCCAGGCTGCTGTGGGGCCATGGAACCATCCCCAGGCTGCTGTGGGGCCATGGAACCATCCCCAGGCTGCTGTGGGGCCATGGAACCATCCCCAGGCTGCTCTGGAGATGTGGGACCATCCCCAGGCTGCTGTGGGACCATCTTGCTCTGAGATGGGCAGAGCTCTGTGCCCGGCACCATCCGTGCCTGGTGTGAGGAGGTTCCAGGGCTGCCACCTCCATCGCAGGGCTGGCATCCCCTGTCCTGCTGGCCTCACTGCCAGGAGGGCAAATCTGGGAAGGGAGGACACCGAGTCTGGAGGATTCCTCGCCAAACCTCCTGAGAAAGCCGTGGGTGCACACAAAGAAAAGAGGAGATGTGCCAGAAGGGGCACCCCAGGGTAAGGGGTGCTTCAGCCCCTGGGCTGCTGAAGGTCAGCAGCTGCTGATGGAGGGCACGGGCCAGTCACAGGGCCAGAAGGGTGCTGGGGATGATGAGAGTGATGGGGGTGATGAAGGTGATGGGGATGATGAAGTGGAGTAGGATTGAGGTGCAGGAGGCAGAGGGGATGAGCAGGACGGAGGTGCGGGAGGCAGAGGAATGAAGACGATGGAGATGCTGCAGGCAGAGGGATGAGGAGGAGGAGGAGGAGGGTGCATAGGAGGATGGAGGTGCTGGGGGCAGAGGGATGAGGAGGAGGAGGGTGCATAGGAGGATGGAGGTGCTGGGGGCAGAGGGATGAGGAGGAAGAGGAGGGTGCATAGGAGGATGGAGCTGCTGGGGGCAGAGGGATGAGCAGGGTGGCAGGGCACATCAAAAGGAGCTGTGGCTGACATGGCCACGGGATCCAGCTCTGCTGGAGCAGCCAGGGTTGTGCTGGGGCTCTCCATCCTTCAGCCACAAATGACAGAGAGCTCCTGACCCAACGCCCAGTGCTTTATTGGGCACTCAAAGCACGGGTCAACAAAGCCATGGCTGTGTCTGTGACACCTCTGTGTGTGTCTGTGCCAGGGTCTTGGAGCTGTCTTTGAAGACTGAAATGTTTTGACATTGGGAACTTTACTACCAGGGAGAAATCTCAGAAATGCAAGAATGCAAAAGTAACAAAAGTAATTTTGCAGATCATTGCAGTTAAAAAATAGAACCATTAGCAAAGGAGGACTAACCTTATCTGATGCTCCTCTTCAGCATCTGGCATGTAGTTTTATGGATTGAGCTGTTTTTCATTTTGACACTAAGAGCCCTCTTTTAACTTTCCAAACGGCACATCTGAAAACAGCTCAGGAATCTCAAAGAGAAAAAGAGTTGAAAACAAAGGTTCCTCCTCTGCAAAGTCTCTTCTTCACTGAAACTTGGCCAAAAAGGCCTGGCTCCCAGCTGCAAACCCTCTTTTGGAAGAAATTATGAGTGGCCTTTTACAAACAGAGCAGTCCTGCTGCCCCCACCACAGCCCTGGGATGGACCAGGATGGACAAGGATGGACCAGGATGGATCAGAATGGACCAGGGTGGACTGGGATGGATCAGAATGGATCAGAATGGATCAGGACGGACCAGGATGGACCAGGGTGGACCAGGATGGACCAGGATGGATCAGGACGGACCAGGATGGACCAGGGTGGATCAGAATGGACCAGGGTGGACCAGGATGGACCAGGATGGACCGGGATGGACCAGGGTGGATCAGAATGGACCAGGATGGACCAGGATGGACCAGGATGGACCAGGATGGACCAGGATGGACCAGGGTGGATCAGAATGGACCAGGGTGGACCAGGATGGACCAGGATGGACCAGGGTGGATCAGAATGGACCAGGATGGACCAGGGTGGATCAGGATGGACCAGGGTGGATCAGAATGGACCAGGATGGACCAGGGTGGATCAGGATGGACCAGGGTGGATCAGAATGGACCAGGATGGACCAGGATGGACCAGGATGGATCAGAATGGACCAGGGTGGATCAGGATGGACCAGGATGGACCAGGATGGGGGAATTCTCCCCATAGCCTTTATGAGGAGCATATGGACGTTCATGCTGGGGCTGTTTCCCACTCTCTGGTCACTGCTGGCAGTGTGTAACAAAGGTGCCTCACCTGGGCATTGCCCGTGTGCCACCAGGGCCATGGGAACAATCTGCTGCTGCTTGGGAACGGGCTCAGGGACTCCTTTGGAAAGGCTGCCAGATCACCCCCATTATTCACTGCAGAAGGACCCGTTGTGGTTTGATAGGAGGTGTCCT
The DNA here is from genome assembly GCF_035770615.1 of Melospiza melodia melodia. Lineage (NCBI taxonomy): Eukaryota > Metazoa > Chordata > Aves > Passeriformes > Passerellidae > Melospiza > Melospiza melodia. The sequence continues at coordinate 30,693,218 of NC_086203.1, read as the reverse complement.
GTTTCCTTAAATTAATGATACCCTGCAGGGCTGCACCATATATTTAAATTGCCATTTACTGTAGCAATAAATATTAATCATCCTCTAAAAGAAGAAATGGGCCATTGTCAGAAGGAAGTAAAGGAACATTTCATGTTACCCCAGGCTGTCTTGTTTCTGCAGGGACACAAGAAAAATTGTGTTTATCATCTGGTATTTCAACAGAAAAACACTGTAGGGCCTCTCTAAATCCATCCAGCTTAACTGGCTGCTTGCAAGTTCAAAAAACAACTATGGGTTTAAAAGAAAGCATTTATTTCCCTATAGTTTAGCTAGAGTTTATCAAATGTTTGAGCAGGCTGCCGGAGCACGTGGGCATGAAGGGCCTGGCTGTGCCAGCGGGGGCAGCTCCCAGGGATTCTGCCACCCTCTGCACCAGGGATGCCACCCTGAGGTGAGCCCAGATGTGAGCCCAAAGCTGCCCCTGCTGCCCCCTCAGCAGCGGAGCCGTGCCACACCTGGCCCTGCAGCAGGAGCAGCTGGGTCAGCAGGGGCTCACTGTGAGCAGGGAATTCTTCAATTGCCTTTGTGTCCCAGTCACGGCAGGGCAGGGCAGGGCAGGGCTGATCGTTCCCCTCTGGGAGCACAGCCTGGCTCATGGCTGGGGCTCAGGCTGGCTGGGGGTCCCCAGAGCCTGTCCCAGCTCTGGCATGCAGCCCCTCTGACATTACCTGGACCTGCCCATGTTTCTGTCCATCCCTCCCTCCATTATTTTGTGTTAACCCCGTTTATTACCTGGTTGTTGCTCCTTAGCAGCTGCCAGCCCATTTATCTCTCCATGCTCCGCTCAGAGGCTGTCACTGTTTGATCTCAGGGCTGGAACTCTCCCTGTCTGGGGCAGATTCTCCCTCCTTTGCCTTGGGGCTGCCCGAGGAGCTCTGCCCTGGTCTGCCCTGGGATGGAAGGGTCATGGTCCCTCTGTGTCCACAGGGCCTGGGCAGCTGGAAATGGACCTGGAGAGCTGGAAATGGCACTTCCCAACAGGGGCCCTTATTTTTGGTCAATTCAGTGGCCCTGGGGGTGCCCAAAGGCCAGGGTCAGGCTCTGCTCCCCTGCTTTCACATGGTAACTCCTTAAACTTATAAAGTGCTGGGAAAAACTGGAGATGGAGGGAGGAAGGAAAAAGAACGAAAGGAAAGGAAAGAAAAGAAAAAAAGAAAAGAAAGGAAAGAAAGGAAAAGAAAGAAGAAGGGAAAAGAAAGAGAAGAAAGAGAGAAAGAGAGAAAGAAAGAGAGAAAGAGAGAAAGAAGGAAAGAGAAAGAAAGAAAGAAAGAAAGAAAGAAAGAAAGAAAGAAAGAAAGAAAGAAAGAAAGAAAGAAAGAAAGAAAGAAAGAAAGAAAGAAAGAAAGAAAGAAAGAAAGAAAGAAAGAAAGAAAGAAAGAAAGAAAGAAAGAAAGAAAGCCAGGCTGGCACCGGCTGGCTGTGCCCACGGTGTGTGTGCCCATCCATCACAGCCTGACACGCTCTCACATTCACAACATGGGTTTGGAATGTGGCTCCTGGCCCCAGATGGAGCAGATTTACAGCTCTGAGCTCCACAGCAGCCTGTGGAGGTAAATCTGGGCAAAGGAATTTCCTTGTACCTGTCATTGTAAAGATTTCACACAGCACTGCTCCAGCGGAATTATTTATCTCTACAATCACAGCAACAAGGGAGGAGACAGCGTTACGTAAGGGTTGTGGATGGGTTTCATGTGAGAACAGGATAATGGAGATGGCACAGCACACATGGATTCATTTCCCCCCTTCCCCAGAGGGCAACAAGAGCTCCTCAGCCCAGGAGACGTGGCTGGGAGCAGGGTGAGGGAATGCACACAGAAATGATGTTGGACAGCCCAGGACTCAGGGAAGTGCAGTCTGCCGTTTCTAGGTAGGAACATTTATTTTTCAGAGGGGATAAAGTTGGAAAAGAAGTGACCGTACCAACCTTATCAGCTTGACCATCATTCTAATTCCTTTAGAGAATGAATCTTCTGCCTTTCAATGAGTTCTGGTCTTTTGGGTTGAATTAGGGAACCAGTAAATGGTGATTAAATTAAGGATAGTCCTAAGTTACTGAATAAGAGAAAATGGGACCAGGGAAGCCAGGGAAGCAGCCCACACGTGCTCTGTAAGGAATATTCTTGCTGCCAGGGCAGTGACATGCTAGGGGTGCCCAGGTGCCCCTGGCAGTCTGAGAGCTGTACCCCAGCCCCGGGGGCTGGACAGGGTCACTGAGCCCCCCTGTCTGTAACTGCTGCGGGAGGGGAGTGAGGAGCTGTGCAGCCCGAGGGACAGGAAAAGGCAAGCAAACAACTCCAGTGTGAGTTACAGCTACCCAGGGATTGTCCAACGCATTTCTGGCCCCAGTTGGGTTCGTGTGTCTCTGTGCTCCAGGCAGCCAACACAAGCAGCCTTGCCATGGAAACTGCCCCCTCACCATGCAGAGACACCCGGAGGGGCTGGTGCCAATCAGCCCAAGCCCTGGGCACACAAACACCAGAGGAGCTGCCCCGTCACACAGCGCCTGCCACTGACATCTCTGTTTTAACCATTCAGAAAGGGTGCGGGACCCGTCCCAGCTCGTGGGGGTGATGGATTTCCCGAAGGGACACGGTGTGTTGGGAAGCAGCGTCCCATCACACTGAGCTCCTCCATGAGTGCTCCTGCTGGGAATCCCAGCCCAGCCCCATCCTGAACCCAAAGACAAAACTCCTTTTTTAAGGTTCCCCACGGCCTGTACATACCATATTTGCAAAGCAGTGTCTGCATAACTCATTGCTGTGGAAAGAGTCATCAGGATGATGTATTGAATCCCAGCCATCTCCATTATGGTATGCCATGTATGTTTTTAGAAGCTATTTTTAAAATTAATAGTACTCCGTAATGCTGATAAAGTAGAAAGCATTTATAATTTGTTGCACTCCCAACCTCTTTCTAAGCCCACATTAGTTCACTTTCCACTCGACTGGAGGACAATTTTTTAAAGATATGATGGTTTGGAATTTGTTAATAGTGTATTAAGAGAAAAAACCCTTTGTTATTTAATGAGTACACGGCTCTGAAGTGTTCTGTAAAAGCTGTTGTGCTTCCTTTCCACCCTGATTTACGTCTCAGTGTTTCATGGCAGCATTCCCAGCCTCCTGCCACAGGAACACTCCTCCTTATCTCCCAGGCTTCGTGCTCTGGGTCAAGGCTGGATGGGGTTTGGAGCCAGGGACAGGGAGCTCTGGATGCTCCAGTGGCCAGGAGGAGCATTCACACATGGAGGGGATGCCAAGGTGAGGTTTGGTGGCAGGGACGGGGAGCTCCATGCCCCAGAGGAGCAGACACACCTGGAGGGGATGCTGGATGGGGTTTGGAGCCAGGGACAGGAGCTCTGTCTGCTCCATGCCCCAGGAATCCACACACACCCGGAGGGGATGCCAAGGTGAGGTGTTCAGCCCTGCTAAGGAGGTTTCAGGAAGCAGCCCTTTGCAGACACTGAACTTTATCCATGTCAATGCCCAGATTCTTGCCACCATTGGGTTCGAAAGCCCTGCATTTGCCAGAAACTGAGATTCTGGCGCTGTCCTCTGGAACAGGCATCTCCTTCTCTCCAAGAAAGGATCTCCAGGCAATTTCCTCTTTCAGGGAGCCCCAGTGCTGCAGCACAGCCTGGGCAGGGCGGGCTGGGCTGGTGGCAGAGCTCATCCCCAGGGAGGGGATACCTGGAGCCACAGGACAGGGCCAAGCCCACCTGGGCCCTCCCGCTCCAGAACCGCACCGTGCAGGACACTGGTGCACTGGGACACGCCCTGGGGCACAAACTGAGCCTATCAGAATTATTAATGGTGTTTTTCTAACTTTTTTAACGAGAAGATGCTCACTTCCAACAGCACTGCCAGTGTTGGCATCCTTAAATTTTTTTCTTTCCAAAGTGGTTTAATTGAGCTAGGTATAAATAGCATATCAGTAAACAAGACCTTTTGGCTCTGTGAATCATGTCTAAAATATTTGAAGCCCTCCACAGCCTCTCTAATGGTGAAGAATGTGCTCATTAGGCTGGTCCAGATGCATTCTGCAAGCCAGGGAGAAGCTCAGTGTGCAGCAGATAAATCACAGCCGTGTTAATGCTCCTGTTCACAGGGCTCTGGCACCCCCTCCAAGGACCTGGGCACGGGTGGCTCTTGGGCCTTCCCAGATTTCCACAGTTTCACCCCAAAATAGTTTTGACACAAGAATCACAGTTTATTTCATTCCATTGACTTCACCCCCTGCCTCAGAGAATGCCAGAATGACTCTAAAAAACCCATAAACAATCCTGCACTGGAAACAAAATGGACACTGGGAAAAAGAGCAACTTTTGTTCTGAGTTTACTTTCCTGGGAATTTCTCAGCTAAGCATTTACATGACAAACATCTCCAGTTAATCTGGCTTGGGTGATGTAAGGGAATGGTCCCATCCTGCCCAGGAATGCATTTTATTTTCCTTCAGTAATCTCCATGGTATTAATTACGTCTGGTTCGGGGTATGTGGAAGCGTTTGTAGCATCAGGAACTTTATTTTTAAAGTCACACTAGACCCACAAACACGTGTGCACGTGGATTCACACCTACCCCCACCCAAATGACTGCTGCAATTATAGAACAGGCTGGAAAGCTGGAGCCCAGAGGCAGAGAGCAAATGCCTCTGAGGTGAAGGGCGGAGAGGGCTGGTTGGACCTGAATAACAAAACTGAAATGCCCACGTCTAAAAATATCCAAGAATACACTTAGGTCCCAGATTCTTCGAATTTCCTTAAAATGCAAATATGGGGATTGGAGCTTTTCTTATCTCGCCCAACGCCTCTCGGAAATGGAATTTGTTGCGTTTATAGCCTGCTTTTATCTGACAGGCTCAAAGCCCTCTGCTGATCTCAATTAAAACTTGGCTGCGGAGCTGTGCGAGGTTGGGAACTCTTGGTTGAGGCGAGGAGAAGAACTCCATTAAAGACAAAAGAGAGGAGAAGAAGCCCCCAGGGCTGGCAGCAGGGCAGGGCCAGGTGCTGCCCAGCCACTGTGGGCAGCTGCCCTCACCCAGCAGCAGCAGCATTCCAGCTCCCCTTGGGGGCTGCGGGGAGGGAAGCATGCCCTGTGCTCAGTGTGGGCCCTGGTGATGCTCCTCAGCCTCCCTGGCTGCTGTTCTGGGTCCCCTGGGAGCCACACAGAGAACAGCAAATGCATTTTATAGAGCCTCCCTCTCTGTCTCAGAGCCATTGCACTGCTACATGTGATGTTTTATCACTGCTACATCTGATATTTTATGACTTCTGCTGGGGATTTAATAGAATAGAACTGAACTCATACATGCCATGGGATTATTAATAGAGTAACACTGAACTCATGCTGCCCTGCAGGGTCAGGCATCTGGGGGTGATTGTGCCCTGGACTTTTCCATCCCTGTGCATCTCCCCATGGTGGGGAAGTGTGGGCACACTGACTGGGAGGGTGGGGAGGGTCTGCAGGGTCAGGGTTGGGCTCCACGGACCCCAGCACAGCTCTGTGAGAGAGCAAGGCTCAGGCCATAAGTATTCCTGTTATTTTCCAGTCATCAGTGTCTGCTCCAGCCCAAATCCATGCCAGCAGTCCAGGCTGTGCTCAGGCAATGCACCCCGAGTTCTCAGGGTGTGAAATGTGCTGAGCTCACCCTGGCACTGCTCATCCCCCTTTCCTCCTGTCAGCAATTAGAGCCAATAAACATCTCAGACATAATGAGTGGATTTATTATGGTTATCTTAGTGCTAAGTAAACTCAGAGATAAGAAACACAAGATGGTCCATCATCTTAAACTGCTCATTGAATTATTATCTTAAGTGTTTATAGGCTGAGGAGAAGAGCAGCAGCTCCCAAAATTGAATCCTCAGAGAACAAACTGGTCCAGTGGGAGGTGTCCCTGCCCAGGGCAGGGGATTGGAACTGGGGGGTCTTTTAGGTCCTTTCCAACCCAAACCATCCCAGGATTCCTTGAAAGAAAGGTTTAATGGTTGGGCTCAACAATCTTAGAGGGCTTTCGCACCCAGATGATTCTGTGATTCAGTGAAAGAAAGCCAAGCACAGGCTGCACTCAGAACCACATGGGAAGGTCACAGGTGAGCTCAGGCTTGGTTGTTCATAAATCCCAGGTTATATTTGCTGAGATTCTCTTCTAGGAAAAGCAGAAAGATTGAAAAACCCCTCTTGACCATGTCATGTTCCCCTGGTGTGTAATTGCTGGTGGCAATGTCCCCAGTGTGCCCAAGCCCAGGCTCAGGGTGCTGCTGGGCTCTGCAGCAGGGCTGGTGGCCCCAGTTTCAGTGCAGAAAGGTGAATTCCTGTGTATTACAGCACTTCAGGGGTGTGGAACAGGGCAGCTATCAGTTTGTTACTGCGGTGATCTCTGAGTGCCTGTAATTGGACAGGATCAAGTGCACATCTTCAGGTGCCACTTTTAAAACACAAAATGTTCTTTAGTCTCTCACTCGTTTCCAGGCACTGCAGCTCCCCATGCTGGGAAAGCTCACATATTCCAATGAATCACATCCTTTTCTTGTCTAATCACCAGATCCCTGACCTGGCACAGCAGTAACAATTCACTTAAACTATTTGTAATGGTGAGCAGGGTCTGTAAATCAGCCTCTCTCTGCTGACTCCGCTGCAGCCGTGTGGATTTACTCCAGCTCTGGATCTGCTACGTTCATTTTTTAAACCGAACGTTTTCCCTTATTGATGTGGCATCTGTGAAGGTCACAGATATGTCTGTGCGATGCCATACAAAAGGAGACAGTACAAGGAGATGCTGTTCATCAACATCCAGACAGTTCATTCCTGTTGATGCAGAGAAATTCCCAGAAGTGCTGCACGTCTCTCTCCCCATCACGGGAGCCACCAGCCGTAAATCTGTGACTCCAGCCATGGTGTGGGGCTCATTCACCCCTGGGCAATTCTGCTGAACTGCTCAGGAAATGCAGCTTGGGTCCAAACCGTGCTCCTGCCTGCTGGGGTTTGGTCTCGGGGCTTTCAGGAGCCTCTCATGGCTTTGGTTTCATACTTCAGCAGTACTGGGGTTCTGTAAACCCGGAGCAAACAGAGGTGGGGCAAATGTTCTGAATAGGGAAATTGCATCTTCCTGAGCCCCGGGTTGCCCCGCAGCGCCGCTCTGAGGGCCCAGGGCTGGGCATGTGGGGTCTGGCTGAGGGGGCACTCCCGGCACCGTGTCCAGCCCCGTGCCCAGCCCCAGAGCACCCCCAGCAACCCCTGGCACCGTGCCCAGCCCCAGAGCACCCCCAGCATCTCCAGCAGCCCAGCCCCGTGCCAGCCCCGTGCCCATCCCGCAGCAGCCCGGCCCCGGCAGCCCCCATGGGCTCCCGCTGCAGGGCAGGCCGCACTCGCCACCTACGGAGCCCGGCGGGAAATGCAGCGGCAGCAGCGGCAGCCCCGGTGCCATCCTGCAGCCCTGATTGCATCCTGCAGCCCGGATCCCATCCTGGGAGGTGACATTTCCTCTCCAGGCACAGAATCCCAGAGGAAAAGCCCTCCAGGATCATCGAGTGCCAGCTGTGCCCATGCCCACCCTGTCCCCAGCCCAGAGCACTCAGTGCCATCTCCAGGGGAACACCTGCAGGGATGGGCACTCCAAACATCCCTGGGCAGTGCCAGTTCCTGAGCACCTTTCCATGGGCAAATTCCTCCTCTGCCCCCCTGAGCCTGCCCAGCCCAGCCCCGAGGATGGGCACATCCCTCCTCGCACAGAAACCTCCCCATTGCTGGCTCTTTGTAACCTGATGTGGCCTTTTTCTCCATCTAGCTCTGTTCATTTCTTACCATCCTGAAAAATAAACCCTCATGAGATATTGGGCAGGAATTGTTCCCTGGCAGGGTGGGCAGCCCTGGCACAGGTGCCCAGAGCAGCTGTGGCTGCCCCTGGATCCCTGGCAGTGCCCAAGGCCAGGCTGGACACTGGGGCTGGGACACCCTGGGACAGTGGGATTGAGGGTCCCTGCCATGGCAGGGGTGGCACTGGGTGGGATTTGGGGTCCCTGCCATGGCAGGGTGGCACTGGGTGGGATTTGGGGTCCCTGCCATGACAGGGGTGGCACTGGGTGGGATTTGGGGTCCCTGCCATGGCAGGGTGGCACTGGGTGGGATTTGGGCTCCCTGCCATGGCAGGGGTGGCACTGGGTGGATTTAGCCATTCTCTGGTTCTATGATCACTGGAAATGCCAGGTGGGGATATGGAAGCAGGGAGTTTATTCCTGTGCAGAGCCCAGCTCCAGCCTCAGCCCAGCAACACCTCGACCACCCCTACAGCAAACCCGTGAGAAATTTATTCAATACATCCCACCTCATTTTCTTGTCACAAATTGCCAGTATTCACTATTCAGTTCATCACAAAGTAATTCTGGCAGACAATTCTTGATCTGAAGTTCATTTGTAGTTCATCTTCAGAATTAATTTCTTTTTGTTGGACACATTAATGGCATATTACTGGTAATGCTCCTAATGAGGCTTCCAGCATGAGCACTCACATCTGCATTCATAGGGTTTATGAAAATATTCCCCACTAGGTAAAAATTGATTTACAATAGAATGTCCAAGTAAATTGCTACATATTCATGAGCACTGGGCATCAGACACCCCTGAGCAAGTGTGCAAACAACTGAGGATGTTGGGGCTCCGTGTCTGGCTCTCTGTGAGGGTTCCCTCTCTCCCTGCGTGACTCTGGTGTTGTTGCTGTGTCCAGCTCTGGGCAGCTCCTGCTCAGCCTGCAGGATCCCCTTGGACAAATCCACCCCAGATGCAGCCAGGGAAGGCTCCTCCTCCTGCCTCTGTTCCCCAGACACGTTCTGGGCTACACGTTATCTCTTAGCAGACTCACAGCTAAACGCTTTTAAACTTTATCTCTGATTTCTCATTAAAACTTGCCTGCATTGATGTTTTCAGCTGTTCTGTCAGAGACGTTGCCCTCTCTGTGTTAAACACAGAGTTAATGAGCAGCTTCTGTATTGAACCTTCTTCACTTTTTTTTCGGTTCAAAATCAGAATCAATAATCCCTGATCAAGAACACGGCGTTATTAAAAAAACCCTTGTCTCTGGAATTACAAGTTAATTTTGGATTTTGCAGTGAAACATAAAATATCTGGGAAGGGAAAGCTTCTCAGCACAGTGGCCCATGCAAAGCACAGCTGCAGCTGCCCAGAGGAGGGAAATCTGCTCCTGCATGAGCTCCCTGGGCTGGGCAGGGGCAGCATCCCCAGGCAGTGCCCGCCTCCCTCTGATGGCACTGGCAGGGACAGAGGGAGCACCAGGCTCTGCTGTGCTGCCACCACTTAACATCTGGAAACATTCAATGAGCTTCACAAATGTTCTCCTAGCTGCTGAACAAATTTAGAGCTTGAAACATTTAAGGCAAGGGAGGGAGGGAGGGAGGGAGGGAGGGAGGGAGGGAGGGAGGGAAGGAAGGAAGGAAGGAAGGAAGGAAGGAAGGAAGGAAGGAAGGAAGGAAGGAAGGAAGGAAGGAAGGAAGGAAGGAAGGAAGGAAGGAAGGAAGGAAGGAAGGAAGGAAGGAAGGAAGGAAGGAAGGAAGGAAGGAAGGAAGGAAGGAAGGAAGGAAGGAAGGAAGGAAGGAAGGAAGGAAGGAAGGAAGGAAGGAAGGAAGGAAGGAAGGGTGATACTGACACTGAAATTTTACCTGTGTTTCTTTGAACAGCAAGCACATTTACTCCTGTTATTTTCTGCCACATGGAAAGCTAACAAATGTGGCTTCAGCCACTGGGATTTGTGGCTTTTTTGCCCTTTCTCTGCAAATTAACAGTCTGAATGGCAACATCTCTGTGTCACTTCATTGAGGCATGTGAATCCTGCTCTGATGCTGCAGCCTGCACATCCCATTCCTAGAGAAGAGCCCAGTGTAAAAGCAGGGCCAGAGCCAAGCAGGGCTGTCCCCAGAGCTGTGCCTGCCTCAGGCACTGGTGTCCAGGCAGGAGCAAAGGGGGGTGGATTGTTCAGGTGTGTAAATACACACCCCACAGGGGGGATAAAGAGCCAGACAGACTCGTGGGGAGATGGCAGCTGCGCTCGGAACACCTGAGCGGAGTTCATCTGATCTTTTATCAAACTCTATTGAATTTATCCATTAATAATTTACCCTGGACATGAGGCATTCTCTCCCTGAGCAGTTCTGAGCACTGTGAGACACATCAGGGGCCAGGAGGGAGCTGAGAGGCTGCTCCTACTGGTGCTGCTGGGCTCGGGCTCTGCCCTCACACCACGGGCAGGATTTGGGGTTTGGGAATTGATGTTTGGGGTTTGGGGTTTGGGGTTTGGGAATGGCTGTCACGGAGCAGGAGGTCCCTGAGGATGCTCCCTGCCTCCCCCAGGCTCTGGAATGCCCTGGGCCGAGGCCCAGCACAGCTGAATGAGGATTTTTTGGCTTTGTATTCCTCATTGCTCTCCCTGTCAGACTGCAACCCCTCACAGGCAGGACTTGTTTATGTCACATTTACATTTATTTATTCTTACTACATGTTAAATACTAATAATGGGGACCTTGAGGACAGACTCTGTTGGTTCTTATTTGCTGCTCACATTTCAAGGCCTCCTCTTAGGCATTATCTAAATTAATTCTTTATTCTTTATCCAGCTGTGATCACGGATGTTTCATGGAGGAAACCCTGGAGCAATGACCTGAGTTCTTTTTAAATCAATGAGAGAACTCCCAGAGAATTAAACCTAAACTAATCTCTACATAAACTCCCTCCATAGTCTTAACCACAATTAGGGGTTGATTTACAGCCTGGGGGCTGAGGTGTTTCACCTCCTTGTGTGGCTGCTCACAGCATGGCCCTGCTCCTTGCACAGACACAAAATGCAGGATTTTAAACATTGAAATATCTTAAAATCTTTGTACAATTAGAGTTTTGGTTTTTGTTGTTTTTTTTTGTACTTACCACTTACTTCCTCTTATAGTACATTAACACTTCTAGCACACAGATACTCAGAATTTTTATCTAAATTGCCTGAGTGTAAATATCTCTATTGCTGCACTGGAACATGCAGACTCCACACAGACCTTTAGCACTGAAGCACAGTTTTCCAGGCAGCTCCTAGGAGGGGTGTGTGAGAAAGTCCTGTCTCTTAACCTACATTTGAGATTAGAATTTCCCTTTTATTTTGTGTGGCAGAAGAAACCGAAGGTATCACTGAAGGAAACTGAGAAAATCAATCCATTGCTGTGCAGACCCACCTCCAGAGAAGCCTTGAGTTCCACTGAAAAGAGAATTGAACTAATCCCCAAAATCAGGGAGATGCTGGAGCTCAGTGAGACTTGGCCCCAGGTGTTTGCTGCAGGAGCAGGGACCTGTGTGGGGTGGGACAGATACCCACAAGGAGCCCTCTGTTTTGTGGTTTTGGGTTTTTTTTTTGTTTTCTGAGAGCAGCTTCAGGAATGCTGGAATTTAACCAGAATTTAATACAGGAAATGCTGTATTTTAACCAGAGACCCCAGGCTGAGCTGTGAATGCCAGTGGGTGCCCTGTGCATTATTTCTCTCTCTCTCTCCTGCACCTGCTGGGCCGAATTTCCCCAGTGCTCCCCGTGCTGCCATCGTGCCTCCTTTGCAATGAGGAGCATTTTTGCTAACCCTGAGGGAGTCCTGCAGAGCCCAAATCCCTCCAGTGTCTCCACTGCTCCTTGCCTGCAGGGCAGGGCTGGAATTCCCGGTGGAATTCCTGGGAGCCGGTCCCGGTGCTGGCCGGGTCCCTGCGCGTCAGGACAGCGGCGGTGCCGTGTCCCCATCGCTGTCCAAATGCCTGTCCCATCCTGTCCCGCCGTGTCCCCACCCTGTCCCCATTGCTGTCCCCGCCTGTCCCGGCACACCGAGCCCCGCAGGCCCCACCGGGTGGCACTGTGTGACAAAACCTTGGCTCGCTCCGGCCGCTCCCAGCGCCACCGAGCGCAGCGGCAGCAGCGCCGATCGCAGGGCAGGAACGGGGACTGCGGGGCAGGAACGGAGGAACGGGGATTGCGGGGCAGAAACGGGGATTGCAGGGCAGGAACGGGGATTGCGGGGCAGGAACGGAGGAACGGGGATTGCAGGGCAGGAACGGGGATTGCAGGGCAGGAACGGGGATTGCAGGGCAGGAACGGGGATTGCGGGGCAGGAATGGGGATTGCAGGGCAGAAACTCGGATTGCAGGGCAGGAACGGGGATTGCGGGGCAGGAACGGGGATTGCGGGGCAGGAACGGAGGAACGGGGATTGCGGGGCAGGAACGGGGATTGCAGGGCAGGAACGGGGATTGCGGGGCAGGAACGGGGATTGCAGGGCAGGAACGGGGATTGCAGGGCAGGAACGGGGATTGCAGGGCAGGAACGGGGATTGCAGGGCAGGAACGGGGATTGCGGGGCAGGAACGGGGATTGCAGGGCAGGAACGGGGATTGCAGGGCAGGAACGGAGGAACGGGGATTGCGGGGCAGGAACGGGGATTGCAGGGCAGGAATGGGGATTGCAGGGCAGGGGCGGGGATTGCAGGGCAGGAACTCGGATTGCGGGGCAGGAATGGGGATTGCAGGGCAGGAACGGGGATTGCAGGGCAGGAATGGGGATTGCGGGGCAGGAACGGGGATTGCAGGGCAGGAATGGGGATTGCAGGGCAGGAACGGGGATTGCGGGGCAGGAACGGGGATTGCAGGGCAGATACTCGGATTGCAGGGCAGGAATGGGGATTGCGGGGCAGGGGCGGGGATTGCAGGGCAGGAACGCGGATTGCAGGGCAGGAATGGGGATTACAGGGCAGATACTCGGATTGCAGGGCAGGAATGGGGATTGCGGGGCAGGAACGGGGACTGCAGGGCAGAAACGCGGATTGCAGGGCAGAAATGCAGATTTCAAGGCATCTTCAATGTTCGGAAGATAGGCTGGATCTGTGGGAAAACTCCCAGTCTGTAATGGGCTGAGGATGCTGTAAAGGAGTTTTAGGAGATTTGCCTGTTGCTGCACTCTGCAGAGTGCCTCTGGTTTTAAGCCCTGTGGATCTGTAGGGCCGATGATGAAAGCCAGGGTGAACGGAGTCCCTGTGAACAAAGCCTCATCCCTCGCTGGATGGACACCCCCGTGGCTGAAAGGCAGCGCTGCCAGGGACAGACTGCGATGCACAAACCATCCCTGCCCACGGGCAGGGCCGGGGAACAGCTCAGAGCCTGCCCCGGCTGCTCCGGCACTCAGAGCCCCCTCTCACTCCCGCTATTGTGGTATTGTTCTGTATTTCCCAGCACCGAAAGCAAACCCATTTGTTTTTAAATGTAAATCCTCTGCTAAAAGCCATAATGCTAACGGGAGACAGCAGAAGTTCCCCTGGCAGCAGCAGGGTAATGAATGTCAGGGCTTGTTCAGTATCTCTCACTCTCAGCATCCCAGGGGACTGTGCAGATAATGCCCTGCAGAGGCTTTTGGAGCCAAAACAAAATAACAGCTGGTCCAGGGCACTTTACAAATCCCATTCCAGATCTGCTCTCCCCTAAAGCCACTGGACTGATTTGCCCCCCCAGAGCTGAACCAAGCCCTTTGTTTACTTTTGGTCCTTTGAAAAGAAAAGAGAAATGAATTATGATCATTTTTCTCAGCACTTCTTGTGGAGACCAAGTTCAGACCTGCCCAGATACGTGCCTGGCACACAGGGAATGGGGCTGGGCTTGACACACAGCCTGGCCACAAATAAAGACTGTGCCAGGGTCGTGATCACAAACACTGTCCCAGGTTCTGGTCACAAACGGTTCCAGGGGTCTGATCACAAACACCGTGCCAGGGTTCTGGTCACAAACACTGTGCCAGGTTCTGGTCACAAACAGTTCCAGGGTTCTGGTCACAAACACTGTGCCAGACTTTGATCACAAACAGTTCCAAGGTTCTTGCCACAAACACTGTTCCAGGTTCTGTGGCACACCTGCAAGTTCCAGGTGAGTGTTTCAAGGCTACATAGCCTTGACAAAGCCTCATCATCTGAGTGAACCTGAAGAGATTTGGTAACCTGATGAGTGGCAGCAGGGAACAGCCCCCAGCCCTGCACAGTCTCTGTTCACAGAGCCCCAGGAACAGAAAAGTTGATATAAATTGTTCTGTCCCTGTGGTGTGAGGTGCTCACGGCTCAGGTGTTTGGCAACTCTTGGATGCTTCCTTGGAAGCTGCAAGCTGAACCTCCCAGCTCTTTTGGGTACCACAAAGGCAGAAGAACACAAAGTCGTGCCAGAAGCACAGAATCTCTGCAGCCTTTGAGGGAGCTCGCAGAGTGCTCTGTGCTGCCAGTCACAGGGTGCATGAAAGGAGTGGAGGATGAGAGGCACAGAGCTGTCTAGGAAGGGGTGGGAGGGGGAGGAAAGGGAGACTGATGCTGAGAGGCAGGACAGAATAGGAATTATGTAAGCAAAACTGGCAGAAAATGGAAATAGTGAAGAGAAGGCTGGCAAAGTTTCCTAGAGCTGCCAAGTTTCTGTTTGTGCCTATTTTACTGCTGCTGCTTCACAGAAGGCACAGTTAAGGTGGGTGCAAACCCCTCCCTCGTGCCTGAACGATTCACAGCTCTGAAAAGCAGCCTCAAACCCGGCAGCACCTGGCTGAGAGTGTGCCTGGAGCCCAGAGTGAGCCCCGTGCTTGCAAAGGCAGCTCCATCACGGGGATGGAGAGCAGGGCCGGCCGGGGCTGGCAGCTGTGCCCCGCAGTGACACAAAAGTGTCCCCATCAGCTGCACAATCGCTCAGATTGCTGAGCAGCCCGGGCAGCGATGCTGGGTCCCTGCAGACAGCCAGCCCAATGAATTTGGCTTTCCCGGCCCTTTTCCCTCCCTGGCGGCTTTAATGTGCCCGAGGCCATGCAGGGAATGTGCTGAGGGCAGGAGCTGCTTCAATGGAGGTGCCTGTGCTGCTGCTGCTGCCTTTGAGCCAAAATGAAAGTCATCCTCCCCGTGTCCTTTTGCATCTCAGAGCCTGTGAACGCCCCAGCTGTGCCCTGGGGAGCAGCACATCCCGCTCCTCTGTGTTGTCAGGGCTCAGACACCTCGTTCTGCTGTTCTGCTGCAGGGCCTTTGCCAGGGGCCTCTCCTGGGAGGCATTGCCACTCTTGTTCTGCAAACCACAGCAGCAGCAGCTGGAGAGTCAGAGCCTGAGCTCAGAGGGAGCAGCACAGCAGCAGCAGCAGCACAGAACAGCCCAGTTCCTGCTGGGATCACCTAAAGGATTAAATTCTGCTCAAAAGTCCTGCTGGTTCCCAAAGGATGTGGTGATGTTTGGTCTCAGGTTGGATCCAGTGCTGCGGGGCAGGGCAGGGATCTGCTGGCACACAGGGATGGGGCACAGCTCAGGGGGTCCCACGGCCAGGGAACTGCTGCCCAAAGTTTCCCTTGCTTCCCACATATGAACTGTGCTTTCAGATTGGAGGGACAGAGACCCTGGAGAGCTATTTGGGGTTCTTTTGTAATTTTAATCCCTTTTTTCTCTTACACTTGCCCTTATCCACCTTCTATAAGGGTCTTAAACTAGCACCTATACCCTGAGCTGGTTCAGCGGTGAGGAATAAGGAAGAGAAACATCATGGGAGGCTCAAAGAAAATGTCCATGGGATAGTGTTGTACTGCTCCATATTACAGCACCGTGTAGCTGCACACTGGGCTGTGCTCTGAAGTGTTCTGCCAGCAGAGCTATGCCAGCTGAGCAGGGCTGAACAGGGATGAACAGGGCTGGGCAGGGCTGAACAGGGATGAACAGGGCTGGGCAGGGCTGGGCAGGGTTGAGCAGGGCTGAATGGGACTGAACAGGGCTGGGCAGGGCTGGGCAGGGCAGATTTAAAGGAATTTATTCAGGCACATTACTTGTGTGAGAGCACACTTTGGGGGATAGTTACTCCCAAGGCTTTGGAAGGACTCTAAAGGCTGCAACCACTTGAATCCTGTTGAAATTCAGTAGCTGTTGGTTCCTCCTGTGTTTGCATTCAAATAAAGCCTCACGTTTTATCTCCCTTTCTGTTTAAAATGTACCAGCTGTGCTTGACCTTGTGGATGATGAGCTCTCCTGGGCCGGTGTGGATCTGCAGCTCATCCCTGGCTGCCCCAGGACCTGCTGCTGTTTGCTGGACCCTGGCAGGGCTGCACTGGGAGTATTTCAGTCTCTCTCCCCAGAGATCCCTCTGCCCCCAGGGACACCTTTTGCATGGGGAAGCTGTTTCTGATGCAGTGAGATCTGGATACCCAAAGGTCCATGAAGCAGTGCCCAGGCAGCAGCCCCTGGCTGTTCTGAGCCCCTTTCACCCCAGCTGAGGGCAGCCCCAGCCATGCCCTGCTCTCCCTGCCCAGCCCAGCCCCAGCCCGTGCTCCACACAGGCTGACTGCGGTGTCACAGCTCCATTCATTGTGGATATTCAGTTACACAGCTCCCCTCTCCTGTGGTGGGCACTCTGTGGGCAGGGACCGAGACCCTGAGGGCTGGGAATGCACACCCAGCCAGGAGAACAGGCTGAGAGCTCGTTCTGGGGAGAGGAGCCCAGGAGGGCAGGGATGGCCTTTATGCATCATGCATGCAGACATTTCATGCACACATTATCCCTTCCCCAGAAGATTTTCTGTTTGCTCCAACGACAACATTTAATTTTTAAAATATAAGCTTCTTTCACCTTCATATAAAAGATCAAGTCCCCACTCTGTTGCAATTACAGGAACAATAATGCTGGGGACTCTGCTGGGAGAAGCAGATCTGTCTGTCTGTCTGTCTGTAACCTGGAATCTGCCATGGTAATGATGCCCATGCAGCAAACCTGGTGGGCATCGTGAAGGGAATTTTCTTCCTCCTCTTCAAAGGTGAAGAACATGACTGGTTCCTTTATCTACTGCAGGTTTCCTGACTCAATAAAAATACACTGAGATTTTTTTACTCTTCTTTTTTTTATTTTTTTTTTTTTCTGTGAAAAGACTTCACTGTGCAATAAAGATGTTCTCATGAGTAGAAAGAGGAGCTCAGCTCAGGGTTGTGCTCCTTTTCCCCTGCACCTCTGGAGCCAGCAGGGCAGGGCTCGTGTCCCCAGGAGCAGGACCCTGCTCCCATCACACGGCGTGGGGACAGCCCCCACACACAAAGGGACATTACCCACACATGGAGGGACATTACCCACACTGTCCCAGCCCCCCAGACACAGCCCTGAGCCCCTCTGTGCGAGCCCACTCCCAGCTCTGCCCAGGACTGACTGTGCTCCAATGCAGGAGCAAACCCTCCTCCCCAGCAGGAGGCACAACTGCTGCTCTTGTACAGACACTGCCGTGGCTCCTGCACTAATCAGGAGTTCCTAATCTTTAGACTTCTCTGTGCTGTACCAAATCTTGGCTTTGATAACCTTTTGGCTTTGGAAAGCACAGCTTCAGATTGTTCTGTGCAGAAGAACTGTGTGCTATCCATTAGCAAATTGGACTTGCGGCATTGCTCTCCTTTTTTAATTTTCAGGCTCACAAGAAAATTGGCTTTTTTATTATATCTTAAAGCTGTACCCTCAGTTTCAGACAGGGTCTGTCGTCCCCCCACACCACCAGGTCTGAGTTACCCCAGTGCCCTGTTTGCCCTCCCTGCTGCACCTGTGCTGCTCCTGCAGGGCAGTGCTGGATTGTCCCCAGCTGGACCTGCTCAGTGGGATTGTCCCCAGCTGGACCTGCTCGGTGGCATTGTCCTCAGCTGTGCTGGCAGCCAGGGGGGACAAAACCCGGCCTGGGAGCTGCCCCTGCCCTCCTGCAGGGCCTGGGGCTCGGGGGGCACCTGCAGCCCTGCCCTGCCCTGCCCGGGGTCACCCCCTGCCCCAGAGGCTCTCCAGGGGACAGAGCGCTCCGAGAACTCCTGAATTAACTGCCCTGGAAGGCTTTTGGAAGGTAAGAGCAGCTTGGGCTCTCTTGTAACACCCAGAGGGATGAGGAAGGCAAACCTTTCCACAGGCTCAATTCTGCAAGAGGGAATCGGTAATTTGGAAGTTTAATCTCTGCTCCCACCTAGAAAGGAGAGGACAAAGGCAAGTTGCTGTGTGATGTGAATGAGGACCTTGGCAAGCAGCAATTTCTTCCCTGCTGTTATCCTGGCCTGTAGAAAAGCCTCAGTAAAAGATCAAGAATTGGGAAAGAGTCACAGATATCAGAGTTCTCATTCCCAGTGCTTGAAAGGCCCCAGGGAGAAGTAATTGGAAAATGCTTAAGATCATATTGTTATAAGGCAGCCACATTTTGCTTTAAAATTGCAGTGCAATAATCTTCTTTACTGATGGCAAGAAATGTGGTGAATTTAAAAACCCTGATCAAGAGCAGGTGGGCAGGGCTGTGTTTGCAGCTGCCTGTGATGCAGTGTGGATGTCCCAGAGGAGTGCTGCAGCATTCCAGCCTCCTGCAAAAACCCCAGCCCTGCCTCTCCATCCCTGGGCTCCTCCTCAGCTGTGTGTCCCTGGCTGCAGTGCCAGTACCTGCCTGTTCCATGGGGTTTAAATCATCCCTTGCTCTTGCACTGCCCCGTCACCGTGCTGAGTTAGCCTCTCCTCCTGTGCTGTGATGGGTGCTTGGTGCCACAGGGCTCCTCGTGGGAGGAGACAGAAAAAATGTAATTTTAATTTTTTTTTTAATGTATGTTATTTGATCTCAGACTCGCAGGAGATGTAAAGGAAGGAAAGGATAATGACATACCAGGAGGGTGCAGGCTGAGCACAGAAAGGTCAGGATTTACACCATGTTCCATGTGAAAGGAAGGGCAAAAGCTGCTCCTGCAGGCAGGCTGTGATGTGGCTGTGAGCTTGGGAAGCTTGGTGTGTTGTTCCTGTGTTCCTCAGTTTTTTTGTGTTCTGATGTGAATTCCTGAAGTGCGGAAGCAAATTAATTCATTATCAGTTTTGATAAATTATGTGATGCTTACACATGGTTTTTAAACACCTGTGCCACGTGGCTTGGCCAACATCGCAGTTTGTGAATGTTTCCTGAGCAGCATGGCAATGTCAGAGCAGCTATTGTGCATTTTCCACAGCTCTGTCTTGGGTCTGCTCACTGTTTCATTGCCACTTCTAGGTCATTAGTGAAGTGACACCCGAGGGGGAACAGAGAAATCAAATGACAGTGTAGGTGATGTCTGACATTAGCCAAATGTCAGCCTTTCTGATGGAGGCATCAAAATTAATCTGAAAATATTATACCATTTTAGTCATTTTCCTAAGAGATTGCAAATACGAGAGGCAGGCTGATGACATTTTGATTATAGTTTCAGATTGCAGAGACCTTGCAGAACACACCTTCTTCTCTCCTCTCATGTAATTAAAACCTGCTGTCACCTTGATCTTTATTATATTTTTCCATGTCCTGGCAGGTCTCTGGAGTTCTGTGTGCTATTGATCCTTGTTGTTTGAGCAAATTCAACATGTCAATATTGCTCAGATGAGCAAGTGGCTCTGGTGTTTTGTGTGTAAGGGTGAACATGAGGGAAGCACATGGCACAGGGAGAGTATCAGTAAGAGTGCACAAAGAGGTGCAAGGAACTGAACTCAATCGTGGCTCGGGAGAGGCTCCAAGCCCTGGGGGTGATTCCATCCCTGGAGCTCTCCCTGGGCAGGAATGGTGTTTGTAGGGCCACGGTGGGACAGCAGTGCCCTGTGCCCAGGGGCTTTGGGCTTTGGGCTGGCAGCTCCCCGTGCCCACCATCCCTCAGCTGGGTTTTCCTTGCTGAAAATGACTGCCAGGCCGTGAAAGCCAAGTGTGTGCAATGCAGGAGTACTCTTATAATGGATTGATTATTGGCTGCAAATCTGATTTTTGGCTGTAAATTCTGCTGCAGAGGGAACCCAGGGAGGGTGACTGTCCCACGAGGTTTTTCTGGAGTGCCTTGGCCTAAAGGTTTGCACAGGGTTTCCTGTCAATAGGTTTTATTTGCTGGTGCTTCTCCTGACAAATGCCTTCTAAAAAGCAAGTGGTCTTTAATTCAGCTGTGCTCAAATTTACATTCCTTTAATGCAAAGCAGATGCTCTGATATCACCAGTGGCAAGGAGATAAGCTCAGTCCAGAGTTTTCTCAAGGAAATTAAAATGTTAAGGAAGACAAATGCCCAGATGGGAAAAATCCCACAACAGCCCTAAAGCAATCAGGGAAAAAATTATGTGGATATTTGGACTTTACATTTTAATGAGACTCTTTGGAAACATTAAATCCATTTGCTTTTCCTTTTCTAGGCTTACAGAAGGGACGAGACAATGACTGTAAAAAGAAAATTTGGCATTAATATCAGTGAAGAAAAGGGTTATGTTCAGTATTAAATTCCTTCACGGATACCTTCAGCATATAGTGAATAAGTAGAAATAGATTTAAGAAACACTGTAAAATTAAACTTTATAAGATTACTTTTTTATGGAATATGCAGTAGCTGCCACATAGAATAAATGTATGTTTTTCATTATATTTTTATTATGCATTTAAAGCACATTAAGGAGCAAACAACCATCAAAGAAAAAGAAACTTATTAGATTTAGCAAGTAATCATATCAGTTTTATGTATGGTTATATTTTGTGGAAGAAGGGAGAGATGCATGTCAGGTGTCCTTTCAGGCTATTCAGTGAGCCATTTTTCTTTGGGAGAACAATATTAATGGCTGTTTGGCTCTGTTCCTGCTGGATTGCATGAGCGTTTTGTCTTCTTTATTACAGTTCCTTATAAGAGTGCCATTACAGCTGGAGCAACCAGCGGAGCATCTGGAGAAATGGATTGCTTTGATTTTGGTCTCTAAATGGGCCTTGGTTTGTGTGTGCTCCTAATTTGTTTAAACATTTAGGGAAGGGTTTGTGGCTGTGAGTGGTGTTGAGTTGTTGCAGGCTGTCCTCCAGAGCCGGGACTGTGCTGTGGTGGGAGAATCTGCTGATAAACCTTGGATTGGGCTGGTGGGGATCCAGGGCTGGCTGTGTCCTTTGGGTTCTCTTTGGTGGATGGTGCCCCTTGTCACCTTTCTGCCTTGGCTCTTGGTCCCTCCCAGGCCAGGATCTGCTCTCTCCTGGCTGTGCCAGCCCAGCAGGACCCCCTGCCCTGCCCTGCCCGGGGTCTCTGGGCTTTGGGAGCTCTGTGGGTTCTCCAGGCTGAGTTTGTGAACAGCCCAGCTCCCCCAGCCTGTCCTGGGCAGGGAGGGGCTCCAGGAGCTGCACAGCATCCTGAGTTCATTCCCTGCAGGGACCCTGGGCCAGGTGTGCTGGGCAGGAGGAGCTCTGGGGGCTGCACAGCATCCTGAGAATTCCCTGCAGGGACCCTGGGCCAGGTGTGCGGGGCAGGAGGAGCTCCAGGGGCTGCACAGCATCCTGAGAGAGTGCCTGCAGGGACCCTGGGCCAGGTGTGCAGGGCAGGGGAGCTCCAGGAGCTGCACAGCATCCTGAGAATTCCCTGCAGGGACCCTGGGCCAGGTGTGTGGGGCAGGGGAGCTCCAGGAGCTGCACAGCATCCTGAGAATTCCCTGCAGAGACCCTGGGCCAGGTGTGCTGGGCAGGAGGGGCTCCAGGAGCTGCACAGCATCCTGAGTTCATTCCCTGCAGGGACCCTGGGCAGGGAGGAGATCCAGAGCCTCAGCAGTGTCACAGCATCCTGAGAGAGCTCCTGCAGGGACCTTGTCGAGGTTCCTGGGCAGGAGGAGCTCCAGGTTCCCCAGGTGTGCCAGCTCACGAGCTGGGCTGCCTCACCTGGCTGCTCCTACTGGGCTCAGCCAGCCTGGGCACAGGGGTGGGCACGCTGGGGACAGCAGGGTGGGCACAGGGCTGGGCTCAGCACAGGGCTGGGCTCACCGGGTACAGCAGGGTGTCCTGCCAGCTGTGCCAGGGCTGTGCTGCTGCCCCAGCCCCTCAGCCTCCCTGGGCACGGTCTGTGGGAGCTGGGATCCGCGCTGGCAGCGCCTCTGGCTCAGCTGAGGTTCCCCTGGCTGGCCCTGGTGATGGCACTGCGGTGGAGTTAATGTGGGTAATGAATGGGCACTTGAGCAGAGCTGCTGGAAGCCAAAAGGGCAATGCTTGTGTTCATGCTGAATCACTACAGTAAATTTAGCAATGAGACTTGACATTCTCTGCCTAATAAGAGCAATTTTTATGCTCAAATTGTGACTCTCTTTATATAAAAGGAAAATAACATTAAGCAGTACTGTATAGCTTTAGCGGTGTCACAGTTTCTATAAATGTCAAAGTACTTATTCATTTAGTTGACAAATGTCACTTCAGAAGCAAATTATTTTTCTTAGTGGCAACATGATTTATGTATGCAACACAGTCCATTTTTTGAAAAAGTGGGTTTCTTTTCAAGAGATATTAATTACAGATTATTTGCAATAATTATTTTGAGGATTTCATATTTTCATAACACTTATTAGAGCAACATCTCTGAATTACTTTTTGTGGAAGAACCTTATACAGAACCTTTCACTTGTGTGTTAAATGTAGGTTTATTAATCCCTAGATGATTGCAGGAAAATTGAGTACTCAGCAAGAGTGATCTGGGGGGGCCCTGGAGGAGATGAAGCTCTGGTGCTCTGGGCAGGGATGCAGCTGAAAATTGCATTTGAAGCTGTGAGGAGGAAGGAGGAGTCTGGCAGCCATCAGGGGAAGGGTGTGGGACCAGGGCTGGCTGCTGTGGTTTAGCTCAGGGCTCTGTGCTGGGTGCCCTATGAAAGCCAGGCCAGGTTTTCATTGCTCTGATGCAAAGATCCTGGTGCATCCCTGCTGGCTCTGAGCTGCACTCCAGGGCTGCACAGCTGTTATGGCCCTGCATGCCCTGGGCAGCAGCGAGTGTGCTGGGAGCCCAAATGCATCACCAGGAAAGCATCACCAGGATGCCCAAATGCATCACCAGGAAAGCATCTGGAGCAGCAAGCTGTGAACACCTCCCAGACCTGAAGGGTGGCCCCAAATGCTGCAAGAAAAAAAGATTAAAAAAAAGTTAATGGGTACAGAACTTCTTAAAGCACCAGTAAGGAGATTCACCTTTTGTATTTGCTTGGAAAAATGTGATCCAAACGCTGCTGCTCCAGCAGGGTAAGGAATGGGGGCTTGCCACAGCTGCAGCCACTTGCAGAATTTCAGTCTCATTCTGCTGAAGGTTCAGCTGAGTTTTTCCTGACACAGGTGAGCCTGCTTTGAGGCCATGACATTTCATGTGGTTTTGGACTGATGGAAAATTGCAAGTGTTTTTTTCCTGGCTTTGCTGTAGTTCATGTAGGATAACAAATAATAAATAAATAATTTTTAAAAGTGCTTTATTTCCAAGCCAATGTGATCTCCCATAGACACTGTTTATTTAAGCACAATTTCACCTTAAATACAGCCATTCTTTGGAGGTCTCGGCCTCAACAGAGGCAGAAAATGTGATCCAGGTTTATATAAATAATTGCTGGGGTTTATTTTCTGTCCCAGAGGGGGATAGTGCAGGTGTGTGCCTTTGTAGCAATAGTAAAAGATTTAGCAAGGAATGGCTTTAAAATTTAATCTGTGCATTCTGCTGCCTGAAAATCAACTTTGTGCTGCTGTGGAGAGGCTGCTGCTGCTGTGTGGGACCCTCTGTGCTGGCAGCCTGGGCTGGGGCCTGCCCAGTGTCTGCAGCTTTTCCCTTCTCTTTGCCTTGGCATTCCTGACATTATTTTCCCATACTAAGCATCTGTATTTTTAAATACAGTTTTCTTGAATAATTTGAATTAATGTTCAGGCAATTACCAGGCTCTTCATGTACTTAGGGTACATATGTAATTGCATCATTTGGACAGTTAATTGCCCTGTTTAATGATGTTACATCAATTTCCTTATTAAGCATAATGAATCAAATGCAACTGCCGTGCACATGGGGTTTTGAAGGAGCAGTTTCTCACATGGTGGCTTTCACAGCAGGAGGAAGCCTGACAGAAATGCTTGGGCTGGACTGCAAGGCGCTTCCCACTGGCTTTGATCAGAGATGGAAACTGAGCTCTGAAAGAGAAAACTCTTCCATTCTGGGATTTTGGGGTTCAGCATCTGTTTTAAACCTTTAGCACTGAGAGAAGACTGAACAAAATGAGCTGTGCAGGAAAGGGGGTGCAAGGAGCAGAAACACAGGAGCTGACACAAGGGGAGCTGGGACACTGAGGGGCAGTGATCAGCAATGCTGCAAACAAGGGGAGCTGGGAGGGACAGGCACAGAAACTGCAAGCAAAGGAAAGTTTCTGCATTACTCCCTTATTAGCAGCAACATTTCCAAAAGGTTAAGCTGGATTGTTGAAATGAAGACTAACAGTGTTTGTGGTGCATTTGAGAAGTGACCTGCCCCGATGAAGAACTCACAGCCCATTTTCCTTGCTCTGCAGTTTTTACACTGATGATGCATTGTTGCAGCACTAATGCCAAAATACTCCATGGTTCTGTCATACCTGCTGAGAACTTCCCTTTTGGGGGATGCTGGTGCTGGCTGTTTCCCCAGGTCCTGCCCAGAAGGGGTTTTTGCTCAGCTGAGACATTTGGGGTGCACGTGGGAGTGACCTGGTGGGACACCTGCCCGGGCACCATCAGGGCCACGCCAGCCTCTGCAGGGAGTGCTGTTTTGTGATGTCTAATGAGGGAAACGCAGCAGATGGAAAAGGGAGCATTTTGTGCTGCTTTTAGAAGCCAAAATGTGAATGAATTTTCTTCTGCCGTAGGATCAGTGTGCAGAGTAGCTACCAGAGGCTTCCACGCAATATTATAGGCACAAACAGATTTGACAGGGTTTTCTTTTCCCTGTGGAATTTCTAGTAAATAGAGATAAATTATCTCATCTGTTTTCTGTTTATTAGCTGGGACTGTATCAAATTAAGTGCCTCCAGTATTGCTGTGAGATGGAGAAATAATCACTGCCCTCCATTTAATCATTTCTCTGCCAACATGGGCTCGTGGCAGTGGCACTGGAGGAAACTGCTGACCCTGCCTGGCCGTGTGAGTGCTTGTGCAGAGGGGAAATACCTGAAAATACCTGCCAGAAGCTCTGTGCTCCTCCTGGTGCTCCTGCTCTCTCACCTACAGCTTTGGCACCACCTCACTGCTTGTGACCACACCAATTTGCCACAACACAATCATTTATGGCCAGCTGGATGTTTTCTGCGCAGAGAACCTTTTTTTCTGAAACGAAATATAGATTTTTGTGTGAGTGAAGCCTTGGAGCTGTGGCACAGGTTGGAGTGCAGCTCTGCAGACTGGCTGGACCCCCTTGGGCAGGAAAAAGCAATTTAGGGTTGCACCACTTTGCTTGGGGTCACCTCCACTTGAGCTGTGGGGGTCTGCAGGGCTGGGGAGGACAGGCTCAGTAAAGCTGATGTGAGAGCAGCATTTCTTGTGGGAATTGTCATGCAGGGAATGGAGGAGCTCCCCAGGACAGCCCAGGGATGCACTGCACCTCCTTGTGAGTTACCCTTGGCTTAAACAGCCTGCCCTGCTGCTGAGGCTGAAAGCTGAATGCTTTGAATGATGTTTCAGAAAGCAGGGGGTACTTGGAGGGTCCGTGTCCCCAGCCTGGTTGTTCATTTTTGTCTTGTCTGCAGTCACTGTTGTCCTGCAGTAACACACAGCATTCAAACAGTGTTAGCTGTATTTATGGGGTAGATTGAATTGGTTTGAGTGAGCTGTAATTCTTTGTTCAAAACCTCTCCAAACCACCTTTATTGCCTTTCCCACTCCACCTTTGTGCAGGCTGCATTAGCATTTAAAAATGGCTTTTTATTGCAGGCTCTCCTCTCCTGCTCCCCTCGGCCTGGGAGGGCACAGGGCACCTTTGGGATTGCTCACAAATGTCTGCTTGGTTACACTTTGATGGCATTTCAGCAGCCCCGGGGTCCCAGGCGCTCAGGAACACTCCTGGGATGGCAACTGCCCCATATCTATTGGTGATTGGGTTTTTCCTCCCCTAATCCCTCTGTTCTCCTCAGAACCAGCCTTGTCACACCGTTGGGGCTGTCTGGCACCCTGGTCACCCTCCCTGTGCCAGTGCTGAGCATCTCTCCCTGCCCTCCCCGAGCCACGAGTGCCAGCACCTGAGCCAGGCAGCACTTTGAGTCAGTCCATGGAATTCTCTGCCGTGTGGGACTGGCAGCGAGCTCTGGCTATTGCAGTGATGGTGGTGAGGGTTTGCTGCTAAGGCCCTTCCAGAAACAACAGCAAGCAAATTCTTTGTAGAAGCAGGGCTCTAAGTGAAACCTGAGGTCTCACTCAGGAAGGGGCATCACTGCAAGGGTTGCCTAGATCATCATATCTGCATTTTTTCCCTGTGCTCCACTGCAGCAGCACAGAGAGCAGGGAGTTGAAAGGAGGCAGCCCAGGGTGGGAACACTCACTGTTACCCACATTAACCCCAGGGCTCCTGCTGCCTCCAAACACTCAGGAGTTCTATACACTGCCCCCAAAGCGTCACCCAGCCTGGTCCCTCACCCTTTACAGCTGCTGGTGGATCTGGCACATGCAGCATTTAAACCAGCTCCTCACTGTGTCCCCTGTTTGGGTGCCCATTGGTGGGCAACAGGGGTGGTAATTAAAGATTTGCTCTGTGCCATGGGAAGAGAAGAGAACAAAAGCATCTGTTGCAAGGGGAGGTTTGTACCAGCTAACAACAAAACCTCTGTAAGTGGGAGGGGAGCTCAGCACTGCAATAAACAGTCACTGGGTTTTGTAGGATCCCTACGCCTCCCTCTCCATGGGTTTTGGGGACAGAACAGGTTGTGCTGGCACACCTCTGTGGTTGATCCTGCTTTGTGCCAGTGGGATGGACTGGGGGAGTATTTTAGACTCATTTTTTATGATCCTAGGACACTTTGTGCATATCAGCCCAGCAGAAATCCTTGTAGCAAGTGATTTCATGTTGGGGTTTTCAATCCCAGTCGCAGTTAATGAGTATCCAGAGTGCTTCTTGTACATGGGCTCTGTTTAAATAAAATGTTCTGTGGTGCTGGCTTGTTTTACCTGAATCCATTCGATATTTCTGTTGTTACTGATATTGGATTTTTTGGTCCGTACGTTTTGTCAGCTACTGAAATGTGATTTAGCAATCCAATAACACTAATGTGCTGCAGAAATATGGCTTTATCCACTGGCCACGAGCAACCCACAGAAGCACTGCTGGAGTTTTAACGCTGACCTTTTCTGTTATTTAGCAGAAAATCCACGATTGCAGGAGGAAACAGAGTTTTTCCTTTGTGGGCAGCATGTTTTCCTTCAGGCTGGGAAGGACTGAGGGGCTGGGCTGCTTTCCCTGGGCCAATCCAAGCAGAATAAAGGCATTTTTGGTCAATAGCCCATGACGGTGCCAGCATGGGTGAGGATTGCCGTGGGGTCATGGAGTGCTTTTGGCTGGAAGGGACTCAGAGCCCACCCAGGGCTGGGCAGGGACCTTTGCTCCAGCCCAGGGTGCCCAGCCCTGCCCCGGGCACTGCAGGGACACCTGGGGCAGCTCGCTCCCAGCAGCTTTTCCAGCACTGTGGGCAGCAATTGGCACCAATGCTGACCCCGAGACTGTGGGATTGTCCTGCCAGTGCTGCCCCTCTGAACTGGTTATTCTGGGATTCACTGCACAGGCTTTAGCTGCTGCATGGAATTGTGAATGCTCCTGGTGAAATTTGTGAGGAAAAAATATGGAGCCCTTTCTAGTAGTTTTATAAGAAGAGATGTGTTCTTATAGAGCTCTGTTCTCTGTTCTGAAAAGGGCCTTTCAAATCAGGTATAGCTTTATCACCACTGGGCAACTTCTTGGAATCATCCTATAAAGTTTAATAAAAACCCAAGGTGTCAAAGAAATTATGCAAAAGGATGCAAAGTACTCTAAAAGAGAGCTTCTTTTTTTCTGCTAAATGCAGTATTGAGAACTTCCAAGTTCCCCATAAAAATATGCTGATGTTCTTTTATAAATATCATGTACCACTTTATAAATATTTTATGAAAAATATTAACACTTTGCTTTGGAGGAAAGCTTTTGAGGCTTTTAGGCACATCACAATTGCTTTCTCCAGTCCTCCCACACTGCAGCATTTCCCCACTGCTTTTGTCCTTATGCAGAGCGCTCCTGAGCAAGCAGAGGTGGCTCAAACCTCTGCAGGAGATCAGCTGAGGGCAGAACTGGTGAGGTGGAAAAGACCTTTGAGATCGGCAGGTGCAGCCCCCAACCCACCACCATGGTCACCATTAGATGGTCACCATTGAAGCGTCCCCAGTGTCACAGCCAGGGGCTTTGGGCTCCTCCTGTGAGTCACCCCTGCTCCAGGGCTGCTGGTTTTGGGGGGCTGGCACAGCCTGTGCCTGGTCTGTTTGTGATTCCTGCCTCCCTCAGCATTCTCCCCAGAGCTGTGCTTCGTGATTCTTCTCCTTTGGATTCTTGCACTGCCTAATTTTGATCTTGAGGTGTTGTTTTGCCTTTTTATTTTCTTCCCTTGGCTGAACGATTGAAGGAAGGACGCCTGAGTGTGTGATCCCACAGGCCCTGTGAGGCAGGGTCCTGTCTGTCCTCTGGGCACAGGGAGAGCCGGGGGGTAACGGGGATGGGATAACAGGGGTGCCCCCAGCCCAGGGTGGCTGCATGGGCAGTGCCAGCAGTGCCCAGGATGGCTGTGGCAGTGCCCCGGGGTGGCTGCAGGAGCTGCAGCAGGTCCCCGTGCAGCAGGCCAGCTCAGCACAATGCCCTGCAGTGAGGGCAGCCCCGAGGAGCCAGGGCAGTGCTGTTCTCTCTGTTCTGTCAGCAGAGCAGTGCCAGCTCCCTGCCTGCCTGTGTGTGGCTGCTGTAACAGCTCTGTGCTGCTGACGCTCCTCCTGAGCTCCCAGGGCAGCAGCAGCAGCACTCCAAATGGCTCGTTATGGATTTGTGTGTGTTCCTGGACCCGCTGAACCTCAGGGTTTTCTTAAGGGCTCGGCCTTTTTTGTTGTAAAGCTTGACAGTGTAACCCTGCTAATTTGAACATAAATGTTTTGGGTTTTTTGATGAATAAGCTTACGGTTCACTTCACATGGACTCCCTGAAGCACAGCCCCAGTGGATGTGGTGTTGTGCGCTCTCTCTTTCTCCCCCTGCCCTTTTCCCTTCCCACACTGTGCCTCCCCAGCCCAAAGGCAAAGCCCCACCACCCCTTCATCATCTGAGCCTCTCATCTCCTCCCTGGCTGCTGCTCTGCAGGAGAGCTCGTTCCTGCTGCTCATAATGAGCTTTCACTCAAGGGGCTGATCAATAGCAGAGCCCAGCAGGTCTGTCTCCATTGCTTGTTTTCTCTATCTTGAATCTGCCAAGAGAGATTAGACCATTGCCAAGGTCACTCAATAGGCTGTGAGTGAAGGGAAAGATATCTGGCTGACTTTTTTAGGACAGGCTGCAAAAAGGCAGCAGTGGAGCTCAAACTGTGTGCACAGACAGATTAAACCTGCCTCAAGGGCACCAGGGGCTGCAGGAGCGAGCCTGGGGTGAGAAACACTCCCCTGCCAGGGCAGGTGGGCGCCCCAAAGTGCCCTGGGGGGATGCAGGAGCAGAGCAGAGATGATGCAGGGGCTGAGGGAGGGACGGCAGTGCTGGAATCAGGGGGGCTGTGCACGGTTTTGTGGGACACAGATGGGGCTGTGGCACTCAGGGCCCTGGGGCAGCCCTGTGCCCTCCTCCTGCTGGCACTGGGGACCCTGAGGAGCCCCAGAACCTGCTGAGCACTGGGCTCTGCGTGCCCCAGCTGCTCCTCAGAAATGGGAAATATTATTAAACACAAAAGCAGGAGTCGCTGGAAGTTTTTTGTGTTGCCAATGAGTGGAATGACAGGGGGAGGCTTCTAGGAAGAGGCAATCTATTTAATGGCTCTGACTGCTGGAACAGGGACCGCAGTCTCCATGGCTGCTGCGTCTGAGAGCTCGTCCTGCTTGTTTTCCCCCAGCTTCCAGCAGCTGATCTAATAAAACACACTGTCTGGATAAATCTTGCAGCCTCAGATCATCGTGTCTGCCTCAGAGCAGCTAATAAAACAGCAGACAGAGTCCCCTAATATCCTTTCCTCATTTGATGGCCCCTCCACACAGACCAGGCAATGTTCAGGAGCCTTGCACAGAGAACTCTGAGCTGTGACTTTACCTGGCTTTGCACATACAACTGAAATAACTGCTTCCACAATAACACAAATTAAAAATCCTCTCCACTCTCTTTTCACTCAAACTTCTCCTGAGTTTGAGGCTATTTGATCTGTAGGACATAAACCCCCCTTTCTCTGCACTGGGAGGAGATGTGGCTGTGCCCAAGCTGTAATTCTGCTTTTATACCTGCTACATTGGTAGCTTGGTTTCATTTCAGTCTGGTTATCCCTAAGCTTTTAAGCAGCAGTGTGCAGTTAATTGCTGTCTTGGCCCAGGACCAGAGCAGGCAGGACTGCTCTGCGGAAGGAACAGCAGTTGTGGGGTTTTTGCAGGGCTTTTGGAGATAAAATGATCCTTTTGATTTCCTCTGCCTCCCCATGGCCACCAGGGTGAGGCCACGGTGTCAGTGATGGTAAGGGATGAAGGAAGTTGTGTTCATTCCTTCAACTGTAAGAGACAATCTCATATAATTATCTGTGAGAGAAAGCCAGCAGATAATTGCAAACTGCCACAGCTCCCGCTCTGAGTTGTTCTGTGTGACCTAAAGGCTTCAAAGCCTGAAGATTTAAATCATGTGAGTGGCCTGACTCCAGAGTGACCAAACTGGGCTGGAACAAGGCAAACAGAAGAGACTCTGGCTCTGAGTGTGCCTGTCCTTATCTTACAGCTTTATCTGGGCTTCCAATTGAATTTTAAAGATGCTGATTATAGGCTGAGGCTCCAGCCCAGATGGAGAAGGACCAGTGGGACTGAGCTTGTCTAGAGCCCCTTTTGGCTTTGAAACCCTTGCTGTTCTCCTTCCCAGAGCTGGTCAGGCCAGGGGCTCCAGTCTGGGCCTGGGTTTGGTGCCAGGGCTCAGCTCAGAGCTGTCCCAGGGTGTCCCCAGTGTCCCCAAGCTGCACAACTGCCCTGTTTGCAGCTCTCTGGTGGCTTCCCAGCAGTGCCAGGCCTTGCCCAGCTGTCTCCTCCTCTCTCCCTGTCCTTTCTGCCCCACTGGGTGTTGGTGTTTCAGTTTCAAGCCCAGTTTGGCACGGGGTGAGGGAGATGCCAAAGCTGGTGGGGTCTGTCCCTCCCTCACCCCAGAGGCTGCATTTTCTGGGGCTCTGAGAGCTTCTCCTGCCTCTGCCAGAGGATCTGCACTGGAATCACTTCAATTTGAGGAGAATCCTTGCTGTTCTCCACGCCCTGTCTGGAGCCAATCCTTTCCTGCTGCACTGTGGGATTTGTGCAGTATGGAGACTTGACACAGGATTGTCCTGTGGGTGAAGGCTTGGCCAGAGCTGGAAGGAAAAGTGTTCAGGAAGGGTTTTTGTTTGGCTTTGGATGTATCTTTGGGTTTTTCTCGTCACTTAACCCCCTGTCTGTGCTGTGGGAAGTGATTCTGCTTGCCTTAGTGGGCTTTTATAAGAATGTAGAACTATAGAAATACAGAATATATTTCTATACTTAGAAAGTCAAGAGAAATGCAAATTGTGGGGCTGTTCCTTGGCCAGGAGCACGGGTGAGCAGCAGAGATGGAAGTGTTTGCTCCCCTGTACCATGGCCTCAGTTTGTAGACTGACTGAACCATCAGCCATGGGTTGGTTGTTTACTGACTGCAATGGGCAGGTTATCCTTTGTTTACTGACTGCACCCTCAGCCCTGGGCTGGTTATCCTTTGTTTACTCATTTGTCTCGTTGTGTTGCACGCTATGAAATCAGTTTAAGTGTGATGGAATGGGATGCACTGAACTTCAGGTCTGTTAACACAATATGGCAGCATGTTTGGATGCATTAGTTTCACTTCATGGAGCCACAACTGGCTCTGACAGTGGTGGAGCTGGTGGAGGCTGGGACAGGGCATAGCACAGATCCCACTGCCAGTGCATGTGCCTCAATGAACCTTGGCATCACCCATAATTGCTCCAAAAATAAATCAAATTTAATCTTGTAGAGTGCTTGAGGAGAACAATGAAGTCCAAATTGAGTATAATTCCCCCCCCCCCCCATTTTGTCTCTTGAAGCAGCAAAACCTGCAGGTTTAATTTAACTTGGATTGCCCAGAGCAGCTGGGGCAGCCCCTGGATCCCTGAAGTGTCCAGGGCCAGGCTTGGAGCAGCCTGGGACGGTGGGAGGTGTCCCTGGGTGGGCTTCAGCATGCCTTCCAACCCCAAACTTTCTGTAATTCTCTAATTCTAGTCACCTTTCTATCACTGCTGTGGGAGCTTGGGGCAGGAGGTAGCTGGGGATGATTTTGGTGCTTCCTCTGGTGATCTGTCTGTTTTTTCTGTTGCCTGTGCTTTGTTTGATGTTCTAAACGTGTTTCAAATGGATCTCCCTGCTACAAGGAGAATAAACAGTGCCCTGCATGAGGCTCTATCAGTGTTTGGGCAGGTGTGCAGCTGTAACTCGGTGTGGGTAACTGGGATTGGGGGTGTGCAGGGAATGCCCTCGGGAAGGGCTCAGGGCTCTGTTCTGCTGAGGCTGGCCCTGCTGAGGAGGGCTGGGCTGGGGCTGCTCCAGACCCCCCAAACAAGAACAAGGCCCTGGAACCCCTGGGGCAAGGCTGGTGACACAAACAACTCTGCCTTTCAGCTCCTGTTTGCTTCCTTCCCTTCTGCCAGCCGAGATGTTATTAACTCTGTCAGCTCTCTGCAGATTAATTGGAGCTGTAAACACTGGAATTACCTTTGGGTTGAAGGAGTGAGCTTATTCAGACCTTGAGGAGGACAGGGGAGCTGTCTGAACGTTGCTTGGCTTGCTCACAAAAACCTTTGGATCTTTGCAGATGGAAAACAATGGTCTGAGTGAATGAATGGAAGATGTTTGTCTGATTTCTCCTGCCTGTGTCACTGAGATGCTGGAATTGGTTTGGTGTTGAGTTCCATGATTCTGTGGCCTGGCAGCAGCGGAGATCCCAGAGCTGGTTTGGCACTGTGCTGGGTGTATGAAATGCAGCTCTCTGTGTGAGCATTCCCTGCTCTGGAGGTGCTTTTTGCAGGGCTGTCGTTTTCCATGCCCCATCCTGGGCTGGGGTCTCTGTGCCCACCCTGTGCCAGCAGCAGCCCAGGGTTCCAGCCCTCACCACAGCTCCCTGATGCCATGCTGACCTTGCTCTGTCCTTCCCATGGGTTCTGGAATGAGCTGCTAGTAAAACAAGCACATGTTTAGTGTGTAGGAGCTCTTTCTACCTGAGTTTCTTTGTGTAACTCACTGCAGCCTGTCTTTGCAAGCGTGGTATTTTTCTCCTAAAGGGCTCTGCATGTTTATGGATCTGCAGCAAGATGCGAGTGTGTCAGAGCAGGAGCAATCGAATGGAAATACAAATGGAACCTGGGGCTGGAGGCAAACTGGGGGAGCTTGGGCCTGCTGCAGGCTTCCAGGAGCTCATTATTGAGCTGTTGATTTCATTAGAACAAGACCAATGGTGTCTGAATAATTAACAATTTGCTTTGTTGGTGGCACGCTTTGTCTCCCATTGATCCATTTACTTTAAATTGGCTTGAGTGCATTTGGGGGGGTCAGACCTGTGCTGTGGGACAGGGGCCCTGTCCTTGCTGTGCAGTCAGGGAGCCCTGGGTGTGTGTGCAGCTCCCTTCCTTAGGGGTTTGCTGTGCTTTGCAGTGAAGCTCTTCCCCTCTCAGAGCCTGCCCAGGTTTCACATCCCTGGGGGCTGAAAAAACTCCTCCTTTATGTTTCAATATAAAACAATGTCCTATAAACCAGGCAGAATATTTAATAAGAATATAAAGGTGTACTGTAATAGAGGATTTATGCATTTTTTATTGGGTTTCCTGGTGCTACAATAATAGCCATCATTTTCTGAATGTGTTTCCTTGTAGTGGGCAGAAATTGTGAGGCTGGATCCTGATTTAAGGAGGGTTCCTCACAGCAAGCTGGGCATTCCCAGCCCTTGCCCTGGGAGGATTTGCTCCTCTGTGAGCATCCCTGAGACCTTCACTGCCTCTCCTGAAGGACAGGACCTGTCCTTGCCCTGCCCATCCCCACTGAGCTCTGTCCCCTGCACTGGGAAGGGCAGAAGGAGTTTGTTCTGCTCACACCAAAAGCAGCTGCTGGAGGATGAGGCTCTGCAAAGTCAGACTCAGGTGTGTGCAGGATAAATAGGGATGTGACTTTGTCTCTGGTTTTCAAGGCAAATGAAAATTGTGACGTGGGAAGAAGGAAATAAGGGAGCTGCACCCAAACATTGTGGAACAGAAATTTGTTTTGTAGCTGAAAGGAGCAGTTTGAAAATCCCTGTTTTTCAGCAGAAATTGCTTGGGAGCAGTGAGGGAAGCACAAAGCTAAACAATTATAAATGGTAACCTTTGAAAATAGAGACATATTCCCTAACAAACAGCTCCCCTTCATTATCAGACACTTGTTAACTGAAATATTTATTTGGGGTTATGGGATGTTTAAAAATGCAGCAGCTGCTCTGTTTGCTCTGTCCCTCTGTGTGATTTATTCAGGGTTGGAACCTGGCTGCGTGTGTGCACACCCCGAGAGGTGTGAGCTGTGCTGGGGAGGAGGAGGAGGAGGAAGGAGGTGCCTGCACAGGTGCTCCAGCCTGGCTGTGAGAAACCTGGCGTGTCAGGGCTCCTGACAAGCCATACATCCCCAGCTCTCACATAAGCTGAGCATGAATATTAACCTGTCAAAAGCCACCTGAGAAAGAAATTGACCTCATTTGCAGATAGCTAAAAGGAAATTTTTTCTCGGGCTCACAATGTTATGAACATTTTTTGTTCATAGAAGCCGTCGAGTGTGACACAAACTTTATAGATATAGGGGAAAATCACTTCTTGTCATTTAGCTCACGTAATTCTCCCATTTTCACTCCAGCAAAATGTGGGTGGGACAGACCAAACCCTGCCTGCCCCCCTTCATGGTTGGCTTTGGGGCGTTTTGTAGGCAGAGGGTGCAAAGCAGAGTTGCTGTGGCTGGCATTGCCCTGCTGGGCCCTGGGTACCCCCAGTTCCAGCTGCAGGTGGCACTGAGCCCGGCTGGCTGTGCCCAAATCCCAGCCGTGCCAGCCTGGGAACAGGCTGGGACACCTCCACCACCCCCTGTGCTCCTGGGGCACCAAGTGACCTGGCAGGGTGAGGATGAGGGGCCCCGGGTGTCCCTGGGTGTCCCGAGGTGACAGCCCGGGGTGCCAGGGTGAGGGGCCCTGGGTGTCCCTGGGTGTCCTGAGGTGACAGCCCAGGGTGAGGATGAGGGGCCCCGGGTGTCCCTGGGGCTCAGAGGTGACAGCCCAGGGTGAGGATGAGGGGCCCCGGGTGTCCCTGGGGCTCAGAGGTGACAGCCCGGGGTGCCAGGGTGAGGTGCCCTGCGTGTCCCTGGGTGTCCCGAGGTGACAGCCCTGTCCCTTTCAAGGCACACAGGCACCTCATCCCCTGTGCTGCAGTGCCAGGGCCTCCCCGGGGGCAGCACCCAGCGCTGCCCTGGCTCACTGGGTGTCCCTGAGCTCCCATCTGAGGGGATTCTTCCCCCAGCCCAGGAGCTCTGGCATCTCTGCTGCTGCTGCTCCCAGTGTGCCATGAAGAGCCCCGGTGGGCTGGTGCCTGTGGGATGGTTGCTAAGGTGACACAAACAGGCTTTTGCTTCAGCTGCTGGAGAGGACAGTTCAGCAGGGGGTGTTCAAATGAAGCTGAATTCAAACCTCTTTGCACTCTTTCACCCTGAAGTAAAGCCAGTTTTGTTTCCTGGAGGTCTGGTTTTGGACCCCCTGAGCTGGGGTCATTTCTGGGCCAAGCAAAAGCATCATTCTGTGTATCTGCAAAGATGTCTGTGCTTGAGAGAGAAAGAGGAGTCTGACACAGAGTGTTTCACTTGCAGTCTGTGTTTCAGTGCTCACTGTGCTGCTGCACACAGAAGCGCTGGGCTGGAAGGTTTCTAATGGCTGAGTTTATCAGAGATCACAGGAGCAGAGCCTTGATGATCCCTCTGTGCCGTGTTACTGCTCGGCTCTGCCCTGTTTGCCCATTTGAGCTGCAAATGAGGGTTCTTGCATCACTTGGGCCGATAAATAAGCACAGAGCTTTGCCAGCAGATCTCGGTTTGTGCTGCTGCGCTCACTCTGGCTCAGGAGTCGCTGCCTCTGCTCAGCTCTGCCTCTGTCAGTGCCAGGAGAGCTCCTTGCTCTGGAGGGGCACAGGTGCACTCAGGCCCAGCTCTGGGGCCTGGCAGCCTCCTCTGGAGTGCTGCTGCCACCTGTCCTTGTGAGCCCTGCTTGCCCTGTGGCTGCTCCAGAGGCTGCAGCCTGGCCGCTGCATGTATATCCATGCCTGGGGGAGCCCGGGCTCTTGGGGGGCTGCAGGGCTCTGGCCACGCTCTGCCTGTTCTGCAGGGCACTGCAGGGACCCCTGGATGGTGGCTGCTGCCCCTGAGCCCCCGACTGTCTGGAATATTGGTGTTATCTGTTGAATCTCACAGCTGCTGCACAGGGCTCAGCCCCTGTCTGTCTGTCTGTGCTGGCTGGGGGCTCCTGGTGGCTCTCCCCTCCCAGCCCAGCTGTGCCAGGGCCAAGCAATGCCCCTTCCTTGCAGCCAGCTCCTCTCCCCTCAGCAGGAGCTGGCTGTTGCAGAGGGCTGGGAGAGAAGGATCAAACCTCCCCTGCACGCCTGCCCCTGCCCTGATGGGTTATCCTGCTCTGCAGGGACAGAAGGATCAAACCTCCCCTGCACACCAGACCTGCCCTGATGGGTTATCCTTGTGCTCCGTATGGGGGAGAAGGCTCAAATCTCCCCTCCAGAGCTGCCCTGCCCTGATGGGTTATCCTTGTGCTCTGTATGGGAGACAAGGCTCAAATCTCCCCTGCACACCTGCCCCTGCCCTGATGGGTTATCCTGCTCTGCAGGGACAGAAGGATCAAACCTGCCCTGATGGGTTCTCCTCCTGCCCTGCAGCAGCACCGGGGCTCTCGTGGCTCCACTGGCAGCAGAGAAATTTGCTTTATTTATGTCTTGGCTGTGTGACCCAGACACTCTGTGAGTTTGGAGTCTGTCACACAGAGCCCAGAGTCAATAAATCCCCTCATAGTTAATCATACCCTGGACACAAATCATTCACAAATGCAAACAGAAGGTTCCTTTTTGGGAGGTTTAGAAATGGGTGCATTTAAAACCAGAGTATTTGAGCTGTGTCAGGTTTAATTTTCACTTACTAAGAATATTAGTTAGGATGCTATTTACTTAAGAAATTTGCCATTAAGAATTTATTCCTAGCAAATGCAAGCACCTCTGAAACCTTTGTTCTCAGTTGAAACAAAATGCTTTGTGGGATTATTAAACACTGCTCTGTGAACTTTGAATTTCAAACAGGAGTTGGGTTCAAAAGGGTCCCAATGGATTGAGGAGATGGAAGAGACCAGCGGGGACCCAGCTCTGGCCTTGAAGGAGTGCTGACATTCCAACTTGTGCCTTGATTTGTGTGGGGAGGTATTTGCACCCACTGACCTTGTAAAAATGGTAAATCGTAGAAATGGGGCCAGAATTAATTGTTCTCCTCTGCAGCAGGATTTCAGAAGGCTTTGTTTGTGCCAGCAGCAGCACACAGGGCCCTTCTGGTCAGTGCTGTGCCTGCACTGGGGTGTCTGGGCTGGGCCTGGGCTCTGTTTTGGGAGGGCTGTGCAGGAGGTCTCATCTTGTAATACCCTGATGTCCATTTGTGCTGGTTTTTGTTTCTCTGAACCTCCCTGATGTCCCCTTGTGCTGGTTTTTATTCTCTCAGCCTCCCCCCTTTCTCAATTCTGGAATCTGTAGCAATAAGGGCTCAGTTGTAGGAGGCTGGGCACAATTTGTGAGAGCAAAGTTGTATTTTTGTAGACCTGGGTGCATTCTTGTGTTGAATCCATTTCACCTCGTGAGTTTGCACCTCAGCCACTTTTATGCTATTAGAGTACAACCAGAAGTGGAAGGAGCTCTCCTCCCTGTGCAGGGGTAGTTAAATTCTCCATATGCTGGTAGGTTAAATGGGTATTGAGCTGTTTAACATTAATTAAACAGCCAAGGCTGGGGAGTAGCCAGGAGCACACCGGCCAATTAAAGCAGTTGCCTCTGTGAACAGCTGCCCATAAATCAGCTTCTCTTGTACACATAACAATTGTTAATTGAATAATTGCTTAAAATGAATCTCTTCATTTTTCCTCGGGAAATGCACCGCGTTGACTTGGAAACATTGAATTTTTGAGCAGGTCTTGATTTACCAGAGCTGAGGTGCAATGTGTGTGTTAGCAGGAACAAAGAGCTCAGAATGAGGCTCAGCTGGAGGGACAGGAGGGCTTGGGAAATGGACAGGAGGGTTTGGGGTGTGCAGGAGGGACAGGAGGGCTTGGGGTGTGCTCTTGGCCAAAAGGTGCTGGTCAAACCACTGCTAAAATTCCTTGTTTCCAAGGGTACAGGGAGGGAGATCCCAGTTTGGGCTGGAAACATCCAGTGCACAGACTGGACACAGAATGGACAGGAGGGTTTGGGTGTGCAGGAGGGCACAGGAGGGGTTTGTGTGTGTGTGCAGGGGTGTCAGAGGCTCTCTGGGAGTCCTTTGGAGCTGAACCTTTCCTTGGCCAGCCCAGGCATCATTGGGCATTGGGCAAGGATCAGGCTTGGACACTTTTTCTCTGCCACTGTTCAAAAGTTGTGAGATGTTTAAGCTCAGACTCCAAACATGGACTTCTGGTGTATTTCAGATTATTTTATGTGATCTGGGAGAAAAGCATCAACTCGTGTTTGCTCTGGGCGAGCTGGATGTGGCTCCCTTATGTGTGTCAGGGAGCCCTTGGCACTGTGGGGAAGAGCACCCCAAGGTTAGGAAAGCTTTTATCTGTCCTGCTTGGTTTATAATATGAAAGAAAAATCTGAGTCTGCATCTTTAGCTGCTGCAGGTTTGTGAAATTCCTTTGAAGTTGGCACTCTGGTATGCATACCTAAAGAATCAGAATAATTTCAGTGAAAATCTGCTAATACAGATGTTTTCTTCTTTATAACAATAACAGTGAATTTTGATCACTCCTAAACAAGATCAAAGGCATCACAATCTCCTCTTTGTTTTAACACTATAATGAGAATACAATGATGCCTAAAACACTTGAGTGGTTGGAGGCACAGTAGCTGAAATAAACCTCAGCTGCCTGAGTGATGCCTCAGTGTTGGGCTGCAATACCCTGGATTATCTGTGGCTGCTGGATTCTGCTGAAAGGAGCAGCACAAATGGCTGAGGACAGGAATTCAGCCCATGTGCACTGGTGTGCACAGCAGCAAAGGTTCTCCCTTGAAGTCCCCAGCCGTGGGAAACGAGAGGGAGTTTTCATCTCTGATGGGGGCGCAGTGGCCTCAGGAATGAGATTCTTCTGTGCCTGGTTTGTTTGGGTGTGCTGGGCAAGGGCAGGGCCCTGCATGTCTCACCTGTGCAGCCCCTGCTCCTGCCATGGCAGCTCCTGTGCTGGGAGGGAGCCGGGAGAGCATCCCTGGGGCTCAAACCAAACCCCTGCAGCCACAGCTCTGGTTTATCTCCCTTGAGATGCTGAGGGGTTTGGGGTCCCTCCCTGTCCCCCATGCCAGCCTTGTTCTGTTCATGTTTGGGTGGAGGGAGCCCCAGAGCTCAGCCGTGGCCTGGGCAGGGCCCCCTTCCTGAGCTGAGCCCTGGCAGGGCTGCAGTGTTCATCACCTCCCAGGGCAGGCAGGGCCCAGCTCAGGTGTGTGCATGGCCAGGGAGGGCTGGAAATGGAGTAAACCCCCAGCAGCAGCAGCAGCCCTGCTCCGTCACACACATCTTTTATGGAAA
The DNA here is from genome assembly GCF_035770615.1 of Melospiza melodia melodia. Taxonomy (NCBI): domain Eukaryota; kingdom Metazoa; phylum Chordata; class Aves; order Passeriformes; family Passerellidae; genus Melospiza; species Melospiza melodia. Next base: position 30,653,360 of record NC_086203.1, on the reverse strand, counting down.
AGACTTTCCCTAGGATTTCTCCTCCTGAGAAGCTGAGAGGCCTCAGGAACAAAATGTAAACATTTATTATCTGCTGCTGTGGAATGCAACAGGTGCATCTGGGGTTGGTCTGGTGGTTGTTTCTAATTAATGGCCAGTCACAGTCAGCTGGCTCTGACAGAGAATCCGAGCCACAAACCTTTGTTATCATTCTTTCCTATTCTATTCTTAGCCAGCCTTCTGAGGAAATCCTTTCTTCTATTCTTTTAGTATAGTTTTAATGAAATATATATCATAAAATAATAAATCAGCCTTCTGAAACACGGAGTCAGATCCTCATCTCTTCCCTCATTCTGAGACCCCTGTGAGCACGGTCCCACTGCTGTGCCCTGGGGCCATCCCTGCTGTGCCAGGGCCAGCCCTGCTCTGGTGCTCAGGAGCCTCCCACGCTGTCCCAGAGCCACCCTGGCACAGGAGCTCCTGTGGCTGGGTGAGCTGGCAGCTGCTGGGGCTCTGAGCCGTCCCCCAGGAGCTCCTGAGCAGGGATCTCAGGGATTCTGTCCCACATTCCCCCTCTGGCTGGGCTGGATGTGGTGCAGAATGAGCCTGTGGCAGCTGCAGGCTGAGTGCCCTCTGCAAATGCAGCCCTGTCACCCTCCCAGCAGCTGGAATTGGATGCCCACAGAGGTGGTAATTACAAATCCCAGCCAGGCTGCACAGGCTCATTTGTCTGTGTTTATCATCAGAGCAAGAATATTGATCATTACTAAACCATTAAATGTCTTTGGAGAGGAAGGAGAAATCAGATTAATAAAGGTTGACATGCATTGTGGAAGGTTCTTCTCCATGAAAGTCAGGTTTGGCAAGTGCAGAGATGACAAATGAAATCCCTGTGCTGGCCTGGGCAGACAGCACCTCAGAGAAAGGCACCTGGGCTTCCTGTAACTCAGCTGTGCCTTTATTTCAGAGCCAAGGGGGTCCTGTGTGTTTACCTGTGTGTGTGTGTGCAGCTCTGGGCTCTGCTGGGCTCCCTGAGCCTGGGGGCAGCCCTGGGATGGAATTGTGGGCTCAGACCCTGCCTGGGAGGGGGCTCTGAGCCTGGGGACAGCAGGGATTCAGGGCTGCAGCCCTGGCTCTGCCCTGGGCTGGCACACCTGGCACTGCTCAATGCAGATGTTACACCTCTGTCTCAGCAGGGCTGGGTGTTTGCAGCCCAAACTGGGATCTCCTCTCTGTACCCTTGGAAACAATGCACTTTGGTTTGACCGGTACCTTTTGGCTAAGGGCATTGTCACAATTTCCCTTCTCAGCCCCTTTATCCAATCCCCACTTTACAGAGAAATGGCTGGGGATGCTCCAGGCAGGATTTGTTTCCTCAGGCTGGGTTTGGGGTCTGCAGGGAGCAGCAGAGCTGTGTGGGGTGCAGGGGCAGGTAAAGCAGAGCCAGGCTGGTGTCCAGCTGTCCTGCTGGTGTCTGTCAGCCCAGGAACAGAACTGACCATCTCCCAGGCTGTCTGTCCAGCTGTCCTGCTGGGTGTGTGTCAGCCCAGGAACAGAACTGACCATCTCCCAGGCCAGGCTGATGTCCAGCTGTCCTGCTGATGTCCAGCTGTCCTGCTGGGTGTCTGTCCAGCTGTCCTGCTGGTGTCTGTCAGCCCAGGAACAGAACTGACCATCTCCCAGAGCACAACCACTCCACAGCTGGAGCTGCTTGCACACATCTGCAATCAGCAAAAGCCTTTAACTGTGGAGCTTTAGCCCCAATTTGGTTTCCACGCATGCCAATTAGGAGAACCTTGTTTTCTATAGATACAGTCTTTTCTATTTTGAAAGCTTGACAGTTCTAATGCTTTGAAATTATTGAAGCTGACATGTCTCCTCAAGAAATGTTTAATCTGTCAGATTCTTCCTTCTTCTATCATCTCAATCATCTAATGACTAAAGAAAAAGAAAAACCTCCCAATGAGTTATTTTCTACCTTTCTTTAACTTGCCAGTAATTACAGAGACTTTTACTTGTGGTAGGAATTTCTCTTTAGAAACAGAGAAGAGCTAATTAAAAACATCCAATATCCCAAATGAAGAATTATGTTGGAGTGCAGAGTGGTTTGCAGGTGATAATGTCCCTGTGGGTTGGAGACATGACTTGTTTGTTGTGCTGGGTGCTGAAAAGAAATTCAGCTTTACACAGACCAGACAACCTTTCTGGATTCTTTCATTTTTACACTAGAGTTTCTCTTTGCGTTCATACAAGCAAATCTCCCTTTTCTGGTGACATGCATCCTGGTAACTGTGCTGGGCGGTTTTTGTCAGTCTGAAGGGAGCGGCAGATTGGCACAGCCTGGCAGTGCCCCTCTGAGGAGGGCCAGGGATGGTGCAGCAGGGAACTCTGGGGTGGGCACCCCTTGGAGATGGGCACAGACCCTGCAGGCGATGCCCTGGAGCTTCAGAGTCACCTGCAGGGACTCAGAGCAGGGCTGGGGGAGCTGCCTGGGGTTTGCTGTGCTGTGTGCTCCTTCTGTCTGCTTAAGCTGCTGCAGGAGCCCTGGCACAGGAGTGGGCAGATGGTGAAATTCCATGAGATCTGCTGAGGGGAGAGAAAAGCCATGAATGGGTGATATCAGCACTATCAGTTTCCTTTCATCCTTCAGTGAAACCAATTATTGATTGCAGTGGGAGTTTGAATAAGGGATGATGGAAAATGGGTGGGAGCAGGAACCTCAGATTTCAGTTTGGATCACCAGCTCTGGTGTACAGTGTGTTCCTCCTGCTCAGTCACAGCAAGGAGAGTGTTTGTTATTCTGTGGAGGGAGAGCAACAGGATGTTACACATTAACAGCCTTGATTCCTAATTAAAAACGAACAAGCGATGCAAACTCTCCCAATCAAAGTCTTTAATTGGTGCAGGTTTCATTTTTTGATGCTCTCGGTCCCCCACATCTGCATGTATAATAGCAGGTAACTCCCCCATTGTGAATGATGGATGTGAAGATATAAACAAAAGCAGCTTTGATTTATGACTTAAGATCCCTGCAAAGGCACTTCAAACAATGTCCCTCAGCTGCCTGCTGGCGCTGCACAGCAGCAGTGCAGGAGCCAGAGCCCAGTGCAGTGTGGCACTGCTGAGCCCAGCCCGGGGCTCTGTGCCCACCTGGGGCTCTGTGCCCACCTGGGGCTCCATTCACAGCCAGATCCCAGAGTGTGGGCACTGCTCAGAGCCCAGCCCAAGGCTCTGTGCCCACCTGGGGCTCCATTCACAGCCAGATCCCAGTATGGCACTGCTCAGAGCCCAGCCCGGGGCTCTGTGCCCACCTGGGGCTCCATTCCCAGCCAAGCCCTGCCCTGGATCCTGCCCTGTCTAATCCCAGACGTGTCAGCAGGGTTGATCCTGCCCCACGCAGCTCCCCAGGGACTCTCCTGCCCTTTGAGCCTTCTGCTGGAGCTCTGATGGAGAACGTGCCCTGACCCAAAGGGATTTTCTACTCAATCCACCCTCATTTCTTGTTGGTCGAGATGCCCCTCATATTTGTTCAGCTGCAGGAAGGGGTGCTTCTGTGCAGCAATTAATTAATTAATCTGGAAGCAGCTGCACAAGGGCAGCTTTCCTTAGCTGGACAGGCCTGGTGGTCCAAGGAGAGGCTGGGTGGATGTGTGGCAGGCCCAGGGAGGTTTAGGGGGCTCTGGGGTACCCCAGCCCCTGCCTGCAGGAGCTGTGTAGCACAGCTCTCCCTGCCTCTGCTGCACTCCATCCCACAGCCTCCTCCGTGGCTGTCGGTGCTTTTCTGTGCATCTGTGCTTGCCTTTTATCTTGCAAATCTCCTGTGCTGGGGCCCAGCTGCATCTTTGCACAGACACTGATTTTCAAGGAGTCAGGAGAGGTGGCACCTGCCAGGTGTCTGCAGGCTTTGATCGAGCTGAGCCATGGACCAGTGGCAGCAGGCACAGGCAGGGATGTTTTGCCTCCTCTGTGGTGGCTGAGTTTCCTTGCCCTGTCCATCCCCCTGCCCTCTGCATCCCTGCTCTCCCTGTCCATCCCTGCTCTCTCTGTCCATCCCTGCTCTCCCTGTCCATCCCTGCTCTCTCCTCCCTGCTCCCCTTCCCCTGCACAGGTGACAGGAGCTGCTGGCCCAGCCCTGGCGACAGCACCTGGCAATCATGAGCAGTGTGTGTTTTATTGGGGTATCTCAGAAGAAATGACTGCTAATAGAACTTACTCAGTCTGTTCACTAGTGTGTGCCACCAGGAGAGCAGTCAGTCTCAGAAGGCTCCAGGTTCCCTGGGAGCTGGGGATGTAAATCCACCTGAAATAAGAGAACACATCAGCCTCTGGGCTGCACTGCGTGACTGGGAGGAGTTAAACCACGCTTGGAACAGCCACTGACAAACCCCATCAATGGGAACTCCTGGGACTGAGCCCAAACGCTGCTGTGGAGCCCGGGAAGCACCAGAGTGGGAGAATCCAGCAGCAGGGCTCGGTGCCAGGCTGTGTTTGTGGTGCTGGCACCCCTGCAGCCCCTCCTTGGCAGGCTCTGCCCTGCCCTTGCTGCTCCTGGGCTTTGTCCCCTCCTGGCTGTGATGCTCGGGGTGCTGTGCTCCAGCAGCTGCTGCAAATGGACCCTGAGCAGCTCAGGGTGGGCTCAGGAGCAAACCCAGCAAGATGGAGATCATTTAGGGGAAAAGGGAATGGAGGTGTCCGTGCTCTCCTCGGCACCAGGGGTAGGGGTGGCTCTGCTGCTCCCGGGGTCTGCAATGGGCTTTTGTTTGTGCTGGCTCTTCCTCAGAGCTGCTCTTCGGAGTCATTCGCCACATTCTGCTCCTGCTTTTTGCACGTGAAGAAAAATGGGATTCTGAGGCTTTCTCTGTGCCTTGTGCTGCAGGGAAAAGGAGCACTAATAGCCCATGAATAATTAGTGTGTTGTTCTAAGCTCACATTCTAGATGGATGCAGTCAGAGCGTGCCTGGGTTATCGCAGAGGCTGGGGGAGCTCTGTGGGGCTGCCTGGCCCTGCTCATTGCAGAAATTCCTGCATCAGAAGCACCCAGGGACAGTGCTGCATGCCAAACGTGGGGTGACATTTGCAGCAGCACAGCCCTCCCAACAGGGATTGTTTGCTGTGCACAGCTTCCCCGCAGCCCATCCCGAGCTGCCCTGGGAGCTCTGGCAGTGCCCTGGGGGCTGGGGAGGGCTCTGTGTGTGAGGGGGCACCCCAGGGTACCCCAGAGCCTCTGCCAGGCGCCAGCACAACAATGGGCTACAGGCAGCTTTTCAGCCTCTAGTTATGGGGCGCCTTGAGCTGCCCTGGCACTGCCAGCTCCTCTGGATTCCTTTGGCATCAGCTGGGATTCCTGCAGTGCCACACAGGGGCTGGGCTGGGGGCAGTTGATGCTGCCTCTCCTTCCTCCCTGCCCTGGAGCCCCCAGCCCCTGGCTTTGCCCATCGCTATTGGGATCTTCTATGAGCTCACACTGCACATCACCCTTACTTTGAAGGCTGTAATTGGCACCATCTGCCAGTGCCTCCCTCAGGGAAGAGCCTGGGTGTGCCCTGGGCAGGGAATGGATCAGGGTTTGTGCCATGCAGTGCATTTGGTACCATTGAGCAGTGCAGGCAGAGGCAGTGGAGCTGCTGCAGCTGTGTTGTTGCTCTGGTTAAGCAGCTGATGCACAGTGCAGGAGGAGCTGGATACCCAGCCTGGGTAAGGACTGCTGAGCCCTGGCTGCCTCACTGCCCCAGTCCCATCCCATTGTGCACAGCCAGTCCCCGTGCCTGGGCACTGGAACAAGTACTGTGGTTGTGCACGTGGAAAGGCTCCACACGGAGATCAGATCAGATCAGAGCTGCCTCCCCTGCAATCCCCAGCTCTGCATCCCCTACTGCAGCAGAGCAGAGCAGCAGCAGGGATCCCATGGGTGTGAGGGCAGAGAGCTGTGTGCAGGTAAAGGCAGCAAGGAACAAACCCCTCCAAGGGATGGAGACAAGGGGTAACACGCTGTGGGAAGGCTGATTGATGCTGTCTTGGCAGATAAAGCCCCAGATCCTCTGCAATTCGTTACTTACAGTTCAGCCCCGTGAAATCAATTACTGAGATGCAATTTAATTAAGGCAGGTTAATGCTTGATCTAAGGCACGAAACCCATAAGATGTAATTTCAGTTTACTAATCATTGTGATGCTAATGGCCATTTGACATCTGCTCGGGCAAATTGGGCCATAGTTTGGTGCCAATTGCCTCTGATCGCCCATCCAGAGCAGTTTGGGGCTGGGGGAGCTGGGGCACCCCTCAGGGAGGGACCTTTCCCTGGCTGATCCCTGCTGCTGCTGCCCAGAGCCCTGGCCTGGGGTACCTGGCACCTTTGTGCAGTTCCCATTGCCCTTTCTCCCCAGAGATCCCAGAGCTTCCCCCTGTACCACAGACCTGGCCAAGGCCTTGGGTTCATTTGTTGTGCAGAGATTCCCGGCCCTGGGGCAGTTGTGTCACTGCTCTGCCCGTGGTTCCCATTGCAGGGAGGGCCCAGCCCTTTGCCCCAGCTCATTGTTCTGTTCCTGCTCCTCGTGGTGCCGAGGTGGCAGACCTGACAGAACTCTCTTTTATTCACTTTCCTGCAGCCCTCGCTGTCATCTGGGATGTTTGTGTGAGTGGGGACTTGGGTCTCTTCTGGCTTCAGAAAGTTTTTATACTGTAATTTCCAAACTGGTGTTTGTAATTAGTCCATAAAAGAAGGTAATATGTGAAAAGTGTTCGACTGCTCTCGCCAGGATAGAAAATATATATTGTAATGCATTCAGAAAACATTTCAGGGGTAGAGGATCAAGTTGTATTTGATTTTCTCATTCTCTATAATAATCATTTTTGTTGTCTCGCAAAGCTCCAGCTTTGAAGTGCGACACATAAAGATTCTGCAATACCAGCAACTGTTTCTCTTTAGCTATTTTCCAAGTGATTTGATTTTCTCAATAGCATTAACTATATGGAGGTCTAACAAGTTGTAATTAATGTATTCAGCCATTTTCTTTTGTGACAGGCTGGAATGTGAGTGACAGCATGAAGGGAAGAAGCAGAATAGAACTGGATGCTTGAGAAGATTATCATAACATAAAAACTGACAACTCTCTGGCTCTTGAATAACATATTGTGTTACTGAAAAGGGAGGAAAAAGCTATTTCACAAAAAAGCCCAATGGGGCTTAGAAATTTTTTGAGGAGGGGAGAGATTTTCAAAAGCCTTTTTTAGTGCTGGACAGATTTGAGTACTGAAGTTCACAAACAGTTTCTTGCTTGCTGAAGTGTGTGTGCAGGGGGATTTGGGAGCTCAGGTGGGATCTGGGGCTCTGAAGGACCTGCTGGTTCCTCTGGTACCTGTGGCTGCAGGAGCTGGGGGATGTGGAAGCTCAGGTGGGATGATGGGCTGGTGCCTCTGGTGCCTGTGGCTGCAGGAGCTGCTGGGAGCCAGCAGCCTTGGAGGGGAGCAGGGAATCAGGTGCAGAGCCTGGCTGGGCAGTGGAAACCAGGCTCCCCACTCACCTGCCAGGACCTCAGAATCTCCTGAGCTGGCAGGGACCCGGCAGGGTCAGCAGAGGCAGCTCTCCAAGGACTCCCCAAGATCCCACCGTGTGCTGAGAGTCTCTCCAAAGCTGAAGCACATGCTCAGCTCATCCCCTGGGGCTGCTTGGCCTTTTGGGAGCTGCGATTCCTCCTTGGGAAGGTGCCCTGGGTGATTAAGGAGCAGGCCTGGCAGCCTTTCCTCCCCTGCTGCCATCCATCCCCCACAAGGTCATCCCTGCCCTGGCCCCTTCATGTTTATTTCTGAGCCAATAAAATTCCCATTTGCTCTGTTCCATTCTGTAATCCACAGCTTTCAGCCCGGGGATTGATTATCTGTATTCCTAGATAAAATCAAAGTGCAGGACTTTAAACAGATTTCACTTGATTATTTCCCCCAGACAGCTGAAATGGTGGTGTGGAAACCCAGATTAACTGAGGGGTAGGCCAGAGCCCTGTACCTGTGTTTGCCCCCTGGTTTCATTGCTCTCCCTCATTTCCCCAGCAGGGAGGGAAGGGCTGTGCCCAGCCTGGGCTGGCACCTGAGCAGGGCAGCTCAGGGAGCTCTGGCTGCAGAACAAACCAAAAACCACCAAGGGCACCTGTCTGCAGCTCTGCCCTGGGCTGGGGGTCCCCTGGGCTCTTCCCATCCTGCAGGAAATCCTGACTGGGGAACCAAGGCCTGGATGGAAACCTGCAGCTCTGAAGTGTGCTGGGTGAAAAGTAAAAGGTGGGTTTGAAACAGGAGGAGAGAATTCCTGGCAGGAATACAGAATTGCTGTTTCCTCCACCTGCCTCTGAGATTGGATCGAGGTTGTGTTCAAGGAGCCTCTGCTCGGCTGTTTAAATGTATGAAAGTGAAATTCCTAAGGAAATCAGGAAATTAAAATGGATTTCAAGGAGGATGTTAGAAATTAGGATTGGAGGACAAGTTGTTAGCACTGGCTCTAATATTTTTTTGGGACTGGAGGACATTTTTGCACAAGACTTTTTCAATAGAAATATAAATGTAATCCCAGCATGATTTGAGAAACACATTAATTGTGAGCTATACAGCAGATGGAGGCTTTAAAACTGTATTATTTCGCTTGATTTATTGATGACTTCTTCAGAATTTTTTAATTGCCATTTTCTTCTGAAAACCTTTAGTATCTATCACATTGATAGGTGTAAGACTGAACACTGCCAAGAGAAGAAGATACATATATATGTATTTATCCCAAACCAGACATTTGAACTTTTTGATTCATCAGTGTGTTGACATTTATTTTAGTCATGGTTGAAATTTTTTTTTTTCTTTTTACACTTCCAGGAATGATCAGTGATTCAAAATATCCTTTCCTTTCTACGGGAAACCAGGGCAACGTAAGTGAGTTTTTCAGTTCTGGGCAGACAGTTTTGTAATCCGGAGCATTGAGATGCTGGTCAGGGAAAGAGACATTCTCCATCTCTTTCTTGTGATATTGAAGTGTAAATTGAAACTGTGGCAACAAAGTCCAGTGTCAGTGATAAGAAATTGCAGGTGTGTGTAGTAGGGGATGGATTTGTGCTCGCAGACGGATCACAGGTGGATTAGACAAATAATTGGCAAAGGAACCTGGGAACCCGCACCAGGCCCTCACTGCAGTCAGCTGTACAGCTACCCTGTAATTCCAGGGAAGTTATTCCAGCCACTCTGATTTACAGGAACCACTGAGATTAGGAGAATTCAGAACTGACTGTCAGGGCCTCAAAAGAGCTGCTGAAACGTGTGAGTCATGGTGGAGAGCCTCCAAACAGGAGCTGTGGCACAGGATGACGACATGTCTCCTTTGGGGATGTTTTCATCTGAATTTTGCTCCATTTCCTTTGTTCCTTGGCGTGCTGTAGTGCGGGGTGAAGCACACTCCAAGCAGCAGCATGTGGAATAACTGCATGATTTTGCAATCTCTGTTAAAGCAGCTGCATCTGTAACTCATTTCATGGAAGTTTTACTGGTTTTTTTCCTTTTACCATATCACACTCGAAGCTCAATAAAGATAAACTTCAAATAATGTCAGTACATCAGGGAAGATTCAAAGCCCTGCAGCTGAGCCCCTATTCCTCAAAGTGCCATTTATGAGCTGAGCTGCTTTAATGCAGTGCTAGAAGTAAACCCAAACATTTGGCAGTGTCTGTATCGGCACCCTTGGGACAGATGATGGAGGAGTTATTTGCTCCAGCCTTTAATCAACCTTAGGTAAACAGCACGAGGTACCTGGAGCATCCATATTTCCTAATTGGCTGTGTTCAATTGTGCAGCCTGCCACAAACCAGCAGGGACTGAGGGGAGCTCCCACCTGGAGCTGTGATGGATGTGCTCTGGCAGCTCCAGGAGCTGCAGCTCCTGCCAGAGCCCTGCAGACATGGCCAGGTCCCAGTGGGATGCCCTGCCCTGCAGACATGGCCAGGTACAGACCCTGGGATGCCCTGCCCTGCAGACATGGCCAGGTACAGACCCTGGGATGCCCTGCCCTGCAGACATGGCCAGGTCCCAAATCCCCTGGGATGCTCTGCCCTGCAGACATGGCCAGGTACAGACCCTGGGATGCCCTGCCCTGCAGACATGGCCAGGTACAGACCCTGGGATGCCCTGCCCTGCAGACATGGCCAGGTACAGACCCTGGGATGCCCTGCCCTGCAGACATGGCCAGGTACAGACCCTGGGATGCACTGCCCTGCAGACATGGCCAGGTCCCAAATCCCCTGGGATGCTCTGCCCTGCAGACATGGCCAGGTACAGACCCTGGGATGCACTGCCCTGCAGACATGGCCAGGTCCCAGAGCCAGGTCCCAGAGCCCTGCAGACCTGGGGCTGCTCCTGAGCCGAGCTGTGCTGCTCCCTGCTTTAGCACTGCCAGCTCTGGTTATTTCACCTGTGCTGAGCTCCCTGGGCCAGTCAGTTCCTGTTACTCAAGCAGGGCTTCCCTGGGGCTCAGGGAGTTTGGTAAATCTGCTTCCTGCACTTGGCTGGTGGGGTGTTTGTGGCCACCTCTGCAGAGACCTTGGGTGAGCTGTGAGGTGAGGCAAAGGGGAGGTGAATCTCACTGTGGGGTCGTGTCCAAAATCATACAGAGGTGGCAGGACTGGGGAAAGGCACAAGAGAGGAGTGATGGTGAGGAATGGCTTTGCTTTTTAGGGCATTTGAATTTATCTGCTTCCCTTGGAGTCTGTGCCGAGCTTGGTAGCCCCAGAGTGAGCCCAGGCCCTGTGTCCATGTGCCCAGTGAGGCTCAGTGTCAGGGCCAGGGCCCTGGAGCACCCTGGGGTGGTGGGATGGGAGGGGTCCCTGCCCATGGCAGGGGACAGGGGATGATGTTCAGTGTCCCTCCCACCTCAGACCCTTCTCTCCTTGCATGTTTGCTCTCCCAGCCCTCACCTCTGCCTCCTCCTTCCAGGGATCACTTCTGATGCTCTCCTGCTGTCCTGATTTTCTCCTCTGTGTGTCTGCGTGAGTCCTGGGGCTGTGGCACAGCTCAGTAACTGCAGGGGTTCCAGAGTCAGCTTCCTGGAATCCAGGGAGCCTTTCCCAGCTCTGGCACCTGTGGCAGCACACACACAGCCCCTAAGAGCAGCATTGTGCACAATATTCTGCATTTTCAGCAGGTTGGGACACCCTTCGTTAGGATTCAGACTTTATGCACTGATTACTGCTCCTCTGCTACAGCTTAACTTCTCCTGCATGGCTTAACTTTAAACCCAAGTGAAGGGAAATCCAATAAAGATAAATGAGATGCCTTTAAAGGATCCAAAAGGAAATTCAGTAGTGTCAGCAATGAATGTGAAGATACAGTGGGTTGCGGAACTTGAGGATGATGGGTTCTTTATGAAGTTACAGCTGTTCACAAAGCCTTGGAAGTATTTAAGATAATTAATTGCTTTAGGAGCAACACTTCTTCAAATTCTCATGGCTGTGAGTCTCTGAGTTCCTGTCTAGCCCCAGAGCTGGGTGCATAATGTAGGAGCTAGAAGCTGATGCCAAGCAGAGTGCAGTAAGCACTGGCAAAACCAGCTCAGCTTCCTGTGGAATTCCTCATGGACAAAGTGTTTAATGTGCTTTCTGAACAACAAAATCTGTTTCTTTTCCACGTCTCCTGGTGCCAGTGGTGAGCAGGGGTTTCTGCTGTTCCCCAGACAGGTGAGTCCCTGAGCTGTTTATTCAAAATGGGTCCCCAGGGGTGGCACGAGCAGTTGTGCAGTGCCCAGGAATGGTCACCTTCAGATGTGTTCCTGAATTTTAAAGGAATTCATTCCTTCCAGAGCTTGGGTTGTCACTGTTGGGTTCAGTTTGACTGCTCAGGGTGTCTGTGGGTGCAGAACCAGAGAGGTGCCCAAATCCCCTGGGTGTCAGCTCTCCTGACTGTGAGGGCCAGCTCAGGGGTGTTTGGCTCTTTCCTGATGGCTCTGAGGACAAGCAGTCCCTGCCCATGAGAGGCCTGCTCAAAGGAGGGTTTTGGTTCCAGCAGTGCCTACCCATGAGAGGCCTGCCCAGAGCAGGGTTTTGGTTCCAGCAGTGCCTGCCCATGAGAGGCTCCTCAGAGCAGGGTTTTGGTTCCAGCAGTCCCTGCCCATGACAGGCCTGCCCAGAGAGGAGGGTTTTGGTTCCAGCAGTGCCTACCCATGAGAGGCCTGCCCAGAGCAGGGTTTTGGTTCCAGCACCCCTGCCCATGAGAGGCCTGCCCAGAGGACTGTTTTGGTTTCAGGTGTTGGAGGGAGTCCCACCTGAGGATGTCCCAGTTCCCCTCCTGTGGCAGCAGCTGCTCCTCGCAGTTATTGAGTTCTGGGCCCAAATCCCCAGGAATGCCCCGAATGCTGGGACTCCTTTCCTCAGCAGCCTGCTCTGCTCCCTCTGGTTAATGAGATCTGTGCTGGAGCTGTCATCCCCAATTACAGTTTCCCTGTTTATGTTGTTCTTCCCACTGGTCACCAGCGCAAATGGCTCTGGGAATCTTAATGTGTTTCCTTTTCTTCTAATGCAGAAATGCCTGCAAACCAATCAAAACAACCATCCTACTCTGATTGTGTATTTTATTTCTGCTGAAAGGTTCAAATGTAATGAAAATAAAATGTTCAATGAGCAAACACAGATTTTCCAGAAGAAACAGGCGCATTTAACTTGTTTTGAAAGATGGATGAACGCTATTAGTTTTGATATATTCTATATATATCTTCTCACTTGACAATTGTTATTTAAAGATTTAGTTCTGGGTTATTGCTGCACTTATGTTGTAGAGTCGTTTTACACCAACGCACGGATCAGTAACTTAATTATAAATAAGTGGGTTTAAGCCAAGTGTAATGAACAGAGTTTTCTTAGCCAGAGTGGGCCTGGCTCAGCTGTGGGGGTGAGCTGGTGCCATTGGGGTGCCCCAGTCCCACAGTCCCCCAGAGGGTCCCAGGGTGCTGAACTGGGCTGTGCTGGGCACAGGACACCCTGGAGACCCCAAAATCAGCAAAGCTTGGTGAGCTTGGTGTAATATGGGGGTGTAGGGCTGCTGTGCACAGCAATTCCAGGATGTCTGCCCCATGAGAGCCAAAAGGGATGCTGGGACCAAATATTGCAGGGGTTTTTACTTTTACACTTCGTTCTTTAGCAGACAAAGTGCTGGGTATTGTTCAGCCTGAGCCCCTCGATGCATACCATTGTCAACATTAATTTAAAATCCTTTCAAAACGCCTATTTAAATATTTAATTGTGAGGTGCTTCTTTTGCTTCATCTCTCTCGTGTACATTGCTCTTTATCTCAGCAAACGAAGCGCTTGAGGCTTTGACAGGGAGGGAAGGAAAGTGATGAAAACGTGAGAGGCAGGAGCAGCAGATTGCCCAAGTCTGGGAGGTTCCCTTTGGGGTTTGGGGGAATTTGTGCAGGATTTGGAGAGAAACGGGCTGTTTGTGACTCGGGATGGGAACCTGAGCGGCTGCGCCGCTGTCTGGGGACTGCAGCGGCTGCGAGTGCGCCAGCAGAGGGGGAAGGAGAGGAGCTGTTCTCTGCAATCACCTGGAGAGAGCCAGCCCGGGCTGGGGAGGGTGCCAGGTACCCATCCCGGGCTGGAGACGGTGCCCAGGGCCCATCCCGGGCTGTGCAGGGTGCCCAGTGCCCATCCTTGGCTATGCAGGGTGCCCAGTGCCCATCCCTGGGTGCAGAGGGTCAAAGTCAGCAGGAATTCCATTTTTCCCTCCCTGCACTCTGGATGGAGCCCGGCTGGGGAGGTGATGGCAGGAGCTGGATTTGGAGTTGGTAAGTGCAGTTCTCACTGGCACTGAATTCATGGGGTTAAACTGAGTTTGGCGTAAAACAGATGAAGTTTGGCACTTCAATAATAGAGTTTGGGGCAGGATCTGGAAAAAGAGATACCTTAACAACTGTGGCAGAAGTGGGGAACACCCAGCTGCAGACCCCCATGGCCCCAGAGCAGCTCTTCTCACCAAAAAATGAGGTTTCAGGTGTAGGTGATGCCCTGATCTGAGGGCAGGGCACAGCCAGGGCACAGCCAGGGCACAGACTGGGCACAGCCAGGGCACAGCTGGGCACAACCAGGGCACAGCAGGGCACAGACTGGGCACACCAAGCCCTCCCTGCTCAGAGCACTCCTCCTTCCCCTGCCTGATGCCCAGCTTTCCCTCCTCTGCCAGCGAGGGAGAGGGGCAGATGACACCTGGCAGTCCATGAAGCACATGGAAAATGGGATTTCGCTCAGAAGGTGATGGGGAGAACTCCTAAAGCCCGCTCCATCCCGAGTGCTGACATTTGCAGCAGGGAGCTCCTGGCCCTGCTGCTCTGGAGTGGTGCCTCTCTTCCTGAATGCTGCCTTGTGTTCTGTGGCAGGAGCAGGGTGACAGTTCACTGACCTGAGGGTGAACGGGGGGAAAGGCATCTCATGTGCAATGAAACGATTTATTTGATTGAAACGCTGAAGCTGCGAGATTTCTTTGTGTGTTTGGCAGGAAGCGAGTGCAGCCTCAGCCAGGGGGCCCAGCAGGACCAGCCCTGTCCAGCAGGATGTCTGTGTCTTTCTGTCTGTCTGTCTGTCCCTGTGGGGACACCCAGCCCCACACGTGGGGACCTCGTCCTCTTCTGCTCTGGTGAGGCTCCTGCCATGTCCTGGACTGCACCTCAGTAAGTCAACAGCAAGGTTTGGGTTACCTGGGGGAAAACAGGGCGGGCTGGGCTGGGAATGGGGCAGGAGCTGGGCTGCACTGAGCTGCCTCCCTCCCTCTCAAGCCTTCCTGAAAGCACTTCAGGCCAGTAATTTGGATTAAAAACATTCTATGGGCTCATGGAATAGCCCGGGTTGGGAGGGACCCACCAGGATCCCCCATCCCAGCCCTGGCCCTGCCCAGACACCCCAAATCCCACCCTGGGCATCACTGGCAGCTCCTGGAGCTCTGGGGCTGTGCCCATTCCTGGGGAGCCTGGGCAGTGCCAGCACCCTCTGGGGATGAACCCTTCCCAAAATCCAGCCTGACCAAAGTGTCATTGGCAGCAGCTGGCAGAGGGCTTGAGCATCCCGAGGGTGGTTCCCAATTCCTCCAGACCTGCACTTCATTTAAAATCTGGCAGGTGCTGTGAGAAATGTCCCAGTACAGAAATGGGGAAGAGAGAAGGAAGCTTCCAGTGTGACTTCCATCCCTTGCTGGCAGTAAGAACATCCCTCATTTGTGTCTTTTAAATCATCTTAGGTTAAGCTTAGAAGTGCTTAGATTTACTTTTATGGATTTCATTTTTAAATACTTTCACTTGGAAAAATTACTTTTAAATTATCATTATTTTCTGTGAAATTTGCTTTCTTCATCTGTCCCATGGTTTAAAAGTCAACTGCTTACTCAAGAGAAAACCACTTTGATGTCATGGAAGTAATGAACACTATAAAGAGACTTTTGAAAACTTTCAGTTTTGTTCTCAAAATGGCTGATAATGTCATTTATTCTTCTTCATCCCTTTTTCACTGCTACTGAAAGTACAAAAAGAAAGAAAGGGGAAAGCAAACAATACCCTGGGAATAATAACTGAAATGTTTTTATGGGAATTAATCTATCTCTTTTCTAAAAATGAGCGAGAAAAGCAGAAATAATTCCATGAAGCCGATAGGAGAAACCCCAAGTGTCTGTGCCTGTCCTGTCCCTGAGCTGTCAGCACGTGGCAAGGGGTGGAGGTGGCCCCATGTGGGGTGGAAATGGACAAGTGAAAGGAGTGTCTGACACAGGGAATGCTGAGAGGGGTGACTGGGGTCAGATATGGGGAGAACTGAGTGTGGGCAGCCCTGGCACAGGTGCCCAGAGCAGCTGGGGCTGCCCCTGGATCCCTGGAAGGGTGCAGGAATGGGCACTGGGGCATGGAGCACCTGGTCTGAGGGTGGATCCCAGTGCTGGATACTGGGTGCTGGATCCCAGTGCTGGATCCCAGGTGATGGATCCCACCTTGGTGCTGCCCCTGGGCCCAGGTGGTTCAGGGGGATGTGGGGTGCCCCTGCGGCTCCCAGCACATCCAGCGTGGGATGGTTCCATGGGGACAGGAGCTGCTGTTGGATCTGGCACAGGGACAGGAGCTGTGCCCAGCACAGGCTCCAGCTCGGGTTTTATCAGAGCACGAGCCCCCAGAGGCTGTTCCCAGTGGGGTGTAATGGAGGGGACGGGAGAGCACAGATGCAGCCAAGATGGTTTTTGCCTTTTTTAGAAAATCCCCGCGATGGCCAAGCCCAGGGAAGTGAAGATGGCCAAGCCTGGGGAAGTGAAGATGGGCAGCATTAATTCTGTGTTTCACAGCTGGGGAAAAGGGAGCAAACGCAGAGCGTGACACCCGAGGCTGCAGCAGCTTCCCTGCCTTCCTCCATCTGGTTCTGAAGCAGGAATTGTCTGTCTGTGTGACTGCAGCTCTGGCTGTGCCCAGACTGCCAATGCCCAGAGAATGAAATCACAGCTGCTGTGCAGCACGGCTGGGGAGGAGGCTGCTCCCCCTGCATCCCCGCAGGCAGGCAGGCAGGCTCCTGGCATGGGAGCCATCTGAGCTCCGGGTGGATGCACTGAGTGCTCCCCCTGCATCCCCGGCAGGCAGGCAGGCTCCTGGATGGGATCCATCTGAGCTCTGGGACTCTGAGCTCTGGGTGGATGGGCACTGAGTGCTGCCCTGCATGCCCGGATGGATGGATGGATGGGCACTGAGTGCTGCCCTGCTTGCCCAGCTGTACCTGCAGCCTTTCTAACTGCAGCCTGTGCTCTGTCCCTCTCCCGCACGCCTGGTGGAGCACTGGGCTCTGCACAGAAATCCATCCCTCCTCCTCCTCCTGTGTGCTTCATCCTGCTCTGGCTGTGCCAAACGATGATGGCTCACTGCACACCTGCCACACAGAACGGGGCTTTATTTACTTGTTTGTGTTTAAATTCTAGACTGGATGACAGAGGATAAATCGGGGGAGAAATTGATACATTAGAGAATAAATTAGACATTAGAATCTGGAAGTAAATGAATAATAAATTAGCAAATAAGTCAGGCGTTCGGGCATCAGCAGTGCTCTATCATCTGTGTGTGAGAAGCCATGCAAGGAATGCTGTTGGGCTCCTTTGTTTCTGTAACAGGCCAGAGGAAAAAGCCACCTTTGCAAACACTAAATCCTGTCGCACCTTTGCACAAGATTTAAAGATCTGAAAGTGAAAGAATCCTTGATTTTCAGTAAAGAGAGGGAAAATTGATAACACTCATGAACCTAATTTGAGTTACAAACCGGGCTCTGGCAGAGCTTTGCTTGGGTTTGGTTTGGCCACTCCATCTTTACCTGCCAGCAGAACATCTTCAAAAGAGAATCTCCCCGAACAAACAGCGCTTACTCATCTAATTGCTCACCAAGGACACCCCACTAGCAGGATTTATAGAGGCTCTCAACACATGAGTTATTTTGAGGTCCTTCCAGACTGTCCCAGAGTTAATTCATCAGCAGCTGCATCATTTGTGCCAAACTTTGTCCGTGGCTGGCTCCGATCTCTGGGCTGGCTCTGCACTTCCCTGGGTGTTTGTAGAAACACTGACACACCAGGGTCACTGCAGGGACTCCTTATGGCACAGCCCACCCTGCCAGGGCTCCCAGCTGCCATGTGGGGAGCTCTCCCACCCCAGCTCTTCTCTGGCTGGCTCTAAAGGGGCTCAAGTCAACTGCAACGCCCCGACTTTGACTGGACTTTTGTTTTTTTTTTCATGTCATTGACATATTTTGTTTTAAACCTTTTCCTAGATGCTGCTAAAGAGCCCAAACCTCCCTGGGCAATGTTATGGGCCAGAGCCAGCTCCAGCGCGGATCAGAACCAGCTCCAGCATGGGTCAGGATCAGAACCAGCTGCACCCAGCTGGCCCCAGCCCAGGTGGGCAGCCCAGGAACGGGTGACAGTGCCAGAGGTGAGGGTGGCACTGAGGAGTGACAGTGCCAGAGGTGAGGGTGCCAGTGAGGAGTGGCACCTCCCAGGAGTGCCCCCTGTGCTGGGGGTGTTTGGGGTATTTGGGGCATCCCCTCCTGGCTCTGGTGCTCAGTGTGGGGCCCCCAAACCCCAGATCACCCCAGCCAGGACAAGTTTCCCACACAAAATCTTGGCAGAATCTCTTTGTTTAAATGTATTTCTGTGTGTTTGCATTTGTGAGAGCAAACAAGCCCGACGAAGTCTTTGCTTAGGTTATGAATTATTTGCTTATTTGCTTATTTTGTTCAATGTTTGTGCAGCTGCTGATTTTTCGTGGCTGTGGCTTTGGCTCAGCCCAGGCTGCCTCATAGCAGTGAGTAGTAAGGGTGGTAAATGTAATTAAAGGAGTCAGTATTGCTCTTTGTGGGGGTGTGGCTGTGCCCTGCTCACAGGGAGGGAGGAAGAGCAGGGGGACCCCAGGCCAGGCTGCTGGGATGTGTGATGGCTTTGGCTGTGGCGAGCACCCAGGAGCTGTCCCTGATCAATAATCCCTGTGGGATTCCTGCTCTGCAAACTGAGCCAAATTCAGATTAGGGATGAAAAGGCACATCTCAAGGGAATTGTTTGTGTGGTTGTCTCAGCATTTCCTTTGGACACAGCTGCTTTTCCCAGATTGGGTGCAGTGGTGGAGCAGCTATAACAGTGACCCAGAGCAAAGTTGAATCAAATTCACAAGCAAGGCAAAAAAAGCCACAAAGCCACCTTTAAAGTGTAACCACAAAAGACCTTCAGGCTGTAATGGAGAGCAGTAATAACCCAGTGACAGCACGAGCAGAGAGAAACCACAGCGGAGAGGGAGAGCAGCAGGACACAAAGAGCCGTGAGAGGGGGACTGCAATCACCGCCTGCTGTCTGTGGCTGAGCTTGTTTTCCTGCAGCCCCATTAAATCACGTTTGTGCTGGATCATCAGAAGGAAAAAGGCACCGTAAAGGTTTATGAGGTGAGCCTTGGAGGGGATGAGTGTTTGTGGGAAGCTGCTGTGGGCTAAGGGGCCATTCAGGAGAGGTGGCAGTGCCAGGCTGAGCTGCTGAACTGCTGGGTGGGTGGCACTGAGGGACAGTGCCAGGATAGTGGCAGGGTGGCAGTGCCAGGTTGTGCAGGAAAGCAGGGCTGGCAAACCCACTGTCACAAACACCTGAGAGCTCCATCCCTCAGAGAGCAGCTCCTGTCTCAGTGCTCCATTTACTGCCCAGCTCAGCTCCTGGGGAGCACTCACAGATCCCTGCAAGGTCCCAGCAGGGTAATTGGGAATCATTGCTCAACAAAACCAAAAATTGCTGAACACAGCCCTGCCCTGAGCTGCGCCTCCAGGTGGGCACTGCCCTTTGAACCCCCATGGTCAATCCCCTGATAAAATCCATCCCCAGCTGCGCGGTCCCTCGGGGCTGGCAGCAGCTGAGGGTGCAGCACTGGGAGGTTTGGCTGCCCTGTGCAGGGATGCTCTGCAGAGCTGCCCCCTCCTCCTCCCAGCACAGGCTGGGCTGGGGATGCTGCTCAGGGCCCTTCCTGCACCCCTGGGAACAGAGCAGAGTTAGAGACTACAGACTGCTCGGGTGTTTAGCTTGAGTTCAAACACACAGGGCTGTGCTGCCAGGAGCAAAGGGGAAGCCTCAGATTGTTCTGCCTGACTGCCCTGCGCAGGGGCTCCACTCTGGGTTCCCTTTCCTGGGCTCCCCTTCCCACATCAACCCCAGGGCCGTTCCCTTTTTCTGGGTTCCCTTTTCCTGGGCTCCCCTACCCACATGAACCCCCGATCTGTTCCCTTTTCCTGGGCTCCCCTTCCCACATGAACCCCCGATCTGTTCCCCCTGGACCCCCACACCCCCAGCAGTCCGTGGGACATTGGGAGCAGGGAATGGGCCCCTCTCTGCTCCTGTGAGGTGCAGCAGGTGCCTTTAACCAGCCCAGGGCTGCCATCACTATTTATTCTCTGAGAATCAGAACTAACCAGGGTTTGGACACAAAGGCAGACCCCCATATAGTCAGCTTTCTGGAAGGATGCCAGCAAAAACAACAACAACAACAAAACAAAACAAAAAAAACCCACAAAAAAAAAAAAAAAAAGGAAAAAAATTAAAAATTAAAAAAAAAATTGGAAATTCTTGCACAGCTGCAAAGACTGGGAGCTTGATTTACCAGTGCAAACAAGAGGAGCCTGCCAAGCTGCCAACACAGTTGTCTAATTTGTTGACATGGAGATCACAAGCAAGGTTTTATTTAGTCCAGTGCATCTGCATTTGTTTGCTGCTGCTCAGGTCTGTGATCCAGCCCCTCCTGGGTGGGGAAAACTGCTCCAGGTCCTTCCCCAGCAAGGGCAGGGGGCATTTAAAGCTCTGAGCCTCCCTGGTGCAGGGTCTGAGCTCCCAGGGGGGTTTGCTATGGGGCTGGGGCAGGTGGGGGGACAGGGATGGGTCCCTGCAGGTGGGGTGGGTGACATCCAGCTGGGTCCCTGCACTGTTGAGATCCTTCCCAAGGAACCTGGGTGCCAGCTGGGGTCCCACTGCAGCCAGGGCACCCAGGGATGGGGCTCCTGCTTTGGCTGCCTTGGCCCTGCTCACACCCAGCAGAACTCTCCCAAAACCCCCGAGGGTGTTTTGCCCAGACAGACAGGGAGATCAATTCCTTGACCAGGAGAATCTCCCTCTCCCTTTCAGACTTAATAGAATTTTCCTTCTTTGCCCCTTCCATGCTCTCCAGTGCTCCCCCAGCAGGGACAGGGCACCGTGCAAACCCTGGTGCTGAAAGCCCCCAGAGCCCCAGGCTGCTGTGAGGAGCCCCCAGGCTGCTGTGCCACCTCTGAGCACTGCTCTGCCATGGAAATGGGAGATGCAGCAGGGCAGGGGTCACTCAGGTCACACACTTACCTATTGCCAATGCAAGTTTACCTTCAAGAATCAATTTCCCCTGCTCGGGAAATCATTCTGTGAATGCCCAGGTGACAAAGGGACTGCACGGGGTCATTCTGGCTCAGGAAAAATTCTATTTGGCACGAAAACACCGTGACCCCAAATGCTTCCTCCTGACCTCTGAATAATTCTTGTCTCTCAGTGCTGTATTAATACATTTAAATAACTCCAACTTTCAAAATGTGGGATGATACTGTTTAGAACTCTCTAAAAATTGGTAAATAACTTTTTTACTCTAATGACAGCTGGGAAAAATAATCCTTTCAAAAACTCTAATATTTTTTAAAAGCCCTGTGCTCAGCTCTATAAATGCACAAGAAACTGAAGCCCAGGAAAAGCTTTTCCTTTTTGGATGTCCTGACAAAATCCCTCTGTTTGGGACGGAAGCATCTTGGGATGAACCATCTGAGCCTGGGGTCTGATGGCCTCATCCTGGGCTGGCTCAGACTCTGCAGCTGCTGCATTTCTGTGTCCCTGCAGCCCTGGGGGTCACACACACCCCGTGGGGTGTCCCCAGGGTGTCCCATGGTGGGGACAGAGGGGTGGGGACAGAGGGGTGTCCCCAGGGTGTCCCATGGTGGGCACAGAAGGGTGAGGACAGAGGGGTGTCCCAATGTGTCCCCAGGGTGTCCCATGGTGGGGACAGAAGGGGCTTTGGCTGAGCAATTTCCCCCGTGTCTCCTGTTCCTCCTGGGCTGGCCTGTGCTGCCTCAGAGCTCTGAAATCCATTTGTTCCAGTGATGCCAGGCTGGACCTTAGTGCCTTCCCAAACATCTATTAAAGCAGAGCCACGGCCTTTCTTCCCCAGAAAGCTTCCATTTGCTCTCTGGCTGGAATGGTGATGGCAGAGCGGAGTGTTTAGGATCTCCAAATTCCCTGCCACAAAGCAGGAATTAGCTAATCAGAGGGACAGACAGGCTAATTACTGCAGAGAGAGCACTTCTATTTATTCCCAAGGATCTTGTTAATCAGCAATAATGGAAAAGGAAACAGCAAAAAATTACAAGGCAGTTAAGTGAGTTTGGGGTAAAATATATGTTCTTAAATTAACCTAAGTGCCTTTGAATCACAAGAATGTAATTTAATTAATCCATTAACAATATGAAACTTGAATCCTCCTTCCCCCTGTATTTTCAGTAGTGGAGGTAGTGGTGTGTGCGGTGTGGAGAGGAGCTGGTGGTGCTGCCTGCTCTAAGGTGGGACAATATTGACCCAAAGATTTCATTTTGGGGTCCCTTTTGCTGTCCCAGTAGAGAAAAGTTGGGGCAGAGGTGCTGGGCAGTTTGCAGAGGAGGCAGATGCAGGGGTCACAGTGTGAGCCCTGGGCTGAGGAGTTTGGTGGGACAGGAGCAGGAGCAGGAGCAGAAGGAGCCCAGCAGAGATGAGTGATGGAGCTGCTGGTTCCCTGTGCCTGCAGCACAGCAACATTACACCAACAGCAGCAGTAAAATAAAAGCAATTCCATGTTGGCCATTATCTGATCTCCCTGATGTGCAAACACCCCTTTGGGATCAGGGCTCATCACTGGGATAGGATGGAGAGCAACAGGATCTGGTCTGCATTTGGAGTCTGTTCAGTCTCCTGATTGGAAAGAAACTCCCTTAAAAAATCAAACTTTGGTCCCCTCGAGTCACATAGAGACAGGCACTAACAAGCATCTTGTGAGCTCCAAATTGAGTTTTACAGCATTTCAGCAGAGCAGTCTTGGAAAAATAAGATGAGGTGTGGAGACAGGAGTTTGTGTATCTGTGTTTGATGGATACATGCTGTGTGCAGCTGTGCTTTCTGTGTGTACACTGTACCTACACCTGTGCTGACCACATCCCCCTGAATTATTTCACCCTGCAGGTAAATAAACCTTGGCTGCAGCACACAGGACAGAGAGGAGCCCAAGGAGCAGCTGGTGCCTTTTGCAGCCTCCCCTCCCCTGCCACACCAAGCTCTTCAGAAAATGGTCCTTCAAATATTGATGGTTTCAGCTTCCCCTCACTCCTGGTGCTGTGTTCGGAGTGTGCTCTGATGGAATCTGTGGGGAGCCCATTCCCATGGGCTGTTTGGAACAGCACCTTGGATGGGGATAGAAGGGAGGAGGAACAGGAGGATGCTAATGGGAACACAAACTGTTTCTGCCAGGAGGGACATCTCAGTCACCTCCTCGTGTTCTGTGCAAGCCCAGGTGTCCCCATGGGGAAAGTCCTATTGCTTTCCAGGAGCCAGGGACACATCCCTGTGGCACTGCCATCCTGGCAGCTGGGGGGCTCTGTGTGCAAGGGACAGTGAGCTGAGATCCTGGGGACACGGGCAGTGACAGGGGCAATGTCCCTGCCCGGGGCACACAGGCAGTGACAGGACAATGTCCCTGCTCAGGGCACACAGGTCAGGGACAGGACAATGTCCCTGCCCAGGGGATACAGGCAGTGACAGGACAATGTCCCTGCTCAGGGCACACAGGTCAGTGATAGAACAATGTCCCTGCCCAGGGGATACAGGCAGTGATAGAACAATGTCCCTGCCCAAGGCACACAGGTCAGGGACAGGACAATGTCCCTGCCCAGGGCACACAGGCAGTGACAGGGCAATGTCCCTGCTCAGGGCACACAGGCAGTGATAGAACAATGTCCCTGCCCAGGGGATACAGGCAGTGATAGAACAATGTCCCTGCCCTGGGCACACAGGCAGTGACAGGACAATGTCCCTGCTCAGGGCACACAGGTCAGTGACAGGGCAATGTCCCTGCCCAGGGCACACAGGCAGTGACAGGACAATGTCCCTGCCCAGGGCACACAAGTCAGTGATAGAACAATGTCCCTGCTCAGGGCACACAGGTCAGTGACAGGGCAATGTCCCTGCCCAGGGCACACAGGCAGTGATAGAACAATGTCCCTGCCCAGGGCACACAGGTCAGGGACAGGGCAATGTCCCTGCTCAGGGCACACAGGCAGTGGTCAGTGACAAGACAATGTCTCTGCCCAGGGGACACAGGACAATGTCCCCTTGCTGAGAGGAGCAGGCAGGACTGGCACTGCACACAAGGCTCTGGGTTCCTCAGGGCTCTCACAGCTGGGTCTCACTCTCCTCCCTGCTCCCCTGCTCATCCCTTTATTGCTCAGGACTCACACATTGCTCACTCTGGAGCTCTCTCATCCAGCTCTGACTGGGTTTTTAATTTCCTTTGTGACCAAGCAATCCAGCCCAGCCTGGGCTGGAGGCTGAGAGAGCTGCTACAATAAAGCTGTGCTGTTGTTCTAGAAAAAGGCTGACAGCTTCTCAAGGGCTGTTGACATTTCTTGTATCAAGAATTGTACACAGCAGCAGCATTCACGGGCCCTGAGCAGGGGATTCCTGTGATTCTCCTGCCTGGCTCTGCTGTGTTCCTACATGGGCACTGCTGGTTCAGAGAGTCCCAGAACTCATTTTGGCTGATCTGAGCTGTAATGCTTTGTTTCACTCTGAAGTGTTTTTTTTTTTTTTTCCTAAGATAGAAAAAAACTTATGAAACTTGAAGTCCATGTCAAATAGAAAATTTTTTTGATGTATTTTATCTCAATGCCACCATGGAAAGTATTGAATGATCCACTTCTAGCTGAATATTAATGAAGTAAATTATCTTGGAAATTTCCCCACTGTGTTCAGACTCCAGGAACTAACAGGCCTCATTAGATGCCTGTTGATTAGAAATGTTCAAGTGGGTTTTCTTTCTTTGAATTGCAGTTAAAATTAATTTGCTAGAGTTAACCCTGGCCTGGAAGGGGCTGTCACTGAATGTGTGAGCAGGGAGGGGAGGGCAGGTCCCTTCCAGCCCAAACCTCTCTGGGGCTGTGCTGAGTTTCTGCCTCTGCTCAGGCCTCAGCCAGGCTGTGCTCCTGCCCCAGCTGCCCCTCAACGCTCGTGTCTGCTCATCCTGTGTCAGCTCTGCAGCTCGTGCCTCTCTGGTGCCCGGGCTTGTTTCCCTGGAGCCCTGTGCAGGCCCAGGGATGCTGCTGAGGGGGCTCCCAGCACTGCCCATCAGTGCCCCCAGTGCCCAGCAGGAGCATTTGGGGCCTGGCAGCCCCCAGGGACTGCAGTTAGAGATGTGTTTCAGCACCAGCCCCTGCAGGGTTAACAGGCAGGGCAGGGGATAACACGTGTAATAGATTTTATCTTTCTGGGGGCTGAATCCAGGCAGATTAAACGCTGCATTCCTTGCAGTTATTTCTGTTCTCAGGATGTGTATTTGGGTCAGAAAGATCCTTAATGCTGTAATGGAAACGCATTACAGGCACAGAGAGCTTTGGCTGTCCCTGGCTCTGTTCCTCCGGGGTGGTGCTGAGCCCTGGCAGTGCTGTGGCTGTCTCTGGGATTGGGACCCAGGTGCTGTGTGTCCCCTCATGCCAGGGAGCTGGGCAGGGCCCTGCAGCCCCTGATGCTGCCCAGCCCAGGGAGGCAGGCAGGAAAAGCAGGGGCTGCATCCTGAGCCAGTCTGGAGCCCGAGGGGCAAATCCTGCTCTCCCTGCAGGGAGGAGCTGGCTGGGCTGGCAGCTCTGCCCATGGCACGTTCCAGCCCTGGGGACATCACTGCTGGCACTGCCACCCAGCCAGGGCTTGCTCACTGCCCTGCTCCCCATCCCACCTGGAGCAGGAGGCTCTGCCAGGGGCAGGAGGGGCTGGGGACCCTTCCCTGGAGCTGGGCTGGCACCTCAGGCTCCAGCTGGCCTTGGTTCCTCCAGCCCAAGGAAGCAATTCCCACCCAGGAAGTGCCAACTCCATGCAGCTGCCTGGGACAGAGCTTAGCAGGGATAACTTCAAGGGATGCCCTGTGTGTGGGGTGCACTAAATGGGAACAAAAACTCAGCCCATGTTCATGCCAAGATCCTGACACTGTCCCTGCAGCCCTGGCAGGTGCTTGCCTGACCCCACGTTCTCCTGGAGAACACTGCTCAGAGGAGAAGAGCAGCTTTTCCTGCAGTCCAGGGGAGCGGCAGGCTCAGTTTGTGCTGTCTGTGCCGTTTGTCACAGGCTCAGATGGTTCACTGTGCTCAGTGATTTATTCCTCCCTCCCATCCCCTGCGCTCCCTCCCAGCCTCCCGAGTGGCTCAATTAGATAATTGCCCTGATTGAGACATCAGGGAGCTCTCAGCTGTCTGAGGCCCCTCCTGGGCACCAGGGTTCCTGGGAGGAGAGGAGAGCTCCTGCAGGCACAGCACGCACAGCCCTGCTCTGGGGTGGGCATCCGGGGGAGCTGCAGGGCTGCTGTGCCTGGCTGTGCCAGCCTGGCTGCTGGGCTCTGTGTGCTGCGTGCCCAGCAAGGAACCCCCAGAGTGGCAGGGCAGTGGTGACCAAGGAACCCCTGGTGTGGCAGCTCAGCAGTGACCAAGGAATCCCTGGTTTGTCATTTCAGCCGTGACCAAGGAACTCCAGGCTGGCAGCTCAACAGTGACCAAGGAGCCCCAGGCTGGCAGGTCAGTGGTGACCAGGGAAGCCCTGGTGTGGCAGGCAGGTCAGTGAGTCCCTCCTCCCCATCCTCCCAAACCCCTGACATTCATCGATCCTGTGCAGGCGCAGCTGTCACTGCACAAACCCACGGCGTTTATTAATCTGCCATGGAAAGATTTCCTGCCACTTCTCACCACAATCAACCCCACATCATGAGCAGTGATATCCCCTGCCGTGCCCAAGGAGGGGAGAGTCCCTCAGGAGCCTGGGATGCCTGTCTCTGTGTCCCTGTGTACCCATGGGGTTGGGGCTGTGCCCAAGGAGGGGAGAGTGCCTCAGGGTATCTGGGGATGCCTGTCCCTGTGTCCCCATGGGGCTGGGGCTGTGCCCAAGGAGGGCAGAGTCCCTCAGGGTATCTGGGGATGCCTGTCCCTGTGTCCCCATGGGGCTGGGGCTGTGCCCAAGGAGGGCAGAGTCCCTCAGGGTATCTGGGGATGCCTGTCCCTGTGTCCCCATGGGGATGGGGCTGTGCCAGCCAGGGAGGGCACAGACCCTGCAGCTGTGCCAAGGAGAGCCCCTCATCAGCCAGCCCCAGGCCCTGGGCAGTGCAGCTCCCTCACTGCCTGTTGGCACCTGGGCATTGGGCTGAAATGGAAATTAATGACCCACACTCACGTGGCCTTTGCTGAGCAGGTGGGATGTGGGACCAGGGCTGTCAGGAGCTGCACTTTGCTCCAAACTCCAGCAAACTGACGGGGTGATTTCTTATTTTCATTTATTTAATAAATATCTCCAGCCATAGAAGCATTTGCCTGACTCGGTGTACCAGCATGAATTAAACCATTCAATTACACCACTGGGGGAAGTTTAAATATTTACTTATTCTTGAGGGGATTATAAATTAACCCTAAGGACCTCCATAAACCTTTGCCAAGACATTGACAAAAATCTTGAATCCAGACCTTAATTAATCTGGGGAGAACTGCACAGAGGCCCCAGAGCTGCTGGGTGGGAGAGCCCCAAGGGCCCTGCAGGAGCAGGCACACCCCGCTGCAATAACTCACATTTACTGAGAGGAGCGAGTGGGGATGATTAAAGCCTCTGTACCTGGCACATTTCATGGTGTGCAGGGAGCTCTGGCTGCTGCTCCTGAGCAGGTGGGGATGGGCAGCCTGGCCCGTGGGGCTGTGCTGTGCTACCAGGGCCAGGGATGCTCCAGCAGCAGCCAGGGCTGCTCTGCCTCGGTGGGAAGGGCTCCTGAGCAGGCTCGTGGGCCCCTTGAAGCTCCTTCCCTCTCCCAAGGGATAAACAGGAATTGAAACTTGCTTGTCCAGTATATTCACTGCTGCTCCCTGAGGAACTGAACGGAGCTGTCAGGGGGTGATCAATTAACAAGATGGGTTTGATGAGCAAACAGCAGTGCAGGTGCAGCCCCAGCGAGGAGGGGTGGGATGGAGGGGGTTTATGCTGACCCTGGGAGGGTGCTGGTCCCCAAATCTGCTCCCTGGGATGCCCTGCCCCTCCCAGGCAGGCACGCTGCTCCAGGGCAGGAAAAGGGGAATTTGCTGGGACCCCATCCTGCCACCCTCCCAGCCCTGTATTCTGTGCTTCTCATGTGGTAATTGATGGTTTATTTCAGCAGAAAAGCAAAACTCTGCCCGAGAAAAGCCCGCCTCGCCTGGCCCTCACTGTGCCTTGGACTGCAGCTGCAATCCTGCTTGATTTGGATTTATTTTCCTGAGTTATGTGCATCTGTCACGGGGCTGTTTGACAATCACCTGCCCTGTGCAGGTGCTCCTGCTCTCCAGACACCACTGGGCTCCTGAAAGGATGCTCCCATCTCTGCAGGGCAGCAGAGCCTCTGCTGAAAGGGCTGCAAATTGGGCCAGGCTGGAGGAAGCAATTCCAGGGATGAAAGCAGGTACAGTAACTGCACCTCAGTAACCTCAATAACCTGACTGTGGCAGCCTTTGGTGGCTGTGCAGCTCCTGGTGCCCAAGCCACCCTCCTCTGTGCCACCTACACGTGGCAGGTGAAACTGTGGGGGAAAGAAAGGGAAAAATCCCTGGGGCTGGGAATGAGAAAGGGATTTCATGTGGATTTCTTGGGGCTTTGCTGAGATCTGGCTGGGGCTGGAATGGTCTTTAAGGTCCTTTCAAACCCAACCCTCTGCTGGAGTCATGGAATAAAAATTACTGCGAGTTCCTCTAGCAGGGGTCATGCTGCTGGGAGGAGCCTGCAGCAAAAACAAATCCCTGAATTGCTCCAGGCCAGGATTTCCCCTTTGGCCTGTCCTTAACCACCCTCCTTCTCCTCCTGTTCACACCCTCCTGCCGGGGTGGGCTCTGGGCAGGGGCTGCAGGGGCTGCACACCTAACCCTGAGCCCCCCAGAGCATCTGCAGGGGGCAGGGGAGCCCCAAACCCCAAACTCTGCCCCAGGATGGGGTTTGTGGTCACTGCACAAACCCAGCTGCCCTGCCAGGGGGCAGGGGAGCCCCAGACTCTGCCCCAGGATGGGGTTTGTGGTCCCTCTGCACAAACTCAGCTCCCTGCCCGTGCCAGGGCCTCACCCTGCTCCAGGGAGAGCTTTGCTGTGCTGGCAGCAAGCAGGAGTTTATTAATTGAGCAATTTCTCCTGACCTTGATGGAGACCATCACTAACAGCCAAATAAATAGATTAGTACCCTAATATTTCAAGGGCAGGCAATGAATTGCATTTCTGTGGCTGGGGCTGCTTTGCCGTGGCAGTGGCCGGAATGTTTTGCACGTTTTGGTTCCAATTTGCACAGAGACATCCATCACACAGGGACAATGCTGCACCTCATTCACTGCAGCAAATGGCACCAATTAAAAACAACTCCGTAAAAATTATACTGAATCTTCAATTACTTGGGGAGATGAGGAGCAGGACATTCTGTAATTGACTTGTTCATCTTCTCGTCCTCTGAGCACAGCCCTGGCCAGGGTAAGTGCCAGGCTGGAGTTTCACCCCTGGTTCCACTCTCTGAGCACTGTAAATCACACACTGTGGTTTCAGCTTTCAGGCTGGATGAAGGTTATTATCTGTATCTGTGGGAGAGTGGGAAGATGGAGCATTTTTTCCATCAGAAATGCAGTTTTCTTCCAGCTCTGCTGCTCCTGGTGTGCTGTGACACCTCCTGCTGACACCTCTCACACGGCTCTGGATGGGTTATTAGAGTGGAGAGAAAAGCAGGGCATGGGAGTGAGCACTGGCCTGGCACTGCAGGGCTGGGAGCTGGGGCTGTGCTGCTCAGCACTCCTGGTCTGCATGGTCTGCAGGTACACACAGCACACCTGGATGGTCTGCATGGCCTGCAGGTACACACAGAACTCCTGTTCTGCATGGTCTGCAGGTACACACAGCACACCTGGATGGTCTGCATGGTCTGCAGGTACATACAGCACTCCTGAATGGTCTGCATGGTCTGCAGGTACACACAGAACTCCTGTTCTGCATGGACTGCAGGTACACACACACACACACCTCATGGTCTGTGTGTACACACAGCACACCTGAATGGCCTGCATCATCTGTAGGTACACACACTCCTGTTCTGCATGGTCTGCAGGTAATCCCGTGTTTCAATAAGGAGCAAAAACAAAATGCCATGAAATGATGGAAATGCCTGCCTTTGCAGATGCCTGCTTTGAAAATAAATAGAATGGGAAATGAATAGAATGGAATCCTGAAGGGTGGAAAAGATCCTCAACATCACCCAGTCCAACCACCAACCTAGCACTGCCACCCAGCCGTGTCCCCAAGCACCACATCCTTTAATTACCCCTGGAAATCAGATGCTGCAGGACTCCCTGTGGTAAATACATTTCTAGCCATGGAATGAGCATCTCTGGTGCCACTAATTACCCGGGCTCAGCTCTAATGAGGGCCCTGCTGCACGTGCTCCTCACCCCCAGCTGGACTCGTTGGGATGAACAATCAGCTGCTGCTGGGTGTGCCTCAGGGAGGGGGCTCTGCAGGATGTCAGTGACGGTGGGCAAGGCCTGTTGGTGCTGTCAGAGGTAAGTGCTGCCAGCCTGGCACTGAGGGGTCTCTCCTGTGCCCAGCTGTTTGTGTTTTACCAGCCACAGCTGGGCAGGAGCCTGGCTTTCCCAGGGCTGCTGAAATGCTTTGCTCCTGTGGGAGGGCATTGCTGACCCTGCCTCCGTTTAGGGGAGAGTTTTTCTCTTGTTGCAGACTGTCTGAAGAAAGCTCCTGCCCAGGTTTGGCTCTGCCACCCTTGGAATGTGTGTGCCCAGCTGGCTGCCAGCTCTGCTGGTTTGTTCCATCACTTCTGTTTTGTCCCTCCCTGCCCTGTGAGAGATGTGAGGAACTTTGCTTGCTGGGAGGTCACCGAGGGCCCTGAACACGTGTGGTGGTGTGTGGCTGCTGCCTGGGATGGGTGTACTTACACTGAGTGTATTTGCATCTTCTTTTCCTGTCCCTAAACTGATGCCCCTCTGTTCCCTTCTGAGGCAACATTCCAAACTTTGCATCGGAATGAAAAGCTGGCTGTCATGTTTGCTGTGCAGTAAGATGATGTAGTGAGGATGAGCCCTCAGTGTGATCCATGCCTCTGTCAGTGCTGTCACCACCAGGGCTCTCTCCTCTCTGAGCAGCAGTGTGTTCTTCAGGCCACTCTATACACTTACTGCCTTTGATCAATAATTTAGGGTAATCATTTTGTTCTGTAAAATTTCCCAAGCCCATATATATTGCATGAAATGCAGAACAGCCAATCTCAGGATGGATTTTTAAAAGCTTTTCATGAAAGGCTTAGGTTTTGTTTTTTGGGGTTTTTTTAACTCTGAGGAGGGGAAAGAAGTGGGCCTAGAGACGTGAATAAATCTGTTTGTTTGGGGCCTTTGATTCCTGAAGATTTATTTTCTTAATAGTGCAGGGTAGCACTATGGCTGTGTGCAGCTCCTCAGCACTCATGGAGCTGCTGTGTTCTGTTTGATTTTTTTATTTCAGCCTCCGGCCCTCCATGCCCAGCGAGGGGAGAGCAGTGGGGCTGGCACATCCCTGCCTGGCAGGAGGGGAGCCAAGTTGCTGTGCCCTCCTGTGCTCCTGCCAGGGAGCTGCTGCAGGGCACAGAGCTGGAAATGAGGGGCTCTGCAAACTGGGGTGCCAGGGGCAGAGAGAATGGGCTGCTCTGGGTGCCAGGGGCAGGGAGAATGGGCTGCTCTGGGTGCCAGGGGAGAGCAGGGTGTCTGAACTCTGTTTGGTGCCAGGGGCAGGGAGAATGGGCTGCTCTGGGTACCAGGGGCTGAGCAGAGTGTCTGAGCTCTGTGTTGGACAGAGCAGAGTGTCTGAGCTCTGTTTGTGTGTCTGGAAAGGAGCAGGGATGGCAGAGCCAGAGTCGGCAGCACAGACCTGCTGGAGCACAGAGCTGGGTGAAAGGAGGAAAAATAATCACTTAGAGGTGGGAATCTCTGTGCTGAACGCCAGGTGGAGGGGAAATGGGAAGGAGAAGCACACAACTTTACAGGCTTTTTATTTGTGGGAGTGGGGGAAGGCTGATTTATTGGCAGTGTTGACTAAGGTCAGAGAAAACAGATGAGGAGCTGGATCTGTGCTCTGAGCAGCCTCTGCAGTAGAGGCAGTCTGAGGATCTGCTTTATTTATGTATTTGTTTATTTTAAAAAGGAAGAAAGAATACCATTAAGCAGCAGTGGGGAGAACATTCACGTGCTGCATCTATTTGTCTATCTCCACAAATAATGAGGCGTAGGATTGGAATAGGTGGGGAGTGAAACCTGACTGGAGTCTGATGCTTGGGGATTCAGGTTTCACTTCCAAGGAGGAACATTTCAAATGGCTCAGGCAGTGTGAGCTGATGTGTTTTTCCCTCAGGAAATGGGATGCAAAATCATATTTATTGCTGCTGGTAGGGGATCTGAGGGTTTCTCAGTGCAAACATCTCCATCTCCAGAGGAAAGAGGTACCAGGGCATGTTCTGAATTCCACATGCCTGTGCAAGGGGAGAGGGAGCCCAAACCTCTGGCTGTGGGGCCGTTTGGAGAGGCAGCACCTGGGGGATCCATGAAATCCCTCTGGGCTCTCAGAGCCTGGGGCTGCCCCATGGATGGGGAGGTTTGTGTCCCACTGGTGAATCCATGGGGCTGTGCGTTATCCTGGGATCTCCCATGTTCCTGAAATGAAACAAACCCACCTGTGAGGGGAGCTGATGGAAGGAGCCCTGAGGAGCTGGCAGAGGGGCAGGCACACCTTGGTGCTTGGGGTGAGCTGGCCACAAGGAAATCTGTGTAATTGTGACATTTCACAAATCTGTAATTGTGACATTTCACAGTGTCCCACAGCACACAGAACCACCAGGCACTGAGCACACCACAGCCTGCACGTGTTAAAATTCCTCCTGTGCTCAGAGTGAAGGGCAGGACTGGCTGTGGAGCCAGGCTGGTGAGGAGGGGCAGCAGAGCCTGGCCATGCTCCCCATTCCATGTTCCCTATTCCATGATGCCCATTCCACGATCCCTATTCTGCACCACCCCTCCTGATGGGATCAGGGGCTGGCAGCACTCCTGGCTCACACATAGCCCCGCTCCCTGAACTTTCAGTAGGTGTTTTCCCTCACCTGTTTTTGATTCTGGAACCCAGGAGGAAAAATAATTGGATATAGGG
Organism: Melospiza melodia melodia; assembly: GCF_035770615.1. Taxonomy (NCBI): domain Eukaryota; kingdom Metazoa; phylum Chordata; class Aves; order Passeriformes; family Passerellidae; genus Melospiza; species Melospiza melodia. The sequence goes on along the minus strand of NC_086203.1, from coordinate 30,620,399 downwards.
GGAAATAAGAGCCTTCAAATGTGATGTTACCATAATGTGCTCTGGCAGCCTGGGCAACGTGCTCACTTTTGCAATCCTGAGGTGCATGAATAACACATGAGGCAGAGCCAGCTGGAATGAGCTGGAAAGAGAGCAGGGCCCAGGGCAGGGAGCACATAAAAGGTGTTCTCCAGAAAGGCCCTCCAAGCTCTATCTTCCCCAGGGCTGGCTGGAGCCTCCCATGGCCCCCGCAGCAGTGGCAGCCCCTGCTGTGTGCACTGTTGTCTTTGTGGGGTTTATTCCTTTCCAAGGTTCGGCTCAGTGCTGCAGTTGATGAAGATATCTCCTTTTATTGCCTGTTTGCAGGGCCCTGTGCACAAAGCAGCTTTGGCCTGCTCTTTAGGAGTGCTCTGTGCTATTTCAGTATTGTGTGTTTGCAGGGAAATAAAGAGAACTGTTTGATCTCTATTGTAGAGTGGGCTTTAGGCTTTTCCATGAATTGAAGCCACATGAACATTATTAATTTAAGTCCTTTTGTCTGCCACTTTTCTGGTTGCTACACACAAGTACCAAGATGACAAAAAATGACTTGGCCAATAAGTGGCAATAAGTAAATGATGTTGTATTGATCTGAGCAGACTGAGCAACCAGTCTGTTCATTACAGCTCTTCCAGGCTCCTTCCAAATCAGCCTTTCTGTTAAATATGAAATGTGTGTCTCCAGCGCTGGATCAGCCATTAAATTATGCTCATGGATATTAATAAAAGAGCTGGAGGCTTGTCTTTATGCAGGCAGAGAGGGAGCACCAGTTACATGGGAAATGGGATGAAGAATATAGTTTTATGGTGCTCTTAAAATTTATTCCATTTTAAGATATGTAGCAGTGTAAGAAGTGAGAATTCTTAAATTCTGACCTTTCCACACATAAATTGGCATATTTGGCTTATCTTTTTCCCCCTTTACCCAAAGAATCACTGACAGCTCTTGTTTCCTCTCCAGCAGAGGAACAGCCTCGCTCCCAGCAGGGCTGGCAGGGACACGGGTCCAACCTGAGCATCCTCCTGCTCTGAAACCTTGGCTAAAGGAAACTGCCTGGGTGCTGGGCTCAGCATTCCCTCAGGGCTGCTCTCCTGGGCTGGCCTGGGCTTTGCTTCCAAACGAGAGATCCATGGTACAGAAATGCATGGCTCTGGGAAGGGCACAGCACTCCTGCTCTCTGCAGAGCCCAGCTGCAGGGCAGGGAGCAGGCAGTTATTAAATAATGCTCTGTGCCTGATTCTAATGACAGAAACTGCACTTGCAATCTCCAGGTGGATCTGATCATCCATAATCTGCAGTTATTAAGTTGCTGGGAGAGATGAGAGTGAGAGTGCATTGAGTCCTTGCCATTTATAAGGCCAATTACCAAACCATTTCTGTCCGGGCACGGAGCTTGTTGAGCCTAAGTGAGAATAACCACGGCAGGAGGGAGCAGGAGGTGCCCAGGGGCAGCAGGCAGGCACAGCTGGGCTGCACAGGGTGCCTGGGCAAAGGAAGGTTGGCACCAGGGGCATCCTGGTGCCCTTGGCAGGGTGGGGACCTGGGTGCTCCCTCCTTTCTGTGCTCTCAGCACCTGCCAGGCTCTGCAGTGAATGTTGTTCAAACCTGATCTCTTTATCTTCTTCTGAAGGTATTTGAGCTTCCCATCCCTTCAGGAAGGGAAATGTGAAAATGTCCATGGCCAGGCCTCTGGATGTGTCCAGATGAACACAGCTGCTGGCACTCCCTGCCTCTCACTTCTTCCATTTTTTCACCAACCTGTTTTCCTTCTATTTAAATTTCAAATGAATATGTTGTGTTTTCACAGTAATACTTTGAGATTGGTTGGGTTGTGCAGACATTTTAGTTGATTTTGTGTAATGGTTTGGGTTGGGAAGGACCTTAAATGCCACCCAGTGCCACCCCTGCCATGGCAGGGACACCTCCCACTGTCCCAGGTGCTCCAGCCTGGCCTTGAGCACTGCCAGGGATCCAGGGGATGGAATGAAAAATATTTATTTATTCCTGCTCAGATTTGTAAGGCCACAACCAGATGCACTAGAAAATAATTCCAAATATTCTTCCTTCTTTGTTCAAAAAATGTTCCTCTGGGAAAAGCCCGAGCTGAAAGTAATTTGTACCCCACAGAGGTAATTTTCTACCCCACATTTATAGAAGAAATGCTCAGAGTAAAGCTGGTAAATGAAGTAGAACAGAGAGGCCTGACAGGATTATTTGTATCCTCCTAAGAAGCCAAGCAGAGCAAAGTCATCTGCAGGAAAATGTCCTGGGTGGGAGAGGTGGCAGCCCAGGCAATATCCAGAATTTCTCTTGCCTCTGCCCTGGGAGGGAGGCCCAGCCTGAGGACAGGCTGCTCTGGCAGCAGCTGAACCCACACAGCTGAAAATAAAGGAATTATTAACAGTGGAAACGTTTAAACACTTCAGGTAATTAGGAAATATCTCGGTGCTCTCAAATAAGTAAATTAAACCTGTGTTAAATAAGTGCCCAAAGAAAAGCAGGTGCCAGGGTGCAGGGGGTCGTGAATAAAACATTTCTGCAGCATTACCTGGTACTCAGTCTGGATGGCACTGCAGGTGGCACACAGGGACCATGGCCATGGAGTGCCTTTGGCACCTGGGCAGCTGCTCCCTGTGCCCTTTTTGTGGATTTTATCTCCTTTTAGGAAATACCTTTGCACCTGGGCAGCTGCTCCCTGTCCCCTTTCTAATGGGTTTTATCTCCTTTTGGGACAGGCCCTCTGAGGAGGCAGCACAAGGCTGCAGTCCCTGTCACCAGCAAATATTTCTTAACTAATACTTTGATTTCTCACAAAATTGTGAAGCAATTACAGAAATTAAGACAAAAGTCTGATTAATTGGAGGATAAATGGCAACAGATCCCAGTGCAGAGCCACCAGCATTCCTTAAGGGTAACTTTGAAATGTTTTTAAGCCTTTTCCTAACTCACTGGATGTCCTCTGCTGCTCATTTAAAGCCATCTTCCCACACCCAAAATTTCAGATTTATATGTAAATGCACTGTTGATCAATTAAAAGATAAACCCAACTTTTATGTGGGAATCTAGAAGGAATAAACTCAATAAAATGCAATTTTCATATCCTGATCTTTGTATACAGTGATCAGAGAGCAATTAATCAGATTATTTTTATTGCCCAATAGTAATTTTCCACTCTGTAGTAATTTTCTTGGTCTGTAATTGATAGTTATAAAACCTTTTTATATAAAAAGCTAAGTTTCATGTAGGGGATCTGTTTTGATCAAAGGCAGACCAATGGATGGTGCTGGAGACACAGGGCAGGGTGACCCTGGTAGGAATGTGGTCAGGAGCATGAGGGGCCCTGGAGCAGGAAGATCTCAGTCAGGTCTCGCTGAGTGCCTGGGGTGAGGGAATTTCAGAGAGCAGAGACAAAGCCCTGCAGTGATGAGGGCTCCTGCTGGTTCCTGCTGGTTCCTGGAGGTTGCTGGTGGTACCTGGTGGCACCTGGTGGTACCTGGAGATTCCTGGAGGCAGGTTTTTTTCCCAAAAAGCTCTACTTCTGTCAGTTAAATCATCACAGAATAAATCTATAAACGTTTGTTCTTGGTTTATTTTTATCTACTTCAAAAAGGAATTTTGTGGTACTTTATTTTTAAAATGGGAAGTTTGTGTGAGGTGGAAATCATTTTTCATGGTGGTCTTTGGGTAGAATTTTGCTCTATTTTTTTTTCTAATTAGTACGTGTGGCATTTGCAGGGAATGGGGGGTTCCCAGCCAGGGCTGCTCCGTTGGCAGCTGCTCCATCCCAGCTGGGCTGGCTGTGCCATGGTGGGGCTGGGGCAGCCTGGGGCTGGCTGTGCTTTGGAAATTCTCTGATTTCCAGATCTCTCACGGCAGGACCAGCTCATGGTGAGGATACAATGCCTGCAGGGTCTGGGGACAAGGGATGGAGCCCAAACGTGGGTGAGGGGCATTTGCTTTGGAAGCACTGGAGAAAACAGAACAGGAGGTTGATTTCTCAGTGGTGGAGGAAGAGTGGAATAATAGAAAACTCTGCCTTGAAGAAATACATCAGGCAAGCAGGAGGAACTGCCATGCAATGTTTCCTCCTGGCTTCTCACGGTGATATTACTAAAAGTATGAAAAAATAATTAATTATTGTGTGAAGAAGGGCAAAAATTAAAGTAATTTTTCCTGTGAGGTTTTATGATGTGTTCTACACGCTTTCCAGATAAATAATTCACCCTTTGTGATGGATGCAGTTAATTTGTGTTACATTTTTGTTGCCTTTGGGCTGTGGTGTTTGCAGAGCCCAGGGCTGGGCTGTGTCCTTAGAGAAGACAAAGTCCTGGCCTGTGTTTTGTGTGACTCACATTGCCATTCTCCCAGTGCCATTCCTCAGCTCTGCCTGTGCAGAGCAGGAGGAGGAGGAGGAGCTGTGCTGAGCCTGCCCTGCCGTGCCAGGGAGATGCTTCTGCTCTTTATCTTCATGAATGACCACATGATTTATTTGGAACGCACCAAACATCAACAAGTGCTCATGCAAGCAGCGAGCAAAGGCTCCCAGCAAACAGTGTGACACTAATCTGTTGTTTGTGCTAAAATACAGAGAGGAAATTACTGCTGCCTGTCATGAAGCTCATAAAGGAAAAAAGAAAAATGCCACCGCGAAAGAATGAGCTTCAGAAGAAAGTTCCATTATCAGTTTGTTTCATGCCTTGTAGCTCCAGCTGCAAACAATCCCTTCCACAAACACCCCCTCGAGATAAATGGCAGCACAATTCGGGTGCTGGTGGGGAGATAAAGCCACAAGTCACTGTTTGGGGGAGGGAGGATCTGCTGCTTTATTTTGTAACATCTCATCACCATCTCGGGGCAGCAAATGAATATGTATCGTCTGTTATCTTGTCATTTTGGAGCCAAACAACTTAAAATACATTTTCTGTGAAATAACCCCGGGGATTTCAAGACCAGAATAAATTATTAGAGCAATTTGAGCTTGTAGTCTCTGCTCTTGCTTGAAATGTGGCAAAAGCTCTTCCTGGTTTGTGCGAGCTGCTTTTGCTTAGGAAGCAAAGGGGAAAAAGAGGAAAAAGGATCGCCCAAGGTCTTAGCCCAGACACCTGTGCCAAAGCAGGGAACCTGCAGGGTGGGATTGGCCTCTTCCCCCAGGGAACAGGGAGAGGATGAGAGGAAATGGCCTCAAGCTGGGACAGGCTGGACATTTTGGAAAATTTCCCCATGCAAAGGGCGGTGAGGCCTTGGCAGGGGCTGCCAGGGGGGTTTGGAGTGCCCATCCCTGGAGGTGTCCAGAAAATTCCTGGGGGTGGCACTCAGAGCTCTGGGCTGGGGACAAGGTGGGATCAGGCACGGGCTGGATGTGAAGGTCTGGAGGGCTTTTCCAGCTGAAATGATTTCAGATTTACACGCACAGCTGATGATATTCAGCAAAGCTCTGCAAGGGCTGGGCCTGCAGGCTGTGGGGGTGTGGGGACAGATCTGGTGGCAAATGCCCTGTCAGGTTGTGACACTGATTCTGTGTTTGATAATTTGTGCTGGGATCTCCTAAAGCTTTCCCTGGTTTCTGTTGTGCTCAGGCTCAGGAGGGTGAGCCCTGTGCCAGCCAGGCAGCCCTGGGCCATGGCTCTGCTCTTGGATGCAGCCCTGGCAGGGCCCTGGCAAAAAGGAGCAATTAAATCCTTTAATGGACATGTAACTTCTACCTAAACATGGACATCAGAGAACACAAAACACATGAAAAAAGATGGGCTTTTAGCTGTTGCCATTTCCTGCTGTGTAGCTGACTGTGTGGGCCAACCTCCACCAGGCCTGAGCCAGGAGCTGGGGCTGCTGCAGCCAAGCACTGTGACAATCCATGCAAATCTAAGCTCTAATCCTTTTATATTGATGGAAATTAAACTTTTATTCTTGCCATGGATATGGGAGCCTGAAATTCACTTTGGGAAAAAATTCAGGGTTTTATTTTTGGCTCCACTTTCACAATTACTCAGCCCGGGGCATTTTTATGCTGCAGCTCCATTATGTGAAAATCGTGAGTAACATTTTTCTCTCCAGGACTCTACATCTACTCTCCGAATGTTTCACTGAGAATATGACATGATTTAGACTGCAGTGCTTTTAAAAAAACTACCCGATTTCTAGGACCAAATTGTACCTGTGAAAGTGGCTGCAGGGAGTCAGCACCGCCGGGGTGGGATGGAGCCAAGAGACGGCTGGAACTCGTTAAAGCTCTCTGCAAATTATCTCATTAAGTGCTTTCAGATCGGGAAGTGTCTCAGCACTGCAGTGCTGAAGGATGGATTTCTTCAAAAAGGGGATTTTTAATGATTTGGGGGTCAGAATTCCCAGTGTAACCTGCTGCACCCTGGCATGGAACAAGTGTAGGGTCTCAGGCACCCCAGGGCACCCAGCACTGAGCAGGTGGTTGTGGATTTTGTGTACTTGGGATTTTGGATTTTGGGGACAGATAACCCAAATCAGATCTCAAAGCCAATGCTGTTTGTTCTGGAGGCTGTTTGGGAAGGTGGCAGTGAAAGGCTGGGCAGGATTGAGGCTGAAGAAGAAGTGAAATCCATTAATTCTGCAATTCCCCAGTTCTGCTGTGTCCATGGGCTCGGCTCCCACCGGCTCCTGCTCCACATCCCTCGTTTCTGTGGGTGGGTCAGTCCCTGGGCACCCCCTGCTCCTCCCCACAGACACCTCTCACCGCCCAGGAGGAAGGAAGGGCTGTGCTGAATAATTGAGAACATTGGAAATCTTTGTTCTGTGCCTCCAGACTGAAGTGGAAATTTGTCTTGAAGTGGCAGCTATCTGAAATCAATAAAATCATCAACATCACCTGCTTTTACAAAGATAATATTTCCTTAATATTGCCTGGATTCAAAGGAAGAAGAAAGGCTGTGCAGAAGGAAAAGGCATAAAAAGCATTGCAGTGAAGCAGCACTAAATTTTAGAAAACTTTTCCAAGGTCACTAATTGAATTGGTTACAAGATTTAAATGAGATATTGAAAATCAAACACGGCGGCCCAGTTTTAATTGCCTGTGCTGTGCTGGAGCACAATCTCAGAGGTGTGACCTCAGTTTGGGATCTGTACAGGTCCATCAGCCTTGGGCAGTGGGGGCTACACCTATCCTGTGTGCCCTGCCTTCCAACAGGGCCTTGTCCAGCACCTGTCTCACGGTGTATTTGAACATAAATGCACTTAAGAATACTTTAAGTATTGTGGAATACCTGCTTGATACAGGGAACGTATAGTTCATGTGGAAAAGTTTTAGTGCTACTTGGTAAAAAGGAATTTCTGGTGCAGCATCAGCCCAATAATGGCCATAATGTCTCACCTAATGGACAAGTAAACAGCTCTGGGGAAATTAAAATAATCCAACCTGTTAGTGCTGCAGGTTGGGCAGTAAACAGGGCACACAGGGAGAACAGGACCACTGAAATACAGGGGGAGTTAACTCTCTCCTTCCCAGGAGCCAGGGGAGGGGGTTTTGGTGATTTGTTTGGGGGGTTTTTTTGGGTTTTTTTTGAGAATGAATTTACATCGAAGATTAAAATGCCAGGAAGCTGCCTGAGCCATCCAAGTTCCTAGTGGGATCTGCAGTGCTTTGTAGACATAAAGAGATTGAAAACATTTATCTTCCCCCATGATTAATAATAAATCAAGTGTCTTATGATTCTTCCTTTAGGTTTTAATTTTAAGCAAGCTGTTGAAATACAATCTCTAAGCAAAAAAGGGTTCAGAACAGGCTTTGTTTGGATTGCAGACAGAAGTTTTGTACTGTTTGGGACATAAAAAATACAAGTATATAAAAACTCAGCCTCCTGCAATAACATATGTCTGCGAGCTGGGCTGGGTGAATGAGGAGGATTTATGTCTGCAGTCACAGCAGGAATCTGAGCAGCTGTGGGAGATGAAAAACGTGCTCAAGTACACGAGGAGGGTCCCAGGCAGTGTCCATGGAGCGGCTCTGGGAGTTCCAGCGGGACAGCCTGGATTGAAGTATGTAAATAAAGGAGTGTCCACACTGAAACGTTATTGCCACAAGCTGAGGGACCCCAGGGCGGCCCTACGAAGGGGAAGGGAGTGTCTTGGTGTGCTTCAGCTTCCCCCAGAAACTGTGGTGCTGGATTCCCTGGAGGAGCCCCGGGCTCAGACCTCATCCCTCCAGCCCCAGGGATCCATTCCCAGATTCCAGCCTGAGGGGAGATATTCCCTTCCTCCTCCTCCCAGGAGCAGCTCTGCTGTTGGATGGGGTTACTTTGCTATAAAATGTGAGAAGGATCCTGAGACCAGACAATTCCCAAGGGAATGGGGAGCCCTACATGGGATGTTAGTGTGTGGTCCAACCATTCCTTGCTGCTCCTCTGAGCAGCTCCGTGTTACTCAGCAGTTTATTCGAAAAGAAATAAGGAAAAGGAGCAGCAGCAATAATGGCACTAACAGAGAACGGGGGAACGGGAGGAAACTGAAAATTCTGCCTTTTGCTAGGTGGGTGAGTGAGCAGAACATGAGCTCACCCAAACCAGCCCTGGCACAGGGCAGCTCTGGGTGTGAATGGAACAATATTTCACTTCCTGGGGAAAAAAAACAGGCTATTGGTCAAGATGTTTCTATGGTAACTGATATAATTTCATTTTAGTGATGGATTACACAGGAAAACTCCAGGGAGGTTTGAGATGATGGAGTTTCATCTGACAGAGCCTGGCAGGCTCTTTCTCTGAAGTTAGCAGGCAGTTCTGGTGATGTTTAATATTTTATACAGCCATTTATAACCATATATGTTTGTATTTTATATCTAACCGTTTTCCATGCAGGAGCTGTGTGGGACAGCTCTGCCCAGAGCCCTGGCAGTCACTGCTGTGCTCCAGCAGGAGGGACCAGGGCTCTGCCAGCCCAGGGATGGGCAGGGCTGCCAGCACTGCAATTCCCCAGAATTTTGTGTTTGCCCATTTCTGAACTTGGAGCCAAGCAGCACACAGGCAGTAGGTGACAAAATTGGAGATTTTGTTCTTGAAAGGTGTTTCTGCTGCAGGTATAAAGCACAGGTACAGTGCAGCAGGCAGAAGAAAGCTCATTTTATTCCTCTTGAGGGGATCAATGTTCCACAGGAGGGAAAGTTCTGTATTCCCAGTATCCATTATAAACAGCATTTCATTATGGCCATTATCATAACAGGCTCTTGATCTCCTCTGTCAATATTTGGCTCTATCAGGCTCTGTCTTATCTTGAAAGTGAAAAATCCATCATTGTGACAGAAGGGAAAGAATGCAAGAACACCCACCTGCTAATTTCTATTTGAGGCTGGAGGCCCAGAAGGGCTTTGAGGAGCTGCTGCAGGTTGGCATCAATTGTGTGCTTGGGCAGGGCTGGCAGTGCCCTCCTTGGGCTCTGAAACCCCTTCTGCTGCTCACAGGGGTAATTTGGAATGTTTGCAATAACTGAATATTTGGAACAAAAAATTGAATATTTGCAATAATTGAATATTTGGAATAATAATAATAAAATATGACTGCAACTCCTGCTGGGAGAAAGAATCCCAGTGCCTAAACTCTGTGCAGGTGTCAGGAATTAAAATGTGACTTGTGCCTGGTGGGGACAGTGTGCAGGAGCAGTGGGAGCCCAGCCTGGCCCCTGGTGCCTTTATTGGAGAGGAGAGGCTCAGCACAGGGTCCCTGGCAGGGCAGGAGCAGTGGGGATGGAGAGGGGTCATGGAGGGGAAAGAGAAAAGGGAAGAGGAAAATGGATAGAAATGGAGAAAATGACTTTTGAACAATTCATACATGCTCGTGCATCACTCATCAAAAGCAGCATTTTAAAAAGGTTAACACCTTGGCAGAGTTAATTGCTGTTCTTCCTCTTAAATTCCAATGTAATTTCTGATTTCTTCCTCTGTTGTTGATCTTTCAGCTAAGTAGATTTTAAACAAAACAAATATTTATGCCAGTAAAGCACACAAGGGCTTCAATGTTTAAGTAAAGCAAAGCAATTGAAACTTCCTCGTGTAAATATTGAAGGAAAGCAAAGCAAACAAACCCAGAAACTCACATGGCTGAAGGAAACTGCCTTAAAAACCCGAGGTTACACACCTCTTCCCATATAACTTTTATTTGATTTTATGTAAAAGGCACATGTGAGAGAGCAGATACAGGATTACACCAACCAGAAAGTTAAGAGCAAGGTTCACTGATCTCATGGCTCAATACAGTGGGAGACAGTGATTTTTATAAATGAAAGAGCAGAGATTGAGATGCATTCATCACAGATTAGCTGAGGTTCTGCCTCGAGGGGCTCACTGGGATGTGTGTGATGCCCATTGTTGTGTGAGGGGCTGGTTCCAACTCCGAAGAACAAGATAAAAGCTTGTGACTGGGAGAAAGAGCTGCTGTCATTGCTGGATTTAATAAATCTGCTGCAGGGACAATAAGCCTGAGATAAACCCACACAAAGCCTCTGCCTGGGAGTTCTTTTGGCAGGTGGGAAGGAAGGACATCCTGACATTGTGGTTTGGGACTCTGCACGTCTCTGGGCTGCTGGAACCTTCCTGGGGTCAGAGCAGAGGCTTTGGCATTGCCTGGGCACAGCCAGGGGCTGGCTGGGGGAAAGGTGAGGGTCTGCCCAGTGCCACCCCCTGGCACCGGGCAGATCCCCAGCACCAAAAACTGGAGGAAAAATAAAGCGGAGATCATTCTTATGGGGGGAAAAAAAATAAAAGGAGTATTCTTCCTTCTGGGGTGGTACAAAATAAAATAACAGAATTTACTGAAAATAAAATTTGCTGGAAAGAAATACGTGGGTTGGAAAAAGGCTCCAAAGATCATCAAGTCCAACTTTGAACCACCATGTCCATCAGTCACATTGCAAATGCCACATCTCATTTGTTGAACTCTTCCAGGGATGGGGATGCCATCACTTCCCTGTTGCAGAGCTTGGCCAATTTTCAGAGAACAAATTTTTATTAATACAAAATAATCGTTGAAATTAAATACTAATTTAATTTCTAAATTATAATTTAATGATAAAATTTAATTGTTAAAATTAAATCATTGTTACAATTACTGTTTATTAATACTAAATAATTGTGGCTGCATCAAGGAGAGCAAAGAGCCAAGGCTGCTCCCCCTGGAGCTCCCAGGGGACAGAAATGACCCTGCAAAGGCAGGGCCACGTTCCCCCTGCCCCATAACCCTTCTCACACACACTGAGTGATGATTGGCAGGTGATTGGCAGGTGATTGGCAGCTCTGGTGATTGGCAGCCTCCCAGTGGAGCAGCGAATGGAAGTGGCAGCCCCAGATGTGGGAAGTTCCAATCCATTTGCTCCCAATAGAACCAAGGCCAGAGGGCACAGCCCAGCCCTCGTGGGACTCCAGGTTTGTCACCTGCATTCAGCCACCCCCAACATGCTCCCAATTTCCCTTTTGAAGTGGTTTTGGGAAAGGCCTGGGACACTGAGGATGGAATTCTGATGGAATTCTGACTCCACGGGAGCCAGAGGCAAAGCTGGATGGAGGCAGCACCTCACCCCTCAGCTCTTATTAATCTATTAGAAATTATATTAATTATGCCACTAGCACAAAAAGCAATTATCAAAATATTTTGCTAAACATCTTAAAAAATGTTATTTACCAAAAACCACTCAACTGTATCAAAGCCCTGACAAAAAGCTCTCTCAGAAATTAATAAATATATTTGATTAGCACTTTCATGGATGCACAGATTCTGCATATGGGAGCATTATAGTGCATTTAATTATATATAAAGGCAATTAATGTCACAAATTAAGACTAAGCTCTGACTCGGGCTAAATAATTGTCATTATCTATCATACAACATGCCCAGAAAGCTTAACTCCGCAATGATTTTAATGAACAATAAACTTGGCATTTACATACCAAAACAATTTGGTGTAATTCAGTCTCAATAATACACGGCAACAAAAAAAAATCACTGCCATTCTTGGGGAATTTTCTCCTTTCAGGATCACAGGGGCGTTTTTCACAGCACGTTCATCAGTTCCTCACCACGGGAACATTTCCTGTCAGCAGCTGGGTCCTACAGCACAGCCCGAGGGCAGGGGATGCTGCAGCCTCATAGCACCCCAGGAGTCATCCCTGTCACCTGGGACTGATCTCCATGGAGGTGTCCAATAACATCCCAGGAGTCACTGCAGGGACAAACCGGTACAGAAACTGCAGGGACAAACCAGTACAGAAACCCTGCAAGAACCAAACCAGTACAGAAACTGCAGGGACAAACCAGTACAGAAACTGCAGGGACAAACCAGTACAGAAACCCTGCAAGAACCAAACCAGTACAGAAACCCTGCAAGAACCAAACCAGTACAGAAACTGCAGGGACAAACCAGTACAGAAACTGCAGGGACAAACCGGTACAGAAACTGCAGGGACAAACCGGTACAGAAACTGCAGGGACAAACCGGTACAGATAACCTGCAAGGACCAAACCAGTACAGAAACTGCAGGGACAAACCAGTACAGAAACTGCAGGGACAAACCAGTACAGAAACCCTGCAAGAACCAAACCAGTACAGAAACCCTGCAAGAACCAAACCAGTACAGAAACTGCAGGGACAAACCAGTACAGAAACTGCAGGGACAAACCAGTACAGAAACTGCAGGACCAAACCAGTACAGAAACTGCAGGGACAAACCAGTACAGAAACCCTGCAAGAACCAAACCAGTACAGAAACTGCAGGGACCAAACCAGTACAGAAACTGCAGGGACAAACCGGTACAGAAACTGCAGGGACCAAACCAGTACAGAAACTCTGCAAGAACCAAACCAGTACAGAAACCCTGCAAGGACCAAACCAGTATCATGACACCAGTGTGTAGTCAGAGGGGAATGAGATGAAGCTGTTATGGAAACACTGCACTGATGCTAAGTGCAGCCAATTGTAAAATAAAAGACTCTAAATGGAGTTAAAGGTTCGTGGTTGTGTGTTTGAAAAGGAGCTGTGTGGGTGTAATAGTGTGGTGCAGTTAGTGAAATAAAAATAAAAATTGATCCACAGTGCAGAGTGCAACATCTTCACCTTGTGTCAGCTCTTAGCTCTTAAACCAGAGCTTTGCTGGGCTCAGGGACTTGCTTCAGAGACTAATGCATAGAAAGAGGGGTGGAGGTGATAAAAACAATTCCTAATGTGCTCTTTTTTTTTTTTTTTTTTTTTTTTTTTTTTTTTTTTTTTTTTTTAATACAACTGACATGATTATGTGGTGATTATCAGTTCTGTTTGTGTGTGTTGTAGCAGGGTGCTCTGCCTGGAATGGGATAAAACAACTCCAGTAAGGCCCTGTCTGCAAAGCTGTCAGTGCTGGATGAATGGGGTCAATGCTGAAGCCAGCCTGACTCATCAATCCCAAAGTTAAATGTCCCGAGGGGGAGTGAAGATGAGCTTGGGTCCAGCTGCATCCCAACTCCTCCCTGAGGAGTTTAGGAAGCTGGGGGCCCCTTCTGCCCCTCATGATTGAACGGGAGGGTTTCCCTAAAAACTGGGGACTTTACCTGGGCTCCCAAGGTGCCCAGGACACGTGTATGTAACACAGAGTGGTCATGTGTGTGCACATACACACAACAAGAGATTTATGGCTATGGAGGTACAGCTCCGAGAGAGCCATTAATGCACCCGGGGTCCCTCATTCCCCATCACCCCCTCTGAGCAGCACCATTCCCTCTTTCCACCTCAGTCCCACCCTTCACCAAAATAAAGTGAAAAACAAACCAACAAACCATTTTTTTCCCATTCAGAAAAAAAAAAAAAAGACAGCCTTTGAGCAAGAAACGTTTGTTTGATGGCAACGTAGTTATTTAGCCCAACGCTGGCTCTGTCCCTGTGTTTATGGGAACAGGAAAATGCTGCAGCACCTCTGCCTTCATTATTAGCTGGCTGGTGATTAGTTTGTTGCTAAGAAAGCCTTTACCTGGTGGAGTTCCATCTGGAGTCAGCTGCAGTTCACTGGAGGTGCAGAACGTCCCCAGGCCATGGCCTTGCAGAGCAGGCAGGCTGTGACACTCAGCTCTTCATCTCCCGTGCCCTGTCGCAGCTGTCACAGCTCTCCTGATGCTGATTAACTTCATCAGGGTAAGTGATCAAGTTGTCTGCAGAAAATGGGAGGCTAAACACCTTCCCCAGGCTCCATCAGCGCAGCCGAGCCGTGGCTGCCATGCCGAAGGTACTGCAGGTGCTGTGCTGCAAAGGGAATGAGTTTCCTCTCACCTCTGCCTCAACTTTTCCCTTTTCCTGCCCCAGATCACCCAGGCTGTGCCTGGCAGATTGACTCTGATTAACTGCTCACCTAATTACCGTCTGGTGTGCTGCTGAACGTGGTGTCCTTCAAAGGAGCCTCGGCAGCTGACAGCAGCTTTGCAGATATCAGACACTGACAGGGGGTTGGCACCCTGGCACTCCAGCTTTGCTTTCAGGGTTGGGACAGATCTTTCAAAGCCCCTTCGCCCCCTCCAAGCCCTTTGCCCCCTGCAATCAGCTGCCAGCTCCCCCAGGACTTTCTGCAGACCTGCTCCTCGTGCACAAGCCTGGGTTTCTGCATGTCTGACAAGGCCATGAAATAAATGTTAAGTCACAAGGGGGAAGGGGGAGGGAACAACTGAAAAAATATATTTATTGGAGTAAATAAAAAAAAGTTAACCAAAATCTTTTATTGATACATTCTTGGATAATATCACAGGATCGAGAGAATGGAAAGGGAGGGAGGAGGTTGCGGCAAAGATCGGTTTCACTAAATTGGCACATAAGCAGCAAGATTAACGAAATTACTTATTACAAACAGTAGAAAACATACATGCTTCTGTAAGTCCTTATCACACTGGTCAATCATGGTGGGGCATCAACAAAGAAAAACCTCAAGACATGTAAAAGCCATATTCTTTCCTCCAAATATCCTAAGAATCATTGAAATTATTGCAAAATAGTCATATACCTTAAAGAAAAGAACAAAGTAGAACACAAATACAAATATCAAACATAAATTATTAACATGTACCATAAAATACATTACTGGCATGCATTCCAAAGATCAAGACCTCTACTAAAACTCAGCAAAAATCCTTCCTGCTTCCTCTGCAGCCCATCGGAGGTGTGAAGGGGGGGACAAACTTCGCCAGCACAGTTTTTGGTCTTTAAATTCTTTTTTTGTTTTGTTTGTTTGTTTAGTTAAAAAAAATAAGGTATATGGATTGCAGTGATACAAGAATAATAATACAAGTCATGTACATAGGTCTCAGATCCTCAGTGGTCAGTTGGTTTGAGAGGTGCCGAGAGCACAGGGCCTCAAGGAAACTGTGCATCCAAAAAACAAACAGTGACCTCGGAACAACATGGATGGCAATATGCAAAAAATCCTCACAAACTGTACAGAGAGTTCAAAAACTTGCAGTCTGGAAGTACATAGAAAGACAGAATTAGCCCCTTAGAGTCCAGAGCAGCCGAGCGCAGCCGGCCCAGGGAGCTGCTCCTGAGGCGCGGCCATGGCGGCCCTGAGGCCACGGCGGCCCTGAGGGCACGGCGGATCCACGGCCGGAGAGGCCCCAAGGCCACGGCGGTCCCAAGGCCAGAACAGCCTCAAGGCCATGGTGGCTCCAAGGCTGGAGAGGCCCCAAGGCCACAGTGATCCCAAGGCCAGAACAGCCTCAAGGCCATGGTGGCTCCAAGGCTGGAGAGGCCCCAAGGCCATGGTGGTGCCCAAGGCCATGGTGTCCCCATGGCCACAGCGGTCCCAAGGCTGGAGAGGCCCCAAGGCTGGAGAGGCCCCAAGGCCACAGCAGCCCTGAGCCCTGAGGCCAGGCCAGCGCCGTGCAGAGCCGGCAGGATGGAGGAGGTGCTGGGAGCGGCCTGGAGCCGGGCTCCTCTCGCCTCCCCCGTGCCCGGTTCCCCGGAGCCCGTGTGGGGAGCTCAGCCAGGCGGGTGGGCTGGTGGCCCGTGCCCCATGGCAGCTGGCCTAGATCACCAGGTTGTTGTAGCTCACGTACTTCTTTTTTGCAGCAGGGCCTGCAAGAGAAGCAGACAGGGGTCAGAGCCCGCGGCCAAGCCCTCGGTGGGGCTGGCACTGCTCGGGGGGCACCGGGTGGGGACGTGCCTGGGATGGGGATGGGCTGGGAATGGAGACACACCAGGAATGGGGACACACCAGGACAGAGACATGCCCAGGATGGGGACACACCAGGATGGGGACAGCCGGTGGCTCCCAACCCTCCACTCCCACCCACAGGACTCGGGCAGGCAGCTCCCAGGCCAGCCCGAGCTCCAGCTCCAGCTCTGGCAATAAACAGAATTAGCAGGGATTGATGTTGTCAGGCTCCCGCAGTCTGGGTGACTGTGCTGCTGAGGCACCACAACCAGATCCTATTAAGATTTCTTTTTTACAAAAACAGTGACATTTCCTCCAACTTCTTAAATCTCCTGGGCTAAACTTGGCTTTTCTCATGGATAAAGTTGATTCTTATTCAACTTTTATGACTTCTGAGAATTTTTCAATATGGGGATGAAGGTACCAGTTTTCCTAATTATGACCTTCAAATCCAATCTGTTTGCAAACAGAAGGAAATCAGACCAGTCAGAAGGTTATGAGCGCAGCTACACGCTCCTGTCAGGAAAAACTGCAAATATTTAACTGCAGCTGAACACAAAGCAAACTGTTCTGCAGTACCCTGGCAACACTGACAGATCCAGGACACAGAATTGTGGAATATCCTGAGCTGGAAGGGACCCAAAGGGATCATCCAGCCCCTGGCCCTGCACAGACACCCCAAATCCCACCCTGGGCATCCCTGGCAGCTCCTGGAGCTCTGGCAGCTGTGCCCAGCACCCTCTGGGGATGAACCTTTCCCTGAGATCCAGCCTAAACTCCACAGAGACCAAAAAGAGAGCCTGGATTTCCAGTTATCCCAGTTTGCTAAACCACTCAAGTCTAAAACCCACAGTCTTTGGGAGAATTTGGCATAACTTAAGCAGTTTGCTGAGTATTTCCAGTCTGCTAAGCTGGGGCAGACTCCACTCACACCTTGGATGATATTTTTAATGTGTCGTGTTTAGTTTTAGAACTTTCTCAGGAAGATTTAGGAGACACTGTGGAAGGAGAGACGAGAACAACAATTGGATTTGTTCTGCAAATGTGCTTGTCAAACTTCATTGGGTCTGGGTCTCCTGGGGCTCCTCTCAGCCCCTCTGCAAAACCAGACCCAAACAGGACATGGCTCCCACAGGGCTCTGAGTGTCTGCCCTGCATCTCCTGCCAGCCCCTGAGCATCCCCTGAGCATCCCCTGCATCTCTGCCGGCCCTTGAGCATCCCCTGCATCCCCTACCAGCCCCTGAGCATCCCCTGAGCATCCCCTGCGCATCCCCTGCATCTCTGCCAGTCCCTGAGCATCCCCCAAGCCCTCAGAAACCAAACACAGCTCCCTGTGCTCCCCAGCCAGGCTGTGGTGTCCCCCAGGGGTGTCCCCCAGGCAGCAGCCAGACATCACTGCTGGCTTTTCAGAAACTCTCATGCCCCAGCAATTCAGACTGTTGTGAGTACAGCGCACAGGGTGCAGCCCAGTATCAGTATTTTCCATGGTGCTCACTGACAAAGACAGGATTTCAGTCCCAGGTATTCCCAAGATGGACATGTAGGCACCTCACGTGGAGCTGCAGCCCTTGGCAATATTATCCTGCAACCCTGATTCAGCTCTTCCCTCGTGCCCCAGACAGGAGTCAGTGCTGTCTGTTCAATCAAGGACTGATCCCACAGAGGGCTGATCATCTTCAGCTCCCATTAACTTCTCCTGCACACGAAGGTGTCCAACACCTGCCAGGATAAAACTCATTATCCTTCAAGGCTACACTACAAATACTCAATAAACCTGGGAACGCTATTAAATGCTGAAGAAGGGTAAAATGAGCCTGGGAAAAAATGTCATTATGGAACAGGTTGCAAAGTAATTCCATGTATTATTTTGTGATGCACTTCAGCTTTACCCATTACATGCTCCAATTTCAAGGAGCAGCAGCGTTTCTATGACAGATTTAGATGCTCGCACTGCGAGTTCAGATCATGCCACCCCTCCAGTGCCCCCGGGCATTACTGGGGCTCCCAGCAAAACCAGTCCTTCTGCGGGTGAGTTTTCTCACCAGTTCAGCCCCTGCACTCCTTCCTCACTCCCAACAGGACCAGGAACCCCCGGTGCCAGAGGGGTGGAGGCAAGGGACGCTGTGGGTACCTGGATGGGCTCTGAGACAGTGACACGGGCCTTGGCACGGCCCTGCCTCACGGGGATAATGCAGCTGACAAAGGCATCATCCATAATTCAGATGAAACGATCAATAAAAGCCTCGGGGTCATTTTCAGAGAGGAAAGACAACCTTCCTCGTTTAAAGGCTGTTGGGCCGGGGGGCATCATGTCCCTGGTGGCTCTGCTGCATTTCCCCTCTCTGCTCCTGCACTAACTCCAGCAATCCGCAGCTCTGGGCAACTTCAGACACATCGCAGGCCTGGCCAGCTCAGGAGAGACAGTCTGCCTCGGTAATGAATCCTCCTGAGTCACAGCTCATCATTATCACCGCAATTAGCACAGGTATGGATTTGATTTTCCTCAAAGAAATTAATTTACATGAAAATGGGGGACGCTAATGAACCATCGGCGCTGCCACGCTTTAATGCAGCATTGCCTGCTCCTTACACGGGACAGATACGGATCTCACCGCTCCGCCGCTGTTCTGCTAAAGGGCGACGGCTCCGACAGCGAGCACAGATTGGCCTCTCGCGAACAGCCTCCACGTGTTCATTAATTAATTAATTCATTCATTAGTTAATAGCCACGGAATGACGGCAGCCCGGCTGGCCGCTGCTCTGGGTGTGCTGGAAGGAGCCGAGAGCAGCACCTGCACTGCCGGGACATCCCCGGGAATGCCCAGGGCATCAGCCGGGCTAACCCTGGGAATGCCCAGGGCATCAGCCGGGCTAACCCTCGGGTTCAGGGCCCAAAGCGGTGAGGAAGGAAATATCGCGGCTGCTGCCTGCCCGTGTGCGAATAGCGCTGCTCCGGGGGCACTGGCACCGTGTCACTGCCTTGGGAAAGGGGAAACCCTTCAAAAGGGCCTTAAGCACCTAAAGAAGAGGTTTCTGTCACAGTTAGAGAGCAGCGCCCTTTTCTGCTCATTTCCCACTAGTTGGCGGTGAAGAGTGACAGCGCCAATGGAAGGAACGAGCAGGAGGGAGCGCTGAGGGACACAGGTGAGCACAGCCAGGCACAGGTGAGCCCATAGAACCACCGGGGATGGAAAACCCCCGAGATCAGCGAATCCGACCTTCAGCCAACACCAGCACAGCCACCAGAGCTGCAGCTGAGAGCAGCACATGAAACCCAACAATGCTCCTGAGAGCAGCACATGAAACCCAACAATATGCTCCTGGGAGAACAAGGATTCATTCCTTTCCTGCAGTGGGGCCACTGAGAGCCCACACCCTTCCAGAAGTGAGTAACAGCTGCATCTCTGTGCCAGGAACACATCAAAAACAAACACACAGAAGCAAAAATCCTCTTTGGACTTATGAGTTTCATCACTTGACTGGTTTTCATTATTTTGGGCACAGGTCACAAAGACAGGAGCTCCCACAGCACCCCAGAGCCAGGCAGAGTGTCAATACTGACTCAGAGCGAGATGTAATCACTTGCACTTCAATTTTATGCACATTTGTAACCTCTTCCATGCTTAAAGAGCAAAGATTTACAGTGCAAGAAATGAATTTTATTGCAGCCCGCAGGCATCTCGAGCTATCAAACACATGAAACCTCATCTCAGCATTCCCAGCTCCGAGCAGGGACGAACATGGGGATGGCTCCGAGCCTGGAACTCCTGCTCTGATTCCTCTGCAGTCACTGGGGCAGATAATGCTCAGCTCCTCTCTTTCATTTCCTTAATTCTGGCTTAGCAGCCCATATCATTTGTGGCAGGCAGAGCAGAGGCTGATTATTAAATCCTACTCCTAGTCCATCTAAAAGCAAAATGGAGCTGTGTGGCTTTCCCTCGATCTCTGCCAGAAAGACAGAGCTCTCCCCATGCTCTGCTGCCTTCAAATTGGGGAATTTAGATGAGAGCCAGATGAAAGCAACAGGCCTAAATGATTCTACATGCTTGCCCAAAGCCCAACAAATGGAATGAAGCTTGGAGAAAATAATTTTAAATTTGGTATCTAAATGTAAATGGATTGTTCTTTCACATTTTGACATCTCTCTTGTTGTGCTGCCACAGTGTTCTGGCACCTTCTCAGTCTCTCAGTGGCTGCACTGCACAGAGCATTGCACTGCCTGTGCTGCTGGGTCCCTCCAGCCTGGCCCTGTGGCTCTGACACACAGGAGCAGTGGAATGTCCTGTTTGAGTAACAGAATGCAAGTACATTAAATAACAAATAAAACAGTAGAAGTGTGTTCCTCCCCAATTGCTGCTTCTCCTAGAAATTCTGTCCTCAGCTGTCAGGCTCCCCTGCCACTGCTGGTGCAGCAGCACAGCCAGGAACAGGGGTTACCCTCAAGGGGTTACCAGGGGGGAGCTCAGGAGATAAATCCAGAGATGAACCTCCCCACCTGGCCACCAACACAAACGGGACTTTGAGTCACAGAACAGAGCCAGGCTGTTCATGGCCTGGAAAATCTGCAGGGCTGTGCCAGAAACAGAACTATGGGATTGAGATTTTGAGTCAGGAAATAAAACTGATAGAGAAGGATTAGTTGTACCCTTCCAAATAAAATCAATGAAGCACAGCACTGCTGAGGAACATCCATCTCAGGCACCTTTGGCTGTCTCCCTATCTCCTCTTTGGCTGTCTCCCTATCTATCTCCTGTTTGGCTGTATCCCTATCTATCTCCTGTTGGCTGCATCTCTCCCCATCTCCTCCTTGTCTGCTCTGCAGATAAGAACCTGTGTGTCAGGGGAAGCTGAGAATGTCTGCCCCGCCAGGATCAGGGGATGGGCAGCAGGAAGGCTGATCAACACCTCCAGCCCTGAAGGACTGCAGGGGGCACAGGCAGAGCTGTGCTTGTGTCCCACAGGGATGGGGGACAGAAATCCTGCTCTGAGAGGAGGAGGAGGACGTGGGGATGGAGCCAGGGGCCAAAGGAGCCACTGCACAACCCTCACACAAATCCAGCCCCAGAGCCTCACCTGCACCAGGTCACGTGGAGCTGCAAAGGTGCTCAGGAGCTTAGGAAATGTGTTTCCAAATGTTTATGAGATTATGGCAGGGAAGAAACAAACCCAACTCATATTCCTTAATTGGAGCCAGCGGTACAGAAAACCTGCTAATTCCAACTCCATTTCTACTGCTGCTGTGTGAGTGCTGTGGACTGCAAAGATAACAAATGGAAGCAAATTATTTTCACCTGCTTAAAACAAAGTCATTAACAGCACTTTGGTTATCTTACCTGGAAAGCCAGGCTCTGCAGAGAGCTGTTAGAGCCAAGTGTGAAAACAGTTTGCATGAAACATAATTAAAATGATGACCTGAGTGATGGCTGAAACATCCCCAAGGAGGGCTGGAGTCAGAGCTGATGGAAAACAATTCACCTCTGCCTCCTGACTGTGCTGCTGACCTGCTCCCAAGGTGTCCCCAGTGCCTTGTCCCCAACCCTGGGCACAACCGGGGCTCTGTGGCTGCCCTGCCCTCCCAGCACTGCTGTCACCTGCTCCAGCACATCTCCTTTACTTCTCTGCCATCCTGGGAGCTGCTGTGGGCTTCATCCCCTCGCAGGGAGCAACTCCTCCCCAATATCCCAGCTCACAATTCCTTCCAATACCCCAGCTCTCAATTCCTTCCAATATCCCAGCTCTCAATTCCTCCCCAATATCCCAGCTCACAATTCCTTCCAATATCCCAGCTCTCAATTCCTTCCAATATCCCAGCTCTCAATTCCTCCCCAATATCCCAGCTCACAATTCCTTCCAATATCCCAGCTCTGAATTCCTCCCCAATATCCCAGCTCACAATTCCTTCCAATATCCCAGCTCTCAATTCCTTCCAATATCCCAGCTCTCAATTCCTCCACAATATCCCAGCTCACAATTCCTCCCCAGTGTCCCAGCTCTCAATTCCTTCCAATATCCCAGCTCACAATTCCTCCCAATATCCCAGCTCTCAATTCCTCCACAATATCCCAGCTCTCAATTCCTTCCAATATCCCAGTTCACAATTCCTCCCAATATCCCAGCTCTCAATTCCTCCCCAGTGTCCCAGCTCACAATTCCTCCCAATATCCCAGCTCACAATTCCTCCCCAATATCCCAGTTCACAATTCCTCTCCCCAATATCCCAGCTCACAATTCCTCCCCAATATCCCAGCTCACAATATTCCCTCTCCCCCTTTCCTGCCAGCCCCTCCAGGCTCCAGAGGCCACAATCTGGTCACCCTGAAGCTCTCTCCAGCTCTCCCAGCTCTCCTATGGTTATACAGCAATCACACAGCAATATTTTCTCACTCACCCCAGGAACTCTTCTCCCTCCCTGCTAGCTGGCCTGCTCGAGCTCCTTGGCAAAGGGTTGCATGTAACAAACATCTTAACAGGAAAATCGAGGATGTTCATGAGGTGCAAGAGACTCAATTCAGTGGAAAATGTATTCCTGGTGTACAACTCTGTTCCACAGTGTCTGACACAATTACACTCTGAGCTGCACTGTTAAACTGCCCCATTTTGCTGCAATCAACATTTAATTTTTTAGCAGAAGTCTTGATTTCAAATACCCTGGAAATGTTTAACAGCTGATATTAATAAGAGCCCAGATTTAACGCAGGGCTCTTTATCCCAGGGACATGATAAGCATCGTGACAAGTGGTGTAACTATGGCAACTTTATCTCTGCTGTTTCTCTTTCCCCGGAGCAGCAGGAGCAGGCACCTCGGTGCAGGCAGTGCCAGACTGCTCCCAGCTGAGAGCAGAGCTCTGGGTCACTGAGGGGAGCTCAGCCAAACCCCACACCCGGGCTGGGCTGCCTTCCTCCCCTCCTCCCTGTGCCCATGGCGTGCTGCATGGGAATTTACATGTGTTTAACCTGCTCCCTTCCTGTTCTTTCCTTTCCCCTGGCTGGAAAGGAGCCTCCTGCCTTTGCTCCCCGCTGTCAGAGCCCAAACAACCCCAGCCCAAAGGCAAACACATCTTCGGAATGGCAAAGGATGCTCTCCTCAACGAATGGCACAGCTCTCTGGGAGATGCCACATTTCCTTCCCTGGAGCCAGGAAGGACAAACAGCCCCTGTGATGTTCTCCAGAGGTGCTGGGTGTGAAGCAGTGCTGGCAGAGAGGAGCACCCAGAACCCCCAATTTCTGGGTGTTTGCTTGAATTTGCTGCTGCTTGCTGGCGCTCAAAAGACAAACCAACCCAGGTCCTGCACAAGTATATCCTGTTTGCACTCAGTGAGAGCACAGACCAACCCCTGCCTCACTGCAGCGATCCCTGCAGGGACACCAGGGCTGGGCTGTGCCCCCTCCTCTGTTTGCTCCCACCCTCCCCAGAGCTGCTGGGGTTTCCTGTTTGCTTCCACAAGGTGACAAACACAGCAGGGTTTGCACAGCTCCACCAAAGGCACACACTGAGGCAGGAACTGAGATTTCTTGCTGTTCTGACACAACGTGAGCAGTTTTCCCCATACTTGCAATCATGCCCACCAAAAACTGCCTGGATTTGTGTGTTTGAGAAATTAATTTTGCTGCAATATTGCTTGAGGTTTGTTCTTCTTTTTACCCCATCATTATTAGAGTTTCCTTTTTGAACTCACTTGCTAAGTTTTCATTAGGTCTATGAAAACCATGGCCCTTCCAGCCTCTGGTTCTGCTGCTGGGAGCTGTCTGCAGCTGTGAGCTGCTCCCAGAGCCCGGGTTCAGTGATTGCAGGGGCTCAGGGGATGGAGGGCAGGCTGTGCACTCTGATCTGCTGATCTCCAGCTCCTTTCCTGCGGCAGGAGGGATGGGAGGGAGCCCTGCAGCAGGGCTGAGCCCTGACATCTGCCCTGCCTGGGAGCAAGGGAGCCATTCCACATCTGTGGGACACAGGAGAGCCAAACGCTGAGTCTTCTCCCTGATATTACAATTTATAGATGTGACAGATCCTCCCTCAGAGGGTGTAAGGAGTGATAAATTAGTCAAAGGGAGAACTCAGAGCTGCTGAGTTTGTTAAGCAAAGCAGTGAGAGAGACTGGTCTGTGAGGTACAGCTGTATCTGCTCACTCCTCACCAGGATTTACCAGGGAAAAAGAGCACACGAGGAGACAGAAAATGTGGAATGAACAATGAATACTTAGACACTAACTAATCCTAATTTGTGCTCCCAGACATCCATCTACTACACAGCTTTTAATATCCCAGGCACTTCTAGCCATGAGTGTGTTTTTATTCACACATCAGCCTCGAAGGTGATGCTTTAAGTGCCCTCAGAATTTCAATTTTTAAAAATGGAAACAGTCTGACACTTCCCTGCACACTACAATCTTGT
Source organism: Melospiza melodia melodia (assembly GCF_035770615.1). Lineage (NCBI taxonomy): Eukaryota > Metazoa > Chordata > Aves > Passeriformes > Passerellidae > Melospiza > Melospiza melodia. Next base: position 30,595,881 of record NC_086203.1, on the reverse strand, counting down.
ATTGTGTACAGTCATGAGAGGTGTGAGACAGTCTGCAGATAATTAGTATGGGAGCTGGCAATTATATCAAAGTAATTCTTTTTAGATGTAAAAGAGAAAGTAACATGATCCCCAAATGCTCAGACAGGAGGGAATGTTCTCTCTGGGGCTGGAGCCCCTCTGAGCCAGGCTGGGACACCTGGGGGGGCTCACCTGGAGGGGAAAAGGCTCCAGGGAGAGCTCAGAGCCCCTAAAGGGGCTGCAGGAGAGCCGCAGAGGGACTGGGGACAGGGATGGAGGGACAGGACCCAGGGAATGGCTCCCAGTGCCAGAGGGCAGGGCTGGGTGGGAGATTGGGAATTGGGAATTGTTCCCTGGCAGGGTGGGCGGCCCTGGCACAGCTGTGGCTGCCCCTGCATCCCTGGCAGTGCCCAAGGGCAGGATGCACCTCTGTGCAACACTTTTAAAATAAGCACATCACCATTAGAAGGAATTGGTGATGGTTAGTTTTCCAGTCAGCCGTTCCAGAAGCAAATAGATGCAGTGAAGGGCTGTCAAAGCCTTTCAGTTATCAATTTTGAGTGCAAATTCTCATTTCTCAGCAGCCTCCACTGAACAGAAAATCCCTCAAGTGAGGTTAAACACGGAGTATTTTCTCAGGCTGAAACTGGCCAGATTTAAAACAAAAATGACACTTCAATCCAGCAAATAATTATTCCATAGCACACACTGGAGGCTGATGAGCTACAGAGCATCTCACAGCTCAGAGCCTGCAAAGAGCTGACTGTGCCCAGGGCCACCTGCCTGTGCCCAGGTGTTGGCACGGGCTGCTCCTGGCCTGGGGCACCCTGGGCTGGGAGCAGGAGGAGAACAGGCACGGAATTGAGGGGCACCTGAACCATGGGGCACTGGGGGCACCTGAACCATGGAGCATTGGGGGCACCTGAACCATTTCCCCCTTCCAACAGCAGCCCAGGTCAGCCTGAGGCCAGGTCAGAACTCATCCCACATCAGTTCCTTACTGGAACCCAGAAACTGCCCTTCTCCTCAGGGCAGCTGTGCCCACGGCAGGCAGGGTGCTGCATGGGCTGTGCCAGCCCTGGCGGTGCCCTGGCTCCCAGTGCCACGGGAATCAGCGTGCCACGGCGTCTGTGTGCAGTTCCACCATTCCCTGGAGTCAATCAGCACTGCCTGGTGTCAGTGTCCAGCCCCAGGCCCTGGCACATCCCTGCAGGACCTGCTGGGGATGCTCTCCCTGCCCCAAGCAGTGCCAGGGCCAGCCTGGCACACCCAGCAGGAGCCCAGGGGAATGCAGAGGCCGAGGCTCTGCCACCCTGCCAAGGCCAGGGCAGGGAGCTGTCCCCGGGCCCTGGCAGCCCCAGCCCAGCCCAGGGGCAGTGCCAGGTGCAGCAGGCACTCCTGCAGGCACTCGTGCAGCCCCAGCCGTGACCCTGCAGCCCTGCAGAAGCCTCAGCTGCCTCCTTGCCTTGCTCACCGGTGGACAATTCCTTCCCTCACACACCTACCCGTGTTTTCCAAGCCTGGTATTTCCATCAGCCTCAGGAGCAGAGAAGCCCTATTTGTCACTCCCAGGAAACAATTTAGAGCCTTTCAAAGCCATCTCCCTGTGCATCACAAGCAGAAATTGATACAGTCACGTCAGGGCTCGGCTCTGCTCGTTCCTACTACAAACACCTTACCAGCAGAACAAGTGTCAATTTACAAGCAGCTGATGTTTGCTGCTGGCCCAGCTTTGTTTTTAATACACTGCATTGTTTCATGCTGCTTGTTGTTCTGTATTCCTGGGAGAACAGATCAAAGCAGCAGCCAGGGCTGCAGGAGCTGGAGCAGCGGTGCTGGGATGGAAAACAGCCTGGAGCACAGGAGCACTGGCAGGACCAGCACAAGCCCGGAGCAGCCCTGCTTTGGGATGAAAAGCATTTTCAAAGCTTCTCTGGACCAAGTTTTAAAATCTGCTTAAAGAATCTGAGTGGCCAGTTGCTTTTTATAGGACCTGGATGACAGAGTTATTTGTGCGCCTTTGCAGACAGCAATTCCTTACATTATTCCCATTAGTACACAGAAATAAATTAATTTTAGAATCTGAGCTCCTAATTATTTTTGTGCCATTTAAAAAAGTTTTCTTTAAAACACCAATTTCTCCTGAGATTTAGGTGTCTCCCATCTCTCTCCTCCTCATCTCCTTCCTTTAACAATCTCATCTCCACAGAGCTGCCCTTTCCTTCTCCTTTTTCATCTGCAGGATGCTTTGAGTGGCCCCTTGTCCCCCCGGCGCTTTGTCCCATTTCCCCAGCCCAGCGCAGCCTGGGATGCTCGGGGTCAGCCCGGGGTTCACGAGAGCTTCAGCCTCCCCTCCTGAGCTGGGAGCTGCCACAATGGCTCTGATTCAAACGCAATCCAAACCAATTTGGGCTCTCGGGAGGACTGAATTGATGCTGGAGCTGGGCAATTTACACCAGCCAGAGATATTGGTAATTTCTTTTCCTGTGTCTCAGAGGCTTAATTCAAGCAGCATTCCAACCTTTGCTGATAGGAGTTCTCACCTATTAGGGCCACGCTAAACACTCTGAAGGCTGAATACAGTGATTTTCCCAGCCCTCGGCGCACAGCAGCACAGGAACCAGGTCAGGTACAGGCTTTTGTACCTGGGCAAAGCCCCTGAGCACGCAGGGAACTGTGAGAAACACTTATTAATGCTTGGCAATCGTTTCTGTGCACTGTCAAAGGCTTCTGACCCCTCTGTGCCCCTGGGAAAGCAGGAATTCCTGGCTGCTGCAGGCACAAATGCCACAGGAGCTCACACATCACCAGATCACCACGAGGCAGCTGCAAAAGCCAGCCCTCAAAAATTGTTCACTCGTGGTTCCACCCAGTCAGTGCCACTGGGCTGCCCTGGGGAAAAGCAGCTTTTCAATCTTTAGGGGCATGTACAGCTTTGGTGCTGGGGAGGACTCAGAAAACACTGCCTGGGCTCTCAGGTTTGGGGGCCAGAATTCACTTTTGATCATTTGTTTGTTTGTTTTTATACAAATATTCCACCCTCAAAGGCTTTATCGGGGTCCAGCTCCAGTGGTGGGCAGGAGGAGAGCTCCCAGACTCACGTCAGGGCCTCCCCTTTCAGGCAAACCCCCATGAAAGCTTTTGGTAACAGGTTTGTGAACAATTTTTAAGTTAGATATCTCTTTTAACGCAGCTGCACTAATGAACATTTCTCATGTAATTACGTATATAATAAAAATAGTCACAATAATCATAATCACCATCATCATTTGAGAATAAAGTAAGAAAAGCTCGGTTTTTCTTACCTTTTTGGAAAGCAGGCAAAAGCTATACAGTAGGTGGGAGAGTGTACCAAGTAACAGACTTTTGAACACTCTTTCTTACTGGTGGTATGGAGTCTACAGGGAAAGTAAATACATTGAATGTAGGATGGGTCTGGGCACAAGGAACGCTCCCAGCCTGCCCTGCCATGAGCCCTGGCACTCCTCTGCCTCCCACTGGGGTCTGGGGGCACCAGCACAGGAATCAGCCCTGCCAGCATGGAAATCAGCACAGGAATCAGCCCTGGCAGCCCAGGAATCAGCACAGATATCAATCAGCCCTGGCAGCATGGAAATCAGCCCTGGCAGAACAGGAATCAGCCCAGGAATCAGCTCTGGCAGCATGGAAATCAGCCCTGGCAGAACAGGAATCAGCACAGATATCAATCAGCCCTGGCAGCACAGGATTCAGCCCTGGCAGCACAGCAATCAGCACAGGAATCAGCCCAGGATTCAGCCCAGGATTCAGCCCTGGCAGCCCCAGAGCAGCCAGGCCAGGGGGCTCAGGTACCTCCAACCAGGGGAGCAGCTCTCTCAGGAGAGCAGGGCTGGCTGAGCTGATTTTCCCTGCTCCCCCCTGAACCAACCCAGGATATTTTGGCTGCTGTTTCAGACCCCCTGTCCCTCCTCAGCATCACCAAGAGCCATTTGAGTGCTTTCCTCAGCAAGAGGGAAGCAGTAATTACATGTAAATCTCAGCAGAATCTAAGCATGGGTTCTGTCCCAGTCTGACACTGCTCCTGCAGCAGAAAATGGAGCAGACAGCCCAGCAGGGCCCTCCACCTGCTCCACCTCAGGCCCCACCAGAAACACCTTCCCAAAGTGTGAAATTCCAGCAAAGCCACACAGGAGCACAGCAAGCTCATGCCAGGGCTGGGAGCTGCTGTGCCCCACATCCCGCTGAGCCCAGCAGGGAAAGCTGTGCAGTGAGGGACAGCAGGCACTGCCAGATGGCAAACAGGAGCGATTAGGAGACTTCTCCTAAATGGATTGGAAGGCTCGGCCCTAACACACCCCGTTCAGCAGGAGAGGTGCGGCTCTCCCAGGGATCCCGGGCAATCTCACACAGCCAGCCCCATTCCCCTGATGGCAGGGACATGAGGTCACTGCACTGCCAGGCTTCTCTCTCGTGGTAATCAATCAGTGCCTCCCTCTGGGCTCACTCCAGACCCTCTCCAGGTGCTCTGCACACATTTCTGGGAGCCTCAATCCCAGCAGGCTGCACCTGAGCTGTGTGCACTGGTCCCACAGGATGAGCATCCCCTGCTCCTGGGCAGCACTCAGGAGTTCACAGAGCTTCAGCCTGACAGGGACACCTTCAGCCCACTGCCACAGAGGGGTCTGGGCTGGGAGGGACCCCAAATCCCACCCAGTGCCACCCCTGCCATGGCAGGGACCCCTCCCACTGTCCCAGGTGCTCCAGCCCCAATGTCCAACCTGGCCTTGGGCACTGCCAGGGATCCAGGGCAGCCACAGCTGCTCTGGTCTTCTAAAGATCTGCTAAAAACCTGGAGATTTTTTCAAGGCTATTTCTCTGTAAAACCATCCACATTTTGCTTGTGCTTTGACTGTGGCCTGTGAGCAGGACAGGCCATAAATGTGCACTCAGCCCCAGATTTGCAGGGTTTGGAGGCAGGGTCAGCCCCACATTTCCAGGCTTTGGGGGTAGGGTCAGCCCCACATTTCCAGGGTTTGGAGGCAGGGTCAGCCCCACATTTCCAGGCTTTGGGGGTAGGGTCAGCCCCAGATTTGCAGGGTTTGTTTGGAGGTCTGTGGGTCCCGTGCTGGTGCTCCCTGGGCTGGGACAGGGGAACACTCATGGAACACCTCCCAGCAGAAATGGCACCTGCAGCCCCCAGCAGCTGAGCAAGCAGCAGCAGCAGCCCCGTGAGAAAGAGCAGAAAATCAAAGTGCAAACCCCACTGTACTCGCAGAGCCCACGGCTGAGCCAGGCCAGCACTCAGCTCGCTCTGGGCACTGCTGACTCTGATCCTCCCCAGGAACTTCCCTGCTCTGCCCCCTGAGCTCCAGAGCCTTGCATGGCTCCAACAACCAAACCCTGAATTTCACAAAGAAATACTGGAAAAACATCCTTTGGTTTTGGTTTTAAGAGAAGATATTTGAGATTTTTAGGAAAAAATGATCCAAGATGCATCCAGAGCAATTTGTAATTCACATTTCCTATATTCTGATTGGTAAAACTCTGGAAATTTCTCTATTCACAGTATAAAATATTTTTAAAGTGAAATTGCTATAAAAACATCAAACCCATTTTTATGTATGGACACCATACCCAAAATTTCACTGAAAATTAAGTTTGAGGAGTTTTGCTTGGATGTTATGACTGTTTTTAAAATTCACTAACACAATTTTCATTTTTTTCCACCTAAAAATGGAACTGTAAACAACTTTTATTTAACAGACTACTCAAACTTCAAAAACCTGAGTTCAGGTGAACTACTGTTATACACATTCCTGAACACTGCCTGATCGGGGGGCTGATCAATAACCCAATCAATGCCACAGCACAGTAACTGCAGCAGTTACACTGGCACTAAGGCACCCCAAAACTTTGAAGTACAGCAGAAGTTTATATCATTTGATTTTCTAATAATTGTTATGAACACACAGACCTGGGGAATGAACGAGCAGTGCTGGTGCAGCTGAGACTATGAACAGATGGAATTCCACATAAATAATGAAAATGTTTTTAAAATAATTATTTCACAAGTGATAATAAAGAAGGAAAAGCTCAGAAAGCAGAAAGTCAGAGATGGCACATTTCCTAACAAACACATTCATGAGCTTTAGGTTCCCACTCAGTGAAGGCTCGAGGCAAAGGTGGCACATCTGGGCAAGCCAGGAGCCTCTGCCCCTTGCACCTCTTAAAAACATGTTCTGGTCTACAGCCCTGGACTAAAAATGGGTGTTTGACCAGAAACATGGGGCTTAGGTGAGCAGATTTTATTTATAGTAAAAATGTTTCCTTCCCAAAATAAAATCTGGCAGTTCTTTGGTGGGAGGGGAGAATGTTCTCAGAAGTCTGAAAGCAGGAAGAGTTGCAGCACAGGAGGATGAGAGCAGGAGGGGACCCTGGGGGGATGTCCGCAGGCTGGGCTCCCACAGGGAACATTCCAGCATCACAGCTTGGGGAGCTTTCTCTTTGGCCAAGTTTTGGCATGAAATTCTTACGTTTGGGGTTTGTGGTGTTTAATTTCAGCTTAGTTGATCCAAAGAGTGGTTAGTGAAGTGCACCAGCAACACAATCCCCTGCCCTGGCCCAGCTGGATTTCAAATTCTCTTTTCCTGCCTTCCCTTCCTGAAATGCCTTGGCATAGGGCCCCGAGTGACACTAGGGAACAGCCCAGGGCAGGAATTCCATTTATTTCCTGCTGCACAAGGGGCTCTCTCCAGCTGCAAGTCCTTAATTTGTGAGAGCCGTTCCATGGCTCTGTCCGTGGTCCTGTCCCTGGCTCTGTCCATGGTCCTGTCCCTGGCTCTGTCCCAGGCTCTGTCCATGGTTCTGTCCCAGGCTCTGTCCATGGTTCTGTCCCTGGCTCTGTCCATGGTCCTGTCCCTGGCTCTGTCCCTGGCTCTGGACCCCAGTCCAGCTTCCAAGGATGAATTTGGTTTTCCCAGCAGGAATGGATTTTGTACACCTGCATGATCAGACATCAGGGGTAAATCCTGCAGGGGTGAGCAGGGGGAGGAAAATGCAGTGTCAGGGATGTGCTTCTTGCTCCCACTCTGCTTTGACAGCAGAGCTGCTGCCCCAGGCAGGAATTCCAGCAGCATGAATGGAGCAGGAATTCCAGCAGTGTTAGAGGCAGGAATTCCAGAAGCATTAGGGGCAGGAATTCCAGCAGCAGCAATGGGGCAGGAATTCCAGCAGCACTAGACACAGGAATTACAGTAGTATTAGAGGCAGGAATTCCAGCAGTGTTAGAGGCAGGAATTCCAGCAGCACTAGACGCAGGAATTACAGTAGTATTAGAGGCAGGAATTCCAGCAGCACTGACAGGACAAGAAGTGGCAGGGATTCCAGCAGCAAACAGATCAGTGGGGCACGGGCAGGGAAAGGGCATTTCTCCACATTCAGAGCTGGCTTTGCACAAGAACTGCAGACGTGCCCAAACCTTTGCAGCATGCTCAGAGCTGTGCAGCTGTCTCCTTCCTCAGCTCCTTCCAGATTCAAATGCAAATCAAATTTGATGGCCTCAGTCTGTAATTTTGTGCTGTGCTATCCTCTGCTATGCACATTAAGGAAACTAGAAGTGTCTTTGCCATCTATTTTCCCTTTAAATCGGTGGCAAGATTTGCATTAAGGCCAGATAAAATCCCTAAATGGGAATCTTCAGGGACCGTGAGATTTTTGCAAAGCAACTTTGCAAGAACCAGGGTGAAAACTGGTGTTAGCAGAGTTATTGATGAATTTGGTGCTTGCCAGGGCCAGCTGGACCCGGGCTGCAGGGTTGTGTACCTGGGGATGTGCAGGGTTCTGTGCCCAGGGTTGTGTACCTGGGGATGTGCAGGGCTCTGTGCCTGGGGATGTGCAGGGTTCAGTGCCCAGGGTTCTGTACTCAGGGGATGTGCAGGGCTCTGTGCCCAGGGTTCTGTGCCGGGCTCTGTGCCCAGGGTTCTGTACTCAGGGGATGTGCAGGGCTCTGTGCCCAGGGTGTGCTGTTCCCTCCCTCTCACAGGTAAAGCAGGGGGCCACGAGTCACTCACAGCTCCCAACCCCTACTGAGGCTCCACCACCAAACGGCACCGCCAAGAGCCAAAAGCAGAGAGTTCCACCACCAGCCCAGAGCTGCAAACGCCACGATGGAGCAAAGCAGGAGCAGCCCCGGAGCGCTGCGGAGCCCCGTACTCACTGTTGGGGTCCACGTTCTCGCAGAGCTCCGTCTTGGCCTCGCCGTTGGGGCGGTCGCTGGGCTTGTGCGACAGGCGCGAGGACATGGTGGCCGCCGTCACCACCGCCTTGAAGCTGCGCTTGCGCTTCTGCACGTTCAGCTCGGGGTGGAAGATGATGATGTAAACCTTGGGCATGTAGAGCATCCCCAGCGCCACCGACGCGCTCAGGTTCATGGAGATGGTGAGCGTGGTGGTTTGGATGTAGAGCTGCGGACAACAGACACGGGTTACGCGCGGGGTCACCGGCCTGGGGCTGCTCACACATGAAATACCAGGCATAAAATACCTGCTGGAAAGGGATTGTAATCTTTCTAGATGTTACACACCGTGAGTGGTGCTGCGGCACCCCACACACACAGAAATACCCCTGGAAAGGGATTGTAACCTGTCTGGGTGTTGCACACCAGGGAAGGGCTGCAGTGCCTCACACACAAATAAGTACCTGCTGGAAAGGGATTAGAACCAGTTTACATGTGTTACACACCAGGGCAGGGGCTGCAGCACTTCACACACAAATAAGTACCTGCTGGAAAGGGATTTCAACCTGTCTGCATGAGTTACACACCATGGGTGTGGGATGCAGCAGTTCAAACATAAATACCACAGTAAAGTAATTTTTAACCAGTCTGCATGTGTTACACATAGGGCTGGGCCAGCCTGCAGGAGTTCAAGCATAAATACCACAGTAAAGCCATTTCTAACAAATTCACACACATTACACATAGGGCCTGGCCAGCCTGCAGCACCTCACACACAAACACCAGTTGTAAAGGAATTTTTAACAACTTTGCATGTTACACACCACAGGCCTGGCCAGGCTGCAGCAGTTCACACATCCACACACACATTTCACACCGATTTTTAACCAGTCTGCAATGCAGATGAGGGAGCTGAGACCTCTGCCCTGCAGCCACTGTGATGTCCCACACAAATGCTCTGCCTGATCCACCAACAGCCTCAGTGCCCGAGACTTGCAGGGGCCTTAGCACAGTTCCCACAGCAAGGTCCCACAGTTTATTGTGATTTATGTAATTAGGGCACCCTGCAGCAGCTGCTGTGCCCCAGGGGGGAACTGGACTGACTGGGGCTGCCTCAGCCTTGGGTCCAACCCTTCCCCTCCATCCTGAGCAGCAGCAGCTCAGGAGCTGGGTTTGATTTCTCCTGCTGGGAAGGGGTTGAAGGTGAGATGATTATTTAATCAAAGGGGTCTCTGGCAGCACCTCCAGAGCTCCCACCTTGCAGACACTGATGGGAGATAAAAGGGAGGCAGAAAAGAGCGTTTGTAGAACAAGGAGGGATGAGTGACACACAAAGCTTCTCATGACAAATGGGAGCAGCCTAAAGATAAGGGAAACTAATAGATATGCTTATTATGCAGAGCCTCAGTTTTATGTGTTTTATCTCTGCTTTGTGGTTTTACCAGTTAGACATAAAAATGCAGTTTACGTGAAACTATTTCATTTCTTATTTCACTTCTTCTGATAAATTCTCAGGAAGCATTTTAGATGAATGCAAATGGGTGACTTAAAGTACAAAGGATCAGATTTAACTGACAAAGGGAGTCTAATAACTCATGCGTGCCTTTTACAGCTGCCTGCTGAACCTGGCAGCTCCCAAACCTGAGATTAAATTAAGAAATTAAGATGCAGATTTAGTGAGAGATACTCAGACTCGACATGAATGAGAACTGGGATGGAGCTTATCCAGCCTGGAGGGGAGAAGGCTCTGGGGTGACAGAGCTGTGGCCTTGCAGGGCCTGGAGGAGCTACAAGAAAGTGCAGAGAGAGAGAGAGAACATTTACCTGGGATGGAGGGACAGCACAGGGAATGGCTCCCACTGCCAGAGGGCAGGGATGGATGGGAATTGTTCCCTGGCACAGGTGCCCAGAGCAGCTGTGGGTGCCCCTGGATCCCTGGCAGTGCCCAAGGCCAGGCTGGACATTGGGACACCCTGGGACAGTGGGAGGGGTCCCTGCCATGGCAGGGTGGCACTGGGTGGGATTTGGTGTCCCTGCCATGACTGGAAGCATTGCCAGAGGAAATCCAGGCTCTCTAAAGCAATCTGGTGTTGGTCTCCCTGGCCACTTCCCTGCAGGGTTTGGAGCCACATCTGCTCTGACAGAGGGACAAACCCTTCTGAAGGGTCCCCCTCACCCAGATCTCTCTCCAGCAGACTCTGACTTCTGACAAATCTTAACTCCACACACTGCATTGCAAATGCAGCGACTTTGAAGCAGGCACTGGAGAAAACCCAACCCCGAGGACATCATTCACATGCAAAAGCACCTAGATTTATCACGGCTTTTACATAAGTGATTTCCATTTGAATTTTAGATTTTTATGTTTTCCAGATTCTTGCTTTATTCATGCAAATCACAAAAATTGCCTTCCAAACCTTGAGAGAAAATTGGACTGGTCTGGAATACACACATCTAATAACGGGCAATTTTTATACAACAAAATACATCACTGGCTAATTTTGCATGAACCATGATTTCTCTGGGAAGCAGAGCCCTGCAGGATCAGGCCTCTGTCTTTGCCAACCCAGGAGAGCTTTCCAGCTGCTGGGCCAGAAGAACTGAGCCTCCAGTTTATAGAACAACTTAACTCAGAGCTGCAGAGCTTTGAAAAGTCCCTTTAGGAGTCAGAACCCTTTTTGCAGGCTAAAGCTTTGCCTTCAGTCTAATCAGGAGCAACTGTTCCTCTTCCCTAATTCAGCTTTCTAATTATGCACTGAATTGTGTTATGTTGCAATATGGAAATAAAGTGGTAACTTGAGATATTTTTGGACTCGTGCTATTACAAGCCAATTTATCTCACTTTTATATGGGAATTAAAACAAATGTTCTTACAGCTGAAGTAGACGGTTTATAAATCTCCCAGAAGGCTTTTCCAGGTCATCTGAAGATTCTGTCTCATTCTCTACATTATGTTGTGCAAATATAAGAATGAGAAACACTTTTTAATAAAAATTAAAATTAGCTTCCCCTGTGCCGTGTGTTTGCAAAACCATGGGAGGTGAAAGGACGTGAGTGCAAAACGTGCCCTGGGGGATTTGGGGGTGCAAGGGGTGGGAGAGGGCCCTGCCCCTCCTGCAGGAGCCCTGTGCCCTCCCTGGGGACCCCAGACCCACCTGGCTGTGCCAGCACCTGGGGCATGCAGGGAGAGACATTATAATACGTGGTTTGGGCCCTGGTGCTCTATCAAACCAGCAGCCAGAATGAAAGCAGCTACAGCACAAACCAGAATGAAAGCGGCTAGAACCATAAACCAGAATGAAAGCGGCTACAGCACAAACCAGAATGAAAGCAGCTACAGCACAATCCAGAATGAAAGCAGCTAGAACCACAAACCAGAATGAAAGCAGCTACAGCACAATCCAGAATGAAAGCAGCTACAGCACAAACCAGAATGAAAGCAGCTACAGCACAAACCAGAATGAAAGCAGCTACAGCACAAACCAGAATGAAAGCAGCTACAGCACAAACCAGAATGAAAGCAGCTAGCACAACTAAACCAGAATGAAAGCAGCTACACCACAAACCCTTCTGGTAAGAGAACCATTGGCACCTGTAAAAAACAAGAAATCTGTCCCATGGCAATCAGTGAACACAATATGTAAACCATCCAGAAATAGAAGGATTTGGTGGGCAGGCACAAAGGCCATTTACTGACCCTCAGTGAGTTTCAGTGTGTTGTTAACCAGATAGGTTTAATACAGTGCCTTCTGATATTTCCTGTAAGAATGAGCTACGTGAACAAGGAACTGGCCATGTGAATAAAGAACTGGCCATGTGAATAAAGAACTGGCCATGTGAATAAAGGACTGGCCATGTGAATAAAGGACTGGCTTTTCTGCATGTGTTGTGCAAGTGTCAAGGTCTATAAACAAATCTGATCTACACAGAAATCACAGGAGTTGTGCTGATCACAGCCATCAGAGCAGAAATAGCAAGGCAGGCACAGAGAGCCCCTGTGGAGTGGCTCAGGGAATGGACTGCATGTCCAGAATCCCAGAGTGGTTTGGGGGAAGAGACCCCAAATCCCCCCCAGTGCCACCCCTGCCATGGCAGGGACACCTCCCACTGTCCCAGGTGCTCCAGCCCCAGTGTCCAGCCTGGCCTTGGGCACTGCCAGGGATCCAGGGGCAGCCACAGCTGCTCTGGGCACCCTGTGCCAGGGCCTGCCCACCCTGCCAGGGAACAATTCCTCATTCCCAATAACAATTTATGCCAACAAAATGAGAATTCCCCCAACAGACGCACCTAAAAGTCCAACTTGCTGAGGGCAGAGTCATGTCCCAGCCCCTGTGGCAGCACCCGCAGCAGTGATGCAGGGATGCAGGGATGCAGGGATGCAGGGATCCTGTCCCAGCAGTTCCTGGCAGCAGGAGGCTCAGCCATCCACAGGAATCCTCACTCACATTCCCAGAGAGGCTCCCCTGCAGGGCCACATGCAGAGGCAGCCAGCACAGAGTGAGCAGGACTAACAGCACAAATTCCCAACTCCCAGTGCCTGCAGGCTGAACCTGCTGCTCCTGATGTCACCTTGTCAGAGCCACCATCCATTCCCACGTCCCCAGAGCACCCAGCACATCCAGTGTGCCAGCTTGTGGTTCACACAAACGTGTGGAGGAGAGATGGAGTGAATGTCTGTATTTTAAACATCTCAGCTATTCCAGCTAAGTATTTTATACAGCTTGTTCCCTTATATTAGGAACCTCCTTATGCAAGAAATTTGCATGCACCAAAAATAAACGTTTATGGGTTATATCCATAACTTGTGTGATAATTCAAAATAGCAAATGCTGAATTGCTCTGAGGGTGCTGATGCAGATGCAGAGAGGAGGAATTTTGTCCCTCCAGCCTGCAAGAGAAACTCTAACAGCTTATCTGGAAGGAAATTAAATTAGCCAGATAATTGGACAGAGCAGCAATGGAAACAAGCAAGTGCTGCTTTCAGGCAGCATCTGATGGCTGAGAGAGAACTGAAGCAGTGTCAGAGGCAGCGCCACGAGTCACACACACAGTGCTGAGCACATTCCTCCAGCGCTGCAGAAAGGGCTGCCTTGGCTTCCTGAGGCAGGTTCAGAGGCAGCGAAGGGGCCCAGGAGCTGCCTGGGGTCACCTGGGAGTCATCACCAAGAAAAGCTCTGGCTCAGGCCAGCAGGGGATGGGAGGGGTTTGGAGCTGGTGCCTCCCTGGAATTCAGGGTCCTTGCACAGAAGGGTCGAGGATGTGCAGGAGAAGTGACCCTGCAAGGGCAGGGGGGTTTGCAGTGAGCTCTGTGCACCCCCAGCCCTGGGCAGGAGAGCTTCTGCTCCCCCTGGTCCCTCCTGCTGCTGCTCTGTGCCCTGGCACTGAGCTCTGCCCTGCTGGGGCGAGGATCCCACTGAGGGATGGGATAACAGGATGGGATCCATGGGATGGGATGGGATGGGATGGGATGATGGCATGGGATGGGATGGGATGGGATGGGATGATGGCATGGGATGGGATGGGATGGGATGGGATGATGGCATGGGATGGGATGGGATGGGATGGGATGATGGCATGGGATGGGATGGGATGGGATGATGGGATGGGCTGGGCTGGGCTGGGCTGGGCTGGGCTGGGATGGCATGGCATGGCATGGCATGGCATGGCATGGGATGATGGGATGGGATGAGATCCATGGGATGGGATGGGATGGGATGGGATGGGATGGGATGGGATGGGATGGGATGGGATGGGATGGGATGGGATGGGATGGGATGGGATGGGATGGGATGGGATGGGATGGGATGGGATGATGGGATGGGATGGGATGGGATGATGGGATGGGATGGGATGGGATGATGGGATGGGATGGGATGGGATGGGATGATGGCATGGGATGGGATGGGATGGGATGATGGGATGGGCTGGGCTGGGCTGGGCTGGGCTGGGATGGCATGGCATGGCATGGCATGGCATGGCATGGCATGGCATGGCATGGCAGGGCATGGCATGGCATGGCATGGCATGGCATGGCATGGCATGGCATGGCATGGGACGATGGGATGGGATGAGATCCATGGGATGGGATGGGATGGGATGGGATGGGATGGGATGGGATGGGATGGGATGGCATGGCATGGCATGGCATGGCATGGCATGGCATGGCATGGCATGGCATGGCATGGCATGGGATGATGGGATGGGATGGGATGGGATGGGATGGGATGGGATGGGATGGGATGGGATGGGATGGGATGGGATGGGATGGGATGGGATGGGATGGGATGGGATGGGATGGGATGGGATGGGATGGGATGGGATGAGATCCATGGGATGGGATGGGATGAGATCCATGGGATGGGATGGGATGGGATGGGATGGGATGGGATGGGATGATGGGATGGGATGGGATGGGATGGGATGGGATGGGATGGGATGGGATGGGATGGGATGGGATGATGGGATGATGGGATGGGATGATGGGATGGGATGGGCTGGGCTGGCATGGCATGGCATGGCATGGCATGGCATGGCATGGCATGGCATGGCATGGCATGGCATGGCATGGCATGGCATGGCATGGCATGGCATGGGATGATGGGATGGGATGAGATCCATGGGATGGGATGGGATGGGATGGGATGGGATGGGATGATGGGATGATGGGATGGGATGGGATGGGATGGGCTGGGATGGCATGGCATGGCATGGGATGATGGGATGGGATGGGATGAGATCCATGGGATGGGATGAGATCCATGGGATGGGATGGGATGGGATGGGATGGGATGATGGGATCCATGGGATGGGATGGTATAATGGGATAATGGGATGGGATCCATGGGATGGGATAGTGGGATGGGATCCCTGGCCTGGTTGGTGACAGCAGAGGGACAGCCCCTCTCATGGTGCCCCGTCCTGCTGCCCACATTTCCCCAGGGATGGACACACTGCAGTGGATGAAGGACCCAGCCAGGGGCTGCTCCCCTGCAGGAGGGTCCTGACACCTCCCACCCCTGCTGGCTCACCCAGGGACTCCAGCCAGGGCTTGGCTGGATTTCAGGCACAGCCAGAGGGAAGAGCTCCAGAAATGCCATTATCAGTCCTCAGAACTGTCTAACGTCTCTTGCTTGGCATTCCTATTTGTGATCATAGCTCTAAAATAAGTTACACATCACTAAAGGAGACAAACACAAAGTGCAGCAGGAGTAATGCACATCCTCCACTTCTATTATTACAATAATGGCTTTTCCCTCTCTCACGGGCTGAGCACTTGGCTTTTTTGAGCTAGAAATAATTCTTCATCTGTCACTTCTTCCAAAAAACAAAAAATAAAAAAAAAAAAAGGAAAGGAAAAAAGAGCAAAAAGAGCAAGCCTTCATTTCATTGCTCCCCTCGCCACTGCACTGCTAAATTGACTGACACACAATCTTGGCATTTTTGGGCATTCAGAGCCAGACTCTGGCTGCTGTTGTAAATCATATTTCTCCACACTTATTGCATTTTATTCATTTTATACATGACCAGAGATTAGAGTTCAAATGAAACAGATTTTGCTATCCTTCTTACATTCCAAACGTCACCAGTCTAGAAATCTTTAATTTTACTCACTTCAGCTATTGAATAATTCAATGTAAAAGGAGAAAAACCCCAACCCTGCAACCCTGAGCTCGAGATTTTGAGGGAAATAACATCAGACACCAGGGCTGTGTCTCTGCAGGGTGGTGGGCACTGCACAGGGCTGGGGCTGGCACAGGCTGGCACTGGGGCACACAACATCACCAAGGACACATGATGCCCCCAGGGACACACAATGTCCCTAGGGGCACACAATGTCCCCAAGGGACACACAATGTCCCCAAGGGACACACAGTGTCACCAGGGGTACACAATGTCCCCAAGGGACACACAATGTCCCCAAGGGACACACAGTGTCACCAGGGGTACACAATGTCCCCAAAGGCACACAGTGTCCCCAGGAACACACGATGTCCCCACCACACCAGGTTTCTCCAACCCTGCAGTCACCAATATCCGCAGATGGCAAACCCCCATGCCCAGTTTCATAGAGGAGCTGTGGAAGGTTCTGGAGCATTCCATGAGATTGCTCACGGCCATGCAGCACAGCAGAGAGTCCCGGCTGGGCCCAGAAACATGCCAGGATCAAACATTGCCTTTAGGGATGGAGCCCAGGCAGCCTCCCCCTAAACACACACACCCCTGCTTTACCAAACAGCTGCACAGTGAGCTGCAGGCAAAGCTCCTGCAAGCTGCAGGGATGGATGCACAGCTCCTGCAAGCTGCAGGGATCCATGGTTCCTGTAAACTGCAGGGATCCATGGCTCCTCTAAGCTCCAGGGATGGATGACTCCTGGGAGCTGCAGGGATGCCCAGTAGGGATCAGACCCTGCTCTGCCTCCCTCTGCACGGAGCCCTGAGGGAGCTGCAGGAGGAAGGCAGGGCAGGGAGCATCTGGAGCACAGGCGCTCCTCCCGAGAGGAGCAGCAGGATGGGAGGCAGGAGCTCCTGCAGCCCCAGGGTGTGGGCAGGTGGGATCTGGGCTGGGCAGGCTCAGGGGGCTCAGGGGGCTCAGGGCCAGCCCAGGCTCAGGCACAGCAGCCCCTGATGTGGCCAGGTTGCCACGGCAATGGGAGCTGCGAGTGCAGCCCTGCCGTGCCAGCCCTGCAGAGCGCTGCCAGCATCACTCACAGCCTGGCAGGACGGGCACGGGTGCCCGGGTGCTCCTCTCCCCCTCGGGCTCTGCACCAGCCCGGGGCTGCAGTTCTGTTCCCCTGCCCAGTACATCACACAGCCACACGCCAGGGCGGCCAGCAGCCCTCTCACCTCAGGTGCTCAAGCCTTGCAAAATTAAACCCATAATCCAGAATAAATACAACAAGCACCGCTAAGAGTCCCCCAGTCACACACAGCAAGCTAATACTGAGAAAAAAAAGCAAAAGGAGCAAGTGAAGCCTCAAGGCAGCCTCAGGAGAGGGACTGACCAGGCCAGCAGTGCAAGGCAGCCCCAGCACAGGGCTCCTCCTGCCCTGACTGGCTGTAACTGAGCTGTAACCCAGTGCCCATCCCGCTCAGGTTCTCCTGAGCCATCCGGCTGCACTCCTGCCAGGATGAACACCCAGCTGCTCCAGCCCAGGCCCTGCCCTAACGAGAGCAGAGATCCCCCAGGAGGTTCATCTCCAACACCTTTTTCTGTCCTTTCACTCCAACTCTGCCTGCCCTGACCAGCCACATAAATGCTTGGTTTATATCCAGCCAGTCTGGCCCACTTGGAAGGCTTTCCCTGAGATCAAGCTGCTCTTTTCCTGAGACACTCCAGTTAATAAATTCCCTTTGCCTCCACTTGCTTCAGCCACTGAACGTGCTCCATGACCCACACGCCAGGCTCACAAAATCTCAGCCCAAACATTCCCCATCCCTGAAACCCTCTGGCCTTCCCAGGAGAACAAAACTTGTTCCCCTGCACAGCTGGGTGCCAGATGTTCACTGCGACCCCACAGCTTGGCCACTCGCAGCCCCTGGATGTGAGCGGTGACCCTGGGTGTGTGCAGTGAGCCCTGCCCATGCACACAGCCCTGGGGGCTGCAGTGAGAGGTGCCCATGCACACAGCCCTGGGCAGGCCCTGCTGGCACCAGCTGGGCACGGTTTCTGCCAAACCCACCCAACCTGCTCTTGGTTTGGGCACTCCAGGGTGCCCATTTCAGGGAGCAGGCACTTCATGCACAGCCTGTGTCCCTCCTGTATGGCTCCCCGAGAGCAGACTGAGGGAAGGAGCCCCCATGAGCCCTGCCCTGGGGGCTGCTGGTCACACAGTCCCCGAGCTGGGCAAAGCCCCCCAAGATCAGCCCTCGGCTGCTCCCTGCCCTGTGCCCCAGACCAGAGCCCCGAGTGCCACATCCACCCCACCACTGCCCTTTGTACTGAGGCAGCCCAGTCTTCCCAGTGTACTCCCAGCCCAGCCAGTGTGCAGAACCTCAAACCAGCCCCACAAACCAGCCCCACAAACCATTCCTTGCCCAGCCGGTGCCAGGAGGTGCCCATGGCCCTGCCCAGCCCTGCCTGGGTCACCTCAGCCCCCCCAGTGCCACAAATGCCCCAAGCCAGCTGCAATCCTTCAGTGTCACTGAGGTCTGACCCGGCCCCACACTGAGAATCCACTCCACAGATTTGCATACAAAGTGAGATCTAATTCTGCTTGCAGACCTTCAGGGGAATTTGAAGTGCAAGGCAGTGCCAGTGCAGGAGGGGGAGAGGGAAAGGATAATCCCACATTATTACTGCTCTTTAAAGCCCTTGCAGCAGAGCACTGGCAGTAAAGAACATGACAAATATACATATATGAAGCCAGCCATTTCTTCAGTGACTTTTGAAATGCTAATGTAATTATTACTTAAAGCAGAGCATTTACAAATTGCTTTGGCTACTTAGAAAAAACTCGTTATGGCTGGACATGTCCTGAGGCCCCACAGTGCTGGGTATGGACTGTGGAGTGTGCTGGGGACCAGAGCAGTCAGCAATTCATTTATTTTTGTTATTAATTCATTCATTAATTTGTTAGCATGCCCAGAGCAGCTCTGGCTGCCCCTGGAACCCCGGCAGTGCCCAAGGCCAGGCTGGACACTGGGACATTGGAGCAGCCTGGGACAGTGGTTGGTGTCCCTGCCACGGCAGGGGTGGGATTTAAGGTCCCTCCCAACTCAAACCATTCCCTGAAAATGATTTCATTGTCTCAAAGGTGACAGTGAGCAGCGAGTGTGGTCGAGCTGCTGAAGGAATGGAAGATTCCTGGGTAAGGCAGCAAAGCCTTTGCTCCTGACCAGCCATCGGTGGGAGTTTAAACCCTGGCACAAGGAAAATAATTCCTTGTGCTAAAGAACAGCAATTTAAACATCAAAACAATAAAAAGGATGGAGCCCCACACGGGCAGGACCCACACAGGGCCGCTCAGCTGCCCCTGCAAGAACCAAGATGCCCAAAGCTCCCCTGAAGCTGCGCCAGCCACCAGCAGCATCTCCCTGGCTGAAAATGCCCTTTGGAGGCTCTGTGCTCCTCTCCCCAGCTCCGTGCCGGCCCCAGGGGCTGCCCCGACCCCTCCTCACCGCTCATCCCACGGCAGAGCTCCGGGCAGGAGAGCCCCGAGCAGGGCAGGGGCTGCGATTGTCCCCGCACCGGAGGCCTTCCTCCTCCTCCTCCTCCTCCTCCTGGCCAGCATTCCCCCAGAGCCGTGCCAGTTTGCATTTCATTAACTCCGTGACTAGAGCCAGCCGATTCTTGTTGCTGCTATGTGTCACAATTAGAACAGCGTTGCCATGGCAACTGCCCGGTGCATCATCATCATCATCATCACCATCATCACTGCTTCCCCGGCTCCGCGCGGTCCTGGGGCTGTGACACGCACACGGGCGTTATTGTCATGCCAAGCTGGCGATGGGTAATCCCACCGAATACAACATCATTTAGGTGCTCGTTTCAATGAGATTTAATTACCAAAGTCTGGCGTTTCAGGAGCTGCCAAACTCCAGCCGTTCCACGATCCCCCGGATCTTCGGGAGGCACCCGCGTGCATCAGCCCGGAGCATCAGGGAAGCGCTTCTCTCTTAATTATCTAACCTTTTATTGCAGGAATAAAGCAAACCCGCATCTCAGACCAGCGCTGCCGTGACAATTCCAGCTATATCCAGACCTGAGAGGCGATCCCATCCCATCCTGCACAATTCCAGCAGTGCCCAGACCTGCGAGCGATCCCATCCCATCCTGCACAATGCCACTGCAGCTCCCACTCCATCCCCAGCTCCAAATTAACTCCAAAATTCCCTCCCACACTCAGTCAGTCAGACCCCCAGACACCACCACAATTCCCTGCGAATCCTTCAGAGCATTTGGGGTGCTCAGACTGAGCAATCTGGGGAGAAAAGCCCGAGTTTACACCCAAACCAGCTCACGTGTTTAACTCATCCCTGGCCTGACAGAGGAGCTGCAGACACGAATGTGGATCTGTAACTGATTAATGGGTCTGAACAGGATAAAAAAGCAGAGCCTGGCCATTGGTGCCTCGAGCGCTGTGAAACCTCCCCAGAGTCGTTTGGTGCTCCATTGCACTGCACAGCTGCAGCAGCTGCAGCCCCAGGAGCCTCCAGGAGCCTGAGAACAAACAGGATTGGGGACTGGGGACAAAGGGAACCTGCTGCCAATGAGGGGACAGAGAGCACCGAGCTGGGTTCTGCTCTGAGCAGGGCTGGGCCAGGCCAGAACAGAGACACTGAGCTGGGTCCTGCTATGAGCTGAGCCAGGACAGAGAGCATTGAGCTGGGTTCTGCTCTGAGCTGAACAACGAGCATTGAGCTGGGCTTCTGCTCCAAGCCGGGCTGGGCTGGGCCAGGCCTGGACAGAGAGCAGTGAGCTGGGCTCTGCTCCGAGCCCAGCCCAGCCCAGCCCAGCTGAGATAAGCCCAGCCACTTCTTAGGCACCTGACCTTGTCCATGCTGTTTGGGACCTGAATCTTTGGGACCTGTCCCAGACCATGCTATTGTGGAACCTGTCCCAGACCATGCTACTGTGGGACCTGACCTGGTCGCTGCTGTTTTGGGCATCACCTCCCAAGCCCAGGACCCCGGGCTGGGTTCCAGGCAGCCCCCGAGCCCAAGGGGACACACGGGCAGCCCAGGCTGGGCTGTGCCCCAGCAAAGGCTGGCTCAGTCCCATCAGACCCAGCCCGGACAGGGCTCGTCTCTTCTGCACCACCAGGGACATCTGCAGGCCTGACCTCCCTTCCTTATCTGCAGTCATTATCAGAGTTCATCTTCCAGTCAATAAAACCTGCTAAAACAACATTGATTCTCAACTTCTGGAGAATCAAATCACTTGACTTCCTTGGTCCTCCAATTAAGGCACCAGAATAAATCTTAACTACTCCCTAATACCAGTTTTCACAAGACTTTCTTCAGCTCTAATCACGTTTAAGCACCTTGGCTAAAGGAATTGATTTCCTTTGCTTTCCCTTCCTGCCACCCAGGAGAGTCTGCTGAGCCTCCCGTGCCTCTCCTGTGCGGCTCCCTGTGAATTACTGCTGCCAGCTCCGAGGTGCAGCACGAGCTGCTCCCGCTAAAAAGAGCTATCTTGTCTCCAAATGATATTTAATTATCTCCATTAAGCATTACAGGCTGCTCTGATGCCGGAGATGTAAATCAGAGGAACAAGAGGAAGATGAGAGCATATTGTTCCTCGCTTGTTTTGTCCTCCTACTCCCTCTCTTAAATAAGTGTCTCTAGAGGTAAGGCCAACGTGGAGCTTGTGAACACTCAAGTTATTCAATTTACAACACACACATTATTTGTCACTGCTGAAACCATGAGGCTCAGCCTGGGCAGGGCTAAGCCTCAGCTTTCCCTGCTGAGGCAGAGGCAGCTAAAGACTGAATGGATGGTGTTTAATGAGCAATTAACAGCGCAAGAAAAGCTGCTATTGCAGAAATACAAACACCCCCCAAATCACTTTGGACATGGTAGGGTTGGGACGCAAATTTTTTGCTTTAGTCTACAAAAATCCACTGTTGATTCTCTTTAACCTTCTGCTAAGCTTATGCCTCAAAGACAAAACATGAGGCAATTTCTATGAGTGAGCGTGATGGTTTCTATTTTTATTATTATTACATGCCTGCTTAAACCACTTAGAACAACAAATAAATCCTGCCAGTCGATATTTTTGTCCCCATCTCTTATGTACAGAGTCCTACCTTTTGGACTGGCCCTGCTGCACTGAAGATGGTCCTTGCAGAGCAGCTCAGCTCTCCCCTGCAAAGGCAGCTGTGCCCAGCTGTGCTGAGCTCAAAGGAGCTGATGCTGGTGTCAGAGCATGCCCAGATCTGTCTCCAGGATCCACAGAGGCCCTGCTGTGTGGAGAGGGGATTCCTTTTCCTGTGCCTGCAGCTTGGGGCTTTTCACTGATTTTGGAGGAACAGGCTGAAGAGGGCAGGTTTAGATACCAGGAAGGAATTGTTCCCTGCCAGGGCGGGCAGCCCTGGCACAGGTGCCCAGAGCAGCTGGGGCTGCCCCTGGATCCCTGGCAGTGCCCAAGGCCAGGCTGGGCAGGGCTGGAGCACCCTGGGACAGTGGGAGGGGTCCCTGCCATGGCAGGGGTGGCACTGGGCGGGATTTGGGGTCCCTTCCCACCTGTTCCCTGGATAGCTGACTCCAGGGCAGAATGCTCCCTTCCCCCTCAGTGGTTTGGGGCAGGATGGTGCCCTGGCAGTGCCCTGGGACGTCACTCACTCTCTGTGTCACCCATGCCAAGCAAGACTTCCACTTCCCCTGGCCCTTCCTGCTCCTCCCCTGGCAGTTCTCCTTGTCCTTCCTTCTGTTCCTGTTTATTCTAAAGCAAACAGAAGGGAAGCTCCACTCCGGCCATGAGGGATGCTCCTTCTGCAGGGCTGCTCCATCTGGGGCCCTTTGCTCTCATCACCCACTCACAGGAGCTGCCAGGAGTGCTCAAGGACCAATTCCTGCTGCTGAAAGCCCCGATGAGAGCAAAGTCTGACTCCAGCATCCACCTTCAGCGAGGAAACGAGAACCACCTGCATAACTGCCATTGTACTGAAGGGGCCCTCCAGGCTCTGCTGCTGATGAGCTCAGAATCAGCAGCCATTATTTCTGCCTCCAAACAGCAGATTGTGTTTGTACAACACGGGGGCAGAGCCTGGCTGAGCTCTGCTCTCTCACATTGGGCTGGGCTGGCTCTGTGTGCCCTGGGATGCTCTGCAGGGTGAGGAGCTCGCTCCAAACAAAGCAGCAGCAAAGGGAGCTGGGGATTTCTGCAGCAGGACTCACCCGAGCTCCATCCCCAGCCCCAGCAGAGCCCCCGTGCTCCGGCTGAGCCCACAGGGACAATCGTGCAGGGCTGGCACAGGGAGTGCCCCACAGCACCCCCTGAGCCCCTGAGATGGGGCTCTCCTCAAACATGCACATGGAGGGGGATCAGGGCTGCAGGGATGGGTCAGTGCCTCTGGGAACCACCACTTACCCTGAATAAACACGGAATGCAAAATACTCATTAAAGTCACAGAATCACCTCTGGGATCACCAAATGCCACCATGAACCCACAGCAGCACCATGTTCATCACCTCCTCAGGTGCCACATTCACCCTGGCTCTGGGCACCCAAGGGTGGTTTCACCATTCCTGTGGTGATACATGATCACAAACAGGGACACTCAAACAAACTGACCCTCGCCTGTCTGCAGTCACTTATTCTGCGATTGATTCCTTCCTGACTGACTTTGAGGAGCTGTTCCATAACCCCACAGCCACAGCTCCCACTGGTGCCTGCCTCAGCCCACCCTGCCCAGCGTTAATCCCAGCACAGGGCTTTGCAAGGCTGAGCTCTCCTGGGCTGCCCCAGCCCCTCTCAGCGTTAATCCCAGCACAGGGCTTGGCCAGGCTGAGCCTTCCTGGGCTGCCCCAGCCATTCAGTCAGCTGCAAACCCCCAGCCCTGCCCAGCAGCGGGGCAGGGTCTGTGCAAGGCAATGATGCTGTCAGCCCAGCGGGTTTGACACTCAGAGATATCACAAGGCAGGCACAGAGCAAAGTTTCACCAACACAGTAATTACTGCCCTGGACTCCACGGAGCTGTAATTATTTCCCGGTGAGGGGCTGTCAGCTCGTGCTGCAGATAAGAACTGTTGATAGGGCTGCCAGGGCCCGAGCAGGGCTGGCTTTTCAGATGCAAAACCCTCCTGGCAATGCTACGTTTTCAAAAAAAAAAAAAAAAAAAAAAAGAGGAACAAAAAAAGTACGTGTCAACACCATGCATTAAACACCTACACGTTTTTCCCTTTAAAGATTGTGTTGCTTTTTAGCCAGAGGCAGTTAAGCATGCACCAGAAATCCCAGGGGAAAAGGGACCTTCCTTCCCCACTTCTCCTGTGTGACACAAAGGGTGAGCCCAGGGCAGGGACAGCTGTGGGCTGCCCAGAGCTGGTGATGCTGAGAGCCACGGGCCAGGCTCACAGGTGGAATGGCACCAAAATGTTCCCAAATCTGCTGCTCCATCACACGGAGCCTGCCCGCACCTGGGGCTGGTGCAGAACGGTCACAGTGGAGATGGAGAAAGCTGGGGAGGAGCTGGTGCAGCTGCCAGGGCTGCCCCCATGCCACGGAGGGAGCCCCAGGCTGGATTTTGGGGAAGGTTCATCCCCAGATGGTGCTGGCACTGCCCAGGGATGGGCACAGCCCCAGAGCTCCAGGAGCCTTTGGACAGCCCTGCCAGGGATGCCAGGGTGGGATTTGGGGTGTCTGGGCAGGGCCAGGGGCTGGGCTGGGGCATCCCTTTGGGTCCCTCCCGGCTGAGGATATTCTCTGATTGCCACCTCTGTGATGCCCTCTCCCTTCTGGGCTCCATTTATGTTCCCATCTTCCAAACAATTTCCCTTTTCTGTCTCCTCAGCACAGCTGGGAATGGAAAAGGCCGGAATTATCACAGCAAAGAGATCCCTCAGTGCCAACATCAGACATCAAAGCAGCCACTCAGAGGCTTCAAAGGGTCCCTGGTGACAGAGCAGCCCCTGGGGACAGGGATGAAGCCACTTCTGCTTAACTGAGCCCGTGTCCCCTGCGAGAGAGCAGCAAACCCCAGTGCAGTCCTGCTGCTCCCTGGCTGCTCCTAAAACCCAAACATTTCACCCCATGGCTTGGGGCTCATCCCCAGCTCTGCCCTCCCTGCACAGCAAACCCAGCCTGGTCCTGCTGCTCCCTGGCACAGAGAGCTCTCCAATAACCAAACATTTCATCCCATGGCTTGGGGCTCATCCCCTGCCCTCCCTGCACAGCAAACACAATGTGGTCCTGCTGCTACCTGGCACAGAGAGCTCTCCAATAACCAAACATTTCACCCCATGGCTTGGGGCTCATCCCCAGCTCTGCCCTCCCTGCACAGCCCTGTGCCAGCCCCATCTGCTGTGCTGGTGGCACTGCTGGCTGGGGGAGCCCCCCCTGCCAGGTAATTATGTGGAGCACGATTGTGGCCCTGGGCTCCTCCTGCTCAGTGTTTGCAATTAGATTTTACTACAAAAGTACATATTAACATTAAAGGAGCATTACAATGCATCAAATGTGATAAAGCAGAGCCACGTTACTGCACCTTCTGCTTCTGTTCTTCCAGGAATCATAATCACCGTTAATTTATGGTCTTCTGAGGAGCATCTAATTACTGCAATCAGCGCCCGTTTCACTCTGGGTGTGCACGTGTGCTCCTCCCTGCCTGCCAGTGCCTGCCCTGGCAGCACGCAGACCAGACCTGCAGCCTCCCTTTGCCTGGCAGTGCTGGGGAACCCGTGCCAGGACCCAGCAGGGGCAGGAACCCCTTCCAGAGAGCCCTGCTGGGGGTTACAGCACTCTGGGGAACCTGTTCATTCCCAAATGTCTTTGCTCTTCCAGAACACCACGTGAGGAGCAGGGGCTCCTTCCCCAGCCATCCCTGGCACAGCAACCCCAGTGCCAACTCCAGAACCTTCCCAAACCCCAGTGCCAACCCCAGAACCTTCCCGAACCCCAGTGCCAGCTCCAGAACCTTCCCAAACCCCAGTGCCAGCCCCAGAACCTTCCCAAACCCCAGTGCCAACTCCAGAACCTTCCCAAACCCCAGTGCCAACCCCAGAACCTTCCCAAACCCCAGTGCCAGCTCCAGAACCTTCCTGAACCCCAGTGCCAGCTCCAGAACCTTCCCAAACCCCAGTGCCAACCCCAGAACCTTCCCGAACCCCAGTGCCTGCTCCAGAACCTTCCCAAACCCCAGTGCCAACTCCAGAACCAGGCCAATGAGTGCAGGAGGTAACAAAGGAAATCTCACTGAGAACTTTACCCAGGAGCTGTGCTTGAAGTTTTTGTTCAGTTCTGCAGAAATTAGAACTGAAACCCCACAGACACTCAGAGGTTTCCACAAGGGTTTTAATACACTTTTCAGCAGTGTTGTTGTATAACCTGATAAAAACCTAGGCCAGGATCACCTTTGTAGTGAAGGTCATCAGCCTTCCAAAAATTCCACTGAGTATTTCAGAGAACACCCAATTTCTCCTCAATTAAAGGTGGAACTCCAGTACTCCAAAGAAGTGGATTTTCTGGAGTACCCTGTGCTTTGAGGCTCTCCACAGCTCGTGGAGGTCAGAACTGCCTGAGCTGAAGCTGCTCCTCAGTTCAGGCTTCACTCAGGACAGCTGCAGTGCCAGATCCCCAAATTCCAGGCTGCTCTCAGGGACACAGCCCAGGCTGGACGGAATTAGGAACTTCAGCACCTGAACATGCAGACAATGAAGTGAAAGTGCATCAATGAGAAATTCCTGGTGTCAGAATCCTCCTTTAAGCAAAAATAATTTAAAAGATTGAAACAAAAGCTGCAATGCACAAAAGCTGTGCCTGGGAGAGCCCCAAATGATGGCAGAGCCAGGCACATTCCCCGGGAGCCTCAGAGCCTGGGTTCCTCCACCATCCCACAGTGTGAAACGCCAACAAATCTTGCATTAAATTCCTCCTAACTCCCAAATCCACACATGCAGAGTTGCTATAGCAACTGTCAGCCCAAGCCTTCCCACGGGAGAAAATAAACGTGTGTCCTACCTGGCTAATTGGTATTTGTGTTACACAGAATTGAAGGGTAACTTAGTTCCACCAAAAAATAGAACAGAGACTGAAGTGCTCCTGTGCTAATGTGACATTATTTAATCTGAACAAGGACCCATTTTGCATGTGCCTTCAAATTATAGTATTTATGGAACACTCAACACAATAAGTAAAAGTGTTGCTGCCAAATATGCCTGACTTGCCCTGCTTATTGATTTGAATAAAAGGGGCACTGAAAAAAAATAGAGAAACAAGAAGGAAGGTGGAAGAGCTGATGGGATTAGGCACCTCAAATTTCATTGCAAAACCTACAAACCCCCCCAGAAAACCCCAACAGTTTACAAGTGAAAGTTATGCAGAAACAAGCTGATGGAAGGTGACAGCTCTTTTCCCTATTTCACCTTTTCCCCATTTCTCATCACTGCAGGAAGAGCAAAACTCCCAGGCAGGGCAACCACAGTGGGTGAACAGCAGTCACCCCTCACTCAGAGGCACAGCTAGAACTTTTTGAACTTGATAAAAGCCCTGAAGATCATTCAGGAGAAGAGCCCCACTGGCAGGATGTATTTCAGGAGCACTCTGACAGCTCTCCCTGGCTTGCAGACATCCAGCAATGCATTTGTTTAATCTCAGCACAATTACTAAATAAAAGCAATCAGAGCTCTGAGGCAGCAGAACCTCTCTGAAACATGAACACATAACAATGACATCTCTGTCTCCATCAGCCCAATGACACACTCTGAGAAAATGAGATTTTGGGGGAATATTCAGCTTCCCTGGGCCTCCCCACCCTCACAGGGTAGAATTCCTTCCAGATATCCAGTCTAAACTTCCCCTCCTTCAGCTGAAAGCCACAGTGGCTTTCCATCAAGTACACTCTAAAGGAAGGACCTGTCTGAGCAGGGACAGCACAAACCCTGCCCCAGAGCTGGCACAGCATTTTCAGGATACACAATCCATCCAGCATAACACAGCCCAGAGCTGCACAGTGCCCAGGAAGGGAGAGCAGGACACACAGTACAGGATAACACAGCCCATAAATCAGAGCTGAGCCATAAATCACAGCCAGCCACACCTTCTCTCCATTTCTGATGTGGACAGAGAAACAGGGTGAGTGAACTCAAGCTGTAAAAATGTCTGATATCTGCTTTTACCACGTTCCACCTCTCCTGCTCCTCATGGCTCATCTTCATCCTGGAGAATCTCAGATTTCTGGCCTTCCTCCACCTGCTGCAGCAGCTCCTGCTTGAATTATTCACCTTTTATGAATTACCTGCAGCACTTTGCTCAGGGTTTGGTTTTTTGTTGTTGGAGGTGTTATTCTCTGCCCTGAACAAGGCAGGTGGTTACAATATGCCTTCCACCCAACAACATTATGCTTGTATTTATCGATAGAATAAAATAAACCCATCCCCTGGAACCCCTGTGTTATATATAACCCCATTGCTCAGCTGAAGGGATTGTGCTGCATGAGACTTTCCAGCAGGTGCAATTTCCATTTCAGCAGACGTGCATGCCTCAGCTAAGGCACAATATTTTCCAGAGGGAATATCTGACAGGAAATCAGTGGCAAGCACCAAAAAGCACAATCCCTGCACCCCCACCCAAAAGGAGTGCCAGAATAGGAGGAAAAGCAGCAAAGCTCCTGCAGCACAGCCCTGGGCAGGGCAGGGCAGGAGGGGACAGCCCCAGGAGCAGAGGCTGGGCACCGAGCCTGGTCACAGAGCTCAGGAGCTGCACAGCCCTGTGGGGGCATGGGGACAGGGACACGGGGACATGGGGACACAGGCTGGGCTGGGTGGAGGGGTAAAACAGACTGACAGCAGTTCGGGACAGCCCAGTATCACCACTGCTCTCTAAATACTGGACGTGGTGGTGTTTGCCAAATCCCTCTGAAACGACAGCTTTTCTCCAGGGAGAAGTAAAGGTGAATCTGCATCATGGAGCATCAGCTGGAGCCGCCGGGCCCAGCCCCTGGAGCTCAGGACAGGCCCTTTACACCGCAGTGTAAATGTGTCCTGGAGCTGTTTGTGAGCAGAGCACTCATCACACTCCACACTGCCCTCAGCTCCAGAGGCACAGGAGCCCACCTGGGTATTTTTTTGACAGTTCTCCTGCTTACATCTTGTATTCAAAGTGATTTAGTTAGGAGATGCCTCTTTGTGGGTAATATGACAGCTAATTCCCACTTATCCTCCTGTAAAGAAACAATTGAAAAAGATGCAACAATAAAACTAATGGTTAACGTGATTGCTATCGATCATTTGCCAGTTCTTTAAATGAATGGCCCACGAGCTAAACGGGGAAGGAAAACAGTGCCACAGATTGCCCTGAGTCAGGAAGGAGCGGCTGGAGAGCTCAGCTGGAAATCCACGGAAAGCTGAGCACCAGCACGTGGCCGCAAGCACAGCGGATCCTGGGCACTCTCACCTACCTTTTCTGCTGACTGGGCAGTGCCAAAAAATATTGGAATGAAGGCAAGCCATACTATACAGGTAGTGTACATAGTGAATCCAATGGGTTTGGCTTCATTAAAATTCTCCGGGACCCCCCGAGTCTTGATGGCATACACAGTGCACGTCACCATGAGCAGAATGCTATAGCCCAAGGAACAAATGATTTGTAGATCCGTAATGTCACACTTGAGCACTCCTCGCGCCTGCTCGGGGTTCATAGTTTTCTGCTCATCGTAATCCACGATGATGTTGGGCGGGTCCACCGCGAACCAGATGAAGACGCCCAGGAGCTGGACGGAGATGAGGCTGGAGGCGATGGCCAGCTGCGAGGTGGGGCTGATGAGCCGCGGCGCCGTCACCGACTTCTTGCCCTGCTCGAAGATGCGGTAGATGCGGTTGGTCTTGGTGAGCAGCGCCGCGTAGCTGATGCACATGCCCAGCCCCAGGAAGATCCTGCGGAAGGAGCAGACGGCCACGTCGGGCTTGGCGATCATCAGGAAGGTGATGATGTAGCACAGGAAGATGCCCGTCAGCAGCACGTAGCTGAGCTCGCGGCCCGAGGCGCGCACGATCGGCGTGTCGTTGTAGCGGATGAAGGTGGCCACCACGAAGATGGTGGCCACGATGCCCAGCATGGCCAGGAAGACGGGGATGACGGCCCAGGGCGAGTGCCACTCCAGCTTGATGATGGGGATGGAGCGGCAGCCGGTGCGGTTCTCGTTGGGCCGCTCGTTGTAGGAGCACAGCAGGCAGGTGACCTCGTCGGCCTGGTACTGGTACCCGTCACACAGCTCGCAGTGCCAGCAGCACGGCATGCCCTTCACCATCTTCTTCCTCTCGCCCGGCCGGCACGGCTGGCTGCACACCGAGGGGGGCACGGCGCGCACGCCCCCGCCCCACTGCATCTCCTCAATCTGTGGGATGGGACAAACAGGCTTGGGGTTAGGCCTGGCTTAGGGCTGGCTGCACACCGAGGGGGGCACGGCGCGCACGCCCCCGCCCCAATGCATCTCCTCGATCTGTGGGATGGGACAAACAGGCTTGGGGTTAGGCCTGGCTTAGGGCTGGCTGCACACCGAGCGGGGCACAGAACACACATCCCCGCCCCACTGCATCTCCTCAATCTGGGGAAGGGACAAACAGGCTCAGGGTCAGGCCTGGCTTAGGGCTGGCTGCATACACACAGAACACACATCCCCGCCCCACTGCATCTCCTCGATCTGTGGGATGGGACAAACAGGGTCAGGGTTGGGGCTGGCTGCACACCCCACTGCCCCACTGCATCTCTTCCATCTGTGGGACAGGGACACACACAGGGTCAGGGTTAGGGCTGGCAGCCACAGACATGAGCTGGGAATGAAGGGAGGGAACTCAGGGGAGCCCCAACACACAAACCCTGAGTGGATAAAGTTCCCATGGGCACAGTCCCAAAGCCACACCCTGGGGCCTCTGTGTGAGCCCTAACTGTGCTCACCGCCTCCATTTCTCATTTCTATTGCTTGTTAAGACTGATGGAATGACATCCAAGCACGGATAAACCACATGAGAATTATAACAACTCTGCAAACCTCGAGGGAAGGCAGGACTTAGTCTTGCAAGGCTGCTTCCCACAAACCTTGGGGCTTCCTACCGAGACAGAGCAGAGACCTCCCCTCCTGGAACTGCTACTGACCAGGAGAGGGTGTGAAATGAGGTGGGAATGTGTTTCTATAGGGCATGTGATCAGTGAGAATGGGGGAGGCTCTGCCACACAAGCCAGGAGAGAAATATGAAGGACAAAGAAAATGGTCATCACTGAAAAAAGCAATAATTAGATAATATTTAATTTCAAAGTCACATTCAGCTTTTGAAATACCACATGTGCTTCTGGGAATGCAAATGATAAATGATTACATTAAATACATGGAAAGTCTCACTTACTCGGCAGTCTGCAGAGTCTTGAGCCCCAAGGCAGGCAACAAAGGCTCCCAAGGACTGTGGAAAACTGGACTCACAAATCATTCCAAATGTGCCTGACTAAAGCCACTCCCCAGCCCCCAAGAACAAGGAATGTTCAGCACTGGAGCCCCAGACTGGAAGCCTGGAAGGCCCTGGCATTCCCAGCACCAGGTACCAGCCCAGCAGCACCTCAGTGGCTCCAGCAGCTGCTCTGTGCGTGTCCTTTCCAAACATATAACCTGACCCCCTGCCATAGATGTGAATAAGTGTCATCAAAAACAACATTTCAGCTATTTTTCCTTAGGTCACTTAAGTGCTGACAAGCTCCATGATTTTCCCTACAAGCAGTCAAAGTTCTCAGATGAGTTTCTTGGATCAGCTGCCTTAATTATTCATACAGACAGGAAGACTTGGATGGGCAAGTCTTAAATTGAAGAATTAACTTGCACTTTCCTAATTTAAATCAAAATAGATCCTGTGTCATCTTCATTTCATATTTGTGAAAACACAAACCCTGAAGTTGTCACACTCTGCTCACACTGGAGTACCAAGAGTCTTTCTGTGAATGCTGTAAAAATAATCCCTCAATAATGAGAGATATTCTAGAGGTCTGCTCCTGAAAAGAGGGATTGGATCCCTGCATCCCTGGGAAGGAAGGATGCTCTCCCTGCTCCCACCCACCCCCAGCTCCTGAATGCCTCCACTGCACCCACTCCCAATATACATTCTCATTATGTTCACTATAGAACAAACATTAACAAGAAATGCTTAGTCTGTCTCATAAGGCCTAATGTAATTGTTCATGTTAATGAATAAAGTAACTCAATATCTGGGGATAATTCAAACATTGCTGCTTTGCTTCCCTCCGCCACAAACATTTCCATAATAAGCCATTTGTTCTGAACTTAATTGTTTCGTGCAATGTTTGATTAAAATAAAAATCAGTACAAAAATAATTACATTAGTGGTAATTAACCTACTCAGGGAAGAAAATAGCCACGTTCCCTGATCCCACTTTCATAATGATGGTGCCATTAATTTCAGGGACACACAGCAGCCAGCGGCGAGGACTGGGCTCAGATTTATTGCCACCTCCAGACTGCAGCTCCTAACTCAGCACTTCAGACATTTGTGTATATTCCACTTTGCAGACAGCAATATTAGCATGACTTAGCTCTTCAGGCTCAGCTATTAATGTCTTGTAATTAGCTTCTAAATCCAGGGATTTGCCGTGATAATGGTTTTAAGCTAAGAATATGTCAATAACACATCCTCGGCAGAGTCTTCTGCAAAATATCAACTGAAATCCCTGAAGAGATAACAGTGGTGATAAGCCAGAGAGAATGCTGCTCCAGCTGCAGTGGGAACTCACAATGCTCCATCTCATCCCATTATCCCATTCCTTCCCATCCCATTATTCCATGCCATGCCATGCCATCCTATCATCCCATCCCATCCCAAAATTCCATCCCAATATCCCATAATCCCTTCCCCTCAATCCCACCCCATTATCCCATGCCATGCCATGCCATGCCATCCCATGGATGCCATTATCCCATCCCACAATCCCATGGATCCCATCCCATTATCCCAGCCCCTCCCTGGGGTCCCCAGCACAGTCCCAGCCCAGTCCCTGGGTGCTCCCTGCTCCTCCCAGAGCCACCCCAGCACTGCTCTGTCACCCCAGGAGGGGCAGAGCTCTCTCCCACCTCCTCTTTGGGGTTCCCACGAGAATCAATTCTCAGCCCTCTTTATTTCCCTTTCATTTCTACTCCTCCTTTGTCTTTTGTCACCTTTTTCCAGCAGCCCTGCTGCTCTGCCCCAGCAGCACTAAGAACTCTCAGAGTACCATCTTTAATGAGATCCAAGGGCCATTTGTTCTACATTAAAGCAAGGACATTGCCAGCACACCACTGATGGAGGGAAAAATGCTTAATCCACAGTTTTTGCAAAAATGCTTATTATTATGCATTTCTGTTGACGCACAATAAAATGGAATATTAATTATTTTAATGCTTTTATATCTGCCTACAGCTTTGTGTTGTCTTCTCACTAATGGAAGGGGGTGGACCATGCATCTTCAGTATTCATCCTGCAGCCCCTGCATAATATTCTCTTAATTGAAAAAAGAGCATATGCTTCCAAATGTGTATTTATAACACACAGCTCTTGTCTCTTTAAATGGATAGGTTAGGGCAAAACTATCTTCTGAAAGCAGAGCTAATCCAAGACAACTTTTTATCCTCAGGTGGCTTAGAAAGAGGGAAAATCTGAATTATCCCAGAATCCCAAACTGGTTTGGACATCAAATCCCACCCAGTGCCACCCTGGCACGGCAGGGACACCTCCCACTGTCCCAGGTGCTCCAGCCCCAATGTCCAGCCATTATTGTCCATCCTGTGAACAACTAGCTGGGGACACTCTGAATTCCACATCACACCTCTGATATTGCAGTCCTGCTGCAGAAATCAGTGCTCAAGGACATGTAATAGATTATTTCTGACCCACTCCACACATGTGGCCTGTCAGGAACTCTGTGCCCTGCTCAAACACTGCAACTCTGAGGGCTGGTCACACAGGCTGATGTGAGCAGAGCTCTCAGTCAGCTTTGTGGAATTTCTCTCTGCTCCCTGAAGCAAACAGGCACAATCTGACACATCTGTCACCATTTCTGCTCCACCACCCTCGGCACTGGCATCCGTGTGGGACCAGAATTTCATTTTGCAAACACAGCTGGGTCATGTTGGGGATCTACAGAAGCAGCTCGAAGCCAGGAGCTCCCAGAGCTGCTCATGCAGTTTATTAAAGGAGTTTGCTCGCAGATTTGATCAACACAAATGGAGACAAAGCAGCAAGGCTTGGCTGCTGTAATTGTCACCAGGCTCTTGGCAGGTGCCAGCCCCTGATGTGCCACTGGAACCTGGGGCAGCTGCAGTCCCTGCAGCCCTGCTGAGTGCCCCAGGGCTGGCAGGCAGTGCCAGGCTCTCAGCACTCACAGGGACAGGGATGTTCGGCTGCCACCTCCTCCCCGAGTGACCAGCAAGGGCAGGTGGGAAAGGAGACCCCAAACAGGGAACAGCACGGGTGCCTGGGGGTGCCCTGCAGACACAGACCCCACACTGGCCTCTGCACACACCAACCCCACACTGCCGACACCCCTCTCAGACAGAAATCACTCACATTGCTGTGCAGGACTGGGGGTTTCAGCCACACTCCCCATTCCAGCTCAGTCCCAGCTGTACAGGATCTGGTTGTTTCAGCCTCACTCCCCGTGTAGCAGGAGCAACCAGCACACGGCCATTCTGCAGGCCAGCGGTTTGAAAAGTCCCCTTCCACTTCGTGCTGCAAGGTGAGATCATGAAAGGTGTTTGTGCTGCTCAGGGCTGACATGAGCAATGAGAGATTGCAGAATTTAACGAGGGAACCAAACAAACAAGATCCTCTCCTGCAGCACACGGCAGGGCTGCTGCCAGCTGGGCACGGGGGCACTGGGGCAGTTCCAGGGATGGGGGCACCCCCAGCTCCTCCCTGGGTCACAGAGCCTGGGCTCAGACAGGCCCAGCCTGGCCAGGGCTGTGACACAGCTGCACATCCCTCTGCGGGACTGGGCACCAGCAGCATCAGGGCTGGGAAATGATCCCCAGCACTGCACACACCCACAGGGAGTGGCACTGCCACCTGCGCCACCACTGACCGAGGTGACACCCGCAGGGACAGGAGCAGGCAGCAGGACACACAGAGTGTCCCCAACAGTGCCAAAGCCAGAAACTCCAT
This sequence comes from Melospiza melodia melodia, assembly GCF_035770615.1. Classification (NCBI taxonomy): domain Eukaryota; kingdom Metazoa; phylum Chordata; class Aves; order Passeriformes; family Passerellidae; genus Melospiza; species Melospiza melodia. Next base: position 30,560,876 of record NC_086203.1, on the reverse strand, counting down.
CTACCCTGAACACATTCTGCTCCAAAGGAAAAACCCAAAACCCAGCAAAAACCCAAGAAAACAAGGAACAGAAATCAATTTGAAGGTGTTATTTTAGACAAATACCATCTGTTGGCAGAATATTCCTGAGCAACAAACAGCACTGGAGAGGTGCTTGGATGCAATTCCAACTCGAATATTTCATCAGAAAAAGGCAGGTACAGCCAGGTCTCTTGCCAGCAGGTTAGACAGTTAATTACACTCTTCACCAGCTCACTATTCATAACATTTATTTCCAAACTCCCTAACAGAGATGTTTATGGCATGTAAATTGATTAGCCTGAGCCCAAACAGATTCAGGAGGTGTTGAAGTGAGCAGGTTTCACATAAACTGCACAGAGGATTACAGAGTTGCTCAATGTGCTTCTGTTTGTGGGGAAAAAAGGATTGGAGGGTGGGATTTCCATCCTGTGTCAGTGTCCCTGACAGGAACAATAATGTTCCTGATCCCAAGCAGGGCTTTATCTCACACTCTGCTCCCCATGGCAAAGAGCAGCTCCCAGCTGCCTGCACAGGGAACAGGGAGTTATCCAGGGGCAGGAATGATCCAGGGGCCCACACCACATCCTTAGGGGTTGAGGAGGAGAGCAGGCCCATGAGCAGCTGTGTCCATGGAACCACACTGATCACCATCAATCCCATCCATCTCCCAGCAAGGAGATGGGGCAGGGTCCCAGCAGCCCAGGAATGGGGAGATCCCTGCACCCCGCTGGCCCCAGGAGCAGTTCATGTCCACGGGCAGCAGCCCAGCCAGGTCTCTGCAGCCCCAGCACAAGGCCAACTCCTGGAAAGAGCAGGTTCAACAATTTCACAGGGAATGTTCCCTTCACCTATTGATTCTGGCAGTTCTGGGATCCTTGCTCAGGGAACGGGATGGGAAAACATAATAAACCTGGGAGCTGCTGAGTTAACTGTACCTGCAGGAACAGAAGCAATATCCCCAAATTTCCCAGGAGAACCTGTGCTTCCTCTAGGAGCCATCCATTTCCTCCTCCTTCAGGCACACCAGTTCCTCCAGGAGAGATGTGTTTGTGTTTGTGTCAGGCACCTCCAAGCAGGAGAAGCTGCATTTTTGGAGCCAGCAGTGGATGGGATCTGCTCAGGCAGCTCCTCACACTCCTCCAGTGCCCCTTGTCCAGCAGCCCCAAAGACCTGTCCCCTGGCCATGCTGCCCTCAGCCAAGCTCCCATTTCCTGCTGCTGGAACCACACAAGCCTCAGACACAAAGGAAAACCCATCCTAACAAACTGAAATGAGCCACTGGAAAAGCAAACCAGCCCAAACCCAACACTCCTCATCCTCCCCGGGGCACACTGGCTCCTCTCCTCCAGCAGCACCTCTGCATTTCAAACAGCTCTCCTGTTTGAAGATGACCTTGTTGAAGGCACCCACAAGAGGCTGCAGAGCAATCCCACAGTGAAACATTCCTGGTCCTTCCTGGAATGAGGATGATGAGAAAGAAGAAAATCTTTACTCACCGAGCTGCTGCCCTGCAGTTCCTGCCCCCTGGATGTGCAGGGTCCTTACCTGTGGGGTGTGCAGAGCTTTCCCCATGCCCAGGGGATGCCGACACCCAGGAGGGACAAAGCCCTGGGCACACAGAGCACCACACAGAGCTGCCCCCTCCAACCTGCACCAAACACCCCTGGCTCTCCCCTCTGGTGCTGTATTTGAAAATAAGGACCGGGAAACATCCCCTGAAGAGTTATTGCCACAATAATTACTGAGGACAAATCGCATCCTCTGGTAGCTTTCCCTGGGATGTATTTAATAGAATTTATTTTGGTTATTTCCAGGAATCCTTGGCGTCTCTAGACTCCACAATTGTCCTTATTATTGTAAGAAATAATCCAATAATACAAAAGGGACCGTCTTAGATATATATTTGTGTGAGAAACCAGGACACTTGAGTGATTAGAAGGGAAGTCAGTGAGAGAATCTCAGCTACTGATAAGACCCTGTGGCCATGAGGCTACGAGGGTGAGGAAAGAGATCTTTTTATGGAAACATTTAACACAACAACAGGAATACAAATCAAGCTCCATTAATTTAGCTTTAAATTTTAATGGATCAGGATGTGCAGTTTACATAAAGAAGGACTTGCTTAATAAAATATTAATATTTTTTGCTAAAAGAACTGTAAATTGCAAGTTAATATAGGTTTCCTTATATAGAACATCAAAAGTTGAAAAGCACTGAAAGAGCAAATCAAACACAGAAAATAAAAATGGGCCAAAATTCAAGGAGAGTGAAATATTGTGTGTGGTCAGCCTCCAAGAGTGGGCCCTCAGTGACCCACATTAATTACTTGGTTTAACAAAAACCATGGGAACATTAAAAATAGGAAGTGTGGGGGCTTTGGTTCCATACCAGGGGGTGGCTGTGACCCTGTGGGCAGCCCAGGCACAAAGGGCTGGGGCAGCTCAGGTGTCCCCACAGGTCACAGGGCCAGCCCCAAGTGTGACACCGGGTCCAGAGAGAGACCCAGGCTGGGAGAACCCCTCGGGTCACCCTGGGGCCACCCCCTGTGTCACCCCAGCGTGTCCTGGCCACCTCTGGAGGGTGTCAGGGCTGGGCCATGTCCCACAGCCTGTCCTGTCCCCCTTGCAGAGGAGGTGTGGCAGCAGGGGCACAGAAGGGGCCCCAGCACACCAAGCATTCCCCATGTCCCTGGGCTGGGAGGGCTGACTGAGGGAGGAAACCCTTGTTCCACAAATACCCAGCAATGCTTGATCCTCCCTGTTGGTAATGCTCCACAGGGACCCTGCAGCCAGCCAGGGCACAGGGCAGGCACAAAGTAAAGCTGGAACCCTGCCCCAGGAGCCCGGGCACAGTGCCCAAAGCCAAGCAGGGACCCTGCAGCCAGCCAGGGCACAGGCCAGGCTCGGGGGATGAGGCTGACACGGTCTCCAGCTCTCCCACCCACCAGCCCTGGGGATTTTCTGGGAAACATCAAAGTGCGTTTCAGCACCTGCTCCTACGTGCCAGCTTTCCTTCAGGCATCAGCCCACAAAGGGATGCCCACCTCATCCACAGGGTTAAAAACACCACTGGAAAAGTGACTCACTGCAAACACGTTTCGTTCCAGCCTTCCAAAGACAAGGAAAACCAAAAAGCATCCGCAAGTGAAAGCTCAGTGGTTTCAAACTACAACAAACCACAGCTCCATTTCCCAAGCTGGCACCTGGGGACTGCAGCCACGCAGCAGCAATAAAATTTACATGAGCACCTCGTGTCTGTGTCAGTCTGAGGAGCTCTGGCTCTCTGGGTACAGGGAGAAGCTGCAGGACAGGGGAGAGGGAGACTGTGCAGAGCCCCCAGTGTGGGGCTGTGAGGACATAGCCAAGGTCCCTGCTGGTTATAGAACCCACAGCAAAGGTCTCTGCTGGTTATAGAGCCCATAGCCAAGGTGCCTGCTGGTTTGGGTGCCCATAGCCAGGGAGAAGGGCACTCACATTGAGCTGCAGGTCGTCTGTCCACTGCCCCACCAGGCGGTAGCCGGGCGTGCTGGTGTTGCTGCTGTGGAACTGGAAGATGTCGTAGCGCCCCGGGGCGTCCCCGTTCTTGTTGAACATCACTGGAGTGCCAGCACTGCCTGGGGAAGGAAACCAGACAAAATCCAACCACCCAGCAACAAAGCTTTACCCAGTCTTTGAGCCTTCACACTGGAAACATGTCCCAGGCCGAGGCCACCATCCCACAGCCATCCAAAGGGGACACTGCAGGACACTGCCACCGCCCAGCCCTGTCCCACAGAGCCACCATCCCACAGCCATCCAAAGGGGACACTCTGGGACACTGCCACTGCCCAGCCCCGTCCCACAGAGCCACCATCCCACAGCCATCCAAAGGGGACACTCTGGGACACTGCCACCACCCAGCCCTGTCCCACAGAGCCACCATCCCTGCCCTACCCTGCTGCCTGTAACAAACACAGCAAGGCCAGGTGAGCCCTGACTCACCCTGCTCTGCCCAAGGCCAAAACCAGCAGGAGGCTTTTCTTCCTGCCTCCCATCTCCCTGTCCTCAGGGAGCTCCCCAGTGAAACCACTCCTGTGAATGCAGCCTCTAAATGCTGCTTGCCCCCTTCAGAAAATGGCCCATCTGCTTCTGAGAGATGCTGCTGTCAGAAGCCAGCCTGGCTCTGGTGAGTCTTGAATGCATCCAGAAACAGGAACCATTGGCATCCTCCTCCACAGTGCCCATTCCTGTCACGGGGGTGGGAGAGGACAGAGCAGCCTTAGGAACAGCAGTCCTGGTGAATCCTCTTGTCCAGGAAGGGCACTCCTTGTGTGCTCCCTGATCCAGGAAGAGCATTTCTTGTGCACTCCTTGTGCACTCCCCTCTCCAGGCCCTGTGGCACTACCACAGGAGTGTCCTGGGCAGAGCCAGAGCAGGACCCTGAATTAACTTGATTTACCATGTAAATGGTAAATAATACCGTTTAATAAATGGTAAATAATACCAGTCACTCCAGTGACAAACACAGGTAAGTGCAGGACAAGAGAGCCCCAACCCCTCCTGTGCTGGCCAAGGCTGGATCTGCTCTGACACCTGAGCCCCAGGTGAGCTCCCAGCAGGACAGACACCTGCATTTGATCAGCACAGCCCTGCTGGGAACCCTCCCAGGAGGAGAACCAAAGCGCTGCCTCATTTCCCCACAGCTCCAGCAGCACCTTCCAGGGTGACATTTATTTCCAGACATATTAAAATAGGCTGCGGTGCGGTAGAGTAATATTGTGTCAAGATTGAAGATTATGACAATCCTCCAGCATATCTATATTCAAAGCTTCCTCCTCCTAACTTTTTTTCCCTAAAGCAATGAAAAATCTCTCCTGTTGTAGCACTGAACTTTAAGATTATCGTTTTCTTCATGATTCCCATTCTTCATTGAATTCCGGGGAGTGAAAAAAAGATTTGAAGGAGTGAATTAGCATAGTCTCCATTCCAGCCCTGGTAAATTGTTTCCTGTCTCTCCTACAATCCTCTGAGATCAGATACAAATTCAGTTCAAAGGCTGGTACAGAAAATCTCCCACTGAAATCTCTCCTGGCTGGTTCCTTGCGAGCACCAGGCAGATATTTAATTGTCATTACAGATTCATGCAGCCAGAATACATCAGAGTGGAAACACTCAGAGTCAATCAGCAGTGGCTGTAATTCCTCGGCTCCTCAGGAAAGGCAGCAAAGTGCTCAGTGGGATTTGGCTGATCACCACTCTTAGGGCTGCTTAGGGTGAGTTAGGCTCAGCTTTGTCAGAGCTGACAAGAAAGGGACACCTGGAACGGCAGGAGCTCAGGTGAGCTCCCAAAATGCAACAGACACACGCAGGAAGGTGCAGGGCTGGTCCAGGGCTGCTGCTCAGGAGGCAGGTGGGGGATGGACCCCACTGTCACGGCCACCCCAAAGACAGCGCAGGGACAAACTGACAAACCCTCGGGGGACACAGCCAAGAACACAGCACAGGCACCCCAAACCCCAGCAAAGGCACTGAAAGGGACCTGGGACGGCCGTGGGGGCAGCAGGGGGGCACAGCACCATGGGCTGGGGGCCTGCAGAGACCCCAAAGGCACAGCACCATGGGCTGGGGGCCTGCAGGGACCCCACAGGCACAGTCCCAGCTCAGCATGGCTCAGAACAGGGCAGGCAGGAGCAGACCCTGTGCTGGAATAGCTCAGCCCCAGGGGAGGTGGGACCCATGCAGCAGCTGGAGAGGCAAGCACTGCTAACCCCGGGGCAGGCACGAGTGTCCCCCTGCTCCCTTTGAAGCTGCAGGAATTGGGCTCCAGCCAGGGCTCTGCTCTGCAGGGCCAGCCCTCCTTAACCTCTGGGTGAGGCTCTGCAGCCCCCTCTGTGCCACCTGTCTGCAGGGTCTGTCAGTCCTGCTTTGCATCACTGCAGCCATCCAGCCTCAGCTCAGGTTCCTCGCATGAAATAATGAAATTAATTAAAAGTGATGGATGAAAACCTCATGGCAGAGAGGAAACAGGCATTTCAGAAATAACCCTTGATCTTCCAGTCATTAAAATATGTCGTTATTTAACCGGTGTTTGATCATTTAGGATTTATTTTCTTCCTGTTAAGGTTTCCCAGGTTCTGCTGAGCCCACTGAGCAGTTCAGAACCTGTGTCAGTCTCCAGGCTGCAGCTCCTTGCTCATGCAGAGCTGTGACAATTTAATTCAGTTCCCAACAAAGGAGCTGCTTCTCCCCACGCAGACACAGGGCACTGACACCTGCAGGAAGCCCTCAAACCCAGACACAGCCTGACTGAATTTGCAGGGCTTCCATCTCTTAATCACTGCAAGGTGAGGAATGAATTATGGAGAGGAGGCCAGGAGTGACACAGGTGTCGCCAGCCAGGAGTTTGTGCTCAGGGCACATCCATGGCAATCTGGGCACCCGAGGGGCTCCCATGAACAGCACCCTCAGCTTTGCACTGGCAAAAACACAGCTGCACTTCACAACTTCCAGAATTTCACTGGCTGAGCACTTGAGGTTTAAAGTCTCCCATATGATGGGCCTTTTGTCCTCCAGGCAACGATGATCACAAAATGCACACTGAGCTCCTCGCTCACATCCAGCCTCTGTCCATCACAGCCTGGCTGCACTGATGGCAGCACCTCTGCAAGGAGGGCAGGGACCCAAAGCAGGGCCAGCAGGGGGGTCCCAGCTCGGGGCAGGAGCAGCAGGATGGTCCCAGCCGCATGGGGCTGAGCAGAGCCACTCCCCAGCAGGAGCACGGCCAGAGAGCAGCAGCACCACAGGCCATGCTGTTCCTGTCACACACAGCAGCACAGAGCTCCCCCCGCCCCACCCCGCACCCAGGAAAATCCCCTGGAGCACCGGGGAGCAGGATCTGCAGCCAGAGCAACCCCCACCAACCCCAGCCCCATGGAGAGGGGTCAGCAGGGGACGCAGGGGGTCAGGAGCGATGGCAGTAGGTGACAGTGGGGTCAGTAGGGGACAGGGGGGTGTCAGTAGGTGATGGAGGTGGTCAATAGGTGACAGGGGGTGTCAATTAGTAAGTGGGAGTGTCAGTAGGTGACAGGAGTGGTCAGTAGGTGATGGGGGGGTCAGCAGGTAAGGGGGGGTTCAACAGGTGATGGGGAGGGGGTCCGGAGGCGACCGAGGGATATCAGTAGGTGACAGGGCGGGGTCAGTAGGTCACCCGGGGTGTCAACAGGGGACCGAGGGATATCAGTAGGTGACCAAGGGATGGCAGTAGGTGACAGGAGCGGTCAGTAGGGGACAGTGGGGAGTCAGTAGGTGAGCAAGGGATGGCAGGAGGGGACCGAGGGATATCAGTAGGTGACAAGGGGATATCAGTAGGTGGCAGGGGTGTCAGCAGGCTCCGGGCCGTGTCTCACCGTTGAAGTTGACGCTGCGGATGTACTTGAGCAGCCGCTTGCCCCCGGCCTGCTCCATCTCGGGGCACAGCCCGGCACTGTCGGCGCACAGGTCGCGGTTCATGTGGTGCAGGGCGTGGGCCATGGCGTACACGGCATCGATCACGAACTGCACCTTCCCCTCCTGCTCGTAGTGCGAGTCCTTCCCGATGCGCTCCTGCCCTGCGGGGACACGGCGGCACTCAGGGACAGAGGGACAGCGCTGCCCTGTGGGGCACTCAGGGACAGAGGGACAGCGCTGCCCCGGCACCAGCGGAGCCTGAAGGGGCTGCGCCTCCAGCCGGGCCCATGAAACGCTGGGCCGCAGCGTTATTGATTAAAACACAACCAAACCTCAGTCACTGCTACCAGAATCAGCGGCTCTGCTCGCGAATCACTCTCCACAATCCAGGAAGCAAATCCTGCCCGAGCCCGGAGGGAGCTCCAGAGGCCGCGGGGACAGCCCGCAGCCGCTCCAGGCCCGGGGCTCTGCCAAGCCCGGCTCCGAGGCTCCAGGGCGCTCAAAGCGAGGCACAGCCGGTATGAAACCTGGTGCTTGTTCTGCTGCAAATCCCGGGCTCTAATTGAAATCAAAGCCAGATCAAGGAATGGAAGAGTCCCTTCAGAGAAGCCACCGACGGGGCTGCGGAGAACTGAGGAACGCGCTGGCAATTAACGGGTAATTAACGGGCAATTAACGGCACCTCGGGACGCCCCTGTCACTGTCACCTTTCCCCTGAAACTGCCCCTGGATCCCTGGCAGTGCCCAGGGCCAGGCTGGACAGGGCTTGGAGCGCCTGGGGCAGTGGGAGGTGTCCCTGCCATGGCACTGGGTGGGATTTAAGGCCCCTTCCAACCCACACCATTCCAGGATTCCACGATGGTTGAGGCACTGAGTTTTACATCTCAGCTCCTCTAGAAACCCCGCAACCCTGCAAACAAGGGAGCAGAACAAGTGAGTTTCCAGCTGGTGAGGTTCCAGGCAGGATCCTTTTCATTATTCACTCCTCTCATTGATTACAGAACTTATCAGGGTTTCAAGCCCTGACAAGGAAAATGCTTTTAAGTGGTTTCAGCTCTGTAACCAAATGAGCAATGCAGCAGGAAGGGATGCCAGGGGAGGGGATCCGGCATTGAAATGCTGCACACAACCAGCACTGATAAGCCACAGCAAGTTCCAGAAGCACGGCTGGGCACACACACAGCAGGGGGAAAACCTGCAGCAGTGGAGAGATCTGGGAGAGGAACCCAAGCAAAACACACCTGGAAAAAACCAGAGCAATGTAACGGTGTCCAAACATGAAAACAGTAAAGGTTTTTAAATCTCAGTAGAATTTCCAAGAACAAGGATGCTTCCCTGTGCTGGAACAGCCACTCAGCTGGGTATTAAACACCAGCTGTGCACAGTAACTCCAGATGTGGAGCCAAATGTAACTGCTCGCCCCAAACGTGTCTGAATTTACAGCTGGGAGTGTGCTGTCCTTCACCAGAACAGCCGGAGGTGCCTCCTAAAGAGATTCCACTGCAATTAGAAATTGAACCCGAATCTGAAGCAGCAAAGAACCTGCAGAGCAAATGTTATGATTATGAAATGTTATGGACCAAATATTGTTCAGACTTCAAAAAACCAGCAAATATCCAGATCAATAGGCCTGGCTGAGGAGTGTTCCCTCCAGTTTGTGTCACCCTTCTGCTGTTGCAGTGAGCATTAAGTCAGCCCCAAAGTCCATTTTCAGGCAGGAATAAACCAAAGGTGACGGGCACAATTTTATTTCAACATTATTGTGGGGAATATTTCCCCCTCGGAGGCTGAGCTGAAGAAGTCAGGCAGAAGGTTTTACCCCAGGCTCCAGGAGCAGCTCCTGTGTGTGATGAGAGTACAGAAATTCAATGATTAATTACTCTGCAGGAGAAGGAAGCTCCCAGAAGGCACCAGTTGCTCTAGATGGAAGCAGCAGGAGCAGTGCTGTGGGTGCCTCTGGGGAAGGGGCAGGAGAGACCCCCAGCCCCTGTCAGGGCATCCTGGGGTCCATGGAGGGAGGGCTGGAGAACCAGCCCAAGACATGGGGCAGCAGGAAACCACGAGCCCCTCTGTGCTGCCAGAGCAAAACCGTGGGAAGCAAAAACAAACTCCAATCAGCACCAGTTCTGATCATTGAGAACTGCATTGTTTCTGATCATTGAGAACTGCATTGTTTCTGATCATTGAGAACTGCATTGTTTCTGCTCCTCTCTGAGAACTGCACCATTTCTGATCAATGAGAATGGCACCGTTTCTGTTCCTCTTTGAGAGCTGCACCATTCCTGCTCCCCTTTGAGAAGAAGGTTCTTTTCTGTTGGTTTTTAACCCGGGGAAGTGCAGGAGCCCCACAGCAGCACGGTTGTGTGCCAGTGGAACAGCTGGGACACTCGAGCACAGCGTGATTTCAGAACACTTCTGTCCCACGGGTTTGCAGTGAGTACCTTGGGATGCCAGGAGAAGATGAAACACAAAGGCAGTGTGTTGACACGAGCATTTTTTGCCTCCAAAGGATGTATTTGAAGGTGATGAGAAGCAGTTTAACCCCCCCTTCCCACTCGAGGCTGGAGTGCTCCTCATCCTGATTCCTGAGAGACGGAGCAGGGGGCCGGCTTCAGGCACATCCTCACAGCAGAACAGCTGCAACAAAGGCAGGGAAGCAGCTCCAACCCAGAGTGCTGAGAACAGAGAGAAGAATCCCACTTGTTCCATCTCTTTCAGACAGCAGCAGTGAGATGCAGGTTTGAGAGCTGCTGGTCTCCCTCCTTCATCTCCAGACGTGCCTGTTCCCAGCGCCTCTCCTTCAGCTGATCCCCCTGCTCTCATTGTTATCACCACACAACAGAGGGGACGTGTTAGGAGGAATAAATAGTATCTCTAGGACGATTTTTATGGCATATAATTCACACAGGCAGACATCAAAATCCCACTCCATCGGCGCTCGCGCGAGATGAGTTCAGAGCCTGCTTCAGCTCCTGAAGAATTAAACACATCTTCAAAGGGTCTGGCACAATGGTGCTGCTGAGAGCCTGGTGATAGTCATCATTAACAAGAGATTTAATTTAAAGATTGCGCAGCGCTCACGGTATCAAGCAGGCAGCTCTTATGTGCACGAGGTGCACTTGGGCAGCTGGCAGAAACATCTCAGTGTTCGTGCACCCCAGCAGCGTCACAGAGCCCTCCTGGGGACAGGGACAGCCCCAGCCCAGCCTGCACAGACACACAGGGCCCTGCAGGTCCCCCCGGTGCGGCTCCTCCACACCAGCTGCTGTGTGACAACAGCTGGGAACAGCTCCGGAGCCACCGCAGCACGCCAGGGTCAATATTGCAGTTTGGAGCAGCAGAGGGTACGAGGGGAGCTCTGCGCAGTGACAGCCCTGCACCGTCACCTGGCAAAGCCCTGCAGGACCAGGGACAGCTCTGCAGGGACAGAACCCCCAGCCCAGCCTCGGCACCTGATCCCATCACAGACAAAAGCCTTCATTTATCCCAGCAGCACCCAGCAATCCCAGGGCATTTCCTGGGGAAGGCAGATGAGCTTTGAAATTTCTCCTGCTCACCACAAAGCATCGGATAATGCTCCAACCCAAACTCCCTCCACACTGCTCTGGGTGGGAGTTTTCATCAGTTTTCAGTCAAAGTAAAGCACATCCTCCCCTGAACTGATTTTCCCCGATCACAACTGAAGGCAATCGTGCACCATGGCACATTCCAGCTGCTGCTGGCAGATCTGAAGGGGCTGGGGGGAGGCTGGGGGGGCATCAGGTGCCACCAGCTGTGGCTTCTGTGTCACAGAGGCACGTTGTGCCCAATGCTTCTCCAGGGTGTTCCAATCATGGTATCCCAGATTAGGTTGGAGGGACCTTAAATCCCCCCCAGTGCCACCCCTGCCACGGCAGGGACACCTCCCACTGTCCCAATCCAGCCTGGCCTTGGCACTGCCAGGGCTCCAGGGGCAGCCCCAGCTGCTCCGGGCACCTGTGCCAGGGCTGCCCACCCTCACAGGGACAATTCCTTCCTAAATTGTTCCATCCTCCACCTAAAACAAACAAACAAACCAACCAACCCCTCCAGCCGCCCCTCACTCAAACCAAAGCCCCGCTGGTGCCCCGTTCCCAGGGCACGAGGAGGCGATGGGTTCACTCCTCACCTGTGCATTTCCTGTCCGACTCCTCCTTCTTGGAGCCAGTGATGGTCAGCTTGCAGTTGAAGTTCTCCTCCCAGTACTCTGCAAACCACACGTTCCTCCTGTTGTTCTCCAGGGTGCGAGAGGTGAAGTAGGTGTCAAAGCCTGCAGGGGGAGAGGGCAGGGCTGGGGCATGGCTGCTGTGCCCTGGGAGCTGCAGGCTGGCACTGACCCTGCTCCTGGCACCTCAACCCTGCTGTGCCCTCCCAGGGCCAGCTGTCCCTCTGGAGCTCCGTGCCAGCCCCACCAGGGCACACCTCACATCTCACCTGTGCTGGACTTACCTGGCTGTGGCTGCAGAGCTGTGCCTGCTCCCCAGGGCACCCCAGCTCAGCCCTGCACAACAGGAGCTTCTCCTTTACTAAGGGAGTTGTGGAGGAGCTCAAATACCGAAATCTGATGCCTGGAAGAGGCAGAGCAGGGGTGGGGAGGATTGAGAATGCTGGCTGTGCCCAGAGGAGCTCTGGGGTGAATGATCTGCCATCCTACAGGGGCAGTCCCACTGGGGAGGGCATCTCACAGGATGTTTGGGCACTGCAGAGGGTGCAAGGATGGGAGCAATGAGCTCTCACAGCCCCAGGCACCCCTGTCCCAGCCCCATCCAGGGCTCTGCAGATGCACCTCCTGTACGCAGGGGAACCTCCCTGGCCCGGCAGCCGAGGGTTCCCCTGCTGGGGAGAGCCACAGGGGCTGGCACAGCTCGGGGTGGAGCAGAGGCTCAGGAAACCCATCTGGCACGGGAAACGAGCACGGCAGCCCTTCCAGCAGGGTAAAAATAGCACAGAGGCAGCTGTGTGCAAACTGGGGAGGAGATGGGAACGGGGTCAGTGCCTGTTCTCCCTGCTCTGCGTGCCTCTGACTCAGCTCCACGGCACAGCCCAGACACCCCAAAGGGCAGCCAGGAACAGCAGCCCCGAGCCCTCCTGAAACAGGCTGGAAGCTCACCCACATTGCACCTGCAGCCTCACCAAACCGCGCCGTTTGTTAAACCCAAGGCAGGTCCCTCTCCAGGAGGGGTGGCAGGAGGGTGTCAGAGCACAGCCCCAGCCTGAGGCAGCCCACGGGAAAGGCAAGGAAACCACACCTTGGGCTGGGAGAACCCTCAGGGCTGGGCTGCAGCTCCGTGAGCTCCACACCACTGCCCAGCCGTTCAGGGGGGACTGCAGCTCGGGATGAAACCTTCCCACAGTTAAATGGACCAAAGTGCAGGAAAAGAGACCCTGGGGTGGCAGAGACCCCAACCCTCCCTGCTCTGCTTGTCCTGAGGCAGGGACCTCACCTGGGCCTGCCACAGATTGAGTGAATAATGGGTTAAAACTCCTGGGACAGCTGCTGGAGCTAACTGATAACAAATGAGTCGTTTAGGAACATTTCTGTGCCAGCACTGCTTCTCTGCCCAAACCTTTCTGTGATTCTGTGATTACCATTTAGAGGATTAAATTCCCTGAGGAGAATATTCAGAAAGCAGCCAGGTTTTATGGACACACAACCAAAACTTCTTCCTGCAAACCCGTGTATTTTGGTTTTGCTCCTGATTAAAAGAGCATTTCAAAGGGGATATCCAGTCCTGAGATGTACAATGTCCATATGGCAGGGAAAGAGCAGCAATAAACTCTCCCCACGTGCCAAACTCACTGACCTCTGGGGAAAGTGCTCTATAACTTAATAATGCAAAATCAATGGGTCCTGATAAAACTGTAATAGAATTCCATATGAATTACTCTGAACCATTACAGATTTAATAACAAATAATAACATTCCCATTGATTGCTTTAATGATCCCTCTGCATTCACAGGCGGGAATATGGATCCCTATTAAAAAGGGAACATTTTTTACCATTCTCTCCTATTGACTGGGACAAGCGGGGTGGGGGTGACAGTGGGAGGGTTCAGGGCTGGACAAAGCCCTGGACAAAGCCCTGGGCACTCCTGTGGTCAGCCCTGGACAAAGCCCTGGGATCAGGTTTGGACAAAGCCCTGGGCACTCCTGGACAAAGCCCTGTCCAGCCCTGCAGTGCACTCCATTCCTGGGAATGCTGCTCCTGGAGCCAAGGTCCTGGAGAACCCCCAGACCCTGCCCTCCTTGCCAGCCTGGGAACAGGGGTCTGGGCTGGTTTGGGCTGGAAGGAGCCTCAATCCCACCCTAAATCCCAGCCAGGCCACCCTGCCATGGCAGGGACGCCTTCCCCTGCCCAGGCTGCTCCAGCCCTGCCCTGGGACACTGCCAGGGGTGATTTTAGCAGCCAGGACTGTCCCCACGCGTCCCACAGGGCTGCCCTGCAGGTCCCCCTGTGCCAGTGGGAAATTCAAATGCTTCTCTCGTTTCAGAGCCTTGTTTGGAACAAACCTGACCCAAAAACGCTCAGGTGAACGAGGCAAACGTTCTAACCACACACCTGGGGCTGTGCTTCACCTTTCTGACCCGAAAACACACAGAGAGCTCACCCACACAGAGCTGACACTGCTGGGCTCAGGGGCTCTGGGATTCCATGAGCCAACAAAACCCACTGAACGCTGAAATGCAGAGCAGGAATCATCGCTCCCCGGCCCTGCTCGTGACCAGGCACTGCACTGCTGCGACAAGATTTAGCGATTCCCCAACGCTCCCCATATTTCATACTTTAGCAAATCACTTCTTCAGCAAATACCTCTAAGAGATATAAATAGTTCCTTTATGAGATTTTCCAAATTACAATGAATCTCTTATTACTTCAAATCACTGTGATTTGATTAAATCATTATTTTTACACGTAGAAAGATGATACTACCTAAAGGGTTCATTTATTTCCCCCCATGGGATAAATACGTACATGGACCACATTGTGATGAGATAGAGGGGAAAAGGGGGAGCTGGAGGGGGGAGTGGGGGAAAGGACAGGATCCCAAAGCCTGAGAGGAGCTGGGGACATCCAGGAGAGGGACAGGGACAGGATCCCAAAGCCTGGGATGAGCTGGGCAGGTCCAGGAGAGGGACAGGATCCCAAAGCCTGAGTCCAGGTGAGGGACAGGGACAGCACCAGCAGGGATGCTCAGCAGAGCCAGGAAATAAACCCTGCTCAGCCACTGCATCAGCACACGCCACAAACCATCCCCTCCACGTGTCACAAGGGGCGTCAGGGCCTCAGGGCTTATTTAATAAGGAAAATCATTAAGCCTAATTAAACCACAAAATTATTGACCCGGTGCATTTGCCATGTGCCTCGAGTGCTCTCATTGGCAGCCCAGGTGAGAGCAAATCCAACACATTGACCCAATTTCACTGCAGCAGGGATGGGAGCAGTTTGTGATATTTTTACTCCTCTATTTAGTCCCAAGGATGTCCACACTACTGACAGCCAGTTATTTACCCACACAGTAAATCATCACCTGCTATAATTATTGATGCCAAATGAGCTGAAAGCAGCTACTCAAACACTTTTCCAATTTCCCTAGCATTTAACCCAAAGCAGTGTCATTTACTGGCATTACATCTGGGATAAAAGCATTAGGTGGGGAATGACAGCATCAATTTTAGGACAGCAAGTCTCTCTGCAGATTTTCTGCTGCTGCCCAGCCACACACTGTGAGGTGGTGTTAAGACAGTCCACAGATATTATTTTAACCTTCTAGCTCGGTAAAAAGGCCATAAAAAAAATGATTTCATTAACTTCCATCACGCCATGAAAGTGCTTTGCAGCTGTTTTCTTTTGCAGTAATTGCAGATTGTAACTGTGCAAAGGGGTATTTCAGGTGGTGCCACATCTGACTTTTATATCCATGGCATAAATCAGGTACAGAGGGAGTTCCACTCAGGGCAGACCTGGGATTTTGGGCTGTTCTGATGGGGAAATTAGATAGATAGATAGATTAGATAGATAGACAGACAGATATAGATAGGTAGGTACATAGGTAGGTAGGTAGGTAGATGATAGATAGATTAGATAAATGGATAGACAGATTAGAGAGAGACACAGAGAGATACGTAGGTAGGTAGGCAGATAGATGACAGATAAATAGACAGATGATAGATGGATAGGTAAATTAGACAGACAGATTTTGGCTGTGCCCTCATTCCCACAGTACAAGAGGACCCAGCTGAGGTGAGATCTCAGCCAGGGCTGGGTGGGGCAGCCCTGGCAGGGACAGGCTCACACACCAGGCTGTTATTGCTCCTTATTCTGCATCCCACGCCCTCAGGCACCCCTCACTCCCTGTGTGCTCCCGTGTGCACAACACCAGCAGCACAAGCCCTGGCTTTGTCTCTCCATTTCCACTCCCAGGCAGCTCTAGCAGCACCTCCTGGAGCAGAGTCCTGCCAGGAATTCTTCCTTTCCTGCTGCCCTCTTGCTGGAAATGGGCAATTTGTTTTGCCAGGACCTTTATCCGTGAAAAAATCTTTTTCCTCACAGCTGAAGATGAGCTGAAAGCTGTTGAGCAAATAACAGAGCAGCTGGGGCTGCCCTGGATCCCTGGCAGTGCCCAAGGCCAGGCTGGACACTGGGGCTGGAGCACCTGGGACAGTGGGAGTGTCCCTGCCATGGCAGGGGTGGCACTGGGTGGGTTTTGGGGTCCCTCCCAACCCACTGGATGCTCCTTCCCACCAGTTTCCCAAGTTCCAGCTCCCCAGCCTTTCAGCAGCAGCTGCTCCACAGATGGCCTGTTCCATTTTAATAATGCAGAGCAGCAAAAGCTCAGATGCAGGAGGTCAAAATGCAGAACATGAGAGTGCTTTTCCCCCTGCTCAGCAGCCACTGACAAAATGCTCGAGCCTCTCCTTAAAAGCAGCTAAACTGCAGTCACTCACTGCATAATTCAAACCAGGGTGAAAATACAGAGGTCCCTCTCTGCTGGCATGCAGAGACTGCAGCAGCTCCTGGGGACGCTCAACAGGTTAAAATTGCAATACAGAATGATAATAAAACAAAAATGCAAGGGGCTGCTCTGCCCAGCCTGGCGGCACTGAACCTTCAGAGTTAAACTCATAATAAAGAGTTATAATGAAATAGGAAGGGGCCCTAAAGCCCACCCAGTGCCACCCCTGCCATGGCAGGGACCCCTCCCACTGTGCCAGGTGCTCCAGCCCCAGTGTCCAGCCTGGCCTTGGGCACTGCCAGGGATCCAGGGGCAGCCACAGCTGTGCCAGGGCCGCCCGCCCTGCCAGGAAACAATTCCTCATTCCCAAAATCCCATCTGAACCTCCCCTCCTCATTCCCTTGTCCAGTCCCCCCTGCTCCTGCAGAAAATCCCTCCCCAGCCCTCCTGCAACCCCTTTCAGGTCAGGATCTCTGAGATCTCCCCCGAGCTTTCTCTGCCCTCTGAGCAACCTCAACTCACTGAAAACAGGACCAAACCCCACAAGTTGCGAGATAATTTGTATTCCCCTCTCTTCACACCAACACATTAACCAAATACATTATTTCCATAATGAGGAGATGAACATCTGTGTGGCTTTCCAAAATTTCAAGTGGCAATACTCGAGACAAGTATTCCCTCTTTGGGACTGACACATCAGCATTTCAAATGACTGCCACAACTAAAAATATCATTTAAATTCCAGGGAGGTCAGAGACAGTTCAGGTGTGGTTTGGATTTCAGGTTTTTAGGTAAGCAAACCAATTGGATCCCATGAAATTAAATCGCTGCAGTGTTGGACTGAATCATTTGTGCTTGGGTGAGTGAGGTGCTCAGTGCAAGCTTTGCAAGGGTGGCAAAGACAAACCCCAGAGGCAGGGCTGTGTCCCTGAAAGCTGCTGTACAGAGCCCAAAGCTCTGGGTCAGGGCCCCTTGGCAGCAGAGCAGCCCCAGCTCTGGAGGCTTCACCTCCTCCCGGCTTTGGGACAGTAAACCTGTCCAAATCCCCCCAAAACCATCCCATCCCACCAGATCTGGAACGTTCTCCTTTGGAAATTCATGCTCTGGGAAGCAGTAACTAAACAGAGAAGCAGGAAACCAAAGGTGGAAAGGAGGATGAGAAGGATTTCTGCTTCACATCTGGGCTCCATCCTCTGTGACCCAGCGAGGGGACTGAGGGCTCCTGGCATAGGGAGGCACTGGGGGCACCCAGAGGAAGGAAACTGGAAAGGAAATCATCACTGAACACTCAGGGATGTGGCACTGGAGAGGGAATGAGCACTGAGAGCTCAGGGAGGGGGCACTGGAGAGGGAATCAGCACTGAGAGCCCAGGGAGGTGGCACTGGGGGCATCCAGAGCACAGAAATTGGAGAGGGAATGAGGACGGAGAGCCCAGGGAGATGGCAAAGGGGGCACCCAGAGGAAGGAAAGTGGAGAGAAAATCAGCACTGAAAGCTCAGGGAGCCTGGGGAGGTGGCATGGAGAGGGTGCCAGCGCTGAGATCCCAGGGAGGTGGCACTGTGGCACCAGCCCAGTGTCACCCCTGCCCAGCCACAGAGGAGCTGGGGCTGCTCCTGTGCCATGCAGGTGCCAAGGGCACTGTGGCACCACACCAGGGGCCCTAATTAGGCCTCATCATGATTCACAGGCAATTCCAGCGTCCTCCCCAGCACAGCCCCTGCAGCCACATCCTTCCAGCCCAGCTCCTCTCCCAGCACACGGCTCACCCCCAGGGACACAGAAAGAGCTGCAGAACAACAGGGAGCTGGAGAGGAGCCAGGCTGCAAACAAACAGAAGGAACGCAAAGGGAAGTTTTTACAAGTATTATTATGCAATAAACTCTGGCCTCCTGCTCCCATGAGGAGAGGCAGGAAGGGCTGAGGGCAGCACATCATTCCCAGGGAAAAATGAGTCCTGAGCTCCTTCCTCTGGCACTCAGGGGCTGTGAGAGTAAAGCACTTCAGAGCCATAAACTAGGAGACTATTTCATTCTCAGTTTTGCTTAAGTCACCACTCTTTCATTGCTTTTTCCAAGTTCATACTGCCCAAATAAAAAAGGAGCAAAGCAGCTCTTGTTGGAAAGGAAAACAAAATGGGATTCACATCTCTTTGGAAGACAAACAACTGAGAATTCCTGGGACAGTTTTGTTGGTTTGCAGTTTTGAATTTTTAAATACACAGGCTCATCCCTGTGCTGGATCTGAGCTATCCCTCAGCCTGCTTGCCCAGAGCTCCCCAAACTCCAGCCCCATCCCCAGGCTCTGGAATGAACCATTAATGTGAAATCCATCTGAATCCCAGTGCTCAGTTACAGCAGTTCTGAGCTCACACAGCAAAGACTGCTTTTCTCCACATCAGCAAAGCTTTTGCCAGACTTTGTAAATAATTCAGCTCAAATCTCTGTCCTACCCTCTATCCAGCTGCTCCCCTCGCTGGGGCTGCAGTCCACGCAGCCAGAGCACACTCACTGCTGAGGGAGGGCAGGGGGAGCCTGGCTGGGGAACACAGGAGAGGGAAACAGGGGAGGGAAACAGGGGAGGAACCCAGAGCTCTGCAGGGCTCAGTGCAGCCCCACAAACCCTGCCCGGCCCCACAAACCCTGCCCGGCCCCACAAACCCTGCCCGGCCCCACAAAACCCCTGCCCGGCCCCACAAAAGCCCTGCCCGGCCCCACAAAAGCCCTGCCCGGCCCCACAAAACCCTGCCCGGCCCCACAAAACCCTGCCCGGCCCCACAAATGCCCTGCCCGGCCCCACAAAACCCTGCCCGGCCCCACAAAACCCCTGCCCGGCCCCACAAAACCCCTGCCCGGCCCCACAAAACCCCTGCCCGGCCCCACAAAACCCCTGCCCGGCCCCACAAAACCCCTGCCCGGCCCCACAAAACCCCTGCCCGGCCCCGGGCAGGGCCAGAGAGGGGAGGAGGTGAGCACATCCCTCCCAGATGAGCTTAAAACAACTTCTGGGACTCAGGGTGAGGCTGGGGAATCTGTTGTCTCCTTATCACAGGGGTTCCATGCTGTTGTCTCCTTTCACAAAGGTTCCACACCTTCCTGGTGTTTCTCATGGGCAGCTCCTCAGAGCTCTGACTGCTTCTCCTTCACACAACACCCAACTGACTCCAGTTCCCTTCTCAACACCACCCCACTCTTTTATAGCATCTGCATCTCACTGGGTACAGCTGTGCCCTGCTAAAGTTAGGTCTGTCCCTAATGTTTGATAATTGGCCCAGCTGCAACTCCTTAGGGGTGAGATTACTTTCCTCACTATCTTTATTTTATGTTCTATCCCCCTACAGGAATCTCCTCTGGGGTGAGGAGGAACCAGCTCAGAACACCAAGGAGCAGGGCCCAGCATCAGAGAATCATCCTGCTGCCACAGCTACTCTATGAACTATCAAACAAATAAATATATAAATGAATACAATCTCCTCTTTCTCCTCTGAAAGCCTCTCAAGTTCCCTGTACCTGGCTGGGCTGGCTCTGGAGCCGTTCCCCACCTGATTCCTCTTTCATGTGCACTCCTCTGGCTCACTGTCTACTGCAATTATGCAAATAAAATGCAACTTCATCCTTTCAGCATAATTACATCAAACACAATCAGGCTATATTAAGACTGACTTAAGATGAATGAATTCAGTTCATCTAATGATTTCCTAAATCCCCCCCGTGGGACCGTGGCAAAGGAAATTCTGTCCCAAGAGTGACATCAAGTACCAAGACAAATACCTGTGGATCTGGGGCCTGATCCTACAAATACCAAACACTTGGGGCCCCTCTGGAGTGACAGGCTGGGACACCCCAGTGGCAGGAAAGCAGGAGCACCAGCTGGCACCTGTGTGCAGAGCTGTAAAAGCACAGCACACCTGCACGTCACACCTGGATTTTGGACTGAAGTCACTGCTGGGGGTGGAGAACAATTTGAAAAATGCTTTTTTTTTCTGTGCGGTGAGTGTTTGAGTTTATGAGCTGTGTGAGGTCCCGTGGCCAAATGAAACTCAGAGGCCAGAAAGGGAACCAGAGCAGCCTCCAGCAGCCTGGGCACGAGGAAAGCAGGAACCCAGAGGGATCAGGGCATCCCTGGGCATGGAAACACCAAAGCCTGGGGTTCCTGACACATCCCCTGGCTGCTCTCCTGGGAACGGACAGAAATGGGACCAGCCTGGAAGGGGAACGTGGGAGCTGAGCTGCTGCACAGCGCTGGGATAAGCTGTGAGCACCCCCAGGCCCTGGCAGCAGCAGCAGATGGCACATGCAGATGGCATTGGGGACAGCTGGATGGGGCCGGGGAGGGCAGCAGCAGCCTGAGCCCCCTGCTCTGCCCAGGGACCCCTCACACCTCACCCTGCTGAGCCCTTCTGCAGCACACAGACCCCACAGGTGCGTCTGTCCTGAAGGACGCCTCAGGCACGCACACACATTCGTAGGCAGAATGCACTTTAGGCACCGCAGCAACCCCCAGCCCACGTGCAAAATGCACCCAGGCTGCTCCAGGCACTTCCCCACCGAACCAGGAGATATTTGCAGGCTCCATAAATATTTTTGCAGGCTCCATAAACACAATTTTTTTGCAGGTACACCAAATACACAGATATTCATACCTGCAATTTAACTGACCTTGTGCACCTGAACTCTCCCACTCTGCCATCCTCACTCACTGCCTCCAAAACCCCCTCGTGCTTCCCATCAGGGGTTTAATGCGTAACATAAAAGGAAAATATTTTAAAACAAACAAACGTGGGAAGTTTTTGTTTCTGTGTACTGTTGACAGAATTTTCGGTTCTGTGTCAGAAACCCTCAGGGATGAATAGA
The DNA here is from genome assembly GCF_035770615.1 of Melospiza melodia melodia. Lineage (NCBI taxonomy): Eukaryota > Metazoa > Chordata > Aves > Passeriformes > Passerellidae > Melospiza > Melospiza melodia. Next base: position 30,539,606 of record NC_086203.1, on the reverse strand, counting down.
GACAATGGGAAAAGCTTATTAAAATATCCTGCTTTTCAGAAACAAACCACTTCATTGTCTGTCAACTTTCTGTATTTACGGAGAAATAACATCCAAGAGTGCCTCGGGGGGCTAAAAATGTAAAAGAATGAAGCAGATGATCTACCTGAGAGGAATAACTGATGAGCAGGGAGTGCAGGCGCAGGAAAAATGCAAATATTTGGTTTACCAGGGAGTGGAGGCACCAGAACCCATTTTAATGTGGGCAGCGTGTTGGAGGACTGGGCCAGCAGAGCAGTTGGGTTTCTCAGTGCCTCCCCTGGAAATAACTTTTCCTCCAGGGAACACAGACCCTGACCAACCCCGCCCAGAGGAAGCCATGTGGATGCTGAAGCATCTTTAGCACAGCAGGATTAACACACTGGGGTGAGATCAGACTACAAACACTGGGGAGCACAAAGGGAAGCTGAGAAAGAAAGGGGTTCAGCAAAAGCAGCTTCCCAAAATTCACTATACACACACATCTGTACAGGTGTGGCTATTTCTGAAGCACACAGCAATATGGATAAACACAGAGCTTGATCTGAAATAGAAGCTAACCTGAGTTTAAACGGAAAGCACTGATGGGAAAATGAAGTTTTAATCAGTAGGAAAGGTCTCTTACCCTCGATGGTGGCTCTCTTGGGCAGGATGGTGATGGCTCCCTCGGCCACGTCCTCCTGCTGCAGCAGCGGGCTCACCTTGGAGCCCCAGGTGTCGGAGCCCACCCACAGGAAATGGCCCACCTGGTCTGCCCTCTTGGCTGCTGCCAGGATCTGCCTGCGGAGAGAGCGGGGTTGGCATGGGGGGCACTGACAGGGGGATGCTCCAGGGAACGGGGGTTGGCATCGGGGGCACTGGCACCAGGGCTGCTACAGGGAACGGGGCCCCACTGCCATGGGGCTGCTCTAGGGAATGGGGTGGCACTGGCACAGGGGTGGCACTGGCACGGGGGTGGCACTGGCACAGGGGCTGCCCCCCTTGGCCTCAGGGGTCTCCTCCAGCCTGACTGGGCTGTGATGGGGAGGAACAGCACATTCCTGACCCCAGCAGAGCTCAGGGCTTTGGGACACTCGGTATCACCAGGGCTCTGATCCCAGGGAAGGATGGGACTGGGTGATCTCCAAAGGTCGTTCCCAACCCCAACCATCCCATGGTCAATGCAGCACCAATGGGACTTCTCTTTAAATTCACCCAATATCCCACAACTGAATTATTGATTCTACTAAAACTTAGAGTTTTCCCATTGACTTTACTGAAACTTTTCCCAAAATTCTTTTTGTCTCGTTTTGTGGGACCGGGCCTCTCAGCAACTGGTGATTCCATCATGATTTTAAGCTAATTTCAAATTCTGGACCCAGAATACGCAAGCGAATAATGAAATATAAAATATTCTTCGTGTTATTTTATGAGCCCATTCCATGTGGTTTAACCTTGAGCATCCAAGTCACTTTATCACTATTAACTTTCATTTGCCATAAACCAGACTGAATTAATGAATTACACCAAGTAGAACGAGCCTGGTGAGGGGGGCGTGGTTGCAATTCCTCTGAGAGGAAAGGTCAGCTCTGCCACCCAACAGGAGCATGGAAAAGCTCCAGGAAAAGCTCCCAGGTCCTGGTTCCCATTTAGGGCACCCGTGAGCCAGAAGCAGCAGTGACTGGTTCTCTCCTCATTCCCAGCTCCCCATATCCAATATTGCAGCAGTGCCTGGTGCTCCCCCCATTCCCAGCTGCCCATATCCCAGTGGCTCCCAGCACAGACCATTCCCTGGCCCAGGGAGGGCCCAGGCTCACCTGATGTCCTCGTCGTGGGTGAAGATGACGATGGCCCTGGCGTTGGGCGTCTCCCCCCATTCCCAGCTCCCCGTATCGCACATGGCAGCAGTGCCTGGTGCTTTCCCCCATTCCCAGCTCCCCACATCCCAGTGGCTCCCAGCACAGACCATTCCCTGGCCCAGGGAGGGCCCAGGCTCACCTGATGTCCTCGTCGTGGGCGAAGATGACGATGGCCCTGGCGTTGGGCGTCTCCAGCAGCTGCCGGATGATGCGGTCGAAGTCGATGCTCTTGTCCTTGCGCTCCTGGGGGATCTTCAGGGACTGGGCGATGCAGAGCCCACCTGCGCCAGGGCAGAGCACAAAGGGACCCTCAGGGGACGACAGGAGATGTCACAGAGCCCACAGAGCCCAAAGGGAGCCTGGGAGGGAGGGACTCCCCCAGGGATCGCTGCCCTTCCAGCACCCACGGCCAGATCCAGAGGGATCCATGGAATTCCTGCTCTGATCCAGAGCAATTCCTGCTCCGACAGCACTGCCTGACCTGGGGGGCTCAGGGGTTTCACAGACTGTGCCCAACCCACTGCAGAACGGCAAAACAAGCAAAGAAATGGGAATGGAAGGATGAAAAGAAGAAGAATTAAAGCAGGAGACAACAGCAAGCTGAACGAGCCTGAACTGGTGAATAAACCCCAAAACAACAGGCTGAGAGCAGAAGATACTCACAGTGTACTGGGCAGCTTTATCTCACTGAGAGCTGAGATTCTTTTTGATTTTGCAGCTTGAGGGCTACTGGAGGAAAATGCTTCCTCTGCAATCACTTACATGGAACGGGAACAGCCAAAGCTGAGATATTGGCAAAGCCCACACTGTGCAAGAAAACCCCTGTTCCTTCAAGGGCCCACCCCCAAAGAGATGGACAGACACAAACAGTGAAACCTCAAAGTCTGTGAGAGAGACTTCTCATAAACACCCAGAGAACACAGCAAAGAGCATCAGCACAGCCACAGGTACCCTCAGCCAGACCAAAAAATGCCCACTTTTAGCACAGCTCTTGTATTACAGCTATCTATACTCTGTTAAAAAAAAAAATTAAAAACTTAAAAATCCCATCTCCACTGACATTCTGGTTGTTGCTGGCAGATGAAAACGCAACTTTTGCCTTAATTATTTTGTTTCTCAGCAGTAATCACTTTCATCTTTTACAGCATCTTTGATACCAACCTGCTCACCACAGCGCACAGAGCGTTAATTAATAACGTATCAGAGCTCTTAATAAAAACCAGCAGTGGGGATGAGTTAATTAAAAGGCAGCAGGACAAGGGGGAGATTCACAGATAGGCTTTAAAACCCAGCTTTAAAAGTCCTGTAATTGAAGCACTGGAGAAGGTGTTGGAGGGTGAAGGACCCAGAGGAGGAGGAGGCTCAAGCCCCAGAGCATCCTCCTCATCCCAGGGCAAAGCAGACCCAGAGAGAAGCAGGGAAAAGCAAACTGCTGCTTGGGAATGTGAGACCCAGCTCCTGTGCCGTCCCTGAGCCCCTCACAAGGCAGGCCAGCCTTGTTTGCCCTGGTTTTTGAGAGAGGAGCTGAGCTGGAGCTGCCTGAAGGCAAAGGAGCTCTGCTGGGCCAGCTGCTCCAAAGGCTCGCTGGAACAGAACCATTGTTCCATGGGGAGGAGGAAAACAGTGAACAGGAAAGGCTGGGAGAGAATAAAGGAGAATAATAACCCCCAAGTTTTTCTCTGTCTCACATAAAACATTTCATTTTGTTTTGCAATTATCACAACCTGGACTTTCTGCAACCTTTCTTTTTCCCTTTAAAAGCAAATACTACCAAGCTTTAAAAATAAACTCCATTTTAAATGAAGACAGAAAGTCTCAGTGCCAGCGAGGTCAGAACCTGACCAGTTTTACACGCTCTGCTTTCCCCAGTCAGAATGACCCCAAGGGCACGAGCAGGGCTGTCCAGCTCTCCCAAATTGTCCCACTTGGCAGGGATCTCACAGTTTGAGCTTTCCCAAAAGGAGCAGATGCCATGGGGCCCTGCTGGCCTTGGCACCACCCCTGCTCAGGGGAATTTGGGATAAATGGCAGGAGGGATTAGGGATAAATGGCAAATATATTGTGCCCGAGGAATTGGGTTCCTGCTGTCCATAAGGCACAGGGGAGTAAGTTCAGCTTCCATATCCTCATCCTACATTCCAGCACAACAGGAAACATGTGCACAGTTATTGAGAGTGTCAGCTTAATTCACAGCACTTCCGAGGGAAAAACCTCCGAGGGAATTAGGTGGGAAAAACATGAAAGCTGCAAATTCAGGATCTTGTCACAGGATCCCTGCAGTGATTCATTACCCCCGGTGGCCCGGAGAAGTGACGAATGCTCCAGGCTGCACAAAGTGCCTGGCAAGGGACGAGAGCTGGGAGCCAGAGACAGCCCAGGAGCGAGCTGGGGTGTCTGACACATCCAGACCAGCTGGGGCTGCCCCTGGGGGTGTGCCAGGCCAGCCTGGACAGGGCTGGGAGCAGCCTGGGGCAGAGGGAGCTGTCCCACCACAGCAGCAAGTGGGACAACCCAACCCAAACCGTTATGGATGGGATCTGTGGGTCCCACTCCATGAACCCACCAACACTCAGGCTGCTGGGATAAAGGGTCCATCCACCCAGAGTGGGTCACCCACCAATCCCTGCCCAGAGTGAGATCCACGGCCTGAGCCCTCTGGGGATGAGCACACGGTGGTTTTTCCCTGGGAATGCCAGTGCTTGATTATTTCAAATATAATACCTTCTTGTGAGCCTTAAAACACAATGCACAGAGCTCCATTATTAAGCTCAGGACATCCTAATATCACACTAGATAAACTTCTCTGCAGCTAAGGGAGTTATTCTAGACAAGCATTAATACACAGACCATTGTTCTATTTGTCCTTGCCTTTCTACTTTTTAAATAATTTTACTGCTTAGCTCTACTCACAGTTCTGCTGTCTCTGGGGCCCGCCTGTTGCAGCTTCCCCAAAATCCTCTGATTTTGTAGATTCTGGCAGGCAGAGCCCCAGGCTCTCTGCAGACACCCAGCAGCCCAGATTTGGGGGTCATAGAGGCAGCTCAGGTTTGGGGGTCCCAGGGGCAGCCCAGGTTTGGGGGTCCCAGGGCTGGCAATCAGTGCAGTGCTGCTCCAGTATCCATGGATACCCACAGCTGGCTGCTGTTTGGGCTCTGTACAAACTCACCACATTATTCTGCTGCCCTGGAATGCTGCACGAGCTGTTTTCCTTATCGCCACTTAATTGGATTATCAGGTAGCAAAAGAGACAACTGAGCACTTTTTCAGCTGATTTATCTGCAGAGATCCCCTTTTTGGGGGGAATCGCTTTTGGCAACGCTGAAAACATCACGTCACGAAGCCATGTTGGTGCTGATGATTATTAAAAGGAACTCTCAATTAATTTGATTAATACATTCCTTTAAAATTAGCAGCTGCCAGGAGCTGCCTCCTGGGTGTTTATCAGAGCTCTGGGAACAACAGGAAAGCCCCTGGCACAGCTCCTCACTGCAACCAGCACAGGAACCAGCCCAAAATGGAGATTTTAACCCCCAAAATGGAGATTTTAACCCCCAAAATGGAGATTTTAACCCTGCTGTGTTGGGAGGGGTGAGAAGAGCTCAGGTTTAGTACAGATGGCACCAAGACTCTGTGAGGTAAACAATAAAAATTAAAACAATGAAAATGAAAAGTCTCCAAGTGCAGGAGAGCTCTGATCCCTCACAGACCCTGCCAGGTGGCCCCAGGATGCTCCAACAGGCAGGACCCCCCCCCCACAAAAGGGGAAATAAATCAGTCAAACACTTTAACTGGAGTTTGGGGGAGCCAAAGGAAGGGAATTAACTGGGGAAAACTGAAATAAACCCCAAAGGCACACAGGAGGCTTTTCCCATTTCATTGTACATTTTCTGTCCCACTGCTGGTTTTGGCATTTCCTGCCATTCCCTGCATATCCAATTTATGAGCTGCAGTGGATTGACTTGTAAACCTCCTGTATTCTGCAGGTGAGAAACCAGTACAGTAATGCTGAAAACAGAGTTTAAAGAAGTCAGGATCCTCCCCTTGGGAAAACCTGAGCAGCACAACTGAGGAGAGCTCCCTGACAAAACAGAATCACATCCCAAAGAGCCAGAACGACTAAAGATCATTTTATAGTCCTGAGATGCAGCTGGGGCTGCCCCAAACTCCTCAGCAGGGACGGGGTTGTTCAAACACCTGACACAAACCCACCAAAGCCCCCAGGGCAGGGGCTGCAATCCTGACACTGAGCAGCATTCACAGCATGGCAAACCCACCCAATCCTGAAGGTAGGGAAATCCTGACACAGTGAGCAGCATTCACAGCATGGCAAACCCACCCAGCCCTCCAGGGCCAAGGATGGAAATCCTGACACAGTGAGCAGCATTCACAGCATGGCAAACTCCCCAAAGCCTCAAAGGCAGGGGTTGGAAATCCTGACACCCTCACAGGGCACTGCTGCAGCAGCCTCTTCCCAGGGAGGGCTTTGGGCCAGGTTTTGGGTTATGTTTAACCAAAAACCAGAATGAGCCCACGTTCCAGAACCTGCCAGCAGCCTCACAGGAAACCATCAGACCTTCAGGAAGGGATTGGAGTGCAGAACATTTCCAGTGCCATTCCCAACCCTGCAAATTCACAATAAAACAAGTGAACAGAGCGATCCTGGCCTGGCTGTGCAATATTCCCTGTCCCACCGTGGGACACAGCACCACCAGCCTGGCATTTGTGCCCCAGGGGCTGCCCTGAGCCCATCCCAAGCTCTCAGGGATTCCTCAAAGGGATGCAGAGCCCAGGAGATGCCCAGGGCACCTGCCTCAGCCCCAGCTCTGCCCCGTGCACCCCAAAGCAATTCCAGTCTGCGGGAATGAGCTGAGGGACGGAAAAGCTCCTGCCGCTCCAGAAATGGCATTGATAAACTGATTTTATAAATGATTGATGTCCCGCAGTGAAAGCAAGGCAGGTTCAGAGGGAGCTGGGAGGGGCTGGTCCATTCTGCTGGCACCCAAACCCACATCTCTGGGAAATGGGCACAGAGCACCATCCTGCACGGGAAATAATGCACAGAGAGGCCAAACGAGCGCTCAGCATGCAGGAGCCTCGAGGAAAAGGAGCTGCAAGTTAAAACAGGGCTGGTAGAGAGATCCAGAAACGGCAGCTCCGTCCTAAATCAAGTCCTGATGAGCTCTGCATCGGCTGCTTGCTCCTTCCTAGAACAATGAATTCCTGCTCCCCAGGAACGCTCACCCCCCTGCCAGGAGCCACCAAGTCCTTGCTTATGGCACTAAAAGAAGTTTACAACTGCCCTGATCTGCAGATGGGCTCGGCTTTAAATTACATCTCCACAGCATGGTAATTCAATTGTAAAAATGGAAAGTGCACCAATAATAAAATTACATTAACACATGGAATGACAACAATTTATCCAAGGAAAAGGATCCCTGTGGATACCCAACAGCTTTAACTTAGAAACTTTCTGCACATGAAGAAGCTACTGAATCACTTGGAAATTTCATTTTCACTAATTTTGTTTATTGTTTCATTTTTTCCCATTAGCCCTCATCACAACCCAACAACAGAACACCTAAACTAATATGGAAGACTAATATTTCTAGCATGTTATTCATTAATGCTTAATTCCATTGTGTCAGACCTTTGCTGCATATTTAATGACATTCCTGGTGTGTTTTATCACCTCAAAATTGTCCTTTATTATGGCAGTTAAACTCCAGTAATATACAAAAAATTAAGACTCTCCTTGGGAACACTAAATTAAATCACAAGAGCGGTGTAAGATGACTTTGAGAGATGTAGGAAAGCTCTGTTTGTGAGGCAGAGTGGAAGGAGAAGGAGCTGCCCGAGCCTGGGAACCTTGGGTGAGAGCAGGCTCAGCTGCAGGAGGGGTTTAGGAGCTTTTGGCCTCCTGGAATCTGCTGCAAAGGTGCATAGGAGCCACAGAGTGCAGCCAGGCAGGAAAAAGCAATAGGAAATAGAGCATTTAAATGCCTTTTGTTGGTGAGCTCTGTGTCAGGAGCACTCCCAGGACTGGCCTGGCAAGGAAATGCGACCCCTTGGAAGGAGATGGGAGTGCAGGGAGCCAAGAACAAACCCCTCAATGGATGAACCATTCCCCGTTTTCTCTGGAAGGCCCAGAACAGGGAGCTCCTGAGCTGCACACCTGTATTTATGTGTGAGCCCTGTCCTTCACTGCTTCCAACGACCAAGGAGCCAAGAGAGAGCCCAGGTTCAGACACAGGAGCTGCTGGGGATCAGGGAATGCTGGGGATCAGCATCTGATGGGGATCAGGGAATGCTGGGCATCAGGAGAATCGGGAGATGTTGGGGTTCAGGAAAATCAGAAGATGTTGGGGATCAAGCTCAGGAGCTGCTGGGGATCAGAAGATCCTCAGGGCTGGGCTGCTCCTGCAGGATATTTGTCCTCCCCCCAGCAGTAAGGATGCCACCTCTGGATAACGAATCCTTCCAGCCTGCGAGCACAGAACGGTCCCTCGTGATGGAGCTTTTCTAAATCCAGGTTGGAGCGTTCCCAGCTCCCCAGTCCCTTTTTCCTCAGGGGGGGAACATGGCATTTCAGCCGCTCGCAGACAACGGCTCTGCTGCGGCTGCTGGTGTCAGGGCAGGCAGAGGCTCGTCACCTCCTCAGAGAGTGACAAGGGACAGAGCAGCCAGGACCCTGTGAGACAGCTCCGTGGGAGGGCAGCGAGCAGAAGCAGCTTTGATAGACAATTTTGGAAGGAAGCACGTTTCCTCGTTTTTCCACCCAAGGAGAGAGCAGCACTGACAGCATGACAAAGTTCCTCCAGGAGCCCAGAGCCAGGCTCACAAAGGCTCTGCCACAGATCAGGGACGGGGAACGAGGCCACAGAGTGAAGATCCAGACAGGGCTGAGGGCTGCAGCCCAGAGGACCCTTCTGTGACCACCCCACCCTGGGATCCCTGCAGTACCAGACCAGGTTTGGGGGGTCCCTCCTGGGTTTTGGGTCACTCCTCCCTTGCTGCAGCACATGTCCCTCCAGACTCACACAGTGATCTCTGCTCTCCTGGGACCCCAAATGGGCTCATTCAGCACAGCTGGGAACTGCTGGAACGGGCTCTGTCCCCAGCCCTCACACAGGGAAATGGGAAATAGAAATAGAACTCTATAACTCCTTGGTCTTTGCTAGTCCTTCTCATAATCCCCATCTCCTTCACACTGGAGTAATGTTCTTAATGTACTCGCTGAGCCTTAATGGCCTCTCTCAAATGAGCACTAAAAATGCAATATAGCTCAATAAAACCACTCCTGCAGCCTGGCACAGCCCAGCCCAGCCCTGAGCCACTCCATCCCATGGAGCTCTGCCACAGAGGCTGGGAAAGGAGACAGGAGCAAGCTGTGGGAAGGCAGGCCAGGCCTGACCCCAGCAGTGCCTTATCCCATGGAAAATCTCCTGTGGGATCCCAGCAGGCACCAGCGCCCACCTGGGACTCACCTGGGCACAGGGGCTGGGACAGGGACCTGGGCAGGGACACCCAGGCCAGGCTGGGCAGGCTCAGAGCAGCCTGGCACAGTGAAGGGGTCCCTGCCATGGCACTGGGGGGGCTCACAGCAGCCTGGCACAGTGAAGGGGTCCCTGCCATGGCACTGGGGGGGCTCACAGCACCCTGACCTGGGACAGGAGGAGCTGCACCGTGCCACACCCAGAATGAACCCCAGGAAATTCACTTTACAGCAAGAACTCCGGAGAGTCAAAATATGAATGCACCAGAAATGAGGCCACAGCCTCCAATCAATTAATCAATCTGCCTATCTATCTACAATTTTTGTGCCACAAAGAAGGGTTTTCTTGCAGAATCTTGTTAGGGCAAGGTAATCAGAAAATTACCAGGAAAAATCAGAAAAAAATAGGAAATCTGGGATTCACAAGACCAAAGAGAGGGGCCAAAGACAGGATAAGGAAGAATTAATAACGCTGAATGTGCCCCTTTCCCTTTCTGTGGGTAACTCCTCATGGCAGTCCCAATTTTGCTGAATTTCCCTCTGCTATTTGCAGATGAAATTTCACCCTGTGCCCCTGCAGCCCCATTGTCCCAGGGCATTTCCCACACCCCTGGGGCTGGGAGGAGCTGCAGCTCCTCCTGGAACGAGGGACAAGGGCCAACACATTTCCCTTAATAAGAGTCTGACTTGTACGGAGGAATTGAAACGATGTTCTGAGTGTTACACAAATGAAAAGTAATTAAACCAATGTAACTTCTGAGGAAACAGATGTTAACTGCTATTTCACATAAAACATCCACTTCCTTTATCTTTAATTCATTCTGTGGTCGGAAAGGATGACCAAAGTTATCTTTACTTTGCAAAAACTACTGCAATGGGAGTGAGGGAAATTAACACTTTTAATATTTGAAATTAATTTCAAAGCTCCATCTCACTTTCCAAGGTTTGCATTAATCATTTCTCCCAATATTATGGCATACTGAAAGAACCTGATGAGATTGATTCCAAAACAGAGAGTGAGGAGCCAGCTCAGGCACCCCTGACTCAGCTCCTCCCTGGCATCCCAAGCCTGCCTACCCAGGGAACCTGCACTGAGGAGGAGCTGCTTTGCTACCACCTTTGTCTTACCAGGAAACGTGGAATTTTTTATTTATAATTCTTTTTTTCAGAGCTTACACACAGAGCAGCTCATCCCAGGGCTGGGATCTGGGGCTGGGACACCCAGAGAGCTCTGGCAAACCAGGGCTGGAGGGGAACTCTGTAAAGCCCAGGACCAGGGAATGGTTTGGGCTGGAAAAGCCCTCCAGGAGCAGAGTCCAGCTGGGGAGGCTCAGGGCAGCACAGCTCCCCAAACACAGAAAATGCAAAATCCCCTCCAAGCCGTTGGTTTCTGTCACCTGCAGAGTCCTTGGCACTCACCATGGACATCACAAACCCGGCCCTCATTAACCCTTCCCAGCCCAGGCCGGCACTGCCCTGTCCCCAGGAGCCACGTCCACAGGGCTCTCAAACCCAGGGTGGGTGTCACAGACATCTTTTATGGAAAACAAAAGCAGAACACCCACAGAATTCCAGCGAGCCTCGTTCAATCCACTCACCTTCAGTTGTTCAGAGTCCTCATTTTGGGGAAATGAATGTTTTTAATTAAGGTGCCTGCACAGCTGCTGAGGCAGAGCTGCCAGAGCCGGGAGCAGCCCCTGCACAGCCCAGAGCTGCCCTGCATGGACGGAGCCATTCGTTGAGTCACGCTCTTCCCTCTCCAATCCCCGTTCCCCACACAGAGCCACCGCTCCCTTTGTTAATCCACACTTCATTCCTAAATCACAAAACAGCGTGGCTCTGAAGATAAGCTTTTAAACACCCTCCCACACAGCCTCTCCTGCCATCTCCCGGGACACTGAGATAACCAGCAGCAGCCAGACACTGCAAATATTCAAATATTCCAATAATGGCAATGGAGGAGCTGCTGCTGCCGGCTGGGGCTGGAGGTGTGAGAAGGGAGGGGACACCTGGGGAGGTGGGAGAGGATGGGAGGTGACACCTGGGGAGGTGGGAGAGGATGGGAGGTGGCACCTGGGCATGTGGAGGTGTGCAGATGGGATGGATGGTGACACCTGGGGAGGTGGGAGAGGATGGGAGGTGACACCTGGGCATGTGGAGGTGTGCAGATGGGATGGATGGTGACACCTGGGGAGGTGGCACCTGGGGAGGAGCAGGGCTGAGGATAAAGGAGCAGGGAAGGAGGGTCAGGACCTGGGAAAATGCCCCTTCCACAAAGGCAGGGAGAGGGAAGGAGCTCTGCCCGCTGGTGTGAGAGCCCCATGGCACGGGGCAGCACAGCTCCCCAAATTCCTCCACTCCGCAAACACAGAAAATGCAAAACAACCCCAGCGAGCTGCTGGTTTCTGTCACCTGCAGAGTCCTTGGAACACACAATGGACATCACAAACCCAGCATTCATTAACCCTGGGAACACCACGGAGCCCCTGAGCCGCTCGTGTTTGAAATGCCCCAGAATGGGAACTGCCACCCACAAAAACCCAGGCTGGAGCCCCAGGGCTGCCCCAGACCCACCAAGGACGTGTGGGGCAGGCACTGGGTGTCCCTGGGGCCACCCCACAGCTGCAGCACCCCTGGGATGGCCAGAGCACAGCACAGCCCTGCACTCATGGAGAATCCTGATTTTCTGTTTTCAAAGACTGGAGGAGCCCTGCTCCCTCCCTCAGTCAAGATTTCAAATGTAAACTCGATTCCTCCAGCACTGGGAAGAGTCCTATTAAAGCTACAGCTACTTTGATGATAAATTTTAATTAGTGCTATCCACAAAATGCTAAAATAATCTGATGGAGGAGGCGAATTCCAGCTGAAACAGCAGAACATGTAAATCCTCTGCCTGATTTACAGATCTTGGAAGCAAATCTGGAGCAGTTCCCTCAGCCTCTCATGCAATATTTTTTATTTTTCCCCAGAAAAGTTGCATTGCCAAGGAGACATCTCTTTTTTGGGTAGATCCCTGTTAATTACTAGCACGGAACTTTCCTACTAATTGAGCAGCCAGCCAACACACCATCTTGGAGATGCACAGCTTGCTGCAGTCTGAGCTCCAGCACGGGAAAACCAAGGGATTCTTCTCCAAAAGGAAATCAAAGCATTTCAGCAATGGTTGAAAGAGAAACGGAAGCACTTTTTACCTACCAAAACATGGAGTTCAGGGTTGTGTGCTTCCCCTGCCACAGCTGAAGGCATCACTAACACCTAAAACAGAGCAGAGAGCTGCACTTGCACATTAAATGTCTAGAGGCAGGGGCAGAGACAGTGACAGCAGCTCCTCACAGAGCAGCAGGCACAGAAGCGGCCCCAGGAGCATCCCTGTTCCACCCAGACAGCGACACCTGGGGCAGGTGCTGGAGGAGGGAACAGAGCCCCGGGCACTCAGGGCTGAGCCCTCTCAGGGCCAGGGGCTGCTCTGCACAGAGAGAAGAGGAACAAAACCAAGGGGAGATTCAGGAGAGGGAGGGTCAAAGGAGAGAGAACATCTCCTTGAGCACAGCTCGTGCCATGCCTGCGGCCCCAGGGATGCTGAAACGCTGCCCTGGCAATGCCCTCACGCTGCTGGGGGATCAGCAACCCCTGAGCCAGCTCTGCCTTTGGGTGCGCTGAGAGTCACCCGGACAGCCAGAGCAGGGAGGGAGAGTCTGCTTCAAACCTGCAGGGGCACACAGGGAGGCACTGCTTATCCAGAGCAGCCTGGCAGTGCTGCTGAAACTGGGGAGGGACAGAGAGGAAACCAGAGAGGAAAACTAAACCAGAGAGGGAAAGATAACTAGAGAGAAAAACTAAACCAGAGAGAAAACCTGAACCAGAGAGGAAAACTGAACCAGAGAGGAAAACTGAACCAGAGAGGAAAAACTAACTAGAGAGTAAAACTAAACCAGAGTGGAAAAACTAGACCAGAGAGGAAAAACTAAACCAGAGAGGAGAAAATAGGCACACCTGCTTGGTGTTTCTGGTGGGCAGCTCCTCAGAGCTCTGACTCTTTCTCCTTCACACAGCAGCCAACTGACACCAGTTCCCTTCTCAACAGCACCCCACTCTTTATAGCATCTGCTTCTCACTGGGTACAGCTGTGGCCTGGTAAAGTCAGGTCTGTCCCTAATGTTTGATAATTGGCCCAGCTGCAGCTCCTTAGGGGTGAGATTATTTTCTTATGTTCTATTCCCCTACAATGAGTGGATGGATGGATGGATGGATGGATGGATGGATGGATGGATGGATGGATGGATGGATGGATGGATGGATGGATGGATGGATGGATGGATGGATGGATGGATGTCCAACAAAAGCACCTCCCAGCCCTACAAACCTTCAGGAGGAGCCTCCTGGAGCCCACCTGCACCTCTCTGTGCCAGGGGTTTGCTCCTTGTTGCCGTGCCTGACCTGGCTGCTACACAGTGTTTGCCATGCTCCTGCACCAGCAGAAATTATTTCCTTGGGAAAAAATGTAAAAGCTTTAAAATAGATTTTTAAAAAAGAGAGAAATCCATTAGAGTAAGTAAAAAGCAAACCCTTTTTAGGCTCCAGCTGGGAGCCTGACAAGTCCTGAATCACTTCCAATTTATCATGAGGTTGTCCAAGGTGAAAAGGTTGAACCTGGTGGCAGTCACTTCCACATTCTAGTGGCTGTGTCTGGATTTTTGCCTGCCAGCTGGAGCAGCAGTGCAGTGAAATTACCCAGCTTCTAACAGCTGGAAATGACTCCCAGGGTCAGCCCCTGCCCCTGGAGTGCTTGGATGGGTTCAGTCCCAGAGATTTTACTGCAGGTGCCACTTGTGCCTCCTATTTCAGGGAGGATTTCATCTTGGCTGCAGACAAAATTTCTCTCTGGCTCTCTCTCCCTTCATTTGACAGAAACAGAACTCAAACTTAAATAGCAAAACACCCATAATTTCATATCAAGGTTCTCCAATCACCTGAAAAGTGGTGGTTGGTGCAGCCAGCTCTAACCCTGTCTGGACAGAAGATGTGCTGGCAATAAAATTCAGAGCTCTCCTGTTTCCATGGCAAATTAGGATGAGCAACACAAAATCAGGAGAGAGAAATCCGGGGGGAGAACCCAACGTGATGGAGAAGGGAAGTGCACACAGTTTGGCTCGTTAAGGTGTGCACGGCACTAATTACACCTCTCAGTGGGGCAGGGAGGGGCTGCTGCTCCTCAGAGAGCGGGGACACCAACAGTGTCTCATGAGCTTGTAAATCATGGAATTACAGCTCCAAACTTCAGCACTTCCTGACCATTCCTGAACGGTTTCCATACTGCTCTAGCACCCACCCAAGCAGCCTCCGTTACCCACGAGCGGCCCCAGATGAGAGGAGCTGCTCTGCCTTCATCCCCTGTCCTCACCCCTGTGTCGCCATGATATTTTATGAAAAATCCCTTTTGCCAGTATTTTTCTCCTGAGAAGCCTCAGAGGAAAAGAAAAACAATGGTTATCTGCTGCTGTGGGATGCAACAGGTGCATCTGTGATTGGTCCATGTGGTTGTTTCTAATTAATGGCCAATCACAGGGAGCTGGCTCAGACTCTCAGAGTCACAAGCTTTTGTTATCATTCAATTCCTTTCTATTCCTTGCCAGCCTTCTGATGAAATAATTTCTTCTATTCCTTTAGTATAGTTCTAATATATCATTTTCTTTTAATATAATATATGTCATAAAATATAAAATAATAAATCAGCCTTCTGAAACATGGAGTCAGATTCTCATCTCTTCCCTCACCCTGGCACCCCTGCAAACACCTCCACACCCCTGCATCCCCAGCCCGTCCCTGCCTCCAGGGCTCCCTCAGCCCCATCACCCCTCCAGGCTCCTGAGTGCTCTCAGAAAAGGCAGAACATTTTCCAAAGGCTGCAGAGGTCTTCCAAGCCCAGCCATCGAGGAAAATGAAAGATAATTCACAAAAATCACACTGAATTTCCCGCAAATGACGGGCATTATGGCAGTTAGCCATTTTCATGCCACTTTCCCACATCTCTTTGTTTCAGGTGAATGGCAGCTGGGGTTTCAGCAGCCCCATTTGGGGGAGGGTGTGCAGGAGAGGTGAGGAAAGCACAGTGCTGAGCACTGGAACCCTCTGGGGATGGAACACACTCTGGGGACCCGTGATGCCCTCACTCAAAGCTCCTTGTATTTTCTGTTGATTTTTCTTTGGCAGTGTCACTTTTAATAACAGGTTCAGAAGCAGGCTGACCTACATAATCCCTCTGGTACAGAAGCACATGCTGCCTCCCACTATTTTTGGAGAACATAAATGGAAATGTCTGTGCCTTGCTTGGTCACCGTGTCCCTCCAGAGCTATAAAAACCAAATTGGAACAAACGTCCCAGGCTCGTCCAGCTCGCCAGGCAAACTCACAGACCTGTTCTTTTCTCAGCAGAAGGGCCCAGCAACGCAGAAGGGTCTGATTGTTTCACACCAAGGCAGAAATCCTGCTGCTCTACACTCAGATGGCACCGGGCAGCTGCAGAACGCAGAGCTGGCCTGGGACTGGAATTTCTGCCTCTCTCCTGCCCGTGGACACCAGCTTAGCAGAAGAACCCAGCATGGGGAGATAGGCTTGAAATTACCTTGGTGCATCTGCCATCCTTTCTCCCATTATTCTGTATCCTTTAACTGTCCTGAATCAACCCTGCCCAGACAGAACCCTTGTTTTCCTTTCTGGGATCTCATTCTCACTTGCCTGCACACAGCCCAGCCTGAAACCAGCAGGCCACAAATAAATCCCCGTGGGTGGTTTGGCTGAGTCACACCTGGTCTGAAAAGGTACAAAAGGGGCCAACACTGCCCCAGAACTCCCTTGGTCAAACTGGCGTTTCCCAGCTTCATCCTGCAGCATCCTCCATGGGGCAGGGACATCATCATCATCATCATCCTCCCCAGGGCCACAGGGCAGGGACATCATCATCATCATCATCATCCTCCCCAGGGACATCATCATCTGTCACTATAAAACACAAAGAACACAAGCTCACGCCGCTGTTCTCAAAGTAAAGAAAAAGGGAAGTTTATTTTCTGACTCCAGCATTTATAGATTTCCAAGAGTGCTAGCGGATTGGAGGGCGACAGTGCCACCTCTCCAATGACACTGGACACACCAACAGTCCATCAACTCTCTCCTCCTCCATAAAAGGATGCAAAACAATGAGTTTTTTACAGAAATCGTGTGAGAAAGTTCGCTACATGAATGTCAACATCAGAAGGCTTAAAAAATCTTATAAAATCAAAGCGACAATCATCCTCCCCAGGGCCATCATCCTCCTCCCCAGCCCCACAAGAACCATCCCTGTGCCCCAGCCCAACCCAGCCCTGCTCACCTCCATCCTCACCTGGGCACTCCCCCTCTCCCTTCAATGCCAGCACACTGAACATTTCCCTGCCAGTAATCTTGTTTATTCTAATAAAGAGCCACTGACTAAAACAAAATCCAGAGAATTGACTGTTGACTCACAACTGAAGAGAAATTCCCACAGGCAAATCTTTTTAGCATTCCAAGAGCATGAGTAATTCAATTAACACCAGCCAGAAGAAGATTATGTAAAGCTACCGAGTTATACATCTCTATATGTGCAGAATAAATAACAATTACATGTTAAGGAACACAGGTAAGAGCTGCGGTTTGCATTTTCCATTTCAAATACTGCTGGAAACATCTTTAGGGCCAGTTTGACTCCAGGAGGTGTTCACAACTTTTCAGACATATGTGAAAATAAAGTTTTAGAGGTGTGTGGTTTTAATTACCTTTTCTTTATTCAGATCATTACTGGATGCTGTTGTGGCAGAGCTGTCTCTGTCCATCAGTGACTGTGCATGTGCCAAACCACTCTCCACCCTTCCTTTTCTTTTCTAATTCAAAACCTCCCCAAATCTCATGAAAAGGAAAAAGCAGAGAAGCAAGGAAGTGGAAAGGAGCTTGTCTTGGGGATCACTCATGCAAGGAGAGAGCTCAGCATTGCCCTTGAAAGGCTTTGCAGACTTCACCAACCCAGAGCACAATTAAAGCACGAGCCTGAAAGTTCCCGTGCCAGAAAACAACTTGCTGTGTTTCCCTCGGGCTCCAAGGGCAGAGGCTGCTGAACCCCCCCGAGCAGTGAGGGAATCCCACCCACAGCCCCCTTGCAATCTGTGCAATGGAAGTGAACAGCCCTTGTGTGCCAGGAACAGCTCCCAGGCTCTGTTCTCTGGGATTGCAGCTTCCCTGAGTGTCACACACATCTTTCATGGAAAATCCTTTCCTTAGGATTTCTCCTGAGAAGCTGGGAGGCCTCAGGGACAAAATGCAAACAATGGTTATCTGCTGCTGTGGAATGCAACAGGTGCATCTGGGATTGGGCTCATGTGGTTGTTCCTAATTAATGGCCAGTCACAGTCAGCTGGCTCTGACTCTCTGTCCAACACACAAACCTTTGTTATCATTGCTTTCTACTGTATTCTTAGCCAGCCTTCTGATGAAACATTTTCTTCTATTCTTCTAGTGTAGTTTTAATGTAATATATATCATAAAATAATAAATCAGCCTTCTGGAACATGGAGTCAGATCCTCATGTCTTCCCCCACCCTCAGACCCCTGTGAACACCACCACACCTGAGCATCCCCAGGTGCTGCCAGAGCTGCTGCAGGCACAGGGAGCTGGGCTGGGCTGGGCTGGCACCTCGGGCTCTGCCCCTCCTCACCTGCCCCCTGCCCTTTGTCTGCCAGGGCCTGCTGCCTTTGCTGCACAGCAAATCACTGAGGGCACATTTCATTTCTTGGAGCTGATAATGAGTGCAGCCAGATATGGATCCTTTCATTTAAAAGTCTGCTTTGCAATTTAATCAGCCTCCACAGCAGCCTGAAAGCAATGTGGGATGGTTGTAATGGTGAATGAAGAATGGAAAAATTAGACAAGAATTAGATTAATGATTTTATCAGAACTACTGAGCTGCTGTCTGTAATCAAGTTTCAGTGCAATGTGCTCTCCGAACACGCTGCTGTCCCTGGGGAGCATCACACACCTCCAGCACAGCCTGGCTCTGTCCAGGGCTGGGCAATTCCAGCTCCTCTGCACACACTGGCAGGGGACAAGCACCACTGTGCAGCAATTCCCCCCTTCCTCCTCCTCCTCTTCAGCAACAACCCCAGAAATCAATGTTGTGACAAGACATCCACAGCCAGCCCGACCCCACAGGACCCACCTCCAACACCAGACCCCGTGGGGAAATTTGGGTTTGCACCCAGTGCCCTGCAAGGGCAAAGCAGGACTGGCACAGCAAAGGAAAAAGCCAGCAAACAGCTGAGGAGGCCCAGGCAGCCCCAAAACCATTGCAGGGGCTCCAGGCAGCCCAAATCCATTGTGGGGAGCCCCAAATCCATTGTGGGGAGCCCCAAATCCATTGTGGGGAGCCCGACACCCCCTGCCCTGGGGCAGCCCAGCCCCCAGCCCAGCCCCTGCCCTCCCAGCCCATTGCCAAGCCCAGAAGGCAGAGCTGAGCTGGGGGAGCATTTCCCCCCTGGATTTCCCCCCACGAGCAGCACAATCGCCGTGGCCTGGCTGGGTGGGACACAGCGAGAGCTGCTGGGGCTGGGATCAGTTCCTGCACGAGTGAGCAGAGCACAGGGCTGCACAGCAGCTCCCAGGCGTCCCCAGCCCTTGGTGGCTGCAGGAAATGCTGCACTCAGGGGCAGCTGCTGGCACACCTGCGCACATTCACCTGCTGAACTGAAAAGCAGCTCAGCACTAATGACATCCAAATGAGATCTCTGCCGTCTCTGATGTTTGTGATTCCCAGCTCCTTTCGGAGAGAAAGATGCTGTTAGAGTTTAATCAATAGCATTCTGCTCACAGAAAGGCTTCTGAAGCTGACAAAACTGCACAGGTTTGCTCTGAGACCTGCTCGAGCTGAGGAGCCAGAAAAAGAAAACGCTTTGCTTGTCATGCTGGGGAGGCTGCTGAGATTGCAGGGGAAAGCAGAGAGTGGCTGCAGACAGGGAGGGAGCTCAGTGCTGATGGGAGGCACGGATGGGGCTGGGGATGGGGACAGGCTGGGTGTGGGGGCAGAACTGGGACCAGGGACAGGCTGGGTTCCTGTGGAACCAGCTCTGGGACCAGGGACAGGGACAGGCTGGGTGTGGGGGCAGAACTGGGACCAGGGACAGGGACAGGCTGGGTGTGTGACTGGGGATGCAGAACTGGGCTCAGGAACCTCAGCAACCTCAGAGATCAATAAAAACCATCAGATCGATGCCACTGAAAGCCAGAGGGATGAGACTCCCAGGGCCACCCTGTCCCGCCTGGCTCAGACACCGAGGCCAGGACTGGCAGGGATCCCCCTGCCTGCACAGAGCCACCAGTGCTCAGGGCTCTGGCACAAAACCACGGGGCTCTGGTTCCCTGATCCAGGCTCAGGTGCTCAAACATGAGACTCCAAGTGGCATTTGCTTTGGACACTGAAACAGATATGAAAAAAGCCTTCCCAAGGCACAAAGGAGAACCTGGCAAAAGGCACAGGCTGCAAAAACAGAGGCCATTCCTTAAGCAGAGTCCCTGCTCTCCAGCAGTGATATACCAGCAGTATAATCTTAATTAGCCAATAAAAGTTTTTAGACAATCTGTCTAGACTTGCTTTAGCCTGGACATAAAATTGGCTTTAAAAGAAATACACAAACAGCAATGAAATGCCGGTGAAGAGCTGTCAGACAAAGCTCCCTGCTGCTCTACATCTGCACCCTGCTCTCCAACACGAGCATTTCAGTGAAATCCCTCGGGTTTTAAGCAGAAAGCTGCTGGGGTTGGGCTCAGAGCACCGTGAGCTCAGCCAGCCCCAGCCCCTGGGTGCTGCTGCAGCAGGAGCCCAGCTCTCTGGAGAGCCTGAGCAGCCCAGCCTGGCAGCCTGCAGGAAGGCAGGCCCTGGAAATGATGGTAAATGAGCAAACCCCTGTCCCGGGAGCACTGGGCTGGTCCCTGCCTGCTCCAGAGCAGCAGGACACCGAGGGACCCTGGGCAGAGCCAGCTGAGGAGCAATGAGGAGCAGGGCTCACACCAAACCTCTGGGAAGGCTGCTTTCCCTGCCCCACGAAACAGAGACCTGTGGCAGAATCCCTGCCTTATCTTCCAGAAGTTTTAAATTTTCACAATCAAATCAATTCTGCTCCTGAAATCAGGTTTTTTTGGGATTAAACCAATGTGATTTTCCAGCCCACTCACTCCCTTGCAAAGCTTCCTTACTCGTGGACATTTTTCCCAGTCATGGCTCAATCTCTGCAACCCCATCCACTGGTATCACCTTTGTTCTGCAGCTTTTCATCCTCCCTCTCCTCAGCCCCGTTCCTCCCTTGCTCTTTCCCCAGACTTGTTCCTCTTATTGTTCTCTAACCCCAAACTCTCCTTTCCCCTTCTCCTCCCCAGGATTCAAGGGCATCTTTTCCTCAAGCTCCCTAATGCCCAGTACCAAACTGTGTGTCCATTTCCTCCCCATCTCCCCTAATTCCCAGTAACAAACTGTGCCCCCATTTCCTCACAGCCCCCTGATGCCCAGTTGTTGGGAAGGATGAAAGTTTGACAAGAAAGTCTCACAGATACGTGTGCTTGGCAGAAAGATTTTTGAATGTAGCATCTGAAGACTATAAATGAAAGCAAGTTTTGCCCTAGAAGACAAGAATTGCTGAGCCAGTCTCACTGGATAACCAAGGAGGCAAAAGGTATTTTATGTTAGTTAGAAGGGGGTTTTATGGCTTAGAGCAAAGGATGAACCCACCCCAAACAAGAAGATGTTTTTACCAAGCAGAAAGAGAGCACAGGCAAACAAGGCAGCAAATGTGGCAAGGGGAAAAAAGGTTTCTGAATTTTCCACTGCAAGAAAACTGAAAACCAACTTCTAGCTCAAACTGTAATGTACTGACTTTTAGTGACTGGAGACCAGTAACATGAGTATGGTAATTACAGCAGTTATGATGGGCTATAGGTAATAGTTAAAGTATAGATTGGTTCTGCTGTATGAAGATGCTCAGCAAAGAGAAGTATCTAATGCAGCGTAACCAAAAGAAAAGGCTAGAATGCAATGTAACCAAAAGAAAAGTATAGAATGCATTGTAACCAAACCCAAAGGGTCTCCAGGGCTGCCTGCAGCTAGAGCTGACAGGTGTAGACACAGCTCTGAACCCACAACCCTGGAAATCCACACCAGGAACTGATCCCCCATGATGGCAAAAGGTAAGGAAATACCTCTATCACCAGGCACCAAGGACTGGATGTGGTTAAAGGGAAGGAAATGCCTCTAACTCTAGGCACTAATGGCTGGATTTGGTTTTAAGGTAAGGAAATACCTCTATCACCAGGCACCAAGGACTGGATGTGGTTTTAACTCGAGCTCTTTACCAGTGCGCCTGTGTTTGGTGCCGACTCAGCCTGTGCAGTCCCAGAGAGAGGGATGTGGGCAAAGGGAGCTGGGATTCATCCCCCTGTGCTGGCAGGGGGCAGAGCAGCCCCTCAGGAGCCCTGGCAGGCCCAGGAGGGAACAGCCCTGCAGCCACAGGGTTTGGGGATGTGAAACCACCGCAGCACCCAGGCAGGCACAGGAGGAGCTCTGGGCTCCAGGCAGCCCCTCAGGGGGCTCAGCCCCTCCTCTGCACTGCCCACAGGTCCCAAAGAGCTCTGAGCACTCCCAGGGACAGGTTTTGCTCTCCTGCTCTCAGAAACTCCTCCAGGCTCTCACTGCAACCCCAGCACTCCTGAGGATCAAGGCCAGGGCATCTCCTCCCAGCCCAGCACAATTAACAGGAAACCTCATTAACCCTGCCAGGCTGGGCACAGAAGTGCAGCCACTACAAACTCAGACAGCCATCCTTCCCGGCTGCTGGTTCTGAAATGCCAAAACATTTGTTATGTGACAACAGGAGGGAGAACAATAGATTTCATAATGTTGTTATTTAACATCAGTGCACACTGAAAGGACACGTGCCTGAGTGCTTGGGAAAAGTGGGAAGAAAAATGGAAAACACTTGAAGTGCTTGGATATAAATGACTCGATTTTCTGAGCGCTTTATCCATTTGTTTTTGTGCATTTGATCCAGAAAGCAGGATCCCAGGAGAGTGAGGAAAGGCTACTCCCATCACAGCCGAGTGACTGAGCACAGCCAAGGACAGGGGAACACACTGAGCCCCAGGAGGGGTCTGCAAACCTCCCCAAAGCCCCCCCTGTGCACCTCACACCCACCAACACCCGGGCTCTGTGACCCTGCAAGGAGCCCAGAGCTCAGCCAGAGCTGGGCTCTGCTGAGGCCGCCCCAAAGCCGAGCTCAGAGCTGGGTGAGCCTGACTGGTGTGCCTGGGGGCTGCAGGGGGAGAGCTGAGCCCAGCCTGGCGCTCTGGGGCAGCACCAGCAGCTCAGCCCCGCATCCAACAGCTCATCAAATCCTCACTGCTCCTCCTCATCCTCCAACAGCTCAGCCCCACATCCAACAGCTCATCAAATCCTCACTGCTCCTCCTCATCCTCACTGCTCTGCCCTGGGCAGCACCAACTGCTCAGCCCAACACCCAACAGCTCATCAAATCCTCACTGCTCCTCCTCATCCTCCAACTGCTCAGCCCAACACCCAACAGCTCATCAAATCCTCACTGCTCCTCCTCATCCTCACTGCTCTGTCCTGGGCAGCACCAGCAGCTCAGCCCAACATCCAACAGTTCATCCCACCCTCCCTGCTCCTCCTCATCCTCCCCAGCTCTCCCCATCCCGTCCCATGCCCTCCCATCCCAGCACAGCAGGACAAGGAGGGACACTCATCCTGCAGCCCAGCAGGGCAGAGCAGCAGAACCCACTGAGCTGTGCCAATGGGCCGTTTGGGGAGAGCAGAGCGTTCATAAACGCACTCCAGATCTTTCATTTATCTGTTAGGAGGCATTCAAGTGGTCTTTTGCTAACGACTTCAATATATATATTTCTTGCAGATAGCAATTAACCTTCTGGTACAGATTAATCTTTAAAAAAAAAAATCAAAGATGAATTAATCTTTGAAATTCAAGTATTCAGTAGTTTCATTAATAATCTGAAATTGTCCTTTAGATTTCCCATAATTAGACCATTCCCCTAATTTATTAATCCCACAGACTGCAGAGCATGTTTCAAATCTTCATCTCCTGCCACAATGACATATTCAAACTCGCTTGAAGTGCTCATAATAAAAGTCACTTTGTGAAGAATTATTAACTCAGAGGATCAAGCAAAGTCTTTATGTGCCAAAGCATATTTGAAAACTGAGCAGGGGAAGCACTTTCCACTGATCCTCAGATTTCCCACGATCCCAGCTGATCAGACACGGGTTTGGATGAAACTCTGTGTTCAGGATAATTAACCTGCTACAGACTGCAGGCAGAGCCAGGGGATGTGCTGGTGCCTATGGAGCAGAGCTGCCCTTGTGCCAAGGGACAGGGCCTGGGGATGGCAGAGAGCTCTGGCACGGCTCAGCTTTGGGCTGGGCTCTGGTCTGCCTGCTGCTAAGGGAGCACAGGGAGAGCCAGGAGGGACTGTGCTGCCATCCCTGCACATCCCTGCCCATCCCTGACCCCGGGTGTCACACACATCTTTTATGGAAAAGCCTTTCCTTAGGATCTTTCCTCCTGAGAAGCTGAGAGGCCTCAGGAACAAAATGCAAACATTGATTATCTGCTGCTGTGGGATGCAACAGGTGCATCTGGGATTGGTCTGATGTGCTTGTTTCTAATTAATGGCCAATCACAGTCAGCTGGCTTGGACAGAGCCCGAGCCACAAGCCTTTGTTATCATTCTTTCCTTTTCTATTCTTAGCCAGCCTTCTGGTGAAACCTTTTCTTCTATTCTTTTAGTATAGTTTTAATGTAATATATATCATAAAATAATAAATCAGCCTTCTGAAACATGGAGTCAGACCCTCATCTCTTCCCTCATCCTTGGACCCCTGTGAACACCGTCACACCCAGGTGCCATTCCCAGCCCATCCCTGCCCCAGGTGCCATTCCCAGCCCTTTCCTGGCCCTTCCCAGGGCTGGTGCCTGTCACTGTCACTGTCACTGCCCCAGGCAGTCCCTGCCAGGCTGCCCAGCCCACCCTGTTCAGAGTTTTCATCAATACCCACCCTGAGGCTCCCCGGGGGCACCCGAGGCCCCAGGAATTAAAGCCTGTCAGAGCTTCCCCTGAGCTGTGAGAGCATGGCACAGGGAGCTGAGCAGCAGCCAGGGATCAGATTATCCCATCTCGGCTCTGAGGAGGAGCTTTAGGAGCATCCCCGTCAGAGCCTTCATCCCCAGCATCACCTCCATCCCCTGCACACACAGAGCTGAGGGGAGCAGCCTCTGCAGGCTCTGCTCTGTCTCAGGGGCTCAGTTTGGTGTTGGCTGCATGGGCAGCTCATGGAACAAATGTCATTCTGCACCAGGTCCAGGAAATGGGACCCTGCTCTGCAGCCAGAGCCTGCCCTCCACACAGGGAACACATTTTGGGCATGGGATTGCAACAGTGGATATTTGCAAATAAAGCCAATTTTAAATTCCAATGAGCACTGGCATTTGTCACTTCCTGCTGTATTAAATCCAAACCCATTTGCTTTAATACCGCATAAATATGCATTTGTAGGAACAGAAGAATTTATGCAAATGTGGGTTCCTTCCGTGACACCAGCATAAGGAAACAATTCCAGCTCCCCCTGTCCCAGGCCCCTTCCTTTCAGCCCAGTGACTTTCCCTGCCTGTTCCCTGGCGGGTGCTGCCAGCAGGGATCCATCAGGTTGGGGCTGTTGGGGACAGTTTGGGGGCTGTCCCTGCAGACAGAGCCAGCGCTGTGGGACCAGCCTGGGCACAGCAGCTCCTGCCCTGCCCGGGCATTGAGCTGGGCACCGAGCTGCTCTCATTGCGGCAGTGCCAGGCGGGGACACCTGTGAGCCCCACTTGGGGAGCACAGCAGAGCCTGCCCTGCCCCTGCTGATGGCTCTGCCTGCAGAGCCTGTGGAGACACCTTTGCATTGACCACCAGCAATGAATCCCATCCTCTGCTGTTTCTCCTCCCCAGCACAGGGACCAGCTCCAAACACTGCAGCCCCCAAACCCTCGTGAGTCTGGGTTGCCAACCAGCTCTGGCATGTCCCATGGGCCTGGGGGCTCCACGCCCCACACAGCAGCCCCTGGGCCTCCAGGGGAAGGTTCTGAGCTCCCTGCACTGAGCTGGGCAGGGCAATGCCGAAGCAAACCCAAGCTCAGACCAGGCTGGCATGGAGAGCTGGCACCCACGGTGGCACCAGCCAGGCTGGAAGCGGCTCACAGCACAGCTCACAGCCTGGGGAGACACACAGAGGAGCTCAGCCTTTGCAAAGCTGCCCTGTGCCCATGCCCACACCAGGACAGCTGAGCAGGGCAGCAGCAGGAGCTGGGCACAACTCAGGGTTTCTGAATGCCCCAGAAATGACTGAAAGCCACTGAGGGCTCCCACTGTCTGACCCTCCACGAGCAGCTTAGGAACGACAACACCCAGGAGCCGTGGCAGAGCATTGCAGAGAGCCGAGCAGCTTTAGGAGCAAAGATGAGCTCTGGGAACACAGGATGACATTGAGCACAACACAACACGCATGGCTTGCTGAGCAGCACGGCCTACCTGCCTCTCTGGAAATTTGCATGAAGGACTCCACTCCTTTTTCTCCATAATTCCCTTCAGATGCCACAGTGGACACATAATTCCATCCCAAAGCTTTCACAATGTCCACCATTGCTTGTGCTTGGAAGGAATCTGGAGGAACCACCCGTGAGAAGAAATCATAGCGCCTGTCATCGCTCAACTCGGGGGCAGTTGAGGCATAACTGATTTGTGGGATCTGTAGAAAAAAACAATTTCTGATAAATACACACATTCACAGACTCATGGCACTTCTTGCAGCAGCAGCTAGAGCTCCTGGCTTCAGCTGAGCTTTGGCTTTGCTGTGTTCTGCACCACATTCCCCTACAAGGTACAGGGACGGGAACAGTCCTTCACTGGCTCCAGTTACCCAGAAAAACTGGGAACCAGCTGCTCCCAGTTGGCCAAATAAATCTCCCAGTTACCCCAATAAAACTGGGAACCAGCTGCTCCCAGATAAAGGTCCCAGTTGCCCAGAAAAACTGGGAACCAACAGCTCCCAGTTACCCCAATAAAACTGGGAACCAACTGCTCCCAGTTACCCAGAAAAACTCGGAACCAACTGCTCCCAGTTACCCAGATAAAGCTGGGAACCAGCTGCTGCCAGTTTATTTATCACCCTATGGGTATTCACCAGCACTGCACAGTATTTATCACCCACAGGTATTCACCAGCTCCTGCCTCCTCAGAAAATCAAACACTGTACTGCCCCAGGCTCTGCACTGCAAGGGCTCAGCACCTCTGGCTCACAGAGAGCAGGGCAAGGGGAGAGCAAGGGCTGCTTTCTGCAACCAGCAGGAAAGTCAGGCAGTAATATCAGGTTTGATCCGTGGCACCTCTTTGTACTCCACCTTGCCAACAGCTGCTTTTCCAACCCAAAATCAAAAGGAACACATTCTGCACTTCCACAACAAGCAGAGCTTCTACAGAATCCGCTGCATTGCTTATATTCCTAAGGAGACCTTTTGGATTTTAAATCTTTTTCCACTGTTCATAAAATATTAACTGCTGCTGGCTGCTTCAATCACTGGGAGTATAAAAAGCAGATATGAGGTGTTTTACCAGTGTTTCTAACAGGACGTCTAAAAGCAACATGAAGTTATAGAAATGTGCCAGGTAGAATTCTCCTGTTCTGTTCAAATACAGAGTAGAGTCCTTCAGTGGGTGTGCCAGGGACTGCAAACCACAAAACTGCAAACAGAGGGGCAGAGCCCATTCAGACACCTGCAGAAGGCTCCTCCTGCCCCTGCCCAGCTCCCCACGCACACCAGCAGCATCCCAGTGGCCAAACTGGGCACCACCAGGTAAAAACCAGCTGAAATCCAACTGCAGCCTCCAGGGAGCTCCACACAGGCACCCCCAGCTCCTGCCAGCTCTGAAGGGCCTTCAGAATAAACATGGATTGTCTAGATCAGAGAGACCCACGGGCAGCTGGGCAGGGATGGTGCCCATGGTGCCACTGGCAGGGCAAGGCACAGCCAGAGCTTTAAATCCTTAAAATCAGAGCGCTCTGTTCGGGGCTTTTCAGTATTCCAGATAAATATTTTCTGTCTCTTCATTGTTTTATTTTTCTTTCATTACCATCAACCCAGAACTGGAGTTGGAAGAAGCAGGATTTCTGTTCCTTCACATTCCCCCCATTTCTGTTCTGACCCATCAGAAGCTCCAGAGAAGCCCGGGGTGCTCTGATGCTGGGGCTGTGGTCCCCAAGGACCCCGATGTCCCCTGCCCCAGCAGCACAGCAGGGCTGGGCTGGGCTCTCTGAGGGACCCGAGGAGCTGCAGGGAGCATTCCACCCTCGGGGGAGCAGCTTTCCCTCAGTGCCTGTGCACCCTGCACACGCCACGCAGGGGTTCCACACGTGTGAGCCTGGCTGATGCTCTGCTGGCAGCAAGGGGGAATGATTAATGCTGGGAACACCGTCTTAGTCAGTGATTAATTGATGTTAATTTATTTCTAACGTTGACCATTATTCTTCATTTATTTCATTTTCTCCTGCTAATGAAGAGCTGTCTCTGGGTCACTCCTGTTGTCTTGCTCAGGCTCCTGCAGGAGAGCAGCTGCAGCAGGAGCAGCACAAACGCCCCAGGGAAACAGGAGCGTCCTCAGCCTCTCCTGCCACAGCAGCCAGCCCAGCAGCAGCCTGGGACAGCTCAGGGAAAGCCCAGTGAAACACAGACTGGAACAGCTCAGAGAGACCCCACTGAAACACAGACTGGAACTGCTCGCTGCAGAGCAAACCCCAGTGAAACACAGACTGGAACAGCTCAGAGAAACCCCACTGAAATACAGATTGGAACTGCTCACTGCAGAGCAAACCCCAGTGAAACACAGACTGGAACAGCTCAGGGAGACCCCACTGAAACACAGATTGGAACTGCTCGCTGCAGAGCAAACCCCAGTGAAACACAGACTGGAACAGCTCAGGGAGACCCCACTGAAATACAGACTGGAACTGCTCACTGCAGAGCAAACCCCACTAAAATACAACCTGGAACAGGTCACCTCAGAGCAAACCCCAGTGAAACACAGACTGGAACAGCTCAGAGAAACCCCACTGAAACACAAATTCCCTGTTCCAGTTTCCCTTCCAGACTCAGTGGGTGTTATTATCCAGCCCCATATCCTCTCCCTGCTCACCAAACCCTCACCAAAGGCACGTGTCTGTCCTGGAACACCAGCCCCAGTGCCAGAGCACAGAGCAGCCCTCCCTGGGCTGCAGGACTGCCAAAGCCTGGCCTGCCTAAGCCTGGCCTCTGTGCCAGAGTCAGCCCCAGCTGCAAACACCCCAAACAGAAACAGCCACTGCTGCTGTGCTGCAAACACCCCAAACACCAACAACAGCCATTGCTGCTGTGCTGCAAACACCCCAAACACCCCAAACACCGACGGCCACTGCTGCTGTGCTCCCTGCAGGGACTGAGCTCAGCCCCTCTCAGCCACTCATTAAAGATGATGAGGAAGGTGCACCTGACCCACCTCAGGCACTGACAGCAGCCAGGAGCTTCAGAAAGGCAATTTCCCTGAGGACCTGAGCAATTAGGATAATGCAGGAGTGCCCCTGCTGAGACATTAATGAGCTCCTGGCAGGGCAAGATGAGGTTCACAGTTTGCTGCATTTCCACTTTCAGTTTCCAGGGAAGTTTTATTGGTTCTGGTTTCCTGGCAATGGGGAGAGCTCAGCTGCTCTGGCAGAGCCTCCTGAGCCCACCACGTATGGCCGGGCAGAGTCGGGCTGCACACACTGCAAATCCCCCCAAAGCACCCAAATTCACACACAGGAGCTGCCTGGAGCCTGCTCCCAGCTGCAGAGCTCTGTGTGAGCTGACGGGTGAGGAACAGCCTGGGAGCTGTTCAGGGCTCGGGTTTTATTCATTTAGAAATGCATCAGGTCAGGGTTCAATCCTCAGTTGGCACAGCTCGTCCTGTGCCCCATCCCCATCCCAAAGTGCAGGACACGCAGCCCCAGCACCCTGCAGAGAGCTGATTCCCCTCTCTGAGCTCAGCTCACTCAAGTTTCTCCCTGGCTGTTGTCTCTGGGCAAACCCCCTCCAGACCCCTCTCATTCCCACTTTGCCTTCTGAGCAGCAAGGAAACCTGGCAGGCAGCTCTAGAAATCCAGATATCCACGGGAATTAGTCCCTGCCCTTGGCCTGAGCAGAGCTTTAGGCTCCCTGGAGCCCAAACCATGCTGTGATTCTGTGGAAATTTCACCCAAAACACGGAATAAGGTCAGAGCTTGCAAAGGTAACAGGAACAGATGCTCCTGCTGCTCCCCAGTGGATGGAGCTCAGCATTTCCCCAGGGGCTGCCCCAGCCAGAGAGAAAGTGAGGGGGAACAATTAGGAAAGTTTTCATGTCAATTCATTTCAGGAGCAACAGCAAATATTTCTGAGCAATGGAGGGGACACGAAGAACTAAACCCAGCAATGATTCCTGCACCTGAACTTTGGTTCCATCTGCAGGGGCTCTTGCACCAGCCCTCCCAGCTGGGTGGGCTGAGCCCCTGGAGCTCCATCTCCCACTGCTTGGCCAGGGCCAGGATAAAGCAGCCATGGTGCAACACCTTTTAAAATCCCCTTTTAAAAAACTCCTCATTACTGCTGTTATTGTGGATGGAGCCCATCACTGGAACAAACACTTCCAAATCTACTTTGGGTCTCTCAAACAACCGCCTTTCTAATTGAACACATTTCAGTTTAATTAATTTCAAGCCTGAAAAGAGCCCATTTCCAATCCCATCCCCACTACAACTGCCATGAAAAGCCATGAAAAGCCACGAAAAGCCATCCTGAGTGGCGCTGGCCACTGGGAGCCCTCTCTGCACCCACAGGGTTCTTCCTGCTCCCTTCCCCAGAGCGAGACAGCACTCCTGAAACAAACCATTGTAGCAATTAGGGGACAGTAATTACAGCAATTAGTACTGTCCACATGGCTCATGGGAGCACTTCATCAGCTGAGAAAGCAGAGAAAGGATCATAAACAGCCAGTACAGTGAGAGGTGCCCATAAATGTGAGATATCCTGCCTTTCATCCTGATGACCCGTGCCTGGACCAAGGTCTGCTCATGACAGGGAGGAGCTCATGGCACAGATTGGATTTTTATAGAAATTTAGGGGGGGAATTTCTCAGCTTTTAAATGCCAAAAGAACCTTGGGCTGGAACAACCTGCCTTGAAACCAGGAGACGCAAAATTGTAATGAAAATGAGTCACAGCACAAAAATAAACACCTTACCCTTGTAAAGCTGGAGATAAACCCGTCCTTGAATAAACAAGGACATCACCCCTGTCTCAACATGCTCACATACTGGGGATGGGGACTCAGCCATTTATGCTTTCCTGGGGATGAATTATTTACTAAAATGCTTTACTTTCCATCCTACTGACATGGGAAAAGAGTTTTAAATACACACTTGCCTAATTTGGGTGTGCAAATTCCTCCCTGTGAATAAAGCTGTGTTTATGTAATCATGAAGATCCTGAGTGAGCACTTCTCAGAAGTAAAATTAACTGGTATTTCTATGACTCCCATTTTCATTTCTCTTGGTTTATCTGCATTGTGATTCAATAATATTGGGCAAAAATCTAATTTATAATTGTTAATTACTATTTCTAAGCCCTTGATCTGCAGCCACCCTTCTTGGAGGGATCTTGTGATCTCCTGCACAAACACCTCTCCCATCCCAAAGAGGGAAATTTATCTCCTGCACCTCAGGGATTATTGACACTGAAGGCAAAGGCACAGGAACAGGTATGACACTTCCCCATTTAATATTTTAAAGTGAAATACTCAGCTTGGTGAGAAATGGATGGATTTAAGGTCCCTTCCAACCCAACCCATTCTGGGGTTCTGTGTCTGTTCTGTGCACAATGGAGGGAGAGGAAGGGCTTGCGTGCCTCGCCCATGCCCTGAACACACCCTGCAATGTCTGTCAGATGCCAAAATATATTCCCATTCCTCTGGTGCTCAGATTTACCGCAGTCAGGGCATTCTCAGGAGGGTTCCTGTCACCACCCAAATTTGATTTCATATTTTCTTCAATCCAAAGTGCTGGGCAGACCCTCAGGGTGATTTGGTTTTATCTCCTTCCCTGTGCACCATTCCCCATCCCTGCCTGCAGCCCAGGAGCCGGGGAGCCAGAGGGGTGCACGGACCCCCAGCACTCACATCCCTGCAGGGATGGAGCTCCCACACCCCAACACGGACTCACCGATTCCAGCTCTGCTGAAAATAAATCAGGAGCCGAATATAAACAGAGCGAAGCAGCTTTTATGTTTTATTTATGTGTACACGCTGCTCCATTCATCCCAAACAGATAATTGAACCTTATATTGTCTATGCATATTTTAAAAGGGTTTTTAATCTGCAAGCATAAATCTCATTGATTTTGAAAGTAGCCCGATGAAGACAACAGCAGTAACGACTCATTCAGCAGCCAGGCTGAGGCAGAACCCGTCCCTGTGGCAGGGCAGAGTTCTGTGAAAGCAATCCTCACACAGACACACAGACCCAGCCCAGAGGAGACAATTGCACCGTGGAACAGGGGGAGGCACTCATCCTGTGAGCTGAGCTATTGGCTAAGTGGGAGCTGTGCTGGGGTGTGAGCGCTGCTCATTACTGTGTAATGTAATAACTGCATTCCCTGGAGAGCATCCACGCTCCTGTCCTGGAAAGTGAGGCTGGGATTTGAGTATTTATTCCTGAATTTTCAATATAGCCAAGAGTCTGACAGCCAAGGAGAATAAAGCTCTGGCCTTGGTGCCCTGACACAGTAACACATCCAAATTCTGGCAGCACAAATTCACCTGCATTGAGGGGTCATTTCTAATTTCAGTGTGCAGTTAAACTTTGGGCAGGCAGCTCAGCAGCACGGTGAGCAAACCCAAGTTCTGTGAACGATTTCCAGTGAGCAGATACTGCAGAAGCAGCAGCCTGTTCTCATTCAAATGTCAGAGTGGCCTCAGACAATGGGATCTCTCCAGCCCCCCAGATCTCTGACACCCCAAGGGAAGCAGCTGCATTTCAAGCAGTAAATGATGTTTTAAACAGGCCTTCTGGAGCTCATTTCCCTCCGTGCAATATTGGAAGGATTTCTGAATTTAAAAATGTGTCAAATAATAAAAAACCCCCAGGTTTTAACGTGCTCACACTGTGGCTGACTGAACCGTTCTGCTTGAGCTTAAGCTGGTTTGGATTGGCACTTTATGGAGAGCTGGAGGCAAGAGCAGAGCTGCGAATTATACAGAATATGTGTGAGCTGCTGCCTGACCTCCCTGCAGCCCTGCTCACCCACCCCTGTGAGCCCCAACAGCTTCAGCCTCCTCCTCTTCCTCCCCCGAGGTGCCCCCACAGCCACAGCCAAAGCCCAGGGTGAGATGTGCTCCCCTAGCTCCAGCTGGAGCTGACCAAGCCAGGCTGGAGAATGGATCCAAATCCATGAGCAGAGGCACAAACCTGCCCTGGTGGGCACAGCATCCCTGCTCCAGCATCCCAGCGACACCAGGGAGAGACATCCCCCAGGCAAGGGCTCCTGGCAGCCCCGCTCACTGCCACAGGGCACCTGCACAGAGCCCAGGTGGGGATGGGGGCACAGAGCTGTCCCGGGGCACCTGCACAGAGCCCAGGTGGGGATGGGGGCACAGAGCTGCCACAGCTGCTGAGGAACAGCTGGGTGTGACACGGCTGTGAGCTGCTGTGCTGGCAGGAGGGGACCGTGCACAGCTGACTGTCCTGGGGCTGCCTGCGCAGGCTGGTGTGGGTTCTGCTGTGAGCTCGTTCCAGAGACTGGCATGGTCTGAGTGATAAAATCTCAGCCATCATTCTTCATTTTCCCTTTTCCACCTGCACATGTGGGCAGGCAGCTCAACCCCACAGTGAGCACAGCCAAGATCAACTCCAACCCTTCCCCAGCACTGCCCCGTGTCCCCAGGTGCCACCTGCACAGGGCTTTGCAATCCCCTGGGATGGGGATGCCTGGGCAGCTGTGCCAGGGCTGGGCATCCCTTTCCATGGGGAAACTGTTCTGATACTCAGCTTAGACCTGCCCAGCCCAGCCTGGGGCTGTTCCCTCTGCTCCTGCCCCTGTTCCCGGCTGTGCCCTCCTGGCAGGAGCTGTGCAGAGCCACAGGGGCCCCTGAGCCTCCTTTGCTCCAGGTGAGCCCCTGCCCAGCTCCTCAGGGATTCTGCAGCCCCTTCCAGCTCCTCAGGGATTCTGCAGCCCCTGCCCAGCTCCTCAGGGATTCTGCAGCCCCTGCCCAGCTCCTCAGGGATTCTGCAGCCCCTGCCCAGCTCCTCAGGGATTCTGCAGCCCCTGCCCAGCTCCTCAGGGATTCTGCAGCCCCTTCCAGCTCCTCAGGGATTCTGCAGCCCCTGCCCAGCTCCTCAGGGATTCTCCATTCCCTTCCCAGCTCCTCAGGGATTCTGCAGCCCCTGCCCAGCTCCTCAGGGATTCTGCAGCCCCTGCCCAGCTCCTCAGGGATTCTGCAGCCCCTGCCCAGCTCCTCAGGGATTCTGCAGCCCCTTCCAGCTCCTCAGGGATTCTCCATTCCCTTCCCAGCTCCTCAGGGATTCTGCAGCCCCTTCCAGCTCCTCAGGGATTCTCCATCCCATTCCCAGCCCCTCCAGGGCTCCCCTGCACCAGGGAGCAGCAGCAGCATCCAGGAGGGGCTCAAAGAGGACAAACTGTTCCATCATCTGCAAGGTCAGCCATCCCAGCCATCTCCTCCTCGAGTCCCAGGCATTTAAAATTCCTTCAGAAGTGTGGGAGGCACGGCTGACCCGGGCCTGGGACGGCTCCACCAGGGACACTGAGGGATTATATTTAGCCTGCCTTTGATTTCATATTTTCTTTAATCCAAAATAAACATTATCACAAGTGAAAAGGCCTTTTGTGTCCTCTGAGCATCAGGAACAGAACAAGGTCCTTCAGGACACAGCCTGGGTATAAAGGAGAGTGAGAAAATGCAGTGAGAGCGATGTGAGCGAGAATGGGTTGTAATTACGGGAGAAATCTGCATTTGACATTTCTCCCACTACATATCCAAGAGTTATAGGGTATAATGGACTTCCAGTGAATATCTATACCTTTTATTCCCTTATATTTCATCTCTGGCCTTTCACAAAGTGCATCATCACCATGTAATTCCACAGATATCTAAATATTTCTGCATTATTACAGGGAAAACCACAAGGCAATCACACTTTTACCTTCACTGGTTGTCTTCACCTCGACATTGAGCTTGCCAGCTAAATAATTACATTTCTTCTTATCTAACTTGTGGGAAAACAAATTTAATAACAGAAATACAGTCAGAAAGACGAATACTTAGGGGAGAATAATTTTCAGACTTAAACTTCACAAGCTCAATAGATTATTCTGGACACTGGATAATTACTCTGCATGTCTTTATCGCAAAAGTGCCCGGACATTCTAATTAATCCAAATTACTTTCTAAGGGCCATGTTATTGGACTCATGCAGGACCAGCCAGATATAGAAATACTGTTATTTTTATAAAGGTTCCTAACAGCTCGGCCCTGCAGCATCCTGATGGAAACCACCCCAGAGCAGCTCCTTGCCCTGCCTGGGGCAGCCCAGAGCCAGCACTGGGGAACAGGAACCTGCAGGGAAATCCGCCTTAAAAATGGGGGCTTTCTCAGAAATACAAACAGGGTCCAGTGCTGATCCCATCAACAGACCCACCCCAGCACACAGCCTGTGTCCGTGATAAAACTGATCCTAAAGCACAGCAACCAACACAAAACTGATCCTCAAGCACAGCAACCAACACAAAACTGATCCTAAAGCACACCAACGCACACAAAACTGAACCTAAAGCACATAAACAAACACAAACCTGATCTTAAACCACACCAACACACACAAAACTGATCCTAAAGCACAGCAACACACACAAAACTGATCCTAAAGCACAGCAACACACACAAAACTGATCCAAACCACACCAACACACACAAAACTGATCCTACAGCACAGGAACACACACAGAACTGATCCTAAAGCACAGCAACACACACACACAACTGAACGTAAAGCACACCAACACACACAAAACTGATCCTAAAGCACACAAACACAAACCTGATCCTAAACCACACCAACACACACAAAACTGATCTTAAAGCACAGCAACACACACAAACCTGATCCAAACCACACCAACACACACAAAACTGATCCTACAGCACAGCAACAAACACAAACCTGAACCTAAAGCACAGCAACAAACAAACCTGATCCAAACCACACAAACAAACTCAAAACAGACCCTAAACCACACCAACAGAGAAAACTGATCCTAAAGCACAGCAACACACACACAAAACTGATCCTAAAGCACAGCAACACACACAAAACTGATCCTAAACCACACCAGCAAACACAAACCTAATCCTAAAGCACACCAACAGAGAAAACTGATCCTAAACCACATCAACAAACAAACCTGGAGCTGGGCTGTGTGACACTGGATGGGCCCCAGGCAGCACCTAAAATTGGCTTCAAGCCCCGAGACATCAAAATAAAGGGCTCTTGGATTTCCCTGCCCTTCCTTCCCATGACTCCTGTTACATACAGGTAAAGATATTATAAAATAAAGGCCTTATAAAAGCAGGCCTTGCTCTGCTGAATTACCAACAGGCTTGTAATTTCTCATATGGAAAAACTATAGAATAACACAACAAATTATTCTTGTAGAGAAAAACAGTCTACAGCTGTAAAAACAAGAAATCTGTTCCGTAAGAATCAGTGAAGAAAATATGTCAACACATCTAGAGAGAGAAAGTTTGATAGATATGTTCAGTAGCCCTTCCCAAGCAAGGAACTGAGTTTCACTGCACTGCTGACCAGTTAGGTTTAACACAGTGCCTTCTGGTATTTCCTAGAGATGTGAACCTTGGGAATAAAGAATTGGCTTTTCTGCATGAAAAAAGTGAATGCCCAGGATTTCCCTGCTGTTCCTTCCCTGTCCCAGTGCCCAGGATTTATTTCCCTGCCCTCCTTTCCACGCCCCAGTGCCCAGGATTTCCCTGGCAGCTCCAAGCAGGGCTCTCCAGCTGATCCCTGCACAGGGCAGGCAGCTTTGGGCAGATGAAAGCGATCCCTGTGACCCCGGCAAGCCCTGAGGATGAAAGGTGCAGAGCCATTTCTGGAAAGCACAGAGCGTTTCGGGATGCTCTGTGAAAAGGCTGCTGGTGCTGGCAGCGCTCGGGATTCCCGAGGGATTGATCCTGCGAGGTGCTGAACAAGCTGCTCCCCTCAGGGGCCACGGGAGGATGGAGCAGAGCCAGCAGAGGCTGCAGGGAGCAGGGATGGTGTGAGAGCCGTGTTCTGCCCCCAGGACAGAGCAGCCTGTGCTGGCTGCAGGGATGGTGTGAGAGCCGTGTTCTGCCCCCAGGACAGAGCAGCCTGTGCTGGCTGCAGGGATGGTGTGAGAGCCGTGTTCTGCCCCCAGGACAGAGCAGCCTGTGCTGGCTGCAGCGAGCAGGGATGGTGTGAGAGCCCTGTTCTGCTCCCGGGACAGAGCAGCCTGTGCTGGCTGCAGGGATGGTGTGAGGCCCCTGTTCTGCTCCCAGGACAGAGCAGCCCGCCTGGAGCATCCTGTGCTGGCTGCTGCAAACAGCCCCGGCCGCGGTGGGCAGCACACAGCCGGGGGAGCGGGGGATGAACGGCCCCGCAATCACTCCTGCATCTCTGTTTATCACAAACCGGGAGAGAGGGAGAGGACAGGGACAGGAGAAGGGGGATGGAGAATGGAAATATGTGGTTAATCCAAATGGAAGCAGCAGCCCCAGGAAAGCCAAACGCCGCTGTAGCTTTCCCAGGCAAGCTGGGCTGTATGATTGCCCTGTGCGCAGCCGGAGCCAGCCCCGAGTGACAAGCGAAACCCCAGACATTCCTCCAAAGGCTCCCGCACCTGCTGCTCCGAGGCACAGCAGCGTTCCGTGGATGCTGGGGCGCTTTGGGAACGCCACCCGTGCCCTCGGCTCTCCCATCCCTGCCTTAGGAACGCGCACACCGCCTTTGTTTCCTCCTCCTCCATCCCATCCCCCTGCAATTCCCTTCCCTCCGGTTATTTATCCCTCTGGAGGGCAGAAGCACGGCGCAAAGGAACAAACCCCCTGAGCATTGTTCATCAAGATCTGCAGAGCGGCTGCTAATTACTGCAGCGGAGCTCTGCCCGCCGGCCTCGGAGCTCCGGGCTGTGAGAGCCCCGCACCCTGCCCAAAACCCGCACCCTGCCCAAAACCTTCATTCCGTCCGGCCCCGCATCCTGCTCAAAACCTGCATCCTGCCCAAAACCTGCATTCTGTCCGGCCCCGCACCCTGCCCAAAACCCGCACCCTGCCCAAAACCTTCATTCTGTCCGGCTCCGCACCCTGCCCAAAACCCGCACCCTGCCCAAAACCTGCATCCTGCCCAAAACCTGCATTCTGTCCGGCCCCGCATCCTGCCCAAAACCCCGCAGCCTTGCCCAGCCTTGCCCATCCTGCCCGGCCCTGCAATGGGGTTTTTGAAACCAGCCGTGCACCGGTATCACATGCAACCAACGGGAAAATTAGCATTGTAAAATGGCAACCTCATTTAGATAAGCACGCTGTGAATCCATCTAATTTGTATACAGAGTCATTATGTGGTCACAGCCGGGTGCCTCCAGCCTCTCTCTTTTCTCCGGCTGCCCCCGCTCCCAAACAGGGCTGGGGAGGGTCCCGAGGCTGCTGAGCACTGGCGGCACACCCAGAGCAGGACAGACTGTCCCTGCCTGGCACGGACAGTGCCACAGCGGCTCTGCCCCATGGCCAGGGCGCTGCCACCTCCATGGGCCCCAGACATCCCCCAGACATCCTCACCCGGCTGCTCGAGGGCTCTGAGCCCTCTGCACTGCCCCAGCACCTGCTCCAGGTGCCCCCTGGGGAGGGGTGACACCTGTGGGCACGGGCAGCACACTCCTAGAGGGGCACAGGTGGCACACACCTGGCCGCACACCTGGCCGGGTCCCTGCCCCACTCCCAGCCCCCCACAGCACTCGTGGGATTTGCCTCCCTGCAGAGTTTTCCCCAGGCAGAAACTCCGGAAATGTTACCATCAGTTCTGACAGCTTGGGGATCACCGTGTTTGATAACAGAGCTGCCAGGCAAGCTGATAAACAGAATCCTCTGCACTTCCCCAGTGCCCCGGTCCATCTGCATTAGCCCAGACACGCAGGAGATCTTTATCAGCCAGGTGCTTACACCAGTTCCATCATCACCATGGCATCGCAGAGCTCTCAACTCTTTAAAAATAGAACTAATAGCATTTTCTCGTTAGCTCTTCCTCCCAAGCTTTGCAGAGAAATGCTGGGAGCACTTATGGCTTTATTTTATTTATTCCTTTGTTTGGGAAAGAGGCTGAGCCGAGCACTTGGCCTCCCTTCCTGCCAAGGGGGTGCGAAGGAATTTAGGAGGGTTCTCTGTGCTGCTGTGGGGTGCCAGCACCTGTGGGTGCTCACATGTCCCTGGGGGTGCCTCCCCAGCCCTGGCCAGCCCAGCCTGCACAGTGGGATGGGAGACAGAAGGGAAGGAGCTCTGTGAACTGAGAGCAGCCCTACAGAGAGCCTGGATCAATGAATTACTGCAGACATCCCCGCTCAGGAGCGGCCACTGCAACGCTGCTGCATCTCCTCATCCCCTGCACACGGGGAGAGCCAGGGCAGGGGGCTCTGCTGGGACCCCAGGCACGGGGAATGGCAAATCCATCCTCCATCCCCAGCGAGGTGCCGGCACAGCTCAGCAACGGGGAGACAAATGGTGCTCAGATCTGCAGGAGTGACACAGCCCCAGCATCCTGCAGCTCTCACTGGTGCCACTGAGCCCCAGGTAACCCCAGAGATGCATCCCATCCTATTCTGCCACCACAATCCAGCAGGAAAAGCTCCTCTGGCAGTGCCACAGCTCCAGCAGGAGCTGCTCCAGCGTCCTGCAGCTCTCACTGGTGCCACTCTGAGCCCCAGGTAACCCCAGAGATCCATCCCATCCCATCCCATCCCATCCCATCCCATCCCATCCCATCCCATCCCATCCCATCCCATCCCATCCCATCCCATCCCATCCCATCCCATCCCATCCCATCCCATCCCATCGTCGAGCTGGCTCTGCCCAGCCCCAGCTGGGTTTGGGGCTCCACAGCCCCACAGAGGGCTGGCACAGCCCAGCCAGCTCCTCTAACAGTGCCACAGCCCCAGCGTCCTGCAGCTCTCACTGGTGCCACTCTGAGCCCCAGGTAACCCCAGAGATGCATCCCATGCCATTCTGCCACCACAACTGAGCGGGAAGAGACACTAATTAGCAGGGAGCTGTTGCAGGGATGCATGAATATTAATGCCACCGTCCAAACCAATTTGCCCAATTACTGCTGTTCCAGCAGCTCCATTACAAGCCATAAAGCCAGGCTGATAGAAGATCTCCCCTAATAAGGGAGTGAGAACAACTGCTGCAGAGCTCCACCACGCCTCAGCTGACACTAACAAGGTTAATTTTCCCCCTGTAGAAAATCACAGAAATCTGTAAATATTTTAAGAACAAAAGCAGCCTTTCCCTGCTGGTATAAATATCCTGCTGGAAAATCCACAGGGAGTTTCCTTCAGCAGAGCCCGAGCCCAGGGAGGTTTGTGATCCCCCGAACTCCCAAGCGTGCAGCTCTGAACACAGAGAGACAGAAAGAGCCATTAAACCAATGAGCTGGCTCCTGCTTTGGGATCTTCGTTCCAGATTTCACATTGATACTCCTCTCTGAAGTGTCTGTGCTCAGGAACCCATCAGTCTGTGGCATGGCTGAACGATTATATGACATGTTAGAGCTTAAATGCACTTTTATTATGCATAAAGCATTACATTTTGGTATTTATTTCCTTTTGCAATGCTTTTTTACCCCTCTGCAAACACAGCCAACACTTGGAAATGATAAAGCTAAAAACTCTGCAACGACAAAGAAATGAAACCTTTTCCTGAGGAAAAAAGAAGCGCTATGTACATTCAGATAAATGATTGAGTTACTCTGGTTCACAACAAGGGTAAAACACCATTTCTGCTCCTGAACATGACCAGAGCTTGGTGTGCAGTTTGAGTGAATTACCCAGCACTGCAGATGCATAGGGATGATCACATCCACAACCCTGGGAGATGTCCCACATGCCAGCCAGAGCAGCAAGAACTGAGCTCCCAGCCAAGGAAACCGGTGCATGTGATGGTCACAGAGCTGAATTCCCTTTCTGACTGGCCAGACACCATGAGCACACCCCAAAGGCCACCAGACCCATGGCCAGACACCGTGAGCACACCCCAAAGGCACCCCAAGCCCAGGAGCACAGCCTCTGCCAGCCCTCCCATCCTCACCCTGGGGCAGACTCCTCTTCCTTCCCAACTGAAAGGGAAAGGTGGCAGCAGCGGGCAGGACAAGGCCACAGCACCTTCCAGCAGACAAATCTCAGAATCCCAGAATATTTGGGGGTGGAAAGGAGCTCTGGAGCCCACCCAGCCCAGCAGGGCCACCTGGAGCAGTGCACAGAACATCCAGGTGGGGCTGGGATTCTCCAGAGAGGGAAACTGCACAACTCCCTGGGCAGCTG
Source organism: Melospiza melodia melodia (assembly GCF_035770615.1). Classification (NCBI taxonomy): domain Eukaryota; kingdom Metazoa; phylum Chordata; class Aves; order Passeriformes; family Passerellidae; genus Melospiza; species Melospiza melodia. The sequence goes on along the minus strand of NC_086203.1, from coordinate 30,498,469 downwards.
CTCCAGGGCTCTGCCCCCTCCTTGGAAAGTTCTTCCTCATGCTGGGGTGGAACTTGTGTTTCAGCTTACAGTTAAATGCCTGCTAGAACCCAGCTTCCAGAGATACCCCAGGCTCTGAAACAACCAAACCTGGCCTTGTGCTGCCCCCAGACCTGAGTGAGCCCGGAGCCCTGCACCAAGCCTGGTGCTGCCCAGAGACCTCTCACGCTCCAGGAACAGCAGCACGAGGTAACAAACAGCACAAACACAGGGTAAGCACAGAGTGCTTTTCCTGGTGCTTAGGATATACAGAAGCAGGGAAAACTCAAACAAAGCACAAAGCCCTGTGGTGATGATCAGTGCCAGAGGAAAATGTAAAAACCCCATTCAGAGTCACCCGGGTGAGGCTGTGCTGGAGCAGATGCAGAGCTCAGGAAGTGCTGCAGGATTTGCCACCATCTCCAGCTTTGAACACCAGGTTGATTCCCTGGGAGCAGCCTGCAAACCCCGCAGCCTTGGAGAGGTTTTTTCTCTGCTTCCACCTGCTGGTCACAGCATCCTCCATCCACCCGGGAGCAGCAGGCGGGGCACTCACCCCTGGGCATGAGGAGGGCTGGGCTGGGACACCCTGGGACACCCAGAGCAGCACAGGGGACGTGCAGCAGCTCCTGCAGGCTGTGAGTGAGCCCCATGCCACGGCTCGCAGCTATTGTCTGAATAACGACACACTCCTTCCCTTGGTGCTGCTGACAAACTCCTGTGGAAGTGCTGGACACTGCATTACACATTCCACAGACAGAAATAAACCTGAAATGCAGCCTCTGACAGCAGCACCATTTCCCTGGTAATGCCAAGAAAGAAGAGTTTAACAAATAACAGTTCTGGGGGTGGAAAGCAGTCCCAGTGTATTCAGGAGATTTGTGTTTCCAGAAGGGACACTGCCTGGGAACTGGAACAGGCTGGTGGAATTGTTCCTTGGGATAATTGCTATGGATGGCTCTCCTGCAGGGTGGACACGGAATCAGAGCCTGCCTCTGCTGAGATGTGCACTGAGTGCCTCCCTCAGATGGGCACCCACAGCTCAACCCAACACCACTCATGGAGGGGACAGGGATTGCACAGAGCCTGAGCTCCTCCTGTCCCAGTGCATCACCACCCATGGACAGGGATGGTCTGCACAGAGCCCGAGCTCCTCCTGCCCCCAGCACCACGAGACCCTCTTCTCCCAGGGAATGGTACCCAAATGCCAGGGCTCCAGCAGGCCCAGCCAGGGGAGCAGCAGTGGAGCGGGGCACGGAGGCTCCCACACTGATAACAGGGCACAGGGAGCAGCCCCAGGCTGCTCACGCTGCACTGCAGGAAACATTCCTTCACAAAAGGCTTGCCTAGCCCTGGCACAGCTGCCCAGGGAAGTGAAATCACCACTTTGGAAAAGGACAGAGCTCACGAGGATGTGGCAATGGGGCCGTGATCACTGGTGGGGAATGGCTGGGCTGGATCTCCAGGGCTTTCCCAGCCTAGAGGATGCCATGGTTTGGAACGAGCAGGAGGGGCAGGAAAGGAGAGGATGGGGAGCAGAGCCTCCCAGGCCAGGGCTGGGGCAGGAAGGGAATTTGGCTCTGACTCTCCTTGCCCATCACAGCTGCAGCAGGGCTATTGGCTGAAATGGAGCTGAAGTGCTCACAACAGTGACCCAGGCACATGGAGAACAACCTGCCCTGCCCTGCAGCTGCCTGATCCCTTGTCTCAGCTCCTTTCATGTCCCTCTCCCACCAAGGAGCAGCCCTTTGGTTCCTGCCCCTCAAGGCCTGTTAAGCTTTTCTCTCCCTGGCTCCCTTTAAAGCCACTGCCTTGATTCCAAGCCTTTCATACTCCTCCCTTACATATCCCTGCTCCATCTGGCACTGGCAACACCTTCCAATTCAGATTCATCTGGAAGGAATCCAGCAACAGCTTCAGAAATACTGGAGCAGATGCTTTCAACAATGTCTCCTGCACCTTCTGCCCTGCTGGGGAGGGATGGAGCACTCAGCCCCTGCTGCAGGGTGGAGAACCCAGGCTGGGGCTGCCACAGCTCCCCGGGCTCTGGGCACAGCCACCAGCTGCTCCTGGGCAGCTCCAATCCCTCGCTCCCAATCCATGGCACATCCTCCCTCCTCTCCAAACAAAATCCCATCTGCTCTCTGCTCTCCACTGCCACCATCCCTCTCCGTGTCTCTGCTGCTTTCTCCTGTGCCACAGCTGCTGCCAGAGGGCCCAGGTGACAGCCAGCAGTGGGTGTCCCACCCTGGCACAGCTCCCGCGGGTGTCACAGGGACCCTCTGGGGTTTTCAGCACCCCAAAGTCACAGACATGTTTTATGGAAAATCCTTTCCGTAGGATTCTTCCTCCCGAGAAGCTGAGAGGCCTCAGGAACAAAATGCAAACAATGGTTATCTGCTGCTGTGGGATGCAACAGGTGCATCTGGGATTGGTCTGGTGTGGTTGTTTGTAATTAATGGCCAATCACAGTCAGCTGGCTCTCTGGTCAGTCACAAGATTTTATTGTAATTCCATTCCTTTCTATTCCATGCAAGCCTTCTGATGAAATCCTTTCTTCTATTCCTTGAATGTAGTTTTAGTATATCATTTTCTTATAATATATATCATAAAATAACAAATCAGCCTTCTGAAACATGGAATCAAGATTCTCATCTCTTCCCTGGTCCTGGTACCCCTGTGAACACCAGCACACAGAGCAGCTCCTGGACTGACCCATCTTTAACCATGGCCCTGTGCACAAACACACAGCAATGGTTAATTGGTTAATTATCAATGGCAACACCCCTGCACAAACACCCAGCAATGGTTAATTATCAATGGCACAGCCTGTGCACCAACACCCAGCAATGAAATCCAGGAATATTTAATTATCAATGGCAGCACACACAGATCCAGGAATATTTAATTTTCAGAGGCATCACTGACTGCAGCTCCACGCTCACCAGCACTGCCTACTCAGCAGATCCACCTCAGATTTACTGAGCTGCCTCTGTTCTCTCTCTGTTTTCTTTTCATCTCCCTGATTATTGCCCATCATTCCTGGGAAGCTCCATCAGTAATTCCAGCCTGGCTCCTGGGCACGGTGAGGGGGTGCTGCAGCATTGATCTGCCTTCCTGTGTGCTTCCATAAATATCAATCCAACTGCTCATCCTGCCCGCTTTGAAATGCAAACCTGAGCCAACCTGAGCCTTCCAGTGCTGCTGATTCTTAACTGCACACAGAAACCAGCCCTGCCTTCCCTCCAGAGCAAGCAGAGGCTGGGGTTCACCTGCAGGGTTCCAGGCTGCATCTCAGGTGGTGAGGAGGAGGATGGAGCTCCCCTTGCACACAGAGCATCCCCAGGGCAGCACTGCTTCAGCTGGGAGCAGCTTGGTGCCAGCTGGGCCATCCAGGCTGGGCAGGGCGACATTTCCCAGGTGTTTTCCTGCTTTTGCTGCCTTGTTTGCCTGTGCTCTCTTTGTGCTTGGTATAAACAACAATCTTCTTGTTTGGGGTGGGTTTATCCTTTGCTCTAAGCCATAAAACCCCTTCTAACTAACACACAGTTTGCCTCCTTGGTTATCCGGTGAGACTGGCTCAGCAATTTTTGTCTTCTATATCAAAACTTGCTTCCATCTCTATTCCTTCATCAGACTCCACATTTAAAAATCTTCCTGCCAAGCACACACAGAGCTGTGAGACTTTCCTGTCAAACTTTCATCCTTCCCAACAACTGGGCAGGCGCCAGCCCCTCACCTGGCAGGACAGGGCCAAACCCTCTGGCCAGAACCTGTTGTGAATTCATTCTGCCTCCTGCTACTGTTCCAGAGCCCCCTGTCCCAGGCAGGAGCAGGAGTGTGACCAGCAAAGGGAGACGTGGCACTGGGCAGCCTGGCAGTGCCCAGAGGGCACAGGGGGCTGGTCCCTCCCTGGGCAGCCCCAGGCACACGGGGCTGATCCATGCCGTGCCAGAGGAGCTGCACCTGCAGCAGGAATTGAGCAGGAGTGAGAACAGCCCTGGTGCATTGAAATGCTGAATGAAGCTTTGAGAAAAGCACAATTGCAGCAGAGCCCGAGCCAGAGCTGCTGTAAAACCCCTCCTTCCCAGGGGTTCTGCTGCAAAGTGCCTTATGTGTAATTAAATGATATGGATAATAAAAGCCAGGAATCAAAGGGAAGGCAAAATAAAGGTTTGAAGGTAAAAGATGTTTTCAGATCTGATTTCAAAATGATGGTGCATAAATGGAAAAGCAAATTTAACAATATTACTGTACTCTATCATTAGGAGGGAACGAGAGCGATTTACTTATCACTAAACTGCATTTTTTAAACAAAACCACCACTTAAAACAAAACGTATCTTTGAGGGAAGGACCATCAAAGCTGCTTGTTCACAGCCAGGCAGGCTGAGCGGAGGTTTCGGTGCTGTTCCCCAGGCTCTGTGCGCCCCAGGGGAGGGCAGGTGGCACAGGGACATTGGCACAGGGGGGAGAAGGAGGAGGAGGGGGAGCTGCAGCCCTGACCCAGCAGAGGCACCCTCGGGGGCACCCAGGGCAGGGGCACCCACCACAAACCCCCTGGGCAAAGGTGAGACCTTGCCACGGCAGAGGAGGGGAAACCCAGCCCAGAGCAGGCTCAGGATGGGGGCACTGGGAGTGCCCAGCCGAGGCTCGTCATGGGGCTTTATGGGTTCCATGTACGGAAAATGCAAGTCAGCTTTTGCTGCCCACAAGCACCAGGACTGTGTTCTGCATCTGCCTGTGATCTGCAGCTCCCCAGGCTTGTGGGAAATACACAAACTGCCCCAGAGCCACAAACTGCTCCAAATGCACACACTGCCCCAAATGCACACACTGCCCCAAATGCACACACTGCCCCAAATGCACACACACTGCCCCAAATGCACACACACTGCCCCAAATGCACACACACTGCCCCAAATGCACACACACTGCCCCAAATGCACACAGTGCCCCCTCCCCAGGCTCACACCCAGGAGCAGGGCTGTCCCTGTCCCTCCCAGGCTGCAGATCTGATGCTGCCCCAGCCCCAGCCCCTGCAGGACACCGGCCTGGCCAGGCACAGCCTGAGCTGCCTCCCAGAGCCAGGGCTGCAGCCCAGGGACAGCAGGGATGTGGAGCACAGCCCTCCAAGGGATTCACACAGCAAGAGCCTTTTGATTTATATTTCATCGCGAAACTCAAAGAAAGCCCAGCAGCAACGCCAGGCAAAGCACAGAGACGAGAGACGCAGCTCTGAGAGCCCCGAGCAGCGCTGGGGATTTTCCTCACCTGGGCCCTTCAGCCAAACCCCAAACGTGGCACTGCGGTGCTGAGGGGAAGGGGCTCTGGCACAGCTGGGCAAGGGGGGCGAGCTCAGGGACCCCCCAGCTGGGAACAGCAGCACCAGGGGGTGTTCTCACAGCACACCAGGGGGAGCAGAGACAATAATAAAAAAAAAAATTAAAATAATAAAAATTAAAATAATAAAAATAATAAAATAATAAAATAAAAATAATAAAAATAAAAATAAAAATAATAATAAAATAATAAATAATAAAAATAAAAAATAAAAATAAAAATAATAAAATAATAAAATAATAAAAATAATAAAAATAATAAAAATAATAAAAATAATAAAAATAATAAAAATAATAAAAATAATAAAAATAATAATAAATAATAGAGAAGCAGAGCAGAGCCACAGGAAGGGAACACCTGTCCCAGCCTGGCTGTGGGAACTCGGGCTGGACATCAGGAGCAATTTCTGCCCTCAGAGAGCGACCCAGCACTGGCACAGGCTGCCCAGGGAGGTGCTGGAGTCGCCAACCCTGGAAGCTGCAAACAAGGAGCAGAAACTCTGATCTGGTTTGGAGGACATGGGACATCAGTCAGAGGCTGGACTCACTGTTCCTGGAGGGGTTTTCCAACCCTCATTATTCCATGATGCCCCCTCCCTCCCCGCTCTGCAGCACACGCACGCAGAAGGAAAAACTCACCTGAAATGTTGGGATCTTATTCTAGACAAATTTACTGTAAATTTACCTGCATCAATTGCCTTAGTCTATTTTTAATTTTTCTGCTAATGAAGCTTTTCCTCTGAAACTCAGACAACAAACCAATTGTGCTGCTGAGCAGCTCTCAAAGCACAGAAGGAATCCATCCATCAGAACATTTTCCAGCCCCAGCAGGGCTTTGGAGCAGCCCCCACGGAGGCCAGAGGAGCAGGGTCACACAGAAGCAGCAGGAGAGCCACCAAAGCAGGGGGATGAGCAGCTGGCCCTGCCCAGGGGGTGCCAGGCTCTGACCCGGGTCAGGCCAGGGACAGGCCGGGACACTGAGGCCAGGGGTGTCACCCTGAATTTTTAAGATTTTCTGAGCCTTCTGATGTTGACATTCTTGTAGCAAACTCTCTCACACACTTTCTGTAAATAACTCATTGGTTTGCATTCCTTTATGGAGGAGGAGAAATTTGATGGACTGTTGGTTTGTGCAGTGCCATTGGAGAGGGGGCACCGTCACCCTCCAATCCGCTGTCACTTCTGGAAATCTGTAAATGCTGGAGTCAGGTTTAAACTTGCCTTTTCTCACTTTGATAGCAGCAGCGTGTGCCCGTGCTGTTTGGTGCCCTGCAGTGCCACAGGGGCAGAGGGAAGGAGCTGCCCCGGGCTGTGGGTGCAGGAGACACTCCAGGATAAAGCAGCTGATGGCACCGAAATGCATTTCCTGGGGGCTCAGGGTCCCTCTGGAGAACAGCAGGGGCAGAAATCACCCTGTGAGAGCAGCCCAGGGCTGGGGCAGCTGGAGCCCTGGGCACTCACTGACACCAGGGGCCACAGCAGCTTGATGGGGCCTGCAGGAAATGCACATTAAAAGTTAATTCCCATAAATATCCTTTACAGCTTGCACCACTAATTACATTGAATTCATTTAGTTCTCGGACCATTAAATAAAGTTTTCCATTGATTTACAGATTATAGCCTGATATATCACAGCAAAGCTCCTTCCTGGTTTATTATGCCCCTCGAAGCCTTTTTAAAAATATTATTCAGTCCAAAATCAATAGTTACACTTGCAAAGGAAAAAAAAATAGCAACGTGGAAAGGCTCCCAAAGGGAAGCTTTAACCCCGGGGTGAATCTTACCCAGAGCAAGAAAACATCCCAGCAATGAAAAACAGGACACGGGGATATGGAAACACCTGACCAAAACATCTCCAATCTGCACCCTTCTCCTCCGCTCATTCCCCACAAGAATTTTTTCCAATAAAAGACAGGATAAATGGCTCTAAGGCTTTTGCATTTCCAAACCAGAACCCACCCAAGGTTTTGGCCATACCCATTTGGATGGGTTTGATGCAGCTCTCCGCTAGGAGTGGATTGGTTTGCAGAAGGATGACATTTCCCAGAGAGAGGGGAAATCTCTAACACGATAATGATGTGGGGAAGATTGCATCTCCCAGATCAGGCCTGGCAAGAGCAGTGCAGGAGCTGTGAGTCATCAGCTCTAAGACGCTCAGGGATGAGTAATTTGAATTTTAAAGGGAAAATAAAAGGTTACATGCTCGGGGATGCAGGCCAGAGGCAGCTCTGGCAGATGAGAGGGAAGGAGGGGACAATTCCTTCATCCTGGAGGTGCCAGGAGGGCATTTCCCCTTGCTGGGCTGTGCATCCCTGGCTCAGCTCACCCCTGGGTGCTCCCATCTCCTCCTGCTGCAATCCCACAGCAACCAGTGACAGATGGGGAGAAAACCACAGCACTTTGCACTGCTGCTTTTAGGGATCCGTCCCTGAAGAGGGGCTGTACATGGGAATTGCATTTTGGGGAGCAATTCCCCCCTCTGAGGCCTCTCCCCCACACCTTCCTCTGCTGTGCATCCTTCAGCCCCCAGACAATAACACAAATATTCTCCACAGCTCTAAAAATGCCATTAGGGGAAGGTAGCACAGAAACACTGAAGTTTCAGAGCGTATAACTTTCCTGCCACGGGAGTATTTAAATTGCATTTTGCTGCCTTGATGGATCTGTCACCCCAGGAGCAGCAGAGCTCCCGAGCTGGGCTCTGGGAATATTAAAGAAGCTCTGCTCCAGGTTCATATATTTCAATCTCCTCTGTCTCGCTGGGCAGGCATTGCCAGGGCTGGCAGCTAAGTGGGTAAAAAATTAGCTATTTATTTATTCCCTCCCCCTGCATGCTCCCAGTAGGAGCAGCACAGTCCCAGGCACCGGGGCTGGATCTAATAACAGATCTGTGATTGTGTTAACTGCCTTTTCCCGGGAGCACAGGGGAGGCTCTGGGCTGCCACGGGTATGGGGCATCCCCTGCTCGTGTCCTCACCTCCTCCTGGTACCCCAGAACCCCGCACCCCCTGAGGGCTGTGGGATGGACCTGCCACGGCTGGGGAGAGCTGGGGCCCTGCTGAGCCCCTGGGCAGGGAGTGCCAGGCTGCCTTGGGATGGCAGGGATGTGAGATCCTCCACAGGGCCACCCCTGCCATGGCAGGGATGTGAAATCTCGCTCAGTGCTACCCCTGCCATGGCAGGGACCCCAAATCCCACCCAGTGCACCCCTGCCATGGCAGGGACACCTTCCACTGTCCCAGGCTGCTCCCAGCCCTGTCCAGCCTGGCCTTGGGCACTGCCAGGGATCCAGGGCAGCCCCAGCTGCTCTGGGCACCTGTGCCAGGGCTGCCCACCCTGCCAGGGAACAATTTTTCCAATCTCCCATCCATCCCTGCCCTCTGGCACTGGGAGCCATTCTGTCCTGTCCCTCCATCCCTGTCCTGCTCTCCTGTTTTCCAGCCCAGAGCAGGGCAGATGCTGCTCCTCCTTCCCTTCCCCTTGCACAAGGGCTGGGCCGGATCCTGGAGGCCTTTTCCAACCTTAATGATTGTGTGATTCCACAAAAGCAGGTCAGGCTGTTCTCATTAGGAGCTCTTTGGGGCTCACTGACCCCTCACTGCACTTTTCTTGCACAGAAAATGCTGCTATAAATACAAATGGAGATGACTCTCCCTGAGCATGCCCACCTGGCAGGACTGGAACTCACTGCAGCTCAGCCCAGCCTGGAGAGCAGCTCCTATTACAGCTCACACGATAACGAAGCTTTTTATTTACCTGCACCCCCTTCAGAAAGAACACTATCAAAACTGGCACTTTTCACCTAAGCAGTGTCTGCTAGGAAACTCCAAACCCCCGTGAAAACAGCTCACTGGAAACCAAACCAGCTGCTTCCCACTGTACTCAGTGCCCGAGGCACTCACCTGTTTGGAGATGACGGCACAGCACGGCCCTGCCCCGTGCCAGGAGCTCAGCAGGGCTGCACTCATGGCATGGAAATGTTGGATCCTGGCTCTGGGTGCCCTCTGTGCCCTGACACACCTGGCGAGAGACAAAGCTCTGGTTCCTCACCCACCGCACTGCTGGGGAGGGATCAGCAAGGTGGGCAAAGACCCCTGAGATCAGCAGGTGCCACCTGGCCTGGCCCCAGAGCCCCGAATCTCCATCTCCTGCTGCTCTGGGAGCACCCGGGGGGACAGCAGAGGAGAGGCAGTGCAGGTCTCTCAGCCTTGGGCTCAGAAACCATCTCCAATGCTCTGCAACAGGCACCGTGAGTGTGCGTGAGGCGCGGAGAGACCCCAGAGCCCCGCACTGCCCACAGTGACCCTGGAAACGTCTTAAGGTGGAAACGTCACAGATCACCACACTCGGTGCACAACAGCAACACCCAGGGCTGCTGCCTCACCAGCAGCCTCTAGGGAAGGGGCTTAGCACTTCACCACCTACCAAGGCTTTGAAAGCTCCTCCTGAGTCATCTCCCTGTGAAGTTCCCTCTCCTGTCACTGCGGTGAACATTTCAAAGCAGACGTTACGCTTTCATTTCAATTATTCTCTTTTTCTGCCCTCTGTTTTTCAGGGAATGTCAGTTTCCTCCTCAGAATGGTTTATTTTATGGTTTCAGATAAGCTTTTAGGGATATTGTAGGGCTGCTAGTCTGGAGCAGGCTCATCACACCCTCCCCAGTGTTTGATGCTGCCCTACTTTGAGGCTGTCTTACACAGACTATATTAAGCACACACATGCAAAAATGTTCCTTGTGATGTCTGGGTGCCTTGGAAAGAAACAAGTGGTGAAACAATTCCAAACAGGGCACACATTTCAGACTGACAAAATTATCCCCATCAGCTGGGGCAAGAAACCTCAAATTATCTCATTGATTAAAATCACATCCTTCCTCCCGCTGATCAAACGGATAATGCACCTTATTTATTTGGAAACAACCAACTCTGCTAAGTAGTACCTGCTGAAATTGAGCTCTCGAGATGAAATTAATGCCATTTGCTGCTTGAAATGGGAGGAAATGTGAAATACCTGTCTGGGGATGCAGGAGGAACATTTAACTTGGAATTCATAAATCCCTCCCTGACACCAGCAAGCTCAACAGAAAGCTCTTGGCAAATTCCTTTAAATTGAAACCTTAAGGGCTTTAAAAACACTAAGCAAAACTTCCGCGGCCTTCAGGTACCAAAGAGGCACCTAAATACCCAAAAACCACAGAGAGGCTGGGGCTGGCCCTCCCTGGAGGTGGCCAATGCCACGGTGGGCACTGGGGCTTGGAGCCACCTGGGAAAGGTGTCCCTGCCATGGCAGGGGTGGGACAGGTGAGCTTTGAGGTTCTTCCCAACCCAACCCATCCTGGGACTGCAGGATTCCCAATTCTGCCCTGGACAGAGCAGCCCAGAGGATGGAAACCAATCCACCCTGAGGAGAACCAGGATGGAACCAACTTCACCCTGAGGAGAACCAGGATGGAAATCAATTCACCCTGAGGAGAACCAGAATAGAAACCAATCCACCCTGAGGAGAACCAGGATGGAAACCAATCCACCCTGAGGAGAACCAGGATGGAAACCAATCCACCCTGAGGAGAACCAGGATGGAAACCAATCCACCCTGAGGAGAACCAGGATGGAAACCAATCCACCCTGAGGAGAACCAGGATGGAAACCAATCCACCCTGAGGAGAACCAGGATGGAAACCAACTCCATCCTGAGGAGAACCAGGATGGAACCAACTGCACCCTGAGGAGAACCAGGATGGAAACCAATTCACCCTGAGGAGAACCAGCATGAAACCAACTCACCCTGAGGAGAACCAGCATGGAACCAACTTCACCCTGAGGAGAACCAGGATGGAAACCAACTTCTGCAGGAGTTCTCTGGCCTGGGCTGCTCAGGTGGAGCCACACAACACCTGAGCCTCCCTGCCCAGCTCAGAGAACAACTGAGAGTTTGCCACTCTAAAGTCAAGAGCACTGAAAGTTTCTGACAGCAGCAGTTCGGTCTTTCAGCTTAATGGAGGAAATGGGCAAAAAAAAGCAAAACCCAGCACTGGTAGCTGTAAAATTCTGCAGAGCAAATGTCAAAGAGTAATTAAGAAGAAGGGAGGATTTCTGTGGACCTGAATGAATAATGAGGAAGGGAGCTACTGTTGAAGTGACACTGCTTAATAATCTCATTGTAAAAACAGAGAAAAGTTGCATTCAGGGGAATTATTTTTTAATTATTTTGAATTGGTAGCTGGAAAATGAAAGGAAAATGGGTGCTTGTGCTGTTAAATGCCACTAATGTACAAGGCTCCTGAACAAAAAAGGCTTCTCAATTAAATCTCTCCCAACGCAGGGCCACCACTTATCAGCTGAAATGCATTTTGTGCTGCCTTCTCTTGGGAACACCACTGCTCAGGGATGGAAATGAGGAACCAGATCCATGGATCTGTGTGCTGCCTTCCCTTGGGAACGTCACTGCTCATGAATTGGGAAATGAAGAGCAGATCCATGGACTGCGGGGCTCTCTCCTCCCATGGTTCCACATCCCAGGGCTCCCTTGGGCTTTGTGCACTGCCCCAGACAGGGCTGGGGGCTTCACCCGGCCACTGCCATGCACCTGTGCCCCAGCAATGGGGCTGGAGAGGACACACAGGTGGTGGCACTGGCACTATGGGACACAACACCACGACACAGACCCGCTGCTCCTTCCAAGGTAAAAAAAATGGGAGGTTTGTTTTCTGACTCCAACATTTATAGATTTCCAGAAGTGGCAGTGGATTGGAGGGTGACAGTGCCACCTCTCCAATGACACTGGACAAGCCAGCAGTCCATCAAGTTTTTCCTCCTCCTCCACAAAAGAATGCAAAACAATGAGTTATTTACATAAAGCGTGTGAGAAAGTTCATTACAAGAATGTAAACATCAGAAATCTTTAAAAAATCAGGGTGACAGTGGGAGCAGAGCGCTGGGGCTGGCACAGGCAGGGGCACTGGCACACCTCTCTGGGAGCCAGCACCCACGGAGCTCATGCAGGGCCAGCTGAACTCTGGCTCAGGCAGCTCTGAGGGGCTCTCCTTGATCCACAGGGCACATCCCATGCTATCACACCTGGTTTTGTCCATGTCCCAGGGAAAAGGTGGGATCAAACTCCAGGAGTGCCAGGAACACAGCTCAGAGCCAGTGCCTGAGCATGGAGCTGCTCCCTCCCAGCCCTGCTCCCAAATCTGCTCCTTTTCTCAGCAAATCTGAAACCCAGAGCTCAGCCTCTCTCCCTGCCAGATGCACCTCTTCCCCCTGCACAAATTATAGATGTTAGACAACCCGAGAGAGGAGTGTTAATTATTAATAGGAATTACCTGGATTGATTCACAATTACAAAATATTATTTTCTGTTACATCGCAACAGGACTGCAGGAATTCCATTAAACCCAAAATGAGCATCAGCAATTCCCATTAAGGCACGTGCAAACTGAACACACGGTGTCTCTGTTGAAGGCAATGATCCCCATTAGGGTTAAGCCATGTCCATGGGTCCCCATGAGGAGTGGCACAGCTGGGGGGGCTCCATGTCCCTGTCCCCATTCTGGGTCCCAGCTGCCATCACTGCTCCCCAAACCCCTCTTTGAGCAGCACAGCTCCATCACCTCTGGCCCCCTTCCCTGAATCCTGGCCCACAAAAATGGGCACTTTGGGTTCCTTCCTCCTGATTAACAACAAAGAGAGGAGAAAATGTCTCTGCAGTGCCTTTCCAAATGCTTTTCTTATCAGAGACATTCCAACAGGTGCTCAACACAACTCACTCCTTCCCTGCATGGATATTTCTGCTCTGAGACCATAACAGAGCATGTTACTAAACACTAAAATAGTCATTTATTTCTAAACTTTCTGCAGGAAAGTAAACATTGGATGTAAACAGGTTTTTTTTCCATCATCTTGAAGTGGGAAGAGACACAAACAGGGCCTTTTTCCACTGAGCAGGCCACACAAATCACACACAGGTGGTGCAGCAGAAATATCCAGATGGTTATTCTTTTTTGGTAAGAGTCTCTTTTTTCCCCCTACCGCTTGTGATTCTCACTTCTAAGGGCTATTTTAATTTTTCAAGGGCTCTTTCAACACAAATTGGTTGAACCATACAAGCCAGCATCCCAAAGACAAAGTTAATAGATTAAAGCCCAAATAAAGTGAAAACACAATGCAGTGGCAGAAATCTCCAGTCTGGCTACAGCAGGCAGCTTTTCAATAACTAACTGCTGTTATTGCTGATAAAGGTGTGATGGTATCTCCAGCTCAGCCAGCCCCCGTGACTCCAGGGACTCTGAGAGCAGCAAGAAAAGCCAGAGCTCCTGGCAGGGGGGTCCTTGTCCTCAGAGAGGAGCCAGGTGGGACCTCATCCTTCCAGGGGCAGCAGCAGCCCCAAAGCCCTGCCCAGAGCCTTTCCCTGCTCACCCTCAGCCCCTGAGCAGCTTTCCCTGCCCCTGTGTACAAAGAGCAGTTTGGGTGGGCTCTGTCCTGTCCCAGCTCCTGGCACCTGTGCAGGCAGGAGAGGGAAGGGCTCAGCACGCGGTTTGTGCTCACCTGGGGTGATTCCCTGCTCCTCCTCACTGCTGCCTCTCCCTCCTCTGTCACCCCTTGTGTCCCAGCCCACAGCCATTCCCCGTGGACAGGGAAATCCTGGATTTTCAGTCTTTGTGCCTTGGGATGGTTAACAGCCATTTGGGATAGTGCTTTATGAACCTGAAGGTCTCGATTTGCACATCCTTCAATCCGAGCAGGAAAACGGGAGGGGACACTCCAAAGTGGGGCACCAAAGGGAAAAGGGAAATGAGGGGAGCCAAGAACAGGTCACAGCGACACTGAGAAGCACTTGGGAGGCAAGGAGCCAAAGGAAAGGAGATAAATAACTGCATGAATAAATCAGGGCTGTTGCTGGTATGAGCAGGGACGGACAGTGAGCTTTGCTGCAGTTCAGGATGTGAATGTGGGAGCCCTGCTCTCTGAGCCCTGCTCTCTGATCCTTGCTCTCTATGGAAATGAAGATTGAACCCACCCAGACAGGTCAGGGCTGCTCCCAGGGAGCAGGGAGTGGCACTGAACTGAATTCAATTCCCCTTAGCATAGGGGGATTGAAAAATGTCTGGGACAGGACAGAGCAGCAGTGACCCAGGACAGGGGCTCAGAGTCTGGGAGGGCTCCAGGAGCACCCACAAGGAGGTACAGCAGAATTAAATGCACAACATAAAAATCTAAAGAGATGCAGTTGAGAAGCAGAACCCCCTGAACTGTTGTCACCTTATCACAGGTGTTCCATGCTGCTGTCTCCTCATCACAACAGTTCCACACCTGCTCGGTGTTTCCCATGGGCAGCTCTCAGAGCTCTGACTCTTCCTTCTTCACACAGCAGCCAACTGACTCCAGTTCCCTTCTCAACACCATCCCACTCTTTATAGCATCTCCTTCTCACTGGGTACAGCTGTGGCCTGGTAAAGTCAGGCCTGTTCCCAATCTTTGATAACTGCCCCAGCTGCAGCTCCTTAGGGGTAAGATTACTTTCTATCTCTATTTTCTTACATTCTATCCCCCTACACTGACCCTGTTCTGTGTATTACCCTAAAAACCTGCAGGTTTGGAATGTCTGGGACAGCAGGCACTGCACACAAGATGGGAGACTCATTTACAGATTGCTACAGAAATCCAACAGCTTCTCCCACAATGCACTAAACCCAGTAACTTTTCAAATCCCTTAGAAAAACATCACTTTCTGCTACAGAAAGTTTCAGGCAAGTCAGGCCCTAGTGATCATCTAACCTTGAGAAATTGCATCTTTTTTTTGGCTGGGCTGTAATAACTTCTGAGTGACATATCTGATCCACTCAGAAATGTCTGGGAATTAAGCAGGCATCAGTAGGCAGAGTCCAATTGATTTTGGAGAAAGCCAGGAAAGAGCAGAGTAAATGAGGCACATATTACTCTCTTTATCTGGTTAGCAGATTAATTTCCTCCAGCATCTCTGTAATCATTTATAAATAGCTGATGGCAGCCTTAGAAAATAAAAAGAAAAGAAAAATCAGTTCAAATTGACATCTCAAAGCCTCACTGCCCAAGGAGAGAAACTAAACGGGATCACAGCGTGGGCTGAGGGAGCTCTCGTGGAATGGTTTCAGTGGGAAAAGATCTCCAGGATCAGCCAGCCCAAACTTTGGGGGGATCTCCAGAACTGAGAATCCAGGGCACCTCTCTGGGAGCCCGGCCCCTCCTGGGATGCTGAGATTGCTGTGCAGAGCTGTGAGTACAGCCCGGAGCTGTATATAACGGGAGGTGTGTGGTACTGCACAGCCCGCCCTGCCCTGCTCTGACAGAGCCCTTTCCTGGGCAGCTTTATCCCAAAAAAAACAACTCTGAAACCCTCTCTGGCCGCTGATGTGGATTAACCATCGAGACCAAGCAGCTGTGTATGCAACATCACAGCTCCCAGAGCAGAAAATGCTTCTTGCAGGCAGTGACTGGGCACAGGGAGCCTTCCCACCCCTCACTGCTGACAATCCACCCAGCTCTCAGAGCTGCTGGCATTCACGCTGACTCCAAGATGCTTTCCTGTCAGAGGAATATGTTTTTCCAAAGGGGCACCAACTCCCACAGAAATTCTCTATCTCCCAGCAATACTGCAGCACAGATCCAGTGTCACACCAGTGAAATCAATTCCACTTCTTGAGATCCTTGGTCACAACTGCACCTCCCCAGAGCTCCCTCCCCACTAGTGCTGATCGTTACCACGTTATTTATTTGTTATTTCCCATTTGCCCTCACGAATCCCCATCCTCTGAGCAAGCTGGAGCTCAGCTCCCTGCCTTCACTGCCACAAGGCTCTCCCAGAGCCCAGAGGTCTCCTAAGCACCAAGAACCATCTACTAATGGCTTTATGGGGTTAATTAACTGTTTCCTTTTCGAGATAACAGAACTTGCAATGAGGAACATTATCTTTAGTGCTACCTCTGCAAACAGAGAGAACAGGATAATTGGTGCTGCTGCTATTGCCCATTATGCGCTGGAATGAAGGCAGGGAATTTACACACAGTGATTACCACTGGTGCTTTATTACCTGCCGTTCCTCTAATGGATGGCAGCTCTCACAATGGATGTGCAGGGAGTGCTCTGTGTGCTCTCCCAAAGTGAGCATCCCGCTGCAGTGCCCATCTGCAGCCCTCGGGGTCTCTGCTGATAAGGAGCCCACTCTCTGCCAGGCCTGGGGAAAGCATTAACTGCACTCTGCATCGTCCTCAGCCTCCAGGAGCATCCAACGGGATATAAAGTGATGCTCCATCAATTTGGGAGAGTCCAGAGGTGACGAAATGCCTTAGAGTTCATTTCAGCTAAAACCCTTGGAAGGGTCTGGAATGCTCCAGGCTGGAGATGCTGACGAGCGAACCGGGTCACAGACCCCAAAACAACTGGCAGGAAACCAACCACAAGCTTGTTGTGGTGCTGAGAGCGGGGATGAGCCAGGTGCTGCCCTGCCCTCCCTGCCCTCAGCCAGGTGTGAATGCACTGAGAGCCCGGGCCAGGGGCTCCCCTCCCTCCCAGGGGTGAAACCCTCCCCTCTGGCCAACCTAAACTTTCCCTGGATTTAAATGCTCCCTGCATTTACTCCTCCGTGTTCAACCCCCAAGATGTCACCACCTTCTCCTTTTGTCCTCCTCACAAAGCCAAATCCCGTGTGAGACACTGAAATGCTGTTCAGGACATCGCCTCATCCTGGAGAATTGTTACAAACAATTTCTGAGCAAAGCCGAGGCAGATATGTGGCCTTTGCTGAACTCCTCCCAGCACTGAAAGCTTTCTGCATTCTGCTCATCCCTGTCCCCCAATGACAAAGATGGCAACGGAGCTCCCAAATAAGCTGAGTGCATTGTAACTAAAGCTAAAGGGTCCCAAATTAAATATGAGCAGTGTACAATTTAATCTGTTTTCCTTTTTCCTACCACTCATAAAAAAACCTTAAATTGTGCTTCTGCAGTTTAAGACATCAGCAAATTCTCTAATTGCTTTCCAGAGCAATTGTTATTTTATGAAGGGACTCTCCATCCTCCATGTTCTACAGCTGGAAAATTCAATTACCCTTTGCAGGCAACGTGCACAGGAGCCACAGGCACATTTCTGAACAGACATTGGGGATGGATTCCTGCCTGGCAGGGTGGGCAGCCCTGGCACAGGTGCCCAGAGCAGCTGTGGCTGCCCCTGGATCCCTGGCAGTGCCCAAGGCCAGGCTGGACACTGGGGCTGGGGCACCTGGGGCAGTGGGAGGGGTCCCTGCCATCCGTCCTGTCTCCCTCTGCCCTGGTGCACAATTCACTCAGGTGACAGCTCCTCCTCCACCAACTCGTGTCTGCTCTGAGTGTGCCCAACAAACAGCAGCAATTAAAGCTGGCCCTAATTAACACACTGCTTTTATGAATGCACTGCCCCATTCCCGGTATCAGCATCTCCACACCTTTCCCATGAACACAACCACTGCCAATTCATTGATATCAGCATCAGACACAGGTTTAGGGAACAGACACAAACTCGAGTGCGTCACTGCAGAGCTCGACAGAAAATTCCTTGATCAGATCCTTATAAATCCTCATCTGCGCTGCCATAGATTCATTTGGGGTTTGTGCTAATTCACTGCAGAGTCCTGTAATCCCTTGTCATAAATGTGAAGGATTTCACCCAGCCTATTAACCTGCAGAATTACAGATTGCCAGGGAGTAAATCATCCCCCTTTTCCAGTCACACCAACAAAAGGTTGAGAAAAATTACTCATTCATTTTTATAATCCTTTAATTCTCATAGATGTTCCTGTGGAAATTGATTTAAATTGATGAGTCACAGGGCAGGATTGGTGGGAATTTGTCAGGCTGCAGACGGTGCCTGCGATGGAGCGATCTCAGCTGCAGCCCTGCGCCTGCCCCAGCTCATCCCTCTGCCACCCCGAGCACTCAGCATGCAGCTCCCCAGGCTGCCACAGCAAATGGCATTTCATTCCTTTAGCCTGACCTGTCCTGACACTCATTTCTCTGTGCTCAGATGGATGGGGAGGGCAAGGCAGAGGCAGAAATTCCCCTTCTGCAGGTGCCAGGGGCTCTGTGCTGGCCTCAGGACGCTCTGTGCCCGTCACCCATCGCAGGGACAATGAGATGCCACAAAGATCCCCCTGGGGAAGGCCCAGGACCCACACAGAGCATCTCACCCAGCTCAGGCTGACCCACAAGGGAAGGGCTCAGCACCAGGCACAGAAGGAAAGCACTTCCCAGCTCCTACATCCTCCGCTCTGTCACAATAATCCCAAGAGATTTTCTCCTGCTCTGGGTTATTGCTGGTCAGCTGCTCCCCAAGAGACATTTGCCTGACATAATTCACACAAGGATAAACAAAACTAACCCCTGACTCGATCATAATGACTCTTGTCCTTGTTTTGTGACCAGAGAGGATCTGAATTTCAGAAAAGATGATGAAAAGCCACCAGCTTAGCCTGAAAAATCTCTCTCACAGAACCAGGAGACCGTTCCAATAATTGAGTTGTCAGTAGCACATGAAGTTACCACCCTCTGCTGCTGGGAGTGGACTCAGGCCGTGCAGCAGAGCCAGCACAGACACCCACACTCAGCTCTGAACAGGGCCTGAAGTGCCTCAGAGCTCCTCTGGCCAGGTGCTGGTTTGGGGTGGCTCTATCCATTCAGCACAAGTGCAATTAGCACAGGAATTCCATGGGCTGGCCAGGATGTCCAGCAGGAAAAGGAGAAAATGCAGCCCCAGAAGCTGTGAGACAGCCAGGTCATTTCTGCAGAGACACACTGGCACTGCCACGCAGGGGATTCAGGATTCCCATTCATATCCTCCAGGTTTTCATTCCAGATGTTGCTGGAACATCCAGCCTCTGGCACTCAGTGTTTGCAGCCCACAGCTGCCCATGGCACCTCCGGGCACTGGCCACCATTTTCTGGCTAAAACCCTACCAGCCTTTAATTTCAGAAATGTCCCTGAGAGTGCAAAGCACTTCTGTCAGGCTGTGAACCCCAACACAGCCCCAGCTGCCATTAGCTGGATATACAGCCTGTAATTACCCCAGCAATAACTGCTTTCTGCAGGGGAACCTCTGCTAATTTTCCTTTGTCCCTGTGCTGAAAACCAGTTCATCATCAGGTGGACAGGAACAGTGAAATTCCAATTAAATGTGCAGTAAATTTCGTTTTGCTCCTTCAGCCCAACTTTAGCAGAAGGAGCTGCCGTGAGTCCTGAGGGCCAGAGCAGGATGAGCTGCAAGGTGGAAGGTCTGTACCAGGTGTGGAGATGGAATCAGGGAACCAAACACCCGTGAGCAGATCAGGTGTGCCCTGCTCCCCCTGGAGCCAACAAACACAGAAACCCCAGAGTCTGCAGGGGCTCCTGGAGACCGAGCCAGGCAAGGCCTGCTCCAGCCCTGCCTGCTCAGCAGTGACCATTGGTGGCTTTTGGCTCCCAGAACAGAGCCAGGGGGTCCCTGAGGCTGGCACAGCCCTCCCAGCCCATGGCGTGCCAGCTGTGCCACCCTGTGCCCAGCCCCGAGTGCCACCCCAGGGATGGCACTGCAGAGCTCCCCAGGGCCTGCCCAGCCTCCAGCACAGCTCTTTACACTCATGGGCCACCCTGAGGAGGAGTTTACTGCCAGACCAGGCACAGACCAAAATATAGGACAGCAATTGAGCTGGAACATGAGGAGCTGACGAGAGAGCCACTGACAGCCCCAGCAGGAGGAGCTGGGATGATGTCCCAGAATATCCTGTCCCTCTTCCTGCCCCGGCACACTTGGGGGTGACTCCTGCGGTTCCACAGCAGCTTTGTGCCCACGGCTGGGGTCCCACAGCCCTCCTGCAGCCCTGGGGGTGCTGGGGACATGGGCACACCTGGAGCTGCGGGCACTGCGGGCAGCCCAGGCTCTCAGAGGAGCCAGCACAGCAGCAGCACTGGCACAGGAACCAGGAGGGGCTGAGGGAGCCCTGGGGCACTCTGCAGCCCTCACACCCTGTGAAACCTGCCAGAAACGTGTGTGTGTGTGTGTGTGTGTGCCAGCAATGCTGCCCAAAACACAGCCTGAGCCAGGTCCCCTCTGCTCCCACAGCCCCTGGCTGCCCTCCCTGAGACCCTGCAAGAAGCACAGCAGCCATCCCCATCCCCATCCCATCCGAGCCAGGGCTCCCCCCAGGAGCTCAGGGCAGGGGATTTCAGGGAACCCAAAGCCCTGTGCATGGTAATTCCCCCTGGAAAGCAGGAGCCCTGAGAATGAGCAGAGCTGACACACGGACTGGTAACAGGGCAGAGCCTGGCACGAGTTACACAACAGCTCTGCTGGGTGAGCTCTGCCCTGTCTGCAGCTCCCAGAGCAGCCCTGTCCCATCCTGCAGCTCCCAGAGCACCTCTGTCCTGTCCCATCCTGCAGCTCCCACAGCATCTGTCCTGTCCCATCCTGCAGCTCCCACAGCAGCCCTGTCCCATCCTGCAGCCCCCACAGCATCTGTCCTGTCCCATCCTGCAGCTCATTGACAAAAACTGAATTAGGAACGTGCCCTGGTACCCGCCTGGCTCTGGGGCACAGCCACAGCTCTCCCCACCAGCACTCCTGACCTCCCAGTCCCTGTTCCATGGGGAAAGCAGGGATTGTGGAGTACCCAGGGCTGGAGTCAGTTCGAGTGGAAGTCACTCTGGAAACAGACGAGTCACTTTTCTGTAACATTACTCTAAATCAATAAAGTTATTCTCAAAAATGATCTTTCCAAAGCACAGAGTCTGAATGGTGTCTGCTCTGAAATCTGATGAATGCAGAACACGAGTGCTTTGTGCATCTGATACCACGACTCTGAGATGTAACTCCAGTGCAGTATGGAAATGATAAACTTCCTGCCTGAAATTAAAATTGCTTGTCTTAAATCCTGCTCACAAAATCCTGGCAGCATCACAGCAAAATTGCTCCATGTGTTAAAATTGCTCCCAGGATCCAAACCCAGCTGGTAGGAGCCAACCTCCCATCCCTGGCTGCCCACCCTGAGCAGACAGCAATTCCCTCTTGGAAAAATCAGATTTATCCAGGGAGGCCGATTGGAGGCACAGCAAGCAGGGAAAAGGCAGAAAGAGGAGGGACAGGAAGAAAGACTGCTGTGCTGGACCGAGCTCCTGAATTTGGTTTATCATCAGCAAGAACAACAAACCCTTCCTCAGATCTGCCCGGTCAGGCTCCTCCACCAGGGAATTGCTTTTCCAGGCAGCTCAGCCCCATTTAGCACTCAGCCCGCAGGAAGGATAATGCAAACAGACTTCATTGCTACAACTGACTGACTGGGAGGACACAATTCTCAATAAATCTAATATTTCCAAGTGCTCTTCCTGCCAAAGCAGCACTTTGGATTTGTGTTGGTTACAGGAGCGAGCAATAATGCATTTCAGATCTAATAGTGTCTGCAGCAGAGGCACCTCCGAGTGCTCTGCCAGCACTAAAGAGCTCCAGTGGCAGGAGACACTCGGGGACAGGCTGCCTCCCCCAGACTGAGGGAACAGCTTCCAACACCCACCCAGAACCCTCAGCACCCAGGGGAAAGCTGTGCAGAGAGCTGCAGCTGACACACCTGCTCCTCAGCGAGCCTGGAGTGACTCCTGGCATGGTGGGAGGCATCACAGCCACAGCCTGGCCCTCAGAACCTCTCTGGCTGCGCTGGTTTGAGTGGAAATGTGACTTCAGAGTCACCAGCAGCAGAGCTGGGAACATTCCCATCCTCCAGCCACAGCAGCCAGGCCATACAGGGCAACACAAGCAGCAGAAGCAGCAGAAGCTGCCTGGCTGCAGAGCCCTGCAGGGAGGGAGGGTGGCAGGATGGGCAGGACTGGAGTGAGCAGCACAGCTGGGGACAGGGACAGACAGACAGACAGACAGCTCTGCCAAGGTCAAACACGTCCCTGTCAGCTCTGGGCTGGCCCAGGGTGCCCAGAGGGACCCTCCAAGCACGGCACAGCACAGCATGCCTGGTGTGGCAGGGCTGGGATGAGCCCCGTGCCCAGGGAGCAGGCAGGGAAGGGCTCGGTGTCCCAGCTGCTGGCTGAGCGTGCCGGGCCCTCCCCAGCCCAGCAGTGATGGATTGGGTGAATCTACAGCTGTTGCCTCAAGCGCTCAGCACGGGCAGAGTTATGTGACACTCCATCATCAGCATGGGTTCCACAGAGCCAGAGACCGGGGATGGCCAAAAAATAATCTGCCATTCATCAGCAGCGCTCCAGGAGGCAGAGCAGCGGGGAGAGCACAATGATTTCTGATGCTCATTGACTCTCATGCAGCTCCTCAGCTCAAAGGAAGAACGGCTCCTCGTTCTTTTTGATTTCTGGATCACAAACAGCCTTCCTCACAAACCCTGCCCGCAAGAGCTGCGCTTCTGCTTTGTCCCTGCTCCACCTGACTTCCCCCTCGTTTGGAAGTGTAACGGATTGCTTTTTTCTCCATCTATAAAAATAATATTGGCAGCAACATCTGACCAGAGCTCTTGGCTGCTCTTCCTCCCAGAAATTGCTGTGACTCCAGGGTACTTGTGCTCCTGCCAGAGCTGAGTCCCAGCAGCTCTGGGGCTGCAGGACCAACACCTCAAACGCTGATGTCAAACACTGTCACATCTTTATTTTTGGCACATCAGAGACTGTATTTCTATTGCTGCCTCCAAAACTTTCACAGGCTTTATGGCCAACAAAGCAATGACAACCTACATGGATGATCAGTATTCTCTTAATGAAAGACATTCTGAGATTGAGCTATAAAAGATGCAAAACCAAGTGCGCTCACTCTGCAGGAGTTTTGACAACTAAATTTATTTCTTTTTCTCTGCTTAACCTTGGGAATGTGGTAGTGCCGCTAATGACTGCAAGAGAGAAGGAAAGAGTTTAATCTGAATTATTTGCTCCCTCTGTGGCCTGGGGAAAGGGATTACAGAAGTTTCCAGGAGTTGCTGGATGGTTTGTGTTGGCGCCAAGGCAGAGGAGTGCTGGAGCCCCAATCACCCTCCTCGGTGTGCCAGGGATGCCACCACAGCTGCTGTGGCTGCATTAAAGGGCAGGGAAAACCATTTGGGGATGGACAAATACCTCCCTAGAATTTCAAGTTCCTCTGCTGGTGTGGGAGGCATTAAAGCTTCATAATTAAAGGGTGTATCCTGCTTTTTTTGGTCATTGCACAGAAATACAAGATACAGGGGCAGCTGTGCCTGGTGCCAGAGGAGCTTGGTAAATCCAGGCCTGAAAGAGTGGTGGTGCTTTGATCACTGCTTCCCTTATCAGCCCCCGGCTGGAATTACAGCCTAAGCTCCTTACAGGGAGCTTTTCACTGCCCTGCATTCTGCAAGAGCTGCCTCAGGTCTTAGAGAAAGGTTTAATCTCCAGCCCACTGAGAAAGGCAGCGCCACGGTCCCCCTGCCTGGCTCCAGAAGGTGGAACCCTGGTAAATAAGGGAACTGCACCTGGCTGAGCAGCCTGGCACGGTCCTGGACGTGGCTGAGAGCAGCCTGGCACGGCCCTGGCTGCTGGGGCAAGCTGTGCCCTGGGCAGTGCTGCAGGAACCCACACCCAGCAGCAGCGAGGGCCCTGGGCACTAACCAGCTGCAGGAATTTCTCTGGCACACACTTCCCCTTCCAGGTCCAAGTGGAGTCTGAGCCCTGCCAGTGCCCAGGGTGGTGGCACAGGTGCCAGGGCTCAGCCCTGCTGGATCTCCACTCAATAACTCCATCTGAGATCAGGGTGATGAGGGGAGGCTCCTCAGGGTGCCCAGGGTGCTGGCACAGGTGCCAGGGCTCAGCCCCTGCTCTATCTCCACTCAGTAACTCCATCTGAGATCAGGGTGATGAGGGGAGGCTCCTCCTGCAGCCCAGCCAGGCAGGTTTGCAGCCAGTCCCACTAATTAGATAATCCATTACCAGCAGGGCACTATTTCACTCCTGACACTTTATTTTCCCTCTCCACAGCCACATTTCCCTCAGCACCCAGCATCACTCAGCTCAGTGAAGGGCAATTTGATGCCAAGGAAATCAGGAGCGAGAGAGAAGCACATTAGGAGCAGGGAGAGACTATTTCTTAATATTTCCTTCCTTCTTATCTCCCAATGACATTAGATTGGGCAGGCAGAGGGCTCCATAAAACATCCCATAAACAATTAGGAGCACCAGAGTCTCTCTGAGCCATTTGTCTGGAGTGCTGTGCTGGGAGGCTGCAGCAATATCAGGAGTGTGTGTGTGCCACTGTGCCAGCCCCAGTGCCCAGCCTGGCCCTGGGCACTGCCAGGACCCAGGGGCAGCCACCCTCCCTCAGGAGGTCCTTCCCAAGCTCTAAATCAAACCTGACTCAGCAAAGTGTGTTGGGAACTGGACAGGGATCTCCATCCTTTCATTTATTTAACTACAGGCTACACACACAGCACTCACTCAAATGAACAATTGCACAAGGAAAAGGAATCCAGACACAAACTGCCCACACATGGTAAAGAACCTCCTGAAATTACCTGGGACGAGCCTTAATCACAACAGTGCTTGAGAAATACTTTCAAAGACAAAGTTATATCTAAAACTGGCGTTTTCCTTCAGTGCCAGTGTCCCACACTGGTGTCTGTGAGCAGGCAAGAGAAGCACCTCAGCACCAGGGATGGACACCACAGTGATGTTCACATCTCAGCACAGCCTGACCCAGGCAATCCCCATCCCTGGGGACAATGTGACAGCACCAGGAAGGCAGAGCCATGGCACAGCACCGAGCTCTGGGGCAGGGGTGCTGACACGAGCTCAGAGAAAGGGCACAACAATTGCTCTCTCAGAATTTAATTACACTGAGACAGAGTTTAGAGTGTTCCCAAGGCTGGCCATGGCTGGGAGCTTGATTTGGTTTGTGTTCTGTGCAGGAATGGTCAGGGCTGGGTCAGACCTTTGCCTTCATGGGGACAGCACTCACACGGAGCTGTGCCTCTGGGACCAGCCCAGGGCTCTGCCAAACCCTGCTGCAAACAGTTCGGGGAGGGGACCCATCCCACAGTGCCCACCAGGGGCTGGCAGGAACCCAAACATCCCCAAAAAGCAGCACTGATACCCACACAGCACTGCAGACTGCACCAGCCCTCCCTTGTTCCCCTGCTCACTGCCCAGAGCTGCTCCCTCCCTGGCAGCCAGGGTGACTTTCTGCAGGGTATCTCAATGTCTGAGTACACAAAAGCAGCTGAAATCCAATTATGATCCACTTGGGCCCCTGCCAACCTGCAGATGAAGTTGCCAAATTACTTCCCATTAACTTTTACGTCTCCCACAGGCACGCAGCGTTCCCCCAGCCCAGCCCTCTGCCAGTAAGGGTTTAATTGCCAGCCCTCCTGCCCAGCTCTCTCAGGGTGGTCTGGTGGCCCTGCAGCCCCTCCTGTCCCCTGGCACACAGAGGCACAGCACAGAAACTGCCCAGGTCTAAAGGCTCGATGCAAAAATCTCCCGAGCCCAAACAGAGCCCTTCCCTCAGCTCGCCCAGCCCAGAGGGAGCAGCTGCCGACAGAACATGCCCAGAAATGCTGGACGTGGGGCCATCCATGGGCACAGCCCCAGAGCCACTCAGCAAAGCCTTTGCCCAGACACCATCCTTTTGGGAGGTGGTTTTGGGACTGGAATGGGGAAATCCCTGAGCAGTCTGGAACAGAGACCCCCAGACCTGCCCACCCGAGCCATTCCCTGAGTACAGCAGCTCTCCTGCATCCCACACCCCATTTGGGAAGCACATAGTTTTCCCCTACGTGAAGTCCAGCTTGGAGCATGTTTAGCACTGCACTGAGATCCAGGATCAGCCTCGCCGAGGGAGAAAAGAAGTGAGAAAGATGCAGGAGAGGTGAAAAATGTGAGAGGCTCGCAGCCCAGCCACTAAGGAAATTTAAGTGGTCTGATGTCAAATCATCACCGTTTCTGGGAGCAGGAGGCTGTCAGCTGATGGATGAGGATGCACAAGCATCTCTATTCCGCAGGCAGGAGAGGCACTAAGGCTAAAATATCACCGTGCTTGGTGTGACAGTCTCACTTAGAGTCACCAGCTTTGGCAGTGTTTGCCTTTGGAGGCCTGTGCCACGGAAATTCAGTTATCCAGCTTGGGAAATTGCCTTTCAGCCGTTCTGCTGGGCTGATTAATTAGGCTCCTTTAGCAAAAACATCTGAGAAACAAAGATCTAACACCTGATTTATTCACTCTGGGGAGAGTGACCCACCCCTGTGCTGCCACTTGTGCTTCAGTTAAGAGCTCTCCACACGAGGAAGAGGAGGGCAGGGCCACGAGCACTGAAATGAGAGGAATCCTGCTGCTGGGCACTGCAGAAACGTGGCAAGGAAAAGGTTTCACCGTGTAATTTCTGTCCCATTAAAATCAGCTTTTTCCCCCTGGGGGTCACTTCAATCCCAGCATTAGCCACACATTTCCACCACACAAAAAACGGGATTGAAAACCCACACCTCCATTAGCAAATCCTCATTTACCTGGGTATTTCCTGCCTGCTACTCCTCCTGCCCGCAGGGCTCACGGCGGGAGGGGGTGCAGAGGCCACGATGGCTCAGATAATGCTGGAATCTATAAATACCCCTGTGAAATATCCTCTCTGATAACATCAGGCCAGATTTCAGAAGTTATTTACTCCCAGCAGCAGCTAACCCTACCAATAATCCTGCCAACTGCTCCGGGATTTCTTCTGTGCCAGTGGCTGACGGGTGCCAGGGCCAGGCCCGGGGGCAGCGGGTCCAACCCCTGTGCCCTGGGCAGCCCTCTCTCAGCCTGGCACACACAGCCTGGGCCTCTGAGTCCTGCCCGAGTGCTTCCACAGAGCTCCGCAAGAATTTGGCTATTCCAAACCCCAGGCATCAAAGGCAGAGGCTGCTCCCGCACAGAGGATGTAGAATCCCTTCCCTGCCTCCTTATCAAGGAGGGGCAGGGCTCTGGAGGAGAGAGATGTGCTCCTGGCACACACCACCTTCCTGCCACACTGGGGTAAACCATCTTGCATTCCAGCATCATGGAATCTCTGAGGCTAGAGAAGCCCTTCCAGATCACCGAGTACAATTATCACCCCAGCGCTGCCCCATGTCCCCAAGGGCTTTGAAATCCCCCTGGGGATGGGGACTGCACCATTGCCCTGGGATCTGCACCCCAGCCAGCAGAAGGCAGAAACCATCCCCTGATGGTGCTGACCCGGCAGCCAGCTGTGTCCCTGGGCATCAAACCCCTCCCCAGCACCGTAACCCCAGGCTGGCACTCGGGAGCTCTGGCATTGGCAGCATTTCCCTTGGATTTCACTGCAGCACCACCCCAAGGAACAGCTCACTGCCAGCAGGGACAGCCCAGCGAGGGAGGCCCCAAGTCCATCCCTGTCCTGCTGTAACCCATCTGGGAGCGCTGGCATTTGCAGCATTTCCCTTGGATTTCACTCCAGCACCGCCCCAAGGAACAGCTCATGGTGAGGACGCTCCTGCCAGCAATGCAGGAGCATGCTGCAGGTCAGGTACAGCCCGGCGAGGAAGGGAAGGACAAATCCTGGCCCCAAATCCACCCCTCTCCTGCTCTGACCCACCTGGGACTCAGCAGGGAGGTGCCACACAGACCCCCGAGGCTGCAGCTCCCAAAGCCACCCTCCTCCTCCTCCAGGAGCACGCTGCCACCGCGGCCACCAGGCTGGCACCGTAATTAGGGACAATCCCCGCTCTGATTGATGCTGCTGCTCTTGTGGAAAGGGCAGAGGGTGGAGCTGGGCTCCCGTTGTTTGTGCTCAGGACTCATTAGAATGTGCTCAGGGATGTCGATGCTTTAAGGGTCTTTTCAAGTTTTGTTCCTTATTTTTCAGATTGATTTACTTGAAGGATCATCAGGGGACCAGCCCACGTGTGCACTTCATGCTGTATCCTTTGCTTTTGAACCAAAGGCAGGGTTTTTAACAGAACTGAGTGGGTTTTTGTGCTGAGCCACATGAACAGATGCAGCAGGCGAGGGCTGGATCCCAAGTCAGCCACGGATCTGCAAGGCACAGCCTGCTCCAATTCCTCTTGGACCCATGGAATGTCCTTGGTGGGAAGGGACCCACAGGGATCCCCTGGCCCTGCACAGACACCCCAAACCCCACCCTGGCCATCCCTGGGAGGGTTTTCCAAAGGCTCCTGGAGCTCTGGGGCTGTGCCCATTCCCTGAGCAGTGCCAGCACCCTCTGGGGATCAACCTTCCCCAAAATCCAGCCTGACCTGCCCTGGCCCAGCCCCAGCCATCCCTGGCTCCTGTCCCAGAGCAGAGATGGGAGCTGCAGCCCAAGGAATCTCCCCTCTCTCCAGCCCCAGCCCTCCTCTGGCCCCTCCAGGCCCTCCCCATCTCCATGGCTTCCTTTGGGTCCTCTCCAATGGCTTTAATGTCTTTTTTTTAGACAAAACCGTCCCCAGGCCTGGGGGTGAGGCCACCCCAGTGCAGAGCAGAGGGGACAGTCCCTCCCTGGCCGCTGCTCCCAATCCCCCAGGACAGGGATGTGCCCCTGGCTGCCAGGGCACTGCTGCTCCTGCTGCACTTGGCAGCAGCCAGGACCCCCAGGTCCTTCCCTTGCACACCCAGGGCCTGAGGAAATGCTTCTCTCTGGGACACAGTGAAGGGAGAGCTGAGCTGAACTGCAGCCCTGTGTGTTTCCTGGGCACAGGAGCTGGGGGCTGACAGGAGAGGGTCCCTGAGCTGCAGGCAGGGCTGGGCTGCCCAGCTCTGGCAGATGAGCACAGCTGCTATCACAGCTCCCTGGTGTGCTCTGGGGCTGGGAAGGCCCTCCAGGACATTCTGGATAAATAAGCGCTGCATGAAGGACAACGCTGACCTAAATTCCATCCTGGTGGAGCTGCTCCAGAGCCTCCCCAGGAGCCCCAGCAGAGGGAAAAGCTCCGTGCAGAGCCAGCCCTGCAAGGTGGAGAGCACCAGGAGCTGCTGCAGGCTCAGGAGCTGATTTGCAAGAATTCACAGGAAGGTTTAACAGCTCTTTTATCTTTGGCTCCCTTCTGGTGTTATTTCAACATTGATTTGCATAGTCAATATAAAACTCTTTACATCTAAACTGCCTGCAAGGATGACACCATCAATCCTCGGCTCTATTCACAAAATTTATTATTTGTTTCAATTTAAGAGAGATCATTGCCGGATTACACAGTTGCTGATGAGGATTTATATTTACATTTACAGCAAGCAAAATACACGTCTTGGTTTTTTGGGGTTTTTTTCTTAAGTCATCTCCAGCACTGTGAAAGAGGGAACCAAAATAAAATCAGTGTGTGCGCTCTCCTGAATGCCTGCAGATCCTGTTCTGCCTCATCTTCCCTTCAGACAATATTGCAAATTAGTCAGCATCTGTATCACAGCAGAGCATGAGCTCGATCATGAGGCAGAATTAAAGGGTATTACTGAGACAGCCTTAATCTTCCATGGCTGTGAAATTGAATGCTCAGATGTGAGGGAAAGCTGGGATGCAAAGGGCCCCAGTTGTGCCTCCGTGACATCGGCACCAGAAATCCACATCACACAAAACCAGAGCAGCAGCAGCCATGGAATGAGCCCCACACAGCATGGACTGAGCCCCACAGATGGCTATCAGGGCAGGCAAACACCCCTGGAGAGATTCACAGCCGAAGGAACCGAGTGCAGCAGACATTGCACTCAGCCAGCCTGACCTGTTGAGCAGCACCACGCCTGTGATGCAGCACATTTCACCAAATAAGTCTTTCAACATAAATCTCATGGGATTTGGAAGGGAAAAAACCCCAACCCACAAAATAACAGGGATGCATCACCAAAGCAGCTGAACTCTGCTTTCCCACGTAACCGAGGAGAGAAAATAACTGAGCTGTGATAATATTCTACATCACCCACAGAAGTTCATAAAAGTTACAGCTTCTCTGAAATAAAAGGAGTTTGAGTGTGAAACGACCTGAACAGAAGCTGAGTGGAGAGTTCTGCCTTGGAAAAATAAAGCAGGTTTGTTTTCCAGAACGAGAGCAGGAGGGATGCTCCATCCCCAGCGCTCCCCTGGGCAGCTGCAGCTCCTTGGGGCACTGCTGAGATCCCACCGGGAGCCTCCTGCCCACCTGGACCTGCCACCCCCTGCACTGCCCCCTCCACAGCAGGGACAGGCAGAAACGTCCATCCCAAAGCCCCAGGTGAGAACTGAGCTTATCTGAACCAACGTGCAAACACAGCCAAAGGCACCAAAGCTGCACAGCAAGCTGCTCCCAAAGCTCCCAGCTCCAGCCTGGCCCCACCTGGGCCTGACACAGTGGGGAGCAGGGTTCAGTTCATTTGTCTGAATTATCCCCTCCAGAAATGACAGAGCCTGTGATAACTGATCCATGACCTGAACAATCACCACACGATCAGTGGAGATGAGAGCAGCTCTCTCCCACCAAACCTGCTCAAAGCAGGATGGGCCCTCCCTCTGACTAAGGTCCTGTGAAGTGGCTCATGCTCCAATGTCTCCTCATTCACCTGCTCTGTCTTTTTTCCCCTGTATTCTATTTCCAGTTACCTGCCACTATTACAAGTGTCCTGTAGTGGAACGGCCCTGGCACAGGTGCCCACAGCAGCTGTGGCTGCCCCTGCATCCCTGGCAGTGCCCAAGGCCAGGCTGGAGCAGCCTGGGACAGCGGGAGGTGTCCCTGCCATGGCAGGGTGGCACTGGTGGGCTCTAACGCCAACCCAAAGCTGCTGTGCCTCACTCAGAGCCCCAGAGAACAGGAATTGTCCCCCAAATGCAGCTCTGCAGCTCCCAGCGTGCCTGCTGTGCTACTGGAGCAGGCAGGCAGGGAAGGGGCCCCAGGGCAGCAGAGGATTCTGACATTTCCTGCCTTCACCTGTGTTCACATCAGCCTGGTATCAGCTCACTGGCTGCAGGCAGGAGAAACCCTTGGTACGAGCATCTCCCCCCGTACCTGTGCCAGCATCGCCCAGAGCCAGGCAGTGATACAGATCCCAGCTGAGGAAGCCCTGACCCCTTACTCACTGCCAGACAGATCTGCCCAAGGCAGCCGGGCACAGCCACAGCAAGCTACTAATGCAGAGATAGACACCACAGCACTCAGGCAGGCAGAGGAAATTTCCAGCCACAGAGGTCCAGTCCCCTCCTTTTTGCCATCTGAAGTGTGAGTCTGCATCCTGCTCAGTGCCAAGTTGTGCTGCTGCCACTGGAGCCACATCTTCTGCAAAGCACAGCCTGCATTATTAATGCATGGACAATGAACACAACCTGTGCCTTCCTTTATTTAGGTAATTGCTGTTGTTTTCTAGTCACTGACTAACGTTTGTCTCAGGTGTGCCTTTCAGCTGAGGCACCCCACAGCCACAGAGCCCCTGCAGGGTGCAAACAGCAGCACGTCCTGCTCCTGGCCTGCTCCTGTCCCAGCCCTGGGCTGACAGGGGTCACCATCCCCAGGCACTGGTTACCCTGTGCCAGCCACGGCATGGGGCTCACAATGCCCTGGCACTGGTCACCCTGTCCCAGCCATGGCATGGGGCTCACAATGCCCTGGCACTGGTCACCCTGTCCCAGCTCTGTTTGCACGGTCTGCAATCCCCCCAGACTGGCACCGGTTACCCTGCCCCAGCCCTGTCTGTGTTTCCGTGGCCTGCAAGGGCTCCCCATCCCCTGGCGCTGGTTGCCCAGAGATGAGTCAGCCACGAGCAGTGCCAGTGGGGTCAGGCAGCCTTTGTGCCCAGCCTGGGCAGGGGCCACGGGCACGCCTGGCCGAGCAGCTGCCAAGGGGGCAGATGTGGCTGAGCCCCCCTGCACTGCAGCTGCATGTTGTCATTGGAACACAAAGCACCCCAAAAAGGCACAGCCTCAGCTGCCAGCCAGGGCTGTGCCAGGAGCATCCCAAACTGCCTGACAGACACTGGTACAGAGGGCAGGGATGCATGGGACACTGGGCAGGAATTGTTCCTGGCAGGGTGGGCAGCCCTGGCACAGCTGTGGCTGCCCCTGGATCCCTGGCAGTGCCCAAGGCCAGGCTGGACACTGGGGCTGGAGCACCTGGGACAGTGGAAGGTGTCCCTGCCATGGCAGGGGTGGCACTGGGGGGGATTTCAGGTCCTCCCAACCCAAACCACTCCACAATTCCATGACCATGGCAATACATGTTGCCAGCATTATGGAGCAGACCGCCCCCAGTCTCTACCCCTTCCCACAGGATGTTCCTGCAGGTCCAGCACAGCTGCTTTCCCCGAGCTGCCCCAGGCTCCCAGGGCACACACGTGGAGAAGGAGCAGCCCAGCAAAGCTGGGATGTGTGCCCAGCCCTGCTCAGGCAGAGCAGCAGCCCTGCTTTGCATATCTGTTAAACCAGATTAAATACTGCTTAGTCACTTCCAGCAGCCATGGGAGAAGTGACCCAGAAATCAGCTGGAAAACATGACATGTATTCATCCTTGCTGCTGCTGCCAGGCATGGGTGAAGCAGCCACCAGAGAAGAAAAAACCACATTAATTTCTCCCTCCATTGCTCTCCTTCACCTCCTAACAGGAGTTTCTTTCACATTTTAAGATAGTGTACCTTGTTTTGCAAAATTAAACACACGCACAAACATAACAGCCATTCTTCTGCTGTGCTCCTGGAGTCACCAAAACCATCCAGGACTTGCCCACATGGCAAAAATTCAAATCCTAATTCAGTCAATTAAGAAATGAAGCAGCCCCAATTGAGCCTTTTACATGAGCACTCGCTCAGGATCAGGCTGGATCAGGCTTAATCCACATCCAGAGTGAGCTAAACTCCACAAAACCTCAGCTAGTTCTACACAAAGAGCCAGCATGCCTTAAAAATCTGACCCAGGATTAATTATTACCTTTAAATTGTGTTTTAGTCCGAGCCCATCCCCTGGAACAGGCCACAGCCATGCCCAAGAACATGCAACACTGCAGGGTTACTTTATTTTAATGCAAACAGTCACAAACTCAGCCAAGACCCAAAAACCCCCTTGGAGCATCCAAGTCAGTTCATTTTAACATTTCTTCACTCAGATATATTTCCAGACAGAAAGACCCAGTAGGAGCATATTTAATCTGAGCAGCATCTTGTGATGATTTATGTTAATTGATATTTAATGGGGTAATTTTAGCCTGGTGCCATTAGCTCTGAAACCTGAGAGATTAGAAGGATCTTACAGTGAACTTCTCCATGTACAGAGAAAATGGTGAAGGAGAAATGCTGAAGTCTCTAGAAGATCAGCCAGATCTGCTGCAAAGTGGATCAACAGAGACCCTTGAGGGGCAACATTTTGGAATTCCTCCTCCTTGCACTGGACTGAAGGGGAGACGGGGTGGGGGAAAGTGGCACAAACATGGCAAAGGGAGGGAGCACCTCTGGGCACAGCAATGGAAACCCAAGGGGTGCAGGGAGGGAGCTCATCACATCCCAGCACAGAACTGCCATGAGGAGCCACAGAGAGCTGAGAAATAAACCCACATGTGAGCACTGAAATTGCATTTTTAGCTCTCTTCTCCCTCAGTGCGAGACAGATCAGTAAATCAGATGCTACAGGTCCTTCCAGCCTGGGAGACCTTCCCACACAGCAGCACAAGCCCTGGACAGTGACTCACTGCAAATGATCTCAGGTTTTTCACCATCCCCTGCTGATAACCACTCCACCTGCACACCATTCCGAAACCCAGCTGAGATGGGCAATCACATCCTCCAGTGCCAGCCCAGAGCCATTTCCCTGCTGTGCAGGTGCTCTGGGGCTGGAGCAGCCATCCAAAGGGTTTGCTCTTCCTCCAGGAAAGGGGAGCTCACTGCAACCTTCTTTTCCTTATCCCCCCCCTTCTCCGAGTCAGGATCACCTCAATCTTTTGTATTGCATAATGACAAACCCTTCCCTCCCCTTCCCCTAACAGGGCTGCTCATTTAAAACACTTTTAAGTAGATTCCTTTGATTTGTACATTAATATTCTCCAGGCAGGGAAGAAATAGGACAGAAGTAGGGCTTGCTGTAATGAGGGCTGATCTGGCTGTTGGCTGCTCAGTGTTTGCACCCTGGGTGCCCATGTGGGGCACACACAGACACCTGGCCCAGCCCAGGTGAGCTGGCAGGGCTCCTCAACACCTCTCTGTCCCCTCAGAGCTGCACCCCAGACCCCAGCAGAGCTCCCTGGAACCGAATCCCAGCTCCAGCCCCTCAGCCAAGGGCAGGACAGACAGACAATGGCAGCAGGGGCACAGAGCACCGGCAGCCTTGGCAGCGCAGCTCTGCCTGGAGGCTGCTGTGCCTGGGGGAACAGATCCACAGCAATACCGGGGCAATTCAGTGCCCAGGGTGCTGCAGCTGAAGCATTTCCAGCAGCCTGGCAGGCAGCAGGGACGGACAGGAGGGCACCCTGCAGGCCTGGACACCATGGGAGCCGACAGGGCCATGCCAGGCCCAGCTGGACCCTGCCAGGCCCAGTCCACTCCCTGCACACCGTGCTTAGAAAGGAAACGCATTCTGGGAAACAGCAACCCACCAGCACTGCTTAAACATAAGTGGCTTTCAACGAAGTCTGCATCCAATTCTCTCTGAGGACAACGGCCCAAAGGAGGCCCAGACCTGCCTTCCCCTGCTGGGCTGCCCTTGGGCATGAACCCACCCGCCATCCCATTCCTCAGCCTGGACAAGCAGCAACTGAGCAGCAGATCCAGCCCAGCCCCTCCCTTGGAGTGGTGGGAGCAGCTCAGCACCAGCCCAGGGTCCTCACGGAGGGCACCGACCAAACCATCAGCAGGGCTGGGAGGTGTTCATCTCATATTCCACAAGAACATCCCAGCTGTTCCTCTCCAACACCACCCCAGCTCATTTTTAATCCCTTGCAAAGCTTTGTGACCTGCCCAGCACAGCCCCTTCTCCACCTGGCCCTCAGAACAAACATCCACCCTGTGTCACAACAGCCCAGCTCTCCCTTTGCTCAGCCAGCACAGCTTTATCTCAGTTATCACATCATTCACGGAAAACAAAGATACTGTCATGAAATGCAGATGTGAAGCAGAAAGGCGTTCTGTGGGTGAGGGAGGAATCCACAACATGACAGAGCTCCCAACTCAATGCCCTCCTTGTAGGGAAACACTCAATGCATCACTTCTGATCAATTGTACTTTCAAGTCACTTTCTTATTTATGGGTGACTGAGAAAACACTTGAGCTGGCAAAATAATTCACATTTGTTTGCACAGACAAAACCAAATTTAATAATGCAGCCCTTTTTTAAAATAAATAAAGTCATGCATTACAAAATGTGCATTTAGAGTCATTCTCTGTAGAAAATTCACAGCATGAACTCCAAAGTGCTCCTTTCCCTCCTCTGAAGTGAAAACCTTTTCCAGTGTGTGCGTGATACGTGCCATACTCCACTAATAAAAGAAGCAGCACCTGAGTTTCTGTTACTCCTACAAATTTACACTCATTAGTGGCAAAAGTTCCATTCAGCTCCCAAATCGCAGAGCAAGGTCCTGGCAAAGCCTCTCATCAGTGAGCAGGAGATGACTGAAAATTCCTTCTGTCAGTCCAAGGGGCTGCTTAATGGATTTGTGGGGTCTGAGGAGCCAGAGGGTGAAGATGGGAATTACTGGGGACAAAGTCAGGGCTCAGACACTCCACAGCAGGAGAGAAACATTCCTTGGGAACTCTGAACCGAGTAAAAGCACTGAAATACCCCAGGAGAGGAAAGCTAAAGGGTTTTTCCTTGAGATAACATGCTGAGATTCAATTCAAAGAACAAACCCTAAAAGCACAGACATTACAATAATTGAAAAGCCATCTTACACCAGCACCAACCACCCCAAAGCAGCTGGAATCACTCTTACCTGCACCAAGGCTCCTTCCCCCAGACTGCTCCTCCTCTAAACCACTCCCCATCCCACCCTGCTCCTCTCTCATTTATCCCCTCCCTCGTTAGCCCCCTCTAATTGGGGGATTCCCCAGCAGGGACCTGACCCCACTCAGCCCCATCTCCCCACCCAGCTGCTGTTCCTGCTCCCTCCCAGGGCACAGGGCATGCTGCTGGGCACATGGCCATGTTCTCCTGCCTCTTCTCTCCCCTTCCTTGCCCTTCCTGAAGGGAGCGGCACCAAATCCCTCCTGTGGTGGCATTTCGGACATTTCATTCAAGGCTAGGCTTGCTGTATTTGTGGGGTGCCCTGTGGCAGGGAGGAATGATGAATCTGACTCCATGTTGTCAGAAGGCTGATTTATTATTTTATGATACTATATTATATTAAAGAATACTAAACTAAGCTATACTAAAGAATACAGAAAGGATACAGACAGAAGGATAACAAGATAATAATGAAAAAACTCGTGACTCTCTCCAGAGTCCCGACACAGCTTGGCCTTGATTGGCCAAAGAGTCAAAATAATTCACAGCAGAGCCCAATGAAACAATCTCCAAACACATTC
Organism: Melospiza melodia melodia; assembly: GCF_035770615.1. NCBI lineage: Eukaryota > Metazoa > Chordata > Aves > Passeriformes > Passerellidae > Melospiza > Melospiza melodia. The sequence goes on along the minus strand of NC_086203.1, from coordinate 30,461,679 downwards.
CACAGGAGCACAACACAGGAGAAGCAATCGCATAATTATTGTTCTCATTTTTCTCTGAGGCTTCTCATCTGCCCAGGAGAAAACCCTGGGCAAAGGGATTTTCCCATACAATGTGATTGCCACAGGGACGTGTCCCACACCCCCAGCTGGGGAAGGTGCCTGTGGCTCCCTCTCTCAGGGATTCCCACTCTGGAATCCCCAGTGACCCCCGAGTCCCTCTGCCTCTGAGCTCCATCTGCACGTAATAACACATCCTGCCCGTGCCTAGGTCTGTTCTGCACAGCAGGGAGGGCCCACGGGGTCCCCAAACAAAGGAACACAGAAAGGGAGCACCGCTCATTGTCCCCTGATCAGTGGGTGGGGCTGGGCTTTCCCAGTCCAACCAATCCCCCAAACACTGCCCACAACCCCAACCCAGCTGGCACCAAACCAGGAGCCCTCAGATGCTGCTGCTCACCTCCCCTGCACGCCTGGGAAACACCTCAAGAATTATTCTGTGGTTCCTTATGGATCTCAATAAACCCCCAAACCTGATATTGTGGCAATCATACCTAATCATTCATTTTTATATATATATATATTTCTAATATATTTTATATGTGCCCTGCATTTAATTTTGCCCCCAAATGCTCTTAGGGGATTTGCACAGTTATTTTAATAGTCCTAATTTTAAATTCATTGAAATGCATTTATGCACCTTTAGACTGAACTCGTTTAGGCATTTACACCACAGTAATGAATTGTAGGACAGCACTGTAGACACAGAAAGAAATTCTTTCCTCCTGTAGAGTTTATATTTCTAAATTCAATTGTGGGGTTCATTGGCATGCCAAGAGTCCAGGGACCTTTGTTAAACAACGACATTTAAGGATAAATGTTTCAGAAGATGCACATTGAGAAAGTCTCTCCTATTTGAATGTCAGGAAATTAGAAATATTCTAATGAATTCCATTTTTTCACATCTTTCATCAAAGCCTTTGTAAAAAAGGTCACTATCTTCACTTGTTATTTTAAAAAGCCTCCTGCAATTTGCCTTCCTGCCATAATTAGAGGGAAAGTTCCCACAGCACCACACCACAACAATCCAGGGGGACTCTTCTTCCTCCTGATTGTCAACAAATTTCAGCATCCGAAGGCAAAAATGATGAATTTCAGAGGCATAATGAGGCCGCTGGTCACAGTCAACATTACATAAAGTATTTGCATTTCATGCTTTCTCTGAACTGGGAGCTCCCTGAAGTCTGACAGCCTCAATATGCTGAGATGAATTATTATTTTATTGACATTTTCAAACTACTCCTCTCCTTTTTTATTTTTTTTTTCCCCTTCAGACAACACTGTTTGAAACCCCTTTGCTGGATCTGACCCACATTTCAAAGAGGCTCCATCCACTCCTTGCTGCGGCGACTCCCAGCTGCAGGAGCTCGCTCACAGCCGGGTTTTCATCTCCTCATTGCTCATTCAGGTTCCATCCCAGCCCCAAAATCCGGGAGCTGCTGGCTCCCGGGGATCTTTGGTGGCTCTGGGTATCACAATAACAACCAGCAGGCTGTGCCCTCCAGGGCAGGGCTGTGCCCAAGGCAGGGATGGCCCCAGCCCTGCTGGGAGCACCTCAGTCCCACCCAAATGGGAGCATTTGGTGCTTGCTGGGAACAAAATCCAGCTGGGGCTGCCCCTGGATCCCTGGCAGTGCCAAGGCCAGGCTGGACACTGGCACTGGGAGCACCTGGCACAGTGGGAGGGGTCCCTGCCATGGCAGGGGTGGCACTGGGGGGGATTTGGGGTCCCTCCCAGCCCATTCCATGGTCCTGAGGTCTCTTTCCCTGTCACTTCCAGCCCTGCTGGGCTCCTGGAGCAGTGCTGTGAGGCCTCGTGGAGGGTTTCTTGTGATTACCAAGAAATCAGGCCCTGAAAAATAACTCCCAGCCATTGCATCTGCATTTAAAAGTCAAGTTCAATCTCCCCTTATTACAGCTGCAAAACCCCTCGCTATCTAATTCAGATAAAGTAACAAAGCTGCACTTCCAATGATTGGAACTAAATGCAGTTAACCTTAAAAAGTCACTTTTACAAACAGAGCAGATTTATCTGGATTTAAATTTTAGTTCTTGTGCAAAGGCTTGAGAACAGGTTCCTCCCCATTATTCAATTTAACAATAATAATAAAAACCTCCATGACAACTATTACAAAAAGACTGTGATAAAGCCTGAAACCTTTTTGATAATGAAACACACAATTTCCCTGGTTGAAGCATAATTCTCCAGGGAACATTTTAGAAAAGATACAGAAGAACTGTCGTGTCCCAATTGTTCATGTACAGAACCACACATGAGAACAGCACATGGGGAAAAAAATCAACTTTGAGAAAAGCTTAAAAAGAGATCAAGGGCGGGAGAGAGGAGACAATTTAACTGCAGTTCTCATTAGGGCAATTAGAGTCATTAATGTGGGAGAAGCAGGAAGGTTGGGTTTCACCCCAGGGGACATCAGGGCCACCTCCTGGGTCGTTCTGGGTGCAGATCCCTCTCCAGAGCTGGCCCTGCTGCACCCCTGGGCCTGCAGCAGCTCCCTGCCTTTCGCTTCTCAAAGCTCCAAAATGAATGAAAATATTAAAATTGCCTACAAAATACACGGGTCACAAGCTGACGTTCCTTCCTGGGCTGGAGGAAGGCATGGCAATGTCCTGAGCATCTCAGAGCTCACTGTACTGCTGCAGCCACTGCATCTGTGTGACTTTGAACATCCCAGCTCCTGCAGCCAGGAGTTACCATGAGAACCTCCACCCTCATTAAAACAACTGCTCAACCATGGCTTTGTGTTTTGGGCTTTGAGGCAGGTCTGTGTCTGAGAGGTTTGAAGAAATTTGTATTTTTAACTATTTTTTCTATCAGGGCAGGGGACTTTTCTACAAAAGATGCCAGTTCATGAAGCCCAAAAAATGTGATCGCATCTTGAATCGAGCACACGGTGCCACTCCTCTCTCTGTTTGCTATTTGTGCCTGTTGGCTGCTGTCTCCCAGGAGCTCAGAGGGGCTGCTGGTCACAGCCAGCAGCCAGGCTGTGATCTCTGAGCCCCAGAGTCATGTTCCTGTCAGCAAGGTGTGAATTTAAAATCCCATCTGGAGAGACAGAATGATAAAGTGCAAAGTGGGGGGGGGAAAGCCAGCTCATTAAGCTGACAAATCCATTGTAACAGAAGGACAAACCCATAATACCAGGATGGATTTTTGCGCTCTGGGGTCCATCCCAGCAATGCCCAAAACCCCTGGGCTGGGTTTGGCTCAGCAGCTGAGGCTGCCAGCATGAGCTGGGCTGAGATGCTCCAGCAGAGGTTTGTGGAGCTGCAGAGCAGGGCAGGGCAGAGCAGGGCTCTCCTGCTGCCCAGGGGATCAGGTTTGTCAGGCAGACATTAAACATCCATGGATCCCTTTGTGCTGCAGGGAAAACTCTGATCCTCGGGCACGTGTGGGATTGTCACAGCTCTGCTCAGCCTCCTTTGGGTCCAGACCCAGCACAGATTCTCTTCTGCCAGGGCACAAACCACATTCCACTGCAGCATTGCCAGGTGCCATCCCTCGATGGGAATGTGCCCTGAGCAATCCCAGCAGCACCTGAGTGCCAAAATCGGGGGCACTGGGTGGGACTGGGACCCTGCAGGGCTGGCAGCCAGAGATCAGCCCCTGAAATCATTCCCTCTGGCACCAGGACACGGCTCACAGCACTTCCAGAGCCCAGCAGAGCTTCCCTTGCCAAGGCTCTGGGAGGAAACGGGGCTGGTTATTCCCAGGTAGGTTTGTGTCTGTCCCTGAAAGCACCAGCCAAACCCCAGGGGAAGGGCCCTGCCACTGTGCTGGCAAATCCAGGCAAACCCCAGCCCTTTATGCACTGTCACTGCAGTCACTTGTGTATTTACTGCCATATGGGCAGGGTGGAGGTCAAACCCTTCCTGGTCATCTTTCCCCAGACAAATCCTTAGCACAGTCCTCACTGGGAAGGGTTTATACATCCCACACGAGCTCTGCTGAGTTACACACCCATTGCTATGACAGGCTGTATTTTATAGATCAAAAAACCCCAAACAATGAATTCCAAATATATCTGTTATATCTGTGATGCCTGGAACGAGGATGAGCAGCATGGCTTTAAAATAAAACGGGAAGGGCTTTGTGGGTTTGGCATCTGCCAAAGGATTCAGGTTCAATAGCACAGACACCACTTTGCCAACTGTTAAGGAAAACAGATTCCAGTTGTACCACATTTTGCTTGATTTATGTGAGCACTGGGAGAAAGATGAAGGGGAAAAAATAACCTGCAAAGAAAAAAAAAAATTTTTTTACCTTGTTTTTCTGTTCTGCCCATGAACCTGCCAAGTTTGAGGCTGCAGGAGCTCCCCCACAGCTGAGCACAGGCACAGCAGACCCCGTTCTGTGGATCTGCCACACATCCCTGGGCACTGGCAGGTCCCTGGGGCTGCTTTCATCCCCAGAGTGGGATAAAAATCAGCTAAAATCACATCCCTGCTTCCCTGGGCTTACAGCAAGCACTCACCTGCTGCAGGCAGGAGTCAGGTGAGGCACTGCTTTCTGAAATCAGGTACTGCCTGACCCAGGCCTGCCAGAGATCCTGGGATTTGCAATGTAAAGCGGGTTCCAGAGCAGCCTGGGTTGGCCATTGCTCCCCACCACCCCCAGGAGCAGCAGCCCCAGCCCAGCCCCTCATGCGCCCAGACAAGCCTGAGCATTTCAGTCCAAATGAGGAACAAAACCAGCTTTGCTCGAGGGCCAGGAGGAGCAGTGCCTGTGCTCCCCTGCAGCTCCCAGCCCTCCATCCCCAGCACAGCCTGAGCCCATTAGGGCCAATTCCAGCTCTCCCGGGGCTGCTCTCCCTGCCAGGCCATTTGCTCCCTGCTTGCTATTTTTAAATTGCTCCAGCTCCTGAGAGTGTTTTGTTCAGTGCAGTGACAGGCTGTCACTTCCCCGAGCACGGCCCTTCCCTGTGCTCAGCGTGCCAGGGAATTCACCAGCACTCGGGCACTGCCCTGCCAGGCTCCCTGCAGGGCACCACGAGCCCTGATGCTCCTGGGCCAGGGCATCCTGCAATGGTTGGCGTGGAGGGACCCCAAAGCCCACCCAGTGCCACCCTGCCATGGGAAGTTCATTTTCTGACTCCAAGATTTATGGATTTCCAAAAGTGACAGTGCATTGGAGGATGGCAGTGCCACCTCTCCAGTGACACTGGACAAACCAACAGTCCATCAAATTTCTCCTCCCCCAGAAAAGAATGCAAAACAATAATTATTTAGAGAAAAGTGCGTGAGAAACTTCGTTACAAGAATGTAAACATCCAAGAAAAACTAGAGGAACAGGGCAACACCTTCCTGGTTCTGTCATTCCAAGGAACAGCCCCACTGCTGTTCTGCACATGGTGCTGGCAGGCTCAGGGCCAGGCTCAGCCCCTGGCTCCAGCACAGGAGCACACCCAGAACCAGCCCAGGCTGTTCCATGCCCAGGTTTGCCAGCAGAGCCATGGCAGGCACAGCACAGGAGGCACCCCAGCCTTCCTGCTGGGCTCGAGCAGGACATTTTACAGATGAGTTCTCAGCCCCATTCCTCATTCTGTGCTTCCCATTCCCGCTTCTGTGCTCAGAGTTATTTCATTCTCTTCTGAAATGCAAGGAGATTCTTCCTGAGGAAATAAGCACAGGGGTGGGAGGTATTTTTTAACAACAATTCGATTCCCCAGCAAAATACATTTTTCACAGGTGGGAAAAATTGTATTTGGGATTTATTTCATTTCTTCGTGGATTTAATGCTCTTCACAGTTTATCACATCACTGAAATATTCCTGAAGAAGGAAAGTGGCTTTTCCAGGGACTCCATTACCTCTGCTGTGCTCCCGTTTCACACTGAGCTGTTGGGGATCCTGGTGGATTACAGAAGGGCTTGTGCAGCTGCCCTGGGATCCTCGTGGGGCTGGAAAACCCCAGGCCATTGCTCATTCCCACATTTCCAGTTTGGCCAAACAGGAGCTGTCACTCCCTCGGGGCTGCTGCCACCCTGGGCACTGCAGGCAGATGGAAAATTCATCCTTTTGTGCCAGCTTCCAAAATCCTGTGAAAGGCCAAAACCCCTTCACCTGGGCTACCACCATTCTGCTGGAGGAGATGGAACAGGCAAGGAGCTGCCAGTGCAGAGGGTCCTGAGGCTGGCACAGCCCGCCCAGCCCAGGCGGTGCCAGCTGTGCCCAATGCTCGCCCTGTGCCCGGCCCCGAGCCCCGAGTGCCACCTCCAGGTGCCACCTCCAGGGATGGGCACTGCAGAGCTCCCTGGGCAGCCCCTGCCACTTGTCCATCCCAGTCGTCCATTCCACTTGTCCATCCCTGTTGTCCATGGCTTGCTGGAGAATCAAACCATCTTTTCCTCCTTTGCAAATCCTCCACGTAGCCACAGCAGACACATCTCAAAAAGATGATTTTCTTTGCGTCATCGTCCATGGAAGGGGCTGGGATGGAAGGGACCGTAAGGGTCATCCAGTTACTCGGAGATTTTCTGTACTGCTGTCAGATAGAAAAACTACAAACCCACAAAAAGCCGTTTAATTAATTTTTATTGTCAATATAATTTCTGTGCATTCAAGCCCTGCCACAAAATTACCTGCTTTAAAAATCACTAAACCATCTCTATTAGTGCTGAATTTTATTCCTGCAAAAATAACAACTTCCTGCCAAATCTGAGCTGACACTTTGTCTTTATTTTTGCAGTTATTCCTGCCATTTTTCATTAAATGGAATTTGGCCTTGGTCCTATCCATTAGGGCTGGGTTTTGGTGGGATCCACGTGGGAAACAGCTCCATGCACTCAGGGCTGTCTGTGCTCTGGGAGCTGCCATTAAACCCCAGGGTTCAGTTCCAGCCACCCATTAGATCTGCCTGGGTGTTATTATTTCAGCACCAGGCTGTGGATAGCCAGAGGTGCTTCTAAAGCAGCAAATGCTGTGCCAGGACACCAGGACACCCATGGGGACAAGGGCTCTGCTCTGACACCCAGCAGGGAAGATCCAGGATCACACCCAGACAGCTCCAGCATCACACCCAGCACAGCTCCAGCATCACACACGCACAGAGCTCCAGGATCACACCCAGACAGCTCCAGGATCACACACACACAGAGCTCCAGGATCACACCCAGCACAGCTCCAGGATCACACCCAGCACAGCTCCAGGATCACACACAGACAGATCCAGCATCACACACACACAGAGCTCCAGGATCACACCCAGACAGCTCCAGCATCACACCCAGACAGATCCAGGATCACACACCCAGGCAGCTCCAGATTGCCCAGCCTGTGAGCTGGCAGTGGCCCAGCAGGGCATTGCCCTGGGCTAAGGAGCGTGCCAGCTGCCTGGGCTGTTGGCACCCCTGGCCCTGCTGGCACCCCTGGCATGGCTGCAGGGGCTCTGTTGCGGTGGAGGAGAGCTGTCCCTGCACAGCATCCCCCTCCAGCACCTTCTCACCCTGCAGAGCCAACCCCAGCCTCCCCACATTCCTCCCTGGTTCCCAGCAGCTTCAGCCTCTCCTCCCTTCGCTCTCCCCTCACAGGAGCAGCCAAGCCCCAGCACAGCCTGGTGCTGGCGCTGCTGAAGCCTCTCGGGTGGCTCAGCATTCCTAAACCACATCTTTTCTCTATTTGTCACTCATGATTGATTGTTCTGGGCCCTAATAGCATCTTAATGTGAGCAGGCAGGACCAAAATGCCACACAGGAGCCAGGGCTCACCCAGAGGTGCTCCATCCTCTGCTCACCCAGCACAGCCCTCTCCTTCCCAGCCCAAGCCCTGAGCAAGACCTTAAAGAAACACATTTACAGTGTAGGAATGCACAACAATGATATTTTTGTCTGTCTGTCTGTCTGTCTATCTATCTATCTATTCTATCAACACCCACATATACAACCGTGCTCAGAGGCATTGAGCAGAACCACCATCAGGACGAAATCCTGTGACCTGTGACTGCTCCAAGCCCTCCCCTCCACCCCCACAGCTCAGGCCATCCTTTTCCCACAAACCCAGCCCAAAACAGAGCTGTTGGATGTGCCCTGCATGTGCAAACACGGACCTGCAGCACCTCAGGAGCACAGGGCACTGCCAAGGGGAGCTCTCCAGGCTTCTCCTCTTCCCAGTGCCAGCCAGAGCCAGGCAGCCCAAGTGCCTCAGCGATCCCAGGGGCGCTCTCCAGCCAGGAGCACGTCCCAGGGCTTGGGGAACATTTGCCAAGCTCATTTCAACAGGCTGGGAAGGGAGGCACAGCCAGCATCACCCGACAGCTGAGCGAGAGGAGAATGCCCAGCACTCACCCAGCATCTTAATGCTCGCCAGATCCCAAATGACGCAGCAAAAGTGTCCTCAGCACCACAGCCACAGGGCCCTGGGGTGCCCTCTGTCAGCCAGGGGCACTTTGTGCCCCCAGAAGGGGTGGGAGCCCTGGGTGTGCCCGGGGTGCCCCATCCCGCACCCGACACCGGCTCTGCTGCAAAAGGCTTTGCTCCAAAGCACGGCCCACGGAGAAGGACACCCCCAGAGCAGCCACTGCACCCACCCAGCATCCCCTGTGTGAGCAGGGCACACACGGCCCATGGTGGCCCTGGGGACAGCGAGGAGCTCCAGCCCACCCCGACAAGGGTCAGTGCCTGCTCGTGGGGCAGCAGCCAGGGCTGCAGAGCCCTGCAGGCTCAGGGCTGGGCTCACTGCAGCCAGGGCAGCACAGGACACGGCCCAGGAGGGAGCTGTGGCCACGGTGGGACAGGGCCACCACCTTCCCCTGTCCGTGCTCCAGGCCAGCAGCAGCAGCAGCAGCAGGCTTTATTGCCATTAAAGTGGTGGTGGTGGCTCAGAACAACTGCACTGCCTCAGCAGAAGGGCCTGGGAGGAGCTCATGAATCACCAGGAAGGAGCAGAGCTCTGGAAATCCTTGTTCTCCTTTAGCTCTCCCTGCCTGGCTACCCTCTCACCCCACTAATGGCCTGGCTGTATTGGATTCCACGCTCTCCAAACAGCCTTCATTACATGCATGGTATCTCCCAAAATTATGATAAAATTCATCATGGTCCAGTGTCTGGGACAGTCAGCATTGTCACTCATTGAGATTAATTTGAATACCACTATAAATAGAAATAACAACATCTGATCTTATGAAACACTATTGTGCTGGATGGCTTTAATGCCTCCAAGCAAAACTCATTTAATAGAATAAAATATGGAACAGAGTACATGTAGTTTTGTAGTATTACTGTTATGAGATTCCAAAGCAGATCAATAATTCTTATATAAAATTAATGCCTTGAAATGATCCCTCCATTTGTCATTCCAGAGAGGTCACCTTACTTTGTTTCAAAGAGCAAATTGGGAATTGCACAAGTGAACTTGCTGGGAATGTGTTCTCCCTGTCCCTGCACCCCCTGGGCCAGCCCCAGTTACCCCTGAATGCTGTGCCCGTGTCCCTCCCTGTCCCTCTCCATGGATGAGCATCCCTCTCCTGGCAGAACCACTCTCCTTCCAAATGACCCTTTGCAGCCCCTCCTGCCCCGAGAGAGACACTTGAAAACAGATTAAGAGCCAAGATTATTGCTCAAATTGAATTCTGCCTTGTCGGGAAAATGAATTTTACCTCCCAAACACAGCGTTCCAGAAAAATGCCTTCCCAGCACCTCCAGCCTCTCATTAGTGACCCCCCATGTGGAATTCCTGAAGGGAGGATATTCCCAGCCTTTTGTTTATCCAGGAAAAATCAGATCCCACCTCTCTGGAGCAGCCTCACAGCTGAGGCACAGCCCTGCATGGTCAGGGTCTGACACACATCAGGGCCTCACCACAGCAAGGACAAATACTCAGGGGCTGCTGAAATGAAAGCTCATTAAAGAACACAAAACCCCTTTTTTTTTGGGAGGAGGCAAAGAATTAAAGGTTGCTGTTTCCTATTTTCAGCTTTTTGTTGCATTCTCTATGTGAGAAACCGAAAAAATATGGAGTTTCCTGAAATATCTTCTCTAAAATGAATCATTACTCCACTGCCTAAAAAGTGTTGTCCTGTTTGAAGTGAGGAGAGAAAAATGCAACAATCAGGTCAGGATTAATAAATTAGCATCCAGGGAAAAACCCTGCTGAAATGCGGGAGATTTCCTCTCAAGCCCCAGTGGGATCCCAGGTTCATTCCAGCAATGAAACCTCCCCAGCAGCTCCTCAGGGCAGGGTCAGCAGGAGGGGCTCAAACGTGGGCTGGGAATGGAAATTATCTCCCATGGAATGGGATCCCGCATTCCTGCAAGAAACTGAGATGGAGGAACAACCATTGCAGACATTTTCCTGGGAATCACAAGGAGTTTCTAGACACTGATCAGATCAGCAGTGGGGAACTCATCAGGAAGCAAACACTTCTGAGGGATCTGATGGAACCATGGGATCACACATGGTTCTGTAATTCTCACACAGCCCTGCCCTTCCTCCCTGTGACCGAGGAGCATTCCCAGCAGGAGCAGGCTCCAGAGCTCCCCTCGCTCCCTGGAGCAGCAGAATGCCATCCCAATCCATCCCATCCCATCCCATCCCATCCCAATCCATCCCATCCCCAGCAACCCCAGCCCGACAGCCTCCCCCAGAGAGCCTGGCAACAGCGAGTGCATTTTGCAAGAAAAGAGCAGCATCCAACTCAGAGCTGCACTTTTAAGCTCCCTTCCTTTCCAAATAATCTCATTTTTGTGATTACTGTGTCTGGAGCAGAAGGCAGGACTGCAACTGTCATCTTCCTCCTTCGGCAGGAAGGAAAGGCAGCCAACACCCCCAGGGAGATCAGGGATGTTCCAATCTGCACTCCCAGCCTCCCTGCACTGCCTTAGCCCACTCTGCTGCACAGTTCCCTGGAGGGGCTCGGGAACAGCCCCCTCTGGGCCACCAGAGCCACCCCTGATGAAACCCCACGGGGGTTTAGACAAGAACAAAATTATTCTTGATTGACTCTTTCAAATTGCACCCACCGAGGACACAAACCTGAAGCCGTAATTTGCTCATTATTAAAGCCCGTCAGGAGAAGTCTGCAGGGAGCACAAAAATAAGTGTAGGGAGCACAAAAATAAGTCTTGCAGCATTAAAAGAGGAGTCAGGGTGCTGATATTCCCCATATTGCATGGTTCTACTCCCGCAAAGCACCCTGGCCATGGTTTTATCATGGAGTTCCACTTGTAGGGAATGCTACAGCCCTCCAAAGGAACAGCATTTTCTCCAAAGCAAAACCAGCAGCCTAAAAGCATCCCGCCTGAACTCCCTGGTGCATTTGGAAGCAGCTTTCCAAATTATTTTGGTGTTATTTTTAGGAGGGATATTTAATTTATGACCGGGCCGCTATTTACTGGTGTGCACTGATAGAATTGTGTTGGGAAGATGCCCCTGCCTTTGACACACGTCCTAGGGAGCCAGCAGGAGCGCTGGCCAGCCCAGAGTCTCGTTTGGCTCCATCAGCACCAGCCCTTCGGCTGGGTCCAGCAGGGCTCTGTGCCTGCCCCATCCCTGAGAACGCTCCCAGCCCAGCTGTTCCCAGCTGCTTTACCCAGGAGCAGCTCAGGGCTGGCTGAGGGCAGGGCTGCAGAGCAGGGCAGGGGCAGATCACAGCAAAGCCCCAGTGCCACGGAGACCCCCATCGTTCCCCAGCCCAGGGAAGCTCCCCCAGCACCTGCAGCAGAAACTGCAGGGATGAGCTGCAGCCCCAGAGCCCAGCCCTGGCCCCGCTGCTGCTGCACCTGTTGGCTTTGGCCGAGGCTGCTCGCAGCCCCTGCGCCGGGAGGGAGCTGCAGGCACAGCCAGCTCTGCCTCCCATGCAGAGAGGAAGATGAAGAGCCTGCACGGAGCCGGCCCCTGCTGGGGAGAAGCGCCTGGAGCAGCAGGAGCTGCCTGAGGAAGCCCCGCTGTGCTCTGGATGGGTTATGTATTTCTACAGATACAGATTTACACCCATTTGCTCCCTACAGCAAGCACAGCACAAATACTTCTCTCCCAAGATACGTCAGAAAAGCACAAACTCCATTAGGATTTCTTTGCAGGGGCCTCCACAGAGCCTTTACCTACCAGATGTGAGGGAAAAGCCAGTTTGGGCATGCAAATAAGCGTTCAAGAGCCATCCACCCTCCCTTCACCCACTGCCCCAGGCAGCAAAACCCACGGTGACCCCTGAGAAACAAGCTGGCTGCCACACTCAGCAATTTCAGAGAGTTCTGAGGTTAACAAGATTTTTTGTGACTGGTACTTGGTTTTCTTCTTTTCGCTAACTTAGAGCTTCTCATCCACCCACACACAATGACACTTAGCTGTTGAACAGGTCTACTTCTCCTCCTAAAATAGTTATTTTCTATTTCTCTGTGGCTGAGCATGTTCTAAATTGTGTTTTGAAGGAGGAGAGGACAACAGGGAACAGTTCTACAGCATGAAAGATCTGCTTCAAGGCAGCTCATCCAAGCTGTAAAATAGATGTTCAATAAATTCCCTCAGCATGGGCCAGTTCCTGCTTTCTGGATGATCCGGTTAAATTGCAATTTTGAACAGACGCTTAGTCACAATACATTAAAACATTTAGTTCATATAAATATCTCTACATGGAAAAACTGTCCAAATATCTGATTTTCTGACAAGTAACGTATCACCAGAGGCTTTGCAGGTATTGTGGCATTATCCTAAGGGTGCCTCGGTTTCCCTCAGAATGGATGTCGGTGGGGAGTGCCCCGGGCTGGCGGTGGGATGGGAGCTGGAGTGGCAGAGCTGCCTCCTGCACCCTCCTGGCAGCGGCTGAACCGGGGCTCGGGCACGACGTGAGCCGGGCACAAGGTGAGCCGGGCACAGGGGGCTCCGGGCACAACGTGAGCCGGGCACAGGGGGCTCCGGGCACAACGTGAGCCGGGCACAGGGGGCTCCGGGCACAATGTGTGCCAGGCACAGGGGGCTCCGGGCACAACGTGAGCCGGGCACAGGGGGCTCCCGGCTCAGGGGGCTCCGGGCACAACGTGAGCCGGGCACAGGGGGCTCCGGGCACAACGTGAGCCGGGCACAGGGGGCTCCGGGCACAGGGGAGCGGGAGCAGCCGGAGCGGGAGGCACGGCACGGTGAGGGCACACAGAGCCGGGGATCCAGCGCTGAACTGCAGCCATGCGCTGCCATCCGCCGCGATGGAGCGAGCACGGCAAAGCAGCGGCTCGTGGGTGTGATATCACGCAATAAAGATACCAGGGAAATGCCCGGGCACGGCTCAGGGCAGCATCGCCCCGCTGGGCTCGGCCGGGGATGGATGGCACCGGCAGCAGATGGGAGCGGGAGGCTCGGCGGCTGCTACAGCACCGAGCGCCTCTGCCGTGAAAGCCTCACAAGTTTCCAGCTGGGAAACGCGGGGGATCTCTCCGCCCGCTGCACAAAAATAAAAAAATCCCTCCACCACCTTCCGCATGCGAAGGCGTAGGACAGGGAGCGAAGAACTCCGCTGCTCACGATGCATCTGGTGGCGCTTCTGTCACTGTCACCGCACCCGCGATCGCTGCCGAGCAGCACCCGGCGCTCGCTTGGGGCCCGCCGGCTGCTGCGGGGCCCCGGGGGGACACCCCGGCCCTGGGGGACACCCCCTCATCCCGGGGGGACACCCCGGCCCTAGGGGACACCCCCGCATCCCGGGGGGACATCCCCGCCCTGGGGGGACACCCAAGCCTCGGGGGGACACCCCCTCATCCCGAAGGGACATCCCAGCCCTGGAGGGACACCCCCTCATGCCGGGGGATCCAGATGGCCCCGCACGGCCCTGGGTCAGGAGATGAGCGGGGATGACAAATCTCCGTGCTCCACACCCAGCGAGGCGCGGCGCCGGGGGCGAGACGGGCGCGATGGCAGCGCGAACGGGGGAGAGGCGAGGAGGGGGAGAGCGGGCAGCGCTGCAGCGCATCTCCCCCGCACACACACACACACACACGGCTCTGTAATCCCCCGGCTCTGCTCATCCCTCGCTCCTCCCGAGCCCCGGGGCCCGGGGCTGAGCCGCCCCCGCTGCCCCCGCTCCGGGCTCGGGAGGGAGCCGGCACCGAGCCGGGCAGGCGCTGGGCGCTGGGGCTGCCCCGCACAGCCCCGGCTCGGCCGAGAAAGCCCCTCCTGACCCCCTCCCGGCCCTGTCCCGACCCCCCCGCGACCCCCGGGCCGTGCCCGCACCGCCGGCATTCGGTGCGGGAGCGGAGCGGAGCCGGCCGTGCCCCCCGGGATCCGTGCGCCCGCATCCATCCCCGCCGAGCCGCGGCTCTCGCTAACGCCAACCCAGCGCAACCAGCGCTTCTTCTCTTCCATTTTTTTTTTTTTTTTCCTTTCCTCTTTTCCCTTAGGCATTGCTTCGTGCAAATGGGGCGATAAATCCAGAAAGCGCCACGCACCGTGGAGAAGGGAGAGGGCGGCGGGGAGGGGAAGCAGCTGCTCCGGAGGGAGGCGGATGGAGCACCTGGAGAGGCACAGGGGGAGCCGGGAGCGGCGGAGCCCCGCGGCACGGCCCTACCTGGAACAGCCGGAGGATGTTGGCCACCATAATGGACACGGAACTTCCCGACGCCCCGATCACTCCAACTACTTTCTCCGGCTTGACGAAGACGGGCGGCTCGCCGTTGGTGCACCTCACGTCGGAGGTGTCCTTCTGGATGAGCGCCTGCACGAAGGTGAGGGACTGCTCCAGCGCGTAGGTGTCCCGGGAGCAGGTGTCCAGGATGCGGGCGCCCAGCGTGACGTTGGGCAGCAGGTCCGGGTCGCTGTTGATCTGGTCCAGGGCGTAGAGCATCGCCTCCAGCCTGTGGATGCCGTTCTCCTTCTTGATGTCCCCGCAGGGGGAGCTCGGGGGGCCCTTGGCGTGCACGGGGAAGAGGCCGCCCAGGGTGATGTCCCCCTCCAGGCGGATGGAGTGGGGCGCGTACATCTCCTGCCCGCGGGCCGCCTCCCCGAGCAGCAGCTCCAGCAGGCAGCAGGGCAGCTCCAGCAGCGCCAGCAGCCGCAGCACCCTGCCCGGCCGGCCCATGGTGATGCCGCCGCCGCCCCCGGGCGCTGCCCCGCGCTCCCCGGGGGCCGGGCCGGCCGGGATGGGGTGGCCGGGGGAGGGCTGCGGGTTCGGCCGCCCTGCCCTGCCCTGCCCTGCCCGCCGCGCTCCGGCACCGGCACTGGGAGCGCGCCGCGCCGCTGCCGCTTTAAACGGGCCCGGCCGCCCGCCCCCCGCCCGCCCCCCGGCCCGCCCCGCCCGCCGCCGCTGCGCAGCGCCCGCCGCACCGCTCCGCACCGCCCCGGCCGGCCGCGGGCACGGGCACCGCCGTGGGCATCGGCGTGGGCATCGGCGTGGGCATCGGCGTGGGCATCGGCGTGGGCACGGGCATCGCAATGGGCGCGGGGATGGAGCCGCGGGGTCCCGGCCCTGCCCGAGATGGGGCTGGCGGCCGTACCGGAGCCGCGGCGCTGCGGACGGGGGCAGCGGGGGAGCGAGGCGGCTCCGCACCCTGCGCTCCGCTCCCCGCATCCCGTACCCGCTGCCCGCACCCCGCTCCCCGCAGCCGGAACCGGAGCGGCTCGGGCGGCGCGGCTCGGGAGCGCCCGCCAAAGGCGCTGCGCGGGGGATGCTCGCTCGGCCCCGCCGGAGCAGCGGCAGCGGCCGGGGCAGGAGCGGCAGCAGGAGCAGCCTCATCCTCCGCCTCGCTCTCCGGCGGGGAGCGCAGCGCCGCGGGGCCCGGCAGCGCCGCCGGGGACAGCCGGGGACAGCGGGAGCGCCCAGGCAGCCCAGGGCATCCAGAGCATCGATCCGGATTGTGCCATGGGAACCAGAGCCTCCGCCCGCCGAGGTGGGTACCAGTGGAGCGGTGAGGAGGAGGAGGAGTTTGGATGTAACCCCGTACTCCCAAACCCGAAGAAATGCAGCTGAGCTCGTTCTATTTTAAGATCTCCAGACCCATTTTTCTTCTGCACGCCCAGATCTCGAGGATGCTGGAACATCCTGGTTTTCTTCCCTTTACTCCAAAACTCTAAACACCCAAAGGGACACCACCACCTGTTGCCATTCCCTCCTGACCAGCAAATCCACGCCCTGGCGCATTTCCAATCACAGCCAATGCAGAACGCATCTCTCACGCGCTCCCACCAGACCAAGCACGTTTTTTGGAGACAAACTTTAATTTCTCCTTCATAAATACCAGACCAGGGGTAGCTGCTGTTCATTCCATGGCCTCTGACACACTCTGGGCCAGCAGAACCCGTGTGCAGGAACCTGCCCAGTCACAGGATCACAGAGTGGTTTGCACTGGGAGAGACTTTAATGATTGTCTCATCCCACCCCTGCCATGGCAGGAACACCTCCCACTGTGCCAGGTGCTCCCAGCCCCAGTGTCCAACCTGGCCTTGGGCACTGCCAGGGATCCAGGGGCAGCCACAGCTGCTCTGGGCACCTGTGCCAGGGCCTCACCTCTCTCAGATCACCCACACATCTTAGAAAAGTGCCTCCCTTTACACTGCCAGCAACAGAATGGGTGGGGTTGGAAGGGAGCTGAAGGACCATCCAGTTCCTCAGAGATCTTCTGTAGTGCTGTCAGACTCCCACCCTCTCTGCCAGGGCGGTGGAGCTGAACCAGCCCCATCCCCATCCCCTGCACACACATCCCAGCTCCTCACATCACCTACTGCACATGGAATTTCCTTCCCAGTTCTCCCTTGTTCCCACCAGCTCCATCCCCTTTTGCATCTCCACCCAGGGAGAGCTCTTTGGTGCCTGTTTACCTCTTGCTCACTTAAAGCTCCTCAGTCAGAATCTTGCTTCTTCTTCTCCTTCTTATTCTTTTATTCTTATTCTTATTATTTCTGAGTCATGTGATTGGAGCCTCAAGTTTTCCTCGAGTGCTCAGTTCAGGAAGGATGCGGAAATAAATCACTTCTTCTAATAAATCCCATTGTTTTGCTGGAAGTCACCTCATGATTTTGAAAGATGCAGCAGATGCACCAGAAGAAAATGACAGTTTTACAGTATGCAGATATCTTTATTCTCCTGCTGATTTTATTGGTTGGAGCCCTGAAGCATCAAAGATTATTCTGATTACATTACACAAATTGATAGAGCAATCACTGCTCTGGATCCTCCTGATATCCATGAGAGTGCCCAGTCTCTCTCCCACTGTTGCTGAGCTAACAAGGACCACTGGACATCTCCTGGAAACCCTGTTTGTCCCTTTGCAGTTTCCTGCCTTTGGAGCTGAGCTCTCCTTCTCCTTGTACCTGAGCCCCATCCCCTCTGCTCTGAGCTACCCACACCCAATCTGGCCCTCTCAGACAGGAAACTAAATATAATAACAGCCTGTGCATCTCTCACTGCTGTGCTTTCCCTGGGAGAAATACCAGCCTCAGATCTGAAAGGCCTTTTCCAACCAACACATTCTGTCATGCTGTGATTTCCTTGGCCTTGCTGAGCACCTGGGGTGAGGCAGCGCTGACTGAACCCAGCAGAGAGTGTGTCACACCTGTGCTGGGCAGCATCTCCTGTCTCTCTGCACCTAAAGGATGCCTGTCCTCCCTCGAGCCCGCCTCGAGGGCCACTGTCACCTTAGGACACAAAGGAACACAAGCACACACCGCTGTTCTCAAGGTGAAGGGAAAAGGGAAGTTTATGTTGTGACTCCAGCATTTATAGATTTCCAGAAGTGGCAGTGGATTGGAGGGTGACAGTGCCACCTCTCCAATGACACTGGTCAAACCAACAGTCCATCAAATTTCTCTTCTTCCATAAAAGGATGCAAAACAATGAGTTATTTACAGAAAGTGTGTGAGAAAGTTCGCTACAAGAATGTAAACATCAGAAGGCTTAGAAAAATCTTAAAAAATCAGGGGGACAGACCACAGTCAGCATTCAGCACTCAGAGCATCCAGCACTCAGAGGCACACTCATCAGCTCCTGAGCAGAACCGAGTCATGGCCGTTCCCCCTCTGGGAGCCATGAGTGTTTCCCCTTACCCTCAATCCCAGGAGAGCTGCAGGTAATCCTCGAGGGCTCAGCAGGGGATGCTGGTGCAGGAAAGCAGCCGTTTATGTCTTTAATGGGGCACTGGCAGGAGCAAATGGAAATGGGGGAAGTCACTGCAGTGTGAGTTTGTGTTTCACTTCCCTGAGTCACTCGTGTGCCCAGCCCAGCTCCCAGCACAGCTCTGAGCTCCCAGACCCTGAACACATTCTGTACTTCAGCCTTGGGAGCTCTGCCCTCACCCTGCTCAGGCTGAGAGCCCTGGGGTGAGGGTGAAGCAATTCTGCTTTTCTCAGCAGGGAATGACACACCAGGGAGCTCAGCCTTGGTCTGATGCTCTGCTGCCCCTCCAGGTGTGCCCAGGCGCCCAGAACCAAAATGCCACCCAAAACCAAAATCCCACCTCCCATTCCTGAGCCTTTGCAGTGCTGGGGACACACTCCATCTCCCCCTGGACAGATTTGCTTCACCAAAAACAAAAACCCAAAAACCGCAGAACAAACCAAAAATTCCTCAGAAAAATAAACCAAACCCAACAAACAAACCCAACCCAAGCCTGATCTTTTTAGCAAGAGAATTTGTTCAGAAGTAAACACTGGTTAAACACATCCAAGAGAATATTCAAAACCATTTCTTAACTTGCCTGTCAAACAAGACTCAGCCAAATTTCTCCTGGATAAGGAAAGACTTTGCCAGAAAGGAAGGGGCTCATTTCTGGCACCCTCCAGGGTGTGGTGTGATCTCCAGCACAGGAGGATCCACTGTCAGAGCTGCTGTATAATTAAACATTGCCTTTATCTGGGCAGCTGGCAGAGCAGACACTAAATCCCATCACAGCCAACCGGTGGAAGCAGCCCAAAGAGCGATGGGCCAGCAGGAAGGAGGAATAAAACAATCCCTCAAATATTGGTGATGTGGCAGAGGCTGCCACGCAGGCAGAGGTCAGCCTGGACAACTGTAATGGACGTGGTACAAGCAATTAATTTGTTGGGTGAAGTCAGGCTCGGGAAGGCAGCCAGAGCTCCTGCTTATCTGCTGCTCTGAAAATAATGGATTTCTGGAGCAGAGGCCAGTGAAAAGCTCAGATCCTTAACTCGGGCTTTGTTGCTGCTGTTTACAAAAAGGAGGTGTCAGTGAGGCTCTGGTTTCCAGGGAGGACAGGGGACAGCAAATTCTCCTCAGGGATATGGTCGCTTAGATACCTCCCTGGATCCTTATTTATGTAAGGGAAACATTACTTTTACAATTGTAGCTTATTGAATTATAAAATATTAAAATATATTAAAATTATAAATAGACTGTAATTTATAAAAGATATGAAGTTATTAAATCTACAAGACATTATGGATTGTTTCCAGGACAAGACTGCAACAAACAGGTTGTGCTAAATGAACTCTCTGGGCCCGATTCTTGCAGCAGCACTGGCGTGACCCTGTGGAAAAGCAAACAGCTCTGAGAGCCAAGCTCAGCCATCCTTGGGTGCTCTCAGAGGCCCTGAGCATCACACACAGAGTTATCTTCCACCTGAAAATAACCCATCTCCCAGGGGCCCTGTGCCCAGGAAGCAACAGGAGGAGGAGGAGGAGGAGGATGAGGAGGAGGAGAAGCTGGTGACATCCAGGCTGGACCCGGCAGTGCCAGGCTCACCCTGGGTTGGAGATCTGAAGGTGGATCTCAATGACTTTGTGCAGGACATGGTTAAAGGGTCCTGGAGCAGGGATCAGGGAAGGAGCAGAAGGGCAGGGGAGGAAGGCCCTGCACCTACCAGGAGTTTTGGGTGGTCTTGCACCCAAAAATTGCTGCACTCTGCAGCAGTTCCCCTTCCAGAGCAGGAGCTCAGTGCCTCGGGGCCGCGAGGCTGGTGGCGTTTCCCAGCACCCAGGGGAGGCTCCCCAGAGCAGCCCCATCCATCCCTGCCCAGCCCCGAGAGCCACGCAGCCCTTCCCGAGGAATGGATCAATCAATTACACAGGAGACACCTTCCAAGTGCTCCTTGGAGATCACAAATCTTCCAAGCAGGCAGCTCTATTAGATGGGCACTTCAGCCAAATCATTAAACTGGCTGCCACTCACAGGGAACAATAACTTCTTCTTTCCAAACACTTATTATTCTCTGTTACTTATTTACTAAGAATATTTTGATTCTCTTAATGCTTGGAACATCTTCCTGCACTGCTGAATTAGAAATGATGGAATTGCACATTCAGGATAATTAAATAAGACAGCTTTCTCCCAATAATAATAGTGTTGTAATGTCAGACAATAAAGGGACCCAGGCAGCTCAGGCAGGTCTCCTCCTCCCCTTCTGGCTGTGCTGCCTGGACTTTTGCAAGGGACAAAGTGGCATTAAAGCTGATGGAATCACTCAGGATGCTCTCGAGAGGCTTTTCCCTCCCTGCCATCAGCGCCCCTTTTCTGTCCTTTGCAGCTTCACCAGATTTTAAACACTTAAAAGATGCTTGATAGATTTTCCCCCCGCAAAGAACACAGGCAGAAAATGCTTTATATATTTCTGAAAAAGCACCTTGAACCAGTGCCATCTGTGCCAGCCCCTGGTTAGGGCACTTGGTCCCCTTCAGGGGAGATGGGCACACGGCTCACCCTTGTGAAGCTTGGGGTGTGCTGCTCCTGCCAGCCCCTGAAACTGCTCAAACATCTCATGGCAGGCAGCACCCACCCTGCAGAGCCCAGCACGGGCAGCACCCACCTGCAAACCCTGCAGATGAGTCCCTGATATTCTGCCATTGCTGCCCAGAGGTTCATTACTCTCACTGACTCTGTTTTCAGTAGCAGGGTGTGCACAACGGCACAGGGACTCTCTGTGTCACTTGGCCTGGATCAGAAAGGATCTGTCTGCAATCTGCTCCCAGGGCTGATCTCACACCAGCAGGAGAGGCCTGGACACGGAGCCACAGAACCAAGGAGCCCCAGAGGGGT
This sequence comes from Melospiza melodia melodia, assembly GCF_035770615.1. Classification (NCBI taxonomy): domain Eukaryota; kingdom Metazoa; phylum Chordata; class Aves; order Passeriformes; family Passerellidae; genus Melospiza; species Melospiza melodia. The sequence goes on along the minus strand of NC_086203.1, from coordinate 30,440,707 downwards.
TTGGGGTGGAAGGGCCCTCAGAGAGCATCCCAACCCCTGTGCCACGGCAGGGACGCCTTCCATAGCCACACATTTGCACACTCACACCTTCCTGGCTTTCCAGTGTGTCCTTTTGGGAATTTAATGATTTTTGTTGAACTAAGAGAGGTCACTTTGGCAGAGAAAAGAAACATCCTGGGGACTTGATGGATTTTGTTGTTTGCTGTAACAGAAAATGCAGTTCCTGTGTTTAGGCACCAAACTCATCCCTCTTGGGCCAGCCCAGCCCCCTGCTCTGAGCCCTGGCTGCTGTTCCCCATCCCCAGCAATGATCCCAGGGGAGTCCCCAGCCAGGAGTCCCACCACAGCTGGCACCCTGCTAATTAGCCCTGACAAACCCTGATAATGAATCATTGAGAACATGAGTTAAGCATGAAATAAAGCAAACTCCAAGGATCTTATGTAATTCTTCCTACTTCAATGGCTGCAGGAATTGAGTCATGAGATTGTTTTGGAACATTTTATGACACAAGTCAGGAGAGCTCTTTGTAAATGAAGTTTAAACTTTTTTTTTTTCCTTAAGGGCCCTTCATGGCTGTGCACATTTTGTACAAGTGGAGATCTTTTCCTCATCTCTTTTATTTACTCCCTTAATGCCCTTCTTCATTCATGTTGTAGCGAGCCTGGGCTGTGCAAGGCTTTACTCTGTGTGCATCAACAGCAAGCTCAGGCAAAAACCATCGACAGCCTGGTGTCCCCAGGTACTGCTAACAGCTCCTTTCTGCTGCTGTGGGCTCGGGGCAGAGATCTTTACCTTCATTCTCCTGCTCTGATACACTGGCTACCAGACAATCCTGAAAATTCCCACTTCCTGGTGCTTAACCATGGCTCTCCTTCATGGCCTGTCATACTCCATGAGATGAAGTTTCCCCTGGCTTCACCTCTCCCAGCACTCACCTGGTGACCCTCTGGATGTTGGGGTTCATCCTGGGGGAGCCAGCACTGGGTCCTGCAGTGCCATGCTGCATCTCCCATCCCATCCCATCCCATCCCATCCCATCCCATCCCATCCCATCCCATCCCATCCCATCCCATCCCATCCCATCCCATCCCATCCCATCCCATCCCATCCCATCCCATCCCATCCCATCCTGTAAAAATGATGCCAAAATGCTTATGTATATATTTATTGTGATATGCAGGGCTGAGGCCCAGATCTGATACAGATACTGGATCAAACCCTGTGCTCCCTGGCAATCTAATTTTATCCTGACACGTTGATTGCTCTCTCTTCATCTGTGGCTGCTGTCCCAAAGGGGCTAAGTGAGAGGAGCTGCATTTTTTTTTTTTTTAACTTTCCTGTAAGATGACATGAAATAAATTCAGAAGAACACACACAAGAACAATGTGGGGTTTGTTATTCACGAGACAGCTCTGAGAAGGGGAAAAATTGGAGCTGAGATTCGTGAAGGATGGCACAAAATATGGTGGAATTTCTGACTAATAAATCACAGAGAACCATTCCAAACAGAGGGGACTGGTCCATGCATTTTGGAAATCACTCTGTATTGCTGTCCCTGCTTTCCAGCAGGTGTTAAACATGGGATTTCCTGGAAAAGGCAGGCCCGGGACTCATGCAGTCTATGGACAGATTTAATGGGGAATTACAGCTCCCAGAACAGCCAAAGGCAGCCCCCAGTGCAGGTGCAGGGATCCCTCAGGAATCTGGAATTTCACGGGCAGCAATGTCCCTCACATGCAGCACCTCAGCAAGGGATGCTGAGCTTTGCCACAGGGCACAATTCATTACCTGTCCTTTCAACAAGGGCTCGCAAGGATTTCCGCAGATTTCCATGGGTATCAAACTCCAGATATAAAGCTGAGGAACGCCAGCAAGGGGCACAGCACCAGACCTGGACAGCAAAAGCAACAAAAGCCCTCGGAAGCACCAAAGCCAAAGCAGACAGGAGAATCAGCAAGCCCCATGTCAGCCAGAAAGCCACAGGCAGGAGATGCCTGGGTGAAAAGCACATCTCCCCCTCCAGGATTGCTGTATTTTACCAGAAAATGCCCATAATGAACCATTTTTCCCCATTTAACTCTGCTGAGAGCAGCCAGAGCTGAGCCCCTGCTCTCCCCACCTGACCCTCAGTGCAGGGGAGGGTCCCTGGCCCCTCTCTCTGGGGTGGCCCTGGGGGTCACAGGCTCAGCTCAGCAAATATTGGTGCTGCTAATGGCACAGGAAAACCTGGGGTCAATATTTGCACAGCCAAAGCGCTGCCCTTAATTTTCCTGCAAATATTTAAGGAAAAAGTCAAACAGAGACTCACCCTCCTGTCAGGAAAGCCTCATTTGCACCACTGACAATCCAGAGTTTCTCACTGAACCTCTCTCACTTCTAATAACCCAAAACTTGAAAGTGTTTCTTAATTTTAGCAGCTTTTTTTTCTCTTGACCCAGATACCAACAAGCTTTTACTACTGGGAAATGCAATGTTCATGCAGCAGGGCTAAACCCATCATTTATTTCTGCATTAAACTGGGAGAGCTTCTCTCCCTCCTCCTTAATTCCCCACCTTGGTGGTGCTCTGCATTCTCTCCAGGTTCAGAAGGTGTCTTGTGCTCCCCCTCTGGTTCCTCCATCAGCTCAGGGCCAACCCTGCCTAAATCAAACTGAACATTTCAGACACGCCAATGGTGGCTCAGGGTTGGCGTGAGCAGACAGGAATAAAATTGCTTTTTATAAGGTTTTTATTAAAAGCAATTCAGTTTGGAGAACCAGAGCATGAATTAAAGGAGTGGTGCTGGGCTGTGTGTTAATTGCAGCCAGTTGATTTAATTAGGGGTGGCTGATGAGGGCAGGGCAGTGCTGGCTCTACCACAGCCATGGGGAAAATCCACGTCCTCAAGACATCCCCGGGATTTTCTGCTGGTTTGACTCATTAGCAATTTTCCTTTTCATGCTCTTTGAGAGGGAAAAAACAAAAACAAAAAGGCATTTTGGAGAAGAGAGGAGCAAGTAAAAGACAGGCAAACCCATGAGAGCACTTAGGGAGGAGAGAGCCCTCCTGTGTCCCTGTGTTTGCTCGGGAACTTTTCCATTTACACCCAAGGCTCCAGCTCAGGGGTCACACCAGGCAGCCCCAGCACTGCTTTTAGTGCTTCCAACCAGCACAGGAATTCCAAACAGGAATTCAAGTTCAGTCCCATAAATCACAACTCCCATCGAAGCCCTGCTTGGGAGTGGGCAGGATTGGGATGTGCTGAGTTAATGCTTGAAATCAAAGTAACCACTGACAATCCTCCTGAAACACAGCAAATTTCCTTTATCCTCACGGCCAGGAAGGAGAATCTTCCCTTCCTTCATTACTTTATGTCCTTTTCTGTGTTTATGAGGCAAAAGTTATCTAGGCATTTCAACCATTAATTAATTGAAACTCCTGCTTAATCCCCACCAGAACTAGGCTGGAACTCTTTAGATTGGAGTGTTTTGGAGTTATTTGTCCATTTCTATACCAATGAAATTGTGGATTTGTTCAAATCTGAGGAACATTTAAGGTTGGAGTTGATGTTCTTTCTCAACTGTGATCATTCTGTGATTCTGTGAACACAGTCTGAAAATTCTGAAGGAAAAAAGGACAATGAGAACATCCCTGAGGGAAGCAGACCCATCCCAGCTCCTCTTGTGGCCAAGGCTCCACGTTGGGTCTCTCTTTAGTCAAAGCCTTCTCCTGGTCCTTTTCTGTGTGCTGGGAGAGCCCCAGAGGCAGTGGGAGTGTGGGCCTGGGCTCTGGGGAGATGGAATGGGCTGGATTCCATGGATTGACAGAGAGAGGAGCAATCTGCACCCTCTCTTGTAGACCAGAGGCCTCCAGAGAACGTGGCTGTGCTGGAGGAGCAGCAAACCCTGGCCAACCAAGAGCCGCATCATAACAGCTGCATTATTTAAAATTATTTAATTGGCAGTGAGCGTGCAATCTAAGGCTGCAATACAAGCAAAAACCCACTTGAGCCAAATTGCTGGGACACAATCATTTGCTGATTAATCCCCAAAGTACACTGTAAAGGACATAGCCAAACACTTCAGGACAATGGTCTTATTTTTACTGTGCCACATCATATTTTTCATTTACCAGTGCAGTTCTTGTTAAAGACCTGTAATTTCATCTTTGGTTCACCCTGTGAGAAGCCTTTGCCTCGTCCCAAAATACCCACTCAGAAAAGCTTTCACCAGAAGCTTGCAACCAACAATAAAAACAATCACCTGAAACCACCCTCAATTTGGGGCACTTCCATCAATCCAGCTCCTGCTGATGCTCCCACTGGAGCTCGGGCTCTTAAATGATTTCTCACTTTCATCCTGGCTCTGAAACTGCACAAAATTCTCACATTTGGGCAGCGCTGGAAGCAAGAACAGCAAAGCTGCAAAGCTCCTGGGTCCCCGTGAGAGGCAGAGAGGATTTTGCCCTAAATGTCCCCATTTCCATCCATCCCTCATGCTAATTGAGTTCTAAACCTCCACTGGAGCTTCCTGTTGGCAGCTGCTGGCCCAGCTCCCATCTGTCCTGGGGCCATTCGTGTCTCCTGGGCTCCGGGTTCAGCTCCAGGTTTTCCACCCTTTTCCTGTGCAGGGCTCCAGGGAACGATTCCATTCCCTGCTGCTGCAGCTCCCTCCCTCCCTCTCAGCAATAACAAACCCACTAATTCTCACCGCTCCAAGACACCAGAGCCATAGCAATAAAACTTGCAAACAGAGGGGAGGGAGAGAAGCACGTAAATATGATTCAAACCTAAGCTGAAGTTACTAAAATCCAATTGAATTCAAATTTCTTTTCCTCCTTCCCCTGGCTGATGTTTCCCCAAAGCTACTCCCTTGAATTACACGTGCACAGTCACCCTTCATTTCCATCAGCTGCATTCCCACGTTGGAAAAAACCTCAGCATTATGGAAAAGCCTCAGCACCTTGTGCTGCTTATGGAGAAAACAATTTCTGTGATGAAGGCTTTGTCCAGGTGAGTTCTGAGTGCCTGGAATGACTCAAAAGCCAAGGATGCCTGTGACACTGGAAAGGTTAGCAGGAATGAGACCAAGCAAATATCTGTCCCCCATTTGAAAAGGAGCAGAGCATTCATAGGAGCACAAAAAAGAGTGGTAACAGCCAGAAAAAAGGGTATGAATTGGGTTTGGAGAGCCATGGGAAGTGTCTCACCACCATCAGCCCAAATCTTCCTGCTGGAGCACAGGCAGGTGACCCAAGAAGTGACATCTGTGAAGTGGCCGTGCAGGGGTGACGCCGATGCTGCTGGATTTGGGGAGACTTTGGTTGTTTCCAGGATTTCAGCCCTAGGGAACAAGAGGATGTTGGTTAGGCTCGGCTGGCAGCACCACTGCTGCTTCTTACTGCCCAGGAAACGTGGGTTTATGGCAAGCACAGCTCCCCCGTTTAATGGGATTTTGTTGGGATAAGAGAATTGACCATACAGGAGGTGTTGAGCATAGACCTTCCAGAAACCAACTGCAAAATAATCTCAGATAACCAAGAAATTGCTGAGATCCTCCAAGATCATCCACTGAAGGGATTTCCACAGCAGCTGTGGCTGCCCCTGGATCCCTGGCAGTGCCCAGGGCCAGGCTGGACACTGGGGCTGGGGGCACCTGGGACAGTGGAAGGGGTCCCTGCCATGGCAGCTTTAAGGTCCAACCCAACCAACCCAACCCATTCTGTGACTCCCTCTACAGAGCACACACAATAAATAAATAATTTTTTAGAGCACTCTCATGCAGGTCCCCTCCAGGGGCAGTGCTTTGGGTGCAGACACAGGGAGGTCACCCCAGGAGTGACCACAGGATCAGCCCCAAGCTCGAGCTGAAACGTGAAACCTCCCCTGAGCTCCATCAGCCTGTGTGGAGGCCTCTTGCAGAACCAGCCCTAATATTCAAAATTTAGCAACACCATCTGTTAGGGACTTTGTTAAATAAAAACAACTCATTACTGAACTTAGATCTGGGAGAAGGATGGCTTTCCTTCACATACAACTGATTTTCTTCAGCTGGAAAAACACAAATAGTTGTTTCCCAGCATTTCTGAACCGTTTCCAAAGGTTTCTGACAGCAGCCACGTTCCTAACCTGTAGCCAAAGAAATAACTGTACTATTAATCTGGAGCTGGCAGTAACTCCTGACATTTGAATTATGCTGCTGAAAGGTGTCTTTTACCAGCTGGTAAATAACGATCCCCTAATTACAGATATAAATCTGGGGAGGTATGAATGCACAGCTCAAAGTGATGAAAATGTTTAATAAAACATGGCCCAGGAATGGAGAGTGTGATCAGATTCAGCACCTTGACCACGGGGGGTTTGTGGATCTGCTGGTAGAACCACAACAGCCCCTGAGGATGGAACACCCCTGTCCCAGGGACAAATAGAATTGGTTGGTTATAATTGGTAAAACTGGTGGTTATAATTAGTAAAACTGGTGGTTATCACTGGTGTAACTGGTGGTTATCATTGGTAAAAATTATGATTATAATTGGTAAACTGGTGGTTATCACTGGTGTAACTGGTGGTTATCATTGGTAAAATTGATGATTGTAATTGGTAAAACTGGTGGTTATCATTGGTAAAACTGGTGGTTATAATTGGTAAAACTGGTGGCTGTAATTGGTGTAACTGGTGGTCATCATTGGTATAACTGCTGGTTATCACTGGTGGCCATAATTAGTAAAACTGGTGGTTATCATTGTCCCAAGAAACCTAAACAACCAGTGTGTCATGAAACCCCTTCTTAGCTACCCAGGTTCCTATGGCTGCAGCAGAGAAGAGCATTAATGATGAGCCCTGCTGATAATCAGCAGACCATTATTAATTTTGTTTCCCCAGTGAAGTTTGATGAAGATATGGTTTCCTTTTGGGGCCTGGATTTGTCACCTCTGTGATTCAGACTTATGTCATAGATCTCTAATGACAGAAATTGGAAAAAGCTCAAAACTGTATTTTTTAATACTTTTTTTCAAATCACTTTTTAAAATTCTATCCCAAGCCAACTATTCTACAAAAGCCATGACAGCTTGATCTGAAATGGCTTAATTTTTGTGCTTCACTTTCAGTTTTTTTGAGTATTGCATTTATTCATTATAATTTTTTGTTGGTTTTTTTGGCAGTGCATAAAGACAATTTTTTAAACTTAAGATTGATTTTTCTAATTGCAGCCTCACCAAAAATCCCCAGCAGAGCTTCTCCAGTGACTTGCACAACTCCCTGACTGCAGTTCACAGCCTGAGACAGAGCTCACCCAAGTGCCTGCATGGAAGAGATCTCTGGGCGTGACTCAGTGAATATCGTGGGATGTTTTGGGATGGGAGGATCCCCCATCCCAGCCCCTGGCCCTGCCCAGACACCCCAAATCCCACCCTGGGCATCCCTGGCAGTGCCAGCACCCTCTGGGGATGAACATTTCCCAATAATAGAACAAAATAACATATACAGTTTATATATTATTATATTATTGATATTATAATTATTATATATTATTATAATATTATTATATATTATTATATTATTTTATATTAAATATTATAATATATAATATATAAATATAATATAAAGATATATATAATAGATATAATATAAAATAAAATAAATTATAAAATATATATTATAATATTATTATATATTATTATATGTTATTATAGTCTTTCATATGTATATACCTTTTTATATACAGGTGCATATAAAATATATTGTAAATAGTGACACAGCCTGGGGAATGGCGAGTGACCTTGCTGACTACCGAGACACAGCACAGCTCAGTCCAGGCTGGATTTCTCACCTGATAATTGTGGTTATCAGCCACAACTGGCACTTCAGCCCCGATCTGGGTCCCACTCCTGCAGCTTGCTCTCAGCTGAGCCTGGCAGCAAAGCTGGCAGGGAAGGAGCAGGGGAGCTCATTCCCGGCTGCCAGTGCAGTTCCCTCTCCAGCACTACAGTCGTTAGCTGTGCAGCACAACACCCAAATGACTCCTTTGCAGCTCCTGCAGAGCTTTCCCTGCCATGCTGGGGGTGTTCCACCTCATCACTGCTGTGCCTCGCTGCACCCTTATTGATGGAGGCACTGCCCGTCCAAGGCTCGGCAATCAGTCACGTTCCCAAATCCATGCGTTCCCCTGGAAGGAAGGCATCTCTGACACAGCATCTGCCTGTGCTCAAATTACAAATTACAGTGATGAGCCTCTGCTTCTGCTCATCCCAGCCCACCCTGCCAGGGCAGGGACACCTCCCCTGCTCCTGTTCTGTCCAGCCTGGCCTTGGGCACTGCCAGGGATCCAGGGGCAGCCACAGCTGCTCTGTGCCAGGGCTGCCCACCCTCAAATCACCAACCCCACCACCCCCAAATCCCCAAAAATCTTCTCAGTGCAGGCCTTACTGAGGCCATCTCTGGCATGGGGATGAAGAACACGCCAGGGCATCACTGTGCATTTCCTGGTGACCAACACCAACCTTCCTCAGAGCTCTGCTCAAACCCACCCCACAGCCAGGCTGAGACCCAAACAAGGACCAAAGCCAACCCTGCCAGCTCCACACCAGCTCTCTGGGCTGGGCATTAAACCAATGAAAGGGGTTTTTGAGGAAAGCTGGAACAGGAGAGGAAGAGCTGGGCTGCAGGAGCTGGAGCTGGCGTGCAAGGCTGAATTAATAGCTTAATGCAATTCAGTTCTTACTGGTTGCCTGGAAACTAACTTCGAGAAAAAAAAGAGGAGAAGCACAAACCATAATGGGTGTAGAGGGCTTAATAGGGAATTATTGATGCCACCAGACTGTCTGACAGTCTGATGGATTTCTAACCAAATCACTCCAAATGCTCCTTTATTATTATTATATGTTCTCTTCAACAACAAGGTCCAAGGCCAGAGGAGAGGAAATATTCCTGGAGCTGGGGTTAATGCCTGCAGGAGGGGCTGGTGTGTGCAGGGCAGCCTGGATGATCTGCTTCTGTGCTCAGCATCTCCTGCAGCAGCACACACACAGAGAATCCCTGCCCTGTCCTGCTGCTCTGCCTCGGTGCTCTGCATCTCCCTGCCCATGTTCTGCAGCAGCAATCACAGAGAGAGGATCCCTGCCCTGTCCTGCTGCTCTGCCTCGGTGCTCTGCATCTCCCTGCCCATGTTCTGCAGCAGCAATCACAGAGAGAGGATCCCTGCCCTACAGAGCTGCTCACAAGCAGGAGCTGCTGGGCTCCAGCTGCAAACAGAACTGCTCGGGCAGCCAAGCCCCAGCCCAGCCAAGCACTGCCCCAGGGAGGGTTTGGTGCCTCCTCATCCCTGTGCTCGTGGGGAGGGATAAAACCTGCGCTGCAAAGCTCCTGCCTCCCCAAAGGCTGAGGGGTCCTCTGGGCTGAGCAGAGCCTGGAGGAGATGAGGGATCACGGCAGGAAAAGGGGACCAGAGGCTGCTGGTTTTGATGGAAAGCTCCTGTTCACCCCAGTAAGGGCCTCATCCATCCCAGTGAGGACCTGCCAAGTCTGGGAGGCCACGAAGCTAACTGTTAATGATGCATATTTTAATTAGCTAAGGAAGCAGCTCAATGGTTCTGGCAAACAGAGCAAATCCTGTCCCTGCAGCAGCCCCAGGTCACAGCAGCATCCCCCAGGGCAGACCCTGGTGCCCACCTTGGGATAGTACAGGTTTTATCCTGATTATTTTGGACAGGACTGAGGTCAGTTTAACTGCCTTAACCTTCAGATGAGCACCCGCCTCTCTGCTGGATGTGTAACTAAAGCACTGAGAACACCAACCCAGAAAAACCCCAACATCCCGGGGCTGCTCGGAGCCTCCCACACACCCCCTAGCCCTCAGGGACAAACCTGGCAGGATTTCAGGGTGAGGACATCAGGTGTTAGAAACACCTCTGAGAACAGACCCTGTCTCTCCTCCCATCTCTGGGGTGCACTGGACAAGGCTGGATAATGTAATATAGAACATATTGTAATATAGAACAGAGCAGGGCTAATTTTGAGTCTGCTCCTGATTTATCTGTGATGTCAAGATATTCAGTAGATACCTCGAGAGCATTTAAAATAGTCTCTAAATAAAGCAAGTCATTATTTCTTGCTAAAAATGGGGTTTAAAATGAGCTAGTTACTGAAAAAAAACAACAAACTCTAAATTGTTTTCCAATTCCACAGGTCTCGTTCCTGTTTCCAAGTGATCTGTGGTAATAAAGTCCCAACATGGTGATCCAATGCCCCAACAAAATTATTTAATGACTCACAGAATGCACATCAAATCCCTACAACCCAGGCTAAGACAAACATAATCCCACACCTTTTTCATTACAGTTCTTTGGACACTGGGGGAATAATAGAATTTAGCTCACCATTTTTCACTTATTTTTCATTGTCATCCCATTACCCACAAGTTCTGTTTCCTGCGTATATCTCTTTTTAGGAGTTCCTGAACCAACAAACGTGGAGGGTGGCGCTGGGCACTGCAGAGCCGGGCTCAGCCGCTCCCTGTGGCCCTGGCACAGCCCCTGCAGGGTGGCAGAGCCTGCAGCCCACCAGCCCCTCTCCAGCCAGCCTCACCAGAACCTCCTCACGGGAGCTGCTGGCTCCTCCTGCCCTCTGGGGAATTGCAGGGATTTATTTCAGCTCAGGAGCCGTCTCCCGCTTGGTGAACTTTCGGTGGTGGACATAACAAAAAGCATCCCTGAGCCCTTTCTTCTTGGAAGGAAGGAGATGTCCTCCTCAAGTTCAACAGTGTCAAAGTCTGATTTCGTTGTGGTGGCTGGAACGCGTCATTCCAGGCTGTTACTCTGCAAAATAATTCACAGATTCCAAACACCGATATTTATAGCTGAAGCACAACTCCTAAAGTCTCATGGTTCTAATGGGAATGTTGGCAGGTCCTTTATTATGTCACAGTGAGCAGTGGTGTTAAAAGTTCTGGAATCAAACTATCAATGCATGATAAATGGGGGGGTGAGCTGCTCGTGTCACACCACTTATTAAGTTGGTACCATAAATTATTGCACTGTAAAAATCAATGTTTACTTCAGACTTCCCTCCCATATTTTCATTGCTATTTTCTAGAATTCATTTTAAAAATTACAAGTAACGAAAAAAGAAAAAAAAGAAACCCAAAACCACGTGAAACAGGAAAATGAATTTTCTTCAGGCTGAATAGTTCTCTATTACCTAAACAAAACAACAGCTGAGGGTGTTGCAGTTATTAAAACCAGCCAGACAAGAGAGGATGAATTGGAGATGGATCAGACCATGCAGTCAGATATTAACCAAAAATTCCAGGAGTTGAATTGAGGAAAGTATGATATGTTTGGGGTTTTTTTGAGGATGAATCACTATTTATCAGCCAATTTAAACTTTTTATTCCCAGATGAGACCTCCAGGAACACTGAGTGTAGCATGAGTGTCCCTTTGATGGCAGGCGCAATGTTCTGATGTTAATTCTCCTGGATTTTGCACAAGGAGAAACATCCTCGGCTGGGGTAGGACACCCTGTGACCCTCCCCTGCTCTGAGGGGATGCTGAGAGCTGCCAGAACCTGCCTGGATGGCCCAAAGGGAGGAAAATCCTTCCTTCCCTTGTCCTGAGCCCTCAGCCTGCTGGGGTGTCCGGCCCTCCCATCCCTCCCCAAAAGACTCCCCAACATTTAGGATCCAGCCCTGTGCTCCAGGGAGGTTGCACAGCTGTTGAATCCTGCTGGGGAGAACTCAGGAGCAGCCAAGGCCGGAAGAATGGTGTGGGAGGAGATCCCGTGGCCCTGTTTGCCCTGCCCAGCCCCAGGTGAGCTCGGGATCACACCTGGCCCACGGCTGCCCACAGTGTCACACACATTCAGGAGCAGCCTGGCAGGTCCTGTGAGCACAAACAGCAAGAGAAAACCACATTTCCTAGGTTTTTACACCCAAAGAGTGGAGCTTTTTTAGAAAATAAAAATTGTCCCTGGTGTTTCTGCCAGTTTGGTTTCAGCTTCCACTTGGCAGGAGCTGCACGCCAGCAGCGCGTTCCTCGCTCTGTTTTGATAGACTCTGTCTCCCAAAATCCGAGTTTTTGGGGATTCCTCTCCTCCAGCCCAGCACCCAAGCACTTCTAGAGCGTTCCTGCATTTATCAAGTGCCACCTGCAATGTGCAGGCTGGCAAATTCTCCTTTGCTGCAGGCCAGGCACAGCCCGGGGATTTATTGCCCGTAAGTCAGAGATTCCGCAAACAGCAGCACCAAAGAGCGCATTAGCTCCGCTCTGAGTGAGCACAGCCCGTCTCCAGCGAGCCTCCCTGACTGATGATGCAAAGGGGAGAAATTAGGAGGCCTCAGAAGCTTTTATGGCTGTTCTCAGCTCGTGTGTGTGTGCGCAGCGTGGGGAGCGGCGTGCTGCGTTGGGCTGGCCATAAACCACGGGCTGAAGCAGCCAGGTGTCACTGAGGGCTGCAGGAACCTGAGAGGGACCATCCCCACCTCCCTCAGCACAGGGACAGGCTCCCAGCCAGGGCAGGAGGCACCAGGGCAGGGCAACGTGGGGATTTGGGGTTGCAGCAGGACACTGCCTGGGTTTGCTTGGTGGCCACCCACACTCTGGGATTCTGGCGTTCCTTGCCCTAAAAATATAATAATAATAAAAAAAGTCTAAAAAAAAAAAAAAAAAGAGTAAAGAGTCTGAATTTTGCAGGATAAAAGTTTGAATATTAAACTTTACCTACCTTTAAAAGAAGGGGCTGAGGAAGAAGGCATGGCTGCCTGTGATTTAACAGCTTCAGCAAGGATTCTGTGCAGAGTGCAGAAAGGAAAAGGCTGTCACAGGCCTCCCTAAGTCTCTCAGATCTCAGGCCAAGATTCCCCCATCCTACAAATAAACCTTTTAACCCTCTTGTTGGCCGTGTTGCCACCTTACAGGGGGTCCTAGGGGTCGAGTACCTGTGCCTGTTATTGCCTGGGGCTCAGCAGCTCTGCCAGGCAGCATTCTGCAGATGCACAAACTCATTAATCCTGCAGGTTCAGGGTGCATCTGCAATCCTCTTGCATCCCACATTCCCACCTATTACCTCCAATTTAGATCATCTGCCTTGTTTGGTACCCAGGCTGTCTGCAGAGGGATCAGAGCCAGCCCAGCTCCCTGCATGGAGAGTGCTCAGTGCTGGGAGAGTGAGCTCAGAGCTGGGCAGAAATCAGAGCTGCATCCCTGAGGAGCCTCCCCTCAGTGCCCACACTGTCCTGGGAGCACGGCCTGGTGTGGGATAAAAATCACACACCTCCTTCTCCCCACAGCTGGGAAGCGTTCACTGATTAAACCAATCATTCTGCTGTAACAATACCAAATTAAAGGGTTTCTTTTGCTTAAAAGTAATAGAGGCAATCTGAGGTAATCTTGTGTGTCAGTGTGGAGGAAGGATGTGCTGCAGAGCACATCTGGGGCAGATGTTCAATGACACTGCATAGAGCTCTCAGCTGGGGCTGCCCTGCCCATGCCATCATTCCTTACAGGGCTGCTGGGGTCTATTGCCCATCCCTCGATGGTTCTGCCCCTGATGGACAAAGACCTCTCAGAATCCCACAATGGGTTGGGTGGGAAGGGGCCCTAAATCCCCTCCAGTGCCACCCCTGCCATGGCAGGGACACCTCCCACTGTCCCAGGGTGTCCCAGTGTCCAGCCTGGCCTTGGGCACTGCCTTTAGGTCCCTTCCCACCCAAACCATTCTGGGATTCTCTGCTATTTATGTCTCAGAGCTCCTAATTGACTTCCTGCATATTACACCTATTATGTTCAACATTAAAATAGTGCTTCTCTTTATATTGTTTTTAATTAAGTGCAACATTTCTGGGGTGTTTTTTTGTTGTCATCCTGACCTTTCCAGAGCACTGAGCTTCGCCAGCAAACCCAATCATTGCCCATGCTGCACAAAGGCAAAGCTAACTGCAAAATAATATTGGTGCCATCTATTTATGGCAGGTATAAAATCCCCCTGGAAGCTGGTAAATCCCCTCCTCTGTGCTCAGACGTGAGGGGCCACAGCACTCCTCTCCAGGAGGGTTTCATTATCCAACACTGCTGATTGATGCTGTTCCTGAGTAATCTTTCAGGTAAATGAGCCCTCCCCACCTCATTTCCATAACTGTGTTATCACTGTGTGAATTAGCTGCTCACACTTCTGCAGAGTTACCTCTCCAACAGGAGTTTCTTTACACAGCAATAGAAACATCCAGCACATAAAAAACACCCCAGCAAGTGCTGAATGCCTCCCAGCAAAGCTCAGATTCCTCTCTTTTAACAATTAAAATATTGACATTGCTTCATGCACTCCTTCCTCAGCAGGTGAGGAAATCCAAGCCAGGAACAAGGAGCAGGCAGAAGGGAGGGATGTTTTCTAGCAAAAACTGTGGCCAGCCAATAAAATCCAATCCAGACAGAAAATCCACCTTTGTGAAAATCCTCCTTTGTCAATACCTACAGGAGTTTCCTGAAACATCTCTTCTTTTGGGAAAACAGCTCCAAACTAAATTAAAAACCAGCTTCAGGAATGGGGTTTGGAGGACTCTGGACAAGAAAAGCCATTTGTTCTGAGGCAATCTGGGCTTGCTCAGATTGCTCCCTCCATGCTGAGCAAACAGGCAGAGAGAGGGCCTGGCTTTGAGTGCTCTGGATGAAAGGATCGATTCCAGGCGAGTTTCTGGTTGTGCTCACTATAAACCCATTTTTCCGAGGGTCTCACATAAATCCAGACGTGCTCTGGCACTGAATGAAGAGTGGAGCTGAAACCAGGCTGGGGGTTTGGGGGTGTGGGTGCTCACACTCAGCAACAGAGGTCCCACACCCCATTGCTGCTATGGATTTAACATGCTCTCTTCAGCAAAAACAACTCAGATTTTAAAAGAAAATAAAATATATCAAGCCCTTTAGTGAGCACAGAATGTGAGATCAGAGCAAAAACCAGCTGTGGAAAACTACGACCATAATTCAACAGCTCAGATATTTCAATATTTTCAATTTAAAAGCCGTTCTTACAAAAAAGCTGTCACATCCACAACTTGACCAACACCATATATAAAAAATGTCATTCAGAATTATTTTAGTCACAACAAATGTTCCCAAACCAGGTTTTAAAGCAGTACCTAGTTGCAGCATTTATCTAGAAAAGCACCAACTCTGCTGGCACCTCAGGAGCTTTGGGAATTTTTATTGCTCCCCTAGAACAGGGACACAAAGGCACAGCAGTCCCTGGGATGGAGAACACAGAGATGCAGCCACAGAACCCATGGATTCCCATCCAGGTGAATCCTGAAATTCATCTCTCTGCAATAAAATCACAGAATTGGTGTCACCACTCCAGGAGTTCAGGGCCACAGACTCCTCCAGACTCCTCTCTGCTGGCAAACAAGGGCATTAATGATGGGATCATTCACATTTCTGCCAAGCTGATGCCAAAATGTCCTCATAACTTAAAAAAAAATAATAATAATTTGGGGACATTTGTGTAAACTGTAAGGAATTCCACCTCTTACAAATCAAGATTATTTTGTTGAAAACAAACATATTTTCCTGCATATCCTGGGACCTTGTTCCTCAGGTCCTGTGTTTGTTCTTCAGCCTTGGGACGAGCTGAGTTTCCACTGAGACATCTTTCAAGCCTTTGCTCCCACACGTTCTTAGATTTCCCATCAAATTATCTAGAAAATATTTCTGTTTGCACCCAGCCTGGCATTACCTGTGGTGCAGGTGGAGCTTCCCCACCCCCTGGGCTTTGTCCCCTGCAGGTCCCTCACCAAGGACACTCTGGACATGGGAATGGGAGGAAGGACCCAGCAGCTTCCATCCTCTTCCACTTCTCCTTGAAGGATTTCCTTTCCTTTGGAATGTTCTCTGTGAGACTGTGCCAAAACCAGCAGCATTCCTCAAATTCAATTTGTTATTCCTTGAACAACAGAAGGAAACGCAATATTCTTGGGAATACAATATGCAAAACATGCTTGGGTTTATTATTTGAAAAACCCAGACAGCTTTGCCTGTGGAGATAAGGGAGAGCAGAAATAACATCCCTATGCAGAAATAACATTCCCTATGCAGAAATAAATCTGTTTTTCTCAGCAACATCCACAAATGCTGTCCCGGGGGTTTCCTCGTCCATGGCTGGACACAGCACGTGGCTGTGAGAAGCAGTTCAGAGCCATGGGGAACTGCCCAAATTTCACCTTGCTCCCTGCTCCCACCCCCAGGGAGCTGCAGCAGCTCTCTCCTGGAGCCTGTGGGATCTGATTTACCCATTCTGGGTGGATCTGGCTTCCCTTTCCTAGAGGATCTGATTCACCCATTCCTGCAGGACCTGGCTTACCCATTCCTGGAGAGGATCTGATTTCCCCATTCCAGGAGGATCTGATTTACCCATTCCTAGAGAGGATCTGAATTCCCCATTCCTGGAGGATCTGTTCTACCCATTCTTGCAGAATCTGATTTACCACTTCCTGGATTAATCTGATTCCCCCGTTCCTGCAGGATCTGATTTATCCATTCCTGGAATATCTGAGTTCCCCATTCCTTGAAGAGCTGCTGAGCTGTCCCTGCCAGGGATGCAGTGAATTGGTCTCTGAGGTCCCTCCCAGCCCAGCCCACTCCAGATCCCAGTGCCCCCAGTGCCAGGACGTGAGCGGGATGCTCCATCCCAGATCTCAGGGCTGAGCAGGAGGGAGCCAGAGGCGCCCACAGCAGTGCTGCTGACTCAGCACAGCTTTGCCTCAGCATCCAGGGCTCTGTGGGCAGCTCCCGGCTCCCTTCCCACCCCTCAGGAGAGCCCCTGCCCTTGCCTGGAGGCACACAAAGTCCCCCCACTCAAACTGAGGCCAGCCCTTGCTCCTGGGCACCACGCCGAAGGCACAAATCAGGCAGCAGCGCTCCCCAGGCTGCTGGACTGCTCTCCCAGCCCTCACTCTCAGCCAAGAACTCCCACAGAAACGCTTTTATATCTCAAGACTACTTGAGAGCAACCTAAGTACTGCACTTTCACTGCCAAATTTAATTTCTTCGTGGAGCTCTCAGCTCACGTAAGGCCTGCCAGGCTCTCTGAGGGCTGAGAGCTCCTCAGGGCACGGCCTGGCCTCTGCCACGGGGGCACAGCAGGCCTGAGGAGCTTCCAGGCCTGCCCTGCTCTCAGCTCTCCGTGCCCGCCCTGCTGCCCTGTGCCCTTCTCCTGCCTTCAGAGAGCAATTCAGCATCTCGAGTACATCTGAGTGCTGCAGAGTCACCTCCTGCCAGGGGGGCTCACAGGGACCCTCTGCACCCCCAGGCTGGCACAGCCCTGCCAGCCCAGCAGTGCCAGCTGTGCCCACGCCCAGCCTGTCCCTGCTCTGAGTGCCACCTCCAGGTGCCACCCCCAGGGATGGGCACTGCAGAGCTCCCTGGGCAGTGCCAAGGCCTGAGCCCCCTTTCCATGGGGAAATTCCTGCTGCTGTCCCACCTCAACATCCTGAGGCCATCTCCTCCCCTCCTGTCCCTGTCCCCTGGCAGAACAGGTGCCCCCAGCTGTCCCCTCCTGAGGTGACACCCCTCCAGAGCCACAAGGTGCCCCCAGGCCCCTTTGTGCAGGCTGAGCCCCCTCCCAGCCTCTCAGGGTGGGGAGGGCATGGGGCAGATCCCCTGGGTGGATTGTCACGGCGTGTCGTGATAAAACCCTCCAGAGAACGGAGAGTGAGGCCAGAAACAGAGATGGTGCAGTACCCAGAGTCAATTGGAGAAACAAAATTAGAAACAATCTGTGTTTCAAAAATGTGGTCAACAGAATGCATCACCATGACAATTCTCGCTAGAAGCAACAAGAGAGGCTTGCTGGCACTGCTGAAGGAGGGCTGGTTCAGAGTGAAGATTCATCAAAATGCAATTTACAGCACCAAAAAAATATATCTGTAGTGGCATTTCATTGACTTTTATTCTTAAAATGTGAGAACCAGACTGGAGAAGCATTACCTTACACTGAATTCTGTGAAAATCCTGATCCTGACGGAAAACCAGAGACATCTTTAGCGTGTTCCTTGGTGGTTGCATTCCAGACAAAGCTAAAATAAGGATCAAAGATTTATATCACAGATAGAAAATAAAATCAAATGAGATTTCAGATTAAGGCACACAGAGGTGGGCTTGAAATGATAAACATGGCTCTAAAAGGAAATGTAAAGAAAGGATTAAGAGACCCACGCACTGAACAATAATTCCCTTTAAAGGTGCCACCATGTCCCAGCTGTGAGAGAAACACAACTGGATGCAGTTTAATGATGGATCTCTCAAAACATCCCATGCAGGGGCTGGACATCCCTCCCTGTGACGCTGGGTGAGGGTTCCCAGCCACAAAAATGGATTGGTTTCACCTGGGGCAGCTCTCCTGATGGATGAGGGCACCCAAAGGTGTTCTTTGCATCGTGATGGGGACAGGGCTCAGCTGCAGAGAGAGAAAAAAGGGAGAAAAGTCTATCTGAGAGAGAGCCAAGGAGCCCAGAGGGGCTGGGCTGCCCTGGCTCCTGGCAGTGCCAAGGCCAGGCTGGGCATTGATGGGAGCTCCTGGGACAGGGAAGGTGTCCCTGCCATGCAGGGTGGGATGGATGAATTAAAGAGTTGAGCTATTCTGGGATTGTGTGATCACAAAAAGCCCAAGGAAATGTTTTGGTGACAAATGAAACGAAGAGCGGCTCTGGCTGGGGGTGGAGGTGGGATGGAAATCACGTCTCCACCTCTGGAGCTTCCCCCAGCAGCTCCCCCTCAGGGGTTACTATTTACTACATTTTAGGGAGTGCAGGCACTGAGGATAAATTTCCTCTCTTAAGCCCATAAATCTCTGCAGGTCTGACTGAACGCTCAGCATGGTATATGTGTGTGGCTGGCCTGACCTTGAGCTGGGGAAAACTTTGTTAAAAAACTTCTCCTTTTGGAAAAAAAACCCACTGCAGGCTGACAAATCCTGCACAGCTGCCCATCAATTGCCACGAGTTGTCTTAATTTTTTAGTGCCTAACTAACATTTCTTTCTCATCAAAATACTTGGTGTCAAATATTTCATTTTGAATGCTACGCTATGTTAAAAAATAGTAAATCACTTAGCAACTAAAATGAAATATCTAATGTGAGGTCAGATTGGTTACCTTGTTGATTCTGGGATGAAAAAACAATTTTTTATCATTTTTTGCTTTTAACAAAGCTTGTTTTTTTTTCTTTTTCCCCCCAGCAATTTCGAATTGCCAGAGAATAAAATAAATATATTATCCCCAGGTAGGTACTGTATAAGTAAAATATGGCAGAGTTGTAATAGAACACTGAAAAACTCCATTACATCGCTGTTCCTCTGTCAGAGGCAGGAGTGGCTGGAGCAGCACCTGTATATCTCAGTGATATCTAATTCCCAGGGAAAGGCTCCCAGCACCGAGAGCACAGGCAGCTGCAGGCACGCAGGGCCATCAAACACTGCCAGCACCGGGTTATTCACAGGCTGGGACAGGGAACAGCAGAGAGACAATGGCTGGGATATTCAGAATTCATGGTAGCACGAGCTCACCTCACTGCCAGTGCAACTCCTGGCAGACACAGGTCAGCTCTGATGGACCCAGGTTAGCCCTGATGGACATAGATCAGTTCTGCAGGACCCAGATCAGCTCTGATGAGACTCAGATCAGTTCTGATGGACCCAGTTCAGCCCTGAGGGACCTAAATCAGACCTTCTGGACCCAGATCAGCTCTGATAGGACCCAAATCAGCTGTACTGGACCCTTATCAGTTCTGACACACCCAGACCAGTTCTGCAGGGCCCAGATCAGCTCTGATAGACCCAACTCAGCTCTGATAGACCCAGATCAGCCGTGATGAACCCAGGTCAACTCTGATGGACCCAAATCAGGTCTGATAGGCCCAGACAGTTCTGCATGACCCGGCTCATCCCTGCTGGGTGCCATCCATGCCAAGCTGACCGTTCACACCCACGCCTCTCTCTCACAGGCAGGGCCACGCTGATAACACACAAAGCTGGGATGGTTCCCGGCGCAGGGCTGTGCCTGCACTGACGTCACCCTGCCAGTGGGCCCCGTTGTCCCCGTGGGCCGGGCTGCCCAACACCTCCCCCGGGAGGGGAGCCCGGCCCGGTGAGTCACCCTGGTGCCACCAGCGAGGTGCCAAAGCGCCGCAGCTCAGGCACGGCGCAGGCACCGAGGGGGCACAGCTCCAGCCCCCCGCGCTATTTATGGCTGCAGGCACAGAAAAACATGCTCCTGCCACATTTTAAAATAAAATCTGTGCGAGCTTGGTGAAAAACACCAGATGACTGCGCACAGGGATGAGGGGATATTAATGCACACAGTGACACCTCCAGTTCTTGTGCTGCCTGCAGAGATGCCAGCCTGGCCCTTGGGCACCTGGCTCTGCCCTGGAACCACCAGGAGCATCCAAAAACCACAAGCAGGCCAAATTCTGGTCTGGCCTTGAAGCCAATCTGGCAAGGAGCACTGTGGGAAAGCAGGAACGCTGGGAAATTCTGAAATATTTTCCTTTTTCGGGCATTTATAAATCTACGAAAGGCTCGTTGATGCATCTGGAACAGCTTTGGCTTTCTAGTATTTATCTAAAGCAGTAATTGTTCCGAGCATTTTACAGGATGTTCAGCCCTCCAAGTGAAGCTGTACAGGAGCAATTATAAAATGCAAAGGGCAGCACTGCTCAAATGAGAGACCTCAGCCACAGAGAGGTTTCAGCTTCTCTAAACCTCATTTGTAAGCAGGGATAAAATGGAAGAGTAAATGGAGGAACCTGATAGCTTCATGTCAGAAAAGACATGAACCGTGACACAGCAGTGTCAGCCGAAGGAAAATGAGCTGTTAAAGCACCTGGAGTGGAACAACACACGCTTTCTGAAGTGGCAGATTAAAAAAACCCCTGATAATGGGTCACGAGTGATGAAATTTATGCCTTGTTTCTGCCGTGCACTGGGACTTCCACTTTCAGATCTGCAGTCAGAACAGATTAGATTGCCTCCAAATGAAAGTGTCAAGGTAAAACGCAGCAAGTGTAGCTCAACAGCTCTGAACAAACATTGGCAGCGAGGGAAACAAGAAAACAAAGCTCACTGTGCTTTTCAGCCCCTGCACCTGGAGAGCAAGGCTGTAACAGGGCAGCAGCAATGGGATAAAACCCAGGGCCTGCAGCAGCACTGGCGGGCAAGGACGCCTACAGTGCCTGTCAAAAGAAGTTAAATGAGATTCTTTGGAACTAAACCATGATTCAACTTTTCTAATATCACATACAACTAAAAATTGGAAAAAAGGTGAGGGGTTTTTAATTGACCTTCAGGAGGAAAACACCTCTGTGTGCCTGGTGGCCACGGCGGCTGCAGAGAACAGGCAGCTCCAGCCAGGCTGATTGCTGAGCAAACCACTCTCCAACCATTCCTCCCCTCCTGCTCCAAGCAGGGCCTCAGCACAATTTAACACAATCCACTAACTAATATAACTGCAAGGTATTTATGTTTCTAGGGTGGGAAGGGCAAAGGAGAGCTCAGGAGCATTTCTGCTGCGAGGCTCCGTGCCGTTTGTCCGGCACAGCCAGGGCGGCATTGCCACACAGCTGGGAGGGCTGCACTGCCTGCAGACATCCCCAGAGACACGCTGTGGGGACGAGAAAAACTCCTTTTCCTCCAAGGTATTTCTGTTTCTAGGGTGACAAGGGCGAAGGAGAACTCAGGAGCATTTCTGCTGCAAGGCTCCGTGCTGTTTGTCTGGCACAGCACGTGTCCGGCACAGCCAGGGCGGCATTGCCACACAGCTGGCCTGCAGGTGGGAGCTGCACTGCCTGCAAACATCTCCCGAGACACACTGTGGGGACGAGAAGAGCTCCTTTCCCCTGGCCCTGGCTGAGCTGTGGCAGACAAGCCCAGGCTGGGTTGGTGTCTCTGGAGCTCAAGGATGGAGCACAACGTGCCCGACCCCGAGCAATCCTCGTCCCCAAAGCTCAGTGCACCTTTTGGAACTCTTATCAATTGAAACAAGAGATCTTCCTCGGATCATAAACTCTGAGGGGAATCAGTAAATCCTGCTGTTTTACTGTGCTGACCTTTAGACCACCATCTGTCTTTTGGCTCTTCAGTTTATACAGAGAGAATACCAGGAGGTGCTGGTGCATCGAGCTGCTCCCTCCACAGCTCACACAGACCTCAAACCCTTCAGCACTGAGCTGGGAGTTTCATTTTTATTGAGTGGCTGCTTGAAGCAATGGATAAGAAGGGAAGAACACCCTGCTCATTTATAACCACTCTTAGTTAATGCCAGTGAGCAGGACTTTGTATTTGCTTACATCATCTGCTGCCAAAGTCCTATTTTCTCTGTTAAGTCTATGTTTTGAAAAGTCCTTGGCATTTTAATTGGCTCAATATTTCAATTCTCTGTCAAAAACAACACTTGCTGAAAAACACCGCCTGATTTCTCCATGCATTCCTCTTTCCTCAGAGCCCCTAAATGCTGCTCTCCCTGGGCAGAAGTTTGCTGTGCACCAGCTGCAGTTCTCACCTCAGCCTCTCCCTCTGAGCAGCCTGGCAAGTCCAAACTCATCCCCACAGCATCGAGCAGGAGCACTCTGCCTGCACCTGGCTCACAGGGAGCATTCCAGACCCAGCTTTGCATTTCTGCTCCTCCACCAAAGAGCAACAAAGAAAGAGCCAGAGAAAAGGAAAAGCTACAAGTGGCTCTGAGAGCTGGGAGGGAAGAGTGCTCGTGGCAGCTGCAGCTGGAAGTGTTACCTTTGGTGCCTGGTTGCTCCCTTCCCACATCTCTGCACAGCTCCAGTCTGGATATTGGGATGGTTCTTCCTTGGGATGGGGCTCTGCAGAGACCCCACAGGAGGTTCAGGCTGGAGAAACCCTCAGAGACATCAGTCCAGCCCTGCCCCAGCCCTGCCAAGGCCACCACTGCCCCAGTCCCCAAGTGCCACCTGCACAGGGCTTTAAACCCCTGCAGGATGGGGGCTCTGCCCTGCCCTGCTGCAGAAGGGACCCACAGGGACTGAGTCCAGCCCAGGCTCTGCAGGGCAGCCCCAAACCCAGCCCGTGCCTGAAGGTAGCATGGAAGCACCACATGGAGTCAGGAACTGCCTGACACCAGGGAAACGCTCGCCAGTGACAATTATTTCCATTTCATTTAGTGGAAGCAATGACAGCCCCATTTTCCCCTCAGCACTGCCCAGAGCTGCTCCAGACGTTGTCACCTGAGGGCTGGGATGAAGCCAAGAACCCACCCCCCAAAAAGGCAGCACCCTGCAAGCAGCACCCCTGTTCCCAGCTCCCAAGGACTTACACAGGTTCCCCATTTCTGCTGCATTTCAGCCATTTTGCATTATGCAACCCCCCCTGTGCATTTCTGCTCTCCCCCAGCAACCCAGGCAGGTTGAAACTATCAGGATCTGCCAAAGCTTACCCACTTTCAGATGTCTCACAGAAAATGAGGGAGGCCAGAGGTGGTTTTTTATACCAGCAAATAACAGTTTGCTTGCTTCAGTGAGTGAGAGGTTAATGGCTCTGCATGAGAAAACAAGGATCACGGCCAGTTCTGAGCGAGACTCAGTTTGGAGTTGCTTGAAAACTGAAAAGAAGGTCAGCACGCCCAGCCAGGTTCCTCTGTGCTTTTGTTTTATTCAGCTTTGCAAATCAGAGCTCTCTTCATTGCCTCGGTCCCTGGTGGGAGAGCAGGAAAAATGAAGTTGCAAGGCTGAGCTGTTGTGTTATTATGTTCCCCATCTCATTATCCAAATTGCTGTGCCACGAGCAGATCCAGCCCAGGAGCCTCTCTTGATCTACAGCCTGGGGACCAGCACTGTTCCAAGCCCTGGGGTGCACACGGGGCTGAGAGCGTTTGGAAATCTGTTTACAGCCTGTCCAGGGTAACTGGGGAGGATTTGTCTTGTGCCTTCGAGGTCACACACATCCAAAGGTGAAGGTTGCTGCAGCAGCTGCTTGAAAAGGATCAGGGAGGGAGAGCAATCATTTGTGGGGATCAGGAAGGGGAGATGCCCAGGGAACTGTAAAGAACTAAGAAATAAAGCAGGTGATGCACCAAGAACGGGGTGAGTCAGGAGAGGAGAACCTGGGGAGGAAGTTAATGAAACTGGAACAAATTGCACCTTGAAAGAATTCCTAAATCTCCACAACTTCCCTTCCTTCCCTTCCCTTCTGTCACCTGTGGGTCCCAGCTGGGACGGGGTCAGGGCCCTGCCTGCCACCCCTGCTCTGGCAGGGCAGACCTGGCCCAGCAGTGCCGCTGGAGCTGGACACTGGGCTCTCCAGGCATTTCCCGTGCAGGAATTTCAGGCACAGCATCTCAGCCCTCAGAGATGATTTCCTCCCCAGGGCAGAGAGGTCAGGGACAAAGAGGGGGGCAATTAACAGGAGATCGTTCCATAAGTGCATCAGTGATGAAGGGAAACAGCAAGAGGAGCGGGAAGGCCATTAACCAAGGAAGTTGAGTGTTTAATAAGCTTTCCTTGCCTCAATCTTCATGAAAAGGCTAACTGAGAGCAGATGGTCGGCACAATAATGCTGGAACAAAGAGGGAAGTTTATAATCCCCCACAAAGGCAACGGGGAGAGTGCCTGGCTAATTTAGATGTTTGCAAATTGGTTATGCTGATGAACTTTATCTTTGCATGCTAAAGGGCTGTGTGAATCCAGATCAGAGTTTTAACTGTTCTTGGGGAAGGCTGGAGAGGGAGAGAGGGGAAAGAGGAACCACATCTTTAGAATCATCAGTGGTTGGGTGGGAAGGGACCTCAAAGCTCATCCTGTTCTCCTGCCATGGCAGGGACACCTCCCACTGTCCCAGGGTGTCCCAGCCCCAATTCCAACCTGGCCTTGGTATACAGGGGCACCACAGCTGCTCTGGGCACCTGTGCCAGGCCTGCCCACCCTCCCAGGAACAATTTCTTCCTTATCTCTAATGCAAACCTCCTTCTGCCACTTTGAAGTGCCCTTGCCCTGGCACTCCATCCCTTGTTAGCAATCTCTCTCCAGAAGGA
This sequence comes from Melospiza melodia melodia, assembly GCF_035770615.1. NCBI lineage: Eukaryota > Metazoa > Chordata > Aves > Passeriformes > Passerellidae > Melospiza > Melospiza melodia. The sequence continues at coordinate 30,415,699 of NC_086203.1, read as the reverse complement.
CGAAGGATATTGCTTTATGTCTCAGCTCGCAAGACGTCCATTCCCAGAAAAAGAACCTTTAAATAAAAGTAAAAACCACCCAAGGTGTGGCAGCAGCATTGCTGGGCTGCAGCACCCCAGCGCATCTCCTCCCATGGGACATGAAGGTTCAGAGCTTGGTTTCAGCTTTTGTGCCACCCTGGCCTGTGTGACAGGGACCAGAGGCTGCTCCAGAAACAGCCCTGCTGAAAATGAGGAGATGAATCAAATTACTCAGAGACCTACCTTGAACTGAGCATTATTAATTTCTTCCTTAATGACTTGCATGACAGAGGAGGGGAGCGCTGCTGAAATTGGCTGCTGGCACTGCACAGGGACTGAGAGCACAGGAGAGCAAAGGGCTGAAATCCAAAAAGGTCCTGGCATTGCAGAAATCACCTTCAAAGAACACCTGTTACTGAAGGGAGACAAAGCAGCCCCACACCTGGGCAGAAATAATCAGTGCTGGCATTCCAGGTGGGGAAGGCAGCTGAGGATGAGAGGCCACCACTCTGGGACAGCAGACAGAGCTGTGGCCATCAAAATATGGAAATTATCCTTCTGCTGGGCTCAGCCCCACCACGTCCTGCCTGGGAAATGCCATCTGCTTCACACACTCTGTGCTGCGAGGCTGGGAGTGGCAGGAAGGGAACCAAGGGAGGGCAGGGGAGGAGGGCAGAGGGCTGGAAACCATCCCCAGTGGGTGAGGGAAAGCGGGGGAATGGAGCCTTGAACCAGACAGGGACTGAGCTCAGAAAGCGCAAAATACAGTCAAGGTGACAGCAGAGACCAACACTGAGCTGCTGTCCCCCAGGCATGGCCTGAGGAGGAGGAGGGAGGGTAAATCCCAGTGAGACCCTGGCTGTGGGCAGAGCTGGGAGTGACCAATGGGGCTGGGAGTGACCAATGGGGCTGAGAGTGACCAACCAGGGCAGCTGGGAGTGACCAATGGGGCTGGGAGTGACCAACGGGTCTGAGAGTGACCAACCAGGGCAGCTGGGAGTGACCACAGCGCTGGGAGTGAGCAACAGAGCAGCTGGGAGTGACCAACGGGCCCAGGAGTGACCAACCCTGCTCTGGACACTGGGACCCTCCAGTGCCCACTCTGCCCAGCCAGGAGCAGACACTGACCCCCAACACCCTGCAGACCATCCACCAACATCATCTTGCAACGCGACACGAAAGATTCAGGAAGGTCAATTAAGCTGTCCATGGATATTTAATAACAGGGAAGATAAGAAAAATAATCAAATGAATGACTTGTTCTGAATTAGCCCTCCATTCCACCTGCAGTTCATTACTGACTCAGATTAATGAACGTTGGGAAGATATTACTCTCGTCTGAATTCTCAGACTTTGCTACCTGATCGCAATTTTTGAAATGGAAAATGCAGTATATCAATTCTGGATGAATTTTTAAGTAGAGTCAAACGCCAGATGCCCTCCAGCAGCAGAGCTGAGGTTTGAAGGGATCACGGTGCTCTCTCAGGCTGCCCAAGTTTGCTGCTGCAACACCAGCAGTGGTTAATGCAGGGATTACCTGGGGACCTGGAGCAGGGAATGCCTGCATTCCTCCAGAGCTCAGCTGGGCTGGGATAAACACTGAGAGCTGTGAAAAGACCCAAGCCTCCCCTCGGAGCTTTGTGGGCTCATTTGATTCATTTTCACCTTCAGCAAAGGAGTGTTTGCCAGGGAAAATGCTTTTGTACTTAGCAAAAATAAAACCTGTGACTCACCAGGGAAGCTGGGAGGGCAAGGTCACCAGGTGGCTTCTCCAGACATTTACTTCATCCTTGCAGGACCTGCGCTCCTTCACGTGATCACTCAGCTCTAGGCTTTAACAGACAGGACTTGGTGAGGGTGAGAGTCTGGTGTTTCCTCAGGAGAGGCAGAGGGAGGTGACAAACAGCTCAGTGCCAGCTGATTTGCCTCCCCTGCTCCTGGAGCTTTATCCTCCAAATAAATGATTTATTCCAATCGCTCAGCTGGGGAAATGGACTGGGACAGAAGTCCTGGGATGAGTAACGGGAGAAGTGGGGACATCCAGGCCAGGCCAGGCCAGGGCTGGGTGTCCCCAGGGAGGGACAGCCCTGCACACAGGCTCAGCAGGCACAGCAGCAGCAGTTCCTGCATGGAAAGGGGCTCAGAGGGACAGCAGCAGTTCCCGATGCCCAGGCTCTCTCCTGCTTTGCCTTAGGACAGCCCTTTCCCCTAACCAACCCCGCTTTGCTGAGAGTTTCAGTATTTCATTATCTCGGAGCTTTCCCTCCCTCTGTCAAATCTCTGTGATTTTCTCTGCGAAATCTCCTTGATTTTGCAGAGACCAGAATAGCTGCAGAACGCTTAGCACCTCTGTGGGTACCTCAGGAGCCTGGCTCCCAGGGAAATCAGGCCAGAGAGGGGCTGGGGGTGATCTGGGGCAGCCACGGGCCAGGTCCCCGGGAGGAAGAGGAGGTGGAGCACATCTCACACCTCAGAGCCCCAAAAGGAAATGGGGACTTTTCCCTGCAGTCACACGAGCCCACACCGGGCCTGAGCAGGCACAAATTGCCCAAATGGGAAAATTGCATCCAAGATCCTTAATGGCTGGGACGAGGCAGATTGCTCTGCCCGCTCCTGCCCAGCCCTGCTCCAAGGAATTATCCCTGATAAATGATTTGTTTTCCTCCTGCTGCTGCTCAGGTGTCGCTGGAGCAGGAGAGTGGAGAATTACAGCCCGTGCTGCTGCTGCTGCTATTATTATTATTTGGCAGTAATTCCTCTAACTTTCTTCCCTGGAGGAAGACACAAGGAGCTGCTCTCCGGCTCCCAAGGTCATCCCACCAGAAAGTATTAGCTATTTCCTTCTATTAGTTTCAATTATCGAGCTGCAGAAAACCAAATAATGGCAAATTTACACCATTTCACGGCCTGCCCCTAATGCAGGGCTGGAACACTGACCCCAAAGCAGAGCAGCCCCATGCAGTCTGCACAAATGCAGGAGGAGATGGGGGGGTCCCTGCTGCCCCAGCCCCTCCATGTGCACACTTTGTGTTTACAAACCTTGAGAAGGCACCAAACCCCAGGGATCAGATGGGTTTGGGCAGGGGCTGCCCTCCGACAGTTCCCAGCTGGTTTTGCACCTGCCCTGCCCCAGCATCCCCACAGCTCCCACACTGCTCCTGCTGCCAGCATTGCTTGGTCTGCCTACAGCTAAATTGGGTTTCAGCTGCTCCCACAGCACGTCAGGGACCAGAACAGGTAAAGTCTGCAACACACCACCAATGGCAGTGGGAGCTGGAGGGGAATTTAAGGAAAAAACCATTTAGATTTTAGTTCTAGGCAAAAAGAGTGCCTAAATAACAAGATTGATTTGCCAGCCCAGGAGGAAATGGAAAAGAGCCCAGACACTCAGCCAACTGACAATGCAGTGACAGAGGGAGAGGGAAACTTCAGAGGGAATGACCCTGAGCTGGAGCTGATGAGCTTCAATTCCCTTTTTTTTTTTAATTTTAATTTCCAGCCTGGTTTATTCTTGCCCTAATTGCTCAATGGGAAAGTGCAACCCTGAAAGTGTTCCTAAAGTGGTTTTTCCCAAACTGTTCCTCAAATTACCCACAGTCTAAGGCAAGCCATCGATATGAGTTATAGCTCTTGGTATTAAACTACCAAAACAAATTATTAGCATATAAAAACTGATCTGATCTATTCAGAGGCGTTGCTGTGAAATATGGCCCTTAGCACAGTGCACCTATCTGGGATCATAAAACTTGTCAGAGGTACCCAAAGTTTATTGCCTTGGAAGATTCATGCAGCAACCCTGGAACGCTTGATTTAGGTCTGAGCAGCCGTTTGTAATTCTTGCAGGCATGCAAGCAGTTCAGATTTATTTAAATAGAGAAAAAATAATTTAAGAAGACAAAGCAGCCTTTTCTCCTAATCAGATGAGATAGAAATTATTTCAAGGCACTCTAAGGAACAAATTTGTCATTTTTCTTGCTCTAATTGTATACCACAATAAATCCTTCCGTGTGAATTCATTTCTTAAACTTAACAGTTATTTATTAACACAACAAAGCGTGTTCTCCCTGTGCCAGCCAGTGTGATCCAGCCCAGTGAAGTCATGACAATTGTTTGCTCACTGTCTGGGCACTGTGGGGCTGCTGAGCTGTCCCTGTGCCCCCCTGGCCCCAGTTCTCAGAGGAGTTGGTGCTTTCCCCACCCAGCTTCCAGAGCAGGGACTGCCTGGAGACTCTGAAAAACCCAATTCTCTCACTGATGTAGCTCTGATTGAGATTTGCTGCATTAAGGAGGAATTGGGAAATTTCTTAATGCAACAAACGTGAAACAGAGAAACAGCAGCAAACAGAGCAGGCCATGATACCAAAACCTCTACCAATACAATTTCTGAGCAGCTTGGGCTGCAACCACTGCTTCCCCCTGACAGCCCCAGCGGGAACCACCTTCCATTCCCACAGCTTTTAACCAAATCTCAGGGAAACCAAACTGGAAATTACTGTTTCTAGGATGCATCTACCCCAAATACCCTGCTGCAGCTTTTCCTGCCTTCACACACACTCCCAGGGAAGAAAAGCCCTGTGTTTGTGCATGGTCTGTCCTGGAGCTCCTGCTCGCTCCTGCAGTGATTAAAAAGATTAACTTCAGTCGTCGGGAGTTGTAGAGAAAAGCACCGACGGCTCAACACTTAATTACAAAGGGAAACATAAAAACCTGGCAATTAACCTTTGTTTGAGCTCGCAGCAGAAAGGCAGAGCGTGTGCTGCCCTGTGTGCTCCACACCGAGGAGACCTGGGACACCTCCTGCCCTCTGCCCTGCCCCAGGGATTTTACTGCCAGGTAAAGGAGCACCCGCCAAACCTGGGACACCTCCTGCCCTCCTCCCTGCCCCAGGGTGGGCTTGGGATGCTGAGGAGTTTACTGCCAGATAGAGCAATGCTCACCAAACCTTGGACACCTCCCTGCCCCAGGGTGGGCTTGGGATGCTGAGGATTTTGCTGCCAGCAAATAAAGCAAAACCAAACCAGCCAGAGGCTAACAGAAACCCCATCTTTAACAGGAGAACAACCCCTCCATTTGATCTGTTCACAGCACAGCAGAAGAGGAGTGAGGGCACAGCCCCACCATGGAGGGAGGGACTGGGAGCACTGGGATGCTCCTGCAATGGGGCAGAGCCCAGCTCTGGATGCAGAGCCCATGTCCCCTTTCCACATCCCATCTCTGGATGCAGCTCCAAGCTCTGGATGCAGCTCCAATGGATGCAGAGCCCATCCCTGGATGCAGCTCCAAGCTTCCCCTTCCCCATCCCAGCTGTCTCGGCTGAGGCAGGGTTTGAACACTTTGGTTTGCTCAGCTGCCCAAGAGGGGAAACCACCTCTTTTCCTGGAGCTGAGGGTGGAATTCACAGAATCACAGAGTGATTTATGTTGGAAAGGACCTCTGGGAGCCTGGGCTCGCAGGCAGGGAGGCAGAAACTCCATCAGAGCAGGGGGAGCTCACCTGGACTCGCTGCTGGAGCGCAGAGCAGAGCATCCCTCACTGCTGGCACTGCCTGCAGCCACAGGTGATTCATTCCACTGCCACCCCAAGTGTAAATAGAAATGTGAGGGACCTCCCTGTATGCAGGGGCTGCTGTGAGAGCAGCACAAGGAGCAGCTTCCAGGAAGGCACCCGAGCTGTCAGCACCTCCCTGAGCCACAGAGCCCAGGGGCTGCAGAGGGCTGGCAGGGACAGCAGCCCTGGCACCAGCCTGGGCACCAGCACTGCACCAGGTCTGGAGCTCACTCAAACCTCTCATGCACAGAGAGTGGGAGGCAGCAGAAACCTCTTCATTTGTTTTTCTATAGCCTACATGGCTTCAAAAATGTTTAAAATTACCAGGACTTCAAATTGTGGTGCAAAACCATCTTGCAGTGTTATCTTAGAGCTGTGAAATGGGATAGGCCAGCACAAAAGATGTAATTTCAATATTATAGTATACAATAGATTAAGTTTCTTCCAAGCCAAACCATCGTGGGGTTCTTTAGGCCACAGGAGTGGGGCTCCCTGGAGGATCCCATGGTTGTACAAGACCCCGCACCAACCAACAGCCAGGAAATGAATGAACAATAAACACAAACTTCTCTCTGAAGGAGGCAAAAAGACCGAAATAAATCGCAGCTTAAACCTACTGCTACTTCTGTTCACGCAGCACCAGCCCAGATTTCCCACTGAGAATAAGGTCAGCCTGAAAGCAAAGATGTAAGAAATGCAAAGCAGCAGTGGTTTTATCAGCTGCTCGCACTCTGCTGGCAGCACAGACGCACACACAGCCCCAGCCCCAGCCCCGGGCACTGCAGGCTGGCAGGGAGGGACAGCCCTGGGATCACTGACTGCAGGAATCCAATCCCGGCCCCAGAGCTGCCTCTGGTGCTCAGGGCAGGGAGATGGATGGCTCTGTCCCCAGCCCGCTCCTGGGGGACAGCGGCAGCCTGGCAAGCTGGTGAGTGTTAAGGATTTTTCTAAATGGCTGTCAAGGCACTTCCAGAGTGCAAGTAATGAAGTCACTTCTCTCTATTTGTTTTGTGCTCAGCCTAAACAGGGATCAGCTCGAGCCTGAGATATGGAAAAGCCCCAGATTTGTTTAAATTCCCATTAGAACAAAACAGAACCAAACTGGGGGGACAGGAGGTGTTTAACCTGGAGAAGAGAGGCTCAGGAACCTCTCACAGGTTCTGGCAGGAGTCTATCAGTCCTTCCAGGGAACAAGAGGAAATGGCCTCACTTAGAGGTTTAGCTTGGAGATTGAGAACATTTCTGCACCTAAAGGGCTGCCCAGGGCCGTGCAGGAGCCCCCATCTCTGGGGGCATGTAACAGACCTGTGGATGTGACACCTGGGACAGTGCAAGGTGTCCCTGCCACGGCAGGAGAGTGGGACTAGGTGGGATTTAGGGCCCCTTCACCCGATATTACACAACAGCCCAGTGATCCCTCAGAAATAGGAAGGGTTTAATGCACCCACCATGGAAAGAACCCTCTGGGTGCTTTTGGGGTGCCCAGCCCTGGAGGGAGGGCGATGCCACGGGGACATGCAGGGCTCTGGCTGGGCTGTGCCCAGTGCATGGCAGCGCCCCAGGAGAGGCTGCCCAGGCAGCAGCACTGCTGTGCCAGGCTCCAGGGGCTGCTGCAGGAGGATCAGGAGCTCTCAGTGCAATCCACTTGTAATGAGATACAGTCAGACTGCTCCCGAGCACAAAATCCATTTAGAGGATATTCCAGGGATTCTCAATGAAGTTACATTATCTCAAGTTAACATCCCTTTGAAAGCACATCGTTCACCCTTAACCCTTGCAGTCTTTGGTGCTCTGAGGAAAGGTACAGCCTATTGGTGCCACTGAGAGTCAAACCAAGCCCCAGCCCCTCTGCACAGTCAGGTTTCAGTCAGTAGGGATTGCCTGCCACACCAGCACCCAGCAACTCCCAAAATAACCCTCAGTTATCTGACATGGGGTCAGGAGGGCAGCCTGGGTGCTGGGGAGCTCTGGGCTGGGGCTGGCTCCTCCTGCTGAGCTCAGGGTGTGCAGCCCAGGGCTCCCTCCCATGGGCTCTGGCCTCCATCACCCACTGGTGTCCTGATGGGAACCCTTCTGCATGTTTGGTGCCTCCCTGGAAGGAGGGGAAAGGAGAGGAGACACTGCACATCCCAATGGGAACCCTTCTGCACGTTTGGTGCCTCCCTGGAAGGAGGGGAAAGGAGAGGAGACACTGCACATCCCAGTGGGAACCCTTCTGCAGTGTTTGGTGCTCCTCTGAAAGGCAGGGAAAGGAGACACTGCACATCCCAGCCAGGGAATATCTCTGAAAGGTCCCCTTCATATCCCAGATAGGGAATGTCTCTGGAAGGCAGGGAAAGGAGACATTTCACACCCCAGATAGGGAAAAATCCCTGAAAGGAGGGAAAGAAGACACTCCACATCCCAATGGGAACCCCTCTGCAGTGTTTGGTGCCTCTCTGAAAGGAGGGAAAGGAGACACTGCACATCCCAGATAGGGAATTTCTCTGATAGGAGGGAAAGGAGACATGCACATCCCAGCCAGGAATGTTGGTGCCTGAGCAGGAAGAGGAGTGGGACCCCAGCCCTGGGCATGGAGGGTTTGTGAGCACAGACTCAGGAGCATCCCTGGCCTGACCCAGCACACAGAGCTCCAGAACATCCTGCCTGATTTGGGTGTTGCAGGCTCTGGGCGGGCACAGGGCTCTGCTGGCCCTGGGGTGTGCCCCTGTGGGTCTGGGGCTGCACTGGGGGCACTGCTGAATTCAGCCCTGAGGAGGAAGAGAGCCACAGGCACAGCAGCAGCTCCAGACCTGCTCCAGACTGGGGAAACAGAGCCCAGCTCATTTCCTTGTTAAAGAAAAGGAACAAAACCCAGCTCTCCATATTCCACTACACAGAGAGAGACAGACACAAAATAAACAACTCCTGGAGATTTGTGGCTCTTTTTCTGATCCATTCAAGGAGTATTAATTGACCCAGAATGTTGAAAATAATTTTGAAATGACTAGCAAAGTATTTACCATCCATCAGAGCTAATTCCCTGTGTGCAGCCATTCCAGGGCTCCCAGAATGATTGGCCTCACCTGCAGCAGATGCAATCACAGCCAAGGCTGAGCACACCAATGAGCAGCTCGTCATTTTCTACTCATGTGACCCTCCAACTTGGTAATTTTCTCTTTTATAACACTCTGTGAAGAGGAGGGAAGATGATGAGTAGGGTAAGGAAGAATAGGTAACAGGAGATAATAATAAAAGGAGTCAGAAAAGAGGTGATCCATAATTTACCATGGACAGCAGCACAAGGACTTCAGGCTTTACAGGGACAAAGCAGAACAGAATCTGCATCCTCAATATGGACATTTTCTTGCACCGTGGCTCCTTTCTCCTCCCTTATTTCAGAATATATGTTTTAAGGATCTATTTCAGCCAAAGAAAAATATCTTCTCTCCTGCAGGTACCTGGTGTTCCTCAGGTACAGCGATGGTGTCCAGGCACGTGGTGCCACTGCAGGAGGGGCACTGGGGGAGGAATGGCAGAAATGAAAGTGCTCAGCGAGACCCAGCCTGTCCCAATGCCCAGTTCTGCTGCACTCTGACATGGGTATGAAATCACAGCAGCAAAAGGGGTGGATGTCAGTTCCTCTGGCATCACCTTCAAAGCTCTACAGGTGAGGGTGGGAATTTACCTGAAATTGGTTTGTGTATTTTATTTTTTTAATTTTTAAACATATATAATTTTGATGAGAAAATAAGTGCAGTGAGAAATATTTCACCTTTCTAAACACAACATGGAACTGAAATTCAATATATTCTTTCTGTCTTACTCCCTAAACCTTCTTTCCTTACCTTTGCCATGAGCACGTGGGTGAAGCTAATTTCTCTTAACGAACACAGCTCTGATTAGTGCTGGAATTCACACTGAACATCACCTCAGAGCTGCACCAAGGCTCTCCTTATCTTCAGGCAGCCACATCCACTCCTCGTGTCCCTTCCCGTGGTTCCCACACCATGGCAGGAAGGAGGATTTGCCCCAGGCTCCCATTCCTAAAGGAGCTTTATTCCTGGTTTTGCCTGCCCTGACAGAAAACTGCTGGGGGTTGAGCACTTGAGGGTCCTACCAAATAAACGCCTGAAATTTGGATTCCCATCAGAAATGCAGCTCTTCAAACAAATCCTTTTTTTAAAAAGCTACAGCCACAGAAAGGTTTTCAACCTGGCAGAGCAGGCTAGTCAATAATAAACTTCCAATAAAGTTCTAATAAACTTCTTGGAAGAACTTCCCAGCAGATCTCCCCACTGTGAGCCACACAGGGAGCTCCTGGCAGGCACATGGGCACCAGCAGCACCCCTGGAACCTTCAAAAAGCCCAGGGAAAGGCCATGAGAGGTGGAGGCAAGGACATGTGAGCCTGAGGACACCTCCAGCAGCATCACCCGCACAGGAGCTGGCCGGGGAGAGTAAATAAATGTGAATATTGTGATTCCCAGCACTCACTGCCAGTCTCCAAGGACACCTAGCAGGGCCCTTCCTCCCTCTGAATAGCTGATCAGCAAATTAAAACCCTTTCATTAGCTCCTTTTGTTTGAGTGGAACAATGGTGCCCAGCTCCCAAGGACTGCAGCTGAGGAGCAGCATCCCAGAGGCACCACAGGGCACTCAGGGCTGGTGCAGCACCACAAGATCTTCAATTCCTGCCCATCACACCCAGCACACGAAATCCAGGGAGTTTTGTGGTAAATTGGTGTGAACTGGCTGGGAAAGGAGAGCTGAGAGAGGCCACTGACAAGAGAGGGAATGACAGGACAATGGGAATGGCTTCAACAATGGGAACAGAGCAGGTTTAGGTCAGATATTAGGGGTGAATCCCTCCCTGTAGGGTGGGCAGCCCTGGCACAGGGTGCCCAGAGCAGCTGGGGCTGCCCCTGCATCCCTGGCAGTGCCCAAAGCCAAGCTGGACACTGGGGCTGGAGCACCTGGGACAGTGGAGGTGGAATGGGATGGGCTTGAAGGTCCTTCCAACCCAAACCATTCTGTGGTTCTGCTGATCCCCACCCCAACCTGCCAAAGCACCCAGGGAATTTCTGTGGCACAAGAATGAGAGAGAGCCAGGCATTCACCTGCAGTATTTTGTAGATATTTAAACAGACTTGCAGGGAGGTGCACTTCCAAAATGTGAATTCACACTGCCTGGAGTTCTTGTTTCAGCCGTTACCTGTGCAGCTTCCAGCCTCAGTAAATTATAAAATACAGCTTTTCAATGAACTAAGCTAATAAATGCAGAGATGCCTCTCTGTTCCCTTGAAACACAAAAACTCTTCCACATGACTACAAGCTGAGGATGGAAAAAAAAAAATCCCAACAAAGCATGAACCCAAACAGTTCCCAGAGAAAGGCAGCATGCTCCTTTTTTACCACATGAAAAATTATCACAATCAAATCCCATTGTAAAATGCACTTCCGAGTTTGTTTCCCTGCCTTTATTACCTACACTGCTGGGATTTCTTTATTTTTCCTGAAGTAGGAGCGAGTATCTAAATGAGAGGCAAATTGATGATATACAGCTGGAAAAGGGCTATGAAAAAATAAGGGGCCAAAATTTATCTCCATTGTTCCACACCACAAAGCTCGTGTGTTATAAAGAGACGCGGTAACAGAATAAATCAGAACGGCAGCAATGATCATAATCCTGATTCTCTGTGCCCCAGCCTGGAAATCAGGAGTCAGGGCCTTGCTTTGCTTGGGATGGAGCAGAGGAGGAGAGCAAATGCCCTGGGATGGGCAGGAGGGGAAAGCAGAGAATGGGAGACAGGATGGGGGAAAGAGGCACTGGGAGCTGGCATTGCCCAGGGCAGGGAGGAGCTGCAGCCATCCGGGCACCAGAGGTTCCCAGAGTGATGCTGGAAATGAGTTACAGGGATTTTTTAGTATTTTCTGGAGGTGTTTTTCAGGAGGAACCAGCACTGCTGGGGCCAGGTTTATAAAATGTGTTACCTGCACAGCACCTGCCCAGAGCTTTCTGTCCCAGCAGCTTCACCTCAGGGGAGCTTTGCCTCTTCTGGACAGAGGATGCAGAGGTGGGAGCTGCAATGAGACCTCCTTTAATACCCAATAAAACCTCCTCTAACACCCACTGAAACCTCCACTGTTAAATATCCAGTGTGACCTCCTTTAATATCCACTAAAACCTCTTCAAATATTCAATGAAACTTCCTGTAACACCCACTGAAACCTCCTTAAATATCCACTGAAACTTCCTTTGATATCCAATGAAACCTCCTTTAATATACAGTGTGACATCCTTTAATATCCCATGGAACCTCTTCAAATAACCAATGAAATCTTAAGTATGCAATGAAACCTCCTTTCACATCCAATGGAAACTCCTTTAATATCCACTGAAACTTCCTTAGATACCCAATGAAAATTTCTTAAATGTGTAATGAAACCTCCTTAAATATACACTGAAATCTCCTTTAACATCCAATGAAACTTCCTCAAATACCCACTGAAATCCCCTTTAACACCCATGAAACCTCCTTTGAGTTCCCCTCCACCATCCCTCCCACCCCAAGCTCTGATTCCAGGATTCTCTGTGCTGCTCTCCCCTGCTCACCACACATTTGACCTCAGGGCAGAAGTGACTGTGGAAAACAGGCCTAGGAAGAGAGAACATTTATTTTCTGGCAGGAATATAATCATGGTAATACAGTAAAATCTGGCTCAGAAGCTGAGGGCTTATGTACTTCACATTCTGTGTATGAAATATTTAAATTCATGGAAATGTTTACTTAGATACTTATATTTCATGGGCTATAAAACAATAATAACCAACTCCAAATTAGTCATTTCCTTTCAGATAATAAAGTCACAATGAGAAAAAATTTGTAGCTTCCAGTTGTTCCAACCAGTGTTTGAAACAACATGAAAATCTCTTCAGCAGTCATTACAGCCTAATTGCTTTGGAAAGCTGCAAGAGAATTACCACAGCTTTTTGCTGCTGCTTGTTTTGCTAAAGGAAAGTTAATTTTATTCCAAATTATTAACTATTTCCATCTCCCTATTCCTACAAAGCAGAGAAGCGAATTGGGAATTTCTGTTTAATGTTATAGAATCATTAAGGCTGGAAAAGACTTCAAAATCCCCAAGTCCATCTTTGATTATCAAATTCTATCAAAAATTAAATCCCACAGCTCATTTCTCCTGACCCTTCTGGAGAGCAGCTCAGAGCTGCCAGGATTGCTGCCTTGCCAGTGAATATTTTGTATTTTGTGGCACCCCAACATCCACGTGCAGCTCTGCAGTCCCCTTTGGTGTGAAGCTCATGAATGATGCATTCCTTCTGCAAACACACAAGGAAGCTCCATGAGTAATGGGATTTTATCAATACATATTGGCATCATTATTTGGTATTTAAAAGCATCACGTTTCAGCTAATTGAGAGGATATCTCATTTCTATTATTTGGGGGAAGCTCAGATTCCTGTCTGATGCTGAAGCACTTGGGATGCCAGGTGGGATTTTCCTGGCGCTTTTAAGAAGCTTTTTAAAGAAAAGCAAACACAAACACTGGGGTGGAAGATAAAAACCTGATGTCCAGGCCTGGGGCTGTCCCTGTCCTGTTCCCCCCTGGCAGAACTCCCTGGGCATTTCCAGCCCAGCAGGGCAGGCAGCACCCCCAGCCCTGCCTCCCCTGCCCTTGGGGCTCCTCTTTGTCACACACACGTTTTATGGAAAATCCTTTCCTTAGGATTTCTCCTCCCGAGAAGCTGGGAGGCCTCAGGAACAAAATGCAAACAATGGTTATCTGCTGCTGTGGGATGCAACAGGTGCATCTGGGATTGGGCTCATGTGCTTGTTTGTAATTAATGGCCAATCACAGTCAGCTGGCTCGGACTCTCTGGTGAGTCACAAGATTTTATTATCATTCCATTCCTTTCTATTCCTTTCACAAGATTTTCTTATCATTCTATTTTTTTCTATTCCTTTCAAGCCTTCTGATGAAATCCTGTTGTCATCATATCACAAAATCCCCATACCTTCTCAGTGATTTCTCATGGACAGTTCCTCACAGCACTGACTCCTTCTTCTTCACAGTACAGCCAAACTCCAGCTCTCTTCACAGCACAACCAGCTAAGTCCAACTCTTTCTCACCCACCTAACCCCCTCTTTTGTAGCCTTTGTCTTCTTACTGGGCACAGCTGTGGCCTGTTAAGGGCAGGCCTGTTCCTAATCTTTGGTGATTAGTACAGCTGCAACTGCTCAGGGGTGAGATTGCCTTCTGCACTATCTTTATTTTCTTACATTCTATCCCTCCACAAAATCCTTTCTTCTGTTCTTTTAGTATAGTTTTAATATTATATATATAATAAAATAATTCTGCCTTCTGAAACATGGAGTCAACATTCTTGTCTCTTCCCTCATCCAGGGACCCCTGTGAACACCACCACACTTCTTCCTCCCCAAGAGCTGCAATTCCTGCAGCTCCTCAAACAATAGAAAGGAAATTGTTAGAATCCCAGGATGGTTTGGGTTGGAGGGACCCTAAATCCCACCCAGTGCCACCCCTGCCATGGCAAGGACACCTCCCACTGTCCCAGGGTGTCCCAATGGACCTGGCCTTGGGCACTGCCAGGGATGCAGGGGCAGCCACAGCTGCTCTGGGCACCTGTGCCAGGGCTGCCCACCCTGCAGGGAACAATTCCATCCTTATAAACCCCCCTGGGATGGAGGGTGCAGACCCCAAAAGCCAAACCTGCTCCTGCTCATTGCACACCCAGCTGGCAAATAAAACACCCCAAAACCATCCCCATGCCCAGAATGCCTCGGTGGTGCACAGATCTCACCATTACAAAGAAAATATCCCTGACTGGGTTTTCATTTCCCCATGCCCAGAATGCCTCTGTGGTGCACAGATCTCACCACAGCAAAGAAAATATCCCTGATGGATTTTCATTTGGTGTTCGGGCATCATTAGAAGCATTAGCCATCCCACAGCACCCTAAGAACCCTAAAGAGGTGATGCTCCCGTGCTGCTCCCTGTTCCACAAAGTAAAACACCTCCCAAGTCACGGAATTTCAGAGAAATCTGCTCAGTATTTAGCCAACATCCTGGTTCTCCAGGAGCTCACAGCAGCAGCCAGCACCTCAGTCAGTATGATTCATTGGATCAATAATTCTAAGGTCTTGTACCTAAAAGGTTGAAAAATGTGATCTAACCTGGCAGAAGAGAAATGATTGTAATGTTCAGCAAAACAGTTAATGAGGCTTGGAAAAAGCAGAGTTTGAGGGGAGAGAAATATGTCCAGGTTTAACCTTGCCCAGAGCTCCAGCAGAACGTTCTCTCCTCAAGGTTAACTCTGTAGCCCCACTGACACCTTCAGTTTTTCAATATTTCCACTCTTTTGCTGGCTGGCCTCTCCCTTTCCCCATTTCCATGCTCTGGAGCACCTGGTCTCTTTTCCAGCTCCCAATATCCCTCATCATTTCTCACTGAATGCTTCATTTCAGCAGCTCCGTTACATAAAGGCACAGAAATGGTTTTTTCCTTCTCCCCTACCTGCAGGTTTTGTTTTAAAGTCCTTTTTTTCTTCCATCCGTTACGATCCAACCCCAAATTTTAAAAATCCCTTCCCAGATCCCTTTTGCACTCTTGGACTCCCCTCAGATAAGAAAATGCCACCTTGTGCTCCAGTATTTGTGCTCAAAGCAAAACAAATAACAGCGACACTGGGAGCCAGGACTGGTGGTGTTGTTTTAGCATTTCATTATTCCAAGGAAAACAGACACTGGCAACTCCAATTTCCTGCTCCATAAAGGCCTTTCCCACAAACCACCCCAATCTGGGATGCGTTCCCCACACTCTGTGCCTCTCCCATCCCAGTTCCCCACACTCTGTGCCTCTCCTATCCCAGTTCCCCACACTCTGTGCCTCTCCCATCCCAGTTCCCCACACTCTGTGCCTCTCCCAGCCCAGTTCCCCACACTCTGTGCCTCTCCCAGCCCAGTTCCCCACACTCTGTGCCTCTCCCATCCCAGTTCCCCACCCCTCTGTGCCTCTCCCAGCCCAGTTCCCCACACTCTGTGCCTTTCCCATCCCAGTTCCCCACACTCTGTGCCTCTCCCAGCCCAGTTCCCCACACTCTGTGCCTTTCCCATCCCAGTTCCCCACACTCTGTGCCTCTCCCAGCCCAGTTTCTCCCCAGTTCCCCGTGCCAGGAGCTGAGCCCAGGCAATGCTGGGCTTCAGGGAACATTCAGGGTCTGTCAGGCTGCGTTAGCTGCAATCCCTCCCTGCTCCCATCCCTCCCTCTGCACAGCATCCTGCCCACGGTGGAGACAATTACATGTTTCTGATCTCATTTCTATAATTCACTTCCCTATCTAATCAACAATTATCCCTAATGAACTTTCCAGTGCTCATTCAAACTCGGCAGCTTCTCCTTCCTCAAGCGAGGCAGAGGGAGAGCCCGGTGCCTCCTGGCAGATCATGCTTTATATGGAGTGATTTCTGAATAATCACACTGGAGTTTTAAAGCTGTTTAACAGCCAGAGCAAATGGCAGGCAAAGGAACTGAAGTGAGGAGTATGACCTATGAAAATGATGCAAATTCATTGGGAAAAATCCGCTATTAGGGAAAGGTCTCCTGGTCACAGCTCCATAAATCACCCTGCAAAAACACAGCACGACTGGAGAAGCAAATAGTTGTATAATTCTGTATCCCTGCAGCCCTCTGAGTGGCAATAATGATGGAAGCAAAAGGAAATGTTTGTGTCCTGCTTGAATGTGCATGAAAACGTGGAATAGGTTATGAATTATCTGGTATTTGGGGTCTCTCAGGGAAATAACTCAGAGACTGCTTTGCATGGGCACCTGACTTAACTGAGAGCCCAAATGCTGAGGTCAAGGTAATCCTGCTGCTGTGCCCTTATCACAGACCCCAGTGCCCCCAAATCCCAATGCTCCCCAATCCCCAGTTCCACTGTTCCCAAATCACACTGCTCCCCAATATCCCACTGATCCCCAATCCCACTGCTCCCCAATATCCCAATACTCCTAAATCCCAGTGCTCCCCAATCCCACTGATCCAAAATCCCACTGATCCCCAATATCTCAATGCTCCCAAATCCTCAATCCTACTGCTCCCCAATCCCGCCGCTCCCAAATCCCCAGCGCTCCCCAATCCCACTGCTCCTCAATAACCCACTGCTCCCCAATAACCCACTGCTCCCCAGTCCCCAATCCCACTGCCCCCCAAATCCTACTGTCCTCCAATATCCCACTGCTCTGCAATTTTCAGGCAAGAACAAGTTGCAATTATTTCATCTACAACAGGGGTTTTCTTTTTTTTTTTTTTTTTTTTTTTTTCCTTTCCTTTTTTGGGGAAAAAAATAAAAATAAAAGCAGAACTGAGCAATTTCAGAAGAATTCTGAGTTGTTTTGCTTTCCCAGGTACAATTGCCCTCCTGGAAACACAATAAATGCATTGTGATGGAGCTACTGCCAATTGTAACACATCCAAAAGGCACAGCAAATATTAAAACACGGTGTAGGAACAGGGGCAGAGGTGTAAAGCACTCCTTGTATGCACTCATTTTCCAGCACATGAACTTGCAGTGCTGGCCACGTCAGGACAGCTCAGGCCTGTGAATTATCTGATCAATAGCAAACAAGAATGGAGGCATTTTCAGTTCAGTATTTTCAGTTTGCTGGCAGAAAAGTCAAGGAACAGAGAAATAATCACGGCAGCAGTGATTCAATCAGAGGCAGCTGGGGGAGGTGGCACCAGGACAAATGTCAAGCACCCAGACAAATGGCCCTGCAGAAGGGAGAGAGCAGGAGTTATCAGAGTGCCTTTGGAAAGGCTCTGGGGTCACCCTCCTCCTCCTCCTCCTGAGGAGCTCTCGGTGCAAGAGAAAAATTACTCATGGAAGCAAAACCATGTGAGGCTGCAGCATTTGTCAAATTCACGGTCTCAGTTCTTAAGCCAGGGTCACGTCGACCTTCCTGTCACTTTTACTGGGAAACAAAGAAAGGAAAAACCACAGAGCTCTGGAGCAGGCAAAGGAGCTGCTCTGCAAATGCCCATGCCTGCAAATTCCTCTTTGCTTAGCAAAAAGATTTTTCTTGCTCCGAGTTTCAATTAATGAAAAGACAAATCTGTTCTAAGTGGCAGGGCCGAGGCAGCGCCCCCCGTGACAGAAACTGTTCATTCTGTGTGAGGACGCACCAGAGCAGGCTGTGGGCTGTGCAGGGCCAGGCACTGGGTGGAAAACACTCTGTCCCCACCGAGCAGAGGTGGATGGGGAGAGCAGCTGCACAGAGCAGCCCTGAACAGGGCTGGGGGCTGCCCGGAGGCTGTGCCTGCTGCCCATCCCAGGGGAGAGCCCAGCCTGCCCCAGCACAGCACCTGGATGGGGAAAGACAAATCTCACTGTCTGCAAGAGCTGAGAGAAAGCTCTTGTGGGGAACTGGCTGGGGGTGAGGGACAGGGACAAGGGCAGGAACAGGGACAAGGGGCAGAAAAGCCCGGGGTTAATCAGGCAATTGTCCAAATCTGCCCCCCGACAGCCCTGCCTGGTGTGGGGGCACCACCACAGTGTCCCTACAGCTCCTTCTGGAATGAAGGCTGGAATGATCCTTCACAGACTGTTCTGGGTGGAACGGTCCCTACAGACCCCTCTGGATGGAATGGTCTGTTGCAGACATGTTTTATGGAAAATCCTTTCCTTAGGATTTCTCCTCCTGAGAAGCTGAGAGGCCTCAGGAACAAAATGCAAACAATGATTATCTGCTGCTGTGGGATGCAACAGGTGCATTTGGGATTGGTCTCATGTGGTTGTTTGTAATTAATGGCCAATCACACCCAGCTGACTCTGACAGAGAGCTGAGCCACAAACCTTTGTTATCATTCTTTCCTATTCTATTCTTAGCCAGCCTTCTGATGAAATCTTTCTTCTATTCTTTTAGTATAGTTTTAATGTAATATATAGCATAAAAAACTAAATCAGCCTTCTGAAACATGGAGTCAGATCCTCGTCTCTTCCCTCATCCAAGAACCCCTGTGAGCACGGTCACAATGGTCCCTACAGCCCCCTCTGGGCTGCAATGATCCTCACAAACCCTCTGGAAGGAATGATCCCTGTTCCCTAACCCTGCAGGGTCTCTCTGAGCCCTCCCAGGATGCAGGACTCCAGATATTTCAGAAATTGTCATTGTTAGATCCCTGCCCAGGGTCAGCTGTTTGTTTCTGTGGAGTTCAGGTACTTCCCTCTTCAGAGTTATCGCAGAGGATTTATTTAAGCTGCAGAAATCCCTGTGGACAAGAAATCCCAAATGCATCAGGCATCAGGATGTGGGAAGCTGTCACTCAGATTTACTGGCTGAATGCTTCCCAAGTGCTTTACAGCCAGGCTCTCTCAAGGCATTTGGGTCTGATACACAGGAACAGAACAGATCCCATCCTTTACCCAGGTGTGTCTGTTTGCCCCATCACTTCACAGTTTTCTTAGCTGAATTAAGCAGTGCTGCTCGACTCAGTGCTTGCTTTGTGCATTGAAAGATACCACAAAAAAATACTGGAAAAGAGAAAAGTGGAATGATGTTCCAAATCACTCCCAGGGGGCTGCTCCCCATCTGCCTCTCTCAGGGCAAATCCTGCTCTGATCAAACCTGCTCTCAGGTGTGAGAGACTCCCTTATCAGAGCTCCATTCCCCACAAACATTCTCACTGCCTCCCATAACAAAAGGAAAGAAGATCTTTTGTTCCAGAGCAGTGCTGGGCCCTGCAGGGGCTCTGCTCAGCCCTTTCCTAAATGGTGAGTGGGGAAAAGTCGGAATCCAGTCCTGGGAAGTGTTCCCAGTGCAGGCAATGGGATTCTGCTTGAGTGAGGCCTGAAGAGTTCAGCTAATTGTCAGTAATTTTCTCCTTTCTTGTCCAGCGTGATGAAAATGCTAGAGCAGCAATCAGCCTGCTGGGAAATTACACAGTGAGGAGAAAATGGGAGATTTCCCTGTGGGTCAGGGCTGCTTTCAGGGCAGCTCCAGCCTTGCACACATTTAAAAGGGAGCTTTCTCAAATTTCTGCTCACTTGCCAGGCTGCCATCAGCCAGCACCTGCTGAATTTGCTCCCAGAGCCCTGGGGTGTGATGGGATCTCATCAGCCCTGGGATCTCATCAGCCCTGGGATGTGATGGGATCTCACAGCCCTGGGGATGTGATGGGATCTCACAGCCCTGGGATGTGATGGGATCTCACAGCCCTAGGATGTGATGGCTCTCAGAGTCCTGGGATCTCACCAGCCCTGGGGATGTGATGGGATCTCACAGCCCTGGGATGTGATGGGATCTCACAGCCCTGGGATCTCACCAGCCCTGGGGATGTGATGGCTCTCAGAGCCCCAAAACGCCCTCACCTGCCTGATGCTCCGCTCTGGGACTCAGCCCCAGCAGTGCTGGAACTGCACCACACCCCAAAAACCCCAAAATCAGTGATTTACCCTCCCCTTCCAGTGCCACAGCCCCTGGAGATTTTCTGTGCAGTTTTGCCTTACCTGCTGCTTGGTCCAGGTGGAGAGAACAGTCTCACCTCTCCTGCTCACAGCCATCTCTGCTGCTACCAAAGGGACAGACAGATGGACAGAAAGCCCAGGAGGGCTCAGCAGAGCTGCCCAGAGCAGGATCCCGGGTGCTCTGGGAACTCTGGGCTCTCCATCCCCAGGACACAGCTGGGTTTGTCACCAGCCCCGTGGCTCTGGAGTCACGGCTGCTGCTGCTCTGCCCTGGGGCAACTGCAGAAACAAACGGATCCCTTAAAAAACTGGTCCATAAAAGACATCTTTTATGGAAAATACTTTGCTTAAGATTTTTCCTCCTAAGAAACTGAGAGGCCTCAGTCTGGAGTCAGCCTGGAGTCAGTCTGGAATTAGCTCGGAATTAGCCTGGGATCAGCCTGGAGCTGCCCATGCTGCAGGGTGGCCCTGGCAGCTCTCACAGCTCCCCCACCCCACAGGCTCAGCCCATTAATTTAATTGCACACCAGGACATTCCAAGTGCTATGGGCTGATTAATTAACAGCCCTGGGATGCTGCTGCTGCTGCCCCTTAAGCAAGCACACTGGCAATTAATTCGGGTGCCTCGTTCTGTGGGCACACCCATGGAGGCACTCGGGGGGGGCCTGGCACAGCGATGGCACCAGGGTGGCACTCACAGGTGGCAACAGTGCCCAGCCAGGGGCTGGCAAAGGCTGGGGAGCTCTGGGGGCTCCAATTCACTACCCCAAGGACACGGACAAAGGCTTGGAGGGACAGGGCCCAGGGAATGGCTCCAGGCCCTGGCACAGGTGCCCAGAGCAGCTGGGGCTGCCCCTGCATCCCTGGCAGTGCCCAAGGCCAGGCTGGACACTGGGGCTGGAGCACCTGGGACAGTGGGAGGTGTCCCTGCCATGGCAGGGGTGGGATGGGGTCTCTTAATGTCCCTCCCAGCCCACCCAGGGCTCCGTGATAAAACAGATTTCAGTGAGCTTTCCCCATCACCTGCACTTGCTCTTCCCCACTGATACCAATGCCATAAAATCTTTCATAATTATTGAATTACAGGGTCAGACCAGCTGGATGCTGGCTGTGCTGGGAGCAGAACAAAACCCTGTGGGGTCTGGGGGGTTTCTGTCACCCCCTGTCCATTTCCTGAGGTGCAGCTTTGCCCTGTCCTCATCACTAACATCACCCCAGCCCTGCTCTGCCCTGGAGCTGAGCTTATGCACACACTGCTGGGCTTTCCACATGCACAGATACTTCTATATTTATGTATTTAGGCATTCATATATTTTATATATTTGTATAGTTGTGTTGTATGTTTTTATATTTATATAAAGTATATATATATGAACTATTATATTATATATTATATATTATATATTATATATTATATATTATATTCATATATTATATTATATTATATTATATTATATTATATTATATTATATTATATTATATTATATTATATTATATTATATTATATTATATTTAGATAGTTTATATAGATATAAATATATCCATAAACTATCTATCTATATATTGTATATTTATATATTTCTGATTATATAGATCTAATATACATTTATTATCTTATATAAATATTATATTATTCTATTTATATTTATATATTTTTAATATATTTTATATACCTAAATATTTATATATTTTTATAAAAGTAGCGGAATAAAGCCTGCATCTCTGAGGCTCCCTGTGCTGTGGCTCAGCCTCCCCCAAAAACCAACCCTGCACAGGAGGGCACACCACACCTGCACACCAGCCCAGGAGGGCACCCCAAACCTGCACACCTGCACACAGGAGGCAGCAGCCCAGGCCCACAGGGCACAGAGATAAAACCCCAATAAAAGCAGCCAGGAGCGCTGGCAAAGCTCAGCTGCCAGCTCTGATCCTTTCTGTTCTCCTGCAGCACGTCCTGGGCTTCCTGTGCAATCAGCTTCTCCTTGCAATTGGACATGCAGCGCTGGGTAACTCACTGAGCAAATGCCCACGCTGTCCTCTGGGAATGGTGACTGTGCCATCTCAGCCCAGAGCCCAGCTCCCCAGAGCAGCCCCAGGCAATGAAATCCAATGTATTCCCTTCCCCGCCCTGCAATGGCTTTGGGAGCACACCATTTTTCTTTTTGAAGGATTTCCCCTCTGCTGACAAGTGAATAAATGTGTAACTTTCCGCTCCTTTTAGCGCCCAAAAGAAAAGGAAGGAAGAGAAAGGAAGGGGGAAAGGACCTGCAACAGGTTTGCTGAATATTGGTTATTCATTTTCTGGAGCTCAGCAGGGACACTTTATAAACTAATCCAGCTTTACACGGCGCAGTGCTGCCTTCACTTCTGTGTTATTGGATAATTTGTCAGTTCTGGCACTTTGGCAAGTAATCAAGTAAGGAACAACTACCAGAAGCAGAAGGAAATTATTGAATCTGGTTCCTCTTCCTCCTCCTTCTTGTATTCTAAACATAAGCTGATTTTAAGCAAAACAGTCGTGGCAGAAACAAAACAACCTTTAGGATTTATGAAAGACACGGCACTAAAATAAGCTGCTTGTGTTTGAGAGGGTTTGGATTTTGCTTTTCCCCCCTCCTTGCTGCCCAGATAGATCACTTTCCATTAAATGCTGTGAGCTGAACATGGAAAATCTCACTCCCTGCCCAGGTAAAGCTTCACTTTGCATAACTGGTAGCTGGGAGGGGAAGGAACATCGCAGTGACTGGGGCTCAGCTCCGAGCAGGGCAGGGCTGCAGCTGCTGCCAGGGATTCTCCTGAGCCCAGAGCTGAAAGCACATTTCGATTAACCCCTGTAGCTGCCCTGCCTCTCTGCAGCTCCGTCTGATGGGACACAGGGAGACACTTGCAGGGCAGAGCTGCGGGAGGGAGCTGCTGGTGGCTGCTCCAGGGAACCCCATCCTCCAGAAAGGCCTGGGAGCTTCAGAGCATCCCTGGGCCACCGGGAGCTGCTGCTGCACCCGGGGCTTCCTGAGCCAATCCCAATTCTGCACACGCACCAGAGGGGAGAATAAACAGCCCTGCAGGAAGCACTGGGCACCAATTGCTACAGAGTCAGCCACGGTCCCTGCCACAGCGCCTGGATCTGTGCTGGAAATGAAGGGGTCGCTCGTGGGCTGCAGACCTTTCAATGATCCTGACAGATCAGGGACTGGCTGCACGAGACCAAGAAACCATCAAACAGCAAAAGTTCCTGCATCAGGTGCTGGTTTCATGGCTCACCTGCAACTCCCCGTGTCGCCACCAACAAAAAAACCCAGAAAACCAGACAATCCAGAACAGGGACTTTGGATGTGGAATTCTCTTACTGCAGGTCCTCAGAAGGAAAGAAATCACCATCCCAAATGAATGGGATGGACAAAGAAACCCAGATGTGTTTCCACCTCTGCTGGGAGAGTAAAAAATGACCACATCTCACACTGACCCCAGATTTCCCTCTGTGCCCAGGACATGGGGAGGGACAACTTTATGAACAAGAAGCTCAACAGGCAAAAAAGACTTTGCAATCCAGACTGCAGAGTGTGTTACCCTAAAACCCATGTGGGATACCACCCTGAGGATGTGGGCAGTGACTGTGGTGGTGCTGGGCTGCACCTGGGCATCTCAGAGGTCTTTTCCCACCTGAATTATTCCATCACTCTGCTCCTTTCCAGCACTGGGAAAGGCATCAGTGCCCCACAGGCATGAATGGAGCAGCAAGGGCAAGGACAGGGGGGATCTGTGACCTGCGTCCGTCCGTCCGTCCATCCATCCATCCATCCATCCATCCGTCCATCCCCATAGCTCCCCACACCACTCCTGGTTGCACTTTGCTCTGCTGGACTCTGCTCAGACAATTCTGCCTTTTACTGCATGACAATGATCCCACCTCTGCCACTAATTAAAACCCTCCTTTGTCTGGCAGTCCATTTGAATAATTGGATAATGGGTCTGATTAAAGCATTTCTGAGAGCAGCACCCCAAGTGCCTAAACCACAACAGCTGTGTCCAGCCTGCACAAACCCCTGGGCCAGGCCTGCCCGGGCACTGAAGGCTCCAGCCCAGGCCCCTGGGGCTGTGCAGGGCCAGTCCCACACCCAGCTCCAGTTTTAGGGCATCATCTCCCCCAGGCTGGCACCTGTGCCCGAGCCAGCTCCTCAGAGCTGTGCCCAGGAGTGCCAAGGTGACCCTGAGCCATGGGGAAGTGAAAATGGAGTTGGATCATTGCTGCCAGAAACCTGACTCTGCTCTGACAATTCAGTAATAGAATTGTGCAGGGATGATGACAGCATTTCTTGTGTTCCCAGGGTAGGGAAAGTGTGCTGAGGAGAGTGCAGCCACTGCAGCAAGGCAGAAATTGCCACTTCTTATCTAAACCTTCCAAAAACATCTTATAATCCCCTAGTCTGTTATCATTTCAATTTTTACATTTATTTTAGTTTGACTAGAATACTAAAAAACACCAAAAACCCACAAACTTCCAAATATCCTACTGGGATAATTTTCATAGCCAGACAAGAGAGAGGAAACATTGCCTGAGTCTCTCTGACGAGCCTGAGCATCCACAATAAACAAACTGTCAAAATACCAGCAGAGCCCGCCAGTTTGGGGAGAACCAGGCTCTCCCAGTCCCCTTGGGGAGAAATTCCTGTGGAAAACCCTGCAGAGCCTGTCCCAAACCCTGGGCACCAAAATTCTCCATCAGGGCATGGTTACCTGCAGGGCAGAGGGTCCCAGCTCAGCCTCCTCAGTCCCAGGGTGTGTGGAGGTGACAGAGCTGTCCCCACCTCCCTGTCCCCACCCTGCCATTCCAGGCTCCTTCCAGCCCCATTCCCATCCTGCACTCCAGGCTCCTTCCAGCCCCATTCCCATTTTCTCATTCCCACTCTGCCATTCCAGGCTCCTTCCAGCCCCATTCCCATTTTCCCTCTGGAGCTCCACGGGGTTTGTGCCTGGGGAAACACAGAATTGGCACCAGTTTTAATTCAGCCAAAGGCTCCAGCCCAGCGTGCCCCGGAGCTCCTGGCCAGGCCGTGTCCCCTAAAGCTGCCCATGAAGCTGCAGACCAGCTGTGGCAATGGCCACAAAATGCTTTAATTTTAAATCGTGGAAGAGGGGTAGAAAAAAGGGAGGATTTCCAGCACTGCAGCAAAAACAACAGGCTATTCTAATGAAGGTAATTTGAATATGGAATTCAGGACAGAAAGTACTCCTGGCACTGTCCTGCTGGGGCTGGGCTGCAGTGGGGCAAGAGCAATGAGATATTGAGACCTTCTCAGGTGTGAGGACAGAGAAAAACTCAGCAAATCATTACCAAGCCCAAGCAGAGTCACCTCAACTTCAAGGCAGCACCGGTGCCACCAACACCAAACTTCAATTCCTCTCCTAAAAAAAACCCGAGCACAAATGCTATCCCTCAAACTTTTAATAGAGCAGGAGAAGAAAGTGGACTTTGCTGTCCTTGTGTCACCACCTTTGTGAGAGCTGACAAGTGCCTGAGGGAAAGATCTGGGCTCCTCTGTTCTTCCCTCCTCTTTCATCCTTACTTCTTTTTCTTTTTTCTATTTTTTTTTTTTTTAATTTTTGTTCTGTGTCTCCTGCCTTTGTGGCAGGCACAGGCTGCTGCTGCTGGAGCCTTCAGCAGTGCCCTGAGCACCCAGGCAGGGCAGCGAGGCCACCTGAGCCCAGCCCAGGGATGGAGAACACCCAGAGCCCTCCCTGGCCCCTGCAGCCCCTGTTTGTTCACCACCCCTGCCCAGGTGATTTCCTCTGCTCAGAGAGAGCCTCAGAGCCCTGATCAGTGCCAGTCCTACACCAAGGCAGCTCCTGCTGCAAATCCTACAGCAAGGATGCTGCTGAAGGTAATTCCCTGCAGCCTGCAAGAATTTCACCTGTTTCCTGTTCTTTTCCCATATTTATGAACTTTTACAGATATTTCCCAGCAGAGCAGCTGCAGCCACGGCCACCCCCAGCCCCCAAAAAGCAGCAGCCGTTTCCTGGCAGTGCCCCTCTGTTAGCTGTGGTTACTCTGGGAACACACGTGGGGAGAGCAGCTGTGGCTCTGCAAAGCCATTTCCTGGTGGCTGCAGGAGCCCACACGGGTTTTACAGCCACCCACTCGGCCTCACCCCGCTTGCTCCAGCCCATCAATCTGCCCCCAGCTTCCTCTGCTGGAAGCGGCCCAAGGCAGAGCTTTGGCTCCCCTGGGCCTCGGGAGGGGCAGGCATGTCTGTCTGTCTGTCTGTCCTTCCTGCAGCAGGGATGCTCGGGGAGGAGGGATGGAAAAGGGACAACATCTGGGGGTGGAAAGGGACAAACATCTGGGGTGGAAAAGGACAAACATCTGGGGTGGAAAGGGACAAACATCTGGGGTGGAAAGGGACAAACACCAGGGTTGGAGAAGGACAGACATCAGGGGTGGAAAGGGACAGACATCTGGGGTGGGAAAGGACAGACATCCTTCCCCCACAAACAAACAGCCCTGAGAGCCCTCGTGCAGGAGTTCAGCAGCAGGATAAATGGACGCATGTCTTTTATCTCTCTTTGCTCGCTGGAGTTTCACTTCAATGCAAAACAAACCCAAACAAAACAATGGTGTATGAGCACAATTTAAATGTGCTAAGTTGGAAGAGTGGAATACTCAAATTCCTTCACTTTGTTTGATGCTACAGCAGTGACAGAACTGTAAAGCAATAAAGTTAATTCATAGCTCGAGCTGTGCACTATCCTACCCTTAAAAATCTCAGTAAACCAAAAAACCCAAAGTTGTTTGTGCATGTAAAAACTATCCATTAACATCAATATTTTAACAAACATAAACGTAACCTTGATCTTAAAACTTTGATTCCAGTTGCAGCTCCAGCTCTGTAACCATAGAAATAATCCAATCCCCTCCTACTAAAGCGTTGTTTGTCCTTGATTGTTGTTTTTCTTAATTGAAATACTCGAGCCGCTTGGAAGCAAATTGCATTGCAGCACAATATATTGCAGAAAGTTGCCTCATTTTGTAACCTGCTGGTACACCATGTCCTACATTCCCCAGTTTTCTGGGAAGCTCCTTAAAGGCATCTTTAATTTTTAACAACTCCCTGGATGTGTGAAAAGGAAGGAAAGGTAGGTCATCATTTTGGGCATCCCTTTTTTGGCAGAGCTCTTTGAACTCCTCAGCTCTGGTGGGGTACGAGGGGTCCCTGAGAGCTGCACTCTCATCTCAGCAGCTTTCAGAGCAGCCAGGCTGGTCCAGGGGGGCAAGGAGGTATTTGAGCATTTTCCTGGGGACAGGAGCCTGTGACACCTGTCCGTCCCGGGGACAATAAACTGTGACACCTGTCCATTGTGGTGGCAGTGTACTGTGACACCTGTTTGTCCTGGGGACAGTGACCTGTGACACCTGTCCGTCCTGGGGACAATGAACTGTGACTCTGCAGCTGTCTGTGCAGGGCTGCCCACAGCTCCAGCTCCCCAGAACCCTCCAGTTCTGCCTTCAGAGGCTCTGGGGTTTCCCACAGCTCCATCCCAGCTCAATCCCATTTCCCAGGGCAGAAACTCCTCTGAGGAGAGGATTCCCTGTCCCAGGTGCCTCTCCTGGGCTGGACCATGAGCGTGATCCTTTCCTGGGGTGCAGAGGATCTGCTCTGGCTGCTTGCACACCCCAGAGCAAACCCACAGCCTGAGGTGATGATGTGCAGGACAGACAGACAGCGGGGAGGTGGGCAGCACAGACAGACAGACAGCTGGGAGGTGCTCCCTGTTCCCAACATATTCCCAATTCCCAGGAACTGAGGGGCCTGGGGCAAACCCAGCCATGGCAGGGCAGGAACAGGAGTGGGGAAACCAAGGGAGAGCCCTGCCAGCATGAACCACACCTGAGATCCAAAGCACACCTGAGGTCCAAACCCCACCTCAGCCCCAAGCCCCACCTGAGATCCAAACCCATCTCAGAGATCCAAACCCCACCTGAGCTCCTCGGCAGCTGCTCCACCTCTCCACCCACCCCAAACCCCACCTGGGCTGCAGAATTTGGCGTTGATGGCTCGAGCATGCTGACATTTCAGCAGCACAGAACGGGCCGCACCCTCAGCCCCTCCTGGGCAATGCACCTGACACCAGCTGTGAGAAGGACACCATGCTTTCAGAGGGAAATGGTTGTTGAAATTCATAGCAGATATGACATTTTCTGGTTTTTCTCTCTACAAGGGTGAAAATCTCCTGGCCATACACAAAACAAAGCAGCCTTTCCCTGCTCTTCCTGAGGTAATGAAAATCTCTTTATTCTCTTCTCTTTTTCCTCTGATTAAAGCCCACTATAAAAAGACTTCTTAGTGTGCACCACTAAATTCAAAATGAGAGCAACAAATAGGTAAAATTTTTATACACATTGAAATATTTAAAATAATTTAAATACAGTGAGTCTAAAACTCAACATTTAACAAGCTTTTCATGTATTTAACAAGCAATGAGGGGAGTTTTATATCAAAGTAACCATTTCCAGCAGAGGAATCTCCAGCTGTTGAATGAGAAGTGTCTCAGCAAGACTTGTTTGAATATTCAAAGTGATCTGCAGAAGATCCCAGTATCACTAGAGATGATACATGAATATCAGTGGATAATATGAGGTAATTACAGGGATTATCCCACCCCTGGGACAAAAAAAAAAGGGAATTTCAAGCACTCTTTAATCTCCCTGGGACAGGATGAACCTGATGATAACCATATTTTGTTCAAAAGAATTGCTTGTACTAATTAAAGATGAAGGTGGCAGTTCAGAATCTATTCCTGACTGTCATTTCAGGTGTCACATCAACCTATTCCACTGAGAAAATAACAATCCAAGCGCTCCCCCAGTCCCAGCAAGCCAATCTGTGCTCTCAAACCACTTTGCTGCTGCTGCTGCTGGGAGTTTTCTTTGAGGCACTCTGGTGAGTGAGCATTGCCAACCCCACCGAGCAGAGGCAAATGGGTTTGCAAGGTGAACACGCAGCTGGGCAGGGGCTGAGTGTGCCCTGGAGGGTCGGGGCAGCTCCAGCATTGCCGTGGATGGGCAGGAGCCAGCCTGGGAAGGAGCAGCAGGCACCCCAAATATCCCAGCTGTGCAGGGGGAAAGGAGCAGGGCTCACACCTGGGGCTCTCCTGGCAATTCCTGCAGGGCCACAGCACGGAGATGGGTGAGGAAACCTCAGGACACTCTTGTGTAGGTGTTGGAAATCCCAGGGACCTTTCCTGGCAGCTCCTGAAACAAACCCAGCCCAAGGAAGCCCCCAAAGGAGGAGCAGCTGCTGGAGCAGTTACCAATCCATTCCCTCTTGAGTAACTCCAATCTCAATCATTTTTCCATGGGCCAAATTCCCCGTTTTGAGCCTCCATTTAAAGGACCAGCAAGAGATTTGGCCCTTTTGTTTTGGGTCTAATTGCATCCATCACATTTCAAGAGCTCCAAGGCCAGGTTGGATGGGGCTGGGGACAGTGGGAGGTGCCCCTGCCATGGCAGAGGTGGCACTGGATGGTCCTTAATGTCCCTTTCTACCCAAACCAGGCTGCAATTGGGGGATTCTATCTGTAAAGTTTGAAAGAAACTACCAAATAAGCCCCAAATCCATTTACACTGGATTAAAACAGTTCTTTTTGTTAACACAGACAGCTGGAATAAATGTGGACAGCCACAGAAGTTGTGTGGGACAGAAAATCTAGTTCTTATTTGAGTGAAATAATAATAATAATGGATTTGATTACCAGTAGTGTATGAGCAATCCTTTTCCCTCCTCGAGTTCCCTGCCTCATGTAAAAATGATTAAAAGTATGATTTACTAGGCAGTCTGTGGATTTAACTACCATTACCAAATGGCAGCCATGGTTTATGAGCAGTTAAAATGCAAATATTTGTTATCCCGTCTCACTGCTGGGCTCAGTTTTGCTGCACAGAGTCATCATTAAGCTGCAGTACAATGTTTGTATATCTTAGTTAGCAAAAACCCCAAAATAACAAAAACCAAACACCAACCCCTCATTTATTCAACTTTCCTACATTTATATTCATGTTTGAATTTAAAATTCACTTTCCATGAATATTCTTCATTACCTGTCTCCACAAAGGTTCTGCCTGATAAATTAATTGGCTTTGAAGAAAACAAATTCAAAGAAAGAGAAAAAGCAAATTCTGCTCTGGGTTTTCCTTTTCCCCGCTCCCACCCCTGAGGCCCCTCACCTCTGACAGGGATATTTTATATTTTATACCTTCCAGTCTGCCTGGGCATGTGCTGATTTCCTGAGGTGGAGAGGGAAAACATCCTGAGGAGCTGAACACCAGAATAGGGCAATTAAATGATTTTATGTCCTAATTCTGACACAATAACACAACAGTTATCAGCCAACATGATCTTTAAAGCTGCTTGATCCTTAAAGCTGCTTGTAAAGCTTTTATTGAGCAGAATAAATCACCCCAAACCCAGCCACTCCTTGTGCAGGCATTGGGAGCGTCCGTGGGATCAATCAGCAACAATTTTATCCATAACCCTGAGCAGACATTCCCAATTTTTGGCTTAAAGAAACGAACTCCTAGAAGAGAGTTCAAATGTTTCTTGTGAATTAGGGCAAGCTGCAGCTCCAGAGGTGCAGGAGAGGATTCCCTGGGAGAGGGGCAGGGTTCCCTGGCACAGCAGCTCAGCTCTGCCAGGGCACGTCCTAGGAATGCCAAAATGCGGCTGGGACACGTCCTAGGAATGCCAAAATATGGCTGGGACACGTCCTAGGAATGCCAAAATATGGCCAATCTCTTCTCATTTGGATCTAAACATCCCCAGCTTTGGCAGGAATGTATTTCAGTCCCAAAACCATGTGTCACGCCAATCCCAGCCAGAAAGGCAAGACATGAAATCCTCCATTCCATCACCTCTAATGCACATAAAATTTACCATTCTGACCTTGGCACACCCTGTGTGTACGGGAGCATCCACCACAGCCAGCCCAAAGCATAACCCATCACATCCCACTAGTGCAGACTGCTTCCAGGGTAAAACCTGTGCCATCATAAAATGTGCATTCAAAATACAGAGGGGGAAAAGAGGAAATGAAAATATTTATCAGGTAACCCAAGTGCACAGCATTTGCACAATAAACTGCATGCCTTGTTGTTCCAAAGACAGCTCATCTCTCACCTCCACATCTGAGCTACCCTGCCCTTAAAAGCACCTGCTAGTCTTGCCCTTGGGGGGTGACAGGATACAGTTCCTTTTCCACTCAGTATTTTTAAATAATAGGGGCTCCCCACACCCCCAGCAAGCTGGGACAGTGAGATTTTTACAGGAAACTCCTGGGATGGCAGGGGCTCCAGCAGAGTCCCTGAGTGCCCCCCAGGACAGGAAATATTCCTGAACCAGCACCTGGAGCTGTGTCTGCGGGAGCCCAGTTAAACCAAAACATTGAACCAGGGAAGGGAACGGGGCACAGATGTTCCAAAGCACTTCTGCAGGGAACAACACTTGTCAGGGGCTGGCAGAAACGGAACAAAACCCCTCTGAGGGCTGAAAGGCAGGAAAAACAAACGGGAGAAGGAGGAGCGGGGCTCCTGCCCCTGCTCCTTGTGAGAGCTGCCTGGCATGGGGCTGGCACGGGCAGCTGGCAGAGGCTGCAGCCTGTGGGAATGGGACAAAATGTCCTTTGTCTCCTCAGAAAGGAAAGAAGCCCAGAAATTTCTCTCCTTGATTAGGCCTGGGGGACTTCACCTCAAACTTAAGGATAGCCAATTGGACAGGAGCCAAAACATCCTGCCTGGGCAATTCACTACAAAAAGAAGTGAGCAAAGAAACTAATTGCCTTTTTAAGGTGTTTTACCAAAAGCAAGGACCTCTAGCACTTAGCTCAGTTTTTCTGTTTGTTATTTTGCCTTTTATTAAACCTTTTTGTTTCCAACACTGCACCAGAAGCCATCCTGCTGATTTTATGCCTCCAAGGGTAGCTGAGCTACCTCAGGTGTGTTATAGACCTCTGAGAGCTTGTGAGACCTAACTCAATAAAACTGTTGTATCAGCAGCCTCCGGAACTGTCTGAGTGGGCACCAGCTCTGTCCCCACACTGTTAAATATGAATTAAACCTTTCTAGGGCTGGGATGGAGCTTTTGGGATCCCACTTCCCAAACAGCTCCTCTCCACGTGTGCAGGGGCAAACCCACAGTGACAAATGGGGACAGACAAAGGGACACTCCTCAGGGGGACAGAAATCCTCTGTGCAGCCTCTGCTGCCCTGGAAAACACCACAAAAACCACAATTTAACCCACACACAGAACCTGAGTTGAAGTTCATATGCAGAAAACTTCTGCATGACTAACATCTCTCAGATTCCATAACTTCATAACAAATCCCATACTCAGCAACATACCTTAGGTTCCATGGATGTTATCAGCAGGTGGAAATATCTGCTTGTGCAGAGCTGCCATGGCTTTGACACTCTTTTCCTTTGGGAGACTCCCCAAAACCTAAAAGGAAGTGAGGTAATTACAGTACTGAAGGCAGACCCCATCCCTTATTTATTACAACTCTGCCTATGATGGAAACACTTGGAGGTTTTAATTAATTCCACTTAACGTTTAGACATGCTAGATGTCTATAAACTGGAGGATGGGTGTTTAACGAGGTGCTAATTGGGTTTATTAATTAATAAGTTCGGCGCCTGGGTGGAACTGAGCCCAGGCTGGACCTTGCTGCAGGTGCCACCCATGAGCTGCCCCAGAACTGGGGACATTCCCCCCTGAGCCTGCCTGCCCAGCAAAGGGGTTTGCAGCAAGAATTCACAACGCAGCAGTGTTTTTAGGGTTAAATATCTGATCATTTGTGCCTAAGGTGGGATGGGAGGGGGGGAGGGAAGGAAAGGCCACAGATCTGGGGCTGTTGGTTTGCAAACAGATGAAAGGCCTTTAAATCCTATTTCTGCAGGGGTTGGTAGCCAACATTGCAGCTGCTTGGAGCTCTGCCTGGAATGGATATTTCTTAATGAATCTTTTAAGCAAAAGCTCTGAAAGACTCAAAATTCATCTGGAGTGCAGTGAATTGGGAGTTTTATCCAAAGCCTATCAAAGACTCCCAGCACAGGCACAGTAAGTGGCACATTTAGTTCAGATTATTTATTTCCCCCTACACTAAACACCGTTTCCAGAAGCAAAGAACTATTAGATCACTCTGTTCTTTCAAGGGATATTTCATCTGTGTTACTAACTTAAACACGTTATTGTATTGCACAGGATCCCTGGGTTTGGTAAGTGCTGCTCTTTATTGTACTAATTTCCTTTATTCCCTGTGGGAGTGGCTTTAATTTGATGAGCAGATGCAACAGGGCTTGGAAATTAATGAAGGACACAGACCCAGAAAGGGGTCCCAAAACTTCCCTTAGTGCATGGCAAGGCAGGGGGATATTATCACCTCAGAAAATAAAATAGTCGAGGTAATTTTCTTCCCATTCTTCCTTTCACTTGTTATTTAGCTTAACATGGCTAAAGGTCCAGTGAGACCCAGGAAAACTCACTGGCTGCCAGTTTGCCAGGAGCATTAAGAACCATCCACTTCTGGAATGAATCCTCCCTTCCTTCTTTAATAATTAACTTCTGGTGATCAAATACACCTCTCAGTCTGGTCTAGAAAGGGAAAAAAAAAAAAAGGAATGAGAAGGAGAAAAGGAAAGGAAACAAGGCACTGGGCACTTTTCCATAAAAGAAGAGCTGACACTGACAGGATTTGGTTGTAACTGGGATCAGACAAGGCAGAGCTGGACCATCAGACAAGGGAACAGCTCCCTGCAAACAGACTCACCTCGGCTCCCTGCTCCAAGACATTCAGCCATGGCATGAAAGCCAAGGGAAAGTTTGGAAAATTCAGTCAAAGAGGACATTGCCCATTTTCTGTGGCAAATTTGTCCACGAAGAATGGGGGAAACTGGATGGACGCAAGGGTTGAGGGCTTTAAAGGGCTCCTACAAAAAGCAAATTAGAAATGCCAGGATTATTGGGTTGGAAGGACCTTAAATCCCACCCAGTGCCACCCCTGCCATGGCAGGGACACCTCCCACTGTCCCAGGTGCTCCAGCCCCAATGCCCAACCTGGCCTTGGGCACTGCCAGGGATCCAGGGGCAGCCCCAGCTGCTCTGGGCACCTGTGCCAGGGCTGCCCACCCTGCCAGGGAAGGATTTATCCCCAGTATCCAAACCTCTCTAACTGAAGTTCCCAGAACTAAATACACACATAAACCTGGCTGCATGGAGTGTTGCAAAGCCTGAGGTTTCCATAGAAGTTTTCAATAGATACTTCAGTGTCTGGTCAACACCAAACAAAATGAGAACTGAAATCAAACTGTCACAGGAATAAAATTCAATTGAAAGTTTTGGTTTACCTGTTTTGAGGTAAATGGAAAATCGACATCCCAATTTCCAGTGACCATCACAGCAATGGGGTTTAAATCTCATCTACACTTCCCCTGTACCTCCAAAGCCACACTGAGGGATCTGAAATAGTCTGTAGTAACTTCACCTGCAAGAGAGAGAAACAGGTGGTGGCAGAATTACATATTAGAGGTAACAGAGCCCTGATAATGGTGAGAAGAGAGTGATACAGATGGCAAAAGCAGTGCCAGTAAATCACCTGAGCTTCACAGAGTAACTCACTGGAGATGCAGCAAGGCCAGTGAAAGATATTTGAATTGAAAGGGAACAGCACTGAGTGCTGCAACACACCGAGTGTTCATCTCCATTTAACTGCAAATACTCATCCAGAGGGGCTGGGGTAACCCTGCCACTGTCCCACTGCTGGACAGCCACAGCCCTCAGGGCTGCTCAGAAGCCTCTCATGGACAAACTGGTGCCCAGGACTGGTGCCCTGTGCTCTGGGCAGTGGGGACACCTGGCTTCGTCCTCAGCTGGGACAGGGGACACCCCAACCCTGCCACAGCCAGGCACAGCTGTGGCTGCTTCAGCCTCTGCTGAGTCACAGAACACAAATGAAACTGGAGCAGAGACAGGGCTGGGTCAGCCTGAGACACCACACCAAGTTCACAAGGTAATCTCAATAACTTTGAAGGAAAAGAATTAAAAAAATAAAAAAAATCCATGTAGCTTCAGCTCCCTGCAGTCCCTCAGGTTTCTGTCAGCCAGAGCTGTGCTCTGACACAGAAAGCTCATTCAGGCACGATTTCTTTTTGGTCTCATTCCAAAGCAGCACAGAAATGGCTTTTACCTGCAGAGAAAATTAAAACCTTCTAGCAAAGCTCTCACCTCCTTTGGGACACATTTACTGCAGGAGATGCATCTGTGCTGGGGCCTGGCATCGCTGCCTTCAGTTCCCGATAAAAACCAGAAACAGCTCCAGGCACCAGAACAGTTCTGCTGTCCGTGGCTCTGACAAGAATTCTGCTGTCCGTGGTCCCAACAGGAATTCTGCTGTCCAGGGTCCTGACAGGGATTCTGCTGTCCATGGCTCTGTCCGGGAACTCTGCTGTCCATGGTCCTGACAGGAATTCTGCTGTCCATGGTTCCCGATAGGAACTCTGCTGTCCGTGGTCCTGACAAGAATTCTGCTGTCCAGGGTTCTGACAGGGATTCTGCTGTCCAGGAATCCCGACAGGAACTCTGCTGTCCGTGGTCCTGACAGGGATTCTGCTGTCCAGGGTCCTGACAGGGATTCTGCTGTCCAGGGTCCTGACAGGGATTCTGCTGTCCAGGGTCCTGACAGCTCCAAGGGCCTGGGGATGTTGTGGGGCCGTGAGGTTCTCTGCTGGGGAAGATAATACAGATTTATAATGCACATTTATGTGTATTGTAAATCTGTATTCTGGTGCCTGGACCCCAGAAATCACAGGGGGATAATTAATAAATAAATGTATTAAGTGCATGTCTTAGCCAGCATCCAGCTGGGCAACTCTGTAATGCATTCAAGAGAAACGTTGGGAAGAGAGGACGTTAAACTGGGTAATCCCTATCAGAAGGGTGTAAAATATCCTTCTATCTGTCAAAAACACTGAGCTGTCAGCAGCCTAAAAATAATAAAGACAGATCTCAGTTTCTGTCAAATCAGACTGACACAAAAAACTTGAATATCAGTGTAAAAGTGGGGGAAAAAATCAATGTCAATCCATTTCTCCACTCAAAAGCAACAATCTAACAAGACAATTTGAGCTTTAGCATGAAAATGATTACTGAGAGTTCTTTAAATGTGTTCTGCAAGAAACTGAACCGAAGGGATTGGCTTCAAAACTGCCACTTTCCTGACTGAGATTTCCATAAGTCCTCTATTATTTCCAGAGACAGCCAGCGCACACCAGCCATGGATCCTGCAGCTACTGTTGCTTTCCTGATAAAGGAGAAAGCCAGAGGGACTGGAATTGATGCAAATTAGGGAGATTTCTTCCCTGAGCTGAAAAGCTCCCGGGGCCACCTGTGAGTCCCAGATTTCCACCCCTCTCAGCTCCCAGCTGTGGCCCTTGAGCAGGGAGGATGTTTTCCACCTCAGCCACAGCTGCTGCAGCATCGTCAGGCTGATATTGCAGAGAAAGAAAAGCCCCAGCAGAGCACATTTCCCTCATTTATCAACCAAGCAAGCCCCAGCAAAGCTCAGCCCAAAAGCACCAGCCCCATTTTTAAGCACTCGGGAAGATCTCAGTGATACACCCAAGTAAAACACGGTGCCACGTCAACCTTCAAAATAACAAATCCAGCAAGAAAAACCCCCAGGGAGGAGCAGCAGCTCAGTTCCACGGGGAGAGTGAAGGACGCAGGAGATGCCTGTTGATGTCCTGAGTTTGTACATAAAGGAATTTGAAATGGAATCAAAAGGAATTTGTACATAATAACCTGAAACAGAAATGGGATTTTTAGCTGGGTTGTGGCGAAAGCTGTAAAAATACTATTAAACTGGTTTTTTACAAATAAACCATTGAACTGCATAACTTGGAGAAGGCTTTTCAGCCAGGACTCTGGTTTGAGCTTTAGCCTGGTAGAAGACATCATTCCATTGAGCTTTGTCCCCAGCCTGAAGTGATGACCCAGACCCTGGTCCTGAGCCCAAGCCCTGGAAGTCGAAGGCCAAAGCTGTTCCATTGCTTGATTTCCATTTCCATAAAGTAGCAAACAAGTTCAAACCACAGAGTACCATTTATGCAGCCACACTCTGGTGGAAGCAAAGGGAAATTCTGAATAAACTGCTCACAGCACACACAGTTCTGCTCCAGCCACATAAATCATTCGAGATTCTGGCAACGGGCAAGAAGGAAAACAAAGATTACCCCCAGTTATCAACGGAAGGATTTCTTTAATTTCTTTGTGGCTAACAGCAGAGCTCAGCACAGCCCAGCAGGAGCGCTCGGGTGCTGCAGGTGGGAAAGCATCCCCCTGAAAAGGTCAGCAACTCCTCACACACCCTGTCAGCTCCCATCCAGCTCAAGAGAAAAGCAGCAAGCCCCTCCTGCCCCTCTGCCTGCAGCACATTCCCCCTGGATGAGTTCCCACTCATTGGAAAGCTCCACAGACACACAAACACAGGGAACCTTGTCCAGTATTGAATTTTCAAATCTCATTTTTTCACCCTGTATTATTTTGAGATTTAAGCCATTTTGCATTGCCAGGCTGCACCGAATCCTTTTAATGATTTCTTTTTGACCATGGAAGGTGCGGATTGCTCGTTTCC
The DNA here is from genome assembly GCF_035770615.1 of Melospiza melodia melodia. NCBI lineage: Eukaryota > Metazoa > Chordata > Aves > Passeriformes > Passerellidae > Melospiza > Melospiza melodia. Next base: position 30,377,969 of record NC_086203.1, on the reverse strand, counting down.
ACATGCACCACCCAGGCACTAGGGAGGTGTGTCCACAAAGCTTGAACCATGGCATTCAAAGTCCATTGAAAAAACAGTGCCAACATTTATTTTTTTTTTAAGATCAAAATGCTACATCACCAAAAAAAAGGTGCATGAAATATATTATATATATATATATATATATATATATATATATATATATATATATAATATTTTAACCAAGTTTCTTTAATATTTAACTTTCATAATAAATCAATCTCAAACCAGAAATGAAAAGTGCTTCATGCTCATAGCCCCAGGTGCCTCAAGTTACATTTACCTGGTGAAATGACCACTAGGCCAATGCCTACTGCACTTCTCCCCTTCCCCTACACTGGCTGCTCCTGCTCTGTGTACAACACGTCTGTGCCTGGAAAGCCTGGAATAAACCTCATGTGAAGGCCAGACAGAAATGTCAGGCTGAGCTAAGCCCAGCTTACAGGCCCTGCTCCAAACGTGGCTTCAATGGCAAAACAAAGCATTATAAAATAATGATAATAAAACAAAACAATGGCAAAATAAACCAATGAGCTCTGTCTCACCGTTTGAGCCACGGGGTCGTGGGGAGCTGCTCGGAGCCTCTCCCAGTTTGGGATTAAACAATGCTGGAGTCATGAAGAAGCAGAGCCCTGGTGCTGTGCTGAGGCACCGCAAAGATAGGAAATTGCAGACATATCACTGCTGACAGGGCTAAGCAATAGGTGATTCAGATAAGTGGGGTTGGAATAAAATATGATTAAAGCAGTCTTTCCCATTCTGCTTTGATTTAAGAGTACAAAGTGCAAACTATTCATCTTCTGTCTAGAGGCAGTAAATCAGCTGATAAGAGAAGTGAAATGTAAGTGGGGTGCCAGGAAAGGCAAAGCACCACGTGCCAGCCGATTGCTGCTGGAGAGGAGGAGCACGGGCTGCAATAACAACGCACGGCACCCGCCCCGGGCAGCACCAGCAGCTGTGCAGGGCCAGGAAAGCACAGAGACAGAACCCAGAACACTGAGCGAGGGAGGGAGGAAAAGAGGGAATATCACAAGGGTTCGGGTCCCTTGCTCGGTTTTGTTTTGATTTTGCCAGCATATCACAGAACTGATGGGGTTTGAGCAGCAGCAGAGGAGCTGCTGAGGAACCTGAGGGACTCTGGGGTTCTGCAGAAGGGAACACACCAGCAGCTCCTCCCCACTTCTGGAAGGGTGGCCACAACCAAGGCTAATTTCCATTTACTATGGGTTTGAAGGTCAGAGATTGTCCTCCTCAAAGGTAAAATCCATCCCTGTGAGCGTGAGCCCGGGGGGCATCACCAGCAAGGGAAAAACCCAGCACAGGTCCCACTTCTCACTGTGTGAAAACAAGGGATAAAGAGGAAAAAAAACCCACAAGCAGAGCACTTGTTTGATTCAGGTGCAATTCCCCAAAAAAGTGCATGAATAAACAACTCAAGACTAAAAAAATGGAGAATCCAAACCCTAACTCACATTTCCTTTCAAAGCCTCCCCTTTTTAATATTCAGTTGAACATTATTTTGGTTTTATTGTATGATAGACAACCGAATCACAAGTCGTTTGCCAAAACTGGTGAGTTTTTTACCAAAACCACGTTGTCACTCCCAGCCATGCTCTGGCACAGGCAGAGATTGCCAGGGCTGGCTTCACACTCAGAGCACAATGCACAGTGGGACACAAAAAATGCCTCTGGAATGTGGAAAAACCCTCCCCAGCCCATCTCTGAGCTCACAGGACACTTCTCTCCTCCTCCTCTGAGAAAGGAAATTCAGTGGGAAAGTCCAGATGCAGCAGGAAATACCAATTCTGTGTAGAAATACTGATTCCATTCAAACTTCATCCTACAAATGTGCCCGGCCCACCTGAGGCAGCCCTGGGGTGCTCAGGGCAGGGCTGCACCTCAGCCCAGTGCCACAGGTTTCAAACATGCACAGGAGAAGGTCTCTATTTTAAATAAACTCATTAGACTGAGGGTACAATATAATATTGAGCTGCTGAGGAGCAGACCAGGGAGCCTCCTGAGGAAGGATCAATGTGTCAGCCAGGAAGGGATGGAGCCACGAACCACAATTGGCATTCTTCTGAGAAACAGCAAAGCAAAACGAGCTAGAAACGAGCTGAATGGGTGAAATGGAGGGGATAATCCTGCATTTCTCACAAAAGCCTACAAGCAGATTAGTTGCCAGCACCAGCTCCAGTCTTGCAGCAGGATGGTTTGGTAATTATTTTGTTCTTCACCCATCTTGTGAGTGAGTAATGATAATGAGAATCCTGCACTGCCTCACCTCTGCTCACAATAACAACGCGTTTTACCCTTACATTTCACCTGCACGACACCAAAGTCTCTGTGGGGCTGCTGGGATGAGGCTGCATCCCAACAGGGCAGGGGATGGACTTGGGATGATCCCCCAAGACTGGAATTTCTTGATGTGCAAAGCCACATTATCGCTGGGAATACCAGGGACATAAAAGGGATTCCCTGCCAAGGGGTTTTTCCTAAGACAAGCCACAAAAACGTCCTTCACTGACTGACCTGGAGCATAAACCTTAAAGCTTGTGGGACATTTCCTTGGGCTCTGCTGCCCAGCACGAGATCCTGGCACTGCCAGCACCAGGCAGAGGGGCAGCCAGCCCTGGCCAGGCCCTGCCCCATCCTCTGGCCACAACACATCCCTCCTGCAGTGGCATTTTGCAGCTGAGGGGGGTTTGCGCTGAGTTTGCAAGCCTGGCAAGGCCAGCAAACCCTCCTGAGGTTTATAAACCCCGTGTCATTTCCACAGGTCTGTGGAAAAAGTATTACCTGCTGTTTAACCAATGTCAGCAGTTACAGGATGGGAACAGAGAGGAGGGAAGGGATAGAGAGCACAAGCACATCTGAGCCCTCCTGATTTGGCTTAAATCCCCACTGCCACTGCAGGGAGCAGCATTAGGGTGGGTGGGAGAGGGGCTGCTCTGGAGCTGGGTTTGGAGGCTCCTCTGCTCCTGCCAAAGCCACTTAGCCAGGGAAAATGGATCAGTTCCAGCACGCTGCTGTCCAGGTGAGGATCCTGGGCCAGGCTGGAGCTCCCAGCAGGGGCTGGGCATTGGCACAGTCACACACAGCAAAAGGGGGGACACAGTAAGGGCACGGACACCCGCAGCCCTGTGAGAGCCCGGCTCACGCTGCACATTACACAGAAGGGCTCCTCTGTGTCACTCTGGTTCCCAGCAGGGCTCAGCCTGCACCTGGGCCATTTCCAGGGTCATCATGGGGCTGCCCTGCTCAAAGGGGCCCGAACTGAGGCACTCTGGGGTGCAGAGTCTCCTCCTTGGGGCTCCTCTTTTACTGTGGATGATGGGCAGAGCAGCAGCACAGGGATAATGCTGCCCTGCACTCCCCAGGCAGGCTCTGCTCAGGAACACCTCCAGATCCCTTCTGGAAGGCTCCCCAGTGCCCCGACGGGATTGCAGCGTCCCGGGCAGGGCAGCTCCAGCTCCCAGCCCATCGAGCAGATGCTAAGCCGGGTTTGCAGCCCGGGGCCGAGCCGGGTTTGCAGCGCGGTTCCCGGGGAAGGCTCGGCCTCGGGAGCTCTGCCGAGAATTGATGGCAGGGGCCGAGCCGGGAGTCAGCTTTTCCCGAAGGAGATTTCGGCAGTGAATCCTGCTGAGAACCCCACGCTCCGGGACCGGCACCTGCAAACCCAGCCCGAGCCAGGGGCTCGCCCGGGCAGGGCATCGCTGGGCAGCGAGTGGAGCTCCGAGCATCGCCGCCTCCCTGCCCACGAGAGGCTCCGGGCTGCTTAACCCCGGAGCTCTCAGTCCCTTCTAACCCCCGTTCATCCCGGAGCCCCGGGCTGCTTAATCCCGGCTCTAACCCCGGAGCTCCCGGCTGCTTAACCCCGGTTAACCACGCAGCTCCCGGCCGGTTCATCCCGGAGCTCCGGGCTGGTTCTAACCCCGGATCGTCCCGGGGCTCCGGGGTGGTTCTAACCCCGGTTAACCTCAGAGCTCCCGGCTGGTTCTAGCCCCGGTCCGTCCCGACGCGGGTGTGGCAGTGCCCGCAGGAGCTGCGCCGTGCCAGCAGCGCTCCGGCGACCGCAGGGTGACACCTACTGACACCCAGAGCGGCACCGAGCCCTGCCAGCCCTGCCCGAGCCTCGGGGACCTGATTGTCACACCCCAGTTAGGAGCAGGTAACGGGATGTGATTTGTCAATGGAAGATATTGGTCACCATCAGCTCTGGTGGCCATGGAAGGAAAGACACAACTTCTGTGACTGTGTTTGGATCAGAAGGGACCTTAAGGTGATTTGTTCCACCCTGCCATGGCAGGGACACCTCCCACTGTCCCAGGTGCTCCAGCCCCAATGTCCAGCCTGGCCTTGGGCACTGCCAGGGGTCCAGGGGCAGCCACAGCTGCTCTGGGCACCTGTGCCAGGGCTGCCCACCCGCCAGGGAAGGATTTATCCCTAATATCCCACCTAAATCCCTCATTTTCAGTTTGAACCCATAGCCCACGTCCTGTCCCTGCCGTTCTGGGGAAGGCTCCCCCTGTGCTGCCCTTCCCAGGGCTGGCAGGATGAGCCCCTTCCCTCTCTGCAGCCCTGGCCGTCTTTGCCTGTACAGCACTGACTGATTGCTTCCCATTTCCTTTATGTTGTGGCTCAACAATTCCAATTCAATGGAGTAATAATAATAATAATAAATTTTCGGTATGGGAGCCCGGAATCGACTGTTAACTCTTTATCCATAACAGAGCCTTGCTCTGGAACAAAAGCAAACACTGCTACAATAGCCTTCAGAAGAATCGAATGTACTAATAATTTCCCATTGCACGAGAACGTCTTCAGCTGTTCCAGGGGGGTTTGCCGTGATTACCGAAAGCTGCAAATTGGCACAGAAACACACGAATTCCCTCTTTCCCTTTCCCGAAATAGCGCAGGGAAAAAGCCCTCTCTGTTCTCTGCCACCTCCCGAGCAGATGGCGATGCAGCAGCACCTCCCTCCCCCGGCCAGCTGGGAGCCCCGCTCCGGAGGATTCCTCCGAGGGTTCCTCCCCCGATCCGGGAGAGAGCCTCCCTCGATCCGGGACAATTCCTGCCCCCGCTCCGGGACAATTCCTGCCCCCGATCCGGGACAATCCCTGCCCCCGCTCCGGGAGAGATCCTCCCTCGATCCGGGACAATTCCTGCCCCCGATCCGGGAGAGAGCCTCCCTCGATCCGGGACAATTCCTGCCCCCGATCCGGGACAATTCCTGCCCCCGATCCGGGAGAGAGCCTCCCTCGATCCGGGACAATTCCTGCCCCCGATCCGGGACAATTCCTGCCCCCGATCCGGGAGAGAGCCTCCCTCGATCCGGGACAATCCCTGCCCCCGCTCCGGGACAATTCCTGCCCCCGCTCCGGGACAATTCCTGCCCCCGATCCGGGACAATCCCTGCCCCCGCTCCGGGAGAGATCCTCCCTCGATCCGGGACAATTCCTGCCCCCGATCCGGGAGAGAGCCTCCCTCGATCCGGGACAATTCCTGCCCCCGATCCGGGACAATTCCTGCCCCCGATCCGGGAGAGAGCCTCCCTCGATCCGGGACAATTCCTGCCCCCGATCCGGGACAATTCCTGCCCCCGATCCGGGAGAGAGCCTCCCTCGATCCGGGACAATCCCTGCCCCCGCTCCGGGACAATTCCTGCCCCCGCTCCGGGACAATCCCTGCCCCCGCTCCGGGACAATCCCTGCCCCCGATCCCGGTACAGTTCCTCCCCCGCTCCGGGAGAGATCCTCCCTCGATCCCCGGGACAATTCCTGCCCCGCTCCGGGAGAGATCCTCCCTCGATCTCCGGGACAATTCCTGCCCCTGATCCGGTACAGTTCCTGCCCCACTCCGGGAGGATTCCTCCCAAGCTCCGGGACAATCCCTCCGACAATTTCTGCCCCGCTCCGGGAGAATCCCTCCCCCGATCCCGGACAATTCCTGCCCCGATCCCGGGACAATTCCTGCCCCGATCCCCGGGACAATCTCTGCCCCGATCCCCGGGACAATCTCTGCCCCGATCCCCGGGACAATCTCTGCCCCGATCCCCGGGACAATCTCTGCCCCGATCCCCGGGACAATTCCTCCGAGAATCTCTGCCCCGCTCCCCGGCAGGGTTGGGAGATGCGGGAGCCCCCGGGCCGCCCCCAGCCATCCCCAGCCATCCCCAGCCGCGCTCCTGCACTCCAACACCTCCACTCTCAGCTCAGCTGGAGCTCCAGCAGCTCCCGCACCCGTCCTGCTTTCCCTTCTCATCATCTCGCTTCCTCCTGCCCTCCCTCCCGGCTCTGTCCTGCATGGAAAGGATCAAACGTTCCTGCCATTCCTCAGCACCACAGCCCACCTGCAGCAAGGCTGTTATTTTTCAGGCAGCCAGCACAACAGTGGAGAGAAACCTTTCCAGAATCCTCATTCTGCTGTGCCAGGCCTCTGTGAATGGGGAGAGCAGGATGGAAGGGGCCGTGCCCACCCTGCTGGGTGACCCAGGCTGCTCCCCATGAGGACAGCACAGATCCTGCCCTCCTGGGCTGCAATTCCTGCTAAAAGTGAGCCAAAACCAACCCAAAGAGCCTGACCAGCAGCTGAGACTGCAGCCACAGGTCAGGCGAACGCTCAGCGTCCACCCCAAAATAACTGATGAGAGCCACCACCACTGCAAACACCACTGCTCAGCCACACTGAAGCAGCAGGAGGCTCAGCAGGCCACAGAACCAGGGCTGGACATTCAATTCCTCCCAAAGCTCAGCCCTGTTTTGCTGGGCCTTTTCCTGTATTTTTCTGAAACGCTGGCAAAGCAACAGCTGCTGGTTCTGATCGAGACGTGGCCACATTCAAGCACTGCAAAAATATTCTCCATTCTGTAAAGCAGAAAGGGGCTTAAACAGATTATATTTATAAACAGACCAGCACCTGGTTTGGGCAATAATTACCCTCTAAATAGAAATTATCCTCTAACATTTGTTGCTACTGTATAAAAGGAGCTCTGCTCTGATCGATAATTACAAATCAATTACAGAGCTCTGTGTGCCAGTGATGATTGCTCTCGTGATTTGGGCACCTCTTACCAGTGTTTGTAAAGGTGTTAATCCATCCTAATAATTCTTAAATCATGTATGAATACAGAAGTGCCCGTGGCATTATGCAATTCCTATTTAAGTCCAAGAAAAGCTGCCTGTTTAAATTATACAGAAGTTAAATTTCTCCTGAAAAGCACTTTGAAGTTATTCTGTGCAAATACACATTTGCCATGAAACCAGCTCTTTTGTTAACCAGGTAGCCTGGCAATGCTGCTCTGATCCAGGCTCTGGAACCAATTCTGCTTTTGCTCTCTCCAGGATGCGATTTCTAATTTTTGCTTTTCTTATTAATGAATCCAAGTCCTGGGCAGTGCTCTGGCAGGTCTGCAGTGATGGGCACTACTGGATGTGTTCACACCTCAGCCCTCCTGAGGCATAAATCGCATTTCTCTCATGTCCAGGAGCTGCTTCACTCTTCATTTCCCATTAGAGACATTTCAGTGACCCAAGAATCTTGGAGTATTGAGCACTGTACATTCAATTGTCAAAATTTGGCAGTTTCCCCACTTTCTCCTTGGAAACCAGGCCCGGATTCAGATTCCTGGGAAACCTCAACAGCTCCCACACTGAGCCCTGGGCAATGTGCTGTTCCCTCATTTTCTGACACAGCTATGGGAATGCCTGTGCTCAATCAGAGAAAATCCAGGGCTTCCTCTCCCAACAGACTCACACATTTCAATTGTTCTCTAAGAAGACAACCCTACTACACTGCAATTCTCAGACTCTGTAGCTGGAGCTAAACTGGTCCTCAGACTCCAATACACAACCAAAAAACAGGGCTGGGTTCACTTTTCAGCACCAGAGAATTTCCTGAGTGGCTCTTTGGGCTCCAAGCACAACCCCAGGCTCCCACGAGGCCAGATTTAAACACAAACCCAATAAAGGTTCTTCCTGCAGAATGATCCATCGCAAAACCCTGAACACCTCAGCCACATCCAAACTGAGGAGCCCCAGGGGCAAGGGAAGAGCCCCAGGATGCAATTCCAGCTTCACTGAAAAAGGCTCAGCAGGAGGATTGAAATCCACGCTGAAAACACAGGGCTCAGCCTACCAACAGCATTAATTGGAGCAATAAATATCCTGCATTATTATAAATAATATAAATAAAGGCCTCAGAAAGTGTTCCATGTCTGTCTGAAGATCTGGTTTTGTTCAAAGTTGCTTTTGTAGCAGAACAAAATCAGAGGGGATTTATTTCTGTTTATTTCCCTAGCCAGCTTCAGCACCCCCAGGGTTCCGTGGACGTGCAGAAAATGGGAAGCAGAAGCTGCCCAGGGAGCAGCAGGGCAGGAGGGGCAGAGAGTGTAACCCAGGAAAATGCAACCCCTCTGTGCTTTTGGAGACCACGTTTTGCTTTCCCTGGAGCATCCCTGTCTCCAGAATGGAAAAATGAGATTTGCCCATCCCCAGGCCTTGCAGCAGGGCTCTCTGCAAGGCCCTGTGGGGCTGGCAGAGCATTAATTCCTTTATTCTTACTCTGGATCAAGCAACCAAGGATTGAAAATCATCTCACTGAATTACTCAGAGCCATTGCTAATTTGAGGGGTCTGTGTGCTTTTCCTTGCTCCAGATACTGAAATGGAAATGTCTCCCAGGCTCTTCCCTCTCTAAATTACTCCTCAGCCACCTTTGCTTATCTCTATTGTTTCTGAGAAAAACCTGTTCCTTTACAGACATCTGCACTGGTGATAAAGTGTGATTGAAAAGCTTGGCCTGTCAGATAGGGAGCTGTTATCACAGCTTGATTTGGAGCTGTGGAATTACACTGGATAATAGCAGCTCCAAACAACACTCCTCTGCAATGAATTTATGAATGGCCTTTGCCAGATCCGAGGATAAACTGGTGGCAATGGGAAGGAGGCTGTGGGCTGATGGATCAGCCCATCATCCACGAGCCCTGGGTATGCTTACCCTGCTCTGGGGATTTCACGGAGCAGGAGAAGTCCCTCTGCACTAATTAAATGCCATAGATAAACTTCAATTTTTAAATAATTTATCCTCCTTTCCATTCAGCCCAAAGCCCCAGGGAGCTGAAGGGATGGGACTGGAAGCACATTCCTGTTGGGAATTGCTTCAGGCAGTGCAGAAACCCCTGCAGATGCTCCTGGGCAGGAGCTGCAGCCCTGCTGCTGCCAGGGATGTCCCACAGCACGGCCAGGAGCCTGCTCACACCTCTGGCCTTGGGGAAATCCAGGAAAATGCACAAAGCCACAGCAGGCACTGGAGGGTCTCAGCCCCACTGCCCCAGTGCCCACCCTGAGCTGCTCAGGGCACAGCTGCACACAGGCAAGGACCTCTGAGGCTGAAGAGTTCACTAATCCAGAACCTCCAAAGAGGGATTTTTATGGTCACAGAGGGGAAAACGCCCCCCAAACCCTTCTGCCATCACCCCTGGCCACTGCAGTTGTGCCAGCTGCCCCAGCAGGGCCCTGCCAGGGTGCTGTGAGGACAGCTCTGGTGCCACACACACGTTAGGGAATTTCTGCCTTAATAAGATGCTCAGATACAACATTAATAGGATCTGACATCCCATGGAGGAAAACAGCAAAGCTCCAGAATTTTAAAGAGGGAGCCCTGAGCAATCTCGAGACTGCCATGAAAGCCTGGCTGCCTTCATCCTCAGGACTCTGGGTGGGATGGTGTGGGACAAAGCTGTCCCCATGTAGGGGATGAAAGGTCTGCCAGGAGATCACCCAGCCCATCTAGGTGCTCCAACAGCAAATAAACCAGCTCAGGATGCAACAGAGACCTTCCACAGCCTCTCTGCCCCACCAGAAATAAACTCACAGCACTGGAAATCATGAACTCACAGTGTCTGTGAGGTCTTCCTTTGGCCCTAAATAAAATTGATCAGCAGAAAAATATTTATATCATTAAATAATGACAGGAGAGCGTTCACATTCCAAGACAAGAGAATGAGTTCACACAAGTGGCCACAGCTGGCTGAACAAAATAACCTCCAGTTGGTAAGGAATTAATAACCTCATTACCCAGGTGAATCAGCTTCTCTGGGTGAAGCACAAACACTTTCCCTGGTGTTGGATCTGCAGAGCAGGCATGGGGCTCTCACTGAGGGGGACACCAAAAACTCAGTTTGGGAATGACATCCAGATGTTCCCCCCCAGAGCAGGGTTCCATGGATAACTGGGGCTCAGGAAGGGTCACTGAGGGCTGCCCTGTCCCTGCCGGGCTGCCTGGCACGGCCATCCCAGCCCAGAGCCAGCCTGGCACTGCCAGGGCACAGCCAAGCTCCTGCTGGCTGCAGCTGCAGCTCCTCCACACTGCTCAGCACAGCAGAAATAAAAACACTTCTCAGCCTGGTCTGAGTCTGAGAGAATCACAGGGTGGTTTGGGTTGGAGGGACCTTGGAGCCCAGCCAGTGCCACCCTGCCATGGCAGGGACACCTTCCACTGTCCCAGGGTGATCCCAGCCCTGCCCAGCCTGGCCCTGGGCACTGCCAAGGATCCAGGGCAGCCCCAGTGGATTCCACAAACATCCCAGTCCCTGCTGGAGGTGAGGGTGGGATCCCCCTGCTCCTGAGTGAGGTTTGGAGCCACAGCACAAGGGGCACACTGAGCACAGGGACTGGAGCCAAAGGAGGGGCATCAGGGTGGGTAGACAATAAGACAATAAAGCCAACAGCATCCCTGCTCCTGCTGTCCCGCAGAGAGCCACTAAAACACTGTGGAACACCCCCAGAAACGTGGCCATGAAACTCCTGCTGTGGTCACTGCAGCCCCCAGACAGCACCAGGGCAGGAGGAGAGGGGAAGGGCAGCCAGGCTGCTCTGCTGCTGCCCAAAGCCTGGAAATACCTCAGAAAACCTTCACTGCAGTGAGAGATCCCCAACAGCCCAAAGAGCCCCTGCAGGAGCAGCCACAGCCATCAGTGAGGTGTTTAACAGCCTCCCAGGAGCTGATTTATGTAACAAACCTCAGGCTGACATCAGCAAGGGCTTTCCTGCTCTTCCCTTCTCCCAGTCCCCACGTAAGAATATTTCTCTCAGAGAACAGACACTTCCATTTACAGTAAGGTCATTAAAAAAATCTAAAAAGTAAAAAAAAAGGAGCAAGTTCTCTAAAGTGCCTCCCTCTTTGCCTTATGTAAGGCTCCTACAAACACTCTGCACCTCTGAGCAGCTCCTCCAGCCACGTCCCAGGCCTGGCTCCAGGGCAGCTGCACACGGATGGAGGGGCTGAAGGAGCCAGCCCTGACATGCTTTATGAGTTAATTTGCTGTTATTTAGGGCCCTGCACAGCAGCACTAAATCTTCACATCCTTTTTACTGCTTTAAGTAATGCTTTAACTTCTGGGTAGCCACACAGGCTGGTGTTAATCCTTCTCTATTTATTTGGCCAGGCCCCTGGGGAGCTGCAGAGTCTTTGCTAGAGGACGAGCAATCCCATCTAAGTTATGCAGCTCTACTTTTTCAAGGCACTTTTCCCAATCAAGCACAGATGAGGGAGCAGGAAATAAGGGGGGAAAAATTCCAAACCCCACAATCCATTAAGTGCTCCTCCTTTGGAATGGCTGCTTTGTTTCAGAACCAGAGGAACATTTTTCTACCCGAGCCACCCAGCTGAGGGACAGGACAGGCCTCCCCTGTGTTTTCCCTGATGCTGCTTTTCTTGATCATTTCCTCCCAACGTTTCTGTAGTTTCCTACAGGATCTATACATTAAGAGTACCTGGACGAGTGCATGATGACCAGAGAGAAGGAAAGATACACAGCAGGTGTGAGGTTGTGTGATCCAAAGGCTGGAGCTGCACGGGTGAGCTGGCCATTCAGGTGTGGGTGATATGAACCAAGGCAACACTGGGTGAGTCACAGAAAATCTCGCCAGGTGTGATCTTGCTGAATCCATGAACACTACATAACACCTCAGGTCCCAGGTTGGAAGTGTTTCCATACCAGGGGATGTTGGATAAATGGATTATTCCATCAAGTGCCATCCTGTGGTTGGTGCTCAGGAGAGGTTTCTGCCCATCTCTTAACAAAAATCCAGGATGATGTTCAAATATTTCTCATTTTCAGTCCAGACCTCAGCAGTTTAACTGAAAAGCTCACCCTGAAGCCCCACAGTTCACAGGGCACAAGGATCTCAGGCAGGCTGGCCTTGGTTGCACTGGACATCCTCCACAAGAACCTTTTTGTTTTCCTTTTCTAATTTATTAGCAGGAATTCTCAGGCTTGACTAAACTTAATGGAACAATTCCATTGTTCTGCTGCTGGCCATGAAAGTGGATTATTGCTGTTCAGTGGCACCAGTCTCACACAGGGGAAATGCACCTTGAAGGAATTCTGCTTTATCCAGGGATCCAAAGGCTCCTGCACCCAGACAGCACATCCAGCACAGAGCCCGAGTTTTGTACTGAAATTATTGTTAAATACTGGGGAAATGTCTCTGACTGCAATGGAACAGGGTGACAGAACAGGCTCCCGTTCTATCCCTTGCCCTTTGATTGGAGATGCAAATTCTGTCCAACACAATTCTCCTTGTTTGACTGAGTGAACATGATTTTTATAAGGACAATAAAGACCTGGAGACCAGAGCTCAGCCTGTGCTACCAAGAGCGCTACGCTACATAAACACATTAAATGAATAAACACCCGCCATGGGCTATCAGAATTCAGGAGCAGTTAAAGTTCAGATTTAAGCTGGACTCCCCTCAGCACCTAACAATAAAACCAGCAACACCAAACCCCAGAGAGCCTTGGAATCCCAAAGCAGAGGCTGGAAAAGCCTCTGAGCTCACAGAGCCCAACCATCCCCAGCCCTGCCCCTGTCCCCAGGTGCCACACATGGACAGGGACTGCACATCACCCTGGGCAGCTGGGCCAGTGCTTGCCTCTGTTGCTGTTGGTATTTTCTGCCCCAGATGTGCAGGATGTCTCTGCCTCAGCCCACACAACTGAAGAACGAGTCTGGACTCCTCACTTTTCACTCTTGAGGTTGTTTGTTAATTCTTATCTATAAAATTTTCTTTCTGCCCAGTGGAGATCTGCTCAGGGCAGCCACAGGCACTCTGTGTTGTCCTTTTATACTACAAACTACCTATAACATATTTACACTTAATCCCCAATACCCATCACCTGTGTTAGACAGTGAGCTTCTGCTCTAAACCAATCCCAAAGTGCCAACATCACTGCAGAAAATGGAGACCAAGAAGAAAGAAGAAGGACTAGACACACCCAAGTTCCTCCATCTTGTCCCCATAACCCCCACACCAAAAATCCTAAAATCTACATTTTCACCCTGTGAATATTTTGTTATTACACCATTCAAACTTGTGGGACTTTCAGGTCCTCACACAAGGCTGGCAACTCGTCCAAGGGTCACAATCAAATCCCCAGGTGCTCTGGGCTGCATGCAGGGTCTCCAAGGCCCCTGATGAGGTTCTCGGCAGCCCTGGACATCCAAAGGGATGTGCTGAGTTCTGACACCTGCCAACGTTTCCCATGAAGAAACGTTTCCCAATGTCCAACCTACACTTGCCTGGCCGCGTTTGAGCCGTTCCCTCTGGGGACTCGGAGCAGAGCCCAGCTGGCAGCACTGAGGGGCAGGACACAGCCAGCAGGGCCACAGCGCATCCTCCGAGCACCTCCCAGCCCCACAATCAGGATTTCCAGGGGCTGCAGGGGAGATCCAGGCCACGGGAGCCACGGCAGGGTTTGAAACGGGACGAGGAGGTGCAAACAAAGCAGGCTGCAGCGTTGCTGTGGCTGATGAAAACGTGTCAGGATGTGCTGCTCAGCAGAGGAGGCTGCTCAGGGAGGTCATTAACTCGGGCTGCTCTAATTCCTGTCACAAGGGGCCAGCACAGAAATAGACACTCACAGACTGCAGAGGTGTCCCAGGGGTTCCCAGCAGCAGCTTCAGAGGCTTTAACCTTTCACCAGTGGATGCTGCTTCTGATTCAGAGCACTCAGTCCCCAGGGACAAAAAAACACCTCTTTTTTTTTTAAAGCTTTACCCAGAGAATATTAAAGTGAATATTTTTAAATCCACATTAATTACAGGCCAAAAATAACCATATAAAAATATCTCATAAAGAAGGTGAAACTGTTCTGAGGTAGAGCACATGTGATGAACCAGTGCTTCTAATTAGTTCTAAATTAAAATCTGCAGTAAACTGCCATGAATTATTTAAATTTATCTGTAAAGATAGCCAATTTTTAGGGGAAAAAAAAAGTTCTTTTACTGTGCATTTACTGTGCTCTCTTTTCCCAGCAACAAAGCTGATCAAAGGATTTCTCCCTGCCTTGCCTACTCCACAACGCCACGGCATCTCTCAGATGAGAGCACTGAGCACACAGCAGCACACACTGCTGAGCTCCAGGAGACACTGCTGAATAATTCACTGTGGGAAGAGAGAGCAGCTTCCAGCCTGGAATGAAATGAGAGCCGTGACGTGATGCTACGTGGGCAAACTCAGGCCTGGCACTGAATTTATTCAATTCTGGGGATGAGCAAAGCCCAGGGCAGAGAGCCATGGAATGGGTTGGGTTGGAAGGACCCTAAATCTCATCCCATCCCACCCTTGCCATGGCAGGGACCCCTTGCACTGTCCCAGGGTGCTCAGAGCTCCATCCAAGCCAAAATTCCATCAGAGCACAGGAGGGAAAGGTGTTCAGTGAACTCCCAACAAACCCTGCAAACACAAAGGCTTCAAAAAGCCACCTGAGCCTGGATGTCACATCCAACAACCACGGGGGACAGTGACCATGACAATCCCTGTGCTGATGCCCCAGGGACACCCCCAGAGCCCAGGGTGACAAGGGAGCCTGGATGGGGTGGCAGGTCACAGGAGAAGCAAGAAAACGCTCCCGGGGGACACAATTCCCTTCCATGACCTCATTCCCTGCAGATTCCCTCAAGGGCTCTGTGCCCGGCACTGAGGGAGCGGAATTTTGTGTGAGAGGTGGAATTTTGTGTGAGAGAGGCAGTGAGGACAATGCTTCCCAAAACCCCAAGTAATGCCCTGCACAGCTCCATCTGCTCACCATTGTGGGCTGTGCTCTCACAGCCTGGTGCTGAGCGTGTCCTGAGGAAACCCCGGTGCCACCAGAGCCACTGCCCTGTCACCAGGAGCTCCTGGCAGGGCTCATCGTGCCCAGGCTGGGATCTCAGAAACAAATCCTCTCATCAACCCCAATTAGCAGGCATTAATGCAAGGCACAGAGCAGCTCTGGTGAACACCAACTCCACTTCTTGAAGAGGAAATTGAATTAGAATCTTCCTTCCAAAAGTGCTAAAAAATGGGTGGGTTTGGGCCATATTAAAGCTGTAGGTGAGAGCCCAGGTGAGTGTGATCCCAACCAGTCCTGGGAATTCTGAACTACACCTGCAGCCTGGTCCTGGGGCCAAACTGGGCAAGAAAATCCGTTCTGTGACAACTGTGGATGGACACTCCTGAATTCCAATTCTGATCCTCTCCTGAGTGATCCAATCACAGAGAAACAGCCAAAGTTCACCAAAAAAATTAAATTAAAAATCAATACTCTTTAACTCAACGGGGTGTTATCCCTTTCTCCCCCTGCCTTTTCCTGCACCTCCTTTTCTTTCAGTTGGCCTGAGCCCAGTGTTTAAATCCCCCATTCCCAGTCCCACAGCATGGCAGAGGGAAGGACACGGAAATGTTTCATGCAGATGAACCACGCACAAGGGAAACACACACAAACCACACAGAACCTGTTCCAAAAATAGCTTTTGAAGCAAAAATTGCAGGTTATTTACCTGCCCATCACAGCACCCACCAGCAGGCAATTAAGCCATTAGGGCAGAAAATCACAGATAATTTCCCCAAATTCCAGCACAGCTCCATGAGAGGTTTTGGAGCATCTGCCCTGAGAGCTGCAGGAGAGCCCTGGTTCTGTGCCAGGGGAGCAGAACTGTGCCAGGCCCTCCCCTGCAATCAGGGCTGAGCATTATCCACATCCCAGAGGAGGCAATTGCACACGAAAGCGGGATCTGAACTGGAAATGGGGACAGCACAGGCTCAGCCCGGGCTGGGCACTGACATTTTCCCAAGGAAATTGTGAGTTCATCCCTCCCTCACCTTTCCAGTTCAGCTCCCAGGCCGTGCCACCCAGAAGGAAACGTTCTTCCCTTGCCATCTGTAAACACCACAACTCCTGAAAGTTATTTATGGAATCCTAGGGGTCACCCACCAGCGAAATATTCAAATATTCCTCATTCCAGGGGGTTCTGACCTTTGCTGTCAATTTGCAATTTCTGTTCTTAAATAAATCCAAACACTTGCTAATCACTCTTTCCAACAGGAATTTTATGATTAGTTGGATAATTCCTTTAAAATGTGCAATTACTCTTTCCTAATGTATTCATTACTCTCTCAACACAGTATTCTTGAAACATTACAATTTCCCATTGAGAACATATTTCTGTGTTCATTTCCATAAGACAGCTTTAAAAACTAGATTAATATACTTTCTACTTCCTATATTAAAAAAATCCTTTTTGATTAAATCTGAGTTAATTTGCAATTAATATCTCATTTGATGGGTTTAGGTTTCTTCTTCCCCCTCCTTGAAATTATCCTTACACGGTAGAAATCTTTCATCACTTCATTCAAATTCCATCTGCAAGCCTTGAAATCTGAATTGTGATTAGTTCATAATATCTATTAGCTCATAATAATCACCTAAGTAGATATCTTCTAAAATCATTTCAAACAGCAGGGGAATGGAAAAGCCTGCTAGTCAAAACAGTTGAGAAATTAAAAAATTATCAATAAAAGCTGCTGAGCAATTAGCAACTCTTAGAATTAATCTAAAAAAAAAAAAAAAGGGTCTCTGAGTTCACTTAAGAAGACAGCTTGGAAGCTCCTTTCCCTGTATGCCAGTTTTGCAGTGCAGAGGACACAGCAGAAGGAAATCAGATCTCTGCCAGTGCAAAGCTGGAGCTGTGAGCTGGGCACTCACCCAAGCAGAAAGCACCACTCTATTCTTGGATGGTTTGGTTCTCTGATGGGAAACCAGGAGTGAAATCCAATTATTCCCCCAAACCCTCGGTCTCCCAGGGTGCAATGAGCCCTCCCAATCTGGGATTCACAAATCCCACTCCTGAAGGATTTCCATGAAACAGAACTTTATTAGACCAGTGCTTCCAGGGAATCATGGAATCTTTGTGGTGTTGGGAATGTGTTTGAGATGGAATCCAGTCATTAACGCAGCACTGCCGAGGCCGTGCACCCAGGCTGCAGATCCCCCCAGGAATGGGCACTTTGTGCAGAACAACTCCCAAAACCACCACAAATCCCACTCAGAAATGCTTTGTTTCATTCCACTCCCTTCAGGATCACAGCTCCCAGCACTGTCCCTGGAGCAGGGAGACCCTGAGCTCCAACAACCACAGGGAAACCCTCCAGAGCTGCCTCCATCCCTGTCCCTGGATCAGGGAGATCCCCAAGCTCCAAAATCCACAGGGAAACCCTCCAGAGCTGCCTCCATCCCCATCCCTGGAGCAGGGAGACCCTGAGCTCCAACATCCACAGGGAAACCCTCCAGAGCTGCCTCCTGTCCTGTCCCAGGAAAGCACAGAGAGCACTGGCAGCTGCACAGGTGGCACAGGAGATGCAACCAGGCAGGAAAACTCCCTGGTGCAGGCTCCACAAACACTCCTGGCTGCACCTGCAGTACCCCGCTCAGAGCGGAGTGAAAACACCCAAATTTTGGGTAATCCCCAGTGTTCCCTCTCACCCAGCCAGCCCTGAGCAGGTGTGCCCCAGAACATGCCAGGGACAGGGAATAACCCACACCTGGGTTACTGAGGGACGAGTGGGGCTGGGGGGCTGTCCCATGTCACCCTCGCAGAGCCACGCGCTCCTCACGGGGTATTTCATCCCTGAGAATGGAAAATGGCATTTTCTGAAGGCTGCACAACCTGCCAGGGCTCTGACCACAGAACACAAGATGCACTGAGATTTGCAGTGATGTTTTCTGGTCATCCAGAGTGATCATTTTAGCCAAGTATCACGTAACTCATGGGGGATTTACCGGTGTCATCACTGGGGAAACATTTCTCCACTGTCTCCTTTTCTTAAAATACAAGATGCCTGATCCAAAACTGGGGGGGAATTATGTCCTTTGCCACCTTCAGTTTTTTATGGCCAAGTTTTGATTTAGGAAAATCCCTTTACAAGTAACAGCTCTGTTTTTCAAAGCAGGGCACTTGGAAGCAACAACGTTCTGCAATACAGAAAATATATCAAGGAATTTTCATAATGCACAATAAATTGATTTGGATTTTTCAAAGTGGTCAGATTTACACCCTTCTGATGACACAATGCCTGGAGAAAATCTATATTACTGCCCTTTTTAGTAACCCCATTACATCATTCCTGCTCAGAGGCAGCAGAGTGTCTGCACAAGGACGTGCCAGAGCCCAGGATTTATTGGCAGAGAGGATGCAGAGGAGCACAAGAGTGAGCTGTTAGCTTTTGTGCAATGTCTAATTGAAAACTCCACCACAGCCCTGTAATTTGGGGGATTTATTGTGCTCAGAGTCAAAAAAGTTATGGACAAAGTGTTAATAACACGAGGGGGATAAATGTCCACAAGTGGGGAAGATCCAAAGGGCTGCAGAGGTTCAGGGAGCTCAGCACCTTCCCAAATATCAGAGGAATTCTCTACAACGCTGAAGTTCTTGCTCAGATCTGTACTTGTTTATTAGTTTAAAACTAATACAAATTATATTTAATCCAAGTGAGTCATGCCCATCTTCAATCAGAATTCAAGATTCTTCCAAAAATAAAAGTTCATCTTTCTTTGGGGAAGTCTCCTGACTCAACTTCATTTAAACTTCCACATTTGCTATGGGTTCAACTCAATTTTCTTAGTTTTAGAAGGAGACAAAGCCTTTATTTCTTTGTTTTTTATAATTCCAGTGCCATATTCTGCCCTCCAGCAAGTCAAGGCAGGCTCTCCATGATCCCTGTGCTCCTCCCAACACCATTTCCTATTCTTATAAATATTTAAGGATTTTTCTTAACAACACATTTCTTTCAGAAGTTCTGCAACTAAGTGAAAACAGACAAAACTGACTGGTCTGGAAATTCCTCAGGATTTAGTGATCTTTGAGGATTGAATGTTTTGAGCAGATTTCCGGTTGGATGATAAAATAATGAACACAGAGACAGCTCACTCCAAAATAGATTCCATCCATGGCTGAAGGTATTGGAGAAATAAATAAATGAAGGGGGGAAAGCTTTTAAATAAATCCTGGGGAATTCAGAGTTGCCCAAATCACCTTCTCAGCGGTTTGAAGGGAAACCCCTGAGCTCCAACCTGCAGCTTCTTCCCAGACCCACAGCTCCCTGTCCCTGAGCCAAAAATCACATTTACCCTCGGCTGAGCCCGCAATGATCGCAGGCCCTGGAGCCAAACTGCCCAAATGTCAGCGCCCCTGTCAATCTGGCCAGCCCCAGCAGGGCACGGAACTTTCCAGAGCTCTGCTCACTCGTGCACTGAACGGGAACATCTGCCCAAAGCGAGCCAGCATCGGGAAATGAACCCGGCTGCACACACTGGGGACGAGGGAGAGCTGAGAGATCCGCTCAGCAGAAAGCCAAGGCCCACAGTGGACGCGGCTTTTATGCAAAGGAACTGAAATCCCCACAAAACAGGACAGAAAATGTGAATTCTTGCACTAAAACACAACTATCTCTCAAGCCTGCAAAAGACAGCTGTGGCTTGTGCCACAATCTGGAGAGTCAGTGGCAGGAATTGCAACTCCAGCAGTTATGCACTCATTTTTAATCATCAAAAAGAGATTTCAGTCATCTCCTCACGAGTCCCACTGCTGTTAACTTGTCCCATCACAGCCTGACTCTGTTTTCTGTGGCTTCTCAATTATTTCTGCTCCTCTTCCCAAGCCCAAGCTGCAAATCTGCATTCTGCAGGGTGTGCCAGCTCAGCATCTGCTCTGAACACAAAATTTTCAACTTTATGGGAGTCACCTGAGCCCTCAGAGTCCCACAAGCACAAAAATACCTGTGCAGGTGCTGCTGAGGTTGAACATGTTTGTGGGGATATTTATTTTATCATCCAATTGGAACACTGCTCGAAACATTCAACCCTCAAACCCTGCAGGAGCCCTGGGCTGGTCACAAGGATCCACCTCAGACCCCTCACATTTAAAGCCAACTTTGGAACCCCTTTGGGCCAGACTGATACAATCAATAAATGTGGTGATGGGCCTGGCTGGTTGGAAATGGAATAATTAGATTAAATTAAATGCAAATTCATTCAGGATGGAAAGTGTTGAAAGATTTGGCTGCTGTGGGAGGTGCCAAACACCCTTCATGGCTTTCCTTTAAGGATTTTCCTTCAGCCTTTGGTTTGGGCAGAGATTTAAACTTCTCCTGGCTGCCATGGCCATCACTGAACTGTTTGACAGGCCTTGACTTTTCTCTGCCTTTTTTTATAACCCAGAGTGTGGCTTCCCCACAGAGACACACAGTCCTGTGTGGCCTGAGCCCATAAATCTTCATTATTGAGACACTGATATTCACGTACAAGCACCTTGCAGGGAGGAAAACAACCCTTATTGCCACTGACAGAAAGGATGGCTGGCAGAGCATGATTTAAGGTAATGAGCACAATTAAGAGCCACAATTAGACAACAGAATATTAAAGGAGAAACGTTAACATGTGGCAAATAAATACATGGCTGCAGCAGGGCTGATGCTCCTGAGTCACAGGCTGAGGGACTCCTACAAGATCTGCCATGGAGAATAACCTGGGCAAAGTCCACTTGGGACCTGGGCAAAGGCAGCATGAACAGGTTCCACCTCTCTGAGGAAGGACCTTGTCACATTCACATTTTCTGGAAAAATCCCTTTGCCCAGGGTTTTCTCCTGGGAAGCCGGGAAACCTCAGAGAAAAATGAAAGCAATAATTATCTGATTTGCTTCTCCTGTGTTTTGCTGCTTTGGAATGTGTTTGGGGATTGTTTACCCACAGGTGATTGTTCCATTGGGTTCTGCTGTGAAGTATTTTGACTTAATGACCAATCAGTGCCAAGCTGTGTCAGAACTCTGCAAAGAGTCACGAGTTTTCATTATTATCTTTTTAGCCTTCTCTAAGTATCCTTTCTGTATTCTTTAGCATAGTTTGGTATTCTTTAATATAATATAGATCATAAAATAATGAATTAGCCTTCTGAGAAGATGGAGTCAGATTCATCATTCCTCCCTGCCACGGCACACCCCACAAACACAACAGGACCTGGTGGCACTGAGAGCCCAGGGGTGCCTGAGCCAACAAAAAGAGAAATTCAAGCTGTGTTCAACCAGGAGAGCTCTGGGCTGGGAGGGAGGAGACACAAAACGTGTTGGGAACAGCCCTGGAGCCTGAGCCAGGCTTAGCTGATGCTTGGGCTGGAGCAGAGCAGGGTCTGGCCCAGGTGGGAACAGGAGACCCCAGAGGAGGCAATGAGCCTGTTCTGGAGGCTTTGGTGAAGGTGCTCCTTTGCTCCTGTCCCACAGCTCTTTGGGACACTGCAAGATCTCCTCTCTCCTGCATTTCCCTTTTCCAGCCCCACCAAGGCCACGATTCCAGCCAGGACCTCCACACACCCCAGAGAGACCCACCCTGAACGCAGCCAACCTTTCCCACCAGCACAAACCCACAGACAGCCCCAGGCCAGCAGCAGCAACCAGCAGAGGGAGATTCTCCTGAATCCATTGGAATATCCCTCCCAAACCCCAGGAACCCAATGGGAATGAATATTCCTCTCAAGCCCCAGGAACCCAACTCCAGCCCTCCACAGTGACTCAGTTTAATGCTGGCTGTGGGGACACAGAGCCCTGCCTGGAGCTAAGGGGAAGATGATGTTCAACAACAGCAATTCCTGTTCAACACCAGGAGCTCGGAAGCGAAAGAGCAGCAAACCAAGCGTGCTTTAGGTGGAATTTGCAATTAAAGGGTTCAATCCTGTTACACACCGTTTTTCCAGCAGGCAGGACACAAAGAGCTCAGTTCTCTATCTCCTGTGTGATTTTGTACATCTTTGCTCAAGACAGACGAATCTCAGTGTATACAAGGACTGCATGGATGATCAAGGAGTGGGAACAGAGATGGAGATTAAAACAAAATTCCTTATTTAGCCTGGGAAATCAGCTGGGTTTGGTGGCAGTAAATAAAGAAATAAGAGAGAAGAAACAGTTCTACTGTAAGACAAAGTTGCACAAAGGAAAAGTGAACTGTTTGACAACCAAGGGTGACAAACCAAGGTGTTTAATAATGACAAAAATTAAGTTCTGGAATAAACTTCCAGTTCCAGGGAGAAGGAAGAGGGTGAAGAGGTTCCATGGTCAGGCTCCATCTGCCACCCCCTTGCTTTACTCCTGCGTTGTTGCTGGCTGCACCCACAGACTCTCTGCATACCTGGATTATTATTATTGTTATTATTACATTTAATAATAATTATTATATATATAAATTATATAATATAATATATATTATATTATAATAACATATATTATAATAATATATATGTTATAATAATATATATTATAATATATTATATTAATATATTATAATATATATTATAATATTATATAATTATATATTATATAATATAATTATAATAATATATAGTTATATATATAATATATTAAAATAGTATATATATATTATAATAATATATATCATATTATTTTATTATTATTATTATTATTATTATTATGGCCTTTTAACGCTTCCCCTTGAATTCCCTGTTTGCTCCTGGAGTTTGGTGCAGAGACAGACCCAAAGCCCAGCCCAGCCAGGCAGGTGAAATGCCAGAACACCCTCCTGGCTCAAAGGCTTTGATAAATTGTGCCATATCTGGAAGGGCCCCAGCCCTACAAGGCAGGGACCAGACCCAGAGCCCGGGGATGCTCACACTGCAGCTGCAGCCCAACAATTCTGATGTGGCTACAGCAGCCCTGCCCTCCTCAAAACCAACCTTTCTACACTGGTTAATTAAAATAAAAGTCACTGTGACAAGGCTCTGAGTCAGCCAGGGCGCAGAGATAAAACTTTATAGAAAGACATCAAAGACATTGCTGCCTCTTCTGTTTAGACAGCAAACCACCCCAACAGAGCTCTCCAAAGAGGAAAAATGCATTCTACAACAATAAAATAGATTGAAAACACACAAATAAACCTACCTGCTTGTTATCTTCACTGTGCTCACACCTCCTGCTCCTCCCAGCAGCCTCCAGAGGCCAGGAAAGGCTTTTTGTGCCCTTGGGGGTTGGTCCTCACCCCAGAGAGAGCCCAAAGTGCAGCTGAGCATCCCTGGGCTGCCCCAGGTGAGCAGAGCCCAGCCCCACCCTCAGCTGCAGAATGAGCAATGGTGCTAAAGGCAGGAGCAGCTGCAGGTCAGCTCTGACACAGAGATGTAGAACACACTGAGAACTCCTGAGGGACTCCTGTGCTCAGAGACACAAATAGAATGATATTTTATTTACTAAAGAGCCAAAAAACAGAAACAGCTGTGCTGGAAAAAGTCATAAAGGGAGCAGAGCTGGCTGTTAAAAATGAGAAACCTTCCCTTGTGCTTGTGGGATGAATGCAGGACCCCTGCACTCCTCAGCAGAGATGTTCCCACACAGGCAGGACTCGATGTCCCTCAGCCCTGTGAGCACCCAGACACCCCATAAAACCTCCCCAGTCCCAGGGCCACAGGCTGGAAGTGCCTCTGCTGCTGCTTTTTAAAGCCAACAAACACTGACTGAGCTCCAGACTGCTTTCAGTGTGATAAAGCAAAGATGCAAACCAGAAATTTGTGTGGCTTCGTATTAATCAAGCTGGGCAGAAACCCAGAGAGTTTTCTTACCTGGCCACATAAAAACGCCACAGAATTCACATTTATCTCTGTGCTTCATATGAGATATTTGCTTTACTGCCTTCCCTTCCTTTCCTGCTCCAACTGCAGCATCCCATGGTTTAATTAGAGCTAAAATTTTTGTTTGCAACTGACTTTTTCACAGAAATCCTCCCTGCACAACAGCAGAACAATCCTGGGGTTCACTGGGGTTTTTCTGCATTGCAGGAATGGAAATTCAAACGCTCAGGACAATCCTGCAGATATCCTTTGTATCTGCTGGGGTTTAACCTGGAGCTCTGACAGGTATTACAGGCTGGGAAATGCTGTGCTGGGAACTGAGCCTGAATTCCCAGGTGGTCCTGGCTCATCTGCAGCACGCCCAGAGATCTCTCCATTGACACCTTGAAAAATGATGATGATCTGCTACAAGTTGGCTTAATTAATGGAAGCGTGCAGCCCCCTCCTCCCCCACATTAAACACCTGATGTGCAGAGTCAGTAACTGGATAATTACACTGGGAGAGCAGGGACACGAGGCACGGGGCAGGAAAACACAAGAGAGAGATTTCTGTTTCAAAATTCACCCATCCATAGCACAGAGCCATGGGTAAATCGAACACCTAAACCCCGTTTTCGCTGTGCCCAACAAAGGAGCATTTCAATAGAGTTTTTCTATGGAAGAGAGCAATGTTCTGTAGGATCACTGCAGTGGCTCCCCAGTGCAGAGGGCAGGGCTGGGGGGATATTGGAGTTGGGAATTTTTCCTGGGAGGGTGGCGAGGGGCTGGAATTGCCAGAGCAGCTGGGGCTGCCCTGCATCCCTGGCAGTGCCCAGGCCAGGCTGGACACTGGGGCAGTGGGAGGTGTCCCTGCCATGGCACGGGTGGCACCGGGGGGGATTTGGGGTCCGTCCCAAACCGTTCCATGGTTCTGTGTCACCAAGGCCTCGCTGTGGAGCTCCGTGGATATATTTTCCTCTTCTCCCCAGATGAGCTGAACTGGGATTTCAAATCAGGCTGAGAAACAGCAAATTCTGGGGATATCCCAGCAGATCCCTCATCGCTGCCAGGGATCCAGGGCTTTGTGATGCCCCTGAAGCCTTCCCATTGACAGAGTCCCAATTCTCCTCCCAGGATGCAAAGGCATCACTGTCACATTCTCTGAAAATCCTCTTTGCCCAGGATTCTTCTCCTGGGAAGCTGAGAATTCTCAGAGAGAAATGAAAACAATAATTATCTGACTGCTTCTCCTGTGTTTGCTGCTTTGGAATGTGGTCTGGAGATCGTTTACCAACTGGTCAGTGTTTGATTGGTTTCATGTGAGTTGTTTTCACTTAATGATCCATCATAGTCCAGTTGAGTTGCGACTCTGAGGAGTCACAAGCTTTCATTATAATTGAAAATATTATTATAAAGGTATGAAATTATAAGATATTATTATAAAATATCACGATCATTCTTGTTAAGCCTTCTGATGATATATAATAGAATAGAATAGAATAGAATAGAATAGAATAGAATAGAATAGAATAGAATAGAATAGAATAGAATAGAATAGAATAGAATAATAAATTAGCCATCTGAGAACATGGAGTCAGATTCCTTCAATTCCTTCCAACATTGGCGCTGTCCATGGTGCTGTTGAGGCACAGGTGAGGCTGTTCGGGCTGTGCAGCACAGGTGAGGCTGCTCACGGCGCTGTGCAGGAGCAGATCTCCATACCCAGCAGTGATTTATTAACCCCAGCCACGCCAGGCCCGCGGAGCCAAAGGAGGCGATTGCCGTGCCCAAAGCCCTGGGGCTCCCCTGGTGCTCCGGCCAGCCCAGCCCTCAGCAGCCCCAGCAGGGAGCTGGATCCCGGGCTCGCAGCCGCTCAGGCTGAAGGGCAGTGGAACAGATGATTCCTGGCCCAGGAGAGCCCGTCCACCCCCAACCGCTCAGGCTCCAGCAGCAGCTCTCCGTGTGCTTGTAGAACACGAATTACAGCAAAAAATCATCTTTAGAGCCAGGCTCGGTGCTGTGTACAGCTAATTTATCAGTGCTCCTAACACTCACATCACTCCTGGTGCTCTTCCCGGCTCTGGAACATCTTGATATGCCTGCAGTGAATATGAAACCCTGTCTTCTAGATAACCTGCATTTATTTAAATTCCTGTGTCTCTTTTGTCTGGCACCTTTCCCAAACAAACAGATAAAACACGGATGTGTCAGGGAATCAGATCCCAGCAGCAGGATGTGCTCAGGATGTGCCTGATGTGTGACTGCCCATGCCAGCACCCTCCCTGTGCCAGCAGCGTGCATTCCTCTGTGTGCCTGCATCCCTCCCTGCGCCTGCATCCCTCCCTGTGCCCGCATCCCCCTGCCCGACAGAAGCAGCCCAAGCCCTCCCAGGGGAGCAGAGCTGCCAGCTGAGGGTGCAGCACTGTCAGGAGCCTGGGTCTGCTCTCATTTGGTGCCTCTGGGCAATGAGAGGCAATCATCACTCTAGAGGCCATGAACAGGGGAGGTGCTGAAATCTGGCAGAATGAAGGAAATAGGTGTAAAGCACAGGGAAATGGGAGCATGTTACATAAGATTAAAAATTAGGAGGGTTCTAAGATAGAGAGGGCCCTTTTTGCCAAGTGGGGCTGTATTAACAACTAAGGCCTCTATCTTATTCAGATTAACTAGAATAAATAATATCCTGGTCTGTATTTTATTCAGATCAACCAGAATAAATAATATCCTGGTATGCTGATCTCTCAGATGCTGGAAACACATCCCAACACACCATTAACCTCCCCTTTTGTCTTTCTCACTATGGAATAGAATCCCACACTGATTTGGGTTGGAAGGGACCCTAAATCACACCCAGTGCCAGCCCAACCTGGCCTTGGGCACTGCCAGGGATCCAGGGGCAGCCACAGCTGTGCCAGGGCCTCACACCCTCCTGATAAAGATTTTTTCCTAATATCCCATCTAAACCTTCTCTCTGTCAGTCTGAAGCCATCAGATCCCCCTTTGTCTTGTCCAAACTTTTTCTTCTCTCCAAAGAATTACCAGACAGATTTTGGTTTCACACCTGGTGGGTTTAAGTTTAAGATGTTTAGGTGGGCAGAAGTTGACCAAAGGTAATCTGAGCAACAGATGCAGAAAACAAAAGTGAAAGAGCGTTTGGAGCACACTGGATTTTCAGGAAAAGAGTCTGTGGCGGCTTTTAAATGCTACAGAACCACATGGGATCACTTGGATCAGCTGCTGGTGGGGTTTGGAACCTCCCACCAGTGAAGGAGTCAAGGGTGGCACTGCTGTGGAAATTCCTGATGTGCCCTCCTGGTGCTTCATTCCTTTATTCCCAGCGTGAACCCCACCCTGGGGATCTCTGTGACAGGGGAGCAGCAAGCTGGTGCCAATAATCTGATTTTCTGCAGCTCTTTTGAATCTGAGGGCCCATTGGAACAGGTCACCCTGAGCTGATCAATGCTGCTCAGCTGCCAGGCTCCTGGGACACAGCACTTGGCTTACCCAGCCTTGCCTCTCCTGCCTGCCTGCGGGGGCTCTGCTCTCTGCTGCTCTGCAGGGGCACGGGGAGCTCAGAAAGGCAGGGAAGGGTTTGTTTCCATGTTAAATTCAGGCACACCTGGTGCAAAAGCCAGCACACAAGGGGCAGTCTTGGCTCCGAGAGAAGAGCTGACAGCAGACTCTGCACTGGTACAGGCAGAGCTTCTGCTACCTTGGTTTGCATTTATCAATTAAAGCTCTTTGTATAATTAGGTTTTTCCTCCTTGTTAAACTCCAACCTGTTTGTTTCTGCTTTTATTATTATTATTCCTTATTATTATTATTATTATTATTCCTTATTATTCCTGCTGGGGGTTGAGTTGGGACTGGACACAGTTTCAGGGCGACGGTCCCCAGTCACTGCAGGGATGCAGCAGGGAGCAGAGTGTGGGGCAGGGCAGCTCATCCTGCCCTGCCAGCTCTCCCCACCAGCATTTACTGCCCAGGGCCTTTGTTCTTCCACCCCTCCCCAGTGCCCTGCCAGAGTTTCCCCCTGTGCTTTGCTCTCCTCAGGGCAGTTTTAGTGCCTGTGCCCCTGCAGCTCCTGCCCACCTCCCTGCCCTGCACTGGCAGCAGCAGGGCCTGGCACCAGGAGTGTCACCAGTGCTGTCCAGGAAAACAGAACCAAGCAATTTATATGAAATTATTTGGCAGATTGCTCTGCTCTCCTCTCCCCCTCTTTCCAGCAGGGGAATTAGCAACCTTTTTTTTTTTTTTTTTTTCCCAAAATGTGGTTTTATAACAGAATCCCAGGATGGTTTGGGGTGGAAGGGACTTTGAGGCCCATGCAGCCCACCCAGACACCTCTCACTGCATGAACCCCAAATCTCATTGCAGAGCCTCACAATGTGCAGGGGGAGAATTCCCAGCCCTTCCCAAGCCCTGGTGCTGACACAGGGCAGGGTTTGGCTGCACCCACAGTGATCCCTGAGGAGTCCAGCCAAGGGAGGCAGCTCCTGCTTTGCCTTCATTCTGATTTTCGCTCACATAGGCAGGAATGGTGTTTATTAATAGCAGAAATTAAGTAACCCGGTGTTCCCAATATGTTCAGGGCAGCCAGGGAAGGGGAGGCAGCAGGACAACTGCTCCCTCAGCTGAGTCAGGCAGATCTCCCTCAGCAGGGAGTTATGCAGGGAGCCTTTCGTGGAACTGGGGAATATCCTAAAGGGAAGGGACCCCAGGGAGCAGAACCCAACACCCCAGCAATGCCCCCCTGCCCTGGGGCACTGTCCAAGCACTCCTGGAGCTCTGGCAGGTGTGGGGCTGCCACCACCCTCGTGTGCAATCATTGGGAGTTCATTACCTGGGCTCCCACTCTCCCTTTGTTCCTGGGGCTGTGTCCCCCACATCCCCACGTGCACTGAAATCACACTTCCCTCCTGCTGCTTGCTGGAAGATGTGTCAGGAAGTGTTTTACTTGGAAACACTCAGAGAACATCTTGGAAAAGCAGCAAACAGAAGGAAAAGCCTGCTCTTGCCAAGAGATTTTCCTTTTCCATCCCCCTGCAGAGTGACACCCCCAGGCTGGCAGATGAGAGAGGAACTCTGGGGCTTGCACAGCCCGAGTGCCCCAGCAGCTCCTGGCCCTGGCATCCAGACAGAAACACCTTCCCTGCTCTAAATCTTTAACATCAGATTAAAAATAAAAACCAAACATTCATTTTTAAAGGATTTCTTAAAAATAAAAGATAAAATCAAACCACTTTCGGTTGCTGAAACCAACACCCAGCTCCAGCTCCCTTTCCCCTTGGACTGCAGGGATTTCATATAAATACTGCAAAAGGAGATTTGTTACTACCCCTCATCACTCAGCACCTGCAAGTGTATTCCAAATCCCAAAATCCACTGGAATGGGAGCTGGGTCCTGCAGGAGAGCAGCAGGGCACTGTCCCTTGTACCAGTGTCCCTCGTCCCTCCAGGGACCAGGCTGGGGCTGCCTTCCCCTCCTGGAGCAGGGGCTAAAGCCCAGAATGGTTTGGGTTCAAAGGGAGCAGCAAGGCCTAAAATCCCAGAATTGTTTAGGTTCAAAGGGAGGAGCAGCAGGGTCTAAAACCCCAGAATTGTTTAGGTTCAAAGGGAGGAGCAGCAGGGTCTAAAACCCCAGAATGGTTTGGGTTCAAAGGGAGGAGCAGCAGGGTCCAAAATCCCAGATGAGTTTGGGCTGGAAGGGAGGAGCAGGGTTTAAAACTCCACAATGGTTTGGGCTGGAAAGGAGCAGCAGGATTTAATACCCCAGAATGGTTTGGGTTCAAAGGGAGGAGCAGGGTCCAAAATCCCAGATGAGTCTGGGTTGGAAGAGCCCTTCAATCCCATCTCATTCCAACCCCATGGGCACCTTCCCATCTCCCAGAGAGGACTGGAATGGAGAAGTTTCACTCCTTTCTCAGGCAGCCCTGCAGCACTTTTCAAGCCCAACTTCAGCTGATGCTGCTCCTGTCACACGAGAACCAGCCTGAACTTCTTTTGCCTCTCAGGCAGAATAATGGGTGCCTTCAAATGGCAAAGGAAACAGAGCCAGGGGGAGAGGGGAAGGCAGGGATGTGGGAGCTGGGAGAACAGCAAGACAGCATTAATTACACACAGCCTGACAGCTGGAGGAGAAAATTCTACACTGCTCAAAAGGTAAAGAATTAAGAGATGATGGAAAGTGGGGAAAAGTGGTAATTTCTTTGAGGTGTTTAAAGAGTTTACCAAGCTCCTACTGGAACTCTGCGTGTCAGAAAGAGATGGAAAACAATCCAGGACAAGAGGGAAATCTAGAAAATGCACAGATGTGGAATTCAGGAGAACTGGAGCAGATAAAAGGGGAAAAATAAAAGTGTGAGGGGCACTTGAAATGATTTTAGATGTCAAAATTAGCTGGAAATCCTTGAGAATCCAAGGAAGAGATACCCACAGCTGGAGATACTCTGGCCCTCACCTGTCAGGGAGGGGAAGGTACAAAAAACACCTGTGACAATTTCAACCCAATATTTCCATTTAAAAATCCACCAGGCACAAACAAATGTTTATGGGAAAGGGCTGATGTGAAAACATCCTGAACCAGCAGAACACAAAGCTGAAAAACTCTTTCCATTCCAAAATAGAAAGAAAGTTAAAATTCAAACTTGATACAGATCAAAGTGCCTTGAAATGCCCAGCAAATGGAACCTATTGCTTGCAGGAAAAGCAGCAATAAAGAAGCAAAAGCACTCACCTCAGTCTGGGCAGGGAGAGTTTCTGAAGGGTTTTGCAGGACGGGAAAACAATTTCACTGAGATGCTCCTGAGGGAAAGCAGGAGAATATGGATTATTGAATTGGATATTCAATTTATAAAAGAAAGACAAAAACACATCGTGGTGTTACTTTGGCTGTGAGACAGGAATGAGAACAGGACCAGGATCAGGGGAGCAGCTCCCAGACACACTCCCAGTCCTTGTGAGGGACAGGAGGGAGCTTTGTGCAGCCCCTCCCGCCATTCGAAGCCTTTGCATCAACAGTGAAATGTCAAGGGCCAAAAGAAAGGGTGTGGAACATGAGACTGGGTAAATCAAAAATCTCCACAGGGAGTGAGCAGGGAACCACAGGAGGTTTGGGTTGGGAGGGACCTTAAATCCCACCCCAGGGACACCTCCCACTGTCCCAGGCTGCTCCCTGCTCTCACAGACATATTTTCTGAAAAATCATTTGCTACGAGTTTTTCTCCTGAGAAGCCTCAGAGGAAAAGAAAAACAATGATTATCTGCTGCTGTGGAATGCAACAGGTGCAGCTTCGATTGGCCCATGTGGGTTGGTTTTACCCAATGACAGCCACCTGTGTCGAGGCTGTGGTCAGTGACAAGATTTTATTATCATTCCATTCCTCCCTTTGCTAGCATTCTGAAGAAATGCATAATATAATATAATATGATATGATATGATATGATATGATATAATATAATATAATATAATATAATATGATATGATATGATATGATATGATATGATATGATATGATATGATATGATATGATATGATATGATATGATATAATATAATATAATATAATATAATATAATATAATATAATATAATATAATATAATATAATATAATATAATATAATATAATATAATATAATATAATATAATATAATATAATATAATATAATATAATATAATAATACATCCTTCTAAAAATGGAGTCAGATTCTCATCCCTTCCCTCACCCTGGCACCCCTGTGAACACCAGCACACCCAGTCCCAATGCCCATCCTGGCCTGGGCACTGCCAGACACCCAGGGGCAGCCCCAGCTGCTCTGGTAACTTTATTTCCCCAATATTTTATCTAAACTCCCCGTTTGGGCTGCATTTGTCCCGAAGTGCAGAGGCAGAGCTGAAGGGCCTGCCTGTGAGGAGTGAAATGAATGCACGCAAACATCCATCACAGAGATGGAGTTACCACTGGTATTTCGGGAAAGGGAACTGCTAAATGACTCAGGGTGGAGAAGGGCTATAAAAAGCCATCAAAAAGATTGTGCAAGGATCCCTGGATAGTTTAAAACAAATATTTTAACTCCGCTCTATTTTGAAAGTGTCTTAAAATAATGTGAGAGTGGATATTTTTATGGTGAAAGCAATGGCACATCCTGCTAATCCAAGTTATTTGTATGCAGACAGAATGCCAATCTTGTGCATTATGGATTTGGGAATGTCCTCCCAGCTCTGGTTTATTTAACTCCTTCTGTGCTCCCCTAGAAGATCCAGAACACTTCCACTGTGGTTTGCTCCCAGAGCTATTCCTCCCTTTCACACTGTGGTAGGCATTCTCACCATCTCCCAGGGGGGATCCAGAGCATTACCAGCATTAAAGAACTCCACGTCTGCAAGGAACCACTTGGAAAAGTTCTAAATAAACCAGAAAAGCTCTGAGAAAGCTGGAATTTGGGCAAACTCCAGTGCAAGGCAATGGCACAGCAGCTGCAGAAGGAGCAGAGGGGGAGCTGGAATGGCAGCAGCAAAGAATGGGACAGAATCCCCTCGCAGGGGTGGTGATCCCAGCACATCAGCTCCTGCTGTGGCTCCTTCCCCCCTGAGCTCAGGGCTCCGTCAGGGAAGGTTTTACTGCACCCCAGGGGCTTTCCCAGCTGTTTGAATTGCTGTTTGGCATCAAACCTCCTCCTGCCTCCCCAGCTCCTGCTCCTCTCTCCTGTTTCTCCCCTGCATCCACGGGATCTGCGCCAGCCCTGCCAAACTCCAGAGGAGAGACAGGAAGGCTCTGTGCTGCTCTCCAGGCTTCTCAGGGAGGAGCAGCACTCCTGGCAGCACAAAAGGGATCACAGAGGTGGTGGAAAGGGGGATGAGATACAGATGGGAAGCTGGACAAAGGAGCCTTGTTTTACCAGGGCAAAAAAGAACTGAAGTTGTGGGGAAAGGAAAGTGGATGAGCATTGTGATTCCTGGAAAATTAGCAGGGTGTGATTGGAATAAATCATCCAAACCAGGAGGGGAACAGAAGGATTAAGCTGTGTGTAATCTGTCCAGGCTGCCCAGGAGTCCCCATCTCTGGAGGGTTTAGAGGTTGTGGATGTGGCACTTGGGGACATGGGACAGGAGCTGGACTCAGTGATCCCAGAGGGTTTGGCCAGTCTGAATAACCCTGGGATACAGCATATTTTGATTTCTATGCATAAGATCTGTCCTGGATGGACAGGAAGAAGAAACCATTCTAATTCTTCTTTTTCCCCCTGGTTGGTATGAAGGGATGAGCACCACAGCCAGAGGAAAAACCCATCCAGGAGAGCTCCTGGGGAAGATCATTCCATCAGGTGCAGCTGATTTTTACACACGAGTGAAGGTTCAGAGGGACCTGCCCCTCAGCACTTACCAAACTTGTGTTTTATCAGCACAATGCATTCAGCACTGCCATTAGAATATTGAATAAAACATTCCTAAGAGGAAAAGCTCTGTGAAAACATCTCCTTTTGCTCTCAGGTACCATCAGAGGTGAATGACAGGGCTGTGTTTGTCTGTTCCAGCCTGAGCAGTTGAAACAAAGAGCAATTGAAGGGAAATTCATGGGAAACTGCCCAATTTGCCCACACATTACTTGAATTCCATGAATGGATCTTTCTCTTGCAGCAGGCACGAGGCAATCAGCCTTACATAAATGCCCTACATCATCCTAGTAGTCACTTGCTGCTCCTCCAAATCCAACAGAATTATTTATAGCCTGCCATGAAATATTCATGGGGAAGTGTCCATTGCCTGAATTCCTGCTAAAGAGTAATTTAACTTGGGTTTTTGCTTTTCTTGCTATCAGAATAATTTAGGTCAGGCAAGAACCAACAATATCATTTGCCTACAAACCCCTTGTGAGGAGCATGACAAAGCTTTTGGGTTTGGAGTGGGTATTTTGTGAAAACCACGGTGTGAACAATGGGCCCAGGCCAGCTCAAGTCAATTATCAGCCCAATATTTCCAGCTATTGCAGCCTGCTGGAGCCTCAGAAGCATTTTTAATTGCCACAGCTGATTCTCCCATATCCAAAGAGCTGTTAGAGGCATCAGAGCAGGCGCAGCAAATCTGCATTTCCTGGGGCCAGGAAGAAACCAAAGCAGCCCCATCCCCTGCCAGGGCCTGCAGCAGAATCCTCTCCTGGTTTGGAACCCCTGAAAGGACAACTCCAAAGGCACAGGAGCAGCCTGGCTCCTGCTCTGGGGCTCAGCGCACTGAAAATTGCTGCTGTAACCTCAGGGGTTGTTGAACAGGGGCCAAATAATGTCATCTTTGTGCTGACATATTTCACATTAGCATTGAATAAATCTCCTGGCTAAATAAATATTCCTTTCCCCCACATCTACAATATTTTATAGATTTTTTTTTTTTTACTAATACGCTCATCTTTTCCTGCAGATAATTGGGTATCTCACTTTACAGACACCTTAATATTGTAAAATATCATCTAAAACATGCCAACCTTATAAATCACCAAATACTATTAAATCTTACATATAAGAACTTTAAGAAGGTTTTCATGTGATCAATGTAAGTATCTAAAGAACTCCTGTATCTAGAAAAACACATGACAAATATAAATATTACACAGCAGCTGTTTAGACAGTCAGACAGAAAAATGCCTTTTCAGAATGGCACTGCCTGTCAATCTAAATGTCACATTCCTCAATCAAATTAAAGCACACCTCTGAATATTTCAACACTAATTTTGCAAACTTCCCACAGCACGGTGGTTCCAAGCCATTCCTCCCGCTCTCCTCTTGCTCCTGTCAATTTTGCCTGCCTGCATATTAGATGTGTATTTATAATTAAAAAGCAGCCTTTGCTGCAGTGTTAGCCCAAAAAGGTTCTGTACATCACATGCTACGGGATGTAATGGATAAATAATGGGATATTTCTCCCTCACCTCGGGAAGCCGCTCCCACACGATGGAAAGGGAATCAAACAACGCACCTGAATGTCAAGGAGTGGAACAAGAGGAATCAAAAATTCCCTGCTCCTGCACAGGGCTGTCATTACCATTGGAAATAATCCATCTCCCCCCAAATTCCTGCGGATAATGAAAGGAAGAAGTGTTCTCAGCAAGCAGGTGTTTTTCCCATTGCTACCAAATAATTTAGGGCAGAATGTAATATTTTGACAGCGTGGCTATGTGGGAGTGTGAGCAGCTGTCAGGCAGGAATTCCCCTCCCAGACAAAGCTGTGTGAGAGGAACAATCTGGAAGGACATCAAAGGCTGCCCAGCCCAGGAGGTGGAGCAGGGACCAGGATGTGACACACAGCACAACACAGCATCCCATCCTCGGGACCTGCTTGTTTGTTTTACCAAACAGGGGGAATTAGCTCTCATTTCCCATTCTGAGACCAAGATGTGACACATAGCATCCCATCTTTGGGACCTGCTTGTTTGTTTTACCAAACAGGGGGAATTAGCTCTCCTTTCCAGTTCTGTCTTCTCAGCCCCCACCAAGCCAGCCCATGGAAGGAGCTGGGAGCTGCAAAGGTTTGGTTAATGAGACACTGGGATGGTGATTTGGGTTTCACTGCCTGTGGAGGTTCCACATGTTCTGAGGGATTTTATGACACCACTGAAATCCCCGTCCCTTTTCTCACAATTCTGGGCTGCAGCCAGGTAGGAACTGTAAATTTCAGGTCCTAAGTGCAAAGCAAGCTCAGGCCAGCCCAGGTAATGAATATCTTGGCAAAGGTGAGTGAAAATTAACAGGA
Organism: Melospiza melodia melodia; assembly: GCF_035770615.1. Lineage (NCBI taxonomy): Eukaryota > Metazoa > Chordata > Aves > Passeriformes > Passerellidae > Melospiza > Melospiza melodia. Next base: position 30,342,293 of record NC_086203.1, on the reverse strand, counting down.
GATCTTGGGGTCAGCTTGGGTTCAGCAGGAACAGCCTTTCAGTGGGACCCATTCCATTCCCCAGCCCCAGGTGAGCCTGGCACAAATGGCACTGGAGGAGCACCTGGAGCTCCCAGAGCTGGAATTTTCCAGTTCTTTGTGCTGGAGGCACTCAGACATCACACACAGAGCTCCTGTTTGTTGTGACCTGGGCAGGGAATTTCCTCCCAACCCTTTCCCTCCTGCAGGTGGGATAAAGGCACCAATATTCAATATTAACCACGTTTGCCCTGCTGAGTGCTGGAGCAAAGCAGAGGTTTTGCTCTCACATTTGAGCGGGACAGATCGTGCCCAGCTAAGTGGATGCCAACCTCTGCCTGCCCCCATTCCCAGATTGTCACCTCCTGTCCCCTCAGAGTGCACTGGGAGCAGCCTGGGCTCTGCTGGGGCTGGGACCTCCTCCTCCTCATCCTCATCCTCCTCCTCCTCATCCTCCTCCTCGCAGGAGCTGCCTGAGGAGCCATGGCCTGATTTAACCTGCACTGATTCCCTCAGAGCTGGCAGTAAATATTGGGAATTGCTGGAGAGCACATTCCCGTGGGGAGGAAAGGAGCCTTTCCATATGGGCTCAGCCTGGGCTCCTTCCCCCAGGAGAATCTGCCTGCAGATTTAAATAGAAAATAACCCACATTTAAATCCCAGCCTTCCTCTGATTCTCTGCTTTCTTTCTGCCTCTCTCCGCCCCCTTTCATAATCATGTTTAAACCCTGCAACCCAAAAGAGCTCTCTCCAACTCCGTGTAAATTCACATTCCTGGGAGTTTTCCTCCCAGTTTGTGACAGTGTGATTTGCTGCACAACATCTAAAGCTGCACCATGTCACTTAATCCTCTTCTATTTCAGTAAAAGCACAAATCACAAGTGGGATTTGGTGGGTTAGGAAAGGACAAATCAAAACTAAAAGGCAACATTCCTCTATCTATTGGAGAATTCAGTTCACCTGTGATAAAACCTGCTTTAATCAGCAATTATTCTTTAGAAGAGCCTTCACTGTAACAGAGATAAATATGCTAAAAATTCTTCAAAATATGACACGCTTTTCTGTTCTTCATTTATCATTTTGGTATGAGAATTGATTGTCTTTACATTGCACAGCCCCATCTGTTCCAGCACCAAGTTACCATTAAATAAAAGCCAGCGTTCAGGAACTCAGTGGTAATGGCAATATTATGAGTGCAGGAAAGCTGTGCCTGCATTCCCAGCTCCCCAGGCTTCCCTCTGAGGACTGCTGCATTTCCTCTGCATCCAGACTTTGCTTTAAATAAAATAAATGTGGTATTTACCTATTGACAAAGCCAAGGGGAGGAATTGTTCCTACCACCAGCCTGGCTGCTAAAAATAAAGGCAGAGAATTCTAATCTCAAGAGGCAGTTAAAAGAAGCAAGGAAATTCTTCTGCACAACACAACAGCTTTGCCTTTCCCTTTCCAAGTTCCCCTCCACACAGACACTTTCTTTTCCTGGATTTGTGCAGTAGGAGGGAAAAACCCCATTTAAATTTCCCTGCAATAGCAGAGATTGCAGCAACAACCCCTGACCCAGCAAAGCAAAACAAACTAGAGGAAAACCTTTGGATTTCAAGGAGTTTGCCCAAAATAAACTCAGAGAACATCTGAAGTGGAGGGTGCTGCATAGCAAAAGTGGGAGCAGAGCAGCACTGCCAGAGCCAAAGTTGTTTCCCTGGGAAAAACCCCAGATCAGCTCAGCTTACCTGACCTGAGCAGTAATTAAAACATGGGAGCTGCATCTCCACAGAAAAACTTCATCATGCTCAGAAACTCCAGCCCCAGCACTGGGGAAAAAACAAAACCAACATTGCAGTAATTTATTAAATTAGAGGAGCAGAGACAAGGCTTAAAGGAGTAAACTGAAAAAGAAGACACAAAGCCAGTGTCATGGCAGTATGGGGAAAATATCCATTGTGAGGAGCAGAAAAGCATGGGAATAAAAAATCTAATTAAAGACCCACTGAAGGCAGATTGCAGTTATATGGATTTAAACTCAGCAGTTAGCTTGGGAAGACTGGAATCCAATAAGTCAAAGTTTTCCCTTCCAACCCAGACTAGTGGATGTGGATGGCTCTGTGGTACATGGGGAGGTTCACATCCTGACACTCTCCTGGATCGCAGCTGGGGCAGACAATGGACCCTGAGCTCAGGGAAAGGAAGGAGGGGAAATGCTTGGCTGTAAGGTAATGGAAAATCCTCTAAAATCCTGTCCTTGCAGCCCACTGCGCCCCTGAACGGCCCCCATAGCAAACACAGCTCTGCTCTGAAGCAGATTGTCACTGCAAGCCTGGAGCAGCGTCAGGGGGTGCTGCCCAAAGCAGCTCCAGCACCTGAGCTCCTGCAGGAACTGCCCCAGCCCAGCCTCTGGAACACCCCAGGAATGGCCAAGGAGCCCCAAGAAAGGGCCAAGGAACCCCAAGAAAGGCCAAGGAGCTCCAGGAATGGCCAAGGAGCCCCAGGAAAGGCCAAGGAGCCTCAGGAAAGGGCCAAGGAGCCCCAGGAATGGCCAAGGAGCCCCAGGAATGGCCAAGGAGCCCCAGAAATGGCCAAGGAGCCCCAGAAATGGCCAAGGAGCCCCAGAAATGGCCAAGGAGCCCCAGGAAAGGGCCAAGGAGCCCCAGGAAAGGCCAAGGAGCCCCAGGAATGGCCAAGGAGCCCCAAGAAAGGGCCAAGGAGCCTCAGGAATGGCCAAGGAGCCCCAGAAGTGGCCAAGGAGCCTCAGGAATGGCCAAGGAGCTCCAGGAATGGCCAAGGAGCCCCAGGAAAGGGCCAAGGAGCCCCAGGAATGGCCAAGGAGCTCCAGGAAAGGGCCAAGGAGCCCCAGAAGTGGCCAAGGAGCCCCAGGAAAGGCCAAAGAGCCCCAGGAATGGCCAAGGAGCCCCAAGAAAGGCCAAGGAGCTCCAGGAATGGCCAAGGAGCCCCAGGAAAGGCCAAGGAGCCCCAGAAATGGCCAAGGAGCCCCAGAAATGGCCAAGGAGCCTCAGGAATGGCCAAGGAGCTCCAGGAATAGCCAAGGAGCCCCAGGAAAGGCCAAGGAGCCCCAGAAATGGCCAAGGAGCCCCAGAAATGGCCAAGGAGCCTCAGGAATGGCCAAGGAGCTCCAGGAATAGCCAAGGAGCCCCAGGAAAGGGCCAAGGAGCCCCAAGAAAGGCCAAGGAGCTCCAGGAATGGCCAAGGAACCCCAGGAATGGCCAAGGAGCCCAGGAACGGCCAAGGAGCCCCAGGAACGGCCAAGGAGCCCCAGGAATGGCCAAGGAGCTCCAGGAATAGCCAAGGAGCCCCAGGAAAGGGCCAAGGAGCCCCAGGAAAGGCCAAGGAGCCCCAGGAAAGGCCAAGGAACCCCAGGAATGGCCAAGGAGCTCCAGGAATGGCCAAGGAGCCCCAGGAAAGGGCCAAGGAGCCCCAGGAAAGGGCCAAGGAGCCCCAGGAAAGGGCCAAGGAGCCCCAGGAAAGGCCAAGGAGCCCCAGGAATGGCCAAGGAGGTCCAGGAAAGGGCCAAGGAGCCCCAGGAAAGGCCAAGGAGCCCCAGGAAAGGCCAAGGAGCCCCAGGAAAGGCCAGGCAGAAAAGGGGACTGTGCTGTGTGCAGGCTGGAACAGGAGCTGCGCTCAGAAACAATCTCTGCAGCATTCCCATCCCAATCCCTGGCAGCCCAGGCTGACCCTGGCACCCTCCTGCACTCAGAGAAGGCTTTGCAGGAGAGAAGTGGCCCTGCTGGTTAAGCAGCACTTCCTCAGGTGAACACTTGATTTGAATTTCTATTTAAACTCCATTTCCAGTGCCCTGGAGTGGCTGAGGGGCCTTTAGAAACTTCCCATTGATCCTGGCTGAGTGATGAGGGAGTGGGGAGCCCGAGTTATGAGCCCTGTTATTGTTATGCCAGAAGAAAAGTGGTGCCTGCAGCAACTGCTGTGAAGGATCCAGCATTGCCTGGGACAGAGAATGAAGCACAGCTCCCAGCACAGTTCCCTGGGGAGAGCAGCCACTGTCCCAGCCCATTAGCACAGAAAGCATCCGAGGGAGCTTTACACTTTGTGTGCTTCTCCCAGCCATCAGCTCAGCTTTTTCCCCTCTCTCTCCACTTACAAAAGATAAAATCGAGAGAGTCAGGATCCAAAGGAGACTCAGTGTGGGTGAAAACAACAGCAAAGCCTCTTGTTCCCTCTCAGCAGCCCCAGCAGACGCTGCCCTGGCCACGTGTGCCACAGCAGCTCCTAAAGATTCAGGGAAAGGTGATGAGTCAGTTCCTCTATCTTGATCAAATTCAGCTGGAACTGCAACAGCAGCAAAATGCACTTTTATCTCCAAGAGGGGGAGAGAAATAGAGGGCACAGATTAGACACAAAGGACAGAAGCAGCACATTCCCAAACCCGAGATTCTCACTGAGGCACGAGGAGAGAAAACCAGTGACAAGTGTGCTCTGCTGCGAGGCACAGAGTGGAAAAGGTAAAGAAAATGTGCATTATACACAGGACATTATAATTCCTTCCAGCACCAAGTTTGCAGTGTTTCAGTTGAAGAGACGGAGCCAATTCCTGATGAAAGACCGAGCCTCAGCCCCGAGCAGCTGATGGTGAGCACGCTGCTGACTTCCAGCTGGATAAAACACAATGGAACGCAGGAGAAAAGGGGATTAGACCGTGAAATATAAGTATGACACTATTAAAGAATATTATGATACTTCACAGTGTAGAAAGAATAAAAGGTGGGATCACTGGGCTGTGAAAGTTCTCCTTCCCTCAGATAAATTCTGAGCGCGGCGTTACCTGACAGAGGCAGAGGGAAGCTCTTGCTTCAATAGTTCCTCTAATTGCTTCAATTCCTTCAAACACACCGGGAAGCTGAGCACCTCTCACTGGCATCGCTGAGGCAGAGGGGAGCCTCAGTGCTGGTGTGGTCCCCAGGCAGGCTGGGATTCACCAGCCAGGGACCCCAGGGTGATCCCCCTGTGCCCATGGGCACCTGTGGGACAGCTGCTGCACCCAGAAACTGGGATTAAACAGAGGGAGAGTCCATGGAATCCAACAAATACCAACAGCTGCTGCACTGAGAAATTGGGATTAAACAGAGGGAGAGTCCATGGAATCCAACAAACACCAACAGCTGCTGCACCCAGAAACTGGGATTAAACAGAGGGAGAGTCCATGGAATCCAACAAATACCAGAAACTGGGATTAAACAGAGGGAGAGTCCATGGAATCCAGCAAACACCAACAGCTGCTGCACCCAGAAACTGGGATTAAACAGAGGGAGAGTCCATGGAATCCAACAAATACCAGAATCTGGGATTAAATAGAAGGAGATTCCATGGAATCAAACAAACCCAGAATCTGGGATTAAATGAAGGGAGATTCTATGGAATCCAACAAACACCAACAGCCCTGGGCAAGACCTTGAGCTCTGCCCCCAGAGTGGGAAATGGGTGCACTGGGCTGGACAAGGAGGATAAACAGCAATACCCCACCTACAGCAGAACATGAGTCTCACCACGTGAATCCCAGGAACGCTCCCAAAATCCCCCTGTGTGAAAGAAATCCCAGTGCCAGCAGTGCCTGCAGGTGCTGGGGGCCCTGGGAGTCCCCTTGGACGAGGCAGTCACACAATAAAGCCTTGTTTGTCCTGCAGAGTTTGAAAATTACTCGTTTGATCTTGAGGGATTCTTTTCCCCTTCAGCGCTCATCTCTCCTGTTTAAAGGCACCTCAAGAGATGTTTCTGAGAAGTTGTAAGTATTTGTTTTATCCACAAGAGTGCTTTGCCACGTGAAAGGAGTGCAGGGCTGCCAAACCGACTGCTGGGTGTTGGTGATGCTGGGACCCCTCACCACACAGCACCTGCTGCATGACAGGCAGTGAAAATGTGCCTCTGCTGAGCAAAATTACCCTTTTCCTGTAAAAATCACCCCAAAGGCAGCCCCACAAGTGCTCCTACAGCTGCCAGTGTGGAGGTCAAGCCCTTTCCAGGGCAAGAAGGAAAATGTCCTTGGGAAATAAACAAGGCCATGTATTGAAATGGGAATTTAGATTATAAACCTTACAGAAATAGATTAAAAGTTTATATATATATATATATATATATATATATATATATATATATATATAAAAAAAATATATAATATATATTATATATATTTATATATAATATATATTATATAATTCTATACAATAATATATATATTATATATATTTATATATAATATATATTATATATTTTTATATAATATATATATATTATATTTTTTTAATATATAAAATATATATGTTATATCCACTTTCCTGAAAAAAAAGCCAAGATAAATAAATAAATAAAATATTTCACTAACAGCTTTCAAAAGGTATTTGAGGCTCCCAGTTAAAATAAAACAAAACAAAACAAACTCTTAGCAGGCAGGAGAGGACTGGAGTAGCTCATACTGAAGGATCTAAACAAGATAAATGGGAGGCAGAAGGGGATGACACAGCAGCTCATTAGGAATGGTTCACAGAACAATCTTATCAGTGAAAACATTTCCCCCCCCTCATTTTAAGAAAGCATTCACTTAATAGGAAAATTAATTCTGAGCCTTGACTAAACGAAGCCTGGAGCCTTTCAGCAGGGGTGGAAGGAACTTGTTGGGTGTTTGATTTCCAATTTATGCCCAGACAAGCCTGGAAATAGCAGAAGTTTGATCCAGGTTAAAAATCCATGCTTTCATTATTTCCCTGGTGGGAGCTGTGGGCAGCTGGTGCAGCTGCTGCTGCCGTGGGGAAAGGGAACTGGGGAGCATCCCAGGGAAATGGGGAGCAGGGAATGAGCAGCTTTAATTTAATCCCAGGGAAATGGGGAGCAGGGAATGAGCAGCTTTAATTTAATCCCAGGGAAAAGGGGGAGCAGGGAATGAACAGTTTCAATGCCACTGCTGCCATTTCCTACCACAGAGGCATTGGTGGAACTCCAGAGCTGGCTCTGAGCAGGCTGAGCTGGACTCAGAGCTCCTGGTGGGCCCCTTCCATTCACACCCTGTGAAAGGCCTTGATTGGTTTTGTTTGCTCTGAATAAAATGTGGCATTTTCTACTCTGTCATTTTTGGGCACTGAAGTATTTATTTTTTTAACAATCTACCATCTAATTTTTTACTCTTTTTTTTTTTTTTTGGAACTGAAATACCTGCACCCCCTTGAAATTGAAAACTCCAACATTTCATTTTCTTTTTTAAATATGGGCATTTGCAGGAGCGATGGCAGAGATTCCAGGGGCCTGGAGCTGGGTTTTCATTTAGATAAGCTGCCCGTGGCCAGAGAGGTTATTTACCTTATCCCCACCATCTCTGGGCCTGGGACAGCTCCTCAGGAGCATCAGCAAGTCTGAATCTTGTGCTGCCAGGGCAGGGGGAGCAGGGAGAAATTATCTGCCCTGTCAGAGCCTTCCAACATGCAGTAATTCCATAAGCACTGGGCTCCTCCAGGCATTAATCATCCCAGATAGTGCAGCAGCTCCTGTCTCCCTCTGCCACAAACCCAGAGGAGAGCAGAGCAGGCTGCCCAAGCCCAAGGAATAGCAAATTCAAAATTAAACATATTCTTCTTCTCCCATAAAAGTTATTGATCCCTTCCCAATCCTGAACTGCTTGAACAATAATATTTCCCCGACCTCCTTCCCCCAGTGGGAGCTGCTGGAGACACAAACACAGCAGCATTTGATGCAGAGTTCATTGCAGTGCTAGGAAAGGGTAAAGTGACCCAGCCACTGCACCTCCTGACAGCCCAGAGGAGCCAGAATCTCCATTAGCATCAAACTAAAGAATGATCCATTTATTGCTCTAATTCTCCATTTAGGACGCACTCCAGGAGCCCCCAGCCCTCAAACCTGAGCCCTGTGTCTGCACTCAGGGAACGCTTCATGTGATAATGAAGCATTAAAACTTATCCCTTTCTTGTGAACGATGAAAATGAACTCCTAAATGAGAATTGTTTCTCATTCCTGGTGGGGAAACTGAGGCACAAAGCATTTCTGCTGTTCCCTGCAGGCGGGGGGGGGGGTGCTGGCACTGCCATGGGAGCTCAGGAGCTTCACATTCATCCCGTGTCCCAGAGGCTCTCAACCTGTTGGGTTTGGGTCTCAGAGCCCAAACATTGCCCAGAATAATTCCAAAGCTGTGCAGCTGCCTGTGAGTGACACCCTCATGGATCCAAACCTCAGCCCCTCCTTTCCTCCCTCCCTGCCCTGCTGCAAACCCTCCATCCCTGCAGAAAACAGCAGGGGATGCAGAGGGGGTGCCCAACAGCTCAACAACCTGCACGGTGGGGTTTTGTGGAATCACAGAGTGACAGTTTGGGCTGGAAGGAGCCCAAAGGCCACCCGGTGCCACCCCCATGGCAGGGACACCCTCACTGTCCCAGAGACACCTTCACTGTTCCAGGTGGCTCCAAACCCCAGCGTCCAACCCGGCCTTGGGCACTGCCAGGGATGGAGGAGCTGCAAACTTCCACCATTTCCTTTCTGCTGCAGCAATTCAGTGCTGCTCCTACGAGCTCTCATTCTGTGCTTTCCAGCCCAAACCCAGAATGAGCAATGCCAGCCCAGGGTGGCAGTGCCAGCAGTGCCCTGCAGCAGCTCAGCACGGGTCTGGGGAGCTGGCAGGAGGCACAGAACACCTGGAACACCTCTGGCAGCAGCCAGGGCAGCAGCTCAGCGGCAGCAGGGCAGGAGCAGGGAGCGTTCCACCAGGGAAACCCCAGGAGCTGGGCTGGGATGTGCTCAGAGCAGCCCCAGAGGAGCCCAACCCAACCCTAACTCATCCCTGCCCAGTGGAGAATCAGCCTGGGGGCTCACACAGCCTGGAGAAGAGCAGAGCAATTCCAGAAACTCCATTTAAACAGGCTCAGATCTGCCTGGGTGCGCTGCCAATTTCTCCTTGCACATTCCTGCCTTGTACAAAGGGAAATAAGAGCAAAATCTGGCCCCCGAATTGCCAACAGTTCTCTGAATGCTAATTTAGGCTTTTCAGATATCCAAGTACATACAAAAGCACAGCTCAGGTTTGAAAAACAACCAGAATTGGCTTTAAAATATCTGCAGCCTCTTTTCTGGATGTTCCCCAGGCAGAGCACAGCTCCTCCCTATGGCCAAGGCTGCATCCCAGAGGAAAATCTGCGTTTTACCTGCGCTGAGCCAGGCCCCACACCTGCAGCTGCATCCAAAGGAAAATCTGCATTTTACCTGTGCTGAGCCAGGCCTCACACCTGCAGCTCCATCCAGAGGAAAATCTGCATTTTACCTGTGCTGAGCCAGGCCCCACACCTGCAGCTCCATCCAGATGAAAATCTGCATTTTGCCTGTGCTGGGCCATGCAGCTCCATCAGGCTGTTCTCCATCCAGAGGCTCCTCAGGTGCCAGCAGAGTTTCCATGGGTCCAGCTCCTGGCTCCAGGAGGAGTTTGAAGCATCAGGGGTCAGTCCCATCCTAAAGAAGGATTTTTCAGGGTTATCCCAGCACAGCTGACAGAGCCCAAACCTCCCCTGCCCCATTCCCAGAGCTTCAGTGACCATGGAAAGCCAGGGGCCAGCAGGTTGGAAAGTTTCTTTCACAGACTTCTAATTGTTTTTGTTATTATCATGTACAGCTCCTATCCCTTAGCACTTCACATCAGCAGTTATTTTAATTAAGCTTCCCAACGTCATGATTTTCACTCAATTCAATTGTTTCACTGAACCAGAGCCAGCTCATGTTTTTAAAAAATTGATGAGCCCCTCTATGAGATTTGTACACCAGGCAGAAGCTGCACAGCTGCCTTGGGGTTGTCAGCCCCGACACAAATATTCACATTGCGGCAGCAAAAATGCCCAGGAATTCTATTGCACAGCATAGTAACCTGCCTGGCAATTAACCAGCAATTAATTGCTTTAAAATACATTCAGCTGACGGTTGTGGAGTTATGAGGGTACCCAGGATGAGGTGAGAGATGAGAATTTGACCCCATGCACTCAGAAGGTTGATATATTATATCATATCATATCATATCATATCATATCATATCATATCATATTATATTATATTATAAGAGACAGGAGACATCAGAAGGCTGGAAAGGAATGATAATAAAAATTCGTGACTGACCGGAGTCCTGACACAGCTGGACTGTGATTGGCCAATAATTAGAAACAGTTTACATGATGGGTGAACAATTCTCCAAATCACATTCCAGGGGAGCAAAACATGGAGAAGCTGAGGCTTCTCATCTTGCTAGGAGAAGAAATCCTAGCAAAGAAATTGTTCAAAAAACATCCCAATAACAGCCGGCCACTTTGAGAATGGGTTGGTTATTTATTTGGAATTGAAACACCTGAAACAGCCCCAGCCCAGTTCCCTGTGCTGCTGCCTTGGCAGAGGCTGTCACTCCTCAGCAAGGAGGGAACACTGACGGCAGCATAAATTCTGATAAATTTTAGGGCCTCATTTGGAGGCTCTGAACGTGTGCATGATGCACATTAACAAATATCCCATATTTTATCATCACAGCTTCCCTCTCCCTGCTTATTGTGCTTTTCATTTTCCTCAGTGAGGCAGATGGGAACAGAATATTCCATCTCTGGGAGGGAGCAAATGCCCCATCAAGCAAAACAGACACTTCTGGATGAACTTGTGCTCTCCAGACCAGTTCCTCCACAGATAAATAAACCACAGGGAAATTCAGGTTATCAAGTAATTCTCATGGATATGATAGACTAGAAATGGAAAATATGAAAGGAAAATTATCTCCAAGTATTTCAAAGTGACTGGAGAAATAAACTAGCTTTTCGAAATGATAAGGTACACAATAATATTTCTATTTAAATTCTGATTTTTATATTTATTTATTAACAACAAGCATTTAAACTTCCATGCCCTCACCTTATATCCATTTTTAAAGTAATGTAAAAGAGGATTTTCCAAAGAATTTACAAAAAAATTAGAGACAAGCAGGAAAATGGGAAAGGTGCTCTCCCACAGGCTCACAGATCCTTTTTCCAGAGGTTTTCTGTCTGTAGCATCCTGGGATCAAAGCAAGAACCACAGTGGCACCTTCCAGACTGCAGAGAAATCATTACACTGACAGATTTGCAGGGTCCCATTATCAGCACTTATCAAATATCTGCATTTATATTGGAAAATAGGAAATTGCTGTTGAAAATGAGGCAGAAAAAGCGGGATGGAAGGCATTTTAGCCGAGCAGAATGCAGGTGAAATCCTAGCAGACACATTTATTGCACTCTTTAGGGATGCAGACGCACAGCCCAGGCTCCTGGTGCATCGTGCAGGGGTGATCAAAGCCTGGCCATGGGAGGATGAGGGTTCCCAGCAGAGGACAAGGGTTTCCTGCCTTTCTGTGCACCAAAGAGGGAATAAAGGCACATTCTGTCCCACCTGAGCTGGCAGTGGCTCCATGGGTCAATGGCTCTTGCTCCCAGCCAAGGGATCAAAGCTCTGTGCTGTGCCAGATCCCAAACCGTGTTCAGTACAGCCAGTTTGGGATGGCCCTCACTCCCTCTGGGACTCTCCCTTCCTCATTCCTTCAGAATTCCTGACTCCTCTCTCCCATTTTCCCAGGTGTTTTCTGAGGAGAGTGCACTTAACCCCTCCCAGGTGCTCCTGTTTGATTCCAGGGGTGTCACAGTCACATTCTCTGAAAAATCCCTTCACCAGGATTTCTTCTCTGGGAAGCTGAGAAGCCTCAGAGAAAAACGTAAGCAATAGTTATCTGATTGCTTCTCCTGTGTTTGGCTGCTTTGGGATGTGGTCTGGAGATTGTTTACCAACAGCTGCATGTTGGGTTGGTTTCTTGTGAATTGTTTTGACTTTATGACCAATCGCCATCAGCTGTGTCGGGACTCTGGAAGGAGACGTGAGTTTTCATTATCATTCCTGTTAAGCCTTCTGTAAGTATCCTTTCTCTTTCTTTAGTATAGTTTTAGCATAGCATATCATAATTATAATATAATAATAAATCATCCTTCTGAGAACACGGAGTCAGATTCTCATCTCCTACCTCATCCTGGGGACCCTCACAAACTCAGCACAGGGGAGCTCTGAGCCATGCAAACCAGGCTTGTGGAGCCTTCATGAGCCAGCACAAATCCAGGCCAACACCCCATTGTCATTTCCAAAGGGAATTTGCATTTTCCACAACTTTTCTGGTGCCCAGATTCCAGGGTACCCCCGGAACCAGCTGCAGCTCTGCTTTTGGGACGTTTTAGGCTAAACCCAGCTGGTGATGGTACCTGAACTGGTGGTTGTAGGGGAGCTCTCCTCTTCCTCTGCCTCCACATCCTGCCCTCGCTGTCCCATGAGTCTCCTGAGGGATCAATCACCATTTCACAGGGAGGGAGGTGTCCCTGCCAGGGCAAGATGGAATGGGATCGGCTTGAATGTCCCTCTCCATCCAACCCATCCCATTCCAGCAGCCTTTGGTTCTACAGACTGCAAACACGGTGACAAAAATCAGGAATTCTCCTCTTCCAAAACCAACACAGAGATGGAAGAATAACCCCAGCCCCTCCTGACCCCTGCTTGCCCTCCCCAGGACAGCAGATCCCTGCTGGTGCCACAGAGCAGGAGGATTCTCCTGGGCCCCACCTGCAGCTCCCAGGTGAGCTGTAAATCCTCTCCTCAGGCACTTGGCAGAACCAATCTCCTTTAATCTGCTCTCTTTATGGCACCTCCTTGGGCTGACAGAGCTGGGATTTATGGACTGTCAGCAAAGTCCACAAGGCCAATATCTTCCTCCAGGAGCTCCCTGCCAGTGGCCAGGAAGGGATTTAAAGGCAGCATTTCACTCACTGGAGCCTCAGAGCTGCAGTGTTCCAGCAGCAGCAGCAGCGTTCTAAGGCAATAAAAATGTACGTGTGCTGGGCAAATTAATACAAAATTAGGGCACTGCTTTGTTGGAGTGATTTTCCTGTAGGGAAAGTGGAGCAAGGCATGGAAAAGTACAGCTGGGAGCTGTGGGGAGGTGTCTGTGCACCAGTGACCCCCTGGCACACCCAGGACCTGCACCACCCCGTTCCTTATCAAATCCAGAGGAATGCCCAGGGCTCAGCAGCCTCCCCAGGGCAGGGTGAGGGGGATCCAGCTCTGGGGCACTGGCACTGATCAGCCCTGAGCTCCCAGGCCATGGATTCCCTCCCCAGGGAAGAGCTGGGTGCTTTTCGTGCAGCACCTACACTTAGAGGCTGAAAAGAGAAGAGGCCCTTGAAGATCCAGAGGATAAAAATAATTACCTTTGATTCTGAAAGTCAATATCTTTTCTTAACCAATCTGGCAAGACTGCATCCAAGTAATTAGTTAAGGAAAAAATTATTTATGTAAGATTAGTACTTAAATGTCTCCAATAAGATATTCATTGGCATAATATTGAGGGCGTAATTGTGAAGTATTAACTGACTTAGCACAAACAGGTCAAAAAAACAACAACTATTCTGGCTTGAAGGGAGTCAACAAGAGATGGAAAGATTTTTTATAAGAGCATGGAGGGACAGGACAAGGGGGAGCTGCTTCACAGTGACAGGGGGCAGGGACAGATGGGATATTGGGAACGAGGAATTGTTCCCTGGCAGGGTGGGCAGCCCTGGCACAGGTGCCCAGAGCAGCTGGGGCTGCCCCTGCATCCCTGGCAGTGCCCAAGGCCAGGCAGGACATCAGCCTGGCACAGTGGGAGGTGTCCCTGCCGTGGCAGGGATGGCACTGGGTGGGATTTAGGGTCCCTCCAACCCAAACCATTCCATGTTTCTGGGACCTTACAGACCAAAACTGAGTTACAACCAGACCAAGTGATTGACCCAGGGTCACACAAACCACCTGCAGCAGAGGCAAAACCAGCCCAACATGTTGCAGAGCAATGCAGTGGTTAACCCCAGCTCATCCTCCCTCTCCCCATCCCTGAGCCTGCTCTCAGCACCACAGGCAGGGTGGGATTTCAGGGCAGCCCCATTCCCTGTTCAGCACCTTATCCCAAAGGGTTCCTCTGCCTCCATCCAAGTAAAGCATTCACATGCACACAAGCATCTGCACAACTGCTCCCCGGGTGAGAAATATTCCAAAACATGCCCCCTGCAAGGGGAGAAGCATCTGCCCCCCTCTCTCCTCCTACATGTGTATTTTGCATCTGTAAACCATAAACACACGATAGAAGCGCTGCAAGCCTCGCTGGAGCTCGGAGGCAAAAGCGATCAGTTTTGCTCTGCCAGTTTGAAAATGGCTTTCTTGATGAAACTCATGAGTCTGCTGGAGACTGAGACACAGATGGATGAGCTGAGCATATGATAAACCTGCTGCATGAGTTTGTAGTTAATTGCCCATCATCTTTTTTGTCTCCCCATAAAACATTTCACGCCCACCTTGCACAGCAAAGGTAACCCGAGTGTCACAAACCATTTGTCTCCTGAGCCTGCCCCGCTGCACTCCCCGAGCTCTGGTGCTGAGGGAGCCCTGCAGACAAGACAAATCTGCTGAGCCTTTTACAGATGAGCCGTGCTGCATCTTTTATCAAACCATCTCCATTCTCTAATGAGGAGAAACACCTCCCAGAGTCATTTGCATGCTAATATCTTTATTTCTAAAACAATAAGCAGGCTGGGGCTCTGTGAGGTGCCATTTCCATCAGCCAGGGGTGGAGAGGGGCCAAGGTCCCTTTTCCTGGGCACAGAGGGGACTTTGGGCTGAGCACAGAGAGGGGTCCAGGACAAGAATCATTCCCTGGGTGGGGGGCCCATCACTGCTGGGCTGTGCAGGGCCGGGAGCTGGACTCGGTGATCCCTGGGAGTTCCTTGGGACTCAGGGAATGCACAGAATCTCACACTGCTCTGGGGTGGAAGGGACATTAAAGATCACCCAGTGCCACCCCTGCCATGGCAGGGACACCTTCCACTGTCCAACCCAGTGTCCAGCCTGGCCTTGGGCACTGCCAGGGATCCAGGGGCAGCCACAGCTGCTCTGGGCACGTGTGCCAGGGCTACCCACCCTCCAGGGAAGGATTTCATCCCAACATTGAATCTAAACCCGAGCTTTAAACCATTCCCCTCTCCTGTCACTCCACACTTGTGTCCAAAGTCCCTCTCCACCTTTCCTGGATCTCTCCATTCTCCCTTGAATCACGTTTCACACGCTCAGAGCTGTTGGGAGGCAGCAGCTGCAGGTGCCAGGGGTGGGGCTGGCACTGCAGGCCCCAGAGCTCCCACACTGCACATCTCCCCTGCCTTCCTCTCCTTCCCCTGTGTCTGCACTGGGGACAAAGCTCGCAGGAGCAGGTCATCCCAGGGCAGCAGCGAGAAACACAACACACTGCCAGGCACCACAGCTCTCACCCTGCCCTCAGAGGCTCAGCTGGTGCTCTGCTCCTCCCTGCCACAGCTCGGGGGCACACACTGTCACTCTGCCATGTGCTGGGGCTTGTCCTGCCTCCCAACGCCTGGGCTTGCCTGAGCTGAGTGATTCTGCTGGGCAGCACTCACTGAGCAGAGGAAAAGGGGGAATAAAGAAACCTTCCTTGCACTGAAGCAGTCAGAGCAGATGGAGCCTTTCCTCCAGCAGAGCAGTGTGCCCAGCAGGCCCTCTGGAAAGCCCCAAACCCTCCAGGGGTGGCAGAGCTCCCCAGAACCTTCTCCTCTGCAAAGCCTAATGGGCAGTGAAGGGAACCAGCCCCACTGTCCCCATCGTGCTTTCCATTCCATGGCTCTGATTTACAGCATTTCCACCTCCAGCAGAGAGACGTGCCCTGCTGCCCTCAGGGCACAGATTGGCTTTGCCTGCCCGGAGCAGCAGAGAGCACAGGAGCTGCCAGCACAGGGCTCCTCGCTCTGGAAACGCTGCTGGGAACAAGGAGGGCTCTGCTGAACACCTAATTTTGGAATTTGCTGAATAGCAGCAGGAACGGCTCAGGGGAGAGGAACAAACTCTTCCAACAGCACCGTGCAGCCTCTGCTGAGGCACGAACCACAGCGCAGATAACAGAAGTGGGAACTGTTCTATTGGTTTCTGCATTTCTGATATTGCTAACCTCAATTTGTTCTATCGGTTTCTGCATTTATGATATTGCTAACCTCGATTTGTTCTATTGGGTCCTGCATTTATGATATTGCTAACCTGGATTTGTTCTATTGGGTTCTGTATTTATGATACTGGTAACCTCGATTTGTTCTATTGGGTCCTGCATTTATGATATTGGTAACCTGGATTTGTTCTATCAGGTCCTGCATTTCTGATATTGTTAACCAGGATTTGTTCTATTGGGTTCTGTATTTATGATACTGGTAACCTTGATTTGTTCTATTGGGTCCTGCATTTATGATATTGCTAACCTGGATTTGTTCTATTGGGTTCTGCATTTATGATATTGGTAACCTGGATTTGTTCTATTGGGTCCTGCATTTATGATATCGGTTCTATTTTGTTGTATTGGCAGCTCCCCAGAGGGACTCACACAAAGTCTTCACCTTGCTAATGAAGCTTGTATTTTTTATACCCATGCATGCAGACACATTTGGCTGATTTTGGTTATGTGCTCATGGGTTTGTGTCCTTACAGCTCTCAGTACATTAAAACTGCATCATTGCACTGCCCATTTGAAATTTCACCTCTTTTTTTAGCCTAAAACGTAGTTTTACTCTATGAAAATACAAGAATATTATAGAAAGGTAAAAATTGTATTTATCTAAGACTATGACTGTGTAAGCACTTGAGAAGTGATGGAAATGATTAAAACCACTCCTGTCCTGATATAAAGCCAAGAATGGAAATAATCTTGTTAGCAAGCGATTAGAAAGCCTCTGCCTCCCTCAGGGCTCTGTGGAAGTGCTTCAGAGATGCCCATTGTTCCCCATGGACCTGAGGAGAGCCATTCCACACGCTCTGTTTTTCTTTCTGACTGCATTAAAACAAACACTCGGCGAGGGAGGTTTTCCCCATCTCCTTCAAAAGGCTGCCACCATATGGGGGATTGGTTTTAATACAAGGCTCAGGTTGGGGTTCTGCAGGTGGAGCTTGCTGGAGCCTCAGCTCAGCCTCAGGAGGGGAGCAGCCCTGGGAACTGAGGCACACAAACAGCTCTGTGCCACAGAGGGCTGGGGTTACCTTCCCCTTCACAAACCTGCACCTCCTGCTCCCACGGCATTGCTTTCATTCCTGTCCCACCCACTGGTGTCACACACAGCTCTGTGCACCTGGAACTGCAGCATTCCAGCTGTGCTGCAGGTGAAGGATCCATGTCACCGACTGTTCCCTCATCTCCTGCTCCATGGAAGGTCCTGCCCACGGAACCAGACCACCTTTAAGGTCTCTTCCAACCCAACCCTCTGTGCCACTCAGTTATTCTCTGGAAAAATGAGCTCACCTGCCCAGCAGGAGTGTGAGGATGCCCTGGATCCAGAGGAGTGCCATTCCCAATCCATGGACAGCCGTGGGTGAGCACTGAAAGCTCTCACTCTGAGAATAAACATGATCCAAGGTAAACCACGTTGTCTTTCTATGGAAATTAAGAAAATGACAGCAGGTGAAATGAGTGAAGCATAAAGCTTTTTGTTACATTAGAATTTCTCCACCAGATCTGACAGCATTCCACACTGGAGCACACCAGCTGAAGAACTAACCCCAAAACAGTACTTGAATTTGATAAATAGAATAAATCCCCATCTCTCAGTGGGACAGATTAAGCCAGAGGTTCTTCCTATCAAGCTATAAATGTCATGTGAAGATCAAGTTTCCATCTCACAGAAGTGTTTGTTCAACAAAGCACAGCAGGGCCTTCCCAGGGAGCTTAAACAGAGCAAGGACCTGCAAATAATCCTGCTCTCCAATTCCATCCAGGGCAGTGCCACAGCCCTGCCTTGTCCAGACAACCACAGAGCACGGCTGAGGGCCAGGGCTGGAGCTGCCCACCTGATTCAGGCCATTTCCAGGAGATCCGTGGTGTTGTGAGGGTCCCCAGGATGAGGTGAGAGATGAGAATTTGACAATCTGGCTCCATGTTCTCAGAAGGTTGATATTATATTATATTATATTATATTATATTATATTATATTATATTATATTATATTATATTATATTATATTATATTATATTATATTATATTATATTATATTATATTATATCATATTATATCATATTATATCATATTATATCATATTATATCATATTATATCATATTATATCATATTATATCATATTATATTATATTATATTATATTATATTATATTATATTATATTAATACTAAAACTATCCTATAGAAAGAGAAAGGAGACATCAGAAGGCTGGAAAAGAATGATAGTGAAAGCTTGGGACTGACTCAGAGAGTCTGACCCAGCTGGCTGTGATTGGTCATTAATTAAAAACAATTCACATGGAACCAATCAAGGATGCACTTGTTGGTAAATGATCCCCAGCCCACATTCCCAAGCAATCAGATAATTATTGTTTTCATTCTTCTCTGAGGCCTCTCGCCTTCCCAGGAGAAGAAATCCTGGTGAAGGGATTTTTCAGACAATATCCTGGTGACACAGATCACAGCCCTGTCTGTGCAGGGCACACCTTGGGGCTCTGGGCACCTCTGCATTTGCAGAACAAGAATTTCCAGACTGAGAAGTCAAGAATTGCACTGAGCAAAATTCTGAGTAACCCAGACTTGGCAGTGCCAGGCCACCAATTCTGGATGCAGAGCGACCACACTGGGATAAAAGTGATGGTTTAATCTGAATAATTCATTCCTTGGGCCATAATTATGCGAATGGGAAGGTATTTTTTTCCTGGCCCTTTCTTGGCCCAGCAAACTGTTAGAAATGAAGTGTCATAGCTCCTCCTGGGGATCCCTCTAGCTCTAAATACATATTGGAGGAGATATTTCTGGGATGGTATGGAAAAGCATTTCCTGTGCTCTGTAACTGATCTCTGCTAATCCCCACAGCTGAGAACGTGGCCCTGTTCTCCCTCATTTCCCTTCCTGCCACACACACCTGGATGTTTCTGTGGGCAGCAGAAACCTGCCTGGCCCTCTCAAACCTCAGGGGGCATCACTGGGATCGTTATTTGATGCCTGTAGTGCCACTGGATTTTACCAACAATGATATCCCAGCATGAGGTTTTGCTTGCCTCAAAAATTCAAAGTTTTCTTTCACAGCAGATTTGGAGTTTGTGTGCAGTCCCACTCTGGAACTGAAGACAATAAAAGTAATAAATTCAATGTATTCAGCTCATTTTACCTGGATCTGGCTCCAGCAGTTCCCTTAAAGCCTGCTGCTGTTGGAACACTCTGCTGATGCCTCCACTGCAGTCAGGGGGTAAAAAGGAGGGGAAAACAAGGAAAAGAGGAGTTTTCCCAGCCCAGGGAATGAGCTGAGCATGCCCAGCTCCGTGCTGAGCTCCAGCAAACACCTGGGCTGCACAAACTGCTGCCTTTCCTCGCACACAAAGGAGATTTCACCAGGCAGCAGCTGCTGATGCCAAGGAAACTGCAAAGATAAGGAGTGAGAGGAAAAGTTATTACATTTAAAATGTTATCATTAGCACCAACAGGTTTACAAAAACCATCATAAATATTGCCTGCCACGTTCCCTTCCCACTGCCACGGAGCCAGCCAATGTTCCGGCTGCTCCTGGTGGCTGTGGAGCTTATAGGAGGTTTTATCTCCAGTAAGTGTTTATTTCACTCTCCATAAAGTAAAAGGCACCACAGTTTAGAAATAATGCATTCCCAGCCCTGAGTATTATGGGGAACCCATTATTTTTATTGCTTGCTGTGTAAAGGATATTTCATATTTAGGGAAAGGAGCTGTTCCCAGATAAATAAGGAGTTAGAAGCTGCATTAAAGCCTTGGTGCAAAATACCCATCCAATTATGAGCCAGGCAATGCAGGAGTACATTGTACCTGCTCCCACAAGCTTTATAGCCCTGAGAACAATCCCTTATTTGCATGTGCAATTACTGCAGTTGCATTTGCAATTACATCAATTGTCCAATTACATCAGCTGTGTTTCCAATGAGCTAAAAGGGAAAAAAAATCAAGTACTCATTGCTCTTTGCTGTAATAAAAATGTGATTTGCATTCTCAGGAAAAAAGATTTCTGTTTGCTGGGAGATGAAATTAGACTACCTTGGGGTACTTTGCTTTTCTTGCATGAAGCCTAAGTATTTCTGTGATATTAAAAAAGGTTGGAGCTGTTTGATAACTTGAGACCGCACAGTAATTTCTTCTCTTGGGCCACGGTAATTACTGTGCAGTTTTCCATTGTCATCAGAGAAATTATTTTACATTTAGAATTAATAGGACACAGTCTCGGGGCAGATCCCTTAAAGCTTTCTTTTCCTAATAACTTAGATCATTAGGAGTCACATACATTCCATTTCTCAGAAATGTGCAAATGAAAGAAGTCTGAACTCCAAGCCAGAATTCTCTTTCCAGCATTAGCAGCATCTGCTCTTTCTAATAACTCCACAGGTGGTAGGAAATCCCTTAATCTGCTCATCACCAATTTCCACGTGTGAAATGAGAGCTTCTGAAAGTGCAGCAACAATCAGAAAATACAGAAATGGAACCCAGGATTTTTGAAGTGTATGGAGCATCTCCAGGATTTTCAGCTCTTACTTTAACAGTTTAGGAACAGAAAGTTTTGCTTATTTTCTTCAGTGCCGCACGAAGGCTGTGATTTTCCCTGTGCTGCAAATTTGGGCATCAGCAGAGAGGGATTTCAGGGAGATGTTCCCAAACCTCACGTTGAGGTTGTGCTGGGGACAGGGGGAGCTGGGGGCTGCAGGGCCACCCTGGCCCCTGAAAACCCCTTCATTGTGGGCTATTTTGTGGTTTTGCCAAGCCCATGAGCAATTGATGTCCCTCAGCCCTGAGCAGATGGAGGTGACATGTCCCGAGGTGGCCAAGCCACCATCCACGTGCCCTGAACCTGGAGCTCCATGAAGAATTTCCAGCAGGGGATGCTGGAGCCCCTGTGCAGGTCCTGCTCCCACACCTACAGAATGAAATCCCCCAGCCCCACATTAAAGCCTAAAGGTTAAAGAAGAAAATAAATCTGCTTTGGTGGGTGAATGCTGCACCTGGAGGACGCAGAGCCTGCTCTCTCCTGAACAAAACAGCAGAAAACCAACCCAGTACCTGATTTGCTTTTCCTCTCCTCAGAAACAGATGGGAATAACTCTGGGGAAGGGAAGAGCTGGCTGGGGGTGTCATCTGTGTGTCAGCTGAATTCAGGCTCCTGCTTAGATCAGCCTAAGCAGGGCAGACAGGCTCGCTCTGCTGCCTCTACACCTCGAGCCAGGGAAATAGGAAAGGTGCTTTGGCACTGCCAGACCCTTCCCTGGCTTTGACACCTTTAGACAAATACACGTTAATTAAAAAGGCCTGGAAAACTGACTCTTAGAAAAACTAGAAAAGCTTATTTAATTGTTACTTCAGGTCCAAAATAAACAAATACCTCTGCCACTGAAGAACAGAAATGGAGAGTGTTGAGCTCCCATCAGTTGCTCAGTTTTAACCTCCTCAGGGGTGACAGTCTCTGGCCCAGGGTCTCCTCCTCCTGCACAGTGCTTATCTGGTATCGTTTTAATGCACTCTTACCTTTCATATTTGCTGCTTTCAGATGTGTTTTTCTCTTTCCATTACATAACAGCACACACTGAAGTTAAACAGAAGGCAACAGCAAGAACAGATTTGTGACCAAAGCTCAGCTGTTTCCACCCAAAGCTGCTCCCCTGCCCCTCACCCAGAGACACCTCAAGCAGCTCTGGTCTAGAGAGCTCATTCAACCATGGATTAGACCTTGGGGGGAAGTTTTTCACTGGTGGAATTGAAAATGGTTTACTTCCTTTGAAATAACTTTCCTTTTGCTCTGAAGACATTAAAAGTGATGGGATGGAACAACTCCCACGTACTGTGGAGAAACCAGGAGCTGCTCTCAGCTGAGTTCCAGCCCCCTAAGTGGGGTTTGGGAGCACTTTAAGTAATTTTGGCACTCCAGCTGTGTTGAGAGGTTTCCAAAGAACCCTTTATTAGTGGTGAGAGTGTCCCTGTGCCCTCTTCAGACACTGAGGATGGTTCTTCACACACCAGCACTGGCCCTGGCACGTGTGGATCTCGGGAGATTTCAGGGTGCAGCCGCCTCCTTCCCTGAAGGACAGGAAAAACCCTCAGCACAAAAGAGTTGACGCCAGAACATCTGTTTACTTATTCTGACAAAGTCCTGAGGAGCAAAGCTCAGTTTTTACACAAGAAAACACGGTATATATTGGATATATTTCTGAAAGCAATCATTTCTCTTGGTGATAACATTCATTCTTGTCTCCAGTCACATTTTGTTTTCATGTGTAATTTGTGTGTAACTGTATATAGGGCTGAGACTGCAAACCTAAACAGCAAATGTTATAAATAAAGACCTTCACAGAAAAAAAGAAATGCAGCAGCAAAGTGCTTTAATTTGTATTTGCCAGTTCTGGGAACAATTGCTGTGGGATGAATGCCTGGCTCTTTCTGTCAGGGCAACTTTGCTATTAATTCCTCAGCCTGAGAACAATTCTCCACTTAGCAAAGAGCTTTGGGGTATTAAAGCTGGGACAGCAGTTTTACAGCAAGCACCCACACAGGATGGGCCAGCAGAATTGTTGGATGTTTGCTTGGAAGATGGAAACTCATCCCAGAGCCAGACCCAGTCATGGCAAACATCAGCTGAAATTCATTAACATCTCACTGAACAATATTATTTTCATTTATTTCCCTTGCCCAACATCCTCTCCCCTTTTCCCTTCACATCACCAGCTGCTTCCAGCCCAGCATTTGGGTCCCACACCAGGTCAGTGTTTGAAGCCCTCAGACAAATGGGTTAATTGTGCTTTAATTGGTTCCACAGTGATAGGAGACTGCACTGACAGCAGCTCTAGAAACCACTGAGAGCTTTTGGGATAGAAATAATGTGGTGTTATTTTAATGTTAAATTCACTTTATGAGCAGCAATATAGAGGGAAGGCATTTAATTAAATAACAAGGCTTATCTAGACATTAAACATTTGGCTTTGAGCAAATTAATTAGATAAATTTAGAGCCAGTGTGGGAGAACTGGACTGACACATAAACCCACTGTGCAGTTTAGGAAACAACCTGGAAAATCAAGAGTTCAATATTAAACCTACAGAGGTGTCCAGCACTGAAGATTTCAACACAAATCACATGGAACATTTATGACTTGGAGGATTTCTTATTTCTGACTCCATTTCAGCAGCACTAAATGAAGGAATATTTAGTGATGAATTAAACATTTGTAAAAAGGAAGGAGTTTAAAATGCTATGCATTAAGAACTTAAGTTGACCATTCCCCTTTTCTTGCCCTCTGCCTTCTGAGCTCTCTTATTGGAAAACCAGATTTCCATTAATAAAATAAATTTATTTCACTCTGCCTGTTGAGCAAGAAAAAAGCTTTGTGCAACTCCCAGCTGTGGCTTTGAGATACCACTGCTCCCCAGTTCTTGGCAACTCCTCTCCCTTATTAACATGCCTATTTTTATAATATTTTAATAATGTTTTTATGGTGTCTCAGTGTCACAGCGCTCGCTGGGTGCCCTGCAGAGGTTTGGTGAGCTCTGTTGCATTTGTAGCTTCTTTTCTCACATTTTTGATCCTCAGAGCTGCTCGAGGTCATCCCTGAGCGCAGCAAGCTGAGCTTGTTTGCCAAAAATAAATATCAGCAAGAACTGAAGAGACACCCATGGATCTGAGGGCCCCAGGGAAAGGGAAGCCTGGTTATTCACTGCACAGCCCACCGGGGCAAAGGTGGACACACATCAGCCAGCCCACGTCCCTCCCAAACCTCTCCTGCACCAGCTGGCACTGAATACATTTCCAGGCAAATCCCAACAAAAATTATGGAAATTGCTTCTCCTACTACAGCACAAGGAAAATGCAAAGGCTGTGCTGTCCCATCCAACTGGTAGTGACAACTTTAGCACCCAAAAATAAGTGGTGAGAAAGGAGGGAAAGGAGGAACCATCTGAGCTGACTTACGTGAGTGCTTTTTTTGGCTTGGAACAGGAATTATTGCCAGCAAACCCCCACACTCTGACAGCCAAGGCCACCACAACCTGCAAAACAAAGCACAGTGACACAGATTGAAGTTTCCTAAAAATCTCTGAAGGAAAAGATTGTGGCACGTCCACTGGCCCAAATGAAATTTTGCTCCTGTGCTTTGTCCAAGAGTCAGGTGTTGGTATCAGCTCAGGACTCCGAGCACACACGATGAGAGACAAAATCCAACACAACTGATTTCCCATCTCTAACTGGAGCTCTTTGTCATTCTTTTTGCTGGGTTTGAAAGCAGAACTGAGCTGTGTTTGTTCAGCCCCACCACCCTGTCACCTTCACTGTCAAATCCAGTCACTCCTGACAGATGTAGGACAACCACCTCTCCCAGGAATCCTCTCACAAACAGAGAGATCAGAAACACTCCGAGTGGTTCATTTGCCTTTTTTGGCAGGGCACTGCTGCTTTTCCCCTCCTTTAAATCAGCACTTTGCTCCCCCCAGTCTCTGTGCTTTGACAGCGCTGCTTCATTCAGCAAAACCCCCTCGCCCCCCCTGTGATCTGCAACTTAACAACACATATGCAAATGAAATTAGTGCTGGCAAAAATAATTATAGTTCCTCATGGGAGGATTAATAACTGAAGCCTGCCCTGCTTAAGCTGGGGTTTAATTCTGTTATAGGCACTAGAAGAAGTTAATTCTGTGTTCAGTGTTGTGTGTGGCAGTTTAGAGGTATTGAGTGAATGTAGAGGTAATTAAGTGGAGGGGAGAGGGGAGGTGTGGGGACACATCCCTGAGTCCTGTACAGAGAAAATCATGGAATCACAGAAATGCTGGCATTGGAAGGCACCTTAGAGACCATTTAGCTCCAGCCCCATTCCATGCTCAGGAAATGTTCCACTAGAATGGGCTAATCAGAGCCCCATCCAGTATACAACAAAATTTTATATACATATATATACACACACACACATATATAGACATATATAAACATACATATCTATATAGACATATATAAACATACATATCTATATAGAGATATATATAAAAGAATACATTAAAATCCACTAGTGCTCATTAGCGGGCGGATGAATGAGCAGCCCAACCCTTTTCTCTGGAAACACCTCCTGCCATCCATCATTTGAAAGGGAACAGGAGTGACTCGTTCCCACCAGGTGTAATGATGCTGTATAAACCGTGCCCTCAGGCTGGGAGTGTTTAATAAAAGAACCAGCTCCTTTTTATACAACATTTGTGGGAACAAATCAAATTTAGAGCGGGCTGTAAATCCCTCCCTCGTTACAGCATGGCTGTGCTCTGGCTGTGGAAGAGGGACGGGAAGGACACCCCCAAAAAAGCAGGAATCCAGCAGAAATGCACAGGGGCTGCCCTTCTATCCCGGGAATTCTCCTCCTTGGGAAGAGCTGGGTTGGAAGCCCTTCCATCCTTTCCGCCCATCTCCATCAGCACCGGCCCCAGCCCGGCCAGGGGCTCAAATCCCAGCCCAGGAAAGCCCCAGACTGCAGGGATTTAGCACCTTCCAGGCTGAAATCCCCCGGCTTTATCTGCCTGTTTACAGCCCTGATGAGCTGGATTAGCCGAGCGCAAGCCGTGGCTACAGCAGCTGCTTTTCACCTAGGATTAGCATAAAAATCAATCAGCCCCCCTTCTGGAGCCAGCAAACCACGACTGGGAGAGCTCCAATGAAAACAACATCCAGGTGGAAAATATGGGAGTTTGATGGAGCCAAGGAACGCACGTCCAGGTTGGGCCTGACCTGCTGCAGCCGTGTGCTCGCCTTTGTTTAAAATCCACAATTTAGAGCTTGTTCAGGACTGAAATGAGGCAAAGCTGATCTTATTTGATTAACTTGTAACTTGATTTGAAATTGCTGCACACATTAAGCTTTCCAGTGTTTCACCAGAGATGCTATTTACCACAACAAGCTGCTTTTTTTGCTGTGATGTCTTCTGGAAAAACACACTTCATTAGTGGGTAGGACATCTCATTAAAGCTCACAAAAAGGGTCTCAGAAACATCCTCACAAACACACTACAGGTATTTGAGAGTCATTGCAAATCATTGATTTGGGCTTTTCTCTATGGTCAATGTCAGGGTCTCATTTAAATACTTCTTACATGCACCTCTTTTCCATAATAACCAGAATTATGGACTTACCTCAGTTGTTCCCATTAACCACCATAAATGGAATTATGTATTTGTTTACAACAAGCACCCTTCAGGATCAGATTTTCACCCCAAAACCCAGTATAAATTGTGATTTAACCACATACAACAGCATCCAGAGGAAAAAAGAGATTTACTGTGCAATCCTGAATTTAGTAGTTCTTTCTTAAACAGTGAAACCTTCATAAGTGCAGGTCATTCTCCCCAGTATTCTCAGTTAAATATTGCTAAAAATTCAGCTTTCAGACACTTAATTGCAGAACCACCACTCCTGCAGCTGTTCCCTGACCAGACTCCGAGGACAAAAATAACTTGTGGAAGGGACAAGTGCTGAAGCACATGGGTGCCACAGCTGTGAGCTCATTAAATTTTAAAAGTGATTTGAATCAGACACTAAAACTCCTGTCTGCAGTTCATTCCACTGCTTCTACAGGGCCACAGAACGGTGAGAGAGACTTTGATTCTCCTCTTTTCTGGGCAGGCTGGCTAATGTAGTGTTTGCAGGGATCCCTGTGGGAGGGAGGAATGATGAGGAGGACTCTATTGATAGAAGGCTAATTAATTACTTTATTATGCTATATTATTCTCTACTATATTACATGACATCCAAACTGAATCTGCCAAGCACTCAGCTCTGCACACACTGCACAGAATCCCATGGCTGTCACCCTCAGTCCTGACAAACACACAGACATCTGGCCCTGATTCGGCAAGGAACAAAATCACCATCACTTTGGGTAGATAATCTCCATTTTGCATTCTACTTTGGCACAACACAGGCACAGCAAATAAGATAAGAATATGCTTGGGAAGAATTGTGCCTTGCTTTTCTCTGTGAGGAGAAATGTGGGGTTACACACTTGGCCCTGCTAGGCCAAGGAACCAAAACACCATCACTGTGGGTGAACAATCTCCATATTGCATTCTACTGTGGCACAACACAGGAACAGAAAATAAGAATATTCTTGGGAAGAACTGTGCCTTGCTTTTCTCTGTGAAGAAGAGAAATGTGGGGTTACACACCTGGCCCTGACAGGCCAAGGAACCGAAGCACCATCACTGTGGGTGAACAATCTCCATATTGCATTCTACTGTGGCACAAACACAGGCACAGCAAATGATAAGAATTGTTTTCCCTTTCTCTGAGGTTCAGAGAATGTGAAACCCAGAAATATTCTTGGGAAGAACTGTGCCTTGCTTTTCTCTGTGAGGAGGAATGTGGGGCTAATGCAGCGAGGCAGAGGGAACGGGGTGAGGGTGATTAGCCAGGTGCTAATTGAGTTTGTAGGCACTCCCTAGGGTCCAGCTGCGACTCGTTGGGGGATAAGATTACATTCTACATTACCCATACTGTGTCCTCCTACACCTCTGGATCCTGGCAGTGCCCAGGGCCAGGCTGGGCACTGGGGCTGGAGCGCCTGGGGTCCCTGCCATGGCAGGGTGGCACTGGGTGATCCCTGAGGTCCCTTCCAGCCCAGTCCAGCCTGGGAGTGTTTCCTCCTTTCTCGCAGTCAGATTGATGCCAGTCTGCTCCCCTGGGCTCAGCAGACAGTCACAGCTCTCCCTTTGAGCCCAGGCCCTCCCCAGACAGAGCAGAGGCTGTGCCAGGTCGCTCTGCCCAGCGGACAATGCCAGGACCCAAAGGCAAGAGGCCAGTCAATAACCTGGCACAGGCTTTCCTCAGGGCCAGCTCCTCCTCCAGGCCAGGAGACTCCTTCCAGAGCTAATTGAGCTGGAGGTGTTTCATTTACTCTGCTTTAGCAGCGATATAAAACTGCTGCGGATTTTGCCAATATCCATTAATGGGAATAACTCCAGAGCTCATTTTTGTCTCAGACTGATTCCTAAACACAAACCCACCAGCTATCTGACAGCACTTAATAGCTATTGCTTCTCCCTCTTTTTCCCCCCACAATACAAAAAAAAAAAAATTATGTTTTCCTCACTTTATTTTTAAAGCTGAAACATAAAGGAATCTCAGAGCATTTCACTGTCCACCATCAGTAGCCACTACATTTCATTTATTCATTCATCTCCTCACTGTCAAACAAATGCACCTTCACACTTTCCTGCATTTATAAGGACATAAACTTAAAATATTTTATCTGTTTTCCACGTGGCTTTTCTCATGGTTAATTTGTTCAGACTTCCAGACAAAAACACCTGCATTTATCTCCTCTGGCCAGGTGGAAGGTACTCATCCAACTGTGCATGAAATAAACAAACATCCCCATTGCTGCCTGAGGGAAAATGTTCTTTATAACACAACTGCCAAATTGCTGAAGATGCTTGAAAAAATACTTTCAAAGAAAAACCAAACCAATCATGTGATATTTTGTAATGTAATGTGACCAGCAGGCCAAAAAGCTGACCTGTGACATGATATAATACTGTTTCTGGTGAAAATGGCCTGAACACAGTCCCAGGATGATCAAGGTTGGGGAAAACCTCCAAGACCGTGGAGTCCCCACCTTGTCCCCAGCCCGGAGCACTGAGTGCCATCTCCAGGGACACCCCAGGGCTGAGGACTCCATCACTTTGAGACACATTGCTCCACATGAGCCTGATCCTGAATTCCCTCATTCCCCTGGATAAATACACTTGTCAGAGATGTTAAACACAGAGTGATAACAGCAGCATGTCCCTGTCACTCTGCCACTGCACTTCTCACTGGGACAGGGTAAAACCCAAACTCCACCAGGATTTAATGTTACTGTTTAATTGAATTAACTGAAAACCTGAACAAAATAGATTTCATGCAGATGTTGCATGGAGCTGCAGCAGGGATATAATTGAGGGCTGTTACCCAGAGAAGCTGCAGCAGCAGAGGGTTATGGTACTTTTAGTGCCTTATTAAAACAGCACAGACAGGAACGTTTTCAGGGACATCTTGTCACATAAATAACTGGACCATTACTTTCATACATTGTACACTATATAAAATTGTAATAAACCTTCTAAAACAGCTCTGCGTTATAGAAACATATTTTATATTCCATAAAATATTTGGAAGGTCAGGGGAGGCGCCTGGGGACCAGGGATGCTGCTGGAGCCAGGAGAGGACATCACAAGCTTCAGTTCATAAAGCAAATGAAAACACAACCCTGCAGAGAGCAGGGGCTCAGGGTGGGCTCAGCCCACAATTCTCACTCATTATTGAACCAGAACATCATTTCTCACCAGATAACATCTATCAGAGAAGATATATGAGCCCCAGACAGGTCCAAAATCTGTGCTGTGCTTTCCTGGAGTAGCTAAAGAGCAAAACAATTCAAAGTTTGGGCTGTTTCTTGTTTGACTCAGCATGTGGAAGTCATTGTCCTCCCTATGCTCTCCTGAGGAGGGCCATAAATCAGATATAAAAGCTCAGAGTCAGACTCCTTCCCAGTGCTGCTGTAATTTACAGAACCCTTGCAAGGCTGTGCGAGGCACTGGGGTTTGATTTAAGAGCTCCCATAACCTGTTGGAGCCACAGAGAAACTCTGGCCGAACTCAGGCCTGTCTCAAGAACCCCTTCAAACTGTCCCAAACCCAGCCGGGGATTCCAACACCACAGCCAGCAAAGCCATTTTATTCACCAGAGACTTCTCATGGGGTCAAAGGATGCGTATGTGAGATTGGGCAAGCACCAAACCCCACAGTGCTCCCACCAGGAGGTGCTGGGCATTGTTTGTCACCAAGGCCAGCACTGGTGTGCCAAGTGCCTGGCAACTGCACAGGGACAGGGCAGAAAAATAAAACCACCTCCAAACTCTGAATTATTGCTGGAATTCACTGTTTATATCGGGAAGGGAAGAGCAAAACAGGAAAATTATAGAATAAATCATAGAATGGTTTGGGCTGGAAAGGACTTCAAAGAGCATCTAATTCCAACCGCTGCCATGGACACCTTCCACTAGACCAGGCTGCTCCAAGCCCCATCCAGCCTGGCCTAAAGATCAGATAGAATATTATATCCCCAGACATCAGTTAGATATAAAATATAATATTATATCCCCAGACATCACTTAGATATACAATATAATATTATATCCCCAGACATCAGTTACCCCCCTAAACCACAACATTTGCCATGGAAATTGTGAACAGACACACTCCAGCCCAGCACAGGGCTGTGTGTCACTGGGTACTCACTCCCTTTTCCTGTGCAGCAGCAATTCCTGCTCCCACCCCTCTACAGAGGCAGGATCTGCTCCAATGTGGAATCACCACACAAAGAAAGGTTTAGAAAGGCACAAAACCCACGGGTTGGGTTTCTTCCTCCCTTGAAAACTGAAGACTGACACAGCCAACTCCAGGCCAAGAAAGGGGAGAGATTGCATGATTTAAATTGTCCTGTTCTGTACCTGTGAGAGAAAAATACTTATATTAATTAATTAGGCAAAGCCAGGAGGACAACAGGGCTCTCTGTGCTGGTTTGTGAAGAGCAGTCTCAGCTGCTGGGATGTTTCAGCAAAATCATCTCTCAGTGGCTGAAACAGAGCTCAGGCTTTAAGAGGAAAGGAGCATCAGGACCAAGCCCAAACGTTGCTCCAAAAAAAGGAAATTTATTTTCATTACTTTTGAGCCCATTCTTTCCCAGCAAAGATCTGATGGAAAAATTGTTCATGGCTGATATCAGTGAATTTAAGCTGCGAGTGCTTGGGTGTCCTGTGCAGGGCCAGGAGTGGGAACTGAATGATCCCCGTGGGTCCCTTCCAACTCAGGACATCCTGTGATATTTAAATCTGATATTTAAATCCCTGAACTGCCCAGCTGGGTGCAGAATTCAGGCGTTTCACTCCTGCTTTCCCCAGCCAGGAACCCTCAGTGAAGCTGGAGGAATTTTCATTCTGTGGAGACAAACTCCTCACTCCCACTTTCAGAACGCCTGAAAGAATTTTATATTTTCTTTAAAATAATAAACAAATACTTTAAAAATCCTTTTTCTACCATCCCCTTTTATGGTGCTTGGAGCTCTCCATCAGCTCCATGGATGCAGGAGCACACCCAGGGGACAGGCAGGGACAGAATTCCTGCTGCTCCCATGGACTCGCTGACTCACTGGTGGAACTGCTGGAGAACGCAATAAAAGCCAAACACATAATGGCTGCACTGGAGAGAAAATGTTCAGCAATTAAATTAAAATGAAAGATCTTTATATGTGCCACATTTGCATCTTCTCACCAGGCAACTCAAAAAAATAACACACGTAAAGAAGCAAAGGAAATATTTAAAGTTTACTTTACAAAGTGCTGAGAAAAATGAAGTCTTGCATTCATGGTTTTATTTAGGAAAGTGGAGAAACTAATTTATTTTTGGATATGAATTTTTAAAAGTGCTAAAATTAGGCATTTAGGCACTGGAAAAGTATTCCAGAAGTAACACAGCATACCAAGATTATCTACTTAATGAGGTTCCAAAAATAAATTGAATCAAAATTTTGAAGCTTAGGTAAAGTGCATTAAAAACTGATAAATTAATAACATGTGACATGTAAATGAAACAGGAGTCCTGCCTTCATAGCAAACATACATGGAAAACTTCACCTCAAATGGACAAAAATTAAAAGCTCCTTAAACATTCATCACATCTTCAGATCACACTGGAAAAACTATTTTTCTGCATTATACTCTCATTAGAGTCACTAAAATGAATGTATACCTATCAGAGAGAGAAAATATTAGGGAAAGGGAATCTGTAATGTTCTTCTTAGGAATTGTATTAACTAATTAATCCTGACAAGCAACAATTTCCCTCTTAAGTCATAACGATTTCAACTTGAGCTCCCAAATAGCTTCCTGCCACTCTGTATTTCTCATGAGTTAAGTGCTTTTTTTAACAAATGCTGACATTCCCTTTCACCCTCTTTTACCTTAAAACCAACCCCCTTTTCTGTCACTCTCTGCCTGTGAAAAAAATTTGCTCTCCCTCCTTTTTCTGAGCCCTCTTTAACTCCTGGAAGGGGATTTAAGGTCTCCCTGGAGCCTTCCATTCCCCAGGCATTCACAGCCTTTAAATCACCCAGGTTTCTGACAGAGAAGAACTGCAGATTTATTTAATGTCCTGCAGAAGGTAAATAAAGAAGGGAACACCTTGCAAACACCGCCTGCACTGGCTGAGTGTGTTCAGTCCCACATCCAGCATGCTGCAGGTCCCAGGGCTGGGGATTAGCAGCAGCAAAGGACAAGGACAAAGGGTTTGGGCTGAGTTCTGGGACAAACAAACCCATCTGAGGTCTCAGGGGGTATAAATGCAAATGAGCAGCTCGGTATCTAAATATTGGCTTTCAAAACAAATGCTTGCTCAGATAATTCAGGTAATTCAAATTATCAGGGCACTGGCAGAGGGAATTCCTGGAAACTTTGGCTGTCAGTTAAAGGAAACAACCAAAGAGGGACACCCAAAGTGGGTTAAAAAGTTCAGCAAAGCTGTACAAACACCGTGTGAGATACAAAGGCTCACAGGCATTAAACAAGCTGGGTCTGGCTGTGCTGCTGCTCTGCATCCCTGAGCTTTGTGCCACATCAGGAATGTTTCCCTGGAGCTGGGGCAGCTGGCTGGCCCTCAGCCTTGGCTGAAGGCAGGACCAAAGAATCCTCCAAATGGGCTGGGAAATCCTGCTGGGACTGGGGGAAACAGCGCCCAGGGGCTGCTGGGGACACTGAGTCCCTCATGGCACCCATGGGTAACTGAGCACTCCCCATGGCTTTCTGAAAACTCAGTCCTGCCAGCACAGAAGGGCTGGAAAGTAGAAATAATATGTAATATTTACTAAAGGCTGCTAATTGCAGAATTAGTGTCAGGGTAATGAGACTCACAGAAGATAATGATGTCCCTAGAAGATGCACCTGCTGCTAGCTCAGAAATGTTCCTGGTTTTTATAGAGCTCTCACTCAATCCAGTGCACACAGAACCTACAGCAAGACAACAACCAGTCCTCTCCTCTTTTGAGCTCAAACAAGGAAAAGTCACCAACTCTCAGTGAGCCAGAGAAGAACAACAAAACCTAAAGCTATGCCATCAGCTCCAGGCCACTACAGGACCCTGTGATAGGGCACACTACATCCATACACACAAATATCTACATCACAAAACTGTCTTTCATAATACAGACATCCCCAAGTGCCCAAAAACCAGCTGATAAAATAGGGGCATAATTCACTTGTAACATCTTGGAATTTCACTTGATTAAAACACTCTTCACTGTGGGAGCTGCTCAGAAGTGTGGCTGGGCATGGACAGCCCCGAGCCCTGCTGTCCCCTCAGGAAGGGCTTTGGACGTTTTATTGCTCAGACTCTGCAATTGCAGAGATCTGTGACCCAGCTCAGCCCCAGCCTTCCCAGGAGTGTTTGCTCAGGAAATGATGGGGCAGGATTACAGGGCAGGGAGCCAGGCCTGAGCCCTCCAATCACTCCTTCCAGAGGGTGCTGAGGAACTCCTGGGCTGCTCCTTGGGATGAGCAGCAGCTCCCAGGGTCACTGAGCACATCTGAGAGAGACACAGAGAGGGGCCCAAGGGTTTGTAACCCAGCCACTGGGCGCAGCTGAATTTACAGCTGCACGTGCGAGTCGTGCCCTGCCCAGTGCAACCATTCTGCCTCTGCAGCTCCAGATGGAGTGTGCCTAACGTGAGGGCTGTACATGCATTTTTAACAACTGCTGCAATAGTTACATCCCCCTTTTCAAAGGGATTTGTGCACTGGTGGGAGAAATTCCACGTGATTCCACAGACACTTGGGCACTTTGGAGCTCTGCTGTTGTATCCTCATTGATCTCAGCCCTCCACTGTGACATAAAACCTGATCGTGGACATGAATAGCTCTGAGAAATAACAGCAGATCTGAGATTGTGCACATTGTATTCAATATTAAATAAAGCTCAACATTTCCCTCTTTCTTCCTCTGCTGCTTTACGGATCCAATAACCTTTATCTGCATTCCAGATGTCGGGAGAAGAGGAACTGCTGTTTGCAAAGCATTTGCAAATGAAAAGCATTACATAAATGTAAGGTAAGCTATTATTGCTATAGTTCCTTGAAGCTGATAATACCATTACACCCCCAGGGATGCTGGGCAGCCTCTCATAATGAAGTGTATTTCAGCACAGTGAATAAAGGAATTCTGCAGAAGCAACAGTTCCCTCTTCTCCTTGGACTAACTGCACTCCACGTGGCTTTCGCTGCTCTCAGACACCTGTGCTGCTTCCAGTGGGACATTGTGTTCTGGGAAAACAAGCACTCCTGCAGAAATTCAAAATGCAAATGAAAAACCTTTGCTGCTTTAGATTATCCTCAGAAACACAGCATCAGAAGGGAAAAAAAATTATTTTATGGCTTTAATCTGAAAGAGAGTAAGTTTAATTTAGATTCATTAAATTAATTGTTCTCTGGGAGGGTGGGCAGGCCCCGGCACAAGGTGCCCAGAGAAGTTGGGCATGCCCCTGGATGTGCCCAAACCAGGTTGGACAGGGCTGGGAGCAGCCTGGGACAGTGGGAGGGGACAGATCCTTAATGTCCTTCCCACCCAAAGCAGTCTGGGCTTCTGGGATTATCTGTGGTTAAGTGTACCCAGCCATCAGTGCAGGGCTGACACACACAGAGACTGGCACAGGCACACAGGGAGGCTGGCTGCAGTTTTGAAACATAAGTTAATAAGAGGAAATAAATAAGAATCCAAGAGAAACCAAAACCATTGGATTGCAATAAAAAGGCATCAGTCTGATCTAAATATCCTCAAAGCCAAGCAATCAAACTTGGCCAAGTGTTCCAGCTGAGTTTGGGAACCAACAGCTGCTCATTAAGAACTGGCCCCTGAGGGCCCATCAGTAACAGGAACATTTAACGAGCTGGCTTTGGGCATTCCCAGCACCATCTTCCAGGGATGAGAACTGCAAACTTCTGCCTCCAGATCACTGCTGTCCAAATGGCCTCTCCCCAGAAACATCTGAGCTAAGAGTGCTTAACAGAAGTTGATGAAACTCCAGCGCTGCAGATGCTGGGCCTGGCCTGGGCCCAGGCAGGCTGAGGAGAGCCAGGCTGCTGGGCACCCTCAGCATCCCCTGGGTGACCAGGCTTTTACAGCATGAGGTGATGCCTCCAGGAGACACTAATTAGAGATTTAGGAGCCTATTTGGGCCGTACTTCTGCCAGGCCATCCCTCTGCCCAGCCTCCCAAGGGACAAGGACGCGATTTAGCGTCTCTGGCTCCAGACAAGAGAGGAGCACAAGGACTGAGAGTTTCTTTTCCGAGCAACCTTGCTGTCAGGAGAGGCTGAGGTTGATTTGTTTTCCCATTTTCCTCCTACTTACACAACCTGTATTTAACTTTGCCCTAAACAA
The DNA here is from genome assembly GCF_035770615.1 of Melospiza melodia melodia. Classification (NCBI taxonomy): domain Eukaryota; kingdom Metazoa; phylum Chordata; class Aves; order Passeriformes; family Passerellidae; genus Melospiza; species Melospiza melodia. The sequence goes on along the minus strand of NC_086203.1, from coordinate 30,306,726 downwards.
ACTGCAGATTTAACGTTGCCCTAAACAAATACTGCAAGTGACAAAACTTTCCCTAAGTGCCCTGAGAGCTATAAAGGGAAAAAGGAAGCCAAGCATGCCTATAAATATATTTGTGACAGACACACAGAGTTTCTAACATGAACTTTAGGACTTTTTAAATAGTGCCAAGCTCAGAGGCAGAGGGTTACACAGGATTAAAAACACCAGTAAATTCTTTTCCTGCTTTAAGGTCATTGAAACTTGTGCCTGCAGATACATTACACAAAGATTTCTGTAGTAAATGCTCTATTGCCTTTGTCTCTAACTTGTTTTTCCTTTGCCTTTTTAGTGCATGAAATAATTTTCAAATCATTAGATACAATAAATTCTTCTAGATGTTTACCACATCCTTGGAGGTCTGCATCCTTATCTTCCTCCACAATTTTCCTTTATCCAATCTCAAATCTAAATTGTAAAAATAATAACCAGGAAAGAACATTAAAATCTCATTGTCTTCTCTGCAAAATCCATGATATTTAACTCAGTTCTCTGTGACCACCTGCTGCCGTACATTTTCCCCACAGAGAAATGACTAGAAGTTATTTTATGAGGATTTTTGGTTTCATAAGAGTAGAATTGCAGAGTAGAAGAGCTCTAGGAGGAATTGCCCCCTAAGATCAGCCCAGCTCTGAGCTGTGCCATCACTGTACCTGCCCTGCTCACCTGGGACAGCTGCCTTGCTACTCCCACACACACAGGATGGGAATTGTCCCCATATGCACCATAAGGATATGGTGCCATGGCAGCTTTCAGCATGACAAACCTCAGCGAAAACAGCCACAAGAGTCGGAGCTCCCTTGTATAAAATAGATTTCTAAAAGCTCTGATGTTACCTTGAGGGAGAAGTTAAACTGGATTTTCAGCCATGGCAGACAGCAGACTCCTGATCCATTTACCTCAGGGAATGGAACACCATACCAGGGATGGCAGGAAGAATAACACAAAGGAATTCTTTTCCAGCTCACAATCTGAGCCCAGGGTAGTGAGCAGGCAGAATGTGTGGCCACAGCAGCCCCAGTGCAGAGCCCAGCTGGGGGATCCCCAGTTCTGGGCAGCCCAGTGAGCACAGAGCTGAGACTGGGAGCCCCGGAAAGGAGGAGCTGCCCTCCTGATACAGCTCCTTGGTGGGGCAAAGCACTCCCAACCATCAGTCACAGATCCCCAAAGCACACAGAGTGCTGGGCATCCCTCGCACATCTCAGGGTGTTCCCCAAAGGAGCACACACACAAGGACAGAAGGGAAGGGGCTGGGACAAGAGAGATTTCAGATATATTAAAGAATACCTGAAAAGGCCTGAATATGGCACCCTTCCGCAGCTGTTATCATTTTGATAAGAAACACTATTATTTAAATTATGAGAAGTTAAACCAGACATCACCAGCCCCAGTCCTCACTGAGGTCAGTATCCATTGGCCTCCACACACCCCCATGGCTGCAGCAAACAGGAATTTGGGCTATAAAGGAGTGCACTGGGTTTTTTTCAACATAAATTTTCCATTTCATGCCCATTCCATTTTCTGTTACAGAATTATTCCCACAACCACAGAGATCTGCCGCATCTAAAAGCGCAGCATGCAATCAAATTAATTTCTGAATGTGGAGGAAATCAGGGACTCTTCACTGCAAATTTCAGAGCCGAGCTCGGTTCTGAGGTGCATAATAAGATTCACAGCACTCCTCTAACAGCTCAGATCAAACATTTACTGCAGATGCACTGGAGGCCACGAGGAGAGCCAAGTGCAGCAGCTCCACGTGCACCTGCACTCCCTCCCTCCAACACCTTTCCACCTCACTGCTGCTGGAGAAAAAGGCCTCATTTATTTGAAATATAATCCTAATAATATTTGAAATATTTGAAATATAATCCTAATAATAAATCCTACCTTGCTGCAGGCCAGCTCTCTTCAGGATTTCCTTTCTCTAGGTGGCACCCTGGCTGAATTTTGGAGGTGATGCCTCCCAGCTCCCCTCTCTGGGTGCTGTCCAGGAGCTCAGCACAGTGTTACAGATGTCATCTGCCAGGGGAACACGCCGTGCCAGCCCCTCCTGCTGCTTGCAGATGTTCTGTGAGTGCTCACCAGTGATGAGAACCTGGAAAAATCCAGCAGCAACATCTTGGGATAACGGGTGGCTGCAGTTTGCAAACTGCCATCCAAGGTAGATAATGGACTTGGCAAAGCACAAGCTGGAAGGGAGCAGAGTCTTCACACAAAGCAGCTTGGAGGCCATTCAACCATCCCAAAAATGCTGGCACTGGCACCCAACCTCCTCTGCAGCCAGACAACCCCAGGGAGCAGCTCGTGGGCACCCTGAAGGACAAGTTCAAAACTTCAAGTGAGAGCAGCTCCAGTTTTTAAGTTTTTAACAGGAGTTCACTGCTCAGTGCAGAGCTAGGATGATGACCAGCACTCAGTGCCCCCAGGGGAAGCAGCACAGCCTGGCACAGCACCCAGCAGGGCTGGGAACCCAGCTCCAGCTGCACTTCACAGAGTGCATCTCCCATCATGTGCGTCCCACTTACACCATCAGAGTCTGATCACCACAGGAGAAATCCTGCAGCACCTCTGATGCTCTGCTTCAGCGGCACGTGCCTCCGGGCCTCAAACTGTGATGTGCTAACTCAGAACCATGGAATCACACACTGCCTTGGGTTAGGAGGGACCTTAAATCCCACCCAGTGCCAGCCCTGCCATGGCAGGGACACCTCCCACTGTCCCAGGTGGATGTGCAACCCGGCCTTGGGGATTCAGTGGCAGCCCCAGCTGCTCTGGGCACCTGTGTCAGGCCTCCCCACCCTCACAGAGAACAATTCCTGCCCAATATCCCATTTAAATGTACCCTCCTTCAGCTTAAAGCCGTTATTTGTTACTTCCTAAGAACCCTTTTCTGTTTGAACACCTCCTTTCCATTCTGCCTCACTGCATGGAGTCAGAGAGCTGTGATCCCCCTGCAACAGCCATTCCTTTCCTTGCTCTGGCCTCTCATGCAGAGCAATTTTTTATCTCCATTATTTAGCACTTACAGCATCAGATATTGTTTTCCAACACAGAAGAGGAACAAAACTGGTGAAACGGGAAAGAAAGGAAAAAAGAGAATTCCAGGTCTGGGTTATTATATGCCAAATTTCTACCCAGAATAAATTTTCACAATGGATCACATTGCAAATGCTGACAGACTCTTAATTGGAGCTCCACAGAGCTCACGCACGGCTACAGAGCAGCCATTTGGAAATGTCTTGTTTAAAATACATTGAGGTTATTCAAAGCAGATATTGATATTCTCGTGTAGTACGAGATGCCAACAACGCCTCGCAGGCATCGCGGAGCAGCAGAATCCTTTCCAGCAGCAGGTGGGATGAAATGCTGACAAATGGGGTGGAAGCAGCACACAGGAATAAACTCTATAATATCCTATTTGTTTCCCCAGCCTGGCTGCTGCTGCTGTTATTTGTCAGGGGCTGGCAGCTGAGAGCAGCCGGAGCTCAGCCCATTCCCGCAGCTCCGTCCCAAGGGAGCTCGGCAGCGATCTGGGCTCGCTGTGCTCTCCCCAGGAAAGCACAGAGTGTCCCTGGGGCCACTGCTGCTGAACAGAGCTCTGCTCTTCCTCCAGAGCAGCTTTATTACCCACAGCACCTCTGCCATCCCGACAGGGACAGGCTGCCAGCTCCCACCCTGCACTGCCCCGCCGTCCCTTGTGTTGGCTGGCACACGAGGGACAAACAGCTCCTGTCGTGCCCAGCCTCACAGGGCAGCAAAACCCCTCCTCTGGGCATGGGCTCAGACTCTGTCAGGTGTACTTACATCTTGGGAAGAGCCAAGATATAAAATCCTCACTCAAGCAGAATGAAATAGCAAATGGAAAACAAAAAATCGACACCAGGTTTTCAAAGCCTGTAAATTACCAAAAAAATTAGTTATTTTGTTCTATGAATCTTGTTTGGGACCCATGCAGGGAGGGCTTAAAACACCTAGAGAGAACCTCTTGAGGAGCACGAGCTCTTTGCAGAGCTCTGATTCTGCACAGTTTGGGCTCAGTGGGAGCCTCGCCAGTTCCTTGGCTTGGCCGGATTCTGGCCAGGCACCACGGCAGGTTTGCTCATCATTTATCATTGTGTTGTCTCAGCTCGTGTTGCCTTAGCCATGAAATGAGACAATAAATATTTGCCTGCCTCCCACAGCTGGGGGGAGGTTTAATGAGCTCAGGCCTGCTCGCTGTCTGTGGGAATGCCAAGCGTGGAATTGTCTTGGAGTGGGGGAGCAGCACAGCAGGAAATGCAAAGGTCGGGCAAACTGTGCTCCAAATGACCTCTGAGGGGTTCCCTAATCCAGGAGTGTTCCATCGTGGAAAAGGGGTTTGGGGCTGTCATCCCACACAGCAAACACAGGAGAATTGCCCACAGTACAGACACAGGAGTCAAGGGCACCTTGCCCTGGGTGCCAAACGTCCTTGAATGGAAGGGAAGCTCTATATTGGGATTTATTTTTTTAAATTCAGAAATCACAGCATCCCAGAATCACTGAGGCTGGCACAGCCCTCCCAGCCCATGGAGTGCCAGCTGTGCCCAATGCCCACCTTGTCCGCAGCCCAGGGCACTGAGTGCCACCTCCAGGGATGGGCACTGCAAACCCCCCTGGGCAGTGCCAAGGCTGACCCTCCTTTCCATGGAGGAATTCCTGCTGCTGGCCAGCCTGACCCTCCCCTGGCACAGCCTGAAGCCTTTCCCTCTTGCTCCTGGTGGCAGGAATGCTGCTCCCTGCCAACACAGGGGTGTAAAGTCAGACCAGAATCCTCATAAACAGCATTCTGCCTTCTTTAGTAAAATGGTTTCAATTTTTTTCTCTAAGCTGTCCATCTAAGCCTTCTTGGCACCCCATTTCTGCACTGCAGCAGCTCCTCACAAACACTGTCCGTGGAGAGGAACCTGGATTTGCTCAGTCTGAGCTAACACAGCATTTGTTACAGATCCCTGAGGGAATGTTCCTCCTCCCAGGTTTGGGGAGGGATGGGGGGCACAGGACACAATGGACATTGAGCATCCTCTCTCTTTCTCTACATAGAGCAAAATAAATTAAGCTGAGGAAAAAATGGAGCCTTTTTTGGTGAATTTCCAGAAGGGGGTTATGAATAATGCTCTTTGAATTCCAGGATGAAAAGTGACTGAGCACAAGAATCAGGGTTCTTCTGTCAAGCTGATTCTTCCAGGAAAGGAAGCACAGAACATTCATCCTCTCTGTGCTGGATGCACTGCAAGCCTCATCTTTAGGGAAAACATGGGTACATTTTCACCTTGCTAGAGAAATATTAAAGAGAAAACAACTCTCAGTGTCCTCTGTAGTGCTCCTCAAAGCCAGGGGCTGCCACAGCTCAGAAAACCCACCAGGCACCCACAGGCTCTGCCCTCCTGGAACCACTTCACTCCAAGTGCTTCTCCAGCATTCTACAGCAATTAAATTGAGATTTATCACTCAGATGTCCAGAAAAGCTGTTTCATGAGTGATTTAAACTCTGGTTTAAGCACAAACACTCAGAACCTTCCCAGACCCTTGTATTTAGCGTGCCACAGTGCAACCAACACACAGCCCAGAATAATGCAGTCAGATCCAGTTAATGCACTGAGATTCAGCTCGTGGGCTGAAGGGTTAAAGTGCCTTCAGCCTCTGCTTTACTCAAGCACAGAATTTTAATGCTGCCTCAGAGCAAACATCACTTATCTTGTCTTTTACTATTGCAGTTTTTAAGTCTCACCACAATCATTTGATTACACTACAAGATGTGCATTTAATGCTCAATATTACCTGTGGGTTTCTGAAACAAAAATCACATTTTATGCATTTTTACATCTATAAATTGCTCTTTTTTTGTCGCTGTGGTAGAAATCCTACTCACTCAGAAGCAGTTTGCCTTTGAGTGGAGCAAGGACAGATTATTCCCCAATGTTGGTGTGCCCTTGCACAAAATTCAACTCAAAAGTTTCCCAAATATTTGGGGTCAACTTCAGAGAAGTGTTTTCTACTTTGCAGGATAATAAAGTCCTTTGCAGTAACAACCATGGGACTAAGTGACAAATACAACTTAATCAAGGAAAAATCTATTTCAAACAGAAGACAAATTGCCTCAGGCCTTGGTAATTATCTCTCCGGGATTAATAATCAACTCTAATTTAATAATTAGCTTAATATTTCCTTTTTCAAGTTTTCAATAATTAACCTGCAGTCTCTCAAAAATAATATTCCCAGGCACTTCACAGAATCATGTTATTTAATGAAAATAAAGTTAGATAAGCTGTCACTGGATTAAAAATCAAAGGGTAAATTCTGAGCCTTAGAAGGCTTTCACAACCCACAGATGTGCAGGGAACAGGCACCAGGAGTGCTGCCATTCCATGTGTGTGGGGGCAGCAGGAGGAGGTGCTGGATGCCTAAAGCCAGGCTTGAAAAGCAAGGCAGGTGAACCTCCAGGAATGCTGGAATGCCCAAAGCCGGGCTTGAAAAGCAAGGCAGGTGAACCTCTGAAGGTGCTGAATGCCCAAAGCCAGGCTTTAGAGCAAGGCAGGTGAACCTCTAGGAATGCCCAAAGCCAGGCTTTAGAGCAAGGCAGGTTCACCTCCAGGAGCAGCGAGGCAAGGTGCAGTCCCACATCCCAAACCCCATTCCCACAGAGCACCCACCTGGCACGTCCTGCATGGATCTGAAGTTTGTTTGCCATCAGAGCCCCCTCAGTGTTCTCTCCTGGCCAGCTAAGGCAGTGCATCACAAACAGCTGAATTTATAAAATCTTTTCACACCAGAGCAGCGCAGGGGCTGCCAAAGGTCAGGAAATAATCAGATGGTGTTGGGAAGGTGCTGGCCCCTCTGCAGTGGGGTCTGGCCATTTTAAATACATTTGTGGCTGAACTGCTGAAGGTCATCCCTGGATATTTCAGGATTTTCTTTTCTTGCATGGGAACTTGAAGCCTCACAGTATCTCCTATGTGGAACAAGATTTGATAAAGCATTTAAAGATGCTCAGCTCAAGGCACAGCCAGAGCAGAGGCAGGCAGGGCACACCCTCAGCCTGTGGGGGCTGATCTGCTGCAAGCCCTGGGGCTTCTCCAGCATTTCCAGCCTCCCTCATGGCTCCTGACACTTGTGGAGGTGCCCATCTGAAGGGCTTTTCATTCTCCAGCTTTGATATCTCCTCGTGTTTACTAGAAAATCCCATTCTGAAAGCAAATCACAATGCAGAACTTCACATGGCTTTTCAGGTGTCACACATTAGCTCTAATTCTGCTGAGAAATGGGTTTTCCTTTCATGAAATCCCAATCCCCTCCAGCAGCATGACACAGAGTGCTCTGATTTCACGTGGCCCTTTCATTGCCGGAGCAGGGAGAGCTCCCACGCTGCTCTGAGGAGATTGGGATTGGAGCTCAGCATCCCCAGGCGTGGCACGGGGGCTGCTCAGTTCACTCCGTGTGCTTCTCTCACACTGGCATCAAGTAATTGCAAATCTGAAAAGCTGAGCTACAAATAACAGGCTGAAATAACACCGAGATCTCTGACCAAACTCACCCACAGGACTGAATTATTCCCTCCTTCAGCTTTGTGAAATCAGCCCAGATGAGGTATTTCAGAGCAGAGCGGCTGGATCCTGTTAGCTTTTTGTCATGGCTCATTTCAGGGAAGTTGGGTCTCAAGTCAGCCTCAATTTGGAACTTTGGCAGTACCTGCAAAGTTAAAATGCGCTGGGCAGAGAAAGTCTGTTCATTTATTTTCTAATATCATTATGGATCCAGAAATCAGTTACCACTGATTTTATACATAGAGAAGAATAATAAAAATAGTTTAAAAATCAGTCTCCTAGCCTCTTGGGATTTCTAGGTGTTTTTTTAAACCTGTTTTCTTTTCATAATCCTCTTTCACCCAAACACAGCACTCCCTTTGAAGGCAGCAGAGAAAGAGCTGTTCTCACACTGCTCCAAAGTCACCTTCCCCCTTCAGTTTGCCTGTTTACCACTTTATTACTCTTCTTACTCAAAGTTTTCTACCTTATTATTACCTGATTTTAAACAGAGCTAATCCAGAGCTGGAAATCAGATTCAGCTGATGTGGGGGCAGCTGCAGCCATTCCTTAAAAACCGCCCCCATCCCCATGACCAGCTTACCTGGTCCAACACCAAAACCTCTATCACTTTTCCCAGCTCACAAAAATCAGGGGAAAGCAGGATTTCAACCCATTACAAATCCAGATAACTCAGGGTCCAGCAGTCATTCCTTAATCTGCTTTAAACTCCATTTCCCTTCTGAGCTGTTCCTATCACAGTGCTCCCTTTGCCCAAACACAGCTGGTATTTCAGGATTCCTCACAGAAATGTGTTGCTTTTCCATTTTTTTACCTGTTTATGTTAATTTTCCCCTTGATTTGCAGCCTCTGAAGGGAAAAAGCATGCAGAAAAAAAGCTGAAAATGTTTTGAAGACCTCTAGCAATCAATAAAGGCAGGGCTCCAGAAAGCAGAGTGCTCCCTCCTGCACTGCCTGCCCTGGAAATATTGATAGTGTTGTGGGAGAGCTTTTCTCCTTCCTGCTGCCTTTTGAAAATACTGATAATATGAATGTTCCCATTAGCAAGAAATATGTCACATCAACATTAATGGCATCCAGCCAATAACAATGAGACTCTGGCTGTCACGTTAACTCAATTCCAGGACAGAGCAGTCCTGCCGTGCAGAGCTCACTCAGAGGCAGAGACGGATGCAGGTGATTCTGCAGGCTGCAGAGCCTCGAGGAGAGTGCCCATGTGCCAACGATGAACTGCAGCCTTCACAAAACCCTTTTACTGCTGCTGGGCACCGTCCTGACCCCACACCTGCAGCAGCCCCAGGGCAAGGAGGGAAGGGGGAATGCTGTCACTTCGCCTCCTCACAGCTAGGAAGGGTCAGACCTGCTCTGGGTGTTTGACCATCTTGCTTTGCTCAGTTTCAGGTCTTAAAAGCAGACCGGTGTCCTCTGCATAATATTTGACTCCTTTTTATTGAAATATTCAACAGCAAGTTAAACACTTGTAAAGACAACTGAGATAAAAGATTTCTTTGCTTGCTTTTCTTATTCAAAAAGGACTCTCAAAAGATAAAAATGTGTTAACAGCTTAGCTAAGCTGCAGCAGAACCAGACTGGAGGTATCTGCCACAGCCTCCAAGACTGACATTAAATCTTTATTCTGCAGAAGGTTATGGACAGATCAATGCTCCGGGGTGATTAAGTGACTAAATCATTTCAGATGAGCAGCAGATGTTTCACTGGCAGGCAGTGGACAAAGGGAATCTGAAATGAGGTTGCAGACTGAGGGGCCCACAATGACACTGGCACAAACCTTAAATATTCCAGGTACAACAAGAATGTGACATTGTGACAAATTAGCAATGCCAGCAGCTCCTGTGGTATGAAATTGAGCATTAATGACAATAAAAACACAGCTACCCATGCCCCAGACACTTTAACTGTTTCCTGGCATTCCCAGTGGTATTTTGAGAAATACCCAAGCATTTATCCTGTTGATATGATTAGATAAACACTTCTGAAAATTATATTTGGTGCCTTTAAGAACAAGTCTGCCAGAGCTGGTTTGATGAATGCAATAACTTTTAACTCAATCTGAATTTCCTCCCAGACTAAATTGCTCCTCACCAGGACTAACCTGGTTTAAATATTACAGCTTAAATTCAGAATTTATACCTGGAAAAAATCCTTCTGTGCTTAGCAAACAGGTTTTCTCTTCTAGCTCCAAATCCTGTGGCATCCCAGCCTAACTGTGGCCAGAGTTTCCTGCAGATCTCATTGCACTAGGCATTCTTGATGATTTCCTTTAAATTCCCATCAGCAATGTTTGGTATGGGCTGGGCCATGTCAGAAAAGATGTTTTCTCAGTTTCACTGCCAGTGACCAACACTGGTTCCCGTTCTCCACCCAGGCAGAATTCACAGGGCAAGCACAGCACTAAACCCCAAGGAGGCAGCCTGGCACAGCAAACACAGCTGAAATCACCTTGTCTGAGGATCCCTGGGGCTCTGGCTGGTTTAAATCAGGACACCCTGAATGCCACCTTGGAGGGGATGGAGAGCTGACCCCCCCAGCAAACACAACAAGCTCCCACAAGAGCCTGCTCAGGACCCATCACCTCACAAAGCAAAGTTGCATCATGTTATTAACAGGCAATATAACGAATTAATAACAAGAAATCTGAGAGCAACAGCTTCAAAGCAAAGACTGAGAGCATCCCCTTGGTGTTCTGTGAGCGTGTCCCCCCCAGAGCTCCTGCCCAAGGCCCCCAGGGTGTCAGAGCAGGCTCTGGAGATCAAACCTGCCCTGCCGCTCTCCCTTCCCCTCCATCCCTCTGTTGTGTCAGGGAAAACGCCTCCACCGGGCCCTGCAAGCCAGGCTGAAAACACGGGGAAAACAAACAGTAAATTGTTATGAGGAGAGCACAGAATTAGATGTAAAATTGCTGTGGACTCGCTGCACTTTCAAAAACCTATTTGGCTGCTACCACTAGAGAGTGATCTTCCAATATTTCCCTTGCTTTAGAACAAGCACGGTTTGTTTTGCAGTATTTCTGCAGAAAGAAAATTACTCCTGATTATACTCTCTGCAGGAATCTATTTTTGAATCTATTTCTTCTTTTTCCCCCCTCGACTCTTTTTTTCAAGTTCAGATATGCTCTTTTCAGGCTGACAGTAAAATCAGGAACTGATTGGAGCCGCTCTGAACAACAAAATCATCTCAGAAGCCAAGAGGTGATGGGAGAGGTATGAATGTAAACTAAGGAGCTCCTGGTTTTCACCTGTAGCACAGCACAAAACATCCAAACGAATCAAATGAGAATTTCATTTCTTCAATCAGTCAAATATATTTGTTTTTATACCAAGTGCTTGAGGTTTTTTGAGCTGCATTTGTTTCATGAGCCATAAAGAACAACTGTTTGCCATCTGAGAATAAGATTAAAACAAACAGATATTTAATCTATTTATTATATTTAACCACAAGCATTTCTTGAGTAATTGTTCACTATTTAGGATCTGTTTGACTGCTCTTTGACCCCACACTCAAATACAAATTAACTTCACTCACAGATGTCACTGGGATTGTTAGAACTGAGTGAAGGGATCAGGGCAATGCTTTGGAAGGTGTCAGAAATTATGGAATTATTAAGATTGGAAGAGACCTTTAGGATCATGAGTCCATCTCCAGAACAATGGAGTAAGTACTACAACAATATCAAAGTTGTAATATGCAAGAACTAACTACTGCTGTTGCTTCATGAATAGTTGATGGTAATATTAAAATATTATAATCACCTTTTCTAAACCCAGCTCTGCTGAAATGCCAATGAGATCAAGGTGATTAAAGGCACCACAATATTCATTAAGGCTCAAATACCAGCACCAATGGTTTCTTTTCCATCACAATTACACTGAATTATTAAAATATGTATTCCATATGTTGTACATCAAAGTTTTACCTGTGGAGACTTTGCTGGCATGAAAATGCAGATCTTAATGTTGGTTAACAGCACAAATGAGGGAAAAGCCCCATCAGAGAATGTGATCATTCAAAACATTTTTTCATTGCCATATTAAAACTTGGAATGAAGCTGCAAAGCAGCTCCACTTGCTCTTAAGCACAGCAGCCAAAATCCTCCATGGAGAGAGAGCAGGAACTGTCCAGAACAGTGTTCAGGGCACCACCTCCACACTGAGACATTATCTCCATGTATTTTCATTTGAAGTAGCCACAATTTTCAGACTTATTTTGTGCATGTGAACATCCCCTAATTTCAAAGAAAAAAAAAAAGGTCAGTTAAATTTACAGGAAAACCTTGTAAATATATATAAATTATTTATAAATTTATAAAGATATTTATGTAATCCATAAACAGATTTTGAAGCTTTTGGAAGCCTCAGCTCTGCAATGTTCTCGGGCAGCTCTGAGTTACAGACATTCCTGAAGGAATTTGCCGCTCCAGATCAATATTGGTGTAGGAGGCGTCTCCATTTCCCTGGGTCTGACACCCTCTATTGCAGGTGAATCCTGAGCCCGTGCTGTTACCACAGTGACTGCTCCAGACCCCTCCTGGCTCCTGCAGCTCCAGGGGATTTTGGACAGCTGAGTCTGATACAGCTCCTGGCTCACGGGTGGCAATTCCATCCTCCAATCCATGGTCACTTCTCAAAGTCTACAAATATTGGAGTTTGGAAACAAACTGCCCTCTTCTCACCTTGGACATCTCAGCTTGTGCCCGCTGTTCATTTTGTGTCCTATTGTGACCCAGCCCGAGCCCAGTGAGTGGCTGTGGAGCTCCAGCCAGCCTGGCCAGCTCCTCAGGGCTGCAGGGAGTCCCAGGCTGCCCTGGAGCAGAAGTGTCCCAGGTTGGTCACGTTTTCACTGGGGGAAAGGCTCCAGCTGGGATAAAAGGCTCCATCCTCTTGCTGAGCTCTGTGAGCTTTAATGCCTCTGTGTGGTGGTGCTCTTCCTTTGATCTTAAGCACGTCTTTTATCCCACAGCTGCCCAGGGGAGATGAAAGGAGGAGACAGGAGGGTAATCAGAGCTGACAGACTTGGTGGCGTTCTGGGAGGGAGCCCTGGTGTGGTGGAGAAGGGAGGAGCTGGGCTTGTACCAGCACTGGGTGCTGCCCACATGCCAGCCTTGTCTCCAGAGTGGACACTGGGCCTGGAGGGGTGTCACCCTGATTTTTAAGATTTTTTAAGCTTTCTGATGTTTACATTCTTGTAAGGAACTTTCTCACACTTTCTGTAAATAACTCATTGGTTTGCATTCCTTTATGGAAGAAGAGAAATTTGATGGACTGTTGGTTTGTGCAGTGTCATTGGAGAGGTGGCACCGTCACCCTCCAATCCACTGCCACTTCTGGAAATCTATAAATGTTGGAGTCAGAAAAGAAAAGTCCCTTTTTTTACCTTGGAAAAAGCAGCGAGTCCGCGTCATGTTGTTTTGTGTCCTACAGTGACAGAGGGACAGCTCAGGATGAGGAACTGTCTGCTCCAGGAGCTCCATGTCCATGCAGGGAGAGCAGAGGGCAAGGATGGCACTGGCACTGACACTGTGTGTGTCACACTGACACTGTGTGTGTCACCCTGACACAGGCAGGGGGATTGGAACACTCTCTCCAGGTGTCCCAAGACACCACAGTGGGTGCTGCTGGAGGGAAGGGATGCATCCAGAGGGATCTGCTGGAGGAAAGGATGGATCTAGAGGGATCTGCTGGAGGAAAGGATGGATCCAGAGGGATCTGGCCTCGCTCCCTGCAGCAGAGCTTTGTCTGCTCAGACATAACCCAGCAGAGACAATAGAAATGTCCTGGACTGTCACTCACTGACGTGCCACAATTCCACCCATTCCCACGGGGAACACTCTCCCTGCTGCCTTGAGCCTCCTTTTGTGTTGGAGTGTAAGGCAGAAAAAGTGAAGGCCATTCATAATTCAGAGCTGCAGAAACAAAAACATCCTGAGGGCTGCAAAGTCTAGACAGACAACAAACCAAGTTTGGGCACACCATCTTTTCTCTGAGCTCTCTTTAGGGACTCAAACATCCCACTTTTCCACAGAAATCCTTTTGACCTTAGTTTTGTACATCTTTAGCTCAGTTTCTGGAGACTTTTCCACAACTGTGCCTGTCTCAGGAATGAGACAAGTGCCAGAATTGTGCTGGGATGGGCCTGGAATATTTTAAATGGAAAAATTCAAAGGGGAAAATGTGGTCAATCTAAGGGGCACCAGGGCAGAACACCCCAAAGGGCCTTGGGTACTTCACACCCAGCAGTATCAGGCTTGAGTAGACAGAAAATCACCCAATTATATCCCTAGATCAGAAAAATCCTAGGCACAGCTAAAAATCACTTTAACCCCCACTGTGGGCACTCAGAGCTCCATAGAATTTTAGGCTTTGCTTTTTTAATTGCCTTTAGGGACACCTCCAAAAACCTGCACTAAAATGAGCTTTTTACTCCAAGCAAGTTCCCAGAGAATGGGGCCTTTCTACAACTGTATCAGCTACAACTTGTGCTTTAAGGCAAAAATGTTTTCTGAACAAAAATAAAGAGTTTAGTGCAGTGCATAAACGGCTGAAATACAGCAGCTATTACAGGAATGGAAAGAGGACTACAATGCCTACATAAATTGATGGCTCCATTTCTCAGTGAGATACACAAGCTGGTAAAATAAACCATGTATTACAGTAATGGCAGAGCAGAGGAGCACCTGGAGAGGTCTCTGTGCGTAACAAATGTACATGAACTCGTCTCTGCCATCTCCCAACACACAATTACTGATTTACCGAGGAGTTTCCAAAGGTATCCTCACAAACGGGAGCTGGTGGGGAAGGCTCTGTTAATTCAGTTTTATTTGCACCCGACAGCAAAGCAGTGCTGGGAAGGGCTCAGCTCCTCCCTCAGACTCAGGGCTGGCAGCAAACACGGGGTGAAGGAGCAGCTCCTGCTTCTCTCACCCAGGTAATCATCATTATCATGGGCAGCTACCCACAAGGACATTCCCTCTGATGTGCTGTGCCATGTTTCGCACACTGCTCTCCTCAGGCTTTTCTCCCCTTACAGGATTTCATTTTTTCACATGGCATTAGCCAGACGAGATAAAAATGGGATAATTAACACATCAGCCAGGGTTTTCTCTACAGAAAGCAGCCAGCTGCACTGACTGGGCTCTCTCACATTCCCTGTTTACTCCTGACTACAAATGCACCTGTGGAGCGCTGCAGTTGGGAGCTGGCAGCATCCCTCACTGGTGCCCTGGCAGCCAAAGGTCAGCAGCCAGCCTGGCAGCAGAGACCAGGAGCTCTCTGCCCCCTTCCATCAGAGCACTGCTCAGGAGCCTCAGCTGGGACCAGGGACCTGCCCCAGCTGCCATTTGCAACCCAAAGCAGCTGCATTTCTGCTGTGAATGACCCATTACAGATCATGTACAGCACAAAACGGGAGTGTAAGGGACTGAGGGCATGGCTCAGTGACCCTGTAAGGGACTGAGGGCATGGCTCAGTGACCCTGCAAGGGCCAGCCCCTGATCCTGCACGGTCAGAGCCCGTGGGCAGTGTTGTCTTACATAGCTCAGGAGTTCTATTATCATTATAGTGCAAGGATTCCATACTACCAGTTTTGTACCTGCTCCATGTCTCTCACAGGCAGCCCTCCAAGCACTGACTGCTCCTGGTCCTTGCAGCAGCCACCTGACTCCAGATCCCACCAATCCACTCTTTTATGCCAATGGTTCTTATTGGCTACAGCTGTGGCCTGTTGACATCAGGCCTGCTCCTAATCTTTAGTAGCTGGTCCAGCTGCAACTCGTTGGGGGCTAAGACTACATTCTACATTATCTTCATTTACCCATCCTGTAGGGCAGGGCTGGGAGGGAGCAGAAGCTGTGCAAGGGGCCAGGACCCTCCACCTAACACTGCCTGGGGCAGCCCATTCCAGCAGCCCCCAGGCTGGGCAGGGTCTGGCACCACTCTGGAGATGGTTCAGCATCAGTGACCCCCCAGGCCTGCAGCAGCAGCAGCTCCCACTCCCAAACCCTGCTACAGCCCCCCCAGCCCTGCCCGTGGCAGGCAAACAGGGCCAGCCCTGCACGGTGAGGGCCTATTCAGGTCTGTCCCCAAGGCAGAGCTCACCCACATCAGGGTCAGACTCACCCTGGCTGGGCTGCCCTGCAGGACCACAGTTCTGCCTCTGAGCTCTGCCCATCCTGCAGGATCCAGCTGGGTTTCATTGTCCCCAGGTCCCCAGGGCTTGGCAGGAATGGGGCTGGCTCTCCTATCATCCAAGCTGATTGCAGGGAGATCTGCAAATAAACAAGGCACAGGGTGTTCCAGTTTGCAGGAGTACGCAGAAAGGTGAATTCATGGGGTTTTCCTCCTTTTGCTCTGTTAAAAATGAATGTGAGAACCATAAACTGTTCCATTTGAATACTATTTCCCTTTTAATTTTAAATGCTGTTTTCTCCCTACCCCCAAGAGCCTGCTGTTCTACAGGATATTGTCATGGCTCAGAACTGCTTCTGTGGAAATGGTCTGCAGCTCTTGGCAGTGAGAGCAGAGCCCCAGAGCAGAAAGGCAGCAGCAAAGAGGCTTTGCTGGTTCTGGCAGATCTACCAGCAACCCCGGGCAGACCTGCTCTCATCAGCTGCTTAATTGTGTCCCCAGGGCTCACCCAGTGCCCAGCACTACCCCCAGCACATCCCCACCCCAGCTTTGCCCTCTCTCACCTGTGCCAGGACAAGGAGTGAATTCCTTCAGAGCCCCTTCAGGCACAAACTGGGGTAAATAACCACACACAGTCCTTGGGCTTCGTCCTTTTTCCAGTCAGTTTTGTGCTGTTCAGGATGTTCCAGTGAGTCAGAAGTGGCTGAAAGCACAGGAACATTAAAATGGAGCCTGCCATGGGAGCAGAGTGCCAAATCCCTGCCTGTCAGGAGGCAGTGGTGGGCTGGGAGCCATCCCTGCACACCTGCAGGCTCAGCACAAGGCATCTCCTGGGACCAGGCTCTGTCCTGCTCCCCCTTGTGCCCAGGAAAGGTGGGAAGGGGCAGCAGAGGGGCAGCACCACCTCCCTCCATCTAGGAATGTATAAAAATGAAGATATTTACAGACATCTGCTTTTTAATAGATCATTAAGCCATTTAGGTATTTGTATTTATCCCATGGAGATGCCATAGGACACACATTTAGCCTCAGCTCTGAGCTGTTCCATGCCTTCCTTCTATGTCCTGACCCTGCAGGTACCTGGGAGAGGCAAAGCCCAGCTCCAAACCCAGCATCTCACACACTCACACCACATCTTCTGGGCCAGGTGCTCCTAAACCTGCAAGAAGAGAGGGAAGGGAAAAAAAACTGACCTGAGGGGGCACTTCAGACAGTGACAAGGAAGCCCAAATTCCATAATCATTTGTTTCCAAGACAAAAACTGAAGTAGGAGAAAAAGAAAGCAGCAAATGGGCTTCTTAAAATATAAACTTCTTAAAATAAAATATAATCCTGTCAACTGTTGTCTCACTGAGAGCTCAAGTGCTATGCTAGGGCTGCAAGGTGTATTAAGAGTTGAAGAACCATAAACTGGACCATAACTCTCAGTAATTTATGGCTGCCTGACAGTTCCCTTCTCCTGAGCCATTCACTTGATGTATACCTGACGTCACCTCCAGCGCACATTGAGAGAGAAATACAATGGCAGGGGATAAACAAGTTTGCTTGGGAGACTTTCCAAAGTTGGCCTGGAAACCACACCTGGCTGAGGAACCTTCTCACTCCTCCCCATCCACACATGGCCCTTCCCACACACAGAGCCTGGGCCAACATGCAAATTCTGAATCTCCACTCCTCATCTATTCTAAATATATGTTTGTTTGTTTCCCAGCCAGGGAGAGATTCAAGAGATTTTCACCAGGGTTCTCTGTGAAAGCTGATAAAAACAACTCAAAAGGTGCTGGAAAGGGGAGCCTTGTCCCCATGGAGGGCCCATTGCCTCAGTCCAGCACCCAGACAATTTCCAGCACACAAATAACGTCACTGTAAACAGTGCTGAAAAGCAATTTATAAGACCAAGGCTAGAATATCCACAACCTTTCCTCATGAAGCCTCAAAAGTACAAGGGAGCCTATTAAAGCAGCTTCCTAATAGAACATCTCCCTGAAGAGCTGATCCTGACCCTTTTCCCTCTGCACAGCAAATGTTTATGGAAATCCTCAACAATTAGTGCTGGCAAGGAGGAAACCCTCACTCACGTCACCCTGCAGATAAAACCCTTGTGGCAATGAGCTGCTGCTCAGCACTGCTGCAATGCTCTGCCCTGTCCCTGCCCTGCCAAGGCTCCCAGGGAGGAGCTTGGGTTTCTCCAGGCATCGCCCCTGCTCTGCAGCACCCTGGCAAGGCCCATCCACAACCCCTGGCCAGGCAGGAGCGATGACAAAGGCAATTCCTAACGCTGCCACTGCAAAATCCCTGTCACCAGCAGCACAGTGCCCATTATTGGCTTGTCAGGAATCTCTGATTTAAAGGCCATAAAAGCGGTATTTTTCCTGGATTTTGCTATCCCAAGGAGTTTCTAGCCTGTGTAGGATGAAATTGCCAGGGAAGGAGAACTCTCCAGCCCTACCTGCTGCTGGGCACGTGGCTGTGCAGGCACAGGGTGAGGGAAATGAGACGTCCAGAGAAGCTGGAGTACTTCATTTCAGACACCTCAGTCCCTCCTCCTGCCTGCACCCTCCCTCTGGCACAGGACAATGAATTCCAAGAAGCCCATTGAGGTACACAACAGATTTCTTAGAAATTCAGAAAATGAGGTTAAAAGTGCCTGTTCCTTGTCACGGGCAGTTTTTCCCAAGGAGCTGTTTGCAGCAGATTTTGCAATACTGTTTTCCCATAACGTGGAGGCATCTGCATCCTGTTCTCACTTTGAAATCCAACAGCAGAACTCTCATTTTCCATGTGGCAAGAGAATGACTGCCCAGCTTCCCTTCCAGGAGAGCAGAAATGGCTGGGAGGGAAAGAATCTCACCAATTTGGACAGAGCTGCTTCCACCAGGGAAGAAAAGGGTTATTTCCCTTCTGTCAAATCAACCTGTCCTGAAATGTGCTTCAATTTTCTCACAGAATGGACCAGAAGGGAATGAAAAAAAAAAGCCCATATCAGAAAGACTGCTGAAAAGAGAAAATGCTCTCACTGAAGAATGATAATGTAAGGCAGAAATATTGGGAACTGTTTCAGGGAAAGGAGAGGCCTTGGAGCTGCCTGGTGCAGGCACAACCTTGGAGAAATTTGAATTATAGGACAGAAGCTTAAATCCCACCCAGTGCCACCCCTGCCACGGCAGGGACACCTCCCACTGTCCCAGGTGCTCCAAGTCCCATCCAGCCTGGCCTTGGGCACTGCCAGGGATGCAGGGCAGCCCCAGCTGCTCTGGGCACCTGTGCCAGGGCCTCACCTGACATGAAACACTCGGAGCAGATCAGGAACCCCTCTGAACCACCAAAATCCTTACTGGAACCACCGCTGGTTAATGGGAAGAAACATTCCTTGCTCCTGCTTGCTTGGCAGTGCCAGCCCTGTGGGTGACAGCCCTGGGGTGTCCCTCAGTGCCCCCCAACAGTCCCAGCTTTGCTGGCAATCCTGAGCACTCCAAGCTGAGTTTTCCCACCCTCAAAGTGAAATCCAGTGCTTTGTGCCTCCTGTGACACTCCAAGCACCAAGGAGAAGCCCCAGGACTTCCAGGAGCTCCCCAGCCTTGCAGGAGGAGCTGTGACCCCAGGGAGCTCACACAAGAGTCAGGAAAGGCGTGAAAATCCCTCCCGGGTACAAACATGTTCTGTTTGTGTTTTCTGTTGGGTTTTCTTAAAAATTCATGAGGTCTTGAACGCTGCACAGATCCAGCGAGCACTGAGCTATTAAAAACAACACAGAACATTAAAAAGTACTTGGGTTTTTTTCCCCCTCCATAAAAAAACAGTGCAGTCAAGTGGAAAAAAACCGGGAGCAGATCTCCTGCCTTACGAAGGCTCCTGCAGAGCACAAACCAGCCCTGCTCCTCTCCTTGTCCCCTCTGCAGGCTGGTCCTGCCGTGCCCTGGACCCTGACCTGCCCTTGGGCTGGGTGTCCTGGGAGAGGCTGGAGTTTGTCCCATGGAACACCAGGCACTGGAGCCAGGCACTGAGACACACAGATCTAAAATCCCATTAAGCTGTGAGTCAGCAGAGACAAATCAAACTATTTAAACAAGTATTTCTGCTTGGAAAGGCAGGGTGCTGGCATGCAGGGCTGGGCAGGAGGGGATACTCCCCTGGAGCTCTGTTGATGTGGAAATTCAAGAGTTTCACCAAATGCTCTGAGTTACTGAGTGAATTCCCAGCAGAAGGCAGAAGAGTGGGGAATTTTCATAAATGTAAAAGGAACTCACCACCTTTGGGACACTGATCCATCAGCACTCTGCTAGAAGCAGAGGGGTTCCTGGCACGTCCTGCCCCCTTTTCCCCCATGCCCAGCTGGGCACAGCCTGGTAATGCACAGTGAGAAAGGATTCCCACAGGTGCAATCAAGAGGCTCCTCCTGTCTGAGGCAGCAGCAGCTCCTGCCCATCCCATCTCAGCTGGAGCTTGCAGATCCTATGGGCAGCACAGTCCCACGGCTCTTTATGTGTTTGCTGAATATTTCCCTGAAAGCAATCCACCGGAAATAAATAAATAAAAGTAAACACAACCAGCAGCAGCGCACTGAGCAAACAAGGAGAGCTGAAGAGCACTGCTGCAATGCACTCTGCTGGAGGAGAGCAGAAATCCTGCACACAGGGAGGGCGATGCCAGGGGAGCAGCCCTGAGCCCTCAGGGCTCTGGCACCCCTCAGCTCCGGGTGCTGCCTTCCCAAAGCTCTGCCCTGAACAGGATAAACCTTACCCAACACACAGAGAGGGGCAGGAGCTGGCCAAACACCTCCTCGCCACCAGGATAGTCTCTGAAATATCCCTTCGCCAGGAGTTCTTCTCCTGGGAAGCTGAGAGGCCTCAGAAAAGAATGAAACAAGAATTATCTGATTGCTTGGGAACGTGGGCTGGAGATCGTTCACCAACAGGTGCATCTTTGATTGGTTCCATGTGAATTGGTTTTAATTAACGACCAATCACCATCAGGGTCAGACTCTGAGTCAGTCACAAGCTTTCACTATCATTCCTTTCCAGCCTTCTGATGTCTCCTTTCTCTTTAGTATAGTTTTAGTATAGCATTCTTTTAATATAATATCATAAAATAATAAATCAGCCTTCTGAGAACATGGAGTCAGATTCCCATCTCTCACCTCGTCCTGGGCACCTCAAACACCACACTTCCTGAGTGACAAAAGCCAGCAAGCAGGTGTAAAAGTACGAAAAACCAATTTGTTCCTGTCCCCAGGAGCCTTTAGAGCCCTGTGCTGCTCTGCCCATCAGCACCAGGGACAGCTCCGGGGTCTCGGAGGCCGCTCTGGGCCGCTCCAAGCTCCCGGGCCGGAATTTCAGGAACAGCTCCAGTTCCCAGCAGTGCTCATTTTCCTGCCTCCCAGGAAATTCCACCCAAATCAGGATTTTCTCCTGCAGAAGAGAAACCTCTGGCTGTGTTTGCAGGAGAGCCATGCTGGGGAAGTGGGACAGCATCAACAGCCCAGCATTGCTGCTGGAAAAGGGGATGATGAGCATGACCAAAGCACTGGAACAGCCATTAATAAATAATAGTGATGATAATGGGGGAATAATAACTTATTAACAGCCAGGAATAAAGAAAATTTCCATGCTCTAGGGTGCTACTCAATATGAGGAGCCACTCCAGACATCAGCTCATTAACAAATTGTCTCAGTTGCTCCCTGAAATGATTTGGAGGACGTGGTTTGGGTTTGAAAATGCTGCACTGGGTGATGGCAATCACGAACCTCAGTCATGGCTCCAGGAGAAACGAGCAGGTTTAAAATAAAAGAGCAACAAGCATTCAGGGGTATCACAGCAATGAACAAACCCAACACTGGTGATTTTTGGAGGGGTCCCCACTGCACATGGCAATGGCACAACACCCTTCCACCCCACAGAGGGGACACTTCTGAAGGACATCTGAATAAACCATAAATAAGCTGCAACATGGGAATAAACGCAAGAAATGTCTCAAAACTCCACAAATAAGGAGCTCTATTTCTTAAATAAATTGTTTCCTAAGCATTATAGTTAATAATTATTTCTCCAAATTTCATAATTTTCAATCTGTCCATTAAAAAAAAACAAAACATTTTTACCTGAAATATCCATACTATTTATATTACTTTGACACTCACTCACTATAAAATTCAACCCTTTTGGTGACTGGGCATGCTTATTTGCTGCTTAATAAATAGCATTTATATTTGTCACTATTTTTCTTCTAAATATTAAATCACAGACTGATTTTGTTAAATATACAGTGTGATGAAAAATTATATGTGATACTTAATCAGATCAAAATAAATTCAACCTAGCACTGACATCTCCACGAGATAGAAACATTCTTTTATTTTTATTTTCCAGTTCATTTGAGCTCTATTTATGTCTGTGGAGTAAATACCAGTAAAATTAGGCACTATTTATAATTTCAAATTATAGCTGTGCATATACAGCAGGATAATATTTGTGTTCCCAACAGCTGCTGGGAAGGAGGGGCAAATGGAAGGATGAGGTTTGCTCTGCCCTAATTCCCATGTAAAACAACCCCATTACCCCAGATCCTATGGAATGTGGCATTCTGCAGGAATAAAAACCAAATTTGGATAAATGGAGATTTTAGAATGATTCCCAGATTGGAACCTTTTTTTCAAACCCTGGCTGAGGTTGCTCTGAACCCATCACTGGAGTTACTTCCAACTGGAAATGAGCTTTAGGAAGGGTTTTCAGGCAAGTGTTCCCCAAAGTAATCCTCCCTGGGCACTGGGAAAGATTGAAGGAACTAATCTGGCTCTCCCCTCTGGAGCTCCAAATGTATATCTATTAACAGGAGATAATAAATCATCAAAGCCTGGCACAGCCAGAGACAACAGAATGAGTTGGACAGCGAGGATTAAATAAAGTTTAATAAAAAACTATTATGAAGCAGTGATAAATGGGAACCAATACTTATTGTGCAGTTCTACCATATTTCTCTGACATGAAATATCCCAAAATGTCCAAGTTACTCCCAATATTATCTGGTTTTCAGCTCAGAAAGCATTTCAGGGAGAGTCAGAGACTCTTACTGGGGATCCCAGTAAATGCTGGCTATTAAATAACTGGGAAGGGACAGGTCCTGCCTTGGCTTGTCTGGGGATGGCCACAGCAGCCTTGGGAGAAATTGTATTTACAGCAATCCAGGGAAAAGCAGCAGATGGATTCTCTGGGAATAAAAGAGCCAGGAAAGGGCAGGGGAGGTACCTGGAACCAGGGGAGGGATGGTCAGTCACAGGACACCTGGAACCAGGGGAGGGTCACTCACAGGACACCTGGAACCAGAGGATGGTCACTCACAGGACACCTGGAACCAGGGGATGGTCACTCACAGGACACCTGGAACCAGGGATGGATGGTCACTCACAGGACACCTGGAACCAGGGACAGTCACTCACAGGACACCTGGAACCAGGGACAGTCACTCACAGGACACCTGGAACCAGGGAAGGGATGGTCACTCACAGGACACCTGGAACCAGGGATGGATGGTCACTCACAGGACACCTGGAACCAGAGGATGGTCACTCACAGGACACCTGGAACCAGGGGATGGTCACTCACAGGACACCTGGAACCAGGGATGGATGGTCACTCACAGGACACCTGGAACCAGGGGATGGTCACTCACAGGACACCTGGAACCAGAGGATGGTCACTCACAGGACACCTGGAACCAGGGGATGGTCACTCACAGGACACCTGGAACCAGGGGATGGATGGTCACTCACAGGACACCTGGAACCAGGGATGGATGGTCACTCACAGGACACCGGGAACCAGGGAATGGTCACTCACAGGACACCGGGAACCAGGGGATGGATGGTCACTCCAGGGCTGCTCTCAGCTCCTCTCCCAAGGCTCTGCTCCAGTGAAAGCAGAAGGATCTGTTTAAAACCTTAAACCTGGAATTTAGCACAGCTGGCATCCTCATTTCTCCATCATCTCCAGCCTAGTGAGGGAAAACACAATATTAAACACGATGCATTAAAATTCAAACACAAATGAATATTTTGGGCAATTCTTGCTGAGATTAAAGGGATTAATTAATTATTTCAAGAACTGCCAGGAGGTCCCATACACTGAGCTCCCCCTGGAAAAGCCCAGCTGTTATTTTAGAGAGGATAAACCAATGGGAATGTCACAGGAACTGCTGGTGTCACCCCCCAGGTTCACAGCTCCATCCTGCTGGAGGAGCAGTGGACATGGCCCGAGTTTATTCCTGCACACTGGGAGCAGGCAGGAGGGGAACTGAGAAGCACAATCTCCTGAGGAGTGTTTTGTTGGGATGGATGGATGGCTCGTGTTTAAAGCTTAATAGAGCTCAGGCAATTTCACCTCGCTGCCCGTCCAGATGAGGAAGAGCTCATAAATGAGTGAACTCTGAGACAAAATGAGACCTTTTCCTCCATCCAGGGAGATTGCTGCACCTGAAGTGCAGGAGCCAGGGATATTTCCCGTTTGTAAGGAGCTATTCCCAGTGATCACTGCTGCATTCTGGAGAAAAATGCCTTCAATTTCCACCGCCAGAATGCACCAAGCGATTTGGCCAACTCAGATCCTTCTTTGTTAAACATTCCATTGCTCCTGGCAGAGCAGCGAGAGCCAGGCCTGCTGCTCAGTGGAGCCACAGCCCCTGGATCCAGGCACGGGGGAGATTTCCCTTGGGAATGACCATGGGCAGACAGGGGGTGCAGAGCCCCAGCAGCACCACAACGATTTCTGCCCCTGCCCTAATCCCAAGCACAAGGAGAGTGATGCCCTGTGCAGGCTGCCCTGGAGCAGAGAATGGATGGAGTTCCAGAATAAAGCAGGGATGTATTCAAAGCATCTCCTCCACGGACCCACCTTGGGCAGCACCAGAGCCCAGCCAGGGCTGCACCCAAGATGGACCAAAATGGTCAAAAAATGAATCCAAGATGGACCCAAATGGTCACAAAATGAGCCCAAGATGAACCAAAATGGCCCCAAAATGCACGGCCGGGCACGGGCTCTGTCCCTGGGATCAGTTCTGCTCCATTTGCACCTTGCAGTTCATTGTCCCATTCCAGCTTTAGCCCAGGCAGTCCCACCCTGCTTGTTTTTCTCTCTCCAGCCCACGGGGTTTGTGCTCCTGGGCTGAGATTTGGGTCATTTGTCCTTGGTGCCCAGCTGGAGCAGGAACTGTTTTGTGTCCCTGCTCTGTGCACAGAGCTCACACACTAAAGCAGCACAGAATCTGGAAAATAGAAAAGCCAAACCCGAGGCATCCAGAGGAGCCCACTCCCACTCCCAGCCCATCACTCGCCCCTCATTCCCAGCCCTGCTCCCTGCAATCCCTTTAAGGCTGTCAGGCAGCCCAGGCAGGGTTGGGATAATTCAGCTTCCTCTGCTCACAGCAGATTAGATACCGTGGTCAGTGAGTCTGAAAAGAAGAAATGCACGACTCATTTGCATCAATGCTTTCAATTTGCTCAGAATGTTTTCCCTTTTAATTATTAGCCCAGAGTAAACTACTTATCAATTAATTGCTAGAAAATGGAAGTGAGTGTGTGTTATTGCTTAAATCTCTAATTGGCTAGACTGTTGCTTTCTTGTTAAATGCTAATTAAAGTTTTGAAACAGGCAAACATTACTTAACTTTAAATGGCTTAACGAGACCCACCAAGGTATAAACATTTACATTACACATTAGTTTTATGCCAGATCATGGGAAACCCAAAGCAAAGATGACAAGAGTTGATTTTCACTAATAAATTACACAATTTATATGGATTTTAATTAAATTAAAAAGGTCTTTTTCTTAATCTCATTTGTCAACTAACTGGTAAATATTGCAAATAGGACTTATCCCATCAGTGTTTAGATGTATTTTTTTTCTTCTCAGAACCACAGAACAGTTTGGGATGGAAGGGACCTTAAAGAGCCTCTGGTTGCAGCCCTCTGCCCTGGTCATCTCATTGCCATGAGGATAAATTGGGATTTACCACCAAGTTTATCATGCCACCATAATCACCTCAGCAAGAACTTCATTTTTGACCTCCACACACTTTCTAAACCTATGGAACAATTGAAAACTATTCCTGAAAAAACATCAAACTAGATACTGATGTTAAATTGAGTTTGTGGAACTCAGCCAAAGTTAAGACTATAGGCAGGAGAAGAGCTGCAGCAGCCCCAAATGTTATTTTTAGTGTGGCATTTCAAGCCTCAGATTGAGTTCAGCGACTGGAACCAGAAATGGGAGAGATTAAAGCTCAGCCACTCCCTGAGGCATTGCTCTGTCTGGAAAAGCTTCAGTCAGAAAAGGAAGGTCCCACACGGGCAATGCCACCTTCTCAGGGCAGTCTCTGACCAAAGAGGGAGGTGTTGACGCAAAAAAATGAGATGCAAACAAAGCAGTTTGCAGCCAGCACAAACACTGGGGCTCCTTCTGATGCTTCCAATTTGGGAGTTACAAATTATTTCATTATAACCCCAGATCTCACTGAAAATGTATCAAGGGTTCGTTTTTCACTTCAAGCAGATCTGCAACCTCCATGTTTAATTAGACTTTGGGCAAGGCTGATTTATTTAGATCCTGGAAATCAGACAGCGAATTGAGGCCTTGACAAAGAGGGATGAGGGAATAACACAGAGCTTCACCTCTATGCTCTAGGTTGGTATCAAAATGTGATTTAACCCCCCAAGGTGTGCCCTGAGCACAGCAACCAGAACCTTCCTCACCTTTAGGGGAACAGAGTCAGGCCCAGGTGGAAGCGAGGAGCTGCAAAACCCAACCACAGCCATGAGTACTCCTGGAAATGAGAGACTCATTTAGAGCCCTAAAGATGGGATTTCTGAGAGTGCTTCAGTCATTAGAAGTGTAAAAATCCCATTGATTTTCAGTGGAACTCGATCTCCCTGGGCAGTGACAATCCCGATCTGAATGCCAAATAAAGAGGCCAGCAAGGAGCAAGTTCTGGCTGAGATCTGAGTGCCACAATCCCACCTGGATGTGCCCTGAGCACCTGCAGGGCCATCCAAGCTCCTGGAGCAGTTTCAAGCTGCTCTTTGAAGCAGGAGCCTGTGCCAGAGGGTTTATTAACCTGGAAAGGATGAGCAGGGACTGCTCCAGAGCCGTTCCACACCCCACTCCCAGACAGCTCATAAAGCAAACACTGCCTGCTTACAGCCAATTATTGTCACTGCTCAGCACTCTCTTCCTTTCCTGAAATCAGCAGAAATAGAAAACTCCTTTTTTTTTTTTTTAAATCCCAAATTGTTCTGCAGACTGACTGAGCCATTAGCAGGCCCTGGATGCCCCTTCCCTGCCTGATAATGAGCATTTTCCCAGGTTCAGTCCCAAAGCCAGCCCTCGAGGCTGTGCTTTGCAGGGATTCAGGCGCACGGGGAGGCAGCTGCAGCTCTCACACTCACTCTGGGGGCACCAGGGAATTCAGCTCCATTCCCAGCTCCTTTCATTAACCTGATACACAGCAACAAATTAAAACTTCAATTACCTGCGAGTCAAAATGGAGAAGCTACAGAGACTGAGGAGATAGGGGAAAGCAGTTAGTCTGCTGAAGTGATAGCACTTTTTTCAGCCTTAATTGATTCCTAATTTCAGGCTGTTGCCATGGCAGCCACGCTCCTGCCTGGTCCATGAGCCAGCCGTGTCCCTCTGGATGCAGCAGCACCTCTGGATCAGGAGCACTGTGGTGGCAGGGATGTTGGAGCAAATTCAAATACTGGGCAAAATCACATCCTCCCGTTGAGACTGTCAGCTGCTTGTGGTAAAGCTGCACAGGTACAAAGCAAAGGCTGGAGAGCTCCAGGAGGTGGAAATGTTCTCCATGTCCAGGACACTCAGTCAGTGCATCCATGAGAGGCAGCAGGGACAGAGCTGCTGCAGGCTGAGCTCCAGCATGGGTTAAAAATCCCTCCTCTGGCACAGCTGATCCCTATTTAAGATCATCACTGTGAAAAAATCTCTCCACGTTGAAGGTCCTGCAGGGAGAAAGGAGAAAGTTCATGAGAAAATTGCCTGATAAAATAAGAGGGGGGAAAAAAACCAAAAGAGATTTAGGGAAGAGCTGCCATCCAGGGATATTAGACTGAGCTTGAGAACAGATTCTATCTGATCAAAGCTCATTCCTCTCCTGGAATTTTAATAAGCCTGAGGCTTGTCTGGCTATTTGCATCCCCACCTTTCCCTGGCAGAGAGGGGCTGGGGGTCTCAGCCCCAGGCTGGGGAGAGATAAAGCAAATCCCCGGAGCCCAGGTTAATTAGAGAGAAACCTCTGTTTGCTGTTTAACAGAAATAAACCATCCCATGGGACAAACTGCCCTGTTGGAGGGGAGCACAAACCTTCTGGAGGCTCTCCTCATCCGCACCTTGTGCTGGGCAATGACGAAAAAACATATTGGAGCATTGAGAGGGTGACACTGTCTCAGAGGGACACACTGAGGGCTGGCCCAGCCTGCAGCAAAGCCCCTTTGGCCCCAGCAAAGCCCCTTTGGCACCTGCAGGCAGCCCCACCGAGAGGGCGAGCTGGAAGAGCTGCCATGAGAGGTTCCTGAGCAGAACAGATGTGATTCAGGAACCGGAGCCCAGGCGAACAGGAACCTCGAGTTCAGCTGGTTTAGAGGAAGCTCAAGGGTAACAGCCTCCTGCAATGCAGAGTGATAAACAAAATAAGCACATAAATGAGTGATTTCTGTTACAAACAAGCTCCCCAGCACATTTTGGGACAAGCGCCCAAACCTCCCCCTTAAACACAATTCCAAAAAGAGCCAGTTGTGAGCTGACAGTGTTTGGTGGCATTGTCACATAAATGTTTATGCCCATTTCTACACATATATTTGTTTTGTTTATAGTTCTGGTTATGATTTTACATTTAAAATCCAACTCCTAAATAAAATGACAAAACAAACAGCATCAAGTTCCCACCAATATCCTCCAAAAACATCAAAATACCTCCACCAGCCACACAGCTGCCAGCAAAAAACCACACCATGCTCTTTTCACTAATAGTTCTCATCTCTCCTCCCAGCCAAGGGGATGCAGGGGGAGAGGGGACCTGGTGGCCATCCCTGCCTGGGGAGAGAGATGGCACCTGAAAGGAATTCCCCACCTGCCTGAAGAGCTGAAAAATGGAGCTGCAGTGGATATTGTTCATGTGATATAATATCAATGGGCTGCTAAAAACCACCCTGCCATTGGTAAAAACAATATTTCAATATTAACTTTGTTATTTAGATGGAATGTCTGTGGTGTAACAGCATTGCCCTTACAGCTGTGTGGGTGATGTATTGATGCGCTGCACATTCTGGCTGAAGGAAAAAATAGTTGTGATATTTTTAATAAAAACCTCATTTTCCTGTTCATTTTTGTACACAGCAAACAGATTTCACCGTAGGTGGTTGGATCTAATTCATTAGCTCCATCATCACTGATACCACAGAATAATCTCCCCATCAGCCCAGCTGCCTCCTTGCAGCTCTCCTGAAGGTGCTTGGAAATCCAATTTCCATGTAGAATATCCATCAGCCCGTTGTGACTCGGCCAGGGAGGCACAAAATGGGGTTTTGGACCCTTCCCCTGGGTCTCCCTCTACTTGGGCTGGGACACCCTGGGCTCTCCTTGGCCTCCAAAAACCAAACCCTGTGAAACAAAATGCTGCAGGACTTCCCCCAGTCGTGCAGGGGGATTGCTCCTGGAACAATCACTGAGGCTGGAAAAGCTGCTCCTGGTCATGGAGTAATCACTGAGGATGGAAAAGCTGCTCCTGGTCATGGAGTAATCACTGAGGATGGAAAAGCCCACCAAGGCCAGGGGAGCGGAATTTCCTGGAGTTCAGCTGGTTAACAGGCAGCTCAGGGGTAACATTCTCCTAGAGTGATGAACAAACTAAGCATATAAATAAGTTATTTCTATTAAAAATGAGCTCCCCAGCAAGTTACCAAGGCCATCAGTTCCAGCCACACCCAGCAGTGCCACATCCACAGGAATTTGAAAGCCCAGCAGGGAATCCTGCAGGACGAGCACGGGGATCAGGCAGCTCCCACCCTGCAGGACAAGCACAGGGATCAGCCTGTTCCCAGCCTGCAGGACAAGCACGGGGATCAGGCAGCTCCCACCCTGCAGGACGAGCACAGGGATCTGTTCAGACCCAGCCACTCCGTGCCTTGCTCCCCTCACTCCAGGCACGGAGTGCCACCCAGCCTGTCCCCTCTCCTGGAGGAGCATCACCCCGCAGGGCACCTGGGTCTCTGTCCTTTCCTTTCACCCTCAGATAATTTAGATGGGGGAAACAACTCAACAAAACCACAGCTTTTACAAGTGTATCCTCAGCCCCAAAAAAAAAATATCCCATAACCTTGAGGAGATGAACTTCCCCAGCAGAGATTTCAATGCATATTGCTACAATCAAAAGACAATTTTGTTCCCTGACAGTTATGATATTTCTCAGAGAAAATATGGCCTATCACTTCCATTTTCACTGATTCATAAATCACATTGTTGCATTCTGCAATGCTCTTTCCAAAACATTTCCATGCACTCTGGCTCCACCCTGACTAACCCTTCCAGAAGGGCTTTCAGTGCCCCTGGCATCAGCAGGTTCTACAGAACATCGTGGCAGGAATTCTTTGGCACTGGGCTGTATTTTTAAGGACATTTGCCATTTCAGCCCACATTTCCCACCAGTAAATCCCACCCAACCATGGCACTGATCCACTCTGAACACCCCAAACCTTACCAAAAATGGGTCTGAGTGGTAGAAAGGTCATTAAATAATAACAGGAATTTCATCTCTGAGATAAGCAGCATGGGGAAAGGTGTGTCCTGGGTTTGGGGAGAGGGAGCACTACAGGGAGAGGGCTGAGCCTGAAGGACTCAGGAGAGGAGCAAACCAAACCACATTATTGGGATGTAGCAGCGGCCTTGGAGCCCACATCCCAACAGTTACTGCACCCCCAGGAAAACCTCCTGGCTGGTAAAATATTCTTTCCTGGAATTGCTGCAGCTCACAAGCAAGAACCAACACAAAGAGAGAACAACGGCATTTCAAATTGAAAAAAATAAAATCTCAGGTTCTAAACCAGTTTAGGAAACACTAAACACATCTCCACATTTCTAAATCCCTTCCAAAAGCAGAGATGGAATGCTGGCTGTGGCAGCTGATGGGCTTCCCCAGGGACCAGGAGGGTGTTCCAGCATCAGAACCCAGCCCTGGAGCTCAGGTTCTCCCCCAGCCCCCAGATCTGAGTGCATTTAAGGGAAATTTACAGCACCAGCCTCACGTGCACAGGGGAAAATCCCACCGGAACAAGGGTTTGCCAAGTGTTTTCAACCATCCTGTTTCAAGGGATGAGCCTCAGTGGTTGGTGTGCAGGTCCAGCCCCACAACAGAGGGGAAGTTTGTGAGAGGGAATTTCTCCACAATTCCTGAATCCACGTGGATCCAGCTTTGGCAGTCTCCAAGCTGGAAGTGGCAGCAGGCAGAGAGGTCGGAGCAGGACATGTCTTCCTCTTCTCTCTCAGATCCCACAGGTGGCACTGCCACACCAAAACACAGAACAACCCTTGCAACCCACAGGTGACCCCTGTGGGCACCTCAGAGCTTCCATAAGGAACACAATCCATCCTTCCACCACCCCTGGGGCCTCATTCCCTGTGGGCACCTCAGAGCTCCCATAAGGAACACAATCCATCCTTCCACCACCCCTGGGGCCTCATTCCCTGTGGGCACCTCAGAGCTCCCATAAGGAACACAATCCATCCTTCCACCACCCCTGGAGCCCCATTCCCTGTGGGCACCTCAGAGCTCCCATAAGGAACACGATCCATCCTTCCACCACCCCTGGGGCCTCATTCCCTGTGGGCACCTCAGAGCTCCCATAAGGAACACGATCCATCCTTCCACCACCCCTGGGGCCTCGTTCCCTCCGCGGTGGCCACAGAAGGGCAGCAGTGGAGCTGGTCCCAGCTGAGGGGCCCAGTGCAGAGCCCAGGGGCACTGGGAGCTCTCTGGGGATTTCTCTGTGCCTGGCAGGGGCTGCGGCTCCATCCCCGCAGCGCTGTGCCCGCTCCATGCACCGATCACTGATCCCAGCAGCCACTGATGATCACTTCAGCCCCTGGCCTGCTCAGCAAAAGGGATTTATACCCAGAGCTCCCTGTTATCTATTATTAATGCAAAGTTCTGTGTCCTCAGCAGTGCAGCCCATGTCACCCTGCCACTCTCCTGACCCAAAATGCAACATTTTATTCCTGTTTTACTCTTTCAGTTGATCTCAGAACCCA
Organism: Melospiza melodia melodia; assembly: GCF_035770615.1. Classification (NCBI taxonomy): domain Eukaryota; kingdom Metazoa; phylum Chordata; class Aves; order Passeriformes; family Passerellidae; genus Melospiza; species Melospiza melodia. Next base: position 30,274,684 of record NC_086203.1, on the reverse strand, counting down.
ATCAAGCGCTCAGAAGCTGCCATGTGTGTTGTACAATTTAAATGAGCTATACTCTAAATTACATGATGTACAAAGCACAAGCCCAGCGTACAGAAATGATGTTGAATTTTGGGTTAGCCTCTTTGGGGGATTGTTCCTGTTATTTTATCCCCACCTAGAAATGCAGCTTAGACTAAACTCCAGACACTGATTGGAGCCAGCAACTTCATCCTTTCTCAAGAACTGAAGGAAAAGCTTTGCTAAAAAGGGTTGGAATCAGCTTCATCCAAGCATTTAAAACTGTGAAAAGACAAAGACAGAGCAGGCAATTGTCTATCTGTTAACTCATCGTGGAACAAGGGGACAGAAATAGCAACAACCCCAAATAATCAGCAACCAGCCCCCAATGGCAGAAGAGGAGAATTTGTCTGACATGCACAGAGCTGGGTCTGCCTCCTCCCAAAATCTCAGTCCCTTATTGCAGTCAGGATTCCTCAGGAATGCTGGACTGTCCTGCTTGTGGCTTTGCTGCTGGTTTAGAAATAACTGATATTAAATAAAACAGCTGAACGTTGAACTGCTCTGCCCACCCCAGCCCTGCCAATAACAGCCATGTCCAAACTGCTGGTAAGGTCTGGGCTTTGGGGCTCCCATTTGTTCCCACTTTGGGAATCCAAGGGATTGGGCAGGACAGCAGAGTGGCAAATATTACAGAGCAAGCTAAGGATATAAGAAAATGTAAAAGAAAATAGTCCCTAAGCAATTTAATACTAAATTAAAAATTGAATCCTAAACCAATTCCCCAGTAATGGACTATTTCTAATTAATTACCTTGTGTGTCTATAAAGATTTTTGTGGACCTCCCAGGCACGAGTCATTTTAGCAGGGCTGTTTCTATAGGAACTCGTTTATCTCAGTGAATGGGGCTCAAACCGCATGGAAACAGAGCTGAGCTTCACAAGGGCAGGAACATGTGCTGGGGGAAACTGAGGCACGGGAGGGATCAGAGGGATTTGGGCTCTCCAGACACACAGGACTCTGCTGTGTAAATAAACCCAGGGTAAATCCTGCAAGTCCACAGAGCTGTGCCTGTCTCTGCAGGGCTGGGATTAAAGCCTGCTGCTCAGGAGAGGGAAACTCATCCAAGGCAACAACACCAGTTCCTAAACTTCAGTTTGACTCCAACTCACAGACAGCAACAGTGACCCTGTGCAGTCAGGAACAGCAGGGATCAAACAGCTGAGCAGAATTTCACAGGAATTATTTCTCCACTTCACCTCTGCAGAAGGGCAGGGATGTAACAAAGCCCAAAGATCAGCCAAAATCCTGATGAGAGCACCAGAGCATCCAGGAGAGCTCAGGCCCATGGAAGCAGCAGGAGCAGTTTGCCCCACTGAGAACTTCCCTGAGAGCAATTTCCTGATTGAAAATAAAAAATCCTAGGAATTACATTGTGAGGCATCTGTTAAGCAGTTATAACAGGGCTCTTTTCTCCCTCCTCATGTGCAGGTTTTTCAGGAAAACACCAAATCAGAGATCAATTCCCTGTGATTTCCCTGAAGAGAGAGCAGGTGCTGATCTAACAGCAGAATCCCACTGAACCAGAATTCCAGCCCAGTCAGGAGTGGGCACAGGATAATGGGAACACTGGTGGGTACAACAAGAAATTCTGCTTCTAAAAGGACAATTAGAAGGGCTCAAGTGTTGCCTCAGTGGGTGAGAGCCCCATCCATCCTGCAGCAAAGCAGAATTGAGCAGCACTGAGCTGCACTTTGCAATTATGGCCAAAGTGAACTGATAACTGCATTTGTTTGCCAGCTCCCTGCATGCCAGCTATCCACAGCTGAACAAGGGGCAATTGATATTATTGATATTGATGTTATTGTTGATATTACCATTCCTGACCCCTCTCAGCTGCCCCTTCCATGATCCCAGCCCAGGATATTCCATTTCCCACAGCCCCAGGCCCTGATCCCACCTCCCTGCAGGGCACCAAGCACAGGTGAGGCTGCTTTGGGAAGAACCAGGGAATTAAAAGCTCCAGAAGAGCAGCAGTGATGCTCCTCAGGCTGCTGTAACCCAGCAGGGTTTTATGGACACGTGTCTGAGACAATCCAGGGAGGAATCCATAAAATGCAGGGTTCAGCCTCACTGACACATCACACCAGGCACACAGGGAATAAACAACTCAGAGTAAGCTCCTTTATGATCCTACAGACTCTTCCCTTTCTTTACAATCACTTCTTCTCTTCTAAAAGATGTAACCACAGGTTTTGTTTGCAGGTGCTTTGTGCTTCTGAGCGATTTTCCATTCTTTAACTTATTTATAATTAAAAGGTGTGTGAAATGCCAAGAGATTATTTGCTGTTCCACGAGGGATTTAAAGAACCATCACAATAAATCAATGAAAGGTTCACTATAAAGGGAGGGAGATGGACACTGTCAATATGAAACAGCAGTGAACTGTAAAAATAAGAATTAGGCTGCTGAGCTGTTTGTCAAACATGCGGAGGCACTGACAGGGAAGGCAAGAAATTCTATTAGAATCACAAACAGCTTAGGTGGAAGGGAACTTAGAGCCCATGCAGTGCCACGGCAGGGACACCTCCATGTCCCAGGTGCTCCAATGCCCAGCCTGGCCTTGGGCACTGCCAGGGATCCAGGGCAGCCCCAGCCGTGCCAGGGCTGCCCACCCTGCCAGGGAACCATTCCTTTGGTACACAACCTCCATTTCCCCTCTTCAGTTGCTCTCCAGGCGCCCTGGGTCTCTCTTGCACCCAAAATCCCAGCAAACTCCCCCCCTGCTCCCTCCAAAGCAGGCAGGGCCGGAATTCTGCTCATCCCAGCACAGCACAAGGGCAGGGCTCACATCACTGTCTGCCTTCAGGGCTCACCAAGCTCCCCAACATCCCAGGAACTGCAGGAGGACAATCCCTGCACAGGGTGAGGGCAGGGCTCACATCACTGTCTGCCTTCAGGGCTCACCAAGCTCCCCAACACCCCAGGAACTGCAGGAGGACAATCCCTGCACAGGGTGAGGGCAGGGCTCACCAAACTCCCCAACAGCCCAGGAACTGCAGCAGGACAATCCCTGCACAGGGGCTCCTCTGGGCCAGCAGGCTCTGGGGGCTTTGGGGCAGCCTGTGGGGCTCATGCCAGGCACATCCCTGCCCGAGCAGGGAAATCCAAGCACTGGAGCGCCAAAGAGGCTGCAGGAAATGCAGGGACAGCTCCCTGCAGGCTCCCCTCTCCCAGGGATGGGTCACTGATGGGCAGAGCACTCTGCTCAGGCCAAAGTGAAGCATTTTGGGGTGTCCATCCCCCTCAGGGGCAGGAGGGTCACTGTGAGGAGCAGATGCCACGTGCAGACACACAGACCCAGCCCAGAGTCCCTGAGGAATCCATGATTTACACAGGAACCCAACCTCTGCTGATCCCATGGTCCCACCAGAGGATAAAGGAGCAGTAACAGCCTCAGGAGACTCCTTAGGGCTGTATTTCTGCAGAGGAGAACATCTCCACTGCCTCAGACAGCTCACAAATCACACGGGAGTGAGCTCACTGATCACAGCATCCAAAGACTTGAAAATTCCCTCAGTGGGCACCAGAACCATTCACCAAAAGCTCCACCAAAGAACGAGCCACAATTAACTCCTTGCTAGCCCCTCCTGGATGATCTCCTCATCCCAATAAAAGTCAGTTTTATTCCCTGAGTCAATGCTCCTTCCCTCAGACCTGGCACAAAGGCAGCGAGGCTGGAGTGCAGTAACAATTTATGATGCACGTGAGCCCATTCACATGCACACATCCAGTACTTAAATTATCCTCCCTGCCATCTGCCACTGGGTTTGAGCAGCCCCAGATTGACGGGGATTGTCCCCAGCGTTTCAGATCTGTTATCCAAGCAGAGCCTTCCTTCCTTCCTTCCTTCCCTCCCTGTCCTGCAGCAGCCTCCCCTCTGGTGTTTATCCCTTCCAGGGCTGGATGCAAACCAGAGCTCAGACCCACAGGGCTTCAGAGGGGTTTGCTGCTGATAGAAAAGGGTTTTTTATGGCCTCCAACCCCAAACCCTTTTGGGGTTTTGGGGATGGCAGATTGCTTTATGCTGTCCCACAAACAACACTGAACCTGCTCGCAGTTAGCGCTGATGGAGGCAAGAGCAGCAGGAAGGCTCTCACAAAAAGGAGATTCAGCAGGAGATTTTATTCCAGTTTTGTCTTTTCCAAGACCCCTAAGACAAATGTAAATCACTCCACACGAGCTCACTCCCTTCCCCCACAGTTTATCCCAGATTATTTTTCCCAGCCCTTGAAGGAACATGCCACACCTGTTTAAACCTGAACAATTCAGCAACAGCTCTGATGCTTTACAGAATCTTTCATTTCATTCTTTACTCACAATTAGACTTCACACTAATTCCTGTAGCCCTCAATTACGAGCACAGTTTAACAACATACCTGAAAGAATTTGAGAGACATTTTATCTCCCGATGCAGCCCTGAAAAAAGGCCGTAATTGCTTGTCATTCAAAGGAAATTAAAAATCATTTGGGGAACGATGTGAATGGAATTTGCAATTAATCTCAGGGTTTTTCCCTCTCCGGGAGGAGCCCTGTGCATTGGAGGGCCCTTCAGCAGCCAGATGAAGGACAACGACTGCTCTGGGTGTGGATTCCACCGCACCAAGGGCTCCCAACACAAATTTAGATGTTCAGCTTTACCCTCGGATGACCTGGACCTAATCACGCTGCAATTCTCCTCCCCTGCATGGGAATGAGGCTGTCAGCAGCCTCTGGAAGCTCTGGCAGCCAGCAAAGGGCAGGAGCTCACATGTGGCAGCCGCTCATCCCATCTCCTCCCAGCTGCTGGGAGCCTCAGAGCACTGACCATCATTTCCCTGATGCCACCAGCACAAAATCATGGCCAAATTAATTCATCCTCAAGCAGGTGGGCTTTCAGGCACACCAGGGGATGTTCTCATATTAATAAAAAGAAAACCCAATCAAAAAACCCAGTTTTAGTGCCTGTCTACATTTATTTTTCTCTTTAAAGGTTCAATTGAGAATAAACCATGTATTTTTTTCCTGTAGAACATCTGTCCCTGTAACCCATAACACATTTTCCTATCAGAAACCACCCAGAAATAATAAGAAGATAGAATTTCACAGGGAAATATTTTTCCTAATTGAAATTTAAGTGGTTCATTTTTTTAAATAAAAGTGTTCGTGTTTTTAGTACAAACTCAGGGCAAAACCAGCCAGAACATCTCATTTAAGGCCCTCGATAATTACAGGAATTAGTGACATGGCATAACTTTGTCTTTCCATCCTCAGCCCCACCTGCTCCTTCATTTGCAAGTCTTTAATTACATCATCAGCCCTTCCCACTGCTCTGAGCACACCGAGCTCCATCCTCCCTCCCAAACCAGCCTGGATTTAATATTTTGGGGTTGCCTCATTTCTCAGTGTGTGCCTGAGCCTTATCTGCCGCCGACTGTCCAAACACTGCTCCCAAGAAAGAATTTTTCATTTCCTTTGGGCTTTTCTCGCCTGTTTGTCGCTATCTGAATGCTCCACAACATTAATTAAACTGACAAGGTAAGGCAGCAAAATTATCTCCACTCTGCACACAGGGGGCTGAGGCAGAGAGTTCAAGTTGAAAGGAAAGCTGGCCATAAACTCCACAGAAATATTGTGGCTGAAACAAACTCCAAAAGCAGCATTGCCTTTCCATGAGGGCACGGGAGGAGGACCTGGACAAGCCCAGGTTTCAGGTGAATGCAGAAAAAACCAGCCTGAACACAGAAAATTTCCATCTGGCCTTTGAAGGCTTGGGTTTGCACTTTGAGCCTGAAAACAGAGTTTGGATCAGAGCAGCCCCAACCAGCCCCACACTGGGGGGCAACATTCCAACATTCCATGCTGGGCTTCCCGTGTCAATGCATGGATGGAACTGGAAGTGAAGCAGCCCCAAAATACAACACTAAGGGATCTAAAGGAAAGGTTTCAGAGCTGAGGAACAAGCAAACACCACACTCCAAGTTCAGGTAATGAGGGATCCACACAGCCCCAAAAAGGCAACATTAAGGGAACAACATTAACCTTTCTAAAGGAAAGGCTTCAGTGATGATAAAGAAGCAAACACCACTCTCCAAGTTCAGGTAATGAGGGATCCATGCAGCCCCAAAAAGGCAACATTAAGGGATCTAGAAGAAAGGTTTCAGTGCTGATAAACAATCAAACATCACTCTCCAAGTTCAGGTAATTGGGGATCCCCTGAGCACCTGCACAGCTCCTGCTCTGTGGGGTCAGCACTCACTTTCCCTGTTCTCCACCACCAGAATAAAGCAATAACAGAATACAGGGGCTGCTTGAGCCCCCCCAGCCCTGGGCAGCCCCTGAGAGTCACCCCAAAGCCCCAGCTCTGGCTCCAGATGGATTCTGCTCCTTCTGCACCCACTGACAGCTTGCTCACATCCCAATTCACTGAATCCCATCAGAGCCACCCAAACAAGGCTCAAAGGAGGCATCTAGACAAGGACAGATAATTCTGGATGCTCCTCTTGCTGTGCTCTCCTCTTGGCGAGGCAGAGCTTCGTCAGAGTCCCAACGTGCCAGACACAGCCCCAAAAATAATTTATAGGCTTTCAAAGCCAATATTTTCAAAAAATAAATGACAAATATAAAGACAAAATCATCAAAACACTTGCAGAAAGCAAGGGTTTAAACTGCCAAAGAAATGTCATAACATTTTCTCTGAAAATTATTCATAGCCTTCCAATCAGTTCCAGAATCTTCTGCTTCTTTCCCTCCCTACCAACTGCTATTAAATGCAGCAAGGTACTGACTGCAGGGCTGTGCCTCTGCTAAATCCCTTCCCAGCATGTCAAGTGTATCAATATTTGAACAGGCAATGGCAAATTCCACAGCCTTACAGATATATTTATTAATTTCAATCATCAGGCCGGGGAGGTGTGAATGAGGGCACTGTCATTTAGGGCTGTAATTAATCATCCTGGACACTTCCCTGTCAGGGCCCATAAATCAAGAAGCAAAGTGTTTCTCCTCCTGAGTGATATGGAAGCAGCATTAGCAGGGTGACAAAAATCTAATGCTGTCAGTGAGTGGGAGATATTTTATCTGCCTTTGACACGGGGCTGTTCCACACGGGTGCCCTCCACCTCAGAATTTATTTTCTGCCTGTAGAGCACACATCTTAAAAATATGAACAGAGCAGAACAACAAGGCTGAGGTACGAAGTTGCCAAATGCCAAGACAGAGGAAAGTTCCTGAAGGAAAAGGGGAGAAAAGCCCTGACACATCAATCCAAGGAGCAACAAACACATGTTGGGAATAAGAAGGGACAAGTCCCTGTTAACAGGGTGTGGTGGTGTTCACAGGGGTCCCAGGATGAGGAGAGAGATGAGAATCTTGACTCCATGTTTCAGAAGGATGAATTATTATTTTATGATATATATTATATTAAAAGAAAATGATATATTAAAACTATACTAAAATAATAGAATAAAAGAGTCATCAGAAGGCAGGAAAGGAAAGGAATGATAATAAAATCTTGTGACTGACCACAGAGTCTGAGCCAGCTGACTGTGTTTGGCCATTAATTAGAAACAACTACATGAGACCAATCCCAGATGCACCTGGTGCATTCCACAGCAGCAGATAATCATTGGTTTTCTTTTCCTCTGAGGCTTCTCAGGAGAAAAAAATCCTAACAAAAGGATTTTTCATTAAATATGTCTGTGACAGCAGGGCAGTGCAAGGAATCTCCTGGACTGAACACCCCCTGAGACCTTTCATCTTTAAATATTTGAGATCTCAGCACTTCAATTCTGCCAGTGACAATTCAACCTGCAACTCCTCACCCCACTTATTCGCAGGCTACAAACTTTACAGCCAAAATCAAACCTAAATATACCGATTGCAATCTACCACGGGAAAAGAAATCATAAAATTCCTTATTTAATCACACAATTCTATCACCAATCTGCTGAAAAAATAGATGCACAAGGGCATTACTGCCTGTGCTCTGAGTGCTGAGGTGGAATTCTGCCCACAGGCAGTAACTATAAACCCAGGTCTGAGATAATCCAGCTGTAAACCACTGAGCATAAACCACATGCTTTTAGCCTCTGATGGAAGCATTCTTCTCCAAAGCACAATTTACATTTAAATTGATATTGTAGGGAATCAAATACTCAAAATAAGTGTCAATGTTTTCTTCTTCACCGAGTTGTTTCCTAATTGGATTCAAGTGTTTTGCCTAACCATTTCATAGTCTTATTTTGTTCTGGAAATTAAAAATAAAATCTTTCATTATTCATGATCCCTACCTTCTGGGAAGTGCCTCGGAATGTTTTTGTTAAGAAAATCAGACCAGGCTGTTCCCATTTAACTGCTGACACCCAGCAAGCAGAAGGGAAGCAGCAATTGCTCCTGATGCAGTAACAGCAGCGAGTTCTGACGGGAGCCAGCAGAAACATCCGCACCCAAAATGCCTCTCCTGGCCTTCCACTCCAGGGGGACAGAACCCCTGGCACCTGGGAATGAGGTGCTGGAGTCACCCCTGCCTTTCCCTGGCTCTGCTCCTCTTCACGCCAACCCCAAAATCTCAGGGGAATGGCAAACCCACACTCTGGGCTCCCCTCAGGACAACTACAATGCTTCAAAAGCAAGCTAAAACAAATGTATTTTCAGCAATAAAGCAGCAGTTCCTGAAGGGAGCTTTGTGAATTAATTATACAGCTGAGGAAGCTGAAGAGCATCCGTGAGCAGGGTGAATCTGGTGCCTCCAGGAGCAGGAGGTGCCCACCACACTCTGCATTGCTGCCAGGGCTGGTAGGGAACAGAATCTGCTCAATTCCTCCTCTGCCTCTGCAGGGACAAAGCACAGGTGCTGCCATACAAATAAAACACATTCAGTGGTGAAAGAAACCCCTTGAGCAATTCCCCACCAAATTTTGTTGTTGTTGTTCTGGCAAAAGTCACGGTGGGAACAAAGCTCAGTGAGAAAGTTCTTTGTGGCTAATGTAGAAAACCAATCAAGCACTGAGATCTCCCACAGAAGCCACACGAGGTCAAGGTGGCTGCAATTACAAACCCTCGAGTCACAAAACCCTTCCCAGCCCCAGTTCCTTAATTTCTGTCCCAAGTTTGAGGAATGTTTGAGTGAGCTGGGGCTGTTTAGCCTGGAGCAGGCTCAGAGGTGCCCTCACTGCTCTCTACACCTTCCTGCAGGGAGGCTGCAGACAGGACCAGAGGACACAGCCTCCAGCTACCGCAGGGAAGGGACAGGTTGGATATCAGGGAGAAATTTTTCACCAGAAGAGCAATAAAGCACTGGGATGCTCTGCCCGGAGAGGTGGTGGAATCACCATCTCTGGATGTGTTTATAAAAACACTGGCCATGGCACTTGGTGTTGGGGCACAGGTTGGATGATGCTCTCAGAGGTCTCTTCCACCCTCACCATTCTGTGATTCTGTGTACCCAGGAGCAGCCCCAGACATGGCCTGGCCAGGCTGGGCTGCAGCTCGGAGCTGTTCACAGCCAGGTGTGCTGAACCCCCCGGGCCGGGCAGGTCCATTCCCAATTCCCAAAATCTCCCCCTGCACCCGGCTCCTGCCAAGCTCTGCCTCTGTAATTCCCTCCCAGCCGATAACATCAGCAGGGAAATTCCACTCGTCGCCTCTCCTTAGAGCTAAATGTGCCACTAATTTGTGAAATATTTCACCTGACCCGTCAAACCAACCCGACACTTCCCTGGCCTTCCTTCCCTTAGCGTGATAACCGATTCAAAACCACTTATTCCACTTCATTAAAATCAAAAGTCGACCTGAAAAACAATAGCTGGGGCTTGAATTGAGTCAGCTACACATCAGCAATGCAGCAGGAAAACAACAGCAAAAACCAGAATATTGTTTGTCTCTAAATGGCCATCACCTTGGTAGGGATTTATTTTTTACATAGCTCTTTTGCTGGTTTATATTGGATTTACACACCCATCTCAGCAGGCCTGTCCAAGGGAAGGGAACATCCCATCCCATCCCATCCCCATGGAGCAGCCCCATCTGCAGTGTCTCCAGCTGGGATGGATAAATGGGGTCACATTCAGCCCCCCTAAAAGCAGCCAGACCCTGCACAGCCCCATTCAGCCACCCAAGGCCAAAAGCACAAAGATTCCTTCCCAAAAATTCCAACTCTCCCAGAGGAAAAGGAAGGCTAAAATAATGATTTCTATAAAACCCAACAGGCTCAGCAAGCTGCTAAACACAGTTCCTAAATTAAGGAGTGGAGAGGTGAAAGGAATGAAGAGAATTTACTTTTATTGGCACAAGAAAATCCTTCCCCGTAACCAAAGGGCAACGGCTGGGTGCAGTTAGGTTTTTAAACACATTTATGAAAACCTTTCATTCGGGAGACATCTATATTTTCAACCCAAATTCCCAGCTAATAAATTTTTATCAAATTGCTACAATGCCATCAGGAAAAAAGAAAGTTTTAGGACCTCATTCCCTTTTCCCTAGAGGGTGACCTACACCACAGAGCTGCTTGCAGGGGGGCAGAGCAGGCAAACTCAGGCTACAAAAATGGATTTTGAGAGCACAGAAATTAAATACTACTATTCAGTTTGGGTTAAATAAATTCACCCCAGCACTTGGGTTGGCTGACACAACTTAAGACCTAAAAAATTACCTGTGGAAGGAGCTGGATGAGGTCCTTGGCTGGAGGGAAGCCACAAACAAGGTTCCAGCCCAGAAAAAAACAGTGGAGGAGGAAATTGGGAACCTTAAATTCGCTCTGCCCCCACCCCTGGGAGGGACCATCCCGTGAGGACAACAAGGGAATGGGGAACACCTGGGATGCGCCCAGGATCTGCCAGAGCCGGGCAGGGATTTGTGCCATGAAATGGAATTCTGGAATTCCCAACCCTGCTCACTGATGGGGCTCTGCAATCACAGCGTGTGAGCTCCTGTCACACACATCTTTTATGAAAATCCTTCCCTTAGGATTTCTCCTCCTGAGGAGCTGAGAGGCCTCAGGAACACAATGCAAACAATGGTTATCTGCTGCTGTGGGATGCAACAGGTGCATCTGGGATTGGTCTCATAGAGTTCTAATTTAAAATTAATTTGTAATTAATGGCAAATCACAACCCAGCTGGCTCGGGCTCTCTGTCCAAACCACAAACCTTTGTTATCATTCCATTCTATTCTATTCTATTCTATTCTATTCTATTCTATTCTATTCTATTCTATTCTATTCTATTCTATTCTATTCTATTCTATTCTATTCTATTCTATTCTATTCTTAGCCAGCCTTCTGATGAAATCCTTTCTTCTATTCTTTTAGTATAGTTTTAATGTAATATATATCATAAAATAATAAATCAGCCTTCTGAAGCATGGAGTCAGAGCCTTGTCTCTTCCCTCATCCAAGAACCCCTGTGAACACCACCACAAGCTCCCATGCTCTGAAACAGGGAATTCCCAACCCTGCTCAGTGATGGGGTTTTGCAATCACAGTGTCTGAGCTCCGTGCCAGCTCTGAAATGGAATTCTGGAATTCCCAACCCTGCTCTCAGTGACGGGCTCTGCAGTGACAGTGACACCGTGTGAGCTCCCATGCAGGGCATTCCTGCTTGGAAAACTCCCTTGCAGGACAGAGCAGAACTCTTGAGCTGCCTCTCAGCAGCCCAAGCCAGCAGCAGAGCTTGTTGGAATTGTCATTTACTCGTTTGACAGAGATGAAATAATTCGAATTAAATAAAGGTTTAAATTAAACTGAACCTCTGTGCAAACCCCACCTTCTTGGAGGTGTGGAATTCCACTTGCCCTGGGGCAAAATGTTCTGTTCCAGCTGCCTGGAAGTGAAATAAGTGGCACAAATGGGTCAAGATTTTCTGTGGTCAGGTGTGATCAGATTTATTTCCCTCAAACTGGAAGCTCAGAACTCCTTACATTATTCCTCTGGGAAGGGTAAAGTCAGAGAGGCCTCAGACACTACCAAATTATTCTGCAGTGGTTAAAATATAACAAATGTTATTATGTGTCACTTAAAGAGGAGGCCATCATTATAATAAGTGTACAGCATGCACACATCACATAGATTTTTATTCAATTGTGTTGGAAATTACAGTCACACCTTTCAAACATTGAAGTGACAGATTTCTCTGCCAGCACTGTCTCAGAGACTGTTCAGAAACCCCTACTGTTGTTCATCAACCTGTGCAGAATAATTGGCACTATAATTTTATACCTGTCAGAAATGCAATGTGCAGCATTGACTAATTGCTATTTTGTGTGCTCAGAAAGGTATAAAATCAATGTAACCACTGTGGGAATCAACAAATCCTTTTGTGAAGCTGCAGAACACTAAACAGAATTATGTTTACTAGCGCCAGTCTTTGGGAGCTCCAGACTGGCTTCTATCACACAGAGAGCAATCCTGTAAAGCTCTTAAACCCCCTCCCCCTGGTGAGAGACCTCAAACCTGGCAGGTTCTCCACGAGTTCATGCTTTGCACGGCTGTGGAAATAATGGAAGCTCTCCGAATCCCCAGTGATTCCCTTTCTCCTCTCCTGGCCCTTGTAATGTTGCCTAAATGAATGAGCATCAAAAATCTGAAAAGCCTTTGTAGGTTTGGAATGAGTGGGTACGTGGCAAGGCTTGTGAGATGGAAAAACCCTGCAAAACGCTCCCTGTTCCCTGTGCCTCACGTTAGAGAGCTTCACCCACTGCCTGTGCATGAAATAAATGTTATTTTTTCTCTTGCTGGGCCCCCTGCTCCCACTGAAACAAACAACAGAACTCCTCCTCCAGAAGCCTCTCCCATGAACGCCACTTTTATCAGGCCCTGGAAGGAACTTAATGAAGCTGGAAGTGCTGCCATCAAATTTCATGTCTGTGTGTTGCAGAAAACAAAGGCTCTGTCCTGGTTTTACAGCAGGTTTGGGCAGAGCGTTCTCTCTGTGCAAACAACCTTCAGCCCCACCAGCGGGGTTATTGGCAGCTGGGCTGGGTCCTTGCAGAGGCAATAAAGGCAGAGAAAAAAAAGTTACAGCCCAAATAAAAGGGTTTTAGCAACAGGTAACTGCAGAGGAAGGCAGTGCCAGCCCAATTCCCTCAGCTTGCAGTAATGGATGTGCAGGGAACAAACAAGCAGAGCCCTAACGAGCTGATGGCTGAGCAGGAGAAATGCTATGGACATTAAATAAATCTAATAAATTTAAATGGATTTATTTGGTTTGAAATGCAGCTGTGTATTCCTGCACAGGTTTCTGTTACATCAGTGAATTTCACATGTCCTGCAGGAGCTGGGGTTGGAAGGCAATGACCAGAGGGTGGGGACTCCAAAACCCACCGAGGTCACCAGGTCCACGTCCCCAAGTGCCAAAACCCACCAAGGTCACCAGGTCCACGTCCCCAAGTGCCAAAACCCACCGAGGTCAGCAGGTCCACGTCCCCAAGTGCCAAAACCCACGAGGCTTTTAAGTCCCTGCAGGGATGGGAACTTGGATGCAAGGCATAAAACCATGGAGGCCAAATGGCACCAAATAAAATTGCTTTGCCCAGACCTCCCTCAGCTCAGCTGTGGCCCCACTTTTCAGCAGCCGTCACCTCTTCCAATAGGAAACCACATCCTTCTGATATAACCACAGTGAGTGGCTCTTGCTTTTGCATTTTTTGCATAAAAAAAAGCATTTGCTTTTGCATCTTTGCATTTGCTGTCTTAATACATTTAATTAATCCATAACATGACAGAGGCAGCACGAGAACAGACTTAAGGCTTAGCCTTAATGAGCATTAACTCAGTTGGGCTGGGTTTGGCAGAGCAGCCCCTCCGAATTCTTCTCTTCCCAGATTGCAGCCCTGGAAATTAATGATGTGTCACTGGACTTGCCTGGGCTCTAATGAAACAGTTAGTCAAGTACAAGTAAAGTCAGGTGGAAGAAGCTGCCTCTTCCTGTTTGCAATGAAGCCTTTCCCCCTCTTTTGCTAACAAATTCAATTAGTTGAGAGGAAAAATTTAATTACTCTCATGCACCATCTTCATATTTGTGATCAAAGAAGTGCCAGTCTGGGGAGCTTTGTAGTCCCTGCTCTGCTGGAATGGGAGAGAAGGAGGAGAAACTTGGCTGGATATCAGGATAGATTCAGAATTTGTTTTCTCCAAGTAAAAAAAAATATATATATATATATATATATATATATATATATATATATATATAGGGGAAAAAAAGTTTTATGTCTTCCATTTAAATTAAAAAGTTTATTTTAGCAGAACAGTGAGAGCAGCACTGCTGTCATGTCTAAATGAGAGGAACTTAATTATATCTGTCTGATGCACTGTCCCTAAGCCACAAAGGGACAAACCCCTTCCACCTCCTGCTTCTGAAAATAATTCTTGTTTGATGACAGAAATACAAATGTTCCAATCTTCTCACCAGCTCTGATAGCATCACACAAAATTCTGAAATGCAGAAATGCAGGTGACTGGCACTCCAGTGTAACATGGTTATATCAGAAACTCAGGATTGTCTGAATATTTTCTACTTACTGCACCTTAAAATACATTTCCTTTTCTTCACAATAAAGCCAGGATTTTGCACTCTTTTGTGCCATTTTCTTAGCAAGCTCTCATTTAAAAAAAAAAAAGCCCAAGCAATTCTAAACCCTTCAGTTTCCTGGCCTATAATCCTGTGGCAATGTTTCCCTTAACCTGTTTTCAGTCCTGTTTTCTCCTGAAGAGTGCCTGAGATCTCAGGCAGGATGTGACACAAACACTCCTGTGCCTCCAGGAGCCAGGCTGGGACAGGTGGGAGGATCCATCCTGATCTCCCTGCTCCTTGGATGGGACTTGGATCCTCCAAAGGGATCAGGAGGTTTCTTCCTTGGAAATGCCAGAGTCTCAGGGATGCTGAGCTCAGCTGACCCCCTCAAATGTGTGTGACACCCCCCAGGCTTTCACGGCCCAGAGCAGGGGACAAATTCAGCTGGGCTGGCTTGGATAAGCAGGTTTCGGTCAATAACATGGCAGCAAACCTTCCAGCCCGTGCACAGCTTCCAGGAAAACAGGGAAAACAAAAAGGTCCTTGCTGATAATTGATTCTGGGGCTGCCAAGGTGCCACGCATCAATGAAATCCATGGCTTTGCTCCCCTGGCCACCAGCAGGAGCTCCCCAGCCCTGTTTGAGTTGGGGTCACCCCCAGCCTGGTGCCAGGGCAGGCTCAGCAGGTCCAGCAGGGCACAGAGCAGGGTGGAGTGAGCAGCACAGCTCCCAGCCTGGGAACAAACCCCAGCAAAACCCCCCAAAAAACCCCAACAAAAACCCCAGCACAGCTCCCAGCCTGGGAACAAACCCCAACAAAACCCCCAAACAAAACACCCAAATGAAACCCCAAACAAAACCCCAACAAAACCCCCAACAAAAACCCCAGCACAGCAGCCCCCTCCTGAACCCCCTCTGGGGTTAAGCTTCCCCTGAATTCTGGGGCTGAGCTCCACTGCCCCCAAACCCACAGTCCCTGCCTGCTCCCAGGCAGATCATACATCAAACAAACCCCCAGGGCCACTCCAGACCCCAGCAGCCTCCAAGATGCTCTCTTGCTTTTTGCATCTGTAAGCTGGAAAAAGTTATGCAGTTGTGGGCACTTTCCCTGCTCTGCTGTTAATGATTTCTCTCTTTTTCCCCCAGAATTGATGTTCAGCATCCCTCAAGCCCTCTCTGCAGGAGGAGGAGCTGTTTTCCTTTGGCAGAGCAGAACTGATCCACAACAGAGGGGAAACTTGAGGTGTGCTCTGCTGAAAGGAAGCCTGAAATTTCATTTCTTTGCTTTCTTCATTGTTTGTGCTGGCAGTGGAGAGGATGGGATGAGATTTGTGGGCTCCTCATGGCACTGGCAGTGCCAACACCACCTTCTGTGTGTCCTGATAATTAAAATAAACAGCAAGCAGGCTTTCCCCTCCTGGTCTGTGTAAAAGGAATTTTTCCTTAAACCATGGGTATTTCAATGCTATAAATGAGTTACCAAAGGACCTTTTTGTTCCTAATGTCACACGTGGATTGACCTCTGGAAGCTCCTCAGGACCCCCAAGGGCAGCGGGACCACATCAGCAGCAGAGCTCTGAGGGTTCTGCCCCAACTCTGGTTGGTTTTGGGCACTGAACTCTGCAATGAGCTCTTTGCTCCTGGCCTGCAGCCTGGCTCTGAGGGTTCTGCCCCAGCTCTGGCCAGTCAAACACTGAGTTTTGGGCACTAAACTCTGCAATGAGCTCTTTGCTCCTGGCCTGCAGCCTGGCACTGCCCCTGGGCACACCTGAGCTGCTCAGCTCACCTGCCCTGGCAGCCAAAGTCACAGAGGTGCCAGGTCCTGCTGCTTCCCCAGAGCCCAGCACCTGCTCCAGGGCTGTCCTCTGTCCTGGCCATGCTCTGAACCAGGAATTTCCCTGTGGGCTTCTCCTGGGGCTTCCACCAGGTGATATCTCAGTGCTCCGTCATGGAAATATTTTATGAAAAATCCTTTTGCTCGGATGTTTTCTCCTGAGAACCTGAGAAGCCTCAGAGGAAAAGAAAAACAGTAATTATCTGCTGCTGTGGAATGCAACAGGTGCAGCTTCGATTGGTCCATGTTGATTGTTTGTAATTAATGGCCAACCATAGCCCAGCTGTCTCAGACTCTCTGGTCAGTCACAAGACTTTATTATCATTCCATTCTTTTCCTTTCAAGCCTTCTGATGGATCTTTTCTTCTATTCTTTTAGTATAGTTTTAAGATAGCATTTTAATGTCATATATATCATAAAATAATAAGTCATCCCTCTGAAACATGGAGTCAAGATTCTCATCCCTTCCCTGGTCCTGGGATCCCTGCAAACACCACCACAGCGCTCCATTGCCTTTCCTCATTTATCTGCACACCCACCCTGTGTGGGTTATGGTCCCCAACAGAACCCAGAATGAAAGATCCAAAGTGCCCCCAAAGGTGGCTGATGAGGTCTGAGTGCATTTGCAGAGCATTTCTCATCCTCTGGAGCCCCACAAGCAGAGAGCAGCAGCAGGCGAGGTGAGAGGACAGAGGGAAATGCAGACTCTCAGCACCTCCTCAGAGCCAGCAGCAAAAATTACGGAGAGCAGTTCTAAATGAGCTTCCATCCCTGCAGCTCCTGGGGGAAGCAAACAGTCCAAATCCATCTGTTTGCTAAAAACACCTCTCCCACCTTAAACAAACACCAGTTAATCCCAACAGCACAACAAACACTCGCTGTTTGCACAGCAGCACAAGTGAAGCAGTAGGGAAAAAATGGAATTTGTAATATTCTCCTCCATCTCCAGCAGCAAGAGCACAGCAGTGTATTTTTCAAACTGCTTCTTTGTGAATATGCATGAAACACATGTAGTGGTGTGGAACAGGCTCTTCTTTCAATGGGCAACTCATTTTTCACACACAAAGGGAAAAAAAGAAATAAAAATAGATTTTTAGGGTTTTTTTGAGTAGCCACAGAGCCTGCTGCTTGTCTTTTAAATTCAAGTAGAGCACGGGGCCAAGCAGGAAACTCTGAAATCCTAAAATTCTGAGAGTTTCAGGAAAGTTCTGAGAATTCCAGAGTGGGTCAGGCTGGAAGGGAACATGGGGGTCCCCCACAGCTCCCTGCTCCTGGGAGCTGGGATATATATCATAAAATAATAAATCAGCCTTCTGAAACATGGAGTCAAATTCTCATCCCTTCCCTGGTCCTGGGAGCCCTGCAAACACCACCACACTCACCCCCTCCCACCCAGAGCATGGGGGCAGGCTCTGGTCCCTGACTCCTGAGGAATGGGAGCCAAAGCAGAGCCTGCGGCTGGAAAAACCTGCAGGGACCCCTGCCAAACCCTACTGGGCTCAGGAGGTCACGGCTGAGCTGTGGGATGATGCCAAGATGTTGGATGCTGGATGTTGGGTGTTGGTGAGCTGTGGGATGATGCTGTGATGTTGGGTGTTGGTGAGCTGGTGGATGATGCCAATGATGTTGGATGTTGGTGAGCTGTGGGATGATGCCATGATGTTGGATATTGGATGTTGGTGAGCTGTGGGATGATGCTGTGATGTTGGATATTGGATATTGGATGTTGGTGAGCTGTGGGATGATGCCTGGATGTTGGATATTGGGTGTTGGTGAGCTGTGGGATGATGCCTGGATGTTGGATATTGGGTGTTGGTGAGCTGTGGGATGATGCTGTGATGTTGGGTGTTGGTGAGCTGTGGGATGATGCTGTGATGTTGGATATTGGATATTGGGTGTTGGTGAGCTGTGGGATGATGCCTGGATGTTGGATGTTGGGTGTTGTGTGTTGGTGAGCTGTTGGATGATGTTGAACTGCTGGATGGTGCCATGGGGTCTGATTTGCACAAGCAAACAACCTCAACAGCTTTGTGAAAGTTGTAAAGCCTGTATGCTTATTACAGTGCTGGACACATGTGGAGATTCCTCTCCTTAAAAGACAAGTGTACTTCTGGGAACTCCAGATCCTTTTTTATCCCCCTCTCAAATCCATATGCATGCAATTTCACAATAGGTTAATACATATTCATTTTTACTGATTTTGCCCGACATTTGCTGCTAATTCCTCTTTATCAGAAACAATTCCTAGGTCAGGTTGGCCTGCTCTCACAGCAGTCTGTCTGTCTCTCTGTCTGCTCCTCTCTTATTTCTTGATCTTCAGCTGCAGCAGTTTTTCTGAGCACAGGCTTTTTACCAGAACAAGCAGTCAGACCAAACATCTACGTTTTCAAACCACAGACTTAACTCAAAGACGCACATTTCACCTAAATCAGAGTAGATTTCTACTCTAGAAAACTTGCGCTCTGTCTCAGGTTCCTGCAGCCTTTTGGAGTTGGTGCAGCTGCCCCAGGGTGTCCCCATGCTGCCCTGCAGGAGATGCCACCATGTCACACAGAGCTCTCTCTGCTCCCTCCCTGCAGCAGCAGCTCAGTGCCAGGCTCAGAGCCCTCCCTGTGATTTATGGCACTCATTACAGCCACAGCAAACACTGCCTGGGTGCACACACAAACATCCCATCTCCATCTCAGTTATCTCCCTTGCCCAAAGCCTCCTCCTCTCTGGCATTGCCTCGCCCGTTCTCAAGACTCCTCCATTCAGAATATTCCACAAATTGCTTTTCCCTTGTCTGTTGTCACCCTGAACCAAGCCTGGGGTTATCCTTTCCCTTATATCCTTCCTTCCTCTTCTTCCAAAATGTTGGTTTGGGGGTTCTTTTTGTAAATTAAAATAGCAGTTCACAATAAATTCCAGGTTACCATCACTCAGAAACTCAGACTAAAACCTTTCACCTGTCACAGTGCTGGACTCCACAAAACTTCCTCCTTCATCTGCATTTGGGGTTCCAAACCAAACCTAACCCCAAGGGTCCCAAATCCTCACCCCTGAAGTCTCATGGCATCCTGAAGTTTTTCTGTCTTTAACTTTGGCTTTTTAAGCCTCAAACAAACCCTTCAGCTGTGCCACAGACCAGCTCCAACCACCCATAACAAACTGGGTTCCTTCGAGGGTCCTCCCTCCTCATCCTCACCATCCTCACCCCCTGCTGCCAGCAGGGCAGCTCTCCAAAAGATAAAGGGGGGATTCCTCCTTATCACAGCAATTTCAGAGTTAAGAGAACAAATTACTGATTCCCCGAGTATAGGAGCTGCTTTCCTGAACACTCTTTCATTTTGCCACGTGCCTGAAAGAACCCACAAAAATCAAACAAATAGGGCAGGATTCCAATGACCATGTTTTTAAACCATGTTTTTAAACCCTTCTAGTTTCAAGCAGGTGATTTAACAGGAACTTACACAGCAGAAAGGGCCTTTCAATATTTCACTTCCCATTCCTACAGGGGAGTGCATGGCCCTGATTTTCAGCTGGAGTGATGAGGACAATAAATAGAAAATTTTCAGAAATTTTTCCAGAAATCCCCTCAGAAACTCTGGGAAGTTCCTTGCTGGGAACAGTTTAACTCTGTATTTATCACACGAGGAGCTATTCATGATTTTGGGCTGCACTTCATTTAACCAGTAACCACTGAGAGATGACAAAGCCTCCTGGATCTCGGGATCCCAGAGTGGTTTGGGTTGGAAGGGACCCTCAGGACATCCCATCCCAAACCCCTGGCACAGGGGAAAACTTCCACCCTGCAGAATCCAAAGCAGCCCTTTGGGATCTCGTGTGAGCTCCTCAGCAGGAAAACCAAACACCAAACACTAAACTACAACCATCAGCCAAGCAAAACCAGAAACTCTTCAAAAGGGTATTTTGACATCGTTGTTTAAAGTTAATTATCCGTTTGTTGAGGAAGATGTTCCACCACTTTGTATTTTGTAGGGAACAAACATTCCATGGCGGCTGCTGTTCCTCAGCTGACATGTGACAGCTGTAAAGATTAATTTGTGCCACGTGTGCTCCTCGGGGAGAGGGATGTGGGGGGGAAACATCCTGAAACATTCCAGGCAATTAATTAACAACAGAACGCTCAAATCTAATTAGGAGCCCATCAGCTCGTTTGTGCTGGGGCTTACACGGGGTGGATGAAGGGATCTGCAGCGAGGGGAGCCTGCAGGATCACACCTGGACACTTTTGGGGTGTCCAGCCTCCCCTCAGGCCCTGCTGCCCCACGCTCAGGCACTGGATGCAGAAAAGCAGGGATGAATGCAGGAACAATAATCTGAATTCTTGCTGAGCTGGGGGATAATTCTCAGCCTGGGATGACAGCAAGGCTGTGTTCAGAGCACGGCCAAGCTTTTGGGGAGTTTTACAGCAGAAATGCTGCTTTACAGCAGAATCAGGAGCAGGAATGAAGTCCAGGGACACACATTCCAACCAGGATTGGAGGGATTCAAGGCACCTGCTTTACCCAGGCTCAGCACATCCACAAAACCCTGTGCAAAGCCACAGAAAAGCTTTCCCTGCCTCCTCTGCTCCCAGAGCTGCTCTGGGACTTCCCATCCCGCATTCCTGTCCTGCCCTCCCTGGCTTATCCCCCTCCGTCTGCTGAACACAGACAGATTGCTGAGAATGGGCAGTAAATTTCCAAAAGTGCCTCTTTGCTATCAAAAACCTCTGCCTAAGCACCACAGACAACACTTAAAAAACCTCCTCAGTAAATCTTGGATCTCATCAGAGCAGCCAGAAGTATTTACTGCCTGTGTTTCCAGTGGCAGCCTCAAACCTCCCAGGTCCTTTCAGCCTCACTCCCTTCTTCCCCAGCCTCGGAATTCACATCCTGCAAGAGGAGGCTCCAGCAGCCTGGGGCAGGTGCTCCAGAGGTTCCTCTGCAATATCAGTGCTGTGGGGCTTCTCTGGAGGGTCATTCCTCAGCCTTGGAGGGCTGGTCCCTGCCAGGGGATTCGCTGCTGCCTGCTGGATGGTGCTTGTGCCATGGAATCATGGAATTCCAGAGCGGCCTGGGTGGGAATGGACCTTAAAGATCATCTCATCCCATCCCATCCCAACCCATGGATCCCACTCCATGAATCACATTCCATTCCATCCCATCTCATCCCATCCCATGGATCCCATTCCATTCCATCCCATCCCGTGGATCCCATTCCATTCCATCCCATCCAATCTCATCCCATTGATCCCATTCCATTCCATCCCATGCCATGGATCCCATTCCATTCCATCCCATCCCATCCAATCTCATCCCATGGATCCCATTCCATTCCATCCCATCCAATCTCATCCCATTGATCCCATTCCATTCCATTCCATCCCATGGATCCCATTCCATTCCATTCCATCCCATCCCATGCCATGGATCCCATTCCATTCCATCCCATCCAATCGCATCCCATTGATCCCATTCCATTCCATTCCATCCCATTCCATCCCATGGATCCCATTCCATTCCACCCATGGCAGGGACCCCTCCCACTGTCCCAGGCTGCTCCAGCCCCAGTGTCCAGCCTGGCTCTGGGCATTTCCAGGGATCCAGGGGCAGCCCCAGCTGCTCTGTGCCAGAGCCACCAACAGGCACAGAGGCCATCCATGGATCTGAGAAAAGCTCCAAGGGAAATATGATCAGAGGAGCTTTCTTCTACAAGGGACACAAAAGCTGATTTATGCCCTTAAACAGCAATAATCATGGCATGTAAGGTGATATTCCAGTCAACAGCATTTTTCCAGCGAATATACTGGAAAAATAATTTTTTTCCAGCAGCAAAAATGCTGCTGAGCTGTGTTCAGATCCATGCAGGTTCCACGGAAATGCACAAAATAAGCATCAAATTTAAAGCACATTGGAACTGGACATGACCTCAGCCATGCCTGTAATGAGCACAGCACACAAAGTGGCACCTTGTGCTCCAAAGGAGGATGGAAACAGAGGGAAACAGCAATTCCCACCTCCTCACCCCCGTGGGGATGGTGAAGGTGCTTAGGCACCCCTTTGCACCCCACTTCAACTCCATGGCCTCTGTGGGAGCTGCAGCAATGTCTGGGGGCACACCTGAACCACAGCAATTAAGGAAATTAAATTTAAAAGTTGCTTTTTCACAGGAGCCATGGTTAGTTAGGAACTGTTCTTTTCACTTCTACAAGAATTACATGGCTTTTAATTGAAATATTCCTGCCTAAGTGGTCAAATGTTAATATTTTAATGATCTTTACACGTTTTCCTACTTCCTCTGTGCTTTTTCAAACCCACATTACCATCCATTGGGCCCCTTATTTCTCCTATTTCTTCTCCTAAACATGAGTTGCTCTGAAAGATCGCCAGTAATTTGCATAAAATATAGAGCTGTTACTTTTCTTTTCTTAAAGGAAGCAGAATAATTGCAAGCTGCAACTACTGGAGCTGAAAATAACTCTCCAGACAGTTGCACATGCAGAATTAGATTAAAATGAGCTCATTTCTTTAAATGACCTGATAATTTGTGAAGGGAAAGGAAAAAAACAACCCTATCAAAGTATTTTCATCAGCAGAGAATGTTACAGCCCTCAAACCAAGGAGGAGGCGCCTCCCTGCATGCAGATGAGGCCAAAATGACCTAGAGAGGCCAAATTAACAGAATTTTGTAGATGATGTTGAAATAACCACCAATCCCTTCTTCTGGAAAATGCAGCAGGGGCAGATGTGGGACATTGTGGTGGTTTTGGGGTCTCCCATGGTGGGGAGAAAAGATGGATTTGATTCTATGTTCTTAGAAATTTATATTATATTATATTATATTATATTATATTATATTATATTATATTATATTATATTATATTATATTATATTATATTATATTATATTATATTATATTATATTATATTATATTATATTATATTATATTATATTATATTATATTATTATTACATTACATTATAGACTAGAGAAAGGCTACATACAGAAGGTTTAACAAGATACTAATGAAAAACTCATTATTCTCTCCAGAGTTTCCACATAGCTGTGATTGCTCATTAAGTAAAAACAATTCACATGAAACCAATCAAACGACAACCTGTTGGATAAACAATCTCCAAACTACATTCTAAAGCAGCAAAACACGGGAGAAGCAAATGAGATAATGTTGTTTCCTTTTTTCTCTGAGGCAACAATAAGTTCTGGCTGGGTTTATGGCTGACCTCTAATATTGTCAATATTATTGGAACCCCCTTGAGTGGGCTTTGCAGGTTTATAAATACACCCAATTATCATGTTTTTGATGAGATTTCATTTAAATCCAGCAAAAAATATTCCCAAGTGAATTATCTATTATTCATAACTGAAGATGAATTCAGCCTCCCTATCACAACTTTTCCTCCTCCTCCTTTTTCAGACCCGTTGCTTCGACATAAATTAAATCCTTCACTACATGCATCCCAGTCAGATTTCCTTTTGGAGAGCCATATTTTAGAGAAAGCAATTACATTTGGTCATTGATGTATCACCCAGGCTTTCAGGGCCCCCCAAAACAGGGGAGGGGGCTGAGATGGCAATCTGAACAAACGTTCCACTTTGGTAATAGCTCAGGGAGGAATCAGAAATCATCATCCCGAGGAATGTCACCCACCCCAGGCACTGCCAGGGCAGCTTTGGGCTGGGCTGGAGGTGCCACTGGTCACTGCTCACCAGGGTGGGAGGAATGGGGGCAAAGGGAGAGGAATGGGGACAATTTGTGCCATCAAACCTCCCTGCACTGGGGCTGGACCATCCTCACCACAGAGCTGAGGGGAAAGGAGCAGGAAAAGCTTCTGCTTTGGAGTTAAACCCCACAAAATCCCCACCTTCCTTCTCAGAGCTTTTTCCCCTCGTTTCCTGGTGCTTTCCACATTGATTTGTGATTTTGCTGTTCCTGTGCCTGCCCTGGCCCAGCCCTGCTCAAGTGCTGCTGTTTGCTCTGGGTTTCTCCTGACTGAAGATCCCTTCAGGCTCCAGCACCAGCCCAGAGCAAGTTAATTAACCCCAGTGCCCCGGGCTGGCTGGGGGATAATGCTCAGCTAAGCTGTCCAAGGCAGGCAGCTTGAGAGGATTTTTAAAATTATTATCATTACCATTATTATTATTGTTATTACTATTACCATAATTGTTATTACCGTTATCACTATCACTCCTAATTAAGCAGTGCCTGGCCCTGGAAGGGCAGAATCCCCGAGCACTCCTGCAGCCCTGAGCTCTGTGCAGAGGGCAGCAGAGGCAGAGGAGAGCCCCTCGTGCCCCCAGCCCAGCACTGGTGGGGCTGAGGGGGACAATTCACCCCTCACATGGGGGAACACCTGGCCCTGAGCTTCCACTGCACCCCAAAAGCACATTGCAGGGAGCCAGGGAATGGTGGAGGCTGCAAAACACCTGGATCATCCTGCCCAGACCTCAGTCACCAACCTTTGAGCAACTCTGCTTTAGCTGCTAAACCCAGCACAGATTTAAACAGGGATGCAGGGTCTTTAATTTAATTAAGAACTGCTCAGGGATGGGATTTATCTGCAGCCTGGGCTGCCCAGACCTCCATGTGCTGCTCCAGGGAGCTCCAGCACCTGGGACCTGTGTGGGGCATCCCCACCAAGCACAGCGGGGCTCCAGTGGCTCAGAGACCCCCAGACCATCACAGAGACCCCCAGACCAGCTCAGAAATGCCCCAGACCAGCTCAGAGGCCCCCCAGACCATCACAGAGATGCCCCAAGCCAGCTCAGAAATGCCCCAGACCAGCTCAGAAATGCCCCAGACCAGCACAGAGACCCCCAGACCATCACAGAGATGCCCCAAACCAGCTCAGAAACACCCCAAACCCGCTCAGAGACCCCCAGACCATCACAGAGATGCCCAGACCAACACAGAGACCCCCAGCCCAGCTCCACTTCAACACCTGAGAGCAGGGGCACGTGGATGCCATTAACATTAAATCACAAGTCAATTAAATAAGGCAGCAGCTCTGTGCTTTTTGATGATCCTAAATCAGAGGCAATGATTCACTCTCAGGCCTCTTAAGCGAGGATGTTTAATGACACGGTGGGAAATGGAGCCTCTTTGTAACAGGAGAGGAAACTCTGCTGTCCTTAACAGCACTTACTGAGTAATTAACCTGCACCCCTGTCATTACTTAAGAGTGATTGCCATTAACCCAACAGAAAAACCATCTGAGGCATGAATAGGAGGAATAACAATGAAAATGTACAGCTTAGACCACATTGCTGGGATAACGCCCACATTTCTGTCCGAGCCCAACAGAGGCTGTGCAGTTGAAACCAGTGAGTACAAACAGAAAACATTTGCTCAGTGCTTACTCCAGCTCTGATTCTGGAGCTGAGCCCGACCCTCTCCTGCCATGGCCATAAATCACCCAGAAACAGGTGGCTCTCCCCTCCGCTGGAGTTCAGCTCCTCTGTGCCACACTTGACCAGACACGATTATTCCTTTGTGCTGCCAAGATTGCGACCTTTTCCTGGCCACGGGCTCGGTGAGAATGTCACCAGTGACAGCTCTGAGAGTGGCCCTGGGATGTCTCTGCTCAGCTCTGACACTTTGGCTCTCTGCAGCAAAGGGGCCCTCCTCCCTTTCCCACAGAAAAAGGTGTTTTTAAATGCCCTCTTCCTTTTCCCACAGAAAAAAAAAGGTGTTTTTATTGATGGATGGAAGGTTTTTGACTCATCTGCCAGTTATCCACAAGGAGGCTCCTCAGCACTGCAATCTCTAATCTCACTCACCTGATTGAGAATTATTGAGGAGCTTTGAATTATTGATGAACTTTGTGTCCCGTTCATGCTTTGCCTCAGTTTCTCCCACTTCAGGCTAAGGCCTGTTCATTCCTGGAAAACCATCTGAGAGTCAAACATTGTCCGACTGGAGGCAGTTATTAGCTGGGAACACACACCTGATTAATGGACACACAAATTAACAGATCCCACGGGTAATTATCCTCCTCCTTCCCAATGTTGCCAGACAGAGCTTGTTGGGTGCTGTCTGTGCAGCTAAGTGACCTTCAGCGGGGCTGTTTAAGGTGGCCTGATAATGATTTGATTATTATTTCATGCAAATTAAGAGTTACCTCTCCTAAAAGAGCTGATTTTCAATTTCATCCTTATTTGCACACTGCATGAAACCATGACATTTCAGAGCTCTCCAGAGTCTGTCACCCTGCCTGGCACCGTTTCTTGCTGTTACCCAGCTCTTTCTTTCTCTTTAATTTATTTCCTAACTCTTGGTTCTCCCCACAGTGCAATAGGAGCATCCATCCCCCAAACAGAGCAGGTCCTGGGCAGGCTCCTGGCCATGGAACCTGCAGCTCCACACAGGATCCATCACCTCCATCCAGCCCCCAGAGCAAACCCTCAGCAGCCACAGCACTCAAACACATCAACAGCTGCTTAGGGAAAAGCAAACCTTACTTTCTACTCTTAAAATAATATTAAAAAGGGAGTAAGAGAGAAGCTGTGAGTCTCTGACAACCCAAAACCTGGCTACTCTGTCCAAGCTCTCTAAATTCCACTTTCTGCTTGGGAAAAGTCACATTTTTTTCTCTAGTTATTTTCTCAGTATTTGCATTGGATTTGAACAAGAATCCAAAATAAAGCAAAAGCTTCAAGGTCAACAATCCTTTTATAGAAGCAAAAACCCAAGAGAGAAATTTAAGCAATTATTCTTAGCCAAAGGAGCAGTCAGTTCAAATAAATGTATCAAAGCCTCCAAATTATCAGCAATAAAATCTTATGTCATCTAATAACCACAATGATGACAATAATTACTGGGACAATGATTTAAAGCTTGGCATTTTTATAGTGCCTAATTTAACAAGTACAGGTTGCTTATTTGTGCCTTTGCAGACTGAAAAAAAGCGTTTGTCTGGCTTTGTTTATTGTCTAAGACGAGGCTTGGGGAAGACAAAAAGCTTCCAGAAATTACCCAAATTCCTGCACAAGGAGATGCTGATGGAGGCAGGAGCAGGGAGCCTGGGTTGAGGGGAGTGATGGAAACAGCTCTGCAGGATTACTGAGATTCTGAGATTCTGAGTCCCTTCCTTTAGACAGATCACAAAATCACAGTATTGAATTGTTTAGAAGAGCTCTAAGGTCAAACCCAGCACTCCAAGGCCACCACTGGCCCGTGTCCCCAAGTGCCACACCCAACACCCACAGAGGATTTTAATCCTCCCACTCTGCAATAGGCTCAAAATGATGCCCACAGTGCTTTGGTCTCTGTTTTAATCTCCGTCATTTTTTAAATGAGCCTCGCTCATCAAACAAGGAGTTCAAAAAGGCTTTTTTTTTCTTTATAAACATGAGGAATAAAACGCATTAAAAGCTGCAGAAATTCCCTCTTGCTCTGGACAAGGAGACATCAAAGACAGAACATTTCTTTGGATGGATCCTGAAAGGTCAGATTTCTGAAAAATCTGGAAAACACTGAAAAACACTCTGTATTCGTCTGGAACCAGCAAAACTTCTGAGATCACAGAATCCCAGACTGGTTTGGGTGGGAAGGGACCCCAAATCCTACCCAGTGCCACCCCTGCCATGGCAGGGACATGTCCCAGTGTCCAGCCTGGCCTTGGCACTGCCAGGGCTCCAAGGGCAGCCCCAGCTGCTCTGGGCACTCCCTGAGTAAAGAATTCCACCCTGACACCAATGTTAACCTGCTTTTTCGGCTTTTACAGCCATTCCCTGTGTCCTGCCCCTCCATCCTTGTCCCCAGTCCCTCTGCAGCTCTCCTGGAGCCCCTCTGGGTCCTGGAAGGGCTCTGAGCTCTCCCTGCAGCTTCTCCTCCCCAGGTGAGCTCCCCCGGCCGGGTGTGACCCACTGAGGTGTCACCCACTGCTGCCTCCCCCAGCCTTTCTGAGGGAAATGCTGATTCTTCTGATTTCTCAAATTGCTCCTCATTAACATGAAAAAGATCATTTCCATGTGGCAGCATTAGCATGAATAAAACATCCCTGGGATAATAACCTGCCCGGGGCTGGAGGTGTTGACCTTCAGAAATGAGGACAGACCTGGGGCTGGGTGCAGGAGTGACAAAATCCAGGGACTTTTAACGTTCCTCAGCTTGGAGGAGAAGAGAGAAAATTTTCCATTGCTGAATATTCACATTAGGGGCAGTTTTGAGCTAATATCATATGAACATTCACATTAGGGGTGTTTTTGAGCTAATATCATTGGAATATTCACATTAGGGGCGTTTTTGAGCTAATATCATTCAAATATTCACATTAGGGGCATTTTTGAGCTAATATCATTGGAATATTCACATTGGGGGTGTTTTTGATCTAATATCATTGGAATATTCACATTAGGGGCGTTTTTGAGCTAATATCATATGAACATTCACATTAGGGGTGTTTTTGAGCTAATAGCATTTGAATATTCACATTGGGGGTGTTTTTGAGCTAATATCATATGAATAGTCACGTTAGGGGCATTTTTGAGCTAATATCATTTGGGTTCAGAATTTCTGCACGCTGGCTGCCAAAAATAAATGATTGTGAGAAGGGGCTGCTGCGAGGGGATGAGATGCACACCCTGCACATTCTGCACACTGGGCACACTCAGGGGATGAGCTGCAGACCCTGCACACTCAGGGGATGAGCTGCACACCCTGCAGGAGAAGGGGAACACGAGCAGCCAGCCCAGACCCAGCCCTGGCAGCCTCCAGCACGTGGAGAGAAGGGCAGGATCCCAAAGGATGAGGAGGGCAGCGGGTCAGCCAAGCATTTGAGGAGGTCTCACCTTGGTTTTTCCAACCACAGAGCTCAATATCCTCTCTAAAATATTTATCCCTTTAGGTTTGCACATCGCATCACTGCAGACTTTTTCTTTTCGAGCGCCAGGACCTCAGTGCAGCAGGAAGCTGAGCTATTGATTACAGGCTGGCTCTAATTAATGAGGCATTCTGATACTGCGATCAGGGTCCTTATTGGGAAAAGCTCAATCTCTTCCCTTCAAGCACAGCTGTGGTGGTGCCTCTGCTCTCTGGGTGCCCACAGGCACACACAGAATTGCTGCTGCAGTCCTGCACGGGCACCCAGAGGCTCCAGCCCTGCATTAGTGCCATCCTGCCTCCAAGCAGCTGGGAATGGGCACCATCACCCCCTGTAACAGACCGTGCCAGCTGTTTGGTGCTGGCAAATCCCCAGCAAGGGTCAGGGACCTGCCCCAGGCGCTGCTCCCATCCCCAGCCACTCCTCCACACCATTCCCAAATCCCATCCCTGCCCCGGCCCTCCAAGGGTTTCAGAGCACTGCAGTGCATTTGCCTGGCCAGAGGAAGCCCAGAATGAATTCCTCTCTGAAAGCCAGCTCTGCAGAGTGTCCCAGCACGCTGTGACATCAGTGATGTGTACAAATGGGTATAAATATTGAACCTGGAGCCATTCTGCACTGTCACACCAACAGCACCTCCTCCTTGGATGGGCAGGGCAGGGCAGGGCAGGGCAGGGAGGATTTCCCTCTGCACGGCACCCTGGCCATTTGTCATGCAAGGGCTGCCGATGACCAGCGAGGAGCTGTGGGAAATTCATCATCATAATGAATGGCCACGAGTGCAGCTCCCTCCCACAACATGTTATCATTGCAGTAATTAACTGCCTGCTTGTTCAGTTGTGCTCCAGAGTTGCTGCACACAATCCATCACAGTTTCCAGGGGTAACAGCACATTTAACACATCCTCAGCCATGGAATTCCATGGCCTTGGCACCCAGGGAGCTGCTCTGAGACCCTCACCAGCACAGCCCATGCTCTGTGTGCCTCACAGGTGAGCACAGAGCTGCCCTGGGGTGTGGGAGGAGCTGCGGGATTCCCTGCCTTGCATGACCACAAACACAGCCTAAATAATAAATAATAAATAATGAATAATAAATAATAAATAATAAATAATAAATAATAAATAATAAATAATAAATAATAAATAATAAACAGTAAACCTTCCCACTGCAATCAAGGGCAGATAGGTTTGCTCTGAGGGTGCCACTTTCCTGTGCTCTATCAGTGCAGAGGAATTGCTCCAGGCAACCCCAGCAATTACACTGGAAGGAGGCTCAAACCCCATCCTGAACCTCCTAAATAAAGCCAAAAATGGAAAATAGATTTGGAATGTGCATCCCAAAACAAGGTGGGCACCATGGGCAGCACAGGGGCTGTGGGACAGACCTGCTGCTCCTTTATCTCTGGGCACACCGGGCTGGGGTCACAGCTGGCACAGCACTGGCAGTGTCACCCAGCTGTGGGGATGCTCCAGCTGCAGCCCATCCCACAGCTGGGAGAGCACCAGGGAGCTCAGGAAGAGTTTTGTCCTTCACATAATGCATGGAAAGTCAATGACTTTCATCTCTCATGGTTCTTGTTTTAACACTTCTTCAAATTCTGGAATTCCGTGCGTCCTTCCTGAGCAGGGGCACTGGGCATGCACCAGCACCCATCCCCTCCGCATCCAGGAGCTCCCCAGCTCCTCCTCTGCCCTAACGCTGCCTCCATCTCTGAGAGAATTCGTTCTGATGAAAGGATTCACTTGGCAGAGAGGTTTTAAATATCCCAGCTCCTACACATCTGCTTTATTTTCCATAGTGCTTCTTTGCACCCCAACAGGAGGAGTTAAAGCCCAGGAAATTCCCAAGGGACAGTGAAAATCCAGGGATGGGGAGGTGGCTGCACTAAAGCCCCCCCAGAACAGCTGCAGGGCTGCAGGGATGAGAGCAGGGCTGGTCACTGCACACAAATGAGATTAGCACAGCAAGACACTGCATGATTAAAACACTTGTCCTTATGCAAAATTCAGCAGATATTCCCAAATGTCCGTGGCAGACAAATTGCACCATCTGGTCAGTGAGATAAAGTCTTTAAACAAGAACTTTGCAGGCCGAAGGTTCTCAGCTGTGAAAACAGGTCAGGCTGGTGCCCTGTGATTGCCAAACCGAGGGCAGCCCACTCTTCCTCTCTCTCCCACTTCACTGCAACGCTAAAAACCACACATGGTGCCTTCCCACAGTGACACTGCCCAGAACAACAAAGGATCTGATCTCAACTCTCTCTTTCTTGCAGGGATAATTCCCTATTTTGTCTGATTCCAGATTGTTGCTAAAACACCATTTTTCCTGCTAGGAAGCTATCTAATTAATAAATACATTTATATGTAAGCTAATTAATAAATATGGTCTATCTCAATTTATTTACCACGTATTCAGCAGGGTCTGAAGCCCTTTGAGCAGATCCCCAATAAAGGATCTGATCTCAACTCTCTCTTTTTTACAGTCATAATTCCCTATTTTGTCTGATTCCAGATTGTTGCTAAAACACCATTTTTCCTGCTAGGAAGCTATCTAATTAATAAATACATTTATATGTAAGCTAATTAATAAATATGGTCTATCTCAATTTATTTACCACGTATTCAGCAGGGTCTGAAGCCCTTTGAGCAGATCCCCAATAAAGGATCTGATCTCAACTCTCTCTTTTTTACAGTCATAATTCCCTATTTTGTCTGATTCCAGATTGTTGCTAAAACACCATTTTTCCTGCTAGGAAGCTATCTAATTAATAAATACATTTATATGTAAGCTAATTAATAAATATGGTCTATCTCAATTTATTTACCACGTATTCAGCAGGGTCTGAAGCCCTTTGAGCAGATCCCCAATAAAGGATCTGATCTCAACTCTCTCTTTTTTACAGTCATAATTCCCTATTTTGTCTGATTCCAGATTGTTGCTTAAACACCATTTTTCCTGCTAGGAAGCTATCTAATTAATAAATACATTTATATGTAAGCTAATTAATAAATATGGTCTATCTCAATTTATTTACCACGTATTCAGCAGGGTGTGGAGCCCTCTGAGCAGTGCCTGTGGAGCCACGCAGGAATTTCTCACATCATGTCTGTGAAACGAGCCCAGGAGCCACAGGGAGCCCCAAACCCCAGTAAATAAATGAACACCTGGGCCAAGGCGGGGTCGTTCCCCCCGTTTATCTCGGCCCAGCAGGGCCAGCCCCCGTGCAGGAGCCCAATCACACACCTGTACCTGTTGGCCATCGCTGCGGCAGGGGCAGGCAGGGCTCCAGCCCAGGTGATCTGGGCACAGCTGGAGCCTCTCCCCAGGCTGGCAGGGCCGGGGCACCCAGAGACAGCTCTGAGTGGGGAAAGCACACAATCCATCCGAAAGAGAGGTGAACTGACACTGCACAATGGCCTCAGTGCCCGGACACAGCCAGGAGCCCTGCAGCAGGGGAAGGTGTGCCTTGGCAGGGTGAGTTCACACACCTAGCAGCCTTAATTACTGCTTGCTGCATTGTACTAATTTCCTTGGTTGTGCTGTGAAATCAAAACACGTCATGAAGGCCTTTTCCCCCTCTAATAAAAGCTGTCAAAGTAAATAAATATTCATCCCCATCTGCCCCTCTGGATGAAAGGAGAATTAATTGATAATTTTCAGAGCTCTGTAACCTCCTGCCCGGTGCTCTGCTGCTCCCCTTCCAGGAGGGCACAGCCGAGCCTGGAGAGGCCCTGGGAGGAAGTGAGGACATTTAAAAATCCACTTACGGTGCAAATCCAACTCCTCCTCGTCACCCAGGATGCTGGAATGGAAGCGTGCACGCCGTGCCAGGATGGGAGGCAATAATCACAAAGGCAATCACAATAATAATCACAAAGGCAATCACAATAATAATCACAAAGGCAAATGCCACTCCAGGGATTTATTTCCCGTGACATTTGCAGGAGCAGCCCTGGCTGGACATTCTGCATGTCCACACTGCTGCAGCCTTCCAGGAGCTGCAGGGGAGGGACCTGGGGGTCACTGCAGATGGGCAAACATCAATGGAGCTCAGGACAGGGCCCATGGAACGAGGAGGAGGTGCAGATTCCCAGGAAAGCCAATCCACATTTCCACAGCTGGCTCGGGAGCACATCCCTGCCCAGCCCTGCCAAGCAGGAGCTCTGGGGCTGGGGGATTTCAGGACAATCAATGCAAAGCCCAGGAGCAAAAGCTCCAGCTCCAAACTTTGCAGGCAGGTGCACTGGAACAGTCAGGAGTGCCAGGTTTGAGAGCAGTGGTGTGGGGGATATATACATATTTTATATCCATATATTCTCACACCTATAGATCTCCTGAAAAGGAAAATCCATCTCATTCAGAAGCAGACGCTGGACATGAATTTATTAAGATGAATGAAGCTACTTCATTCCCCTTTAGTGCCTGGAGGATGGAAACTCAGGCAATATTGCCTTTCCCTGGCATCAGAGCACTCCATTTCTGCCCGAAGTTCTCAACAATAATTCATGTCTCTGCATGGCATTGATCAGCCAGGCTTTGAGATCCTGTTCTTTTGTCTACATCTCCTCCTGCACTCAGCTCCTAAGAGCACGGGGAAGGAAGGTTTCTGGCAGGAAAGATAAAAACTATTTATTGTACTGACCTTTTTGATTAATGGGTGGAGTTAGGTGTGAAATCATTTTTATCAGGTGAACATAATGACTTGCAGGACAACAAAAAGGGCATTTCAATTTTTTATCAAACCCTCAGTGAGAGCACAATCCCCCAAGGTGAACGTTGGGGACAGCCCAAGTAGGCAGGAGTGAATAAATATCTTATAAGTGTGGAGCTGGCTGAGGAGCGCTCATGAATCAGCAGGGATCGTTTGAAGGACCAGGCTCTCCTGCTCCCTGCCACGGAGCTGTGCTGGGAGATGGAGCAGGCAAACCTGGACTCTGCATTTCCTGAATAACCCTGTTATCAACTCCCCCTCCGCTGGGCTTCCTGCTCTGAAACCATCCGCTTGAGCCTAATTAAGCAGACATTCATGAGATCAGAGTGTCTGACTGCTGTTGGTCTCTCAAAACATGACAGAGCCATTCCATGTTTAGCCACAGTCTGCCCAGTGTTCATCAGCACACAAAGCCCCAGCAAAACCATGGAAGTGCTTCCCTGGACCCTGTGACCCGACCCTGGGCTCAGACACTCCATGGAAACCAACTCAAACCTGCACACACAGCTATACCAGGCACTCACAATACACATGAAGGCTTGTGTACATTAGAAAATACATTTTGGACCGCTGGGTGAATTAATGAGCCCTTAAAACTCGTTCAGAATTAACCCTCCTGACCCCCGCCTGATGGTGTGTGAGCTCTGTTTACCCAGCACCGAATCCTCCCAGGCACTGCAAACTCTGTCTGACACTGAATCACCTCCCATTGCCCTGCTCTGCTTACACCAACTGGAGCACACAGACCTGGGTGCCTAAGGCTGTAAAAGTGGAAATGTTTCAAGGCAGAATGGCCTTTTAATGACACTTTTTAAGCCCAGCATGGCTGAGATTTGCAGGCTGTGGTAACAAAGCAAGGATGTTTTTGGCAGAGGGCTGGAAAGAGCAGACAGAGTTTTATTATCCTTGTACCTCCAGCCTTCTCCAGCCAGAGGGAGACGATTTGGTAGCAAAAACAAGGGTAGTCTGCAGACTGAGAGGGTGAGGATTGTCTCCAGAGGGTTTGGAGCATCCCTGGGCTTTGGGCTCTCTGCGGGATCTGGTTCTCTCTGGGGTGCAGGGATGGAGCTGCCTCTGTCCCTGTCCCTGCTGCACCCCAAGTGTTTCCTGGGCTCACCCACCCCAGGGCATCATTACGGGGAGTGTGGAGCTCATTTCTCCCTGCACGATTTCAAACAAGCCTCCCAGGCAAGCAGCAAGGAGAGCTCCATGGAAAGCAGTGGCGGCTTTGAAGTTGGAGCCTCTGTTCTGTTTCCAGACAGATTTTGATTTAATGATGGATGCCTGCCCTGCCAGGGAAGAGATTTGGTAATGAATCAAGCGGTGTGGGTATAAATAGAGCCCAGGAGAAGGGGATGGGCTGGGCTTTGGGTGCAGCCCAGCTGGGCTCAGGTCTGGGCTCAGCCGCCCTCAGGCTTTGCCCTGGGGTAAAACCCTGCTGGGGATCGTGTTCTTGGTAAAGCAGCAATAACCTGGGCACAGCTGGAGCCAAAATCCAGTGCCAGCAGCCAGCCTGTCCCACAGCTCTGACTGCACAGGGCTCATTCCTGAACATGGAGTGCCCATATCTCACTTATCCCCAGGGTGGGATGCCCACAGGCTGTCAGCAAATATTTAAAGGCTTCAGAACCATGGAATGTGTTGGAAGGGACATTAATGCCTATCCAATGTAATCTCAAAGATTGTGTAGTATTATCTGGTTATTATAAGTTACTTTTTGTTACTGCTCCAGTAACTATAAATTCCAGTTGGTGACATCAATTATATTAACAAAGCACCCTCAATTTACTCATTATCACTTAAGCAACACTTAAACAACTCAGTTAGGATGTAAATACATTTCTTACCCCAGACAAAGCAGTGCCCGTTTTTGCTCTGCCTGGGCATTCAGTGATGTTATCAATGCCCAGCAGAGCACCCCAGGCTCATCCCCAGCAGCAGAGGCACCGTCCCACAGGAATTGCAAACACCCCGAGTAACCTGAGGCTGCAGGGGTTTCACCTTTCCAAAGGCATTGTGCAGCTTCACCCAGACAGATGCCAGCAAACAGGGTTAAAAGGGTAGTGAGTGGCCACTGAAGGCTTTCACTGAGGATTTGGGGCTTACCCGTGATGAGATCACTCTCAGAGCCACCTTTCCCCCCACCTTCTGGTGGACAGTGTAGGACAAATGCCTTCTTTAAAAGAGCACCTGTGGAGGAAACAAAGAGCCCTGGTGGAAGGTGCAATGAGCAGCCCAAGCCAGGCTCAGCCAGGCCAGGCTTTGTTCTCATCTGTCATTAATTCCTCTGCTCCTCTCAGCTTCCCCTGCCCTGGGGCACCTCTTGGGTTTAGGGACCTGTGTCAAATGCTTTGGCCAGGAGACAGGACCAGACGTGCCAGCCCCAGCCAGGTCTGAGCTGCAGAGCCAGAGGTCAGGGCTGTGTCCCCCTGCTTTTTTAAGTTTTTTTGAGCCTTCTGATGTTGACATTCTTGTGAGGAACTTTCTCGCACACTTTCTGTAAATAACTCATTGGTTTGCATTCTTTCATGGAAGAAGAGAAGTTTGATGGGCTGTTGGTTTGTGCAGTGTCATTGGAGAGGTGGCACCGTCACCCTCCAACCCACCGCCACTCTTGGAAATCTGTAAATGCTGGAATCAGAAATAAAAAATTCTCTTTTTACCTTAAGAAAGCTACGTGTCCTCATCGTGTTATTTCATGTCCTGTAGTGCCAGGTGCAGCACTGGGTAATGGCTGAGAACACTGCATGCAGCACCCAGCAGCACCCCTCCCCTTGGTCACTCTGCTCAGCTGAGATTGCAGAGATCCCCTCACACATTCTGGGGAAATGGCCCAAGAGGGGGGAACACTGCATGCAGCACCCACAGCTGCCTCTGCCCTCACCCTGCTCAGCTGAGATTGCAGAGATCCCCTCACACATTTTGGGGAAATGGCCCAAGAGGGGGGAACACTGCATGCAGCACCCACAGCTGCTTCCATCGCTGCCAGCCCCCAGCTGGAAGGAAGCTCCTCTCCCAACTCCCCACCTTTGCTCACCCTCAGCCACGTGCAGCTGTAATTCCTTCTGGAATGGTGCAAAACGCATTTCCTTCCTCTCTCAAGATTTATCTTCCAGTTCATGCATGTGGTGCTGATATTCATCTTAAAGAGCAGCAGCGAGATGAACCCACTGTGACTTCCATTTCTCAGATCCAACATCCTTGTCAGCACTGGAGAGCTTAAGTGCTCTTCCTTTCACACCTATTAGGTTGGAACAAGCCTTAAAAGCATAAATAACCTTCCCCACAGCATAATGAAAGACCTTATTACAGCCTGGGATTAATTTTTTCTAATCTATTTACAAGCAAAAAGGTCGAACTGAAATTTGACAGTGAGGAAGGGAGGCAGGACTCATTATCTCCAGAAAGAGTGGAGAAAATGGATGAGCATAAGCAGAAGATAGTTTTGGAGCTTGAATCCATGTCCCAGCCTCTAATTAAAAATTACCCAGCAAGGCACTGCCTCGCAAACACCATTAGCCACAGGAAAAATGAAATCCCTAATTACTGAGCAAAAATATTTTGATCTCAACTTCTTTTTTTCTTAATTTTAAAAAAGCCATCTTTACTGTTCAAACCCACTTTCCACTCCTTTTCCTTCCCCATGTAACAGCTCTGCTTTATCCTTTTATTACCAAAGGACCGCACATGGAGCACTGATTACTTTTGCCATTTAGCTGCCCTCACAAACCTCACCTTGCTGCCCACAACTCCCATCCCATCCCATCCCATTGATCCCATCCCATCCCATCCCATCCCTCTGGCTGCAATCGTGGGCAGGAGAGGCAAAGCTGGGGTGAGGATGTTCCTTACTCAGCTCTGCTGTCACAGCTCTGGAGAGCAGCCTTGGAATGGCCAAACTGGCCAGAACTGGTGGAGAAAAGGGGCAATTCCTGCAATTCCTGCAATTGCTGCAATTGCTGCAGTTCTGCAGCTGGTTGAGCCGGCTGGGGAATGGGCAGGAGCAGGCTGGGTGGTTGGTGTGGAGCCTGGGGATGCAGGGAGGGATGGCAGGGAGGGATGGCAGGGAGGGATGGCAGGGAGGGATGGCACGCACAGTGCCCACTGCAGGCACACAGAGCTCGCTCATCCCGGCATTTGGGGAGGGCTGGGCTCTGCCTGCAGGCTCCGCCGTTCCTGAGGCTGTGCCTCCCTCTCCAGGCAGCCCAGGGGCTGGCACTGCTGCTGCTCTTCCATCCAGCCCCATTTCCTCCTGATATCCCGTCCCACCCTGCCCTCGGCCGGTGTGAGACCATTCCCCCTTGTCCTCTCACTGCCCTTGTAATTATTTGCTCTAATAATTACCATTCTTGTACTATTTGCATTGATGCTCCTTGAGTGGCTGGCTGCACTCCCTGGGCATCAGAGGAGTCAGTGGCCAGAGATAATTTGTATTTATTCCGTGTGCTAACTGTATTTGTACGTGTTTATTGCATTTAAGTGTGCGGCCAATTTATTTATTTAACTCTGTGAGGAGAGTGCCAGGAGGTTTTTCAGTTTGTTTCCATCTTCCCCAGCTGTAAATAAACCCGAGCTCATTAAGAGCCCTGCACTGCTCCGTTGGTGCTGGGGCTGGTGCTGCCAGCCCGGGCAGGATCTCACTCCTGCCTCAAGAATCCCACGGAATCACAGTGCCTAACAAAGCAGGAATCAGTGGAGAGGGGGAACAGAGCTCCTGGAGCCTGCCCAAAGCACCACTCTGGGCAATTCCTGCTAGAAAAGCATGCAGATGCCATTATTTTTATGAGGTGTTGCTTCCCAGAGCCAGGCAGAGAGGCTGTGGGCACTGGAGGATGCACTTTAATCTCAGAGTCAGCCTGGGGAATCAGATCCCAGTCACCCAGTGCTCTTTCCAACGCAGAGAGAGGTTTGGTGTGCTCAGAGCTGTTCTCTGAAGGGATGGCAGAGGATGGCTGCGTGCCTGGGCACTGGGAATAGGCAGCACCAATCCAGAAACCTCCAGCAGGGCGAGCCCAGGGAATTCCATCCCTGCTGGGCTGCCCCAGCACAGCAAACCTCTCATCTCTCCTGAAATGCTGTGAGCACAGAGCTCTTGGGGCACCTGCAGCAGAGCAAACTGCAGCCAGACCCATCCAACATCCCTTTTACAGAGGCTCATTCCCAGGGAGTTCCAGTACCTGCAGAAAGGGAACGGGAGTTCAGAGCTCCATCCTCGGGCAGAAAGGCTGGGGTTTGCTCTGAACGGCTCTGGGGATTCCTCAGTGCTCAAGAAAGGAGGATTAAGGAACAAAGAAAAAGGGGAAAAAAGGGGAAGCAGAAATCATGAGGAGTTTTAAATCCCAGACTAAATAAACAGGATTATTGACACCACCTGAGCTGAACAGGTTTCCTGCCTGGGGCAGGGAAGAAAAGGGAGGTGAAAAAGCTTTCCTCCAGCTCCAGGAGGGGCAGGAATGGGAGCAGGTTTGGAAATGGCAGGAATGGGAGCAGATTTTGGGAATGGAAGCAGATTTGGGTAATGGAGGAATGGGAGGAGATTTTAGGAATGGGAGCAGATTTTGGGAATGGAGGAATGGGAGCAGGTTTGGGGAAGGGGAGCAGATTTTGGGAATGGAGCAATGGGAGCAGATTTTGGGGGTGAGAGCAGATTTTGGGAATGGGAGCAGATTTTGGGGAATGGAAGCAGATTTTGGGAATGGAGCAATGGGAGCAGATTTTGGGAATGGCAGGAATGGGAGCAGATTTGGGGGGAATGGGAGCAGATTTTGGGAATGGAGCAATGGGAGCAGATTTTGGGGATGGGAGCAGATTTTGGGAATAGGAGCATATTTTGGGAACGGGAGCAGATTTTGGCACCATCTGTTTTTTCAGACACCTCAGAGCCCCGAGCCCGGCCCCGTGGCTGGGGATGGAACTGCAGAACCACGGAGCCAAAATCCCTGGAATTGCTGCAGAAACGGCGCTTTTGAAAACCTCCTCCCTGCTGCGGGCTTAATCAAGGGATAATTGGGATTGAGTGAAGCCTGTGCCCTTCCTGCTCCGCTCTCTCTGTGCTCCCCATGAAAGGGAGGGATGAGAGGAGAGCAGCCCAGCCTGCAGCCCCTTCCCTCTGGGTCTGCTCTCACCTTGCTCACACCTGTGGGTTCCAACCAGGCTCCTTCACCCCCTCCCCACCCTTCCAGAGCACTGCAGAACGCCAGCAGGTTCCTCCTGATTCTCATTTTTCACAAACGTAATTATCAGTGGATGAGTCTCAGCAACTGTTCAAAAGGATTTTCAAAAATCACTTTTAAATAAGGCTTATGAAGCCCTTATAAAACTCCTTTCCAAAATCCAGGCATCCATTTCTGAAAACAAGTCTGGAATAACCTGTTATCACTATTTATGTCTTCATTTTTTGGGTTTCGGCTCATTTTCTGACACTCACAGGGTGTTTAAACAATTTGGCTGCATCCTCTGGATAATTATAATGAGCTACAGCCTCCCAAACCCCCCAGAAAATGTGATTCTGCTCATGCTGACTTAATCTGGCTGCAGCACTCATGCTCTCCCCTGGGAATGGTTACAAGATGCAGAGGACTCCTTGCCAGAACAGGGGAAAGGAAAAGCAGTGATTGTGCCAGTTGTGACTGTGCCCTCACCTCTGCACCCCCTGCCTGCCTGGCACCCGGGGCTGGGGAGAATCCCTCCAAGCCAGAGCCCTGGGCCTGCAGCAACACCTCTGCACTTATGCCCGTTAATTCGGGGTAGAGACCCCTTGGGGCTTGCAAACACCCAATGGCAAGTGGAAATAAATGTGAATTATTGCCCTGGGATAAACCTGAGCTGCCCGTGCACGGTGCTGCCAGGGCAGGGCAGCGCTGATGGTGCCAGGGGTGGCTTTTCCATCGGGGCTGCTGAGCAATTCTCCCAGCACAGCCAAAACCAGACCTTTGGAATCCAGGACATCCCTCTGGAGTGCCAGGACCCTGCCAGGGGCTCAGAGACCCTGGCACAGAGCCCAAGATGCCCCTGTGGGTTTGGTTATGACCCGTGGAGCAAATCACCAACCTTATATGAGGATCTGCAAGCCACGACAGTTTAAGCAGAATGATAGTGAATTTATCACAGGGTGAAAAATTGATTTTTGGGGTTTTAGAATGGGGGTTCAGGGGGCAAGATGGAGGAATCTGAGCGTGTCCAGCCTTTCTCCTTCTTCTTCTTCTTGCCCTCCATCTTCTGCTGTGATGGTGGCACTTTTGGATTGGTTTAGAGTAGAAGCTGACTGTCTAACACAGGTGATAGGTATTGGGAAGTAATTGTAAATATTGTAGAGGTAGTTTTTAGAATAAAAAGATAACACTACCCCAAGGATGGGCAGAGTGGAAATAAATGTGTGTCCTGCTGAGCAGACCTGGGCTGGACAGGAGAAAGAATTTTATAGATAAGGAACAATAAGCAACCTTGAGACCGAGAAATGAAGAGCTCTGACTCCTTCAACCATGGGGCTAGGATATTATTATTATTATTATTATTATTATTATTATTATTATTATTATTATTATTATTATTATTATTCCATTACTATAATATTAATAATACTATTAATATTATTAATATTATTAATATTATTAATATTATTAATATTAAATCCCACATGACCATGACAGAGCTGGGGGTGATCACTGCTGGATTGGGCAGGTGGGGCCCTGCAGAACCATTCATCAGCCCTGTCCCTGCCCAGCTGCAGGGGCTCCTCACCATCCCTGAGCCATGGAATGTTTGCCTGAACAGCTGCCAGGCGGGGAACAGCCAATTAACTGCTGTAATTAAGGCTGATCAGGCGGTGATTTGAGCAGGACCTGGGTGAAAAGGGCACCAGGAGTCTCCCATCACTCATTAACGCTGATAAAACGCTGCAGCTCCTCACTAAACAGGTGCCCATCGAGGCTGCTCTGCCAAATTGCAGCACAAGTTGTTTTAATTAATGCAGGGCAGGTGCTGCACGGGGACAGACAATGGAGGGGAGCTGGGGTTAGGCATTGAGAATTGGATTGGTACCAGAGATGAGATGGTTTCCACCCTGCGTGTCAGCAAAGGCAGGTGGAAAAGGCTTGTCCTCATTCTATTAACAGCACACAATGCACCATTAGTAAGGTAAAGCCTTCTACTTACTAAACAAATTTTCCTACAGTCCTAAGGTCTATCCTAACCAAGCCTAAAACTCGAGCTATTGTTTTATATCCTTGCTTACCATACCATTGCAACTTTCTCTACATTTAGACTCTGCAGCTGCAGCTAACTCTGAGTATTTTGTTCTTTCTGTTCCTAAAGCCTGCTTTTACAGCTCCCTGCCAATCTTCTTCCCTTTGCCATTCCCCACAGGGTGACACTCCACGAACAGCCCAGAACAGACCCCGAGGGGCCCGTGACTGAACTGAACCAGCTGTGGGTCGGGAGGGAGCCCAAGGGTGATCCCGTCCCAGGGACACCTCCCACCATCCCAGGCTGTCCCGGCCCCATCCAGCCCGGCCGTGGGCACTGCCAGGGACCCAGGGGCAGCCCCCAGGTGAGAGCCAGGCCTGTCCCACCTGGGGCACCCCAGAGCTGCCCCTGCCAGGTGGGGATGCCAGAGCCCCACGCTGCCGCCAGCCCTGCAGCTCTGCTGCAATGACACATCTGAGACGGGAAAACAAAGTTATTTATTGCTTACACTGAGCAATAAATCCACTTTTTCGAGTGGATGCTTTGATTATGACGCAACTGTATAAATGCATAAAAAAAGCACCAAACAAAAACCAACACAAATCGGGGTTTAACGTGGGTAGCAACGCTCAGCTGGGCGCAGTGGATGTCCTGCACCTGCCATGACCACACTCTGAGCTGTTCCCCACCTGCTCCAGAGGGAACGAAGAGCTGGGGTTCCTCAGGTGCCCCTCCTGGATCCAGTCAGGCCTCCCCAAGCCTGGATCCCCCAAAGGGGTTTCTGATGGGGCCGCAGCCCTCAGCTGCCCCTGGGCCAGGTCTCACCCCTGGGATGCCCTGGGAGGGTGCTGAACCCGCTCAGCTCCTGCTCAGCTCTGCTCACTCCCTCCCTCCTGAGCAAATGCTCCCTTGTCCTTGGGATTTTCCCATTAAACCCACCCTTGTCTCCTGCAGAAAGCAAGCCTGACCTTTCCCACCGAATCAGGAGCCGATTTA
This sequence comes from Melospiza melodia melodia, assembly GCF_035770615.1. Classification (NCBI taxonomy): domain Eukaryota; kingdom Metazoa; phylum Chordata; class Aves; order Passeriformes; family Passerellidae; genus Melospiza; species Melospiza melodia. The sequence continues at coordinate 30,231,585 of NC_086203.1, read as the reverse complement.
TTGCATATTTTAAACTCATAATGAGATCAAAAGGGATAATGCTCGGATGACCCAGAGATCAGCCCGGGACACGGGAGATAATTGTTCCCTTAATTGCCACGCCTGAATTCAATCCATTGTGCAGTGTGTGTGTGCTCAGACGGGACAGAGGAGCATCAGAGCCCTGATGGCTCCTGCTGGGGCTCTGTTTGTCCCAGCCCTGCTCACCTGTGCCAGGGCCACACTCCTGCAATTCAGACGGGCAAGGCGGGCAAAGACACCAATCTGCTCCTTACTCTGCTTTTTATGCATTATTTATCAGCGCTTAAGGAGCTGGGGCTGTTACAAACAGCAGCAAATGAGGGTGGCATTAATTTTAAAGAGTCTGTAATAGCTATCAGGTGGTTTCAGGATTTATTATAAATAACTCAGGGATTTGCTGAGTCCTCAAACCTGCACCAACAGCTGATCACTGAATAAAAACATTCGAGTGAAGTGCAAGTGCAGGTTATTAACCTGAGTATGAAAACCTCTTTAAACCTGCTAAGGAGGCCCAATTAAAGGCAGAGCCTGTTGCTCTATTCCAGGGTGGGGGATCCAAAGAATTAAAATGTAACAGTAAAATGAAAAATGCGTTAAGAACCTCCTGCATTTCCAGTGCAAGGTGGGAGCTGCTGTTGCACATTCCCAGCCATGGGGAGGAGGAGATTGCATCTCCAGGCAGCTGGGTGAGCACAAAGGGGATTAATGGCAGGTCACTTAAAGGGTTTGTGGGAGGTTAATCGGGAAAAAAGCACTCAGGTAATTCCCATCAAAAAATCCCCAAAGCCTCTCCTGCAAGTCCAGCTCCAGGAGAGGAAGAAGATGGGATCAGGGCAGCAAACAGGATTGGGGTTGTACAGAGAGCACAAATCTGCTCTAAACCAGATAAATAAAGATGCTGAGGTCCCCTCTGAGGGGACAAAGAGGAGATGATTGCTTTGGAGGAGGTCAGGGCAGAGCTCCCAAAATCCACTGAGCAGCAGAAACAGCTCAGGGCTCTCTCCCAGGGCAGGATCCCTCCCAGACCCCGGCTAGCCCTGCCCTGCCCAGCAGATTTGGGCACTCACATTTATGGGGACACCACCTCATCTCAGCCCGCCTGCATTTGCAATGTCAAGAGGAAAGGAAAATGCTCCTTTTCCAACAGCTTTGAGAACTTTTTGCCCCAGAACTCCCCCGGCCCAGCTCCTGTGCCCAGGCAGGAGCAGCTCCGGCTCCTTCCTCCTCTCACCGCATTGCAAACAATTTCCATAGAAACTGGAAACATTCCCCAAACCAACAGAGGCTCCCTTCTTTCCAGCAATTATCTTAAGGTCTGATTTGCATTTTAAATGTCACCTGTATAAATTAAAACTGTTTACTGCTCGCAGTGTCATTATTCCGAGTCATCTGGCAATAGGCGGCTACAGACGGGCTTTGTTTGCAGCACAAAGCTGCACATGAGAGCATCCCCGGGAGCACTGCGGGGCTGCTGCCCTGCCCAGGTGCCTGGCAGCTCCTCGGGCTGGGAAATGTTCCCCCTTGCCCTGATCTCGCTCGTTGTGGCAGCGGAGCCGTGGCAGAGCATCCTTGGGGCCCGTTCCAGCTGCTGCTGCTGTGGCTGCACAGCTGCTCTGTCCTGGGGACCCCAGCAAGCAGAGCCCCCGTGCCCCAGCTCCGCATTCTCCTGCACTCATTTTTTAAAACTTGCACTCATTTGTAGGTTATAAATGACTTTTTTGTTGTTATAGTAAACTCCAAGGACAAACAGAACATCTGTGCATTAGAGGAGTTTGAAAAACACTTTGATAATCCAGGCTGCGCTCCTGATGGGTCACTGGCAAACTGGGAGGCTCCCAGTTCAGACTGGGAGTCCTCTCCTGATGCACAGAGCCCTGAATTCCAGTCCCTGTCCTTGCCAGGCAGGCTCTGCTCCCCGGATCACAGCCCCAGTTTGGCTGATGGATTCCTCATTTCTCACCTCACTTCTCATTTCACTGAGCTGGGAAAACGCTCCCAAGGCCACCAGCACAGCCTTTGACCAATCCCCACCTTCCCAAACCATTCCCAGCACCCAGGCCAGTGAAAGGCTCTGAAATCTGCCATGCTCAGAGCAATGGTCCCAAATTTTAGGTGGGAAAAGCAGAGTCCAGCCAAGTTACCTGTATGGAGGGATGGGAACAGGCAGCAGTGGTGAGGGACAGTTTTCCAACATTTCACCCCAAAAAGGCTTTATGAAACGTCCCTCAAAGCCAGGAGAAGCTGGAAGGGCAGGTCCTAACCTGCTGCAAAACCCCTCTGATAATTACCTGCTAATTACATTCCCCTGGTTCTCATTATTTCATTGTAAAAATTCCCAACCATTTTCTTCCATTATTTTCCCATTTTTTTCCATCCTTCAAATTCTGGCAGTTGAACCCAACTACACTTGGGATTGGAAACTGAAGAGGAGCTGCTGAAATCACAGTTCCTGCTTGGAAATTAAAAACTGAGAGAATAAAGACACTTCCCTTAAATATTCCCCAAGCAAACCTTCAATAAAATAAATAAAGCAGAAACATTGAAAATCCAGGAAACCTTTCCCCCAGGCATGAGCAGGGGAGACAAAACATTCTCACTCCTTCCTCTCAAAGCAGCAGCTCCATTTTCCACCTTCCCTCCCAGGTGAGGCACACCTGGAAAGCAGAGCCCCACAAGGTGATGTCCTTCAGCAGGACTGTCCAGGAGAATTATTATTCTGAGGAAGTTTATGGAGTTATTATTGTGTCCAACTCTCCAGTTCAGCTTGGAGATCAGTCTGGGTGAACTAATTCCATCTCCCCAATGATGAAATGCTCCACATTAATCCAGCCCCGAGCAGGCAGGTTCAAGCAGCCTGCCTGCCTCTCATTCCCTGCAATAATTACATCTCGACAATCACTTGGTGCCTCCTCGGCTTTCTCTGAATTTGTTGTTTCTTGAAAGGAGCTCTCCTGCCCTCCCAGTTGCCATCTGTGCCCACGGCAGAGCGTGGCCTTGGCAAACCAGGGATTTCCAGGCTGGAAAAGCTGCAGGAGGGAATCCCTCAGGACACAGCCACAAACCAGGGAATCACAGCTCCTGCCACGCTGTGGCCAGAAATGTTTTGGCACAAAATGTGAAACTCAAATGGAGAACCTCTGGATTCTTCCTAAATAAACCTCTGAGCTGCTCCTGCAGAGAATTCCCTGAACTTTCCTCACAGGGAATCCCAGAGAAATCCCTCTGCCCTCCTTACTTCTTATCACATATTCCCAGCTGGGAAAAAAAGGGGGGAAAAAGGAAGAAGGAAAAGGAAGAAGAAAGGAAAGGAAAGGAAAGGAAAGGAAAGGAAAGGAAAGGAAAGGAAAGGAAAGGAAAGGAAAGGAAAGGAAAGGAAAGGAAAGGAAAGGAAAGGAAAGGAAAGGAAAGGAAAGGAAAGGAAAGGAAAGGAAAGGAAAGGAAAGGAAAGGAAAGGAAAGGAAAGGAAAGGGAAAATAAACCGAAGGAAAAAAGAAAATTTAAAAAAAAAAAAAAAAACCAACCTAACAAACAAAACCACCAAACAACAACAACAACAAAAACCCCAAACCCCAATCCCTGACAGGGGGTTTTCCTCCAGCCCCTCTGGGGTTCAGGCAGGCTGAGGCTGTGTCCCACTGGAGCTGCCCCAGGGGTGCAACCAGTTTATTTACAGAGCTGGTTTTTATATTTAAACAGGTGTAGGGAGTGTGAGGCAGGAGTTTTTAATGATAAAACCACCACAAAATGCCCAGAACGAATGGCTTTTGCTGCTGCTGTATTCATTATGCAGGCAGAGCTGGCCCTAATTAGATAATATGAGATTTCTTGGCTCACACCAAGCAATCCAGAAGAAAGAGCCTCGTTATTGATGGGACAAACCACACAAAGCAATGGAGCAGAGTTTAATAAAGCAGAAAAGTATCAAAGAGAGAAAGGTTTTAATTCTTAATAAGTAGATCCATGGGTTTCATTAACCAGCGTTCAAAGGGGTTTTTTTAGGGTTGCTTTTATTACCTAATTAATTAAAGCCTGACCAATAAGATAGATTAATCCAATGGAATTGCATCTTGCATTAATGGCAATACTAATTAATCACTGAGCTGAAGCATTCCTCTGCACTGAGGAGAAATCATCCCAGGGTGAATCTGGAGAGAGAGAGAAAAGAGAGGGGAAAGATGGGCTGAGCATGGCTTTGGGATTTTGGTTATCATGGCTGACAAAGTGCAGGAATAAATGTAAAATAAACATTTCAAATGGCATTTCTGAGGTGTTAAATGTACTTTCTAACCCCTTCCAGGGACCATCCTTGCTCTGCCCCGTGCTCCATCTCCTCATCCCCAGGGTAAGCAGGGAGTGATGAACCAGGAGTGAACCACAGGGGATGATCCCAACATCTGTGAGCTCCCACAAACAGCCTGAACCCCAGGGAATCCCAGATGGGACATCAGACCTCCTGCTCTTCTCCTCATCACACATTCCCAGCCAGGAAAATAAGGGAAAAAAATAATGAAAGGGGAAAAAAGAAGGAAAAAGGGAGGGTAAGGAAGGGAAGAAAAGAAGGGAGGAAAAAGAAGGGAAGAAAAAGAAGGAAAATAAAGAGAAAGAAAAAAGAAAAAAAAGGTAAAAAACCCCAAACAACCCCAGTTGTGTTGAATCTGATTTTTCTGCCACCAATGATGGATAAACATCCTGCCTGCTCTCCTCCAGCTCCCCCAGCTCCCAGCTCTGCCATGGTGCACTCAGCTGCAGGCAGGGAAGCAAAAGGAAAGGAGAGGAATCATTTGCACATAAATATTAGAAAAAGAGAATCTGTAGCTCCCACATAATTTGTTTTTTCATTAAGCAGCGTCTGCGAGCACGGGGATATTTGATCTATTAAAAATGCTTATTTAAATACTCCTTCTAGAGTTAATTTTTCCTCCTGAAGCTGCTGCAAAAGCTCCACCTCCTCTGGAACACAGCAGGGGGAACAGCAGTGTTTGTTCAGGCCAGAGGTTTGGATTCCACACCAAGTTCTGTGCCAGAGCCACGCTGCTGTCACAGCCCAGGATGGTGATCCATGGAGCTTTCCAAGAGCCATTCATGTCAGCAATGACTTCATCCCTGTGAACATTATAAATAATTAACAGTATGCAGATTGCCATTATTGGAAAGCCCCCGGGCCTTACTCAGCAAGTAATTTCAATTATTCAAAAGTATTAATAAACTGAAATATTCCTTTTTTTTCCCCCCTCACTTAATTTGTCTGGATTTTTTGTATCTTAGGGCACCTGCCTCGAGTGGGGAAAAGCCAAGGGAGTTCTCCCTGTGATCTTGTAATGCCAAGGGAATTCTCCCCACAATCTCCAGATTCCAGGGAGTGTTTCCTACAATCTCCAAATTCCAGGGACATCTCCCCATAACCTCCGGATTTCAAAGAGTGTTCCCCAAAATCTCTAAACTCCAGGGAGTGCTCCCTACAATGTCCAAAACCAATAGAGTTGTACGCATGATCTCCCAAATCCAGGGAGATCTACAACATCCCAATTCCACAATATTCCAAATCCACAATATCCCAATTCCACAACATCCCAATCCCACAACATCCCAATTTCACAATATCCCAATTCCACAATATCCCAAATCCACAACATCCCAATTCCAGGGAGTTCTCCCATGATCTCCACTGTCCCCAGTCTCACCAGTTGCTCCCCATGGGGACTGGAACTCCTCCCTGGCCCCAGTAAATCCAGCCGTGATCACCAAGCAGGGCTGGGGCTGCTCCTGAGCTCTGCTCCTCCCCATCCCTGCAAAAGGCAATAAAACCTTTGGGGGAAAAAAGTGCTTTTCAGTAAAACGGTTCCAAAGCAGCGGGCTCTCATCAGTGTGGGCACAAAGGAGGCTGAAGGGCACACAGCAGCTCCAGGGAACATTTATTGGTGCTTTCAGGTGGATAAACCACACAGAGGTGATCAGGGGCACAAAATCCCTCCCAAAAAGCAGTTCCAAGCCCGGATAAAGGTGAACATCTGCAGGAATGAGAAGCGCCATGTCCTTTCCCTCTCGGAGATGCTTGGGCAGTGCTGATCCCGCATTTTCCCAGCTGTAAATCTGCTTTTCCCAGGTGTAAATCTGCTTTCCCCGGCGCTGGGGCCAGCGGGGTTTCAGCGCTCAGCCGAAGGCTCGAACTGTGGCACAAGGGAGGGCTCTGCTGGAGCCAGCCGGAGCTACAGCATCGCGCTCCTCTGGCCGGCTCTGAAACCCGCCTGCTCCCGAGCAATTCACCCTAAAAATGCCAGTTTTCGATCTCATCTTTGGATTTTAAATCCTGCATCACCGGCGATCTTACTCCAGTCCAGTCTCCCAGGAAAGCAACAATGGCAGAGTGGCGTTTTTGGAGATAATTTCTGAAATGTGGGCTGGAAAAGCTGCAAGTAAAGCACTCAGAGCTGCTCAACCCTCCGGGAGCAGATGAGGCAGGTGACAAGCTAAGGAATGACAGCAAATAGAGACTCCACTGCTAAATGTGCAGCCACAGGGAGAAAACCATCAGAGCTGGGGTGCTTGCCCCAAAATCAGCATTTCAGCCCCTTTACACCCACTTTGGAATTGACTCTTGGAAATCTGAATGCAGCAAAAGTAAAGCAAGGCAAAGATCTCATTATCCAAAAACCCAGAGGAACTTTAGATCCACTGCAAAATCCCCATCCCCAGCGTTCCACAGACATTTCCCAGGAATGTGGAGCTTGATCCAGACACAGCAAATGTCCTGCCAGCCCCAACAGCCCCTGCACCAGCGCTGCAAACCGGGAAACAGCACAGAGATAATGCCAATCCGACAGAAAACAAATCCAGGAGGGAAAGGCAGCAAAGGAGAGCCAATAAATCACAGCGATGGTCAGACAGCTCATTTCCACATTCCTGCTCTCAAACCCAGCACCAGCTGTTTCCCAGGCTGGTTCTCCATGGGCTGGAGAGAGCTCAGCAAGGCTCTTGGTGCAGAATTCCAGGTTTTTCATGGACTGACTGGACAAAGGACTGGGAATCCCAGCAGGGAGGTCAGGACCTGCTCCTGAGTCCACTTCACTTATCCCACACCAAGCCCTGCTCTCAGCTGCCCCCAAACTCTCAAGGAGAGAAAGGAACAGAGGGAGAAGAGCCCTGTTGTTTTGGAGTGGGTTTATTCTCCTGCAGGAAGGATAAATGGAACTGTCCCAGCTCTAACCAGATGAAATCCCAGTGTTCAGAAGGTGCAGAGAGATCCCCCCTACAGGACAAACACACATCAGAGTAGTCAAACATGCTATTTTTTAATGAAGATTTGCAAAAGGCAAGGCAAGTGTTGAAAATTCAGGACATTTCATGAAAGCACATTTGGTCCTCTTCCAGGTTTCCTCAGTTAAATACTTCATGGATAAATAACAATTAAGCATACATGGCACTTTCAGTTCAGAAAACTTGATATTGCACATGATACCAAGAAATACAAGAGTCTATTTCAGCAAACGATTCCAGCACTGTTATCAGCTCCATTTTGATGCCATTGACTTATACAAAAGCTCATTTTAGTGCACAACGGGTGCCCCGTCCTTACAGAGTAAAAACGTATCCAGGCAGTTTTAGAACAAAGAGGGAGAAAAGTTGGCTCCTGAAGGAACACAGAGTCTTTTACCAGCAGCTTCTGGGAGGATAAAAGCATTCCTATGGAAAGATGACTGTCACATCACCTGGCAGCAGAAATTCCACAGCAATTCCCAAGGGAAGCTGACCCTGTCTGCCTGGAAGGCTGCAATTCCTGTCTGGGCTGCTCTCATTCTCACCACCTTTCACTACTCCTGGCAATCACAAGGAAAACACAATGGCAAAGCACTTGTGCAACTTCCTCCCAGTCCTGGAATTGTCTCTGGAACGCTCTGGAATGGATTCTGTGCACAGTGCTGGGCTGGGAGCCTCCCTGGGTTCAGGAGTTCAGACAGCACAGTCACAATCACAATCACAATCACAGGGAGAGTGGCCAAGTCACAGCCAGGGAGCTGAACTGGGAGCCAGGGACAAACTGGAGCAGGAGGAGCCACCAGAAGCCTCAGGGTGGGTCTGTCCTGGCTATCCTGGCCATGCCCACACTCTGCCCACCCTGTGAGCTGACCCAGCCCGTGTGGGTGCTGGGCTGGGCTCCCTCTCTGCTCCCTGCAGGGCTGGCCCAGGAGCAGCACCGAGAGCCCAGAGCTCTGTGAGGGCAGCAGTGCCCCTGCCACCCTCCTCACCCTGCCCTCAGCACTGCCTGACCCTCCCTGCATCACAGCACCCCCAATCCTGCTTTCCCTGAAACACAAACTCAGACACTGCAGAAACACCTTTGGCAAAGCCAATGCCACAGGAGCTGAATCACCAGCTGACTCAAACACCAAGGCAACCCATTCTATTGCAATATTTTGGGAAATTTTAACCTATTTCCCTGTCCCCCCTCCAACCCTTCATCCCCTCAAACACACATAATAACACTAAGAAGACTTGATGATTATTTTGTTTTGCCTGAATAAAAGATTTAACTATCATGGAATAGAAGATTCTACAACAAAGTCCCTGAGATGCATCTGTACATTAAAAGATTCCAACAATAACCTCTCCAGCACAAACTTCATATTTATTAGAAATGTTTTGAGTTGCAACACGTGGTTTATGAAAACCAATGTTGTTGTAAGAAGGTGAAAATACAGCAGATCAAGTTGCCCTCGTATTTATGCCTCAATTTAAAAGTCATTAACCCAAAAATGAAATTCTACTACTTCAACTGTAGTCAAAAGTTAGAAGTATATAAGCAACGACCAGAAAAAAAACCCAACTTGGTATATTTTAAATAGTTGTTTTGGCCTCAGTTTGTTGTCATCCCTCAAGCCCTTAACTGCCTTCTTCCTGAAAGTTCACAGATATTTTTCCAGTATCTTCAAAAAAACTCCAAACACCTCTTTTTAAGTGACTTTGGGTTCCACTGTATTTTGCAACCCACTCATCAGAAATACTTTTCCATCTTCCCAAGGAAGCTCAGATTTCCCTGGTAGTGAAGAGAACTTAAGGCACTAACACATGAATCCTGTCAGGAATGTGAAATAGTTTGTTCTTCATGTACTGTGACACCAGTTCTTAGCAGCATCTCTCCTGAAAAGGCACTGAAAACTTGGCAAACAAGGAAACTTTGGGAACTTCTGCCTGAGCGGCTCTGCAATTCCCCCTTCCAAAAAGGCACCTGGATTGGTTTGATCACTGGTTTCTGCAGCCACAGGCTCCCACAGCCCTGCAGCTTCTATCAGCTGGGGCTGGGAGGGATGTCACACTGCCAGCAGCTCTCACACCACCAGCAGTGATCTCTCCAAGAGTACACAGAGCAGTTTTGTTTCAGCAAACCCAGTGGGTTCCTACCTGAGTAGACCTTTAGGTTGTGTATTGCTAGTCAGAAAAATTCAATAGTTCAACTTGGTGTAAAAAATTGCACTTCCCCACTCCTTCCCCAAGCCCCGAGATCATTTCAGATTAAACAGCAGACCCTGCTCTAGAGGGACATTTGTAACACAGCTACAAGGAGGTAGCTAAGTGGCACAGGCCAATTTGCCTTCTTTTTCTTTTAAAATAGATTCAGCCTTCATTTGCAACAACATTTCTCATAGAAGTCTTGAAACAAGAGCTGTTTGTTCAGGTGGCACGGGAGGTTACCCCAGCTCAGAGGAATGAGCTCCATCTCCTGGGTGTCCACTGGGGACACTGGGGGACACCTGGGGGACACCTGGGGGACACCTGGGGGACCCAGCCTTGCAGGGAGCAGCTGAAGGGGAGGAATGTCTGCAGAGGATGCCAAGCTCCCCCAAGTTCCCCTGCAGAGTCCCTCAGATCAGCCCCACCATTCTGTCGATCTGTCTCATGTAGTTGCTCTTCAGGGGCAGCAGGTACCTCCTTTCATCAGGGACTCTGTTACACTGTTGAGAAAATTTACATCTTTTTAAAGACTCAGATCCAAACCCAAGCAAGCCCATCCCCTCTGCAATCGCCTCAGATCCTCCCAGTACAGAAAACTGTACCCAATAACACTTTTTCCCCCAACTTTCCCTTGTTCTGTGCAGACTTGCAGCACAAATCCCACAAATGAGCAGCAAGTGTTTCTTCAGTGCAGCTTCCAAACACACAGCACAGCTTGTTGTGCAACTGAGATTTCCTTCACTATGACAACTGTGAATGTTTAAAATAATGCTCTTTTCCTGGAGCTCTGTGGGGAGGAGGAAGGAGCCACACCAGCACCTACCAGGAGATATTTTTTAAATTGTCCTTAACTGCTCTAGTGGCAGGTGTCCCACTAGGGGTGGAATGAGGTGATCTTTAAGGTCCTTTCAACTCCAACATTCTGTGATTAAACCAGATCTGTTTTGGTTGGTGATGGGCACTGGAGCCACAGCTCTGGGGCCAGCTGAGGCCTTGCTGAGAGAGGTCCCCTTTTACATCCCCCAAAACCCCACTGAGGAAGACAAAGCTGAGTTTGGATGACCCTCTGCTTCTCCCTTTGCCCCTGACAGAAACACTGGAGAGTTTTAAGGGCAAAGAAAAGGGGAAAGGAAAAATAATTGGAAGTAAATTAACAAATAACAAAACAATCGCTGCAAAACACTTCAAAGGGGACAGGTTTCACCTTCACCAGCATCCCACACATGATGCCATTTATGCTGCTGCTGCAAGTGCTGTTCAGGGGAGCTCCTCAGGTGTTTGACATTTCCAAAGGGAACTCTCTGCAGCAGTAGAGGAGCTCCTTGGGTGTTTGACATTTCCAAAGGGAACTCCCTGCAGCAGCCCTCCCAGAGGCTCAGTGTGTCCTGGCTGCCCCTCCCCAGCCCCAGGCAGTGTGTTGCTTACATTGGAGCTGAAGTTGGCTGCCTTGGGCTCGGAGGGCTTGGCTTTGAGGCTGTGCTCCCCTGCAGGCAGGATGTCCTCCCACAGCGAGCTCCGGAACCGCTCGTCCACAGACACCACGTGGCCCTCGGTGGTGAACATGAACTTATTGCCAGACCTGTGCACTGGGTTCTCTTCATCAAACAGCTGAAGGAGAGACAGGAGAGACAGGGACTGTACTACATCAGTACTAAACATGAACTTATTCCAGATTTGTGTACTGGGTTCTCTTCATCAAACAGCTGAAGCAGAGATGGGACAGACAGCCACTGCATGCCTTCATCATCCTTCACCTCCCAGCAACAAGCAGCTGGGAACAGGTACTCACACTTTGAAGGATCACACAAAAATACCTTTTAGTGCTAAATAATGCTGGAGCAAATGGAAATAAATAGTCTTAATGCAAGGGACTGATCTGAGCAGTTAGAAGAGGAGAGCAGAAGAAAAACTTCTCACACAACTGAAAGTGCCCTTACTTTTCTAAGCTGCTCTGTGAGGCATTTCTAGGTTGGCATCCACTCAGTCACAGATTTATTTGGTTTTCTGCACTAAAGGAGATTGAGAACAGGGGCTTAGGCAATGCCAGCCCAAATGCTTTCTCCTGTGAGTGCCAAAGCCCAGCAGGGAGAAAGCAGAGGCTGTGCCCCAGGCAGGAGGGCTGCAAGCAGTACTTAGCTCAGAGCTGAGCAGCAGCTCCCTCCAGTCCTGCTCCCTCTCCTTCCCAGCCTCTTCCCAAAGATCTGCAGCTCTCCAGGTGCAGGAACCACACCTGGGCAGCTGCTTTAGCTCAGAGAGTGGGGTGAGGTCAAACAAGAGGAGCTCAGCCTGAATCATCCCCATAGCTCAGCCTGAACCACCCCCACACACAAACCCCAGAGCCCAGCAGGTTGTCATTAATGATGCCCCATCCCCAACCCAGTTTCTAATTAATAATTAATAACTCCTGCCCCCTCCTGTGCCCTTTTTGTGCAGTGCCTTGCAGTGAGGAGCACACACTTACCAGGTACAAATATTTACAGGTTTCACTGAGGAAAAAGCTCTCCATTCGATCCTCCTTGGTCTTGTCCACCACGTGGTGCAACGTGGCATAGCCACACCTGCAACATTGGGCAGGGTTTGGGATCAGCTCCAGCCCTCCTGCTGGAGACACCCCCTCACCTCAGAGCATTCCAGCTGCCAGGGCAGGCTCAAATGGAACAGCTGTGTTGTGCAGCACTCACTGGGTATTGGTTTGTGATCACCTGAACCCCACTCACCAGCAATGCCTGACCTGGCTAGCCATCACACATTTGTCTAGAAAATGAGTCAATTAATAAAAAGGAATAAAAATGCACTGTCTTCCCCCTGAGCCTTGCAAGAAGTTCAGCTACTCAGTATTAAAGGATTCACTGCTGCTGTCTTGAACTGGAAGCTGACACCCAGCAGCATCTGCCTTAGGGGCCATCCCTCAGTTCAGCTAAACACCAGGAGGGGAGAAATAATCTTGCAGGATCCCTAGGAAAAATCCCAACCACTGTTTTCAGCAGTTTTTAGCAGCTGATCATCAGCAATGCATTTTGAAAGGCAGTGATAAAATTCCAAATGTATAAAGTTATCCACTGGACTGTAATTTCATTTTCAGATGGGAAAGAAAGAAGTGCTCAATAAATAAATCATCACTTGTGGCTTTCAAGGAGGACTGGGTTTTCTGGTTTACCTACATGTGGCAGACTGGATTCTATACAATATTTGTAGAATAAAATATAGATATATAGCACTGAGAGAAGAAAAGAACATTGAAGACTGACTTTGCTTTTGTATATTTTTCCAAACTCTGCAGAATATCCATTCCCACATGAAGGTAAAACGGGTTCTTTGTGGCCTAAATAAGGAAGACAGACAAGAGTTAGAGTCAGCAGTTTTGAAATCCTGTAAAAATAACACAACAAAGGCCTATTGGTACCAGAGTCTTGTATCAGCAAACTTATCTCTATGGGAGCATGACTTGGATTAGCCAGTGCAAGCTTCTCACATTTGCTTTAGAGCAAATCCTAGAAAACCTGCAGTAAATCCAAACTCTCTGATCCCCTCCTTGTAGGGACAGTTATTTTAGTTTATTGTATCTGTGCCTGGGCAGCATTGCAAGGAAAGCTCTTACATTTAATTCAGCAATTTTGGTTGAGCAGTCACAGGTCTCTGCCTTATAAAAATCTGCCAGCAGCTTTTAGAAAAGGTGGTTTTGTGTTGTTTTTGCCTGCCTTATAAAAAAGGCTGTTTTTGAAGCAAACAGCAGAGCAACAACATTGCACAACACTGCAGTGCCTGCCCAGAGACTCCACAGGACAAGAGGCAGCTGCAGGGCTGCCAAAATTCAGGGGGATAAAGTGACTTTCTGAACAAAAGCTTTTTGGCCCAGCCAGGACGTGCAGCTCAGGGAAGGCAGATACCTGGTACAGAAGATATGTGGACTCCACCAGCTCTGGCCTCAGCGGGTAGAAGGGAACATCTGGGGCCTGCAGCTGCCAGTTGTACCTCTCTGGGAGAGCCCCATAGCGTTTCCAGATGGCATAATAGAAGGCATGGAGGCAAATGGCATCTTCCACATCTCCTATCAACACCTGGGCACCAGAGCAGCCAGAGATACACACACTTAGTGCTGCAGGCCAGCAAAGATGAGAGTGTGGCACCTAAAACAACTCTTCCCCCATAAAACACACAGAAAACAACCCCCCAAAAGTACTAATGCATTCACTCTGTGCAGTAAAAGCTCTAGCAGAGCCTCACAGCACAGAACACAAATGCTGAGGCTAAAAGAGGGAAGTTGAAAATCTCAGATCTAGCAGAGAGCAGGCCAGGGCTCCCCACACGGCTGTGTTAATGCAGGGCTGAACTGAACTCTCCAAAGCCACAGGTGGGAGCTCAGCTCAGGACTCAGGCTCACCCCAGGCCAGGACTGGGATGGGCCTTTCCAGCAGGAAAACTCACCCCCAGCCCAGGACTCAGGCTCCCTCCCAGGCCAGGACTCAGGCTCACCCCCAGCCCAGGACTCAGGCTCACCCCCAGTCCAGGACTCAGGCTCATCCCCAGGCCAGGATTAGGATGGGCCTTCCCACACGGCCTTTCCCAGCAGCAAAGCTCACCTGCAGCCCAGGGAAGAAGGCCTGCAGAGAGTCAATCCAGGTGTTCATCAGCTGGCCCGTGTACATGTTGACGTTGACGTAGAGGGGAGGGTCCCCTTCTCCTTCATTGCAGGCCTCCCTGCTGCAGGGACAATGCAGGAACAATGCAGGGACAATGCAGGGACAATGCAGGGAACAATGCGGGGAACAATGCGGGGAACAATGCAGGGAACAATGCAGGAACAATGCAGGGACAATGCAGGGCAGTGCCTCTGCCTGGGCAGCACACAGCACACTGCCACAGCTCAGGCAGGCACTGCTCTGCTCTGCTGGGCTCCTTGTGAAGGGAACCCAAACACTGTCATGCTCTCAGAGGAGTTAATTCATACAGGGATGTTAATTCATACAGGGATCATATCTCAGAGCTCTGCCAGCAGAATTTCTACCAAAAGTCATGCTAGGCAAGATGAGGCTTTCAGAACAAAGCAGCCAATTTAATACATTTCTTTTGCAGTGCCAGACTTTTCTCAACATTTATAAATGGGACAGTAAGCAGTTTGGCTTCTCTGCACCCCATCAGTTGCTGAGGAATGAGGAGACTACCATGGAAAGGAGATTTAAGAACAGATTTTCTAGAGCCTGACACAAAGCACCACAAACAGATGTGTTTCAGATCCTGCTGGAGGATTCACTGCTCAAGGAATTGATGCTGACATGAATCACATACCCTCTCCTCAAGTGGTTCTGAATGTTCTGATAAGCAGAGTTGAACATGTCCAGGTCTTCCTTTTCCCCAAAGAGGATGTAGGACTTCAGCAGGTACTCATAGAACGAATCTGACCCTGCTCCCAGTCCACTCTGCTTTCCAACCCAGTGACCAGTCTGGATATTCACAACATTTCCTTTCAGAACAAACAACAAGTTTAGTCTGAGATTGCTGAGTATATCAGAGAGAAACAATCCAGTCAAGACTTGGCAATATCACAGGTTCAGAAATTCCCAAGGAGGAAGAATCAAAGATTAACATCAGATGAAGTGCTACAGTGGTGGATTCATCTGAGGAACACCCACACACATGCAGTTATTTTAAGTACTTTGAGTCATCTGCCAATCTGAATTATATTAATGGGGACACAAATCAGGGCCTTCAGTTCCATTCCCCAGTTTTGTGGAAAATTTGAGTTGAAAACCTGTGCCCTGAGGAGTCTTTCAGAGACTCCATTTTTCTTGGAAAGCCCCAAAGTGCCGTTAGTTCAACACAAGCCCTGGGTACACAAGGAGAACGCGACTGAACAGCTACAGAGGGAGCAGAAGGACAAAGGTGAGGACACATGAGGACACAGAGGCACTCAGACTTTACCCAGCAGTCCAGTGTTATTGCTCCTGAGGCTCCACAGGGCCTTCACAGCTCTCCTGGCCACCCACTCGAAGGTGGAGTCTCCAAGCAGCCTGCTGAGGATCCCAAACTCCACCAGCAAGGACCCAGCTCCTGCAGTGCAGGTCTCGTTGTGGCTGTCTGGGGGAACCCCCTTCTTCAGGTTCACCTGTGGGCAGGGACAGGCTGCACTCCCAGCTGTGCTCACAGCTGCACCCTCCCTTCAGCACAAGCCTTTCAAGGTGCAGCATGGAACGTGCACAGAGACACAAAACCAGCACACTTGGAAAGCTTTCCTGCAGAATTCCTGACGTTCTTCTTCCAGCATTACAACACCATGCCTAAAGTGGGCAAGCCTCATTTTCTCTTATACTTGCTAACCCTTGCAAACTTCACTTTCTCATGCCTTCCACTAAACATTCAGGCTTTTCCTTCTTTGCTGGCCTCAGTTTGTGCTGGTGAAACCAAGAGCTTCCTCAGTGGATGCTCCTCCCCTTCCCCATGGGACAGGGTGCTGAAGGGAAGTTACAGCACCCTCAGCTGCTTTACCAGGCTCTGAACAGAAGTGAAAATTCACATTTCTACAAGGGGAAAAGCAGTGCTGCTGTCTCCAGAAATTAAGAGCAGCCAGGCAAGTGCTAATTATACTTTTGCAGTTTAGGATTGTTCCAGTAGTAGTGACATCCTCGTCCTTGCCAACTGCATCTGCTTAAAACAAGAGGCTGCAGCATCCAGCAATCCCAGAGTACTGAGACACACTGAGCAGTCTTCAGGAAAATTATAAATTGCAAGCCCAGTATGATAAATATTTCAGAAGAATATAATTGTTTTAGTAGCAAGTCACCAATAGAGTCACTTTTCTGCTCTTTGCTTTTACAGTACTCCTTGTTACTGACAGCATTGTTTGCTGCTGTGTGACACAGGGCAGGGAATGCTCCACCAACCAGCAAGGGAACAAATGACTCCTGACCCACAGGGAACAATAAACACAGTGAAAATCAGCCCAGGGAAAACATTCACTAGACAGAAGCAGCAAACTGTACTATACACATCACCACAACTCAGGGCAGTTTCCCCTGTGTCACTTCAGAATACCTTGGGGCAGGCTCAGTACCCCAAGTGCACATAAAAGGGCACCAAATTGAAGGTGCAGCACAGGTGAAACTGCTTTGAGCCTGTTTCCCCAGGGCTGCTGTCACTCACCCGAGGATAGGGAATGCCAGTTTTGGTGTTCTCAAAGGCTGGCAGCAGCCTCACTGCCAGGTCATGAGCCAGGTGCAGCAGCTCATTGTCATAATCCTTGATGGTCATGTCACCAAAGGGCTGCTTGGTGTCTGTAATGATGATGTGGGCAGACAGCAGGCTTCCCAAAACCCTGTGGGAAAAGGAAAACTCAGGTTTTCATTCCTCACCTGAACACCTTACTGCTGTCACGTCTGACAGAATTATGACTTTGTGCTCCTTACAGGCACTACACAAAATGACCTGGCTTTTCCCCCAGCAGTAGTGAACACATGTAGAACTCATGCTGTTGTCAGCCACTGTTCCAAAACATGGTTCTGCAAAATTTACCTAACCCAGGAGTTCTTGGAACAAATCTGTTTAGGAGTGAAGACCTCCTTGTCCCTGCAAATGGCAGAAAGGGTGTTGCATAAACTCAGTACTCAGAAAAAAGAAAGCCTAGCCATGTGAAGCAGGAATAAACACTGCTTGAGGCACTCAGAAAACAAAACTCTTTAAAATCAGATAGTATCTAAACCCACTTCCAACAAAGAAGAGTCTTTTTCATCTAAAATGAAAATGAAAGTGAGCAGAAGTCCATGAACCAAAAACAGAGCAGGGAAAAGCTGTCCCAGGGCTGTTTGCTGATCAGGGCACAGATCTGAGTCTCTGCTGCAAGCACAGAGCCAACCACTGCCTCACTGCTCCAGGTCACACAGGACTGATTAAAATTGTTTCCTATATGAAAGGATGGAATATTTTCATAGGAGATTAAGAAACAGCTTACTTGAGGAACCATTTAGGGAATAAAGCCTGCCAAAGACCTCCTAATCAATGATTTCACTGTGAGTTACACACACCAAATCTTTAACCTTTAAAGACAGAAACTCAGCACCACATACCTGATTGTTGCCTCAAAAACTTGGACTGTTGAGTCTTTGTCAAATGAAACTGTGTCAATCACCAACTTCACTGCCTTCTGGAATTCTGAGGAGTTTCCCATTACCTGTTACAGAAAAACAAAGCTAGTTTGTACAATTGTTGCCTCAGAAGAGGCTTGGGGAAGAGAATGGCAAGTTCACATCTCAGCCCAGCAGTCAGATTTAGCACACTGAGTATTCAAACTGCCTGAACTATCAGTTCAAGAGTTAAATTCAGCTTAAAGCATAACACAACTTGCAGAACACAATGAAGTTTGATTGAATGTTTATCTGACCAAAGGCCAGTCCAACCTTTCAGGTTCCTGACCCAGCACTGCACACCCAGCAGTTCCCTTGTGCCTGCCTCCCACAGGTCTAACCTAGGAACTGATTTCCACTGCATCCAGAGACAGATGTAAATTCAGCCTGAGCTTTGGGGAGCAGGAATGTGGAAGGAAAACACACGTTCCTGCTTGCCTGAGCTCATGAAAAGGCTGGGACATACCTAAATTTCTAACCAAAGCACCAGGTGCCAGCTGTCCCCATCACCCAGACCCAGTGGGGAAGCATCATGTGTTGGTCTGAGCAATGGGGAGCAGAACAGGTTTGCCCCATGCAGCAGCTTCCGAAACACGGGAGATTTAGCAACCAGAACCTTTACATGTGAGAAAAGAAGTTAAGCACAGCCCCAGTGGTGATGAGGACAGGAAGGCACTGTTATCAGGCACGTAGCACAGATCCCAAACTTCTCTGTCAGTAAAACCCAACATCTCCCTCACTTCTGCTTTCAGTTCTGCTCCAGCAGCTCCTCACCACTGCTGCAGCCCAGGGTGGAGTGGGAAGGGTTTTATACCCCAAAGAGCCAGAGGAGATACACATCCCTGTGGCTCCTGCACATCAGTGAGCCCTGCCACTCCAGAAGGCACAAAGCCTGCCCTGGCTGCACAGATGAGAACAGTGAAACTGCTGGGGTCTCTGGAAATGCTCCTCCTCGTGACCCCATGCCCTGGCACTAACACAGAAATGAGCTGCTCCTCATATTATCTCCCAGTTCTGGCAGAAATGCAGCAGAGAAGCAGCTGTACAGGTTTTCTCCTCCTTCCTTTCACCACTTCACACAGATCTGTGTGTAAGTCAGGCCCTCTCTGCCAAGTGAAACAACCAGAGCTCTTCCAGCCACTGTGCACACAATGAACCCTCCTCCTGATGGACCTCTCAGCAACTCACAGCAGCTCAAATCCACCCACCCCGGGCAAATCCCAAAGAGATCTCGTCTGAACCTTGGGGAGGAGCTCCAAAATTTCCTCTGTCTCTTCAGGAAATCTCTGCTGCCACCTCCAACTACTCTCATTCTGTTACCCCATGTGACACTGCTGGTTTCTGATCCAGCTGTTAGCTCATGATCCAGCTGTTAGCTCGTGATCCAGCTGTTTGCACCACCTGGGCAAGCCTTGGGGAGCTGCCCCAGCCAGGGCAGTCCCAGGGAGGCCAGGGCAGTGTCCCACACCAAGGACTCACCGCCAGCGTGTCCAGCGCATCGATCAGCGTCAGGGAGTAATTCCCCAGCACATCATTGATGTTCAGGTTGGAGCTGGAAGAGCAGAATCACAGAATTGTTAAGGTTGGAAGGGACCTGTGCAGATCATCCAGTCCAACCCCCTGTGCAGGCAGGGTCACCCAGAGCAGGTGACACAGGAACTGTCTAGGTAGGTTTGGAATGTCTCCAAAAGGGGAAGCTCCATGACTCCTTGGGCAGCTGTTCCACAGCTCTGCCCCAATATGCAAAGTTCATTCCAGTACCTGAAGGGAGGCTACAACAAATACAGAGAGGGACTGCAGTGACAGGACAAGAGGAAATGGCTTCCAACTTAAAAGGAATAGGTTTATACCGGATATTAACAGGAAATTGTTCCCTGGCAAGGTGGGCAGGCCGTAGCACAGGTGCCCAGAGCAGCTGTGGCTGCCCCTGGATCCTGGCAGTGCCCAAGGCCAGGTTGGACATTGGGACTGGAGCACCTGGGACAGTGGGAGGTGTCCCTGCCATGGCAGGGGTGGCACTGGGTGGGCTTTAGGGTCCCTTCCCACCCAAACCATTCCACGATTCATACGGAGATGAAACTTGCTGTATTTTAGAATATGGCCATTACCAACTGTGCCGTGGCTGGGCCCAGCCTGACCCCCAGGAAGGCACACAGGGAGCGATGCCAGCCCGGGGCCGTGCCCAGCCCGCAGGGCTCCAGCAGCCGCTCCCCACCGGTCGGTGCCCCACAGCCGGACCCTAACAGCCGTTCCCATCCCGGCCGGCCCCCCCACAGCCGTTCCCCCCCGGCCCTTCCCCGCTGCCGGCCGCACTCACGGGTCGCGGCGGTCGGGCCCGCGGCCGCGGCAGTGCAGCGGGTCGAGCTCGTCGCGGGGGAAGGCGTGCTCCATGTAGCTGTCGTAGCCGAACACGAACATGCCCCGGGCCGCGTCCCGCAGCCGCGCCCGCAGCTGCGGCGGGAAGGCGCCGCTGTAGCGCCGCTCGTACTCATCGCCGCCCGCCGCCGCGCCCCACAGCCGGGCCCCGCGGCCCGCAGCGCCCGCGGGCGGGCCGGGCAGGGCTGGCGGCCGCGGGCCGGGGCAGGGCAGGCGCGGGTGCAGGCAGAGCCCGCGGGCCAGCGCGGGCAGCAGCGCCAGCAGCGCCTGCAGCCCGAGCCGCAGCAGCAGCAGCCCCAGCACCACCGACCGCCATCGCATGGCCGACCGCGCATAGCGCAGCGGCGCCGCCCGCGCCGCGCCGCGGCCCCTTTAAGAGCGGAAGGGAAACAAGCGTTGGGAGGGGCGCAACGCCCGCCCACTCTGCGCTGCTATTGGTGGAGATGGCGCGGAGGAGGGAGTGGCCTCCTGCCATTGGGCGCGCGGTGTGTCACTCAAAGGCACCGCCCCGCGGCGTTAAAGGGGCGGAGCGGCGCGGGGCTGTCGTGGCACGGCAGGCGCAGGGTCAGGGCGGGGCCGGCAGCGGCGCGGCCTCCCCGGACGGGCCCGGGCCGGGAGCCCTGCCCAGCGCTGGGCCCTGCCCTGCCCGGCGGGCACTGCCACAGCGCTCCCGGAAACGCCCCGGGGTGCCGGTGACAGCGCTGGGCAGCAGCAGGAATTCCTCCATGGAAAGGGCGCTCCGGCCTTGGCACTGCCCAGGGAGCTCTGCAGTGCCCATCCCTGGAGGTGTCACCTGGAGGTGGCACTCGGGGCTCTGGGCCGGGGACAGGGCGAGCATTGGGCACAGCTGGCACCGCCTGGGCTGGGCGGGCTGTGCCAGCCTCAGTGATTGCGGCTCCCGCAGCCGGCCCAGAGCACAGAGCGTGGCAGGGAAGGAGGCGGCGGGGCAGGAGCCGCGTTCCGGGAGCTGCGGTGGGAGGGAGCCGAGGCACCGCCCGGGCCGGGATCCTGGAGGAGACGGACACAGCGACTGCCATCCCGCAGTGCCAGCGGGGACAGGACGGTGCGTGGTGAGCGGAGCTCACTCCAGCTGTGACCGCAGCACTGGTGGCCCCGGGCACTGCTCAGGGACAGCCCCGGGGCAGCTGCAGGTCCCGAGAGCTGCAGGAAGAGAAGAGCTGACAAGTGCCAGGTGTGGATGTGGATATGAGTGAACACACTCCGGCAGTACTGGTAAAACCTCTTGAAGATAAACAAAAGAACAGAAAGAAACCACGGTCAGGGGAGAGATAAAGAGGAAACCCGGCTCTGAGGTACCCCAGCACCCTCAGCAGCATCTAGGTCACTGGCTGTGAACTGGTCACCTGTCACCGAGCTGAGCTGTCCTTCCACGATGGTGCTGCATCCTTTTACCAAAGTGCCTGGTTGGTTACAAGGAAATGGGACAGAATGAGAAAAATGCCTGCACAGGAAAAAAAAATAAAGGGCTTGTTATGCATGGACAGACAAGCAGACAATAATGATCTGTCTTCAGCCTGTATTGGAGAGTAGTTCAGGAGTCAGGTCTTGGTTTTCCAGTTATTGCAACAGGAACACTAGAATGAATAAATCCAAACCAAGTATCACAACTCAGTGGTCCATCCAAACTTCTGGATGCTGACTTTGGATAAAATCCTCTAGCCTGGACAATCTTTCAGTTCCCTTCCTCAGTCTGCAGAATTCATGGATCTTTTAAATGTTATCCAAACCAAGAAGGAACTTCATTATTGATTCTAAGAAGAGGAAAATTCCATCTTGCTGCAAAGACTGAAGTATCCACACCCCAAATTAACATTATTACACAAAAGCACCTTAACAGTTTACTTACTCTTCAGACTCTTGAGAAAACCAAGTTCAGCTTTAAATTTCACACACCACAATTTTTTCTTCCTCTACTGACAAATTTGCTGTTGTTTGTTGAATAATATAGTTCAACCCAATGGGTCTGTTCAGAGAAACACCAATGAGACCAACCAATGCTTCCAGCACCAGAACATAATCAGGAATGGGAATTTCACAGCCTGGCCTTTCAAAGTTGCCCCCACTGAGCACAAGGTTTCCAGTCATTCTCCAGATGAAGTTATGTAGTTAAATTAGGTAATAAGGGTTCTTAGCTATTTCTAACAATAATAAATCAGCTATCCTACTACAGATGAATATGCAAAAAATTGGTTTTCAACAACACTTTATTGAAGCACTTCAAAATTATCACAATGATACATGTTGCCTTTAACAGAATAAAACCTGTCATGTCATAATTAAAAGGCACTAATCCTGGCACAAAGGTCTACTTACCCACCTTCCACTGGAGGGAAATAAAAACATCAAGTATTTCACTTCTCCTTTTACAGAGTATGTGCAAAGCCCCCGTGAGTGCCGTTCTGAGTTTGCCATTGGAGTGGCACACAGAGAGAGCCCCTGTTCCACCAAGACATGCTGAGCAGCAGCAGCTGCAGCCCTGAGCAGCAGAGCCCTCTCGAGGGTCATGCTCTGGTGAGACACGTGCTGCACTCACCTTTTGGGAACTGAAGCCCTGAAGCTCAGGCACTCACACACATGATTTCTCCTGTAACACGATTCACTGTCCATGTCACCTCAGAAACACAGCTAGATCTGTTCTGCAGCCCTTTTGGGGATCCACACTGTCAGGTCAGTGCAGGAGCAAGGCAGGGGAGCAGTGTGGGCATGCGGGGGAAGCACAGTTCCTGCACAAAGCAAACCAGGACGTGCCACTGCACAGCCACAAACGACAAGGGAAACCTCAGGGAGTTCAAAGCTTGATAGTCCTGCTAAGCCATGCCTCAGGTTATTACAGATCCCTGCACAACACTCCTAGATTCCACAGACAGACTTTAAGGCATTTTCTTTGGCCTTTACTTCTACCAGAAAGTGAAGATTATGCAGTTTGATTTGTCAGCACCCAAAATCTTTCTAACCTGTTTCCATCAAGATGCAAAGGGAAAACATAAATCATTGAGGAACTGGATTATTGGTTCCACAGATGATGGAACAGCTGCACATTTGTGCACCTTTCCTGTTGCCAAGTGGGGGGAAGGAGCTGCTCTGTGCAGCTGCCCAGCCCTCAGCTGTCCCTGGGTGATGGGAGCTCCCCTGCTCTGTAACTGCATCTATGGAACCACCACCCACACTGCAGCTGGAGGACAAGGACACTCCAAGGGAACTCTCCTGCAGAGCTGTGGGGGCAAGCACAACCCTTCCTCATCCATCTCTGCTGCTCCAGGAGCACCTGCACTGAACAGAGCCACCACCAAGGGCTGAGAGCTGAGTTAAAGCCAGGACAGCACACAGTGCCCACAGAGGCAGGATTGCTGTGCAGCTCCCAGCTATTCACCACCACACAGTGTCTGCCTTTTCACAAGAGCTGCTTTTCTGAACATGCCAACAGTCAACACCTGCATCAGGGGAGTTTCAGGACTGTGTGACATAAGTATGGCTATATTGATGTCAAATGCAATAAACTAAAATGCGTTCCCAAAAGCAACTCTTGTGAAGAGAATGGGAAATTGAATCAGCCTCTTTTTACTGTCCATGCTCCCTACAGAGCCTGAGACAAGTAATCCTGGTGAGATTACATTTCTAGAACACAGCTGCAGCACTCAAGTTCAGCAAACACCACTAATGCCTGTGCTGGGCTCCACACCTTTATTAGGCCAGAAAAGATTTAACCTTGGACATCAAGTGCCAGATGAATGTTGTTTTCAGTCCAAGGCGGAAGGTGTTGAGAAGGAAACAATTCCTCCTCTTTTCCAAGAAAAGGTACCTGGCAAGTTACTCAAGGCCAGAACCAGAACAATGCAGCCCCTCTGAGGGCTCCTTCCTGCCCCAGCAGTAGCCAAGGGCAGCTGGCAGAGCAGTGCCACCACACTGTGAAACCCAGCTGGGCATTTGGGGTGTTGCAAATGGACCTTTTAGAGCACACACATCATGGGGGGTCCTGTGCCTCTCCCTGCTATTTACACCTAGAAACTGGTACTGAGATAGCACATCAAGCAAAGAGCTGTGGGGCAGCTCATAGCACAGCTGATTTACTGAATGACTGGTGCTGCTATCACACCCACCAGGCTGACAAGCCTTAGTGCACTGACACTGTGTTCACATTTGTGTCTAGAGACATTTTACTTTGACCATGACCTGCAGGGAGCTTGTTTTGCATGCAGGAAACTCCCAAAGACATTTGCACAGCATCTTTAACAGGTCACTAGTCCTTTGCCCAGCTGAGTTACACATGAAGGATGCTCCAAGACCAGCACTCAGGACTAAAAACTGACCTGACACAGCCCAGTAAGTCTGAAAGCTTACATGGAGACAAGCCTGAAACAAGACATCAATTTCTTAGCATTAATTGGAAGATGCTGACAGACACTTTTATTAATTAATCAGTGTCCTAAGAGAAATTAATACAACAAAAACCTTTGGGAAGAACAGTCAGTGAAACTTCAGATTAAAATCACAGCAAAGATTTTGTTCAAGACCTCAGTCAACAAAAGCCTCACTTCCACTGAGATAAGAATCCTTCTGCTTTAATTGGCAGTGAATGATCAGGCACTACAAGATCTGACACTTGCGTAGAAAAACAAAGGTTTTACTCTAGGCTCAACACAAGAACCAAAGCTTGCAGACACATGCATTTCTACCTCTCCTGAAAACTGAGCTCCAGAAGGCTGCCCCTGCTTCAGACCCTGCAGCTGACCAGTGCTCTTCACACACATAAAAAAGCCCTGCAATCTGCTCAGACTGACTATCCGAGCTTGCTCAGGTAAGGTGAGCAAGCCCCAGGCTTTAAAGGTAGTTTTGTGAGCATTTCACTGGAATAGTTGAACCACAGAATATAAATCAGCTCAGGTATTTACCAATCCTTCTTCCCCCACTGGAATCTTTGGCAGAGGAGACAAACATCCCATTGTGTTTTTCCATGATTTCAGCCACACCAACTCAAGTCAGGCAGTTAAGTGTCAATACAACCCTCAAAACATAAGTTTATTGAATAAAGCTGAAGAGCAGTAAACCAACATATGCATCCACCTAAATAAAAAAAAATCACGTATTTACAAAGTTCAGTAATTGTATAAGTTGTTCACATGCAGAGAGTAATGCACAGGTTAACAATTGGTAGTGTTTGGATGCCATAAACGCTGAAAGCAGTGAAGTAGATAAACACCAAACACATTAAGTTTAGCTATAGGCCAGTTAACTAAACAGTGACCTGGTCCCCCACAAAGATTCACACATTCTAGTTTAGTTTCCTCATGATAGGCACAAGCAAGTTTGCTAAATAAAAGTAACTGTAGCAGTTCTGGAGAACTCGGGACTACAGTAGCAAGTTAATACACCCTCTCCTCTACAGCACCAGAGTATGGATTAATTGAAACCATGCTTCAGAGAACTGAAAGGGGACAGAAAGTACAAATGTAACTTCAGACTGAAGGCAGGCAGCGTGTAGTGTCTGTGCAGCAGTGCCAGAGCTGGGACAGGACAGTAAGGCCATGGCAGGCTGCAGTAACACTGGCTCTCAGGACAGAGGGGACAGGACTGCTCCCAGGGCTGCAAACCACGTGAGGTGAGGAGTCACACACAGTGTGAGGCAACACAAGCAGCTGCACATGGATCTGCACACACCAGGAGCCACACTGACACTGCTGATGAACAAACCAGTCTCAACAAGGCTGTCCCTTTAAATATGCTGAAGTCACTGAGAAAGTAAAGCTACAGAAACGTTGAGTCTTGAGTTTATACACACTTCCCTAAGCTGCAGGAGCTAGTCAAGAGACAGGATCGATTCATTGGCTCTCTTGTGCTTTGACACAGCAAAACATTTCATTGCATGTGACAGGCTTTGCACATGGTTACATGAGAAAGCAGGCGGGTCTAGAGTTGTCACAATAGCCCAGGTATTCCATAGCACCAGGTGAAACTGTGCCCAGCCATTCCAGGAGCAGGAGAGACACTGACAATTACACACAGATTGTGCTAAAGGTCAACAACTGCCTCGATACAAGAGCATCGGTAATTTGGGTGTCATGCAGCTGCTCAGAATGCATGTTCTGGTTTCAGAGAGAGACCACGAGAATCTGGAGATAGAAAAATGTGTTTGAACACAGCCTGATGTTCCTAGCAATTTGTTTTCATGCTGGAATACTCCAATTTTTGAAAGTTTGACAGAACAGTCCATTCCCATCCCCCACGTAAATGTTAAACAGAAGCAACAGAATGATTTTAAACAGATGACTTTCCTAATTCATCACGAGAGTTTTCTTTTTCAAGTGACAGGATCTCAGCTGTAGATTAGTGATGCTGATCTATGCCTTGTGCTCCCCTCTGCAAAGTTTCAATTTCTCTGCTTACATACACACATCACATGCATCTGTGAGATCAATCAGTATCCCACAATTCACGCTTAAATGTTTTCTAACTACTGTATGTGGCATCTTACAGAATCTTAATGCTGTCAAGCATCAGCATCTTCAAGCCACTAAACACTAGAAATAAAACACTTGCTGAAAATCATATAAAAACCTGGCCCTGAAAAACCAGAACAGAGTGTACCATCGTAGTTAACATGGTAGAGATATTTCTTTAAAAAGCCCCCCCACAACCCTCCCACCACAGATGGTTGTAAAATAAATATTTGTGCTGACTTTATCATGACAACTCTAGTTGTTTTGTGACAGAATAGGAATACAAGTCTTCAGCAGTGCACATGAGAAATGAACCGTGAAAAGGCAGATTCTTGATACAGGATTTTGGGGTAGTATCTCATTATGGAGGGAAGTGGACAATTGAGATTATGGCCAACTGGTACTGGAGATTCCAGGAAGACTTCAGCTTCTTCTAGATTTTGAATGCTGAATAAGCCACTGAAGCGTGATATCTACAGGAGAGAGAAGAGAAGTTCCACATTCAAGTGTCTGTATTGGTGTAAGTGATAAGGCTTTGGTATTCCAGTGTCCCCAACACAGGACAGGAATATCCCAGCCCTTCTCTAGAGGATGGCCAGGGCAGACGAACACAATGATTTTCTGGATGTTTGCTGTCCTTGCTTTGATCCTGTAACTGCTCAGCATCCTTTAGGTAACAATGAGAGGCACTGCCCCACACATCCTGGTTCCTCAGTCCAGCCCATTTCTAGGAATAAGATATTCCTTCATGGGACACTTCACTGTGGCTCCAATAAGTAGTTTTAGATCAGCAGTGCTCTGTTCAGCCAGCCTGCAGCTCCTGCCCTGATGAGCACAGAGCTGCTTTAGCCTGTGGTACAAGGCATTGTGCTCCTCCCTGCCTGGAAGAGGCTCTCCTAAGGAAGGGAAAGGCCCTGCCTTTTACCTTGTGTTAAGCCTTGTGTGGATCTCCACAGAAAGGAGCCTCTGCTTCCATCCAGCATGTCTGAACATTTAACTGATGCTAAGGTGACAGGGGCTTCTTGGAAGCCACAACTGCTCCACAGACTATTCCATTTTCCTAGAAAGAAGCTTTCTTCCCTATAAAGCCATCCTGGTATCCTTTAGAGCTTCTCCTGAGAGCATCACCCTGAAGTTTCCTCATCAGCAAACTCCTGTTACCCTGGCAATGCACCAGTGTTAATCCCATGGCAGCCATGGAAGGCACCAGGAAAAGGGTGGAAAGTGTTGTTAAATTCTGTTTTCACTCAGCTGAGATGACTCAGTTGACTCACAAAGCTTACGGCAAATACCAGAGATTACAGGACATGGTTTCTGTTTGAACTCCCCAAGTTCTGAAGCACAATATGATGTCTGTGCCAGAAAAAGGCACTGTTTGGCTGCAGGGGACTGGCAGATGCCACAACACAAACTGCTCTGATAACACAGCAAGGGAAGGTGATTATTTCAAGGGAAATAATCTTGGGGAATAAACTTGAGGAAAAACTTGCTGTGAGGACTTGGCATCCTGACCAAGTGAGGCAGAGGTGAGAGCACCTGACAGAAGTATAAAATCATTCAGGCCAAGGCAATGGACTAGTCAGCTCTTTCCTGCAAGCTGACTGAAGAAAGGAGCAGATTTCACAGGGACTGGCATTTTTGGTAACTACAGCCCCTAAAACTTTAACTCCAGTCAGGCTTCCTCACTGCCATCAGGAGTCATACTGAATTTAACTGGTCTTTGATTTGTTCCTGGTTTCCTGAAGACAAGAAGTTTGTTCAAGAACTTAAAGTCCCCCCAGTCCACCCTGTGACAGCACTTCATAATTCTCAGTGGTTTGGGTTAATAGTTACCTATATTATCTTTCTCTTTGCAAGAAATTGAGTAGCAGCAGATTTCTCTGTCCTGAATAGCAGCAAGATTCCTAGGAAAGAGAGAACAGGTCAGCACACATTTCACTGACACAAGGACTCTTACTGACAGTCTGAGCTGCTCCTCCTCCCCTTCCCCACACAACTTGTTCTGTACAATATTCAGTTACCTGCTGTTGCTGGGTTTTCCACTCATAAATGCGAGCTTCCTGATCTAATAACAACCCTATGTACACTAATTTACTGAGGAAGAGAAATGTTTCTTAGCAAGGGTTACACTTACATCTTTTCAATTAGCTGTTTCTCATCCAAAGCATTAGGAAGGTCTCTCTTATTTCCGAGTACTAGAACCTGAAATCCAGAGAAGGAAATGATTGTAGCTTTGCTTTAGAAAACCACAAACAGACAAAAACCCCAATCAAAACCAGAAAACCAACAAACTTCAAGGGAGTCTCATGAGCAGTGTGGATCTGTCTATTAAATCTAATGGAATAAGATATTCACAGTTAAACCAGATCAATAAAGAAGACTGACCTAGTCACAGGGAAAGAGGGGGTACAAATAAACTGTTCTGTGCAAAGAGCAAGCAAGAGAATATGTCAGCTGATAAATCTGAAAACATTTGCAGCACACTCATTGAGATTCCCCAAACTTACTCTACAGTTCTGTACTACGCTGTGGTTAACCTTTAGTCAACAGCACAAACTCATACTGTGGAATCCTCTAAACTTCTGCCTTAATTGTATTTATTATGTTTTGGGAGCACTGAGTGAAATAAGACCACTGAAGGTCAATAATTGGTTTGAGGCACTGGGGTCAGGCACTGTCCATGCCTATACTGACCAGTAAGGTTGGGCCTTATAATTCAGGGTTCAAGGCAGACTTCAGAGTTGCTCAAGTGTGCACATTCCTCAGAGACATTTAATGGTGTCTAAGGTGATGTTACTTACAGGGATTCCTTGTAGCTGGGGCTTATCTAGAAGATTGTGCAGCTCATTCCGAGAGGCTTCTATTTTGTCACGATCTGCAGCATCTACCATGTAGCTTTAAAGAGAATTTCAGGTTAGGTCAGCGACACTGAGCTCCTGCAGAAACATCACTTTTTTTTTTTTTTCCTTTACACTGCCAGGTTTGGGCACATTCAACAAGGCTTTCAACAAAGCTAGGCCTTCTGAGCAAAGAATTTAGTTCTTTAAAAAAAAATTCTCTAAGAGCAGAGCAGAAGGAAGATGCTTTGAGTCAGCACTGCCACCCAGTTCAGACAGGGAGGAGTTAGTACTCCAGATCAGACACTGATAACATAACCCATCTGAGCCCTGAACTGAAGGGTGAACAAGGTCAGTGTGGTTGCAGGGCAGGCTCAGAACCACAAGGAGAACTACAGAGTGAGGCATGCAGTGTTAGGGAGGCTCCCAGAGGAGGAAGCCCGTGTGAAGGAAGCAGAGTTGAAGGAAGGACACTTACACAATAGCATTAACTCCTCTGCAATATCGCTCCCACATGCTCCGGAATCGGGGCTGCCCTCCTATATCCCAAATCTTAAGGCAAGGGGAGAAAGACAATTTAGCCATGCACTGTGTTCAAACATGTCAGGCAAAGATAAGACAAGAAATCACTACAGTTTTTCCTTTCTCCTTAAGCAGCTGCTTGACCCCTCCCATGCTAAAACGGGAATAATCCCCTGCACAGCTGCTCAGAGCTTAGGGCCAGCAGCAGGAGGTGCAAACTGGAGCACCTAGCACCAGATGTAACAGCATCCTGTGTATGAAGGTTACATACTGAGCTACACAAGAAAACACAATGTATTCACTTCAAAATCCTTCCCCTAAGCAAACTGATGAGCAGGAAAGCAGCATCTCTGGGCCTCAAACACTCAGATCTAAGCCAGACAGCATCATCACAACAGTGCTTTAGCTAGTCCATGAACCTGGGAATCACACACAGATTCTCATTTCAGAAACCCCATAAATAAACATAAATGTCTTCTTAAGCTACTGACAGATTTAGCTGAGCCTCTTCAGTGTTCTATATTTGCCTCAAGGCTGGAAGCAAAACAGAGCAAACATGTAAATTTCAAACTAGAACCTAAAGAAAACAGTCAACAATGGCAACATACCTTTATTGTAACATTACCCTTTGTAACCTTCCTCATGTTGAAGCCCACAGTAGGAATCATATCTTCACTGAATTGACCTGACTGGAAAAAAGAAAAACAGAGAAAGTTAAATTTAGCGCTTATCTGACACAACTGGTTTACATAGTAAAATATCACAGGCTTTTTCTAACCGTTCACCTTCCAACTGAAGGTTTTACAGCCAAGAAGTCGTGGATGTTAAATCCATGTGTACTGGAGCTTGTGTGCAGTCAGACAACTCATTTCTTACAAGCACTGAAATCGTTTTTCAAGCCTTGAGGCAGCCAGAGGAGCAAAGTCACCTGGAGAAGAGCTTTGCACAGCTCAGCAGATGGACAGCCAGGGCAAGGGAGGAAGGAGCCATTCACCTGCTGGAGCCAAGGCCTGCCTGTGGGGATCTCCCAGGTATCTGGGAGCTAGAAATATCCAGAAGGGCTCCCTGTGATGCAAGCTGCTCTCTGGCCAGCCTTTGCAGCAATAAATCACTCCTGTGGAGGAAGCCTCCAGCCCACAGGTATGGGGTGACTCCCTGAGGAGCGTGAGAGGCTGCAAAGTGGAAGGACCTGCTGTGTCAGCTTCCTGCCAGGCCAGTGTCCAGCGTGTGCAGCAGTGGCAAACGCAGCTCCAGAGGATGTGAGCTTGTTTCCAGCATCACTCCCAGCTGGGACAGAGCTGCTGCAAGCACCACTGCACTGGAGAGCTTCTCCAGCAGCAGATGTTTTACTGTCTGTAACATTTCCATCTGCAGCAGCTCGAGAGCCAAGTTCCCAACTAGCTCCTGCAGCCACAACAAGAGTTTTCAACACTACTACAGATTTCTCCCTTGGCTGTTTGGCAGAAGGTGAATCAGCCACAGTGGCCATTATGAAGCTCACTACATCCATTATGTGTAATAGAACCAGACAGTCAAGCACACTTGGAAAAATTAGGGTTGATCCCAAAGCATTCAGTTGTTTAATTAGGGTTTGGTATCACAGCAGCAAAGTCTGCATCTCTCCCCTGACACTGGCCAGAGAAGCTCCCTGGGGCTCAAAGCCCTTTGGGATCTCTGAAGCAGGCACACCAGCCCAGAGTTAGGGCCTGACTGCCCACAGGCTGCAGGGAGCAACTGAGCCAGACCAAGTGGCCATGAAGGGCAGCAGGACCAGGGCTGCACGAGGAGCTTGGGTCAGACCTGCAGCACTGCTACAGAAGCCACTCTTCTACCCCTTCTAACGTGGCAGGGTGGGTGCCCAATGGGAATGCCAGCCCAGGAGCTGCCCATTCCTGCCCCAAATGCCAGGGCCTGAGCTGCCCATTGCAGCCAGAGTGACCAGCACAGCCCAGAGCCCATGGTCAGCTGTGCTGCCAGGTCTGGGCCAGCTCAGCTCAGCTCCTCAAACCAACCTCGCCTCTGAAGGGTCACTTGCCAGTTGCTCAAGCACCACAGCATTCCTGCCTCCACATTCCTGCCTCCAGTCACACCCCACACCCACAGCTCCTGTCCCAGTGTCTCCCAAGCACTCCCTGAGCCTCCATCTCTGCTGCTGAGCCTTACCCCAGATGCTGCCAACTATTCCCACTCAGATCCTTCTCTCGAGAGCTGTTCTTATCAATAGGAACACACATTCCAGGAACCTGCAGGACTCATCACCTCCCTGCTGCATTTATTTCCAGCAGACACGTGGGAAGCTGAGGTGTCCTATGAGAACAAGGCCTAGCCACAGTGAGACTGCTCCCAGCAGCTTGAGGAGGATTTTGGTGCCTCTTCATCCTGAGCTGGGTGGTCTAGAGGAGACTCCCACTGGGATATCTGCCTTGTTGGCCTAATTCCTACCCATAAACCACCTTATCGTGATCCTCATCAAGCTCTAGGCTGCCCAAACACTCCCTGCCCATCCCTGTGAGGAGTTTACAGCCCTCCCTTGCAGCACTCGCTGTGCCAGTCATCCCACTAATTGCAGCACCCATTTCATGTTTTCCCACTGCTCTTTCAGGACACAAATTCCTGCAGATTGGAGCAGCACTTCATTTGCTACATCTTTAATTTAATGTTGAAATTACTGTGACCCACCACAGGGAAACTTTTACAGCATCTTCAGGAAAGCTGCTGCATCTGACTCCTTCCCAAGTGCTCACTACCCACGCTGCACATCCCCTAACTTGTTTTGACTTGCTTAAAACCTCAAACCCTTAAACCTGCAGTCACCCAGTTGAGTTTCAGCTGTTCTCTGCTTTGCAGAGGGATGATCCAGAGCTGACATGAACACACGGGTCAGCTCAGGTCTTCATTTGAAAGACCTTCCCCTGACATGAGTGTGGGTGTTCCTCTGCTCACTGGACCCAGAGGAAGCTATTGGAAGTCCCCTTCTCTTTTAAGACAGGTCAAAAATTGGTTAAAACGATTATAAAGGATTTTAGCAGCAGACGGTGATCTCCTTTGATGGATTCTGCTACCACATTCAACCGCCTTGGCCCAGAAACTGTTCTCTACACTCAGAATTTAGAGGGCTTTTGTTTACTACCTCCTCAGAGGAAAAAAGCCAGGAATTCAGCTTCAACTTGGTCTATTCATATGCAAAAGCTACTCGAAGAGCAGCACAAAAGGAACATACTTTTACTAGCAGTCACTTGGTTTGAATCAGCCTTCCCTCCCAGAGCAGAGTGCTCAGTTCTATCACTGTGTGCTCACAATAAGATGCTTTCTGCTGAAACACCAGCTTTAAAACAAGTTTGATATGCACAGCAATATTGTCAATTCCCGACGGGAAAGCCTTTGGCTGCTGTCACACACAGCAGCACTGCTCAAACACTCATCAAGGACAGCAGCCTTGTTTCCAGCACTGCAGCCCACCGCAGCGGGGCTCCAGAAGGGCAGGAGCTGTCCCAGCAGCGACTCTGCTGCAAGCCTCAGCCCCGAGCTCACACACACACAGCACCAGCACAAACCGAAGGTCACCAAACAAAGTTAACTCCAAGCCTGTGGGAGATAAGGGACGGGGAGACTAAACAGAGCCATTTCAGAGGCCACCAAGAGCCCCCAGGACTAATCCTTCAGCCTCCTGGTTTGAGAGATGCTCCCTTCAAAGCTCCTGGAGAACCCAAACAAGAGATTTTAGTGCAGCATGAACCCACTTATCCAGATGAGTACTTATTACTCAGAGCAGCAAAACTGCATCCAGACTGAACTAAGGGACTTTATTCCATGGATCAGTTTGGGTTCAGCTCACCCAGTATCAGTGGCAGCACTAAAGCACAGACTGCAGCATTTCTGAACAAGCCAGCTACAGGTACAGCTCATTTCCCAGAGGAAAACTTTGGACAAGTGACAACTTGTCACCCTCTGACATTCCAGAAGTGTATAAAGGATGCAAGTTTAGTCTCTTTTATAATTTAATTAATATTACAACAACCTTATTAAACCTACCATTTCCAGTTGTCTCGAGTCAAACCATAAACCAAACAAAACACATTTGGGTTTCTTCATCTGCCTCTCCAAAACCATAAGCTACAGCCAGAAACTCAAACTCCAGGGAGTTATGGAGCAGTAGAGTGGTTTCAACTGGGAGGAACCTCAAAGCCCATCCAGTTCCCCCCTGCCATGGGCAGGGGCACCTTGCACTACCCCAGACTGCTCCAAGCCCTGTCCAGCCTGGCCTTGGACAGCTCTAGGGGCTCTAAGCAGCTTGATTCTGATTGCACAGCCTGCACAAGGACATTGTTTGTATCATCAGAGAAGGTCAGGGCAGCCTTTAGTTTGCATCTCATAAAGCTGACATGATTCACTACTGTTACAGGACCCATTTCTTCACAGGGACTCTGCTATCACACAGGAAAGATTGCTTTATCTTTAATCATAATACCTTTCATCCAGCTAGATGAGATCACAAACAAGCTTAACCAACTAGGAGACAACACCATTGGAGTATGGAATCCTGCCAGGACACTCCCAATCCACCTGAACCAGAACATTACACTAAACTCTGCTGCTCATCCCTAAAAATTTCTCTTCGCACTAAGAAAAAATGCTGCATGTCTCCAAAATGTCTTCTTAAAAAATTATTTTAAAAGCAGTGCAATTTTAGCATTATATCAAGCTACCCCTACACTAAGCCTCCTCTGCAACACTCATAGCCTCAACCAAGCAGTGCCTCATAAATGGACAAATCAACTTTCTACAGTCCAGCTTCCTTCTTTAGGAAATACTTCAGTGTTCCAGCCACTTGTGATCACGATCAGAAGCCTGAACTCCAGATTAGAAACTTAATCCCTGAAAGGCTTCCCAACAGCACTTCCAGGAATGATTCCTGCAGAAACCAAAACAGTGGTATATGACAAGAAAAGGCATTTTTATTTCCCCAGCCCTGAGTTTAACTGAATATTTAACAGGACATGGACTGCTTAGCAAATATTGACCATAAAGAAGGCATATGTCTGTCTAGAAGACAGTCATGTAAGAGCTCAGGATATTTCATGTTTCTGATAGTCAAGGAAAATGTCCTTATCCAGATGTTACCACTTAAAGCTCTGCCATTGCTTACCAAGTGCTCTAAAGGAACTCAGTACCAAGATGGAAAAAGGAGATTCTGATTTCAGTCACCTGTTTTAGCCCATCTAGGGTACAGGCAGCAGGACCTCAAAGAAAGGGTCTGAGTCACCTCCTAGGAGCTTTATTAGCTAATGAAGTGATGCAATGCATTTCAAGAGACTTCTGCCATTAAGAAACACTTCAAATTTTATCAGCCTTCTCCCTTAGCCACGGTGTGTATGAAGTGACAACACACGGGATTTATGGCCTGCCTGGGTGTTCAAGAGGCATTAAAACAGCAGTGCAGCTCTTTAGAGCAATATTTTCCTGCACTACTGTGGTGCGACTTCTTCAAGCCTAAGTTACTTTTAACAGCCATGAGAACAGAAGGAAGTTGCAGCTCCCAGCTGGCCAAACGAATCTTTCCTTGAGAGGCACTTCAGGAATTGCCTCTCTCTAGAAACCACAGTCTCATTCCAACGCTTGCCAGATATTCCAAAGTTAAAAATCCAACCACACTAATTCAGGCTCTGACACAAATCCTAAAGAGGGACCTTATTTACCCTGTCACCACAAACAGGTTGAGTTTAGCTCTTAAACCTGATAACCATATCAGAAAAGTCCAACTTCTTCCACTCCTCCAGATCTCTGCTCACTGACTACCAGGCTAATGAGCTTCAGTGCCAAACACCTGGATCAAGGATCAACCTGCCAGGCATCAGGAAATACTTCTACAGAAACCCCAGCGCATGCCACTGTTCCGTGCAATAGGCTGTGGAGGCTGCAGGGGTGCCCTGTCCCCCAGCTGCAGGGGTGCCCCGTTGTTCCCCAGCTGCAGGGGTGCCCTGTTGTCCCCCGGCTGCAGGGGTGCCCCATTCCCTGGCTGCAGGGGTGCCCCATTCCCTGGCTGCAGGGGTGCCCCGCTGTCCCCCAGCTGCAGGGGTGCCTCACTGTTCCCCATCTGCAGGGGTGCCCCACTGTCCCCCAGCTGCAGGGGTGCCCCCACTGTCCCCCAGCAGCACACCTGCAGGGCCGTGGGCAGGCTCAGCTTACTTGAGTTGTGTTTCAGTGGCCTCACACGGCCCCAGCAGCCCCTCGTGCTCCCCACAGCAATATTCCCAGTTCCTGGGCTGAGGGAATGGCCACGAGCTGCAAACACCACCAGGTCCTGCAGAGGCTGTAAATAATGGGCATTTGCAGGGCTCGGCTCAGGAGCCGACAATCCCAGATGCGATCCTGGGGATGACATGCAGTTTCTCTGAATAAGAGCCACAGGCCATCCACATTAGGGAAATTAGGACCAGGAAGAAATGATATCCTCCCTTGTGAGCAAGTTTACTCACACACATGGAAAACTTAT
This sequence comes from Melospiza melodia melodia, assembly GCF_035770615.1. Taxonomy (NCBI): domain Eukaryota; kingdom Metazoa; phylum Chordata; class Aves; order Passeriformes; family Passerellidae; genus Melospiza; species Melospiza melodia. Next base: position 30,195,320 of record NC_086203.1, on the reverse strand, counting down.
GCTTAATATCTAATTAGAGACAGTGACTAATGCAGAGCCTTAGAAAAGCAGAAGCTGCATTAGCTGATCCAGCTCTAACGAGATTTCACTGCTAACGTTGGGTTTTAAACCTCCTAATCAAACTGAACACAGGAGGGTTGGGGTTGGGAGGGACATTCAAGCCCATCCAGTGCCACCCCTGCCATAGCAGGGACACCTCCCACTGTCCCAGGCTGCTCCAGCCCTGTCCAAGCTGCCCTTGGGATCCAGGGGCAGCCACAGCTGCTCTGGGAACCTGTGCCAGGGCCTGCCCACCCCCACAGGGAAGGATTTATCCCTAATATCTAATCTAACCTTTCCATCTCGCAGTTCAAATCCATTCCCTCTTGTCCTCTCTCCAGGCCCTTGTTTAGCCTGATTACAAATGAAGTGTTTGTTTACACTGGAGGAATAAACGTGATCAAAACCCACCACCAATCTAGAAGAGGATTATTCTAGAACTGGACTGTCTGCCTCTTGTGGCCTGTCCACTTCAGCAGCAGCCAGGCCCTGTACCAGCTTCCCCGTGTAACTGGGTGAGTTTTCCCTCTAGTTCCATATGCCTGATTGGATGGGCAGAGATTACATTAGACATTTATATTGGATTAAACTCACTGTTGGCAGACTGGCAGCAGCCCTTTGTTAGGCAGCACACAACCTCCTGAGCCACAGCAAGCTCCTGGTGAGCACTCCAGCCTTCAGAGCTGTCCTACAGGACATCTTGCTGTGTCATTCCTTTCATTTCAGTTTTGAGGAATCCCAACAGCCTCATCCACCCAAACCATTAACTGGCCTGCAGAGAGCAGTTGTTCTTTTCCTGCACTCATCCCCAGATGCAGACTCTGAACTAAAGTCAGTCAAGGAAGCAAACAAGGAAACAGCTCTGCATGCCATGAACTGCACTGTTCTGAAAAGTGATTTTGCACTGGAAACTGAAGCTTATGCCATTATTTTGTTTAAACAAATAATACAGACCTGGGCAAACCCTTTCCCTCTGCTTTTTTTGTGTAAAGGCTCACCAGATTTCCTAATTAAAAACTTCAGAAATGTGACCTGATGCTTTTAAACTAAACCAGCTAAGGAGGCTGTGTCAGCATGCTCAGCAGCTTCCTCCCTGCCCGGGGTTTTGCAAGGCTCCCTGAATGGCACTCACTCAGATAAATGCCTGGGTGTGATCCTAACATGTGGCTGAAACCGTGCAAGATCCAACCCCCGCAGAGGAGGCTGGAAACAGCTCCAGCTTTACTTGGGGAAACTTCTCCCACTGGAGACAACTTAGGTGGACTCAACTGATGTGCAGCTACTACAGCTCTGACTGCTGCACATACCTGCAGTGAGTTGCACAGGTTACTCCCCAAACTCGTGCTGCTGCTACTATACAGAGGGAAAGCATTTTCTTGTTATGGGCCATCACCAGGAGGACTCCAGATGATTAACAGCCTGCCCAGAGCCCCCAGCTGCAGAAACACTCCAACCAGTACCAGCTCAGCAGCCACAGATCGAGGCTGTACAACACTCTCAGAGCTCCATTTCTACAAATCCGAGCCAAGATGTATTGGCAGAGTGTGAAAGAAAAGGTTCCTGGCGTTCCTGGGTCACTCCAGCAACTTTTAGCTGACAACAAGCCAGAGAAGTTACCTTTCATGAAGTAACCCATTTTCCACGATCATCAGGAGCCCACTGAGTGCTCACACCTGAGCTACACGAGGGCTTGGTTATGGTTTGCCAGGATGTTTGTCAGTGTGCAAGGGTGATGCACAACTGCAAGAGAATGAAAGTCCTTTTCCCAGCCACTAACTCAATCAAGTGGCACTTAAATAAACACAAACTTACAAGAATTCCATGGTGCTAAGGACACAGCCTCAAAAACCAAGAGACAAGCTGAAGGTGTGCTCACTCTAAAGCTGGGGACATCAGCTTTCTCCTTCCAGGTGCACTGCACTCAGGTCACTCACACTCCCTGAAAAACCAAAAGACACCCTGGCTGCCCATTTCAGGAGCTCCAAAAGTCCAGCCTGTCTCCTGGAATGTTTTCCATCCCATACATCAGCAGAGCAGGACACTGATGAAGCTGAACACGCCTGCAATTTAGGCAAAGCCACTCTTTATCTCGTTCAACAATGGAAAAGCTTCGTGTAGGAGTATTCCCACACCCTTCCTTTACCTGCTCCAGGCACATCACCAGATCAGCAGGCCCCAGTGCTGATGGGCTGCTGATGGGCTTGTGAGCTGTACTTCTCAAGTAAGTTACACCTTAAGAGAAAGATTATTTGAGATGGGTTCCAGCAATCGATAAGCAAATATTTGAGAGGAGAACCGTGAGTAGGTGCTGACACTTAAGTGATTTAGGACTACCGAAAAGCAGCCAAAGAGAGGCGGCAGCTGAAGACACACAATGTTATCTCCACATCTGCTAAGAGAGCCCCGCCACACCGACACCCTGACTGAAAGGCGCCTTCCGAGCCCGCTGTGGGGCCGACGCTGCTGGGGGATCGGTGTCTCCACGGGTTCCCAAAGGTTTACGGAGGCACGGCAGCCCCTGAGGCTCGGCCATCCCCCCAGCGAGGGCTCACACCCTGCTCCCCGCGGCCCGGCCCGGTCCGGTCCGGTCCGGCCCCGCTCCATCCCCGCGGCCCGGCTGGGCCTGGCCCGGCCCGGCTCCATCCCCGCGGCCCGGCTCGGCCCGGCTCCATCCCCGCACCCCGGCCCCGCTCCATCCCCGCGGCCCCGGGCCCAGCTCGGCCCCCGCCCGCCCCGCTCACCGCGATGACGTTGACGAAGGTGGTCTTGCCCGAGTACTGCAGCCCCACCAGGGTCAGCTCCATCTCCTCCTTCCAGAAGAGCGAGCGGAACCAGTCGAGCAGCCGGGACAGCAGCGCCAGCATCGTGGCGGCGGGCGGGCGGGCCGGGGGCGCTGCGGGCCGGGCCGGGGGCGCTGCGGGTCGGGCCGGGCGATGGCTCCGGCGGGCCGGGACGCTGCGGGCCGGGCTGTGCCGGGCTGTGCCGTGCCGGGCGCTGCTCTCGGCCGCTCCGGGACAGCCGCGCTCGTCCGGGCCCGGCTCCCCCCGCCGCCCTCACGTGACGCCGCGGTCACCCGGCCCCGCCGGCCCCGCCCCGGCCCGCAGCGCTCCCTGGCGGCCGGAGGACCCGCGGCGGGAGAGGGCGGGGCGGGGCCGCCATGGTGGGTGTGGTGAGGAGTGACACCTCCCTAATCCCGCCATGTTGGGTGTGGTGAGGAGGGTGTGACACCCCTGAGCCGCCATGGTGGGTGTGGTGAGGAGGGTGTGACACCCCTGAGCCGCCATGTCGGGTGTGGTGAGGAGGGCTGTGTCCCCCCTACGCCCACTATGTTGGGTGTGGTGAGGAGGGCTGTGTCACCCCAAGCCCGCCATGCAGCAGGGTGGGCGGTGGTGACACCCCTGACCCTGCCATGGAGCAGGCTATGCCCTGCCTTCTCCATCACAGGCTCCATTAGGCTGGGGAAGACCCCCAAGGTCATCGAGTCCAACACCACCTTGTCACCCAGACCTTGTCACCATGTCCAGTCGTTCCTTGGACACCTCCAGGGATGGAGACTCCTCCACCACCCTGGGCAGCTCCTTCCAGCACCTGACCACTCTTTCCATGAAGAAATTCCTCTTGATGTCCAACCTGAGCATCCCCTGGCACAGATTCCATCCGTGTCTTCTCGTCCTTGCCTGCCGCGGTGGGGATGGGGTGATGGTGCCAACCCTCACCGCTCACACACCATCCCTGCAGTGCTGTGAGGGCCCCCCAGGGCCACCCACAAATCCAATCCCAGCTCGCAGAGGAGTAAGGATTAAAAAAACTTCAACTGCAATATTCCCAGTTAGCCCAAGTATGTTTTAATCTAGTGAAATACAAAACCTTTTGTGTGCTCACAGAACTTCCAAAACCAAAAGGACAGCCCACTTCACCTCATTATCCCCAGTTATCTCACATAACCAGATGTTCTCCAAAAGTTCTTGCCTTTTGCATGGACTTTGGTAAACTGACTTTCTGCTTGAGCCAAATAAACTATGAGTAGGTAAGTGGTATCTAAATAGGTAACACTGACCAAACCACTCCACGAGGTGCATTTATCACAACTTACTGAGGTCACTTTAGTTTCCAGCAGGAAGCAAATCCAAGTGGAGTTGAAGGAGCAGCACGCATTGCATGGACTTTTTGGATGATTTACCAGGGTTCTTGTCACTGTAACTGGGGTTATTTCAATTCCCAGTCAAAGTAAGCCCAAATTCACAAATGTTGTGGCCTCAGCTCTGTGGGGAGTTACACAGTGGTTTGTGCACTGTGAGGCCAGGCAGGAACAAATAGAGAGGGAGCAGAAAAAAAATCACAAGGAAGCTGCAGGATGGGACTAATTGGTCTCTGCTCACAGGGCCTTGCACAGGAGGAGCAGCGAGTGCTGCATGCAGAGAATAAATCCCATTTCCATCCCTCCTCAGGCTCACAGGGCTGGGGAAGGCACTGCCTTCAAATGCCAGAGCCCTGCCACACTGAAATGAGGAATTCCCTGCTCCCAGCGGCAGGGAAGGCATTTGTGCCTGTGCTTTTCCACCCCAAAACACGGCTTTCCTTTGTAGCCATAAAAAAAGCCAACTAATATACTCCTTCCAATTAAGCTGAGATATGAACTGGACTTTGAAAGTTCTTAATCCATTCTCTGCTTCATTAACTCAGAAAATTTCATCCCCATGGTTAGCCCTATCAGAGAGGATGGAATGCCCGGCACCAATTAGTTCTAATAACGAGCTAAGTTGTGCACAGATTTCGGAGCCTGTCATTAGTATGAGAAAATAGGACAGCTCCTCTCAGAGCAGAATATCTTACAGGCCCTTCCTTTAATTTGTGTCTGGCTGACGCCTCCTCCGGCAGACAAAGGAGCTAATTGATTTGATGAGTTACAGAGCCTGCTGCGTGGCACCTCCCCTGCTGCCCAGCAAGGAGCTGCAGCCAAAACACAGTGACAATATTGCTCTGAGCTCCTGCTCCCCTGCTCCTTCACACTCCGTGCTCTGAGGAGGCAAACACACGCACCCTGGGAGTGCCCTCTGCTCCTTTGGGCACTGATTTTCTTCCAGGATTCAGCTGGGTTATAAAATGTTATAATAGAAAATGATGTAAATTTCAAATTCATAATATATTTATATTTATATTTATATTTATATTTATATTTATATTTATATTTATATTTATATTTATATTTATATTTATATTTATATTTATATACTCTTATATCATTTATATAATATAAATTATATTAATTATATATTATTTAAATGTTACCTATTATTATAATAATTTATACATCAATAATGATGTCATTAATATAATAATTTATAGATTAATAAAATCAATATTTATAGACATCTATATTATAGAAATTATTTCTATTATATAAATTATTATAAAATATATAATATTTTAATTTCATAATATAAATTATGTAAAATGTAATAATATTGAAGATATTATAAAGTGTAGTTATATAAAATTATAATATTAACAATATAGATTAAGAATTAGAATTATTTAATATATTATATTACATTATAATGTCTTAATTTATATTGATAATAATAATATAAATTATATATATTATATTATATGTTATTATATATATATAATGCAAAATGTAATAATATAGAAAATATTATAAAATGTCTTAGAGACTGTGGGTGCCTCCCAGGTGAGGATCCTCCCTTGTGGAGGGAGGGAGGGAGAAGCTCTCAGATCTGGGGAATCTGAGGGCTGTGAGGACAAACAGGAGCCTCGCTCTGCAGTGCCAGCAGGCAGCTGGGGGCTCTTTCCAGCTCTGCTCTTTCAAGGCTCACTCAAAATAATATCAAAAGAAACGGAGGCAGATGATAGCAGATACAAGATATGTGTCTTCTTATGTTACAGCCTCTTAAAGGAAAGGGTAAGGTTAGTGGTCACCTCTAGAGAGACGGACATTAAATAGCTGGTTCCTAAACCTGCACAGCCTGTAAGGCTCCTCCTGTCATTCTATACAGCATTTTAGTACTGCCACAGCATAAACAGTCATTAAATAACCCGAGGAGGCAAAGGAAGGACTTCTCTGTGTCTTCCTCACTTCTGCCCTGAAAAAATAAATGTGTCAGTCGTGCTGTTACTGCTTGAGTCAAACCAGAAGTATTCCTTTGCCATGAAGAGCGAGACACACGGTGAAAATTAAACCATAACTTCTTCCCTCAGAGATGTCTGCACGCTGCCAGCATGCCACAAAATGCTGCCTGTTTCTGCAGCCCAGGAAAGCCCCAGGTGGGGAGGGAGGAGGCAGGGGGGAGCCCAGCCCTGCTCCCCCAGCAGCCAGGGCAGCAGCGTGACTGCTGCGTGAGCCCTGACGCCAGCAGCAGGATCCCATTTCCAGAGCCACGGGATCGCTGCCCTGCGGCGGGGTCGGGCTGTAGGTCAGGGGTGCACGATCAGACACCAAGGTGTCTCCAGGAGTGCCTGCAGGTGAGAATCCTCATCCCAAGGTGACCTGGTGTCAGTTCGCTGTCCACACGCCTCCCTCACCTTGCAGCAAGGCTGGAAACGTGGCAGCTCGGGGGCTGGCAGGCTGTGCAAGTGTCTGTCACTGCCAGGGACAATATAAATGATGGCTCTCGCTCCAGCATCTCGGTTTCGTAGGTGCTGGCAAACACTCCCCAGCAGGAGCTGCTGCGTGCAAGTGATGACCTTTAGGAATGCTGGCATCTCCCAGTGCTGAAGGAGCAGGAGCATGAATCAGCAGAAGGGAGCAGGGGAAAAAAAAAAAAAAAATATAGTTAAAAAGGAGGCTGCTGTTAGCAGTAAGTTAAATAAAATTCTCCTGGTCCTCCAGTCAGATTTATTAGCAGTGACCTTGGCACTTGCAGAGCCCCCTGCACAAAAACCAGGCCCACGCTTGCAGATTTAGTGCACACTCAGGGCCTTGGCCAGCCCAGTCACCACATCTCACCCTTTCTGTGATTTAAATTTTAAACCTGCAAGGAAACAAACCCATTCTTCCAGCCTGAGCACAAACAGCCTCCAAGCGAGGCTCTGAAAGGCGGGCACAGAGCGCTGGGCTCCAGCTCTGCACACACACCTGTATGAGCAGATTCAGGGGAGCAGCGCCTCGGGAATGCCACAGCAGGGACTCCTTGGTGAGACTGAGCCCGGGGCTGCCCACCAGGCATCATGCACACGTGCCAGGCCAGGGGAGGCATTTCTGCAGCCCCTGCTTTGGGGCAGAGCTCCCTCCCAGCTGCCAGGCATTATCCAAACAGTGCTGCAGCCCCTTTCCCCACGAACCCCAGTGCCCACAGTCCGGGCTGCCCTGTGTATTTCAGTCCCTCCAGGTGTTGTGCAGCTCATGCCCATCAGCCGTGGCCCCTGGGCACACCTGGGCACCCCTGGGCACACCTGGGCACCCCTGGGCACACCTGGGCTCTGGAGCAGCCCCGAACCCAGCAGCACAGCACTGAGCCCGCCTGTGCAATTCTGTTTATTCCAGCCAGCATTCTGTGTTTGAGGCTCTGCCACACCACCAGGACCAGCCTGAGCCACCCACGGCCCTGGGTGCTGCCCCTGCCTCACTTACCCCTTCCCACCCTGGGAAGCGGGGTTGTGCCTGGCACAAAGGGGATGTGTCCCGGTTCTGAACAGCCTGTCCCACTGCGGCGGGCACGGGATGAACCCCGGCAGAGCCCAGGGATGCTGCGATGTCCCAGCGGGTCCCACTCGTGCTCCTTGCACTCTAATTTCCCCTTTTCCTCTCGGGTTTTCTCCTTGGCCAGCGGCTCTGCTGCCTTTGCTTGGATTTTCCAGCAGAGGGGGATGCAGCCTCAGCAAAGCCGTCCTCCTTCCCCGAAGGGTTTGGCTGCGTCCTCACCTTCATCCTCACCCTCTGCCTGCCCTGGCTGGGCTCCCTGCCCAGCACAGCCCCTGGCTGGCAGTGCCAGCACCCTCACCCGGCCCTGCCCTGGCACATGGGCACCGCAGCAAATCTTCCTCTCTATTTTTCGGGATAAATCCAAGGTGAGGGATGTCATCAGCCGTTCCCGAGAGATGGACAGCAGAACAGCAAAGCCAATCCCGTGTGAACCCTCCCCTGACATCTCAGGGGAGCTGTCCCCAGAGGTGTCACAGGTGTCACCAACTCTCACCTTGTGCTGAAGGAGCATCCAACCTGCGTCAGATTCTGTGAGGGGCAAATCCCAGCTGGTGCCTTTAGTGAGGGAAGAAGGAACAATCCACAGGTACAAAGGGGCTCCCAGGATCCCAGCCAGCTGAGCTGAACTCATTTACTCCAGCCAAACACACAACTGCTGCCTCAGCACCTGGTGACAATCCTGAAGTGAGCAGGGGACCTTCGTGTATGTCAGTGCTGAAATCAGGAGCAGAAGGTACCCAGCCCACTCTGCAGTCCCTCTTGCACTGGATTTTGGGTACTCTGCTTGTCTGTATTGCCCTTTGTCATCCCCTCTGCAAGTCCCCTGCTGGCATTTCACGGAGTGGGGCCATCACAAGGAACTAGGCACCCCACACCATCATGCCAAAGCTGGCCTTCAAGGTTATTTCCTATCAAATGCTCCTCTCCCGGCCATCCAGTTATTTTCTCCTTGGCTAAATCATCTGAAAATAGACTGCAGCCATCCTAGCTCTTCCTGCTTTGTATGCATGAGCAGGAAGGGGAATTTAGGATTTTGCTGTAATGCCATACACAAAAGCCTGCTGGAGAGCATCACTTTGATTAGCTCTTATTGTACATCCAAGAAAACAGAAAAGAATAAGAATAAGGGAGAGCCCAGCATGTGGCTGCTGTGCCTTGCTGCTTCAAGGCTGCTCAGAAAATCTGCCTGCTTGCTCAGGGCCCTCATCAGGAGCATATTTGTGCATATCCCAAAATGGCTTGGGTTTTATCCTCTTGATAACAAGGGGCAGAAGGGCAGGAGCACTGTAATGATTTGCTCCCTAGCACATCCCAAAACTCTGGCAATGAAGCAGCCTGACCCTGAGGCCTCCCTTCCCTTCCCTTGGTCACCTGCAGGCAGGTGTACCTGTCCAGCCCCCCACACCACACAGGGCACTGCAAAGCTCCCCAGCTGCCCACAGGGCATCCCAGCTCCTGGGAGTCTGACACGGAAAACTTGATTTAGATCTGGGAATTAAATTAGCAAAAGGGATGAAAAAGAAGAAAAATGTCTCACATCCAAGCACGCATCTTTGGCAGAATTTATGATTGGAAAAAAGTATTGGGATGTGAATTTTGCAGACAGCTCCGATGAGTGATGGAATGGACCAAAGTCCTCGCTCCAAACTGCCTGAGCTTTGAGGATTTGATGCAGATCCAGATTTTAAATTTCCATTGGGGCCTTTCCCAGTAAAACCAGAAGCAGAAGGATCTCGTTTGCTTACAGAGGCTGTACCAGACACTAACTTGCACCTTCTCCCCCTGTGTCCTGGCCACCCCCTTTTTACTCTTTCTCACTTTAGGTGAGTCTCTGTCGCAAGGCACTGACAAACTGAGCAATCCTGGTTCTCACAAGGGCACCATAGTTCTGGAAAACAGAATTCAGTGCAAGCATCTGCATATGGATTTTTTAAATAAACCTCATCCCAAATAAAGCTCATCCCAAGCTGTGGGCACTCCAATCATGTCTAAAAACACCAGAACACAGGAGAGACAGAATGCAATGGATGCTTCCCTGCTTCCCACCAGTCATGAGACTCACACAGCTCAAATCCCACTGTTACGCTTTCCCAGCAGACAAATCCTGCTTTATTAAACCAAAGTGCAAGGGAATTAGCAAAACCGCCCCTTTCCTTCACACTGCAGTGTATATAAGCAACCTAATCCATACGCCAAAGCTCGCCCCGCTCTCAAAAGCTCTCAGCTGGGAATTCCCGTCAGCAGCTCGCAGTCTCCCTCCTGTCAGCTCGGGATTACCTTTCCCTAACAGGGCAGGGAAGGAGAAAAACACGTGGGCACCTGCCAGGCTCATCCCTGCGGCTGCCCTGGCACCGTGACCCTGCCTGCAGGGACGGCCGTGGGGCAGGGGCTGCGCACCGACTAATTAGCGCTCTGCTCATTAAAGAGGCTCCTTTGGCTGACCCCACCGAATGCTTCCCATTGTTTCCCTCGGTCCCGTGGCTGCTGGGGCTGCTCAGCGGCGGGGGAGGAAGGGATTGATGGGCCGGGAGGGATCCCCATGCCCCGGCTGTCACCCTGCCCAAGCTCTGCCCAGAGAGAACGGGGCTGCGAGTCAGCACCGTGAGATAAGAGCTCACTGCAGCAGCACAAACCAGGGCTAACCGGGGACTGGGACGATGGAGCCTTTTGTCACACCAGGCTTAATGGGCCTCTTCAGAGGGAGCAGGAACCGGCGAGCATCGCAGCCTGGAATAGCGATGTGCTACATCCCATTTCTCAGGAGGGAGGAAGGAAGGAAGGACACGTGAAAAGAAAATAGCAGTAAATGATCCCACTTCATAATTTTTCTTCCTGTAACCCCTCTGGCCTTACAAACAGGAACTTGGTGTTAAACTAAAAATAAAGCGCGCTGCCCGTGTGGCAGTTGCAATGGGCGTTCCCGAGCGCCGCTGGGCTCAGCCCTGCTCTATAAGCAGCCTGGGCCGGGCACCCTAGCAAAGTGCCTGGCTTTGCATTTGCTATATTTACATATCATCAGTTATCAGGAGAACAGGATGTCCCAGGGGATCTGAAATAGGATACAGCACACTCCATCTCCCGGCGGTCCAGCCGCGGCCAGGCCCTGTGACTGATGCCGTTTGCCCGTCTGCCAGGGCTGCCCGGTGCTGACACCCACCCAGCCCGGCCAGCACGCAGGCCAGGCTGCTGTGGCATCCCCAGCCTCCCTCCAGACACGTGTGGCTGCAGCAGAGCAGAGCTGAGGGGTGGAAAGCTCCCATTTCTCTTTCTGCCACGCTATTTTTTATTATATTCTGCCCTCCAAACAATCGGGTCTGTATTCTCCTCCACACCTTGCTCCTTACACCGAAGCCCCAGCAGCCATTTCAGTGCAGGGTGATGGAGCACGAGCAGCCCTTTCCAGGTGGAGCAGTGCCAGGGCAGAGCAGAACCCTGGCACAGCTTCCTGCAGGCCATGGGGGGCACACAGGGGTGCAGAGAGGGCAGGGGGCAGGCAGGGGTGGTACCAGCGCCCTGGCACTGCACACCCTGCGAGGCACGGGCTGTCCTGTGGGAAGCACACGGGGTGCCCTGCCTACCTCACCACCTTGCATTTAAATGCCTTTCTCACACGCTGGGCGTAGCTGCCAAGTATTGTGCCTTCAGTACATCACTCCACCTTGATTTCAAACCACTTCAGCTCGCGTTTGGGAGTGGTTTCCAAGCATTCAGCTCACCCATATCTTATCCACACTGGTTTCCTTTATGAGCTGCACCCACTACAGGTCCAGAGCTTTAAATGCAAACCCAAACAAATATGTGGTAGCGCTTCCCATTCCCACTGGACTGGCCTGGAGTGGGAGTGGAATGAGTCAGGAGTACCATAAAGGAAAGTGAAATAGATCCACCCTGAGCAGATGATAGGATCAGGGCAGATTAGTAGCCTTGGATCAGATTCAAGGGTCAGCATAAATCTTTAATCTTTGCAAAGTCCTCGAGCCTCCCTCCCCTCGCTGTCTCACATGCACACACACCAGGCATGACTAAACAGCTCTCTGCGGGGATGGCAGACGCTTCAGAAACTCCCGGCTGGTTTTGGTTTGCAAAATACAACAATAAAGCTGCTCTCTGTTCTGTGAACGTGAGAACTTCCCTGCGCAGGCACCTCGCCCCTGGATGCTGTGGGATGCTGCCAGGGACAGTCACAGCACAGCCACGGCTCCCACCACACAAAACCATATAAACACCAGGGGCCCCTCTGGCTCGCTCTGACCCCACAGCCAGGCTGCCCCAAGCAAGCGAGAGCCAAGGACAGTCCCCACCTTGTGCCTTATTAGGTCCCGACGTGGTCTGCCAGCACGTCATTGCTCATTATTCCTCTGTATTCCCTTCCCACTGCACTGTGCTCAGTGCACATAATCTGGATAGTTCCCAGGTTTTCACGTGGAGCTGCAAGTGCTGGCTCAGGGGGTGGAAATGCCAGGCTGCCCTGGGAAGGGGCTGTGTGGGAGCAGAGGGGCTGCAGGAGAGGTGTGTGCCAGCTTTGCACCCAACTGATGCACTAAGGGAAAAAAAAAAAAAAGAAAAAAAAACATAGCAAAAAGCCCTGGCCTAGTTTTTGTTTCACTGTGCTGGGCTCAGGCTCGAAGGATGTGGTTTGGTGGTCAGCACATAAGGCAGCAAATGAAAAAAAAAATTCCTTTGATTAAATCCAGATCAGGTCTGCGCAAGCTCTTCCTGTGGCCATCGGGAAATCACAGAGGGAAAACCCTGCCCAGGCTGCCTGGGGCTGGCACAGGGGATGTGGCACAGCCTGGGGCGGCCTGTCCTGCCCACGGGGACACCGTGTCCCACGGAGCAGGGTGTCCCACGCTGGCACCTGCAGGACTCAGTGCCCAGGGGGCTCTGAGACATCCCTGTGCCCGTGCTGACGGCTCCATCCCAGGCTGTCTGGATGGGTTCATAACAATTCAAGTCACTCTCGCCACGGCTCCGCGCACCAAGGGCCAGGCGGGCTCTGTATAAGCGAATATTTATATATTCCCATAAACATTTTTAAATGGGAAATTGCCTAATGTGCCTTATTAAAGGGAAAGCACGAACAGCTGGCCGAGGGCGCCTGGCAGGGCTGCTGACGGTGGATGTGCTGTTGCTGCTGCACCTCGCAGCTCTAATTGTTTCAGGAATCCTTTGACTCATCCTCCAGGATCTGAGCAGAGATCTCTGTCTTGCCGGTCTCCTTCAAAACACCTTTGCCTCGCTGTGGGTTCGAACAGCTGCAGATGCCTCCTGACCTCAGGTGCTCGCTGGAGCCCGGAAACCCCTCTGTGGTTCCTGCCCCAGCCGGGCCCTGCTTGTCACACGTGCAGCACATCCTGGGCACTGCTGCCGGCACTGGGGACAGGGACCTGCCACCAAACCTGCCCCGGGGACAGGGACCTGTCATCAAACCAGGGACAGGGACCTGCCACCAAACCAGGGACAGGGACCTGCCACCAAACCTGCCCCGGGGACAGGGACCTGCCACCAAACCAGGGACAGGGACCTGCCACCAAGCCGGGGACAGGGACCTGTCATCAAACCAGGGACAGGGACCTGCCACCAAACCTGCCCCGGGGACACGGACCTGCCACCAAACCAGGGACAGGGACCTGCCACCAAACCAGGGACAGGGACCTGCCACCAAACCTGCCCCGGGGACAGAGACCTGCCACCAAACCAGGGACAGGGACCTGCCACCAAACCTGCCCTGGGGACAGGGACCTGCCACCAAACCTGCCCCGGGGACAGGGACCTGCCACCAAACCGGGGACAGGGACCTGCCACCAAACCAGGGACAGGGACCTGCCACCAAACCGGGGACAGGGACCTGTCATCAAACCAGGGACAGGGACCTGCCACCAAACCAGGGACAGGGACCTGCCACCAAACCTGCCCCGGGGACAGGGACCTGCCACCAAACCTGCCCCGGGGACAGGGACCTGCCACCAAACCTGCCCCGGGGACAGGGACCTGCCACCAAACCAGGGACAGGGACAGGGACCTGCCACCAAGCCAGCCCCTAGCCCAGCACGGTGCTGCCACGTCCCGGCCCAGCCAGCCGACAATTCTCCGCTTTCCCAGGGCCACAGGGATGCAGTGAAAGCGTGACAGGCTCAGCAAAGCTGTCCCCAGCCCCTGCACATCGCCGAGGAGTTGGGGACACGGAGCACGCAGGTCCTTGGCTTCCCCCTGGGGACAGGGATGTCACCGAGCGCTGCAGCGCCAGCCTGCTCTGTTACTATGGGGACAAGCACCGCGGGGCCGACAGGAATAAATGTATAAAAATCAGCAGCTTCGCCCCGCGGGTGGCACTGGGATCACCAGGGTGCCCGAGCTGCCGTCCCTCCCTGCCCCGGTGCCCTCCCAGCCCTTGTGACACATCCCGGGGCTATCTCGGCCGGATCTGCCAGCTCAGGGCTCACTCACAGCTGTGGCTGTGCCGTGCCCGCTGCCCGGAGCACCCCTGGGCAGCCCGAGCTGCGGGCACAGCACGGGGGCACCGCACGGGCACTGGGCTGGCATGGCCGGGCACAGCGGGGCCAGGCAGCCTCGGGAGGGGAGCGGAGCGAGTCAGGCATCACTCACTCACTCACTCACTCACTCACTCACTCCCTCCTTATTCACCCGGCAGCGCCCGAATTCCCCGTGACCTTTGGACACTCATTTCAGCCACGGAAAAGGTGATGGGCAGCCAGAGGGCAGGGAAAACGGGCAAATGGCCCGGCGGGATGGCAGCGGGTGCTGCCCTGCAGCCTGCACCGGGCTGGGGGCGGCACCACCGCAGAGCCCCCAGAGCAGCTGCGGGCACACCTGCGGCTGGGGGTCCCGGGGCACACCTCGGGCTGGGGGTCCCGGGGCTGTCCCGCCTGGGGAAGGGCGCTGCTCCCGTGGGAAGGGGCCCGAGGGAGGATTGGGAGCGGCTGTGCTGATTGAGGGAGCTCCAGGCAGGCCCGGCAGGGAGCAGGGACGGTGACAGCTCTCCCGAGGGCATCGTCTTAGAAAGCGGCCCTTGGGAGGCCCGGTGATTCAAGGGGAAAGCTCTGCAACACTCATTCTGGGAAGTTTCCGTTTGAATTGCTGCAAAGAGCCGTTTTTCCATGATAAACAGATTGCTTCAGTTCCCCAGCAGCACTGGGGGGGTCAGTGCCACCCCCTCGCTCCCTGCACGGGGCCCTGAGTCATCCTCCACCCCAGGGCTCAGCCGGGCCCGTGTGCTGTGGCTGGGACAGGCTCTGAGAGCTGCCCCCGCACCTCCCCTGCCACGGGGGAACCCAGCCCCGGCACAACTGGCACCTCTTTGAGGTCAAACGTTCGTGTGAAATGGAGAACCTGAGAAAACCCCTCTCCAGCCCTGTCCTGAGCAGCGTGCAGAGCCAGGACCCCTCTGTGGGACCGGGCTGCTCATTGCTGAACAGGACTCCAGCCCTGCAGGGTCAAACACTGGTGCAGGCAATGCCGATGAGAACCCTGCCTCCTTTATCCCCACGCCACCAGGAGCCCTGGATCACAGGGGTGCCCAGCCCCTCGCCTTTCCCAGAGCAGCACCCCAGCCCTGGTGACCTTCAGCAGCAAACAGCACTCATCTCCTCCCGGGGCTGACATGAAAACCAGCCCGGGTGCTCCGTGTCCCAGCCAGCTCCAAGGCAAACATCTGAGCACAGAGATCGGTGAGAGAGAGGAATCCCACTCCCTGTGCCTCTCTAATCCCGGGGAATAATGCATCCCATGCAGGGCAGCCCGGATGCAGTCCAGCACTCACCAAGGCAGGGACAGACCTCCCACTGACTTCAATGGGAGCAGAGTGAGCTGGGGTTTAATCAGCGTGGTACCAGCAGCAACAGCTCGTCAGCCCTGGCCTTTCTGAATACATTAGAACATGTTGCCTATGCCCATAGGTCACATTTCATCTCAGATCACACCAATTTCACAATACGTGCACTAATAGCACGAGATAATCATCAGTGACTGCTCCCATTGGGGCTGGAGCTTTGCCCTGATCAATAGCTGCAGCCAAAGCCAGCAGCAGGTCCCCAGGCCTGCCACAGCAGGAGGAGGGCACTGGGAAAAGCCCCCAACACAGCCATAACCTTACTAATGATTCAGTGTCGAGAATAGAAATAAGAGTTAAATCTTCCCTAAGCTGCTCAGCTGCACTCTGGTGGTGTCCACATCCTCAGCAGCAGCACAAGCAGAGCTCTGTGCACACCCCGTGACGTGGATAAGCAATATTTCAGCCCTGAGAGTTTGCATATTCATCAGTCCTTTCAAAGCAGGGGAGAGCTCGGCCTCTTCTCTCTCTCATGGCACAGAGGCGACCGGAGAGGAGGGAGAGCTGCTGCACTCCAGGGGCTGAAGGGAGGATAAAGCTGTGCTCCAGAGAGAAACTAATTATTCCTCTGGTGCGACAGCTCTGGCAGCCACAGACCGTGGGCATCATCCTCGGGCTGAGCTGGTGCTCAGAAAACAACAACATGGGAGCCCCTCCTGGGTACGGGAATAAAGAGCAGAGGTCAGAGAGGAGGAAAGTGCAGCACTGGGGGCAAGGCCACGGCTGTAATGGGAAGCCAGCCCTGTCCCATCAGCACTGGCACCCATGGACATGGGCAGGGCTGAGGGTCCCCGCAGAGCAAACACCCACCTGCTCAGCCAGGCCTGCCCCTGTGTGGGTGCAAGGAGCTGGATGCCAGGGCACCCAGCCCAGGACAGCAGACACCAGAGCCCAGGCAGCTCCCAGCAGCCCAAGGACAGCAGCAGACACAGGAGGAGCTGGGGGAGCTGCCTTTTATTTCCAGGCATTCCTGTTTCCGTCAGCTGTGTGGTATTACCCAGCCTGCTCCGTTTGCAGTTTTAACAGGGCACATGTGGTGAAAAACCCTTCCCATGCAGAGCTTTCCTGTTTGGCCATTTCCAAAGGCCCTGGCTGTGATATAACTGTATGATATAACATCCACGGGGTGATGTGCCTGGGGCAGAAACACACCTGCGACAAAGACACATGTCTAAGAAATAAATAATTCCAAAATAGGTAGAAATATTACCCTCCATTTCTTACACCGGGGAGGGAGGGCACAGGGCACGGGCACCCTGAGCCGTGCCCAGCGCTCCCAAGGCAGAGCTGCCGTGCCCAGGGCCAGCAGTGCCCGCTGCAATTATCGGCTCTCCTGGCACCGGGAGAGCTCTCGAGTGCCGTGAAGCGCTCGCAGAAGGGCAGCGCGAAAGGTCTGGAACACGAGGGAGCAGCGGCAGCCGCATCTCCCGGCCCCGGCAGCGCGCCAGGGTTACAAAACACGGACGGCCCGTGTCGCATAGCCGGGGTCGGTGTCAGCAGCCCCGGGCTACGGTTACACGGGCTGAGCCCAGCAGAGTCATCCTGCCGGCTGCCCCGGGGAGCCCAGCCCGCTCTGCCCCCGCCGCCCGGGCATTCCCGGCCCTCTCCTCCCATCCCGAGCATCGCACCAAACGTCTAAGGGGAAAAAAGGACTTGCTCAAGACCTGCTGCTTTTTCCACGCTGAAGCAGAAACAGCAATTATCTGGTTCAGTCTGGTGCTGCTGGCCTGGAACATGCCATGACAACGTGTTTCTCGTTTCAAAGCCTCTTTTGTACTAGGACACAGTTCAAGGGATCTTGCAATGCCTGCATTTGTAAACACGCCGCACTTGCAGCTACACGCTCCGCAGATGAAAGCCGAGGCGGAGCGCAAGGGCACTTCTCTCCTCTCTTCTGTTCTCCTCTCCTGTCCCTCGGTGTGTCGGGGCCGGGGCAGCTCCCCCGGCTCAGCCCGGTGCTGAATCAGGCCGGGCAGCCCCGGGGCTGGGCAGCCACGCGTGGTCCCCAAAAGTCACGGCACGTTCAGAAAAACGGAGTCCTGGAAAAGGATTGGGGGGGTACGGGGTGGGGGAGAATCTCAGCAAAAAACAAAAGTGCGTCACTGCAGATTATTTTAGGCCCTGGTCCATGCATAATGCAAATAAGCAGCTCCCGGGGTACATGCCTGTAAAAACCATCCAGTCCCACAGCGCCCGGCTACGGGAGCTTTCCAAACAGGTGGTGAAAAGCTAAAATTATGTGTCTGTGTGTCCTCACCGGGGTTAGGAAAGGCCCTGGCTCTCAGGAAGGCTCTCCCTGTGCCTCCACTGGGCTGGTATGAAACAGGACCGAGACATTAAAAAATTCAGGAGCATTTCTTTCCTTTTGAGGCAGTCCTGCTCTCCCACTCAGCAAACCTCACTCAGCACCTCCACGGCACCCTCTGATCTGCCTGACCCCGCTGCCCCCTCCCAGCCGCTCTTCACGCACACTAACTTTATTTATTTTTAATTTTTTGCCCAAAATCATTGTATCCTCCTTGTCTGACTTCAAGGAGTCGCTCGGGAAGCCCTATTTATGGGTTGAAATGCTGCTGAAAGAGTTATTGCTGTGTTATTCAGCTGTTGTGCCAAGCCTGCATTGGGGATCGGGTTTCTGCTGAAAGGGTGCCAGGCACGTCTTTTTCCAGGAACCAGCAGCCGTATTTAGCCTCCGGCTGCACATGAAAGACTGCAGTCGGAAACGTGACATTGTGTCAACATTTGAGGCAGGTCAGAGCTGGGTGAGACCATGAAAACAAGCCCGGGAACTCAGCACACCCCGGCGGGGCGGGCGGCACGGGCTGTCCCGGGCTGGCACCGCGCCGGGGGTCGCCCCTGCATCCATCCATCCATCCATCCATCCATCCATCCATCCATCCATCCATCCATCCATCCATCCATCCATCCATCCATCCCTCCATCCCTCCATCCTCCCGGGCTGGGGTGGAGAGCCCAGGGATGCAGCTCTGACAGGGCTGAAGGGGCTGTTGGGGTCCCCCCACGGGTGCAGCCCCTGCCCCACTGTGCCCCACAGAACTCACCCGTCCTGCTGGCACCAGGCCAGGGGGGCAGGGAAAATTCCCAGCCCATAATAATCGTTGGCTTCCTGAGTAAATGTTCTCTCTTCCACTTTTTCTGCATTTTTTTTTCTCTGAGACTGAGGATCTGGAAGTCCTGCAAGTCGTCCCACCACAGGACAATGGGGGCAGAATATGAGGACCAAAGGGGAGTGAGAGTCATGGAAAGGAGCCAGAAATCCAAGGGGTCCCGGGGCTGGAGACACCTCTGCTCTGAGCACCAAATGCTGTCCCCAAATGGGGTTGTCACAGCCAGCCTCAGTAAGATCAATATTTAGCCCTAATTAAAGCAAACATAACATGAACACTGGGACATGTGGAGACCCCAAATACATTAAACCAAGCAGCACTTTTTTCAAACACATTAAACCAAGCAGCACTTTTTCCCAGCAATACTTAAGCTAAGGTTTCTTTAGTTCTAACCACAGTCTAACAGAAGCGTCAGCCCCTCCATGTGGGGTCCTGGAGATGCTCAGCCCAGACCTGAGCAGTGCTGGCCCAGTTGGACACTAAAACTTCTCCCCACATTTTGTGACTCATCTGCACAGTGAAAATCCCAAATTCCCTCTCAGAACTGCCCCTGCCCATCCACACACAGGCAGCACCACTGGGAAACAGAGTCCTCCCACCCATCCCTTTGTTTCACCCCTCTTTGCCTTTGGGGCAGGTTTGGGGCTGTTGTCATTTCATCTGGAGACCAGAAACCAGCATTGCTGCTGGGAGGGAGCTGTGCTGGGATGAGGACCCTGCCCGCGGGGAACGGAGGCAGCAGCTGCTCCACCACCCACAGTGCCAGCTGGAATTCCCAAATCGGGGACACCTGGGGCATGTGGGGGTGGCAGGCATCACTCCACAAAGGCACGACCCGACCCTGGCACCCCTCAGCCCCAGGGGCTGGTGGGCACCATCCCTGGCAGTGCTTGGGCACCTCGGACACAGGGTGCTGAAGTAAAACCAGTTTGCAGCAAGTCCATTTTCCTCCAGGAACTGGGCAGAGCCTCTGGATTCCCTGCATGCTCCGGGGTGAGGGGCTGCCTCCTCCCCACAGAGCCTGGGGCCCGGGGGTCAAATGCCAGACACAGGGAGCACAACGTGACATCAGGAGAGAGCAGGAAAGCCAGCCAGGCTCTCCCGGCACCTCCCTCGAGTCTGGAAGGAAAAAAATCCCTGGAGGTGCCAAGGGAGTTAAAATAAATAAATATCCCTGGTGACACGGGTAACGGGACCCTGAGCTCCTTCAGGAACCAGCAGAGGAGCTGTGGGGGGAGCAAGGAGAGCCCTGCTCCCTCCTGCACCCCAACATCCCCACTCCTCCCTGCACCCCAGGATCCTGCTCCCTCCCCTGCACCCCAAATTCCTGCTCCCCGCCGTGCCATCCCCTGCGGAACCAGACCATGCGGAATGACCCTGCTCAAACATTTCAAAGCAAAGGAGGCAAACCCTTATCTTCCACAGGAAAAGAATTATTTTATTAAGCATTTTTAAACAGCTACTTAACATTTACTCAAGATAAAAATATGTACAATATCCCACCTTGAAGGCGGCTCCAAAATATAAACACTGTACCTCTCCCGAGAGAAAAACGAAATATTCTTCTCTTCAAAAAAAAAAAAAAGACAACCCAGAAACAAGAATACATTCATATTTCTCACTTCTTTATGCTCAAGTAGTTATACAAATAATAGACATCTGAAACGTTTTAACTTTTAATATATTTATATAATATATATATATATTTATAACAGGATTTTACAAATAAAGGCAACGACTTTATACCAAAAAAACCCAAAAAACCAACAACAAAATAAACGTTAGAACACAATCTGCAATCAAGCAATAGTGCATCTCAACAGCTGGTGCAATGGGAGGGCGACATGAGGATCCAGATAGGGGCTCTGCTCACCAGTTCTCAAAACCAGTAAGAAAAAGCCACCAAAGAGCACTGCCTTTAGCAGTGCAGTTTGGGGGGTTTTAATTAAAAAGAAGCTAAACTGGAGAGGATGTTCCTCTGTGGAGAAAGCCCTTGCAGCTCACAGGACAAGAGTCACCACCCGGCCCCTCTCCCCTTAACTCGGGACGGGAGCCAGGTGTGCCAGGAGGGCTCCAGCCCTGCCGGGATCGGGCTGCTGGGCAATGCCAGCCTTGCCACTCTCCTGGGGCACTGCCAGGGGCGCGCTCAGCAGGGATGGGCACGGATGGCGCTGCCAGCTCGGGCTGAAGGGCTCCCTCCGGCCGGGAAAGCCGCGGTGACTCCCGGGGGAGCGGCAGCGCAGGAGCCGGGGACACCAGCGAGGCGAGCCCGGGGACAGCACAGCTCCTCCCGACCCCTCCATCCCGGGACAGCTCCTCCCGACCCCTCCATCCTAAGGACGGCTCCTCCCGACCCCTCCATCCCGGGACGGCTCCTCCCGACCCCTCCATCCCGGGACGGCTCCTCCCGAGCCGGCCCAACGGAGCAGCTCAAGTTACAGGAAGGGCGCAGGTTAACTTATTTATTAGATGTACGCCATGGAAAGCTCCAAGCAGCAGCTACCTTTTATTTTGTAAAAAAATATCTATGTATCAGCAAAGGTGTGGAGAGAAACCCGCCTTGGGTCTGTCTGCCTGATCTGTGTGTGACCAGGCAGTGACCGCTGCCCTGCTCCTCCTGTGCTCACAGTGGCATTGCCACCACTACAGCACAATGACCACTGCCCTGCTCCTCCTGGACTCAAAATGGCATTGCCACCACCACAGTGGCCACTGCCTTGCTCCTCCTGGTAGCATCGCTGCCCCTGCAGTGACCACTGCCCTGCTCCTGCTGTGCTCACAGTGGCATTGCCACCACCACACCACAGTGACTGCTGCCCTGCTCCTCCTGGTGACATTGCTGCCCCTGCCACCACCTCAGTGGCCACTACCCTGCTCCTCCTGGTGACATT
This sequence comes from Melospiza melodia melodia, assembly GCF_035770615.1. Lineage (NCBI taxonomy): Eukaryota > Metazoa > Chordata > Aves > Passeriformes > Passerellidae > Melospiza > Melospiza melodia. The sequence goes on along the minus strand of NC_086203.1, from coordinate 30,173,750 downwards.
GCTGCCCCTGCAGTGACCACTGCCCTGCTCCTGCTGTGCTCACGGTGGCATTGCCACCATCACCCTGTGGGGTCACTGGGACAGCAGCCCAGCTGAGATAAACCAGCAGAGCCGTTGCCTCCAGAGCTGCTCAGGGAAGTACCGTGGTTTATATTAATCTATTTTGTATTCACAGACCCTCAAACCAGGCCTGCCCAATGGAATATTTCTTCACAGCTTTGCAATAGAGTCACAGCTGACTGAGTCAACTGTTGCTCTGTAGATGTGGAGAGGGAAGAAGGGAAGGGGCCAAGCGCAAAATCCTTCTTTAATCTTTTGGAAGTAGCTGTCAATCGCTAACCTGGGCGCATCCTTCATCCTTCTCCAAGCTACCTGACAAGTCAGAGAAAAGGGGATTTAGCTTCCTACGCACAGTGAACCTCGTCCCCACACCTCAGTCCAGCCAATATATAAAAGTGAAACAGTCTCTCAAACTAAAAAAAAAAAAAAAAAACCAAAAAAAGGAAAAAAAGTAAAACCAGTCACACTGTGCTCAGTCTTTGGTTTCCAAGTTCAAAGGAGGAATCTGCTTCAAAGCTTGAAGCAGAGCCGAAGAGTCGATGGGGGAATGGGCCGGTACAGGAGAAGGGAGTCTCTGGGGCATCAGCAGAGGGGGGGAGATTTTGTCGGGGTTCATGAAGCCCGTCAGAGCTGCGGCAGAGGCCGGCAGGCTGGGGTACAGCACGGGAACCGAGGCCGGGTACCAGCACTTCTCCAGCATGGGCAGGTAGGCGGTGGCGGACGGCGGGATCAGGTAGAAAGGCAGGCACAGGGGAGGCTGGTGAGCGTGGGGGCCCAGGAAGCCGCTGGCAGGGCCCATCATGTCACTGCCAAAAGGGCCCTCGTCCTGCGGCGACTCCAGCCTGCTCCTTTTGGCCGGCGGGTCCTCAGTCTCTTGCTTAATAGAGCTTATTCTCTCCTGGACAGCGTACTTGAGGTCGGTATCCCGTTTGAAATAGGGCTGTTCCGATTTGGAGTCGCTTTTGTCCAGCTCTCCCCCGTACCCGCTGTCCGTGTCCGTGTCGCTGCCGCTCTGCTCCCCGCTGGAGTGAGCGAATGTCCGCTGGATCACGGGCACGCAGTTCTTCCCGTGGCCCTCGCCCGCCGCGCCCAGCGGCGCCGGCTTCTCCTTCAGGTCCAGCATTTTGGGAGGGGTGTCCCCGGGCTTGCGGGCCGCCCCGCCCTGCAGCACCTCGCTGGCCATCCGGTGCAGGTGGCTGACCAGCTGCGACGACTTCAGCTCCTTGCCGTTCTCGTGCTTTGCCAGGTATTGCAGCATTTCCTTGGCACACATCTGGAAACCGGATCGAAACATTTCCTGGCTGGAATCGAGGTTTCTCGATGACAGGTCACCTAAGGAAACATTAACAGAAAGAAATTAAAAATTAACAACATGCTAAATAGTTCCATTTCCAGCTCCGAGGCGAGCCGGAGGCAATGTTAGACTTGGGTTACAGCACAGCTAGAGGGGAACACGATGGCCAAGCTGGACTCTATGAACAGAAATCCCCAGATTTCTGCAGCAAAGGACAATTCCATCGGAACATCCACCTGTCCACTTTTACATAATAAGTAAAAGTGCTGCCTGCTCGTTTTTGCTATTTACTGTAAAATCCATTTTCGACAGGTACTGGAGTGCGGAGAGGGGAGTGAGTCAAGCTGTGGCCTCTCCAGGAAAGCCCCGGGGAAGGCAGGGCGCTCCTCGGGGCAGGGAGCTCCAGCCCTGCCGGCAGCTCCGCCAGCCCCAGGGGACGCGGCTGCTCCCGCAGCTCCACTGCACTCCCTGTGGCTGCCGGGGCACGGACCGTGCCTCCAAGAAATTCGGGTCTGCTGTATCCGATTCACGTGAGAGCCACATGTGAAATCAGCAGGAGGAAGTGCATCTGAGGCTGATAAGCTGAAGCACCAGGTCCCCTCTGCCTGCAGAGCACAGGCCAGCTCGGTTATAAAGAAACTTAAAAAGGTGTGTATAGAAAGCAGATTTATATCTATTTCCAGAGAAAACAGCCAAATAAACCAGACTGGGTTATCTAAAGCTCACAAACACCAACGGGGAGAACCAAATTGCTTTAGAGAGAACCTCACAGCAAACCTGGGCTGTAACTAAAACTACTTCAAACCCAGTTTAATTTCAAACAACTCCCAGGGCACTCTGCACTGACCATCTTGAGCAATGCATCTTTTTTGTGAAAGCTCACAAGCAAAGCCTGAGAAAATGACAGCATGAAAGGCCAGGATTCCTGCCTCCTCCCTTCTCGGGAACAAGGTGTCACAACCGCATTTCACAGGCTCCCGAGGGAAAGCCCATCACACACACACACAGGCTCTCGCCCTGCCGGCTCAGCACTCACCCGCCTGCAAACCGTTCTGCAGAGCGATGATCTTCTGCTGCTGCTGCTCGATGAGATTGGTCAGTGCCTTCACGTGCTTCAAGGTGAGCTCCAGAACCACAGCCTTCTCCAGGTGCCCTAGAGTCTGGGAGCACAGGGACAGGTTGGCACCCGCCGCCGGCTCGGCCACGCAGGCAGGAGCGGCCAGCGCCGTCCCGGGGGCCGCGGGAGGACGGGCACGGTGAGACCTGAGCGGGCAGGAGCCCCACCGGCAACATTCCGCGGAAATAAGTTAAAAAGCAGGCTGCGGAAAAGGCTCACAGGGAACCCTGTGGGTACTTTCTGACCACCGCATAGCCCCGAGAGACGCGTTTTATTTATCGGTTCTGCTGCCCCTGCTGGCACCGCGACCAGGGAGCCCGGCCGGGGACGGCTCTCGGTGCGGCGGGCAGCTCCCGCAGGGACCCGCAGCTCCCGGGGAACTTTGGGACGCGCTTACAGCCTGCCCGGGCGTGCGGCACCACGGAAAAAAATTAAAATAAAACCCCATCCCGAATCGGCGGTGAAGCGGCAGCAGAGCGCCGGCCGCGGGGAGCCCCGTCCCTCCGCTCGCACCTACCGTCAGCTTGAGGTGCTCGGGCAGCAGGTCCTTCAGCTGCGCGATGCACTCGTTGATCCTGTCGCGCCTCTTCTTCTCGATCAGCCGGTGCGGCAGCTTGTAGGTCTCCTGCGGGGCCGCGGCAGCGGGTCAGCGGGGGGACAGCGCAGCCCAGCCCAGCTCAGCCCGGCCCGGCCCCGCCGCTCCCGTCCCGACCCGAGCGCGCCGGGAGCGGCCGAGCCCCCGCCCCGGGAGCGCTGTCACGGGCGCGCACCGGCCGATTCACCCCGCTAACCCCAATTACCTTATCGCCCCTCGCTGTACCCCGTCACCCCCCATTTACCTTGTTGTCCTCGCTCCTCTTTAATCCCCTCCGGGGCTTGTACACCTGGTACATGTGCGCGAAGTCCAGCCTGCACGGGCGAGAGGAGAGCAGCGCGTTACCCCGGTGCCGGAGCCGGCGGGGCCGCTCCCCGGAGCCCCCCGAGCCCCCGAAGCCCCGCTTACCCGGGCAGGTCTCCGCTCTCCAGGGCGGGCAGCTTGCCCAGGCAGCCGGGCGGGGGCTGCGCGCTGGGGATGCGCTCCATGGCGGGGGGCGCGGGCGGGCAGGGGCGCTCAGGGCGGGCAGGGGCTGCGGGCGCTGCCGGTGCCGGGGCCGGTGCCGGTGCCGCTGCTGCTCATGCCGCGCCCGCGCCGCGCGGGCTGAGGAGCGGCGGGCGGCCGCGGGCCGGGTTAAATGCGGGCGAGTGGGTGGACGGGAGCGACGTGCGGAGCCCTGTGACCGCCGGCACGTCTGGCGGCCCCGGCGCCCCCGCCCCGCCGTCACATGAGCCTCACGTGGCGGCGGCGCGGGGGGAGGCGGGGCCGCGCCTCCGGGCCCCCCCGCACGTGTGTCCCGGCGCGGCGGGGCCGGGGCTGGCGCCGCGGGGCCGGGCCGGGCCGTGCCGCGCCATACAGTGCCTTGCTATACAGTCGCTTGCTGTGCCATACCATGCCATAAAGTGTCATACTGTGCTCTGCCATACCGTGCCATGCTGTGCCATGCCGTGCCATACCATGCCATACAGTGTCATACTGTGCTCTGCCATACCGTGCCATACCGTGCCATGCCGTGCCCTGCCATACCGTGCGGTACCGCTGCTGAGTCCCGAGATCGGGGAGGGGAAAAAAAAAAATCACCCCCCCCCCCCCCCCCCCAAAGCAGCACAGGCACAAAGCACGGACTCAGAGAAAGCTGCAGCCACGGAAGTTTGGAAGTGTGGGGGAAAAAATTAAATAAGTGAGAGTTGATAAAATGTGGCTCTGGGGAACTGCTGGCGCTGCAGGGAACTCTCGGGGTGGTAGGAGCCCATCACTGGGGGTATCCAGGGCTTGGAGTAACTTTCTCCAGTGAAAGGCATCCGTCCCTGCCCATGGCAGGGGGTTGGAATGAGGTGGGCTTTAATGTCCCTTCCAAGCCAAACCATTCTGTGATTCTATGATCAGCAGGAAATTCTCCCCTGTGAGGGTGGGGAGGCCCTGGCACAGGTTCCCAGAGAAGCTGTGGCTGCCCCTGGATCCCTGGAAGTGTTGCATGGAAAAACCCGGTCAAGTGGAAGGTGTCCCTGTGCATGGCAGGGGTGGAATGATGACAATTTAAGGTCCCCTCCAGCCCAGACCCTCCCATGAGATGCCATGCCCGTGCCAGCCCGTGGACGCCAGCGGTTGCACAACGCTGAGCAATGATAATGGTTTGTGTGTACCTGCCAAGGCAGAGCTCTCCTGAAGGGCCGTGGTCACTTCCCTGCTGAGTGCTGAGCGAGTAGAGACAGGCTCAGCTGATAAAAGGTGCATTTACCGAGATAAGGGAACAGCAGAGCTCCAGCACTGAGCTGCTGCTATTTCCTGCGGAGTCCTGGCTGCTCCACCTCGGGACGAATCCGAGGGCAGGAGGTGCTACATGAGAGCACAGAGAGGTTTTACAGGGGTGGTGGAGACAGGCTGTTTAAGGCTTACCCCCGTCCAAAGGTGTCTGCTGTTACCAGGAAGAATCCCAAGGGAAGCCAGAGCCTCAGAAAGATGCTAGCTATAAATGTAAGGTCTATAAAAGCCCAAAATCCCCTCCAGTGTGAACACACAGCACTGTATCAGTGACATGGGGCTCCCACAAAACAGATGCTTGGCTTGTCCCACTCAGCATGGTCCTCTCAGTGTTTGACATCCAAGCCTGCAAACCCGATGATTATGGCCAGGATTGTGGAATCCCAGAATGGTTTGGGTTGGGAGGGACCTTAAAGACATCTCAATCCACCCCCCTGCCCTGGGCAGGACCCTGAGGGTCTCTGTGTGCCACAGCCCTGGTGCACCATGGAGGAGAGGAGTTGGGGCTGAGCACGGAGCTCAGAGCAGCACAGACCCACAGCTCCGAGCTGTGCCCTCTCACAGCAGAGCTGCTCCTTCCTGCAGGCACTGAACAAACTGCAATAACCACCAGGAGACGTGGGGGTGATGTGTTTGTCCCCTGCTGCAGCTCAGGGGATCGTATCCAGCCTCAGGAAGGAGCCCTGGAGCAGACGGTTCCTTCTCTCTGTGCCCCCAAGACCAAAGATGTTATTTTCCAAATAAAGGGTGAAAAAAACACAGACATTTTTTCATCTGTCCCATCACTGACCCTTTGTCCAAGGCAACAGAAATAATTAGAGCTTGCTGCAGCCTTTTGCTAATGAAAAATGAGGTTTGGGGCCAACCTGCTCTGCATTTAAAGTTCAGGCTCCAAGAGTACGTGGACAGCTTCATGCCCGTGGATTGTCTGACTCTGGCATGCTCCTTCAGATATTCGGTACATTCCTGCAGTGGGTGGTGAGCCACAAATCAGGGTCAGAGGTAATCCCCAATTATTTAGCCCTTTTACTGTTCTCGTGCTTGCCAAACAATTCTCCATATCAGGATTTGCTCATGACCTTAAGGGATGTTGCCAAGGATTTAGGAGTCCCCCTAAAAGGAGGATCCAAATGAAGTTATTGCATTCTTGGGCATCAAGTGAGATTGCTCGAGAGTTGAGTTACATTTTCCTGGGGATCAGCTTTCCTGAGCAAGGACTGATGCAATCATCAATTCGCCTTCTCGCTTGTGTTTGATGAATTATTTCTACATGGAGGGCTCCCTTACACCACACGACTCAGGCAGTAACAAAATGTTTAAAAAGGCTGAATTCCCTGCAGCCATCCGTGGAGCAGCGGCTCTCCTGAGCGCTCCTCCAGCAGGGCTGGGAGTCACAGGACCGTGACAGCTCGTGTCCAAGGGGATTTGCAGTTATTCACAGAGGCACGAGAAGGTGAGAGTCTGGGGGCTGGTTTGGTGGGCTGGGAATCCGAGACTCAGGATCTGCCCCTTCCCCGGGACTGTCCCCTTCCGACCGCAGGGATTTGGGGGAAAACGTTCCAAAAATCCCTGGCACTGCTGTCTGATGGAAGCCTATGTGGGCAGCGCCGGGAGTTAACAGATGGGTTGTGGATTCGAGCTTACGATAAGGTTACTGAGGGTGGTTTTGTTTTAAAATGTCTCTTACTTAATATATCCATGAAGGCCAGGCATGTGCCCGTGGCCTGTAATCAAATCGCTGACTCTCCCTCTCTCCCGTTTCCAGCAATCCCGGCTCGGGTTACTGGCACCGGAGGTGAAAGCTCGGCCCTGCCGAGGCTGAACGCGCCGGGATGCGCTCGGCCCGAGGCGGCGGCAGGAACAGCCCGTGCTTTCCGCACCAGGGAGAGCTCCAGCGGGAGCCCGGCTGCCTGTGACAGAGCCGGGGCTCTCCTGTGCTCAGCAAACGTGACGGCTCCGCTGCGAGCCCGGCAGCGCCGCAGCTGCTGCTCCCGCCCCCGGCACGGGCGGGAGGCTCGGGCGGGGGACAGCGGCTGCATCCCCATGGGTCTGTGTCCTGCACAGTGTGGGCCTCCATCCCCATGGGTCTGTGTCCTGCACAGTGTGGGCAGTGTGTGCCTCCATCCCCATGGGTCTGTGTCCTACACAGTGTGGGCCTCCATCCCCATGGGGTCTGTGTCCTGCACAGTGTGGGCAGTGTGGGCCTCCATCCCCATGGGTCTGTGTCCTACACAGTGTGGGCCTCCATCCCCATGGGGTCTGTGTCCTGCACAGTGTGGGCAGTGTGGGCCTCCATCCCCATGGGTCTGTGTCCTACACAGTGTGGGCCTCCATCCCCACGGGGTCTGTGTCCTGCACAGTGTGGGCCTCCATCCCCATGGGGTCTGTGTCCTGCACAGTGTGGGCCTCCATCCCCATGGGGTCTGTGTCCTGCACAGTGTGGGCAGTGTGGGCCTCCATCCCCATGGGGTCTGTGCCCTGCACAGTGTGGGCCTCCATCCCCACGGGGTCTGTGTCCTGCACAGCCCTGGTGAGTGTGGGCCTCCATCCCCACAGATCTGTGTCCTGCACAGTGCAGTCAGTGTGGGCCTCCATCCCCACAGATCTGTGTCCTGCACAGTGCAGTCAGTGTGGGCCTCCATCCCCACAGGTCTGTGTCCTGCACAGTGCAGTCAGTGTGGGCCTCCATCCCCACAGGTCTGTGTCCTGCACAGTGCAGTCAGTGTGGGATGCAGCCAGCCAGGAGCTCCCAGGAGAGCTGCACATCTCCTTTCCCACCCGCAGTGTCCAAGGCAGGCGTGGGAGAGCTCACACCCCTCAGCCACTGCCGTTCCCAAGGGACACCGTGGGACCTCACAGCGCAGGGTGTGAGAGCACTTTGACACCCACCAGGCTCTGCCTCAGCCTTCTGGGAGTTGCAAAAGCCCAATTTGGTGTGAAGCCGGGCGGTTTCAGCTGTGTGTGACTCTCAATAGCACAGCTGGCCGCGCTCACTGCTGCGGAACCGTCAGGAACCGTCACGAGTCAGAAGTCGAGATTTAATACTGCAAATATGTGCATCCATCGCTGCTTAAT